>NC_092876.1:378030030-379362530 GCF_028372415.1 Notamacropus eugenii | reverse complement strand
TTGCCCGTATTCTTTCCTCCAGATTCTGAAGTGCATGAATGAGTATGGTTACCAGACAGGGAGGTACTGGGCAAAGCTTTATGACATATCCAGAATCATTTTGGAATAGAGGACTATTGGAGTTTCATTGGAATTGACTAGTTTTGCAACTGCATAAACATAGCTTCTTGCAAGTATTCCTGAAACTGACATAGTTAAGGAAGGAAGAAGAAACTTTTCTTTTACTATTTAAGTAACACAGTCAGGTAGGAGGCAAGTTTGAATTAAACCATTTAAGTAACACAATTAGGTAGGAGGCAAGCTTGGATTCGCTTAATAGAAAGTAAACTCCCTAAGAGCAGGGGCTAGTTTTTTGTTTGTTTTTGTTTGTGTCCTTGGATTCCCAGTGTCTAGCCTATAATAGATCTTAAATTTAGAATTGTTTTTTTCTTTTTGGTTGGTTGGTTGATTTGGGGGGACTGAATTGGATTCTTGCTATCATGGTTGCCAATTAAAGTGAGGCTTATTCAGGCTTTTTTGTTTTGTTTTGTTCCTTCCCCCCCTTTCCTTTGAATGTGTCTTTTACTTGCATGACCTTATAGAACCTTGCAGTCCCATGGAGAGTCTTCTTTTTTTTTTTTTTTGGCTATTCTTCAATTTTGTCTGAATTTGACTCTTTGTGACCCCATTTGGGATTATCTTGGCTAAGATACTAGAGTGGTTTGCCATTTCTTTCTCAGCTCATTTTACAGATGAGAAAACTGAGGCAAACAGGGTTAAGTGACTTGTCCAGGGTCACACAACTATTAAGTGTCTGAAGCCAGATTTGAACTCATGAAGATGAGTCTCCCTGAGTTCAGGTCCAGCTCTCTATCTACTGCACCGCCTTTTGCTAAGTTCTGACTTTCTATTTATTTTGGAGCAAAAGTCCTCTGGATATGGGGTGGTAGGGTTGGTGTGATGATGGTGGTAAGATTGAGGATAGTAGTTCTGGGTTCTTGAAGGATAGACTAGTAAATAGAATTTCTATTAGGGCCTATCAAGGGATAAGGCTTCCTGGCAACTGGACTGTATTATTTATTTTCTGAGGCCTAGCCTACCTCCTTTGTTACTCATAGGGAAGACTGGTCAACAGGTACATATTTTTTGTGAAACCACCCTCACCTAAGGGGCCATGGTTTGTTTGCACAGTGCCTGGCACATGCTCAGTGTATAATAAATGTTTATTGGCTTGTTGAAGTAGATGAATTGTCTACATCAGTGAAATCACAGATGGTCAAAATCTTGAATGAACAAATGAGTGAATGAGCATTTATTAAGTACTGACTATGTGCCAAGAAAGGGCTAAGCTCTGCGAATATCAAAAAGTGAGAAACTCACATTCTAGTTGGAGGAGACCATATATTTAGAATTTAGCTTTAAGGTGATGGAAAAACCTGGAAGTCCTGAGGGAACAGTCATAGTGTAAATGGCAAAGCTAATCACTGGATGGATATGTGGCTGGTTTTTTTTTTTTTTATTTAGCTATAAATTATTATTACCATCTATGACAGGCATATACCCATTGCTGTCAGAGCTGAAGTTTTAACTGGTTAATGTCCATCAAATATTAGTAGATTTCCCCTCTACTAATACTTCTTAAAAACAGGCTATTTAGTTAAGAAATACTACTTTCCTCATTAGAAGCTGTTAGATAGCCATATTTCTATTAAACAGCTGAGCAGTCATAGTGAATACTGCCATTTTATGATACTGAACATACATAATCCCGGGACAGAAAGAAAATCCTGGATGTCATATGCAATGGCAGCTAGATGGCTCGGTGGATAGAGCTCTGGACCTGGAATCAGGAAGACCTGAATTCAAATTCTACCTGAAACACTTACTAGCTTTGTGACTCTGGGAAAGTCACTTAATCCCTCAGCTTCAGTTTCCTTATCTATAAAGTGGGAATAACTGTAGCACCTACCTTCCAGGTCTTGAAGATAATACTTGGAAAACACTTTGCAGATCTTAAAATACTACATAAATGCTGCTGTTGTTTTTTAGTCATTCAGTCACGTCTTCCATTGTCCATGGTGTTCTCTTGGCAAAGGTATTGGAGTAGTTTACCATTTCTTTCTCAAGTGGATTAAAGCAAACCAAGGTTAAATGTCTTGCTCAAGGACACAAAGCCAGTATCTGAGGTTGGATTTGAACTCAGGTTTTCCTGACAACAGGTCCCGTGCTCTCTCCATTGATTCATCTAACTGTCCCATGTATGCTAGTTATTATGGTGATGATGGTGGTGGTGATGATGATGGTGGTGATGATGATGGTGTATCATCATCATTTGTGATAGATGAACATAATATTAATTATGTCAGGGCTAAGGTATATAAGTGGTTAATGTCCATCAAATGTTGGTATATTTTTTCCCTAGTTGATGCTTCTATTCCAAAAAGAGTCTATTTACTTAGGAGAAGACTGTTTCTTTCATTGGGGGCTGTTAATTGTACAGTTTTTAAGCTTTGATGTTGACTCATCCTAAGGCAGCATTGTTGGAAAGAGTCCTAGGTTGGGAAACTAGACAACCTGCTTTCAGTCAGAAATTGTATAAGTGAGTCTTCCTCGATGGGTCTCATTTTCCTTCTCTGTCGATGGGAGAATGGTCAGATTGGAACATTATGCTACTTCAAAAAGTAACCTGAGAAAAAATACTATCTAAAGATGCTTAAAGTGCTAACGCAATGTGAGTGATTATTATTTTTAATAACTTTCCAAAGCTTTATGTTTTAAGGACTTGTAGGCTGCCTATTATTAGCTGACATTGCTTTTAACATGTCTTCAGTCATCATAATTTTCTAGTGAAGGAAGAATTAACATTAGTAATTAATGCTGATGATGACATGTAAGTGTGTGTTTGTCCTTTGTTGCCAAAGAAGACCATGCCATCAGAGAAATGATGACATGACTTGCACTTGACTTTGCTTTGAGTGAGGGAGGGCTGTGCAGGTCACCAGCCTCACCTCTCCTCCAGAGCCATCTGAATCCAGTGACCAGATATTCATCAGGATGACTGGAGATGACCCAGGATGAGGCCATTGGGGTTAAGTGACTTGCCCAAGGTCACACAGCTAGTGAGTGTTAAGTATCTGAGGTGAAATTTGAACTCAGGTCCTCCTGAATCCTTCTCTACCCACTGTACCACCTAGCTGCCCATGACATGTAGTAAATAAAATTTGTATATGTAATCCCAGTTAGAGGGGCAGCATAAAGCAGTGGAGACATTTTCTTCTTGGATTCAGGAAGACCTGGGTTCAAGTCATGCCATTTACAAAAGCTATGGGGGCACCAGGCAACTCTGTAAAACCTACTGTATGTTGCAGAGCAGGTTTAGCCCTGCACCAGTGAAAAGACTTTCCACCCAGAGAATTCCCTATGCTAAACCAAATTAAAAAAAACAAGATTTCTTGAACCAATAGTAGAAATTAAGAGAAGATGTTCTATGGCCCTTTGGCTATGCATTTTAGCCATCTGGTCACCATGGTGAGTGATTTCCACCAATCTGTTTATAAACTGTTTGGATCTAGATTCATAGATTAGCTGTGTACACACCAACTAAATGGAGTTAGTCTGTATCATTTTGGGGGATGAATTTATCTTGCCCTTCTCATCCACTGAAAAAATCGTATTGTAATTGGAAAACTACTGAAATGAAAGGTTGCAACACTTTCTTGTTCTTATAAAGGAAAAGCATTTTAAAAGCAGATATCCCCATTTCCTCTAATTTAGGTCATTATGTACACAAACTGTGTAGGTTATCTCAAAGAAATCTAAACCTTAGTCTTAGATAACAAAGTTCCTCTGGCAATGTGAGATAGTATGATGGTGTTTGCTGCCTGGGTAGTTCTTTTAGAAATATATTTAAATATGCATCATAATATTTAGGATAGAAGAAATTCTATGTAAGAATACTCGAGTGAATCTATGTATATCTATTTTAACACTTTTGTTACAAAGATAATTCTTTGATCTTGTTGGCTGAAAAGTTACTGTAATCTATAATTGTCAGACTGTTGGCAGGAGTTCAGAACACAGTAAACATAAGTGTACTTTCTTTATATGAGGGCTAATAGGTTGTTGTAGTCGCTATAGACCCAGCATCCTCTCTTTAATTCTGGTTCTATGTTGGGACAAAATGAGGCACTCATGAGTCATTGAACAAAGGAGGTTTACTTTGTTCAAACACAACAGAGAGGAAACAAGGACACTTAGCTTTTCTGGATGCCATCTCCATCTGGAAACTCATCTGTGAGTATGTCAGCAGAATATGGTGACTCTCAATCTTAGTCAACCACGCGTGAGCCCTCCCACCTCCAACTACACACTTGGCCAGGCCCTTTTATGCCCACAGGTAATGGAAGCAGCATTCAAGGAAGCTGGAGCCAATCAGGTTGGACAGAAGGAGGGAATCCAGGAAGGAAGGGGATTCAGGAAACCTAAGGACACCTATCCTATAAACAAATTTTTATTTCTGCTTTAAAATTTGGTTAATTACAGAAGATCAGTGTGGAAAAAGTTCTAGCTTAGAAGTCAAAGGACCTGATTTTGAATCTGTCTCTGCTGCTTTGACTTCGGAAAAGTCATTTTACAATTTCTCGTCCTCAGTTTCTTCATCTTTTAGATAAGATGATTCGACTAGATAACTGTTAAGTACCTTCCTGCTTTTAAGTCTGTATTCCAATGAATTTTATTTTACAGTCTCTAAGTATTAGAGATTGATTTAAGTTTAAAACAAATATTTCATTGCTAAAATACATCAAATTATCTATATTTATATTAGGGAAATTTGAAGAATTCCTCTTTCAGAGCTTGATAAATCAAATAGAAAGGTAAACAAGGAAAATATGGAGCACAAAAGGATGTTCATATCATTAAAGCTGAGACGCATACATAGATTTTTGAAGGAGAATATTAAAGAATTGACATTCTCAGTATCATCTGTCATCTTTACAAAAATTGATGCCCTTATTGCATAAATATTAAATACATGAAAAAGACCACAATATTACACATATTCTTAACAGACCATAACACAATAAATAGAGCAGTCAATAAAAGAAGTATGAATAAAAGATCAAGCTGTAAATGAAGACTATGTAACCAAATACTAAGTGGGAAAAGAGAACAACACTGAAATAATTAAATAATCAATAATCATCTATGAAGCATCTACTATATGCCAGGAGCTGAGAATGAAAAGAAAAAAGCGAAAAATTCACTGACCTCAAGGAGTTCAGACGCTATAGGAGGAGGAGAAGATAAGGATGATATGCAAATGTATGCAAAATTAGTACCTGTGCTGATCTGTGAACAATTCAACTCAGCTTCAATCAGAGACAAACATTCATTCTTCTACTGGCTTGTCTATTTAAGAATTTTCTTTCACAGGGTTCAAAGGCAGTATGGAAGGTAGACTCTGAAATGATGTCAGAAAATATCAAAATTGCAATTTTTTATAACTAATGGATTCACTCATTCCCCTCCCAGAATAAACTAGAGAAATATCTTCTATCATCAGTACTATGTTCATCATCATCATCATCAGAGCTAACGCTTATATAGCACTTACTACATACCAGGGACTATACTAAGTACTTTACAGTTATTATGTCATTTGATCCTCTGAACAACCCTACAACGTAGGTGCTATTATTATCCCCATTTTGCAAATGAGGAAACTGAGGCAAACCAAGGTTAAGTGACTTGCCAAGCACCTATAGCTAGTGTCTGAAGTTGAATTTGACTCAACAATTTCTGACTCCTAGTCCAGCACTCTATCTCCTAGACCAACCCTGTGTCATTCTCAGATGTAAACTTACATTCTTAGACAAAATAGCTTTTAAGGAACTTTTATAGCAGTATAAGACAACAAGTATAGATAAACATTATACACTCTCACTCACACACACACATATGTATATGTACAAAGCGAGTTGTAACCAGTCACTTCAGTGTGCTAGGAAAGGAGAAGATCTGATTGGACTTCTTTCTCACTGGCCTCATGTTTTTGTTCAGCTAAATCCCAAATCCAGTCCTCTATTCTGCCATTTTCCTGTCTGCTCTTCTTCATCTCTAGACTAGAGGATCATTTTCATGCAATTCAAGTTTCCTTGTGTTCCTCTTCATGTGCATGGGGCAGAAATTGGGCAGAAAGGCCATCAAAACCCCCTCCCCCCAACCAAGTTCTCCTGAACAGAGTATCTTAAGAATGCCCAGACAGTTTAGCCCAAGCACTATCCTTCTGAGAAAGTCCGCTAAAGTTTCTGTGAACCGAGTAAAAGTTCTGTTATTATTGTTTAATCTTTTATTTTGTTCAGTGGTTTCAGCTATGTCTGTAAAATGAGCTGGAGAAGGAAATGGCAAAGCACTCTAATGTCGTTGCCAAGAAAACCCTGAATGAGGTCATGAAAAGTTGGATGCAACTGAAAAAATGGCTGAATGACAATTAGAGTTAATAAAGAACCACTGAAGTTTATTGGGTATAAGATGATTGTACCTACACTTTAAGAAAATTACTATGATGATGTGTGGAGGATGAATTTGAGTGGAAAGACTTGAAGCAAAGAGATCAATTAGAAAGGGTATTGTGCAATAGTCCAAAGGGGAAGGAATGAAGGTCTGAGCTAGAGTGGTGATAACAGCCATGTGAATAGAGGGAAGGTGCAAATTCAAGACGTGCTGTGGTGGTAGGTAGAAATGACAAGATTTGTCAACTAATTAGACGTGTGGGTCAAGAGAAAGCAGAATGCTGTGTTCTTCACAGAATTAGTGGATCTTATAAGAGGAATGGGTTTTGGAGGAAGGAGAATGAATTCTGTGCTATAGAGGTTCTTGAGTTTGTAATGTTCTTAGGAAATCTAACTTGAAATATCTCATAGGCAGATGGCCATGCCTGCAACTCAGGAGAAGAATTAGGGCTGGATATAGGAGTGATCTTCATAAAAAAAGAATTAAATCAGTGAGAGCTAATTACATCACTGAGTGAAAGGATGTAAAGAAAAGACAAAAGAGACCCAACCATTTATTGATGTTATTTAGTAATTTCAGTCATGTCTGACTCTGACTTACAGTGATGGATAAGGACTGCATGATAATCTAGCAATGAAAACTATAAAGAGAATCAAGAGAGATCATTGTCAGGAAACCCAGAGAAACATATCCAGGAAGAGAGGTCAAGAAGGATAAAAATTGAAGCAAGGCCATAAGATTTGTCAGTTAAGACATCCTTGGTAACTTTAGTGAGAGCAATAAAAATAAATAAATTTTGTAGGTAAGAATAATGAGACAACATATTAAAATTTATGGGAAGGCACTTAGGTAGTAATACTTAAAGGAAAATATATATAAAATGTATTACCAAAATGGAAGAACATAGGGCTGTTAATCTGAATAATTTTTTAAATGAATAATTGACAAAAGAGGAAATCTCAAAAATCAGGAGTGAAATGGGTAAAAATGAAAATAAAATGATTATCCAATTTAAAACAATAAAAAATCTGTGTTAAAGTACAACATTGATAATCCCTTAGCTAACTTATTTTTGGACTGGGGGTTATTAGAAGATAATTTTTATTAAATTTGGAGCCAATTTTCTTCCTTTTCTAGTCTGCATGACTAACATTTTCTCCATCACTTTTTTAAGATTAGAAAATCAACAATAAATTAATCTCTGGTTTGTAGCAGTTTTACTATCTATGAGATGTTAATAATAGTAATAATGATAGCATGTCTAGCTACCTTTAAGTACAAGGAGTCTTAAGCTTCCCAAAATAGTGAAAATGGTGAATTATAGTGATTGCAGAAGAAATTAACAAAATTATCAGTGACTACTAGGTCAATCATAATCTCGCATAAATCTAGCATAAGTAAAATGAAAATTGATAAGAAATATATAATTTTCTACAAAAACATAAAACTTTCAACTTGACAAAATAAGAAATATAGATTTTAACATGACCTCAAAAAGTGAAATCAAGGAAACCGTAATTAAACTACCAGTGAGAACCAGTGGCACCAAGGTGGTAGTAGGTGGAAGGAAGTAACTTTTGTCTAAATAATGAGTTTTTAATGATTTTTTTTGTTGTTGTTCGTGGTCCCCTTTGGCACTCTTGAAGCCTCTGGCTTTTTCCCCAAGTAATATTTTAAAATGTACAAAATAAAATGGAGTTGAAAATACCTATATTGAAATATTTATAAAAATGTAAAAACAATTCCTGACTTCAAGTTAAGAAGAGAAGCAGATAGATTTAGAATTGTCTTATCTATATCTATGTATATCTATATCCATATATCTTATCTATATGTATATCTCAAGTATAAATGCTATATGTGCATAGGGTAACTAGATGGCACAGTGGACAGAGAACTGGGCTTGGAATCAGGAAGACTTATCTTCATGAGTTCAAATCTGGCCTCAGATACTTACTAGCTCTGTGATCCTGGTCAAGTCACTTAATCCTGTTTGCCTCAGTTTCCTCATCATAAAGTGAGCTAGAAGAGGTAATGGGAAATCATTCATGTCCTTACTAAGAAAGCCCCAAAATGGTTTCTGACTGAAAAATAAACAACATAAATGCTACAAAAGTGTTCTCAGTTACAGATTAAGGCACTCTAGAAACTCCTTTGATGAGACAAAGATGGCTCTGGTATGTAAACAATAGAAGAACAAAGCAGAGAAATTTATCAAATTTATCAAATTAGGTTTACACTGTGGATGTAGAAACTCAACATAAGGAAACAGTTTTCATAATATAATAAACAACCAAAACATCTCAATAGATGCACAAAAAGTCTTCAATAAAATGCAGTTCTCTTTTATGTTAAAAATCTTAACAACTGGTAGGAATTAAAATAAATTTGATATAACTAATGTATATGCAATAAATGACATACACATATCTATATATCTACAGTATAGATGCTTGTTCATGTTTAATATAGAACATATATGTATATGTGTACATACATGCACATATTTATAAGCTAGAGCAATCATTCTCAGTGGTGAAAAGCTCACAAAGTTGTAAGTGAATTGGAAGGTAAATAAAAAAAAATCTCCTCTCATCACTATTATTTGACAGAATGCTAGAAATGCTAACTATAACAGTAAGAAAAGAGAAAGAAATTAAAGGAATAAATATTGAGAAAGAGGAGGCAAAATTATTCCTATTCAAAAGTGATATGATGGTTTATCTAGAAAACCCCAGAAAATCAATGAAGAAACTTATCAAGATGATTAATAGCTTCAATAAAGTAGCAGTATACAAATTAAGCCCATAAAAATCACCAACATTTCTGTTCATTACTAACAAAATAAGAAGGAAATAACAGAGGAGTTCCACTCAACATAACAAAAAAATGCATAAAAAATATATGGGAATTAAACTATCAAGATGTACACAGAACCTTCATAAAAAGAACCACAAAACATATTTACAGAAACAAAGAACAATAAATGGAGAGATAGTCATCACTGATGGCTGTACTGTATTAATGTAATATAAATTACACTACTTAATCTACAAATTAGTGCTATTCCATGCAATATCTAATAGTTACTTTATAGGAATTAGTATAATAATAGCAAGATTCTTTTGAAAGGAGTAAATAGTTTAAAAAGTTGAACAATATCAAGGGGAAAATTGGGGAAAACCCTAGTTTTAAAATTATATGTATTGATAAACATTGAAATAAGGAGCAGCTAGATGGCTCAGTAGATGGAATGCTGAGCCTAGAATCAGGAAGACCTGAGTTCAAATCCAGCCTCAGGTACTTAGTAGCTCTGTGACTCTGGACAAGTCACTTAACCTCTGTTTGCCTGGAGAAGAAAATGGAAAACCCACTCTAGTATCTTTGCCAAGAAAACCTATGGATAGTATGGTCCACAGAGTCACAAAGAGTCAGACATGACTAACTAACTGAACAAGAGCAAAAAAACAGTGAAACAATTTGGTACTTCCATAAAGAGTGAAAAGGATGAAAAATTCAGAAATATAGAATAATGTATATGGACTGATACTGACAAAAGCAGAACTATAATAATAATGTACATTGATGATTACATTGGCTTTTAGTACTTTCTTCATTTGTAATAGAATTTAGACCAAATGGAATGACTGGTATTGGTTCCTGTAGACTGAAGATGGAATGTAATGAAGTAGGTTGGGGGTGAGGGGAGGGAAATCCAGTCTGGGTTATTAAATGACACAATGCTAATTAACTGTGTGTATATATCTAGATGCGTATATACTAAAATGTTATTTTAACATTTGAATATTATATTAATATTTGAGTAGATATTCAATAAATGCATATATACACACGTACTCATATATGTATGTAGAGACAATAGTCTAACACATATACATATGTGTGTATGTATGTTTGCCCTTCTTTGCTGAAGAAGACCATGCCATCAGAGAAATAATTACATGACTTGCACTTGACTTTGTTTTGAGTGAAGGAGGGCTGTGCAGGTCACCAGCCTCACTTCTCCTCCAGAACCATCCAGGATGAGGCAATTGGGGTTAGGTGACTTGCCCAAGGTCACACAGGTAGTGAGTGTCAAGTGTCTGAGGTGAGATTTGAACTCAGGTCCTTCTGACTCCTGCACTGGTGCTCTATCCAGTGCACCACCTAGCTGCCACTGTGCATATGTGTTGGGTTATTGTCAGAGGTGGTGTTGGGAAATAACTTTGGTGTGAAAATATTCAGTCATTTCAGTGGTGACCAATTCTTTGTGACCCCATTTAGGGTTTTCTTGGCAAAGATACTGGAGTAGCTTGCTGTTTCCTTCTTCAACTAATTTTACAGATGAGGAAACTGAGACAACTGAGTGAATTGCCCAGGGTCACACAGCTAGAAAGAGTCTGAGGCCAGATTTGAACTCAGGAAGACTCATCTTTCTGACTTCCTGAGCCCAGGGCTCTATTCTTTGCACCACCTAGCTGCAAAGTATAAAAATAAGAGACATAAATCTATCATTTAAGAATCATACCAGAATGGAAATGAAGAAGATACTTTATTTTCTTAAATTTTTAAATAAAATTTATCTTAGATTGCATTATGAGAGGATACAGTAAAAACTATGCAAGTCTATTATTATTATAGCAGGGATAGAAATTAGCAGGACTAAGGAGATACTTGTTCCTGATTCTGTCATTGTCATGAACTTGGGCGACAAATGGAAGCTCTGTGCCTTTGTGATGCAACCAGAAAATGAAAAGATGATGAGAATGCTTGCCTTCACATAATATTAATAAAAAGCTTGGAGGATCTGTGAATGAGAGGTGCGAAATAGCTGAAAGCAGAATTGGATGAATTGTCGAAAATGTTTCCCATGAAGTACTTGGAACTTTAAATATCTGTGATTTATCAGTGGATCCGTAGTGGCAGATGGTAGTTCCCTCTATGGTCTTCAAGGGTTTCTGTGACCCCAAATCTCTTCACCCTGAAGCCAGCCTTGTGATGCTGATTTTGCATGACAATTCAATTTAATGATGATTTACTTAGTGGCTCATCAGGGCTGTAGTGCAAGGTACTATGCTGTACTAGGAAAGTAATGGCCAAAACAAAAAGCAATTTCTCCCCTCAAAGAGATTACAGTAAACTGGAACATGTTCAGTCATTTCAGTTGTGTCCAACTCTTTTTGACCCCATGTGAGGTTTTCATGACAAAGATACTAGAGTGGTTTGCCATTCCCTTCTCCAGCTCATTTTGCAGATGAGGAAACTGAGGCAAACAGGGTTAAGTGACTTGCCCAGGGTCACACAGCTAGTAAGTGTCTGAAGCCAGAATTGAACTCTGGAAGATGTCTTCCTGATTCTATTTTAAGCTTTTATTACATGTCAGGCAATATTCTAGGATCTGAGGAAGCAGACACATAAAATGAAATAATTTATACTCTCATGAAGCTTGCTTACATTCGATTGATGGAGATGACCTGTACATAAGTATGTTGATGCGGAATAAAACAAACAAACAAACAACTAAAAGGTTGTTAAGTACTAAAGATTGAAGGTACCAACAGTAAGAGACACCAGGAAAGGTCTTTCCTTGAAGGTGCTGCTTGAGCTAAAGAAAGGGATTCTGTCGAGGGAGAGATGAGTAAAGAGTGTGCTCCAGATAAAGATGATGAGAAAAGGCCAGTTTGGATGTGGAAGGGAAGAAGGAAGCAAGGAAGGAAGGAAGGAAGGAAGGAAGGAAGGAAGGAAGGAAGGAAAGGAAAGAAGGAAAGAAAGAAAGGAGGGAGGGAGGAAGGGAAAAAGGGAGGAAGGGAGGAAAGAACGGAGGAAGGAAGGAAGGGAGGAAGGAAGGGAGGAAGGAAGGAAGGAAGGAAGGGAGGAAGGAAGGAAGGGAATAAAGAATATCTATTAAGTACTTAGTATGTACTCAAATCTATTTACTATGTATGTACCAAGTACTATTCTTAGTGCTACAAATATAAATACAAAAGGGAAGATTGTTCCTGATCTTAAGGAGTTTACATTTATGTAGCAGCAGACAAGAAATATAAGGAAGTAGTAGCCAGGAAGAACATTTTGGTTTTGAAATTTACTGGGTTAGTGGGTAGAGCCATTGGGGAGTAAATTGACACACCCTTTCCAACATCAATGATAGAGCTGAGGGAAGGGGAGTAATGTATAGTGGGAGGAAAAATAGGTTGGAACCAGGCTGTGAAAGTCTTAAAAGTCTCACAGAGAAATAATTTTTTTTCTAGAGATAATTTGAAGTCGCTGGCATTGGGAATCATAACAGTCACTTCTTCCACCTTAAGGAGAATTGATTGGTGCCAGCAGAGACTTTAGGCAAGGAGACAGAACAATTAGGAGTCCATTATAATAGTCTGGGTGAGAGGACAGAAGAAGCCAAACTGAAGAAGCTAAGAGGAACTTGTATTAGAATCCCAGTTACTCTGTCTTGTAGTCCAAGTGTGTTTTCCACCATAACTTATTGGTCTTCAGGATGTCTTCTAGATGATCTTCAAGTTTCTTGATAGTCCTAAAATTCAATGATGATATATTATAGGATTAAATCTAAACAAAAAGGTCAACTCAAATGAAAAATTAGAAAAAAGATTCTTAAAAGAATTCTCACATATTATTCAATGAATAAAAAAACCATTAAATTCCTTAGGCCAGGTTTGACTTACCATTTCTTAGTTTTATATTAACTTCTTAGAATTTTTAAAAGAATAAATTAAAGTTAAGATATAGTTTTCAGTATATTAAAACCATACGTCAAAAATAGAGGCTTCAGATGTATAAAATTTTAATAGTAATCTTTATGAGCCAACTAAGAACAAACCTGGGAAGTATCTTTAAATAGTCATTGGAAAGGAGTGATATCGTTATTTAACATTTTATATAGCTTTCAGAGCCTTAAAATTGAAGTTCCTTCATTTTATATCTAGGTTAGTTTTTTTTTCATGATAGAATATAAAATTAGGGGAGAAAGTCTTCCTCTGTATTCCTTTCCATTTCAATCTTATTATCAATCTTTTCATTTTTATGCTTAGCATTAGATTGGTTTTGACAGCAATAGTTTTTTCTTCTCTTTTTTAAAAATGAAATGACCTGATATGCTTCTGTATCCCGCAGGGAACATCTTGACACTTAAAATTAGTCAAACATTCTGCAACTTTATTAATGAAGGTTTCCTTGGCTAGCTCTTAGAGTGGTATCACTTCAACTCCAGTTCATAATTTTGTTTTTCTGATTGTGATAGGACTGACATTTTGGAGAATAAAGTGTCTTTTAAGCAATCAAGGACAATATTCCCACTACATTCATCAAACCTTGTCACTTTGCTTCTTTAGGCTTTATGTCTCAGTTTGTTCTCCTGGAGGGGAAGACCCTCAGGGTTTCTGTCTAAAAGAGAAACAATTGCTGTTTACACCCAGTTTGAGCCATCATAGCCCAAACAATGCTCAAATGAGACTTTGGGAACTATTATTGGCCAATCTATGAGAGGCAGAGTGATTTGAGTTTAAGGCATGGTCTTTAAAAAGAAAATCAAACCTGTAAATCCCAAGATATCTTCTGAGGTTTCAGCAATTAAAATTTGTACTCTTTTTGACTAAGCACCTGCAGGTAAGGGCATGATTCCTTATGTGGATAGAGGGAGAGGAGGAGGGAGGAAGGGAAAGAAGGAAAGAGAAAGGTAAGAGGGAAGGAAGGAAGGAAAGAAGGAAGAAAGGAAATGAAGGAAGGAAGGAAAGGAAGGAAGGAAAGAAGGAAAAGAAGGAAGAAAGGAAATGAAGGAAGGAAGGAAAGAAGGAAGGAAAGAAGGAAGGAGCTGTGTTGCACAACTAAAACTGGCTAATTGGGTCCCCAGTGGGGCAGCTACTCCTTCTCATAGATCATAACTTGTCCTTCATTCTCGCAGAGGACCATGTCGAAGCTTTACTTGGGCATCGTTTGCCATCGATGGGCTCAGAGTGAGTGTAAATAGCAATTGTTTCTGTTTTGGCCAGAAACCCTGAGAGTCTTCCTTTCAGATTGATTGTAGTTTTCTTTTTGTTGTTGTCGTTTTTTGACTAGGTAAAAGAGGCCATTCTTTGCCTAATTCCCCCCTTTT
The DNA here is from genome assembly GCF_028372415.1 of Notamacropus eugenii. Taxonomy (NCBI): domain Eukaryota; kingdom Metazoa; phylum Chordata; class Mammalia; order Diprotodontia; family Macropodidae; genus Notamacropus; species Notamacropus eugenii. Next base: position 379,347,928 of record NC_092876.1, on the reverse strand, counting down.
TTTTTTTTTTTTACAGTGGGCAAATCATTAGCCCAGTTGTATAATTACTGTGGATAATAAATTTCCAAAGAATTAGAATACAGTAAAATATTAGATGTAATGTGGAATGGTGAATAGGATGGTGAGCTTGAAGTCAGGAACACCTACTTAAAATTCTTGCCTCCAATACTTTGTGACTTTAGGTAAGTCACTTAACTTTATTTTACCTCAGGCTACTCTCTAGGATTTATGCACTGAAATTTAGACTGTAATATTCTGTGTTGGTAAAGGAATTTACCACACCTATGGATCTCCAAGCTTGATCAAATCATAAGCCCTTCACACAATATACTTAATGCTAAAACTATATTGAACAAAATTGAGGTTTTTTTTGATAACTCAAGCAGCACAATCTTCAGGGCCACTAGTTTTTATTATAAAGCACCTGTAAAAAATTCTAGTTTAGTTCAACTTTATTTTTTATTTAGATTCTGGGTAAATAGGAGATGCTTCTTATTAATTGATAGACTAATCAACTGATAATGACTGCCTGGAAGGTAAAAACAACTCACTAGGAAATGTTTGAGTATTATGTGAATAATTCAGACTATTTTCTCACTTCTTTGGCAGAATTTAAGTTTAAAATAAATGCGAATGTTTCACATTTAAGAGCTATAATTCATTGGACTTAAAAGCTGAGAAATTAGTTTGTTCTTTGAATTTAGTCATCAAATTGCTTTGGGCAAGTGTTAATCCATTTTTTCATATGTGTATGTCTCCCCAGCTAGACAATAAGCACTTGAGAAGCGGAAAACATTTGTGGTCACCCAGAGAAATATAGGAGATAGGGTATAAACCTATGATTTTATTTCGATGAGAATTCCTGAGTAAGGAAACTCATACCCATGCAGATTGCCTCTTTCTAAGAAGCACATAGTTTTTGGACCTGGAAACACACAGCCAGTGTGTATCAGAGACAGAAGCTGATCCAAGGTCTTCCTAGTTTTACAGTTGGCTTTCTATTCACTATGCCTTTCTACCACACAGAGGCCCCCAAGGAAAATTCAGTGATTGACTCAGTGATAGCAATTTTTACCTTCGAAGATAAAAGCAATTCATATAAAAAGCTTTACTTGACATATAAGCATAATTATAACTGGACTTCCAGCCAAGACTGGGATGTTTCACATGTGGCTATTTTTACAGGAAAAAGCTGTGATTCTTTTTTAAAATAGTATTTTAAGTCAGAATTATGATCCATTTACAAGATTTATTGATATCATACAGACTGATTTAGTGGGCACATGTATACAAATGTCCTCAACTCCACTTCTGTCTCAGGGTTCAAGAATCTTGATTCAGTAAGCTCTAGGTAATCAGTCCAGTCCAACAAGCCATCCGGTTCTGGATGGTCTATGGATGTCCAGCACTTGTATGGTAGACAGAAAGAAACGAATACATTAATCTAGGTCTAGCAAACTCCAACAATCTTTGTATACTCCAAACATGTAAAGGTCATATAAGCCTAAGTGCAGAGTAGGTAGAATTCCTTTGAAATCAGTTACTCTGCCTGTCAGTTTCCCATCCCCATCCATATCCAAGGGAACAATTTAATTAGTTTAAAGCATATAGTTGATGTATCTGTCCTAGATGTGTTGTTTGAAAATTGAATTCAGACAATGTGATGGTGCACACCTGCAGTCCTTGCCAAAGTGAGAGGGAGGGAGGGTGAATGTAGGGGGGTATTTGTAGTGGGGTAGTTGAGTCCCATAGATAGCTTGAATTTGAGAATTCTGAGCTACCAAAGAGCTGGAATCAAGTCTGGCACCAATACGGTGGACTTTTGGGAGTGGGAGGCTTCCAGGCTGCTTAAGGATGAACAGACTGGCCCAGGTCAAAAAAGGTCAAAGCTTCTGAACCAGTGAGGTTGGGACCATGAGTGCCTGCTATACTTTAAGCCTGGGTAAGTAAGATAGAGATTCCAAGTCTTGACAAATGACGGAGAAAAGGAGGAGAAAGAGGATAAGAAGAAATTTGTACTGAAAAAAAGTAATTTATTTTATGGTATTCTCTTTGGTTAAATCACTATTTATAGTGATAATATCTGGTTATTCATTTTGCATCTATATGATATGTAAAAAAAAATTACTTCTATGGGCAACAAGGCAGTTTATTATATTGGAAATACCATTCATTGGTTCTGCACTTGGTGGTCCTGAATGCAAAGCCTCTCTTTCTCATTACCTGTGTGACTTTGGACTTATTTAAGTTACTTACTTAAGTTACTAATGTAAGTTACTTACTCACTGCAACACCCTCCCCTACTTCTACTCTCAGCCTCAATTTCCTCATCACGTATAAAAAAGGGTAGGATTAGATGGCCTGGGAGGTCTCTTACCTGGTCTAGGTTTGTGATCATATAAAAAGAGCCTTTTCACTCTCACCACATAAGAGGCCATCATAGATTGGCCATGGATTTGTACCAGTCTAGAATTGTCATTGTTGTTCAGTCAAATCCAACGACGGTACTCAGTTAACCAAGTGGTTTTCTTCATTCAGGAGCTGAAGCAAACTCAGACTTTTGGATAACGTACCTTTGTACAACCACAATTAGCCTACTTCTGCTTGAAATGACTTTAGCATGACTAAATGGATTATGTCTTTACAGATGATAAACCTACTATAAGAAATAGTTTCATTGAAATAAATCCGGTTTCTTCCTTAGGGCAGAAACTGATTTCTTCTTCACATTGTCCTTTTTTGGAACTTTGTACACAACAGTTTTGAGGACTGGTGCTCTGAGTATAGTCTTTTCTTTTTTAAATAAAGCCTTAAATTTGGCTTTGTGAAGGATGAATGGATAAGGTTTGGATCCTATCTATGCTGAAAGAGTAATAGGTTTTAATTAGGGGAAATGAGACAACATATTAAGAACCAGTGCTGCATAGTAGATTTTTGTGGTTGTTCAGTCATTTTTCAGTTGTGTCTGACTCTTTGTGACCCCATTTGGGGTTTTCTTGGCAAAGATACTGGAGCAGTTTGTCATTTTCTTCTCTATCTCATTTTATAGATGAGAAAATTGAGGCAATCCGGGCTAAGTGACTTGCCCAGGGTTATATAGGTAGTAAGTGTTTGAGGTTGGATTTGAACTCAGATCTTCCTGACTGCAGGAGCTGCGCTCTATCCACTGCACCATTTAGCTACACAGAGTAGATAGATGGCCTCAAAATCAATAAGACATGAGTTCAAGCCATCTCTGACATATACTAGCTATATACCTTTGGGGCAAATTACTTAATATCTCAATGCCTCCAGTCAATTCTCTAAGCAAATCTAAAAAAATAGAGGTATCTCCATACATACTGGGAGTTCCCATAAAAGACATAATGTGTTACAGGAGACAGTACTTCTGTACAAGTGTAATACAGGTAGTCCAAGAAAGATACAAACCAGGTGCTTGGAAGAATTAAGGAAGGATTCATGGAAGGGGTGGCATCTGTCATCAATCGTTAACCCTAACCCGCTCGATTTCAACAGGTGGATTGAGCCATAGAAATTCCAGGTAGAAGAATTGGAATGATCAAAGATGAAGGCAGCTTCAGCTTAAATGTGTAATTTTATGTTTATAGAGTAACATACATTATCCTCTTGGTTGCAGTGCTTCCTTTTTATTTCATCCAATCCATCTTTTCATAACAACTTTTCTCTTTTAATTTCCATAAATATAAACAATATCTCCTTGAAAGAATTGATTTTCCTGCCTGGCAGAGACCTAGATGAAGGAGTCTCTTCTTTTTCCTAATCATACTATCTCAGGACAAGATCTCTTTTCTCCTTCTTTTCCCCTAAAAAGGATAAAGAGATAAATTCAACATTTCCTTTTAAAAGGTAAAGAAGGGGAAAAGGTGCATTTTATCTGTTGAGTTGTTTTGTAAGGCCAAAATCAATGTTCCTTTGTAAAATTTCTGCTTAAAAAGTCAGTTTAATATTTCTTTCCTTTTTTATTGAATGTGCTGTTAGGTGTCAGCGTTAAAAAAAAAAGGCACCCGTCTATGGAAAGTCAGATTAGTCATAGATTTCTATGATTCTGTACCTTAATACCTATCATAATGAAGTATTGACTTTTAAAATAATAATGCCATGCATTTTTGATTAGGAAAATGATATTCATATTCATTAGACTGATAGGACAGAAAAAGGACCTTTAAATATCAAGCAAGATGAAATCTGTTAATTGACTGGCTCAAGGTCCCACAACAAGTCTGTGGGACTAGGATATAGATCTCCTATCTCTAGGACCTTTTGCAGTAAAATTAAAAATAACGTTCCTTGGAACTTTGCAGAAGTTTAATTTATCTTTCCAGAGGCAGCCAGGTGACATGTCGTGCCTTGATCAGGAAATACTGAGACCATTTCAAACTTCAGATAATTACTAGTTACATAACTCTGGGCAAGTCACTTAACCTCTCTTTATCTCAGTTTTCTCATCTGTATAATCCTTATTATTTGTATCTGCCTTCTCGCAATGTTGAGGTTCAAGTAAGAAAGATAATGAATGTAAATACTTACTGAGCTTTAAAAGGCGATAATAACATGAGCTTTTATGATGGTGGTGATGATATGTATTTTAGACATTAAGGAATACGAAAATCATGTTCATTCATGCTTTATCTTTTTTTAGCAGTGTAGCTTTAATATAATCAAAGAAAATATTTAATAACAATAATAATGGTAACTAGCAAATATATATGTATGTATGTATATCTAGTGCTTAAAGGTTTGCAAAGCTTTTCACACGTATTATTTTATCTTTACAACAACCTAACAAAGGTGTCATCCAAAGGTGTGCTAGGGCTAGCTGATTGTTAAATTTTCAAGATGAGCATTTATGTCGCAGAAACCAGCAAACTACAAATCAGTCCTTGAGTTATTGTTTGTATAGAGTTGTACAAACAAAGGGATTGTACAGACTTAAGGAAATGTTCATAATTCAGTCTAAATATAAAACTGTCCTTTTCTAAGGAACCTGTTGTTAAACATTTAACCCTACAGCCCTGGTGCTATTATTAGCCCCATTTTACAAATGAGGAAACAGAAGCAGACCGATGTCCTGACTTGTTCAGGGTTATACAAGTTGAGTAAGACTGAATTTGGTCTCAGGACCAAATTCACAAGTAATGCAAAATCACAAGTAGCACTCCTTTTAGATAACTATTCAATCATGGTACTTCTTCTCCTCTTCCTTCTTCTCCTCCTCCTCTTTCTTTTCCTTTAAAAATTTTTTTCAGCCTATGCTGTTTTTTATATTTTGTTTTGGAATCAAAAGGAAATTAATGTATTCAACAGAACAATAGCTGCCATGAAATGTCAGAGACCAGAACAGTAAAAGAAATCTGAATTGTAGAGGATTGTGGTGGCAGTATGAAATTTCAGGTAAATTTGTTTCTTTCCATACTGACTTCAGTGCCCATTTTTAAAAATTCCATCTGATGAATAATTTTCAAGAACATCTACAGTTAAATGCAAACATATTCGTGATTTAAAGAAAATGTTTGCCCAGTCATTGACATATCAAAATTCAAAATTCATTGAGATGTGAATTCTAGAGTCTTTCCACATAACACAGGCTATGAAGGAGCTGGGGAGAGCTGGAAAGTTTCCAAGTATGTGATGGAAGCATTTGCAAGGACTTTGAAGTTAATATAGTATTGTCTTAATGTAGTTTGAATGAGGTTCAGTATTTTCAAAGTGCAGTATGAAGAAGGAGGAAAGGATTATCATAAAATAGACAATCAGATTAGCAGACAGAAAATAAAGCAAGTTAAGCTCAAGTGAGGGGAAATTCAATAAGAAGGGGCCTTCAAGGAGGAAGGAACAAGATGGTGTCCTGGGTGAAGATGGACATTTCCAATTAGTAAAGTAAACTGAGTTTTTGTAGGGTTCTTATCTGGGCTAAGAAGGACTAGGCACTGGGACCAGGGAGGGAGGAGCTGGACCTGGTGTATAAGTCATGATTCTGGAACTATTGCTGAGCCATACTGAGGGGAATATCTAGGGTCAAATGCCCTGTTTTCAGGAAAAGAAGTATTCATCAGTTACTGAGGGTCAACTTTCTAGGCTAACAGAGGAGATTAAAAAGTCTCTGGTGCCTTCTTATTTTAGCAGGGTCTAAGTCTTGCACCATAAACAAATCTGGCTGTTAATGAAGTAAGTAACTTGAAAGATTCAATTCAATTATAAAATGTTCTAAGGTCGTATTGTAGGCAAAGCAGGGGGCAGCTAGGTGGCCCAGTGGATAAAGTATTGGACCTGGAGTCAGAAAGACCAGAGTTCAAATCTGGTTCAATATCTGAGAATACTTACTAACTGTGTGACCCAGGGTGAGTCACCTCATTTTGTTTCCCTCAGTTTCCTCATCCATAAAATGAGCTGGAGAAGGAAATGGCAAACCACTCCAGTGTCTTTGCCAAGAAAAACCCAAATGAAATGACTTAAGAGTCACCACATATCCAAATCATTGAGTATACAAGGATAAAACAAAACTATTCCTGCCCAAAGGAAGCTGATATTCCACTTAAGGAATATAATATGTAGGCAGATAAGAAGTAATACAAAATAATGCTAAAGAGTAATCAAATTAACCTTCGTTTGGAAATCTTTATTTGGATATTTCACTTGAATGGTTCTTCTAGGTAGCCAAGAAACATTTATTGAGTGTTTATTCTATGCCAGACAAAGTGCTAAAGCAACTGAAGATACCAAGAAAGGCAAGACTGTCCATGACTTCCAAGAGCTTACATTCTAAGGATTGGCAGAAGGCAACACAGTAAAGGAAACTATTTGTGGGTTCAAGGAGAGAGGGGAGGTACCATTGTGATGGAGAAGTTCAGAGGAGTATAGCTTCAATGGAAACGAAGAGATGTCCAGTCTGAGCACCTTTATTAAACAAATGGAAGTTCTGGGAGAAGCTCTCAGTCCTCCAAAGAGAAGAGCCCCCAAATCAGAGAGTACTATGATGAAACACTTGAGTTCCAGTGCTGAAGTGATCTCCCAGGATGGACAGGCACAAGGGAAAAGGAAATTAGGGATTCTACAAGGCAGAGGTGAGTGATCTGGGAGAGCTTTATAGATATCAGAGACTATACAAAAGCAGGATAAATTTGATGAAATGTCATATCTGGGGAACAGCAAGCAGTACTGAAACTAGAATGGTGTATTGAATCTGATAGTATATTAAGTGTACATTCTTCTATAGCATAAGTGGTGGTGGTGATGGTGTGTGTGTGTCTGTGTGTGTGTGTGTGTTTGTATGTGTGTATGTGTAATTGCTTCCTGTTTATGGATTTTGATGAGAATTCAGATTAAGGTCCTTGGAAGTGTTAAGTTCAAAGTGCTAGGGGGAGACTTTAGCACATTATAGAAATCACTCCCAGTGATTCAAACACACACAGGGTTTTAACATGAGCTGCCCAGGATCAAACAGTTGTCCTATAGCATTTGGTGCCTTACCTCAAGCAATTCCTGGTGTTTGTGGGAGTCTCTAATCTCTACACCCTGCATCAAGTACTACATTAGCTTCACTGTGATGTGAGGGGGAGGCTAAAAATATTCTATTGTAGGTAGAGGAAATTCCCTCCTGACCCATTCCAGAAATCAGCTTATGTCTGAGAAAGTATGAAATTTGATTATCCTTTTCTTCCATTTCTAACTTCAAATGTTATTACTAGCCCTAGAGTATATCCAACCATAGTGGTCACCTCAGTGACTCCCTCCATGACTGTGAATTTTCTAGATTTACTGTTAGGTAAGTATTCCTTTTCATCTTTTTCTCAGTATCTCTGTCGTTACTTTCATCCATCTATTTTGCTCTCACAAAGTGTGTTGAGAAGAGAAATGAGAAGGCTGGAAAAACTGTATATGCCCAAGTGAAAACAGAATGTATGCCTTTTTTTTTTTTTAACAAAAGTTCTTTTTTATCAGAATGACCATGGCAGATATCAAAAGATATAACTGATTCCCCATACAAAGAACAGAAAAAGAGGTTGGCAGGAAAAGAGTCAGGGATATCCACTATATACAATTTGGTTTTTCCTCCTAGTTTTGAAATTTAACATGGTGGTTTCAGTATTGACCTGTTTGTTGATGCTGCCTTATGAAGTTCCTTCTATGCTCTTCTGCTTGTTTTTAGTGTTTCATCACTGGTCTTTATTCTTTTCTTCAATTTTTCGTATTATCTCTATCTCTATCATTACCACCCTAACCTTCGCATAAAGAAAAGGAAAGTCCTTCCTTGTAACAAATAAGTATAGCTGTGAAAATCAAGTCCAAATATTGACCATATCCAAATATGCATGTCTTATTCTGTATCTCTAATCCACCCCCCTCTCCACCAAGGAATGAGGAGCATGTTTCATTGTTGGTATTTTGGAGACATAATTGGTCCTTGCATCAAGTTTTTAAAGTCTTTCACAGTTTTTTTCCCCCTTTACAATGTTGTAATCATTGTATAATTTGTTCTCCTGGTTTTGCTCTCTTTAATTTATACTACTATGTGCTACTTTGGTTTTTGTCTGAATTCATTCCTTTGTCATTTACTTCATAATAATATTCCATTGCATTCATATACTGTTATTGTTCAACCATCCCCAACTGATAGGTACCCACTTTGTTTCCAGATTTCTTTTTTTTCGCTGTAACATAAAATGCTTTTATAAATACTTTTACATGTAAGAATCCTTTAGTTCCTTCTTTGCTGTCTTGGAGGCATAATCCTATTTGGGTTTTACTGAGTCAAGGGCTATATAGTTTAGTGACTTTCAGGATAAAGTTTCAAGTGATTTTCCAGAATGGTCTGATCCCTTCACAGATCCAACAACAGTGTATTAGTGTGTTTGCAAACAATTGTCATTTTCCTTTTTTGTCAGGTCTGACAATCTGATTGGTGCTAGGTAGAACCTTTGAGTTGCTTTAATTTGCATTTGTCTTATTATTAGTGGCTTTCAGTATTTTTATATGGTTTATGATAGCTTACCTTTTTTCTTTTGAGAACTGCCTATTCAAATTCTTTGATCATTTATATCTTAGGTAATGGCTCTTGTTCTTATTTACTTGTATCAATTCCTTGTTTATCTTGAATGTCAGATCTTTATAAGAGAAATTGGTTACATTGTCCCCCCCAGTTAACTATTTTCCTTGTGCTTCTATCTTTATTGTTTGTTCATAAATGTTTTTAATTATTTTATTTGTTTTCAGTTTTCTACAGTCGCTTCCATAAGACTTAGATTTTCTCCCTCTCACTTCCCCCTCCCTCCCCAAGATGGCATACAATCTTATATGAGTTCTACATATACATTCTTTTTTGATGAGATTTTATTTTAATAATAATATCCTTTTTCAGAAAGGCTCCCTTTGCCCCATTTCTCCACTAGATTAAAACCACATGAGTTCCTGGATTCTTGCTCCCTCAGGAATCTGGCTACTTAGAAATGCTCTTCTTGGGCAGTATAATTTTTTTCCACCAGCATAAAAACACTCAGTATTTTTCAGACTCAGTTTTCTCTTCTGACACTTTTTTTAGGACAATTCGCATAGCTGTCTCTGTTCCTGATTCTTTATCTTCTCCAATGATAAGATCCAGTGCATCACTCACTTTCATCATTCTGCTTTTCTTCCATAACTTTTCTCCATTCAGTCTGAGTTCACCTTTATAGAATACATTTTCTATTTTATTTCTTGTAAGATCCAGATCTGTTTTCAAGATGACATCATACCAAAAAGAGGGGACAACTTTCTCCAGATCCTTATAGTCTTTCACTACATTGGGGTCATCTTCAAATTCATCTTCCTGCTTGCTCGTCTCTCTCCAATCTTCATCAGTCATTGTCATCATCATCTACTTTCTGCAAAGCCTTTTTACTGGTGTTTTTTGATCCTGTGTTGCTTTTGAGTCTTATGGAAAAGAGTGAAATGCATTCTGGGGATATTAAAAGCCCTGGGAGTTTCATGGAAGAAATGCTACAGAAGAACAATGTTCTATTATTTGATGGATTTAACTGATAACCAGAAGAATTTACATAGTGACTCCAAGAGGTACAGGGTTTTATGTGTAAGAGATGTCCTCCAGAGTCCAATCCAGGCATGTGGTTTTCTTAAAGTACAGAGGGGCAACCTGAGACTAGTCATAGCATACATCACCTTGGATGGAGGGAAAGGGCAGTGATTCTAGAGTCAAGTACTATCTCTGATGTTTACCTCTGTGACCTTAAGTAGGTGACTTAACCTCCCTGGGCCTCAGTTTCCTCCTCACTAGAGCCTGATGGCTCCAGAGAAGAAAGTGAGACTGGTGACTTTACACAGCCCTCTATCACTTAAATCCAATTGATTTGCATGTCATGGCATCACCTCTCTCATGTCATGGTCTTCTTTGAGAATGAACAACAAACAACAAAACTAGAACTGGAAGTCAGACTTCAGAAGCCATCTGATCCAACCACTTCAGTGCAAGAAGGGGGCAGGACCCCTGGGTCTGACAGTCCCTTCCCCTTCCACCCCAGAACAGGCACAGAGCAGCAGGGAGAGTGGAGAGATGACAGAGAGTGGCGCTGGGTTGCTGCCAAGTGAGGACAGTGGAGCAGAGATCCTCTAGACATACATTCTTATTAATCACATTTTCACATTAGTCATGTTGCATAGGAGAATTAAAATGAATGGGAGAAACCATAAAACAAAACAAAACATAACACAAGAGAAAATATTGTGCTTCATTCTGTGATCCAATTCCATAGTTCTTTCTCTGGATGTGGATGGCATTTTGCCTCAAGAGTCCTTTGGGAATGTTTTAGGTTCTTGGATTGCTGTGAAGGGCTAAGTCTATCAGAAACAGCCCTCACACACTGTGGCAGTTACTGTATATAATGTTCTCCTGATTCTGCTCATTTCACTCAGCATCTGTTCATACAAGTCTTTCCAGGTTTTTCTAAAGTCCACCTGGTTGTCATTTCTTATAGCACAATAGTATTCCATTACATTCATATACCACAACTTGTTCACCCATTCCCCAATTGATGGGTATCCCCTTGATTTCCAGTTTTTGGCCACCACAAAGAGGGCTACTATAAATATTTTTGTACATGATTTCTTTGAGATGCAGTCCTAGAAGTGATATTGCTGGATGCACATTTTTGTAGCCCTTTGGGCATAGTTCCAAATTGCTCTCCAGAATGGTTTGATTAGTTTACAGCCCAATAACAATGAATTAGTGTTCCAACTCTCCCACATCTTCTCCAACATTTATCATCTTCTTGTTTTGTTATGTTAACTAATATGATAGGTGTGATGTGGTACCTCAGAGTTGTTTTGATTTGCATCTCTGTAATAGTGATTTAGAGCATTTTTTCATATGACTATAAATAGCTTTAATTTCTTTCTCTGAAAACTGCCTGTTCATATCCTTGGATCATTTATCAATTGAGAAATGACTTGTATTCTTGTACATTTGACTGAGTTCTCTATGTATTTTAGAAATGAGGCCTTTATCACAGACAGTAGTAGCAAAACTTCTTTCCCAGTTTTCTGCTTCCCTCCTAATCTTGGTTGCATTGGGTTTGTTTGTGCAAAGACATTTCAATTTAATATAATCAAAATGATCCATTTTGTACTTCATAATGTTCTCTATCCCTTGTTTGGTCATAAATTTCTCCATTCTCCATAAATCTGACAAATGCACTATTCCTTGCTCCCCTAATTTGTTTATAGTATTAGTCTTTATACCTAGATCATGTATCGATTTAGACTTTATTCTTGTGTATGGTGTCAGGCATTGTTCTATGCCCAGTTTCCTCCACACTGTTTTCCCAGTAGTTTTTATCAAACAGTGAGTTCTTATCTCAGAAGTTGGGGTCCTTGGGTTTATCAAACAGTAGATTGCTATTTTCATATACTACTGTCTAGAGTACATAACCTTTTCCACTGGTTTACCGCTCTAATATAAATGTTTAAATTTATGTACCTAAAATTGATGGCCTTCTTTTTGGTCAGTCAATAAATATTTGCTGGGGATGGAAGCTCAATTCCATGTGGACAGTCTCAGGCAGGTAAAGGTGGGAACTTCTAAATCTTAGAGTTCTCACGAGACCCCCCAGGAAACGACTGGGAATGGAGGTGAACCGAGCTATCTCGTGTATTTCCGCCTCTTCCTGTGAGAGACGTGATGGGAGAGAGCTCTCCCCGCCCTTGAGATTGTCCCGGATCTGGGCACACCTAACAGCACGGTATTCAGATGCAAACTATGCGGCTGGAGAGCTTAAGTAGGATCAGGAAAGCCTGAAAGTTCTCTTGGGCGGAGGGGCCACGTGTGAGGACAACAAAGCTCCGCTTTTCCTCTCTCTTCTCTCCCCTCCCCCTCTCTCTCCGCTTATACTTCTACTTCCAATCTCTTATTGTAAGATCTTTGCCTCCTTGGGAGATCTTTCTCTTTCCTTCCTAAGGAAGAATTCCCCTGCACTTGTAACTAGACCCTGAAATAAAGCTCAACCCTTGTTCGACTCTGGAACGTCCTTTCTCTCATACGAGCATCTGGTTTGGCCAACCGAAGACCTCCGATAGAGGTAAGGGAAGACTCGGGTAGCCCACAGGCCTCTAGGCCTGGCAAATATTAAATGCTGAGTACGTACCTATCACTGTGCTAAGCATAGGAGATACAAAAAGAGGCAAAGGCAGTCCCTGCCCTCAAAGAACTCACAGTCTAATGGGGAAGCAACAAGGAAACCAATATGCACAAACAAGCTATACATAAGATGAAAACAACTAATTAATAGAAGGCAGGCACTAGGATTTAAAGGAGTTGGGAAAGGCTTCCTGTAGAAGATGGGATTTTCCTTAAAGGAAACTGAAGAAGTTGATTGGTGAAAATTAAGAAGGGCAGCATTCTAGGCATGGGGACAGTCATGTCTCTCAATCCCTTGTTTAAAGTTGACTGCCTAAAATACGAGTGTGAATATGATATGATCTCCTACAATACTCTTCTAATTTGTTAAAGATGTGATTTTTTATATCTTTATTTGAAGCTTATTTGGCATATGTTTTTATTTGGAGCTTATTTGGCATATAGTGGTAGGATGTACAAAGACCTTCTTCCAGACTTGCTTTCTAGATTTTTCAGCAGGTACTGTCAAGTAATGAGTCCTAATCCCAGTAGCTTGAATGCTTGGGTTTGTTGAACACTTAGTACTCTATATATGCTTCTGTATCTCATATACCTAATCTGTTCCATTGATCAACTTTTAAAAGTCAGATGTGAATGATACCCATTACATATTTAGACAAATGTGCAATAATGCAAATTCATTAAGGTAAAAAAAGAGATCACCTAAATTATATTATGTTTTCTCATCATTTCCAATAATATTCTAAATGTGATGGAATCTTGAAAACCATGCCCATATTCTCCATTGTCTATTATGAACAGTGCTTTGGAAAGGGTTTTAAGGACTCATGTACACAGTGAAGCAAACATAATTCTTACATCGGCCACATCCAATGAATGTACCTTAATATGTACCCTGAATTCGTTACCTCTCCCTAATGTTTCATTATGGGTCATCTGGAATCTGGGTGGTTGGTCATTGTAATGGCCAGAGTTTGTAAGTCTTTTGATTATTTTTCTTTACAATATTATTATTATAAATTGTTCTCATTCTGCTCACTTCATTATATCAATTCAAACAATTCTTGCAGGTTTTTCTGAAACTGTACCCATCATCATTTCTTATAGCATAGTAATATTCCACTAAATTCGCATACCATGGTTTGTTCAGTCATTCCCAAATTGATGGGTACCCCTTACTTTCCAATTCTTTGTCATCACAAAAAAGAATAATTATTTTTGTTCATATGGGTCTTTTTCCACTTTTTTAAACTTCTTTGTGGGGTAGACCTAATACAAATATAACTAAATCCAAGAGTATTCACAATGTAATAAGTTTTGGGCATAGATTAAAATTTCTCTCCTGAATAGCTGAACCAAGTCACAACAACACCAACAGTCAATTAGTATGACTGTTTTCCAGCAGCCCCTCCCATATTTGTCATCTTTGCTAGTTTGATTTGTTTGTGGTGGAATCCAAGAGTGAGTTCTTCTGGTTCTCAATTTCTTTATCTATTAAGTGAGAAAGTTGAGCTAGATAAACTCTAAGGTCTCTTGTAACTCTTAATCCAATAACACTGAAGGTTTTTATGTATTGTGAGTCCATTTCTTATGTCATTATTATCCTTAAGACAGGCAAACCACTTCTATATAGTCACCTTTGGTAAAATTTCCTGCTGATAGTATTACAAACTCTTCCATGCTCCTACATCCAAACCCCAAATATAAGAATGAAAGGAAGGCAGAGTGGAAATCAATAAAAAATAAATGGGTGTATGGGCACTAATCCATCAGAGGGTATGACATAGCTGAGAGAGTGGAAAAAAATGAATTGGTATTGTTGGGAAATCAAAGAGAGGGGAAGGAATGTATGGGTGGGTAAGAACTGTGTCAAGGTGCTATTTTGCCCAAAAAGAAAGAAATTTTACCTAGAGAAAGAAAATCTCAGCTCCTCCTGTCATACAAAAGAGCTGGATAGAATGAAGGAATCCTATAGTCTCTGCTAGACAGAAGCCTAGAGAGAAAGAGGCAATGTTGAAAAGACACCAGAAATCCTATTTATGTCTTCCCTATACCCTTCCTACTACTTCAGTTCAATTATCTATAATTTTACCTTCTCTTTCATTAAAGTCTCAGTAACCTGTTTCTTAGTTCCTCCTGAGTATGAGAAAAAAAATAATGTCTTCTTCATCCCAAGTACTAAATGGCAGGAAGGGGATGCTATGTTCTTTTCATAGAAAACGTTATATATTTTAAAATAGATTTAATATTTTATTTCCCTCAATTACATGTAACAACAATTTTTAACATTCATCTAAAAAAAGCTTAGAGTTCCAAATTCTTTCCCTCCCTCCCTTTTTCTCCCCACTCATTGAAAAGGCAAGCAATTTGCCATAGGTTATATGCATGGAGCACATTGGGTTTGAACTGAGAAGGTCATGCCCTATTAGCTACAGAAAGCTGCCTCTTCAGAGATATTGTTCTTACTAGAGGGTATCAAGGTGTTAATTGATAGTGCAGACATTATCTAAGACTGGCAAACATATGAAGACCCTAACATTCTCTGCTTAATAAATGATGGTTGAATGTATTGGATGAATTTTCTGGTTCTCTTATTAGAGTGCAGTACTTTTTCTCTACCACATACATATTTATGACTCTTCTCACTCTAGTGGCATTCCATCTTCACCTGTATTTGCCAATTTTTGTGCTTAATGAAACTCCTTTTCCACTTTGTGCCTATCATTACCTAATCATTGCCCATCATAATTTGTTATCCACAATTACCTTTTTTTCTTGTTCCAAATGAGATTTTGAAATGCTCTTCAAGTTCAAGTCATTAGGTTTTGTAGCTTTATTTGCTAACAGTCTTCAGTCTTTTGTATCCACTCAACTGAGTCTAGTTTAGTCATTAGAGTATCATCCAATGGCAGGCAATTCCTACTCTTGTTAATAAACATTTCCCTTTGGAATTAAGTATAGCACAGTCCAGCCAATGATTTGATGAGTTTAGATGTGAGTTACTTATAGGCCCCTAGGAAAGATTATCTTCAATTCTGTCATTCCTTAAGTAACCAACAATATGTTAAATCCTATCAAACTCATTGGAAAGACATGAACTTCATCTTTTCTTGAAGAGATCATATTTATGGAACTAATTATTACTGAGATTGAGAGACAGAAGTGATTGGTAAGCAACTAAATTACAGTGGGCTTTTTATAAGAGCCACTTTTTATAAGTTTTAGGGATTTGGTCTTACTTGTAAAGGTTTTCATGGGATATGATAATATATTCATTTAGAGAAGTCTAGGTGGAATGTCAAGTTTTTAAATGAGGAAAAATGAATTTCAAGTGATGGCTGATAAAGTGTGGAAAAAAGTTCCAAGGGGATTTATTTCACTCTAAGCTTTTTTTTTCTTTTTCAATTTATTTCTGAACTGAAGTGGCCACATTTTGTGAAAATAGCCTGTTTTTCCAGGGTGGGAAGAACATTTCTGAAATAATGGAAGACTTAGCAGTCTTCTTTTGCATCATATGTGAAGATAACATGATCTGTCTACCATAACTGACAGCCTTAGCCTCGAACAACTGAATCAGATCATTGACTAAATATGCCACATTCACAAAGACAATGTGATTAAGTAATCTTAAAGGCCCTTTAAAATAAACTTAAATGAAACTCAACAGAACAAATGGAACATGTCATCCACGAAGGCTGATTATAATGTTTCTTTCGCTTTTGAGTTAGGTCTTCATAACTCACTCATGCTGGCTGTGTCGAAAATTATGTCTCCTTCGGAATGAAAATAAACATAATAAATCTCCCTTTGGGTGGGGTGTAGGAGGGGTGGGATGGAGTGTGATAGCTCATATTTTAGTGCAGGGTAAAAAACATGATGTGCAGCTTTTGATATGCCAGAGAATATCTAAACACTCCTAATGCCACTACTTAATCCTGAATTGGAGACTTTATAGGAAATGAGTGGGCTGGATTGAATTTGGGAAACTGTGTCATGTCTTTAATGGACTCAAATTTTTCACTTCTCTCTGAAATAAAAGCTCATTAAAAAAAACACATTGATGTACGTTTGGTGATGCTTTGTGGCTGTGAAACAGGAAATGCCAGAATTTCCAAAGATTTACAAGTGTAGTCCTCCAAAGGGACACGGAGAGACATGTGGTAAGCATGGATAGGCTGCAGTCTGTTGCTATTGAGGAACTGCACAGATGTATGAAAGAAAATGGAGATTGTTATTTGTCTTTCTTTCTTGAAGAGCAACAATGACATCAGAAAGGCAGTATCTTGACTTGCAAGTGAATTGGATTTAAGTGAGGCAGAGCTGTGCAAAATTATCAGCCTTATTCTTTCCTCCAGAGTCATTGGGATTCAGTGGCAAGACATAGGTCAGGATAACTGGCAGTGGTTCCAGATGCAGTGGGAGACCTTAGTCTTTTTAAGCTAAGGTCTTTCTCAGGTCTCAGTCTGTCTGAAGTAGAACCCATTCAGTAGCTAAAAGCTAGGTAAGAACTGAAACAAAAGATGGCTTAGTTTGCCTTCACAAAAGAATCATTTTGGGAGTCAAAGACCCTCAGAATTTCTGGTCAGAAGAGGAACAGTTACTATTTATGCTCACTCTGAAGATCAAAACCCAAACAATGAGGAAGTGAGGATTGGGCTGGAACCTGTTATTGACCAATCAGTGAAAACTAGAGTGATTTGGGTTTAAAGGCATAGTCAAATAACTCCATTTGAATTCCCATGGGAGAGTATAACTGGAAGAGGAGGTAGGTTGGTTGTGTGGTGAAGGCAAGGAGTGATTGACAGCCTGCATTGCCATATTTGTAATGTCAAAATGTCTCGAAGAAGGTCTTCATCACATTAAGTGAATGACAAGATAGGGATAAGAGTAGCTCAGGATGAAAAGGTGCGGGTGGCTTGTGATCTGAGGTACTGTATTTAGATCTTTTCAGAGGGATATATAATCTTCACTGTAGATGTCATTTGCTATCCAGGCTGTCAACAACATACAAGTCAATTGTGCCTCAAAAGTTTATAAAGTGTGTTTTTGATACTCATAGAACATTTCCTACCAGAAACAATGTTATAAATGATGATTAAGTTCATAGGTTCACCTATAAAAATCTGACCCATTCAAAATATATCTGTAACATCATTATGAGTTTTTAGGGAAAAATAAAAAAAGTAGTACACCAGTAGTAGGGGAAAAACAGAAAGTGATAAAGTTCAATAAGAAACTATTTGCCCCTCATAATTCTTAAGGGGAAACAGATTTAACTTGAAAAGAAATGAAGAGGCAGATGAAGGGTTCCAGAGAACTTCTGAGCACATGATATTTGTTCTTTCATATGTCTAATTTAACTTTCAAACATGTCTTTTTATAAGTGCTGTTATATAGTAGTATGTGAGGAGGGTTATTATATAGCACTGCATATCAAACTATTGTAAAAATGATCACTTATGACAAGGATGATTAAGGGAGGAGCTCATAAAAATGGAAGAAGAAAAAGGATAAGTTAGAAGATGGCAAAAGAGTATTGTGAGAGTGTCTGAAGTGTGATTTTATTGACCTTTGATTAATGAAAGAAATTTAGAAAGTTGTAGTATATTATGTGCAGCAGACTCTATTGAGAATGACAAACAGTGAGTTGGGGACTCATGCTGGGTCAGATGATTTCCTATGCTTCTAAGGATTCCCTGGGATACCTTTATGGCAACAAAGGATGAGAGAGAGTTGAGAGAACTAGTTAGTGAAATAGCTTCAAGCTTATTTTGGGGGGAAGGTAGGAGGAGGGGAGAAGATGGTGTACAATAGCCTGTTTTTTTCAAGTAGGTACATTCAAAAAAGTCGTGTTCAAAACTCACCCAATATCTTCTTTGTGTCTGCTGTGTACCTTAGCTAGCAGAGCCAAATCAATCTTCCTACTGATGAACAACTCACACTGAAATAGAAATGTCCTAACATGACTCTAGATTTTATGCATTCACTCCTCAGGTTGACACACTCTCCCATATGTCCATAAAGTTTTACTGATGGATTGTAATGAAATTTATAATAACAAAAGAACAAACAGCTGTCTGTGCTTCCACTTTCCTAGAGTCCATTGTAGGAGTGACAGACTCTGTCGAGAATTTCTGGAATTTCACCAATCCGTCTTTAACCTTTTCTCAGCAGAACTTGCCCGTGACAATGATCTAGTAGCAACACTTTATTAGGATAAACACTAGATCTTGGATTGTCACCTAATAGCTTTTTGTTTACTTCACAGGTGAATTTTCCACAATGCAAATGGTTATGATTGACAAGGTGGGAAACTGAGCAAAAAATGAATTTCCATCCCTTGTTTTAAGCTTTAGTCCCTATTTTTTTTTGTACAGAAGAATTTCAGTTCCCTAAAGTCTTATAGTTTGATGAGGGTTATGGAGGAAGGGAATGAGTACTGAATGTAAGGTAACCATGCACTGTGACTAGAACCCCTTTCTTAATGAGAATTCCTACAAACAAAGGGGGAAAGGGAAAACAGAATGAATGAACATTTAAATAAACACTATTTTCCAAACACTGTACTAATGCTTTACACATATTACCTCATTTGACCTCAGAACAGCCTTGGGAGGTAGGTGGGTACTATTATTATCAGATGAAGAAACTGAGGCAGAAAGAGAAATTAGATGACTTTCCCAGGCTGTCATAGTTAGAGGCAACTGGTGGAACAATGGATAGAGCTCCAGGTCTGGAGTCAGGTAGAACTGAGTTCAAATTCAGTTTCAGATACTTGCTCTGTGACTTTGAGTAAGTTACTTAACTTGTTTGCTTTCATTTCCTTATCTGTAAAATGGAGATAATAATAGCATCTATTTCCCAGGGTTGTTATAAAGATCAAATGAGAGAATAATTATAAAGTGTTTAGCGCTGTGTTTGCCACACAGTATGTAAGTCTAGTTATTATTATTAGCTATTAAGTGTCTGAGGCTGACTTTTAACTCATGTCTTTAGACACTTAATTGATAACGTTGAATCATTTGACAGTGGCAAGGACTTTGGTGGTGAGAATTTCTGTTTTTGAGTCTGAAGTAAATGAAACTGCTAAGGAGTTGGGGCTATAGCATCTCATATTGGCTGGGAGGGCTAGTAATCTAGTGGGGGCTGTTGGAACTCTTGAGTCAGGAGTTATTGGGCTAGCTATAGGCGGTATTTGGTAGGTAGCTGGTTTTCATGGTGGCAGGGATGGTAGGTTTACCTGCCTTGTAAGTGGCATTTCGATGTTGGTAGAATTGAAGCTGGTTGTCATGTATATATGTGCACATATGTGTGCATATGCATATATAGTCATAAAAGCTGAAAATTTTGGGATTATATAGATGCATATGTTTGTACATATGTGTGTATATATATGTCTCTGTGTGTATACACACTGTTCCTTTTATATTTTATATATATATGTATATATACATATATGTGGAATGAACTCATCCGTATGACCTTTGCAAAATCTATGCTCTCCTCTCTCCATATCTTTGAGCATCTTATCTCTTATGTTTGGAATGCCCTTCTAGGGAGGAGGGATAGAGTGAGAACCAGTATTTATTGAAACCCTGCAATGTGGCAAGAAGCCTGTGCCAAGTACCTTACAAATATATTTCATTTGATCCCATCTCTTGTTTAAGTATTCCCCATCTTTTTAAAGATCCAGATTAAATAGCATCTTTCCCTCTCTTCTTTTCTGACATTACATAGAACTATGTACTGCTCATATTCTGTGTATCCTATTTATTTATGTGCTCGTTTTATTGACTTTGTATTTACTCCAAAGTCAAGCACATAGAGTTTACATTCTGATGGGGGAGGGGGATGGTATATACACGTAATAGTTCTTTAATATGTATTGCTATTACTGTATGGCATTGTGAGAGAGGAAGTCATACTAAGTCTAAGTGTGTATATATTATAGAATCAGGGATTAAGATCTGGAAGGAATTTCAGAGGTCATCGGGTCCAGCCCCATCATTTTACAGATGAGGAAACTGAAAACCACAGGTGTCAAGTGACTTGTCCAAGGTTACATAGGTAGTAAACATCAGAATCAGACACAAAATTTGAACCCAAGTTCTCCGACTCCATTTTCTCGATCCATATTTGCTCACTTTTTATTTCAGTCATACACTAAACTTTGGGTCCAAAAGGTCTGAGTCTTAATATTATTTTGCTAGCTGTGAAAATTTATTAATCTTTCTATCTTTACTTTTGTAATCAGTGGTTCTCAAGGTCCACAAGATAAGAACTAGTTTCAATATAATGCTAAATGCTAAATTTATACACATTTTTTCTAGTAAACATGAGAAGACATATAATATGTATCGCCATTTATTTTTCTTCAGATTTATCTTTCCATTGATGTAATCACTTTTTTAAATCACCAAAATATTGCTTGATTCTGGCACAATGATAGGGAAATCTATTTCTGGAGACTCTTGAGATTTCTAGGATTTGACCTGCTTATTTTACAAAAGAGGAAATTGAGTCCCTGATACATGAAATAATTTGCCCAAGGTCAAGTTGAGAAGACATCTGGAGGAAAAAATAAATGCATGCAGCTTAGCTGTCACTTTTACTAAGCCATTGATTTTTAACTAGTAGGAAGCTAAGGTGGGATTCAAACCCAGACCTTCTGAGTACAAGGCCAATGTGGTTCCCATGTTCTAAAATCAGAAAAATTTTAATTGTTTTTACTTTACAGAAAAACAAAAGAGTCATTCCCTATTGTATACTGTATAATACTCCATGTGTGTTGATCCTTTGTTGCCAAAGAAGACTATGCCATCAGAGAAATAATGACATGACTTGCACTTGACTTTGTTTTGAGTGAGGGAGGGCTGTGTAAGTCATCAGCCTCTCTTCTCCAGAGCCATCTGAATCCAGTGACCAGATATTCATCAGGATGACTGGAGAAGACCCAGGATGAGACAATTGGTGTTAGGTGACTTGCCCAAGGTGCTCTAGGTGAAGAGCACTAGTACAGGAGTCAGGAGGACCTGAGTTTAAATCTCACCTCAGACACTTGACACTCACTAGCTGTGTGAAATTGGGCAAGTCACCTAACCCCAATCGCCTCATCTTGGGTCATCTTCAGTCATCCTGATGAATATCTGGTCATTGGATTCAGATGGTTCTGGAGGAGAAGTGAGGCTGGTGACCTATACAGCCCTCCCTCACTCAAAATAAAGTCAAGTGCAAGTCATGTCATTATTTCTCTGATAGCATGGTCTTCCTCAGCAACAAAGGATGAGCACACACACACACACACATAATGCTCTAAAGACTCGCTGATGGTTTTGCTTAAAGGTATCAGAAGGTCATATCCTCTAATACCTTTGAGGAAACAGCTACAGATAAAGTGAATGATGTAGACTGCTATGTTTGTTTGTTTTTCTAGGTGTTTTATTATATTCAATTCCAGAAAATTAATCAATCAGTAAACATTTATTAAGTACCTACTCTGCACCAGGTACTGAGCTAAGCACTAGGAATACAAAAGGATAGTCCCTGTACTCAAGGAATCCTAATAGTCTGTATCATTAATAAATACAAGGAAATATAAAAATGATCAAAATGAAAATAAATTACGTAACATTGTATGACATTTGATTTTTTTCATGGACAAGTTCCAATACAAAGTGATTATCATCTTTTCTCAGCCATGGAAATAAACATTTTTTCTATATTTAGAACATAGTACTGTCAATGAAAGGAAATCAATCAGCAATCATCTAATTAAGCACTTACTATGTATCAAGTATTGTGCTAAGGGATGGAGATACAAAGAAAAAGTGAAAAAAGGTCCCTGCCCTCAAGAAGTTGACATTTGAATGGGGGAGATGGCATTATGTACAGTATTCATGGTTGTTTGTTGTCCATTCTCAGAGGACCAAAATGACATCATCATGATAAAATGAAGTTTCAGTGTGTATGACTGTGGCTGACCAGACTAATACAAGCCCGGAATGCTGTACCACAGACCGGGCACAGATAGTCTGTGTGAACATTTAGGGTGGTTACTCCAAATTTGCACATTCTACGTTTCATTTGTGCTATTTCAATTCTGCTTTGCTTATAGAGCACAGCACCTTTTCTGATGTGGGCACGCCATGCTGAGCAGTCTTGTGTCAATGTCTCCCATGATCCACAATCAAATTCAAAGCTCTTGAGAGATACCTTAGAGTGTCCTTGTATCACTTCTTCTGAGCACCATGTGATTGCCTACCCCATGGGAATTCTCCATAAAATAGTCTTTTTGGCAAGTGTACATTTTGCATTTGAACAACATGGCCAGCCTATTGGAGTTGTGCTCTTTGAAGCATAGTTTGAGAATGGAACTCAGTGTCTGGTACCTTTTCCTGCCAGTTGATCTTCAGAATCTTCCTAAGACACCTTCTTTAGTCACCACCACACTGTCCATACGTGGATCCATCAGTTAAAACAAATGGAGAAGAATGCTGTGGATAAGTTCATTTATCTTGGTAGCGTACTTTCCAGGATTTAGGCATTGACAATAAGGTTGACATAGCATTGCCAGAGCTAGCTCAGTGTTTGGGAGGCTCTGATGAAAAGTTTGGGAGAGAAGAGGTATTATACTGACTACCAAACTGAAGGTCTACAGAACTGTTGTGCTGAACTCATTGTTCTATGCCTGCAAAACATGGACAATCTACCAGCGCCATGCCAGGAAACTGAATCACTTCCATTTGAACAAGATACGTACCAGATACATGGAAGGTAACCTTGGAGAAGAAGGCACTTGTGTCTGGAAATCGTTAACAAAGGCTTCTTGCAGAAGGTGAAGTTTGATCAAAGCCTTGAACAAGACCTAGGATTCTCAGAAGTGAGGTGAAGAGGGATAACTTTGCAGGCATGGGGGACAGCTGTGCAAAATCATATAACTGGAAGGTGAAGTGTCATGTTTCAGGTGGGTCGGTATGGCTGGACTACAGGGTATGTGGGAAGGATATAATATGAAAGGAGACACAATAGATAGAATGGGTCCAGGTTGTGCCAAATTGCTGCATTTAAATTTGATCCTAGATCATATTATAAATTTAGAGTTGGAAAGAACCTTAGAGACCATCGAATCCAGTGCTCTAATTTTACAGATTTAGATACTGAGGGCCTGTGTGGTTAACTGCCCTGTGAAGAACACAAAGATAATGAAAGTTAGAGGCAGGGTTTGAATCCAAGTTCTCTCAGCTAGTGTTCTTTCCACTGTGTCCTTTCGAGTCACTGGAGTTTACTGAGTCCAGAGGTGAAAATTTCATATCTGGGCTTTAGGGAAAATCCCTTTAGAAAGTATATGGAGTTAGGGTTTGAGTAGTAAAGAACAGAGCAAAGAGACCAATTAGAAGGCTGTATCAGTAAGCAAACCAACATACACAGGGGGGCTGCTATCACAGGTTCTTAGACATGCACTCAGAAAAGGAAAGGCAACTTTCAAGGGGTTAACAATCACTGTAATTAAGCGCATGTATCATTCCTTTAACTAAGCACATATATCATTCACCTAGTTCAGGGGAGTCAGCACCCTGAACTTCAAAGAAAATACAGAGAAATCAAAAAGTCAACAGACATGACTTCCTCTGCCTGACCATAATTCAACAGATAGGTACAACTGTCTGACCATAGTTACCAGAGAGGGAAGTATCGACATCTGGATTTTCAAAACCACGGGGCTTCTTTAGTGGCTTCCCTGAGTCCTCATCTGGCCAAACAAACACTTCCAGTCAGTAAGCCCTAAAGTAATCAAAGATCAACAGAATGATTTCCTTTCCCTGAATTCAACAGAAAGCCCAACTCTCTGACCATAGTCACCAGAGAGGGAAGCATGGACCTCTGAGTTTTCAAAGCTGGGGCATCCTTAAAGCTGCTTCCAAGAGTCCTTATCTGGCACTCAAATCTTCTTACAAAAACTAAGCTCCAGAGTAAAACCTCATCCTCAGAGGATTTATACACTCATTAGAGACAGAGGGCATAACCCTTTGAATCAGTGCCTCAATAGAAAAAACAAAAGGTACTTGGGACCCTCCTAAAAAACAGCTCCCCTAATCAAGCCTCCCATAATGTACAGGCCCATCAATGGATGGCAAAGATCTTCTGAACAGTTTGTTGCTAACTTGGAGGGAAAGTTGAGCCAACACACAGTTGGCAGCAGTGGAGTAGAAAAGGAGTGGACAGCTTTCAGAGATTTGGTGTACATCACTGCATTTGCTCATCTGGATCAGAACACTAGCGAACATCAAGACTGGTTTGATGAAAGTGATGGGGAAATTCAGAAACTGCTAAATGAAAAACAAGAACTCCACAGAATTTACCAGCAGGATAGTTCATCCACCTCTAAGAAGGCAGCATTTAATTCTATCAAAACCAAAGTACAAGCAAAGCTCAGAGAGATACATGGTTCGTGGCTCAGGAATTCTTACGAAGGCAGATGAAATTCAGTTTTATGCTGATGGTAACAATCCAAAGCACTTTTATGATTCCCTGAAAGCTATTTATGGACCAAAAACCTATGGTGCATCACAACTACTCAGGGCTGATGGAGTTACATTGATTGATGATAAGGGCATGATCCTAAAGAGATGGGTTGAACACTTCCATAGTGTTCTTAACAAACCATCATCAATCAATGCTGAGACTATTGCCCATTTACCTCAGATTGAAGTCAATCCCTCCTTAGCTGAACTTCCAACTGAAGAAGAGGTTTTGAGGGTCATTAGACTCCTTTCATGTGGCAAAGTACCTGGTGCTGATTCTATTTCAGCTGAGATTTACAAGGTAGGGAGATCATTGCTCCTACAAAAGCTGACTGAAATTTTCCAGGTTATATGGCAAGAGGAGGTTATCCCCCAGGAGTTCAAGGATGCCTCCATTGTCCATCTCTATAAAGGTAAAGGGTAAAATTGCCCTGCAACAATCACAGGGGGATTTCTCTCTTACTCACTGTGGGCAAAATTCTTGCTAGAGTCCTCCTTAATAGTCTGATCCTTCACCTGGAAGATGGGCATATATCTGAGAGCCAGTGTGGCTTCAGAAAGGGCTGAGGAACAATCTCTATGTTATTTGCTGCCGGACAACTCCAGGAGAAATGCGAGGAGCAGAACAGAGGTCTGTATGCAATGTTTGTAGATCTGACCAAGGCCTTTGACACTGTTAGTCGTGAGGGCTTATGGAAAATTATATCAAAATTTGATTGCCTGGAGAAGTTCATCAATATTTTATGTCAGTTTCATGATGACATGTTTGCCCAGATTCTGGATAATGGACAATGCTCTCATGTCTTCCCAGTCACCAATGGAGTGAAACAGGGCTGTGTGCTTGCTCCCATGCTTTTAAGCATGATGTTTTCAGCCATGTTGACAAATGCTTTCAATGAGGATGAATAGGACATCAAGGTCAACTACCGAACTAATGGTGAGTTCTTCAATTTGAAAAGGCTGCAAGCCAAGACCAAAGTGGAGGGAGTGTTGGTGCATGATTTTCTGTTTGCAGATGATTGTGCACTCAGTGCAGCCTCTGAAGCTGAGATGCTGCAAAGTATGAATCAATCCTCTGCTGCCTGTGCTAATTTTGGCCTAATAATTAACACCAAGAAAACATAGGTGCTCCATCAGCCACCACCACAACATCTGTACATGGAACCACCAGTTACAACAAATGGAGACTTTTGAACGCTGTGGATAAGTTCACTTAACTTGATAGTGTGCTTTCCAGGGATGTACACATTGACAATGAGGTTGATGCACGCATTGCCAGAGCTAGTTCAGTGTTTGGGATGCTCCAAAGAAAAGTTTGGGAGAGAAGAGGTATTAGACTGGCTACCAAACTGAAGGTCTACAGAGCCGTTGTGCTGACCTCATTGTTATATGTTTGTGAAACATGGACAGTCTACCAGCACCATGCCAGGAAACTGAATCGCTTCCATTTGAACTGTCTTAGGAAGATTCTGAGGATCACGTGGCAGGAAAAGTACCAGACACTGAAGTCCTTGCCTGAGCTGAACTGTCAAGTATTCAAACTATGCTTCAGAGAGCAGAACTCTGATGGGCTGGCCATGTTGTTTGAATGCAAAATGTATGCTTGCCAAAAAGACTATTTTATGGAGAACTTGCATGGGGCAGGCGATCACATGGTGGCCAGAAGAAGCAATACAAGAACACTCTTAAGGTCTCTCTTAAGAACTTTGAATTTGACTGTGCAACATGGGAGACACTGGCACAGGACCGCTCAGCATGGCGTGCCCATATCAGAAAGGATGCTGTGTTCTTTGAGCAAAGCAGAATTGAGACAAAACAAAGTAAATGCAGGATGCACAAATTTGGGATATCCACCCCAAGTATTCACATGGACTATCTGTGCCCAACCTGTGGTAGAGCATTCCAACCTCATATTGGTCTGATTAGCCACAGTTGGACACACTGAAATTTCACTTTATCATGGTGATGTCATTTTGATCCTCTTCTGAGATGAAGGAGAACAACCATTCAATCAGAGGAACTTTTAGTAAAACAAAAACAGCAAAAAATGCTAATTTGATTGCCATCACACTTCAGCCTCCCAGGATCCTTGGCCTTATAATCTATTTTTTTATTTTCTTTTTCTTTTTTTTTTTTATATTTTGAATTTAATTTATTTATTTATTTTTGGTCAAACCTTTTTAATAGCCATTCCTACCCTTTCTTCCCTTCTTCAGATTGGCAGATTTATTTTATTCAGTTGTTTCAGTCATGTCTAACATTTTATCACCCCATTTGGGATTTTCTTGGCAAAGATACTGGCATAGTTTCCTTCTCTAGCTCATGTTACAGATGAGGAAACTGAGGCCAACAGGCTTCAGTGACTTGCCCAGGATCACTCAGTAAGTATCTGAGGCCAGATTTGAACTCACAAAGATGAGCCCAGCACTCTTTCCACTGTACTACCCAGCTGGCTCATGGTGGATCCAGATGTCATCAAAGAAATGTATTATTTATTTATTTATTTTTTTAAATTTAACTTTTAACATTTATTTTCACAAAATTTTGGGTGGCCTTATAATCTAAATGACCATGGATCCTGGAACAAACAGAGGCATTATCCTTCTTGATTATACTAAAGCAAAAGCAACAAAAGATCCTCCTTTCTTGCCCTTACAAAAGCTATTCTAATAGTGCAAACAAGAGCGGATGAGGGCTGGAAGTAGGGTAAAGATTGTATCTGTAGAGAGAAATCAAACAGGAAGATGTTGTGATGGTAGAAATGAGATTATCTGGCAATTGATTGGCTATGCAGTGTCCGGGAAAGTGAAGAATGTAGGATGCCACCAAGCTTGTGATAGCCAGGTGACTGGATGGATGGTGGCAGCCTTCATAGAAATAAGGAAGTTTGAAAGAGGAATGACTTTGAGGGGAAGTATAATAGTTCTGTTTTGGACGTGTTGAGTATGAGATGTCTCCAGAACATTCAGTTTGAAATTTTCAATAGATAAGTTAAACTAGGGCTCAGGAGATTAACTGGGACTTAATTTATGCAACAATGCTGTGAGTCATCAGTATAGAGATGGCAATTAAATTCATGGGAGTTTGAAGTCACAAAGAAAGAAAAAATAAGCAGAGAAAAGGTACCAGGACAGAGCCTAGAGGGATGGACACAGTTAGTGGACATGGCATGAATAGGGATCAAACAGAAGGCACTGAGAAGTAACGAACAGATAGAAGGAGAGCCAAGAGAAAGTACAAATCAACAGTGTTAAATGCTTCTGAGAGCTCAAGGAGAATGAGGATTAAGAACTTTGAGCAATTTCACTTAAATAATGACGCTAACTTCTAACTTCTGTGTAATCTAGGATGCAAAGGATTAAAAAAGCCATGGACTAGAAGAAGAGATGAGGATGTGCTTCTTCATCCTTTTTTTCTAAGGGATGCTTGTGGCTGACTGCATGTATGTAGATAATGATATATACATTATCATTCATGGTTGAAGTGTGAGTTGATTTTTACTTGACTTATTATTACAAGGGAAGACTTTGTTGAGTTCAGGGGTACAATATACTTTTAGAAATGACTATGATATAAAAGCAAAGGACATCAATGTAAAAGAATCCATAATTTCTTTTAAAGTTTAAATTAGGTGTCATTCCCAAACCTCTAATTCACAGATTCTTAACCTTTTGGGCTCATAGACCCCATGGACACTCAGATGAAGCCAATGAAACCCTTCTCAGAACAATGTTTTAAATGCATAAAGTAAAATATATAGGACTGAAAGAAAACCAATTATATTGAAATATAGTTGTTGAAATATTAAAAAAAAATATATGTTAAGAACCCCTATCCTAATGGTTAGAGTTCTTTTCCTTCTCAACAAGTTAGCTCAGATTTATCTGTTTACATGCTATATTTATCATCCCACCCCCTATAGAATGTAAGATCTTTAAAGGAAAAGGGAAACTAGGTGGTGCAGTGGATAGAGTATTGGTCTTGTAGTCAGGATTACCTGAGTTCAAATATGTCCTCAGGCACTTATTAGCTGTATGACCCTGGGCAAGTCACTTAGCCATGTTTTTCTCAGTTTCTTCTCTGTCAAATGAGCTGGAGAAGAAAATGGCAAACCACTCTAGTACCTTTGCCAAGAAAAGCCCAAATGGGATCATGAAGAGTCAGACACAACTGAAAGACTGAGCAACAACAAAAGGGAGTTTTTTTCATTTTTTTCATCCTCCCTGAACACTTAGTACATCTTGAACATAATATGTGTTAAATTAATGTTGAAGTGAATTGAATTGTTTGGAATTCCGTAAGTGAAATCTTTAGACTTTGAGACAACTATTTTGAATCTTCACATCTTTTGTTACTTAATCCCAGGTTCTTAATATTAGCCATATTGTTCAGTGGATGGAGCACTGAGCCTAGATACAGAAAAGCCTGAGTTCAAATCTATCCTCAGATATTTACCAGATATGTGACCCTAGGAAAGGCATTTTTCTATTCCTTACTTTCATTTTTAGATGTAAATGATAATAACATTTATCTCCCTGAGGTTATTGTGAGGAGTAAAATGAGATAATATTTGTAAATATTTGTAAAGTGCTTTGCAAACCTTGAAATGGTATATGAATGCTACCTATTATTATTTTGGCTGCAGTTCAGATAAATATGGTTACTGAGTAAGTGACCTTGGGATGTAGTAGTACCTGATGCTTTTTGATTGCTTGAAGTACCACAATGAGTAGCATAGACAATAGATGACAGTTGCTAAGGAGAAGGTCAGAGAAGAAGAATCAGTTTAGGATTGGAAGGATGCTAAAGATGACAAAAATAGAACTTTTAACCTATATTTCCACTGAGGACAATGAAAGAATAGAATTTTATGGGATTTGACAGAGAAAATAAATGTCCTCATCTCTTATTTCACTTTCATTTTTTTCTACCAAGTGGGAGAAAAGAACTATTCCAATTAGAAAGGAGAGAGCAAAATTGATTAAGAGATAACTGAGGTAGAAGAGATATTTAGTATGGTCAGGTAGTCTCTTCCTTAAATGAACTCTCTAATTTTGATCAATTATCTTGCAGGATATAAGACAGAATTTTCAGATGTGAATGCAGAGTCATGGAGAAGGGGTGGCAGAAGACTGGAGATAAAAATATTGGAGCCCAGAATTTATAGAAAGGAATTAATTTGAGGTCAAAGACTGTAAAATTTTAGTATAGATTTTTAAGCCAGTTTTTTGTAAATGTTTAGAAGTGAAAATAGAAATCAGTGAAAGCCAGGATGGGTTTAATAAGAAAAAAATTATGTCAAGGTAATCTTGTTTTCCATTTTGATGGGGTTACTAGACTTTTATATCAGATTATCTTTGTAGACATGGTTTATCTTGATTTTAGCAAGGTATTTTATCTCTCTCATGACATCCAAGTCCCATAGAATAACGATAATAATAACTCACATGTATAGAGTGTTTTATTTTATTTTATTTTATTTTTTGCACTGAATGTGGTGACTTTATTGATGGTACACAATACAGGACTCTAGGCTTCTCCCCCCTACTACAGGGGTGTATTGGGACTAGGATGTGAATGGGACAGCATATCCCCAGTAGAGGAACATAAGTTAGGAATGTAGGCTCCCCGGTGGTGGAACTCCTTTTATGACTGGGGATGAAGATCCATGGCTTTCCACTTTACTCCTTGGAGGCCATGTAGACCATGAGGTCCACTACACGGTTCCTGTAACCATACTCATTGTCATACCAAGAAATGAGCTTGACAAAGTGGTCATTGAGGGCAATACCAGCGCCATCATCAAAGGTGGAAGAGTGGGTGTTGTTGTTAAAGTCACAGGATACAACCTGGTCCTCTGTGTAGCCCAAGATGCCCTTCAAGGGTCCCTCTGATGCCTGCTTCACCACTTTCTTGATATCATCATATCTGGCAGGTTTCTCCAGGCAGTACGTCAGATCCACAACAGATACATTGGGAGTAGGAACTCTGAAGGCCATGCCTGTGAGCTTCCCATTCAGCTCAGGTATGACCTTGCCTACAGCCTTAGCAGCACCAGTAGAAGCAGGGATGATGTTTTGGGCAGCACCATGCCCATCACGCCACAGCTTACCAGAGGGGCCATCTACTGTCTTCTGGGTAGCAGTAATGGCATGGACTGTAGTCATGAGACCTTCCACAATGCCAAAGTTGTCATGAATGACCTTGGCCAAGGGGGCCAAGCAGTTGGTAATGCAGGAAGCATTACTGACAATCTTAAGGGAATTATCATATTTCTCATGGTTCACTGCCATCACGAACATTGGGGCATCAGCAGAAGAGGCAGAGATGATGACCCTCTTCAAGTGAGCCCCAGCCTTTTCCATGGTGGACTCTACAACATACTCGGCTCCAGCATCTCCCCACTTAATACTGGTGGGATCCCTCTCCTGGAAGATGGTAATGGCTTTTCCATTGATCACCAGCTTCTCATTCTCAGCCTTGACAGTGTCCTTGAACTTGCCATGGGTGGAGTCATATTGAAACATATAAACCATGTAGTTGAGGTCGATGAAGGGGTCATCGATGGCCACGATGTCTACTCCACCTGAGGTGAATGCAGCCCTAGTCACCAGGTGCCCAATATGGCCAAATCCGTTGACTCCAACCTTCACTATGTTGTTTCTGGGATGTGATTGAAGTAGCAGATCCTGGCACAGAGCTTGGGAGAAAAGCCGAAAGCTTAGAGTGCTTTATTTTACAAAGCCATTTACTGATTCTTGTGTTGGCAATCAAAATAGGATTTTTTGCTGTTTTTATTTTAGTATAATCAAGTGCCTTAGATTGAATCTTGCCTTTATCAATCAAGAGTCTTTACAAGGAGTAAAGTTTACAAACAAGAGTTTCTTTAACTAGAAACAGTGTATGTCTTTTTATTGTTAATTATTTTAATGTGTTTAAAGATCTTTCCCACCCATTGATGGGCCTGCCTATTGTGGGAAGCTTGATTAGGAGAGTTGTTTTGTAGCAGGGTCCCAAGTACCTTTTGTTTTTTCTATTGAGGCACTGGTTCAAAGGGTTGTAATGCCCTTTGGCTCTAAAAAGGGTTGAGGTTTTACTTTGGGGCTTAGTTTTTGCCAGCAGGTTTGAGTGCCGGATGAGGACTCTGGGAATCCGATAAGGAGCCTCCTGGCTTTGAGAACCCAGATGTCCTGCTTCCCTCTCTGGTAAAGATGGTCAGAGCCAGGCAGAGGAAGTCATGTCTGTTATCTTTTGATTTCTCTGTATTTTCTCTGAAATTCAGGGTGCTGACTCTCTGAACTAACTGAATGATATATGTGTACTTGGTTAAAGGAATGATACATGTGCTTGATTAAAGTGATTGTTAACCCCTTGAAAGTTGTTTTCCTTTCATGAATGCAGATCTAAGAACCTGTCATAGCAGGCCCCCTCGTGTACACTGCTATGCTTACTGATACAAGTCTCTCATGAAATCTTTGTAGACAAGCTAGAGAAATGTGGACTGGATATTAGTACATGTAGATTGATTTTATAGCTTTTTAAACTGTAACTAGGGAATGGTAATGAAAAAATCTGTGCTGGACTGGAGAGAAATCTCTAGTTTTCTGCACTGCTGTAGAGTTTTGGGCTTTTTTATTCAACTTTTCAGATGACACAAAAATATGAGATTTCTAATGTGCTAAAGAAAACAACTCAAAAACAATTAGAAGAAAATATGAAGTTCACCAGGAATATACACATAAAGGGCTTAGACTTAGTTCAAAAAGTCATTTCCTCACATCTATAACAGGAACACACAGAGATTAAGAGGAGTTCATGTGAACAACAACCAAAAAAGGAGCATTTACCTTGATTACAAACCCTGTATGGACTGCCAAAAAGATTGCCCATATGATTCTAGGGTTTATTAGAATATAAGGGATAATATTCCATCCTAGGTCAAGGGATATAATAATTTCACTGATCAAATTATGCCTGGAGTATAGTGTTCAGTTACGTGTGCTACTTTTTAAGAGAGAGATGGGCAAAATTGAGCATGTATATTTTGTACTCTGCAAGACCAGGATGGTGAAAATTCCCTACATGATGTCATTTATGGAATGATCAAAGTAACTAGGGAGGTATACCCCGCAGAAAAGGAGTCTTTTGTTTGCTTCAGCAGTACATGGAGCAAATTTAGAGAAAAAGAGCCTTAATGGAGACTATGGACATGATACTTTACTCCAAATACCTGTTAGTTATTTATCATAAAGATTATTAAACAATAAATTACTTGATGATAAGGGACATATGTTTTTTAAGTGTTTTATCTTCACCCAAACTTATGACATCTCTGGCCATAATAAACAATAAATGTTTATTGAATGAATGAATGAAATTTTTCTACCCTCAAGATTATCTGTTTCCATTCCACATGCCTCATTCTAAGTTCATATCTGTCTTATCACAACAGCTTCCCTCTTAAATATGTCCTTCCTTCAAATGTCCCTCTTTCGGTTGAGAGTACCACTGTGGTAATCATCCAGGTTCACAATGTCAAATCATTTTTAACTTCACTTTCCCCTAACCCTTTATCTTATCAGTAGCTAATTATATCTCCACAACATATCTCATACATTCCCTTCCACATATTTAGATGACTATCAGTTTAGGTCAGGGTTCTTATCTTCTATCCTGTATACTATTGTCTTTTTCCAGCTCTATTCTCCACTCAACTTCCAAAGTAACAGTGGTACTCCTAAAGTTCTAGAAACTTCTGTGGTTCCCTATTGCTTCTGTGAAAAAATTCACTTTCCTCAACTTGAAATTTAAAATCATTCATAATCTGGTTTCAGCTTACCTTTTTAGACTCATTTCCCATGATCCCTCTTCATATACATAACTCACATACTCTTTTGCAACCAGATCTAAAGTCAACAAGTATTCATTAAGCACCTGCTCTGAGCCAGGTACTGAGTTCAACCCTAGAGATGATCTATTCTGGTTACTGATTGACTGAATGAAATTATAAATGAACTCAATAATAATAACAGCTCATATTTGCCTAATGCCTTAAGGTTTGCAAAGTACTTTCCATGTGTTATATTAGTAGATCCTTATAACAACCCTGGAAGGTAGGTGCTACTATTATCTGCACTGCTATTAACAGATAATGAAATTGAGGCAGACAGTTTAAGTGACTTTAAGTGTCACACAGCTAGTAAGTATTTGAGGCTGTATTTGAACTCAGGTCTTCTAGACTCCAAGTCCCATACTCTTATCCATTGTTCCAATATGCTGCGTAAACACTGAAAATATGAACGGAGGCAAAAAAAAAAATATTATTCACACCGACTTATTTGCTCTTCTCCACACTTGACATTCTATTTCCTGTGTGCCTTAATTTCTGTGTAGGTTAGTGTTATTATTACTGACAAAAATGATAATAATAATAACCAATACAGGCTGTTCCTCCCCACACACACCAGAAATCAGGGAGAGAGGAGTTCAAATTCTTCCCCAAACACTTAATAGCTGTGTGATCTTGGGCAAGTCCCTTATCTCATCTTCAGTTTCTTCATCTGTAAATATGGGGTTAAAATATGACCTGCCTTCTACAGTTGTCATGAATATAAAATGAGATAACATATAAAAACACCTTGTAAACATTATCACTATATATGCTAGCTCTTATTTATGCTTTTATATTTTATTTTGTATCTTAGCCATGACTGTAATATCCTATCTTCCTTTTATTTTAAACACCTTGTGAATATAGATCAGGTTTTATTTTGTTTTTTGTCTAGCTACCAACCCCTAGTGTAATGATTTTTATGTATTATATGCATAATATCTATTAAATGAATGTTATTTGATGAAGAACTTGAGCCACAGTGACTGTGTCCTTTACCCAGAGGCCTTGTCATATAAACAGATTTCTTTCACAAAATTTCAGGTTTCTTGAATTCACAATCTGTGTCAATTTAAGTGAAACAGTTTTCCAAGATGTATGAGGGAGAATTTTAATGTCTCATTGAGATACATTGCAGATTCCCTACTTTTTAACCTGAACTACTTGAAAATTACCTGTCAAGCATTTGAGGTTCCATGCAACTTGACCTGCCTCTAAATTGTTTTAATGCACCAAGGAATATACTTTGGAACATAAATATATTACCTTACTTCACCCTTCTTCCAAAACTGCATTTTAAAATTAAGCAGCATGTTTTGCAGACTCAAAGAACCAAAAACAAAGTAAATGTCCCTTTACGGCATATGAATATAGTGAAATATTATTATAAGGTAATACAAGTATGAAATAATGACTGATGAATTCAGAGAAGAATCAGAAGACTTCTGAAAATTGATGCGAGGTGAACTGAGAAACACCAGGAAGACAAATATGCACAGTGCATACAAGTAAAATGACAAAGTGTGCAATTTAAGTGAGCCAGTTTTCTGAGATGTATTGAGGGAGATTTTTAATGTCTCATTGGGAAACATTGCACATTCCCTACCTTTTTTGCTTGAACTACTTGAAAATTACCTGTCAAGCATCTGAGGTTCAATGTGACTTGACTTGGAAAAAACAACAGTTGAAGCAATCCAGGTATAATGCTGTAAACTGATAATGACCAAGCCTAGCCTCCAAAGAAAAGAAACAAGAATGGAGTGCCCTCCCTTCTTTACAATGGTGGAGTACTATAAGTATGGGGCACTATATCTAATGTTGGGTGTGGTTGTGTATTGATCAGTTTTGCTGAAGTTATTATTTTCTTTTTTATTCTTTGTTATAAAGGATCGTTCTCAGGAAGGGAGGGTAGCAATGAATATTTTGAGAAATGCAGGCAATGTAAAAAACAAGAGATGATTAAAGATTTCCAAAAATTAAAAAATGAATGCATAAATTCAACTGATCACTTTCTCAGAAGATGCCTTGATCGAAAGTTCTTAAAATTATGTTGAATTTTCTGTTTTAAGGATTAAGGAAAGGGCAGGGAGTATGGAGGAGGGGCACATAAAACTATTTGTATGTCTTTGAAATTCCTTAAAGACACATGCTAGTCAAGTCAATCAAAAAGGTCTACCTAACTCAATGAAGTTACTGATTTGAGGTTTTTTTGTTTTTTTTTCTTGATTTTCTTTTTTTACTATTATTTGGACTTCGTACAGGATTTGATTTAACTGGTGATTAGCAGGAAAATAGCAGGAACAATTGGGTAGAAGAGTCAATTGAGCCAGGTCTACCACTATCAAGGTGTTACAACTATCTCTTAGACACAAATGGCTTGGGCAGAAACCTCTCTTCCACGTTCTACTTCCCACATCTACTTCACCTTTCTGGAAACATATGTTCCACAATGAAATATATGAATACACAGTGTATAAAGTGTATCCTTTAAAAAAAAAGTAATATTGTATATTTCCAAAATTTACTTTGTTTAGGTAAAGCTTAGTTTTTCATTGCAATTTAAATTTAATTTAGTTTTAGATTCCTAAGCTTGGTTGAGGAAGAAAAAATACCCTTTATGAGTGAATATTCGATAAATGTTAGCCTAAAAATTGCGTTGTTTGAGTATACATCTAAACAAAGTATACTACTGATGCCTAGACCCACCTTTGTGTCACAGTTCAGTGACTGGTGAATAAATAGAGCAATGACAGAGACTGAGAGACTTCAGTGAAGGTATGATACAGAGCAGTTATGGAAGAAGGGTTTCCAGAAAAATGTAGGGAGAAGCAATTAATATTGGGAAAGTATCAGTGGTAATTGAATATGGGACTATTGAGACAGTGGGATGTTTGGAAGATAAGTCAATGCTGATTGGCGAGGAAGGGCTGGCTATTCATGAGTCCTTCCTGTGGATAGAAAAAGAGCAAGGTATGTCATATCGAGTCCTTTTCTGAAATCAAATGACTCTAAATTAAAATTATTATTAAATTGTATTTTATCTATAAAAAACAAGAATAAATAATACAATAAAATACAATCTTGCTCAGGTCTCAGAAGTATGGGGAACAAGAGACTACTATATATACAAAGGACTATGCTAAGCACTTCATAAATACTTTTTCGTTTGATCTTCACAATAATTTGAGAAGTAGGTGCTATTATTATTCCTATTTTACAGTTGAGAAAACTGAGGCACAAAGAGATTTAACTGACTTACTGACAGTCAGCTAAATGTCTAAGACTAGGTTTGAATACGTGTCTTCCTGAATCTAGGCCCAGCACTCTATCCACCAACTAGCTTAGCTGCCTATGATACTTCACTGTTGAACATAATCATTGCCTTAGTTTCTTATTATGGATGAATTTTGACCAGTGCCACTCAATTTCTCAAAACACCTCTCTCTTCTGCATTATAAGTATCAAATATACACAGTCCCTATGTGCCAGAACCAGACTAAAATGTAATTGGGTAATATTTAGCAAAATCAAATAGAACATAGATAATGTTAACATGTAGTTTTCTAAGTCAATATGTGGCTACACAGTTCCTCATATATAGTTTAGTGGCCCTGTTTCTATTTGAATTTGTTGCTCAATATTATTATTTTTATTTAACTGAATTTATATACATATTTCTTCTGTCCTTCTATATTTCCCACAACATTGTTTCACAAAACACCCAAATGGGTCCCAGATCCATGCTATTACTCTAGCTTTAGCTTGTTCTACCTAGTATTTTCCTTTAGTCTATAATTCCATTCTATTCCCCACTTAGGGAAGGAGCTTCATACCCTGAGGACTCTTCATTCCTATGAGCTCCTTAGTACCCACTTAGAAGAAGATCTAGTAGAAGAAAAAAAACAACCTGGAATCAGAAATAGAAAATGATATTACTTTTTAATATTTGTTTTTCACTTAAAACAAGGGCAAAACAGATGCTTCTCCCCAAATAGTAACTATGGACCATGGATGAAGTGGGCATTGCTTTCCCAGAGGCAAGGTAGGCATGTGTGTATGCTGTGTAAGAAGTCAAAATGATAGGAGAAGATGATTGAAGTATGACCAAGAGCTTGGGAAAAGAAGATGAAAATATACTGATTGCTTTTCTTACGAATAGGTTAAAATTTTCCATTTTCTTTTTTGTTTGTTTTTAATAGTATTTTATTTTTTCCTAGTTACATGTCAAGAAAATTTTTAGCATTCATTTTTGCAAGATTTTAAGTTCTAAATTTTTCTCCCTCTTTCCCTTCCTCTCTTCTGAAAATGATAGGCAATTTCTTATAGGTTAGGCATATGCTGTCATGTAAAACATATTTCAATATTAGTCACAGTTGTGAAAGAAGAAACAGATCAGAAGGAAAAAAAATGAAAAAGAATAAAGTAAGTGAGAAAAAAATATGCTTTGATCTGCATTCAGAGTCCATCAGTTCTTTATCTGGATGTGGATAGTATTTTCCTTTGCAAGTTCTTTGTATTTGTCTTGGATCATTGTGTTACTGAGAAGAGTTGAGTCATTCATAGTTGATCATCACACAATGTTGCTGAAACAGTACAATGTTTTTCTGCGTCTACTCATTTCATTTTGCATTCATTTGTACAAGGTTTTTCTGAAATCTTCCTGTTCATCATTTTTTATTGCACAATGGCATTCTATTTCATTCATATACTACAGCTTGTTTAGCCATTCCTCAATTAATGGTCATCCCTTCAATTTCCAAGTTTTATACATGTGGATCCTTTCCCCTTTTTTATGATCTCTTTGGTATACAGACCTCATAGTAGTATTTCTGGATCAAAGGGTATGCACAGTTTTATAACTGGGGTACTATTTTATGTTGTTTGGAGGTGAATGTGGGATAATTATGGTGATTTACTGCTTCTTCCACCAACTTGGCTCCTGTAAGTTTGAAATGAGTGTTTTTTTTCTGTTATTTCTATAGCTAACATTTCTAGTGCTATACTGAATAATAGTGGTGATGTTGGGCATCCTTGCTTCACCCTTACTCTTATTGGGAAGGTTTCTAGATTATCCACATTATACATAAT
Organism: Notamacropus eugenii; assembly: GCF_028372415.1. Lineage (NCBI taxonomy): Eukaryota > Metazoa > Chordata > Mammalia > Diprotodontia > Macropodidae > Notamacropus > Notamacropus eugenii. The sequence goes on along the minus strand of NC_092876.1, from coordinate 379,308,786 downwards.
GCTTGTTGATGGTTTTAGATACATACTGCTTATCATTCCAAGGAATGCTTCCTTTATATTCCTTGCTGTATTTTGTCAAAAGCTTTTTCAGCATCTATTGAGATAATCATGTGATTTCTTTTGTTTTTTTTTATGGATATGGTAAATTATGTTGATACTTTTCCTAATATTGAACCAACTCTACATTCCTGGAATAAATTCTACCTGGTCATAGTGTGTAATCCTGATGATATACTACTGTAATCTCATTGCTGGTATTTTATTTGAAATTTTTTCATCAATTTTCACTAGGGAAATTGGAGCCTAATTTTCTTACTCTGTTTTGGCTCTTTCTGGTTTGGGTATCAGCACCATTTTGTCTCATAAAAGGAGTTTGGTAGGACTCCCTCTTTGCCTGTTTTTCCAAATAGTTCATTTAGTATTGGAATAAATTGTTATTTGAATGTTTGGTAGAATTCACTTGTGAACCCATCTGGTTCTGGGGATTTTTTCTTAGGAAGTTCATGAACAGTTTGTTCAATTTCTTTTTCTAAGATGGGGTTACTTAGGTATTCTATTTCCTAATCTGTAATCTGGGTGATTTATATTTTTTGCAAATATTCATTGATTTCACTCAGATTGTCGGATTTATTGTCATGTAATTGAGCAAAATATTCTAATGATTGCTTTAATTTCTTTGCATTGTGGCAACTTCATCCTTTTCATTTTTCCAATGGATATTTTTTTTCTTTTCTTAAGTCAAAATAAACAATGACTTATATGTCATACTGTATTTTTTCCCATAAAATGACCTCCTAGATTTATTTATTAGCACAATAGTTTGTAGGCTTTTTTTTTTTTTACTTTCAATCTTATTAATCTCACCTTTGATTTTCAGGATTTCCAATTTATCGCTCAATTGCCAATTTTTAATTTGTTCTTTTTTTTAGTCCTTTTAGTTGTATGCCGAAATTCATTGACTTATTTTTTTCTATTTTGATGTAAGAATTTAGAGACATAAATTTTCCCCTAAATTCTGCTTTGGTTGCATCCCATAAATTTTGTGTTGTTTTCTCATTGTTGTCATTCTCTTTAATGAAATTATTGATTACTTCTAAGATTTGTTCTTTGACCCATTTAGAGTTTTGGATTAGATTATTTAGTTTCCTATTAATTTTTAATTTGTCTTTTCACTGCCATTTGTGGAATGTAATTTTATTGCATTAAGATCTAAAAATGATACATCTAAAATTTCTGCCTTTCTACATTTAATTTTGAGGTTTCGATGCCCTAGTACATGGGCTAGTTTTTGTATAAGTGCTATGTGCTACTGAGAAAAAGGTATATTCCTTCCTGTTTCCATTCAGTTTTTTTCCAAAGACCTGTCATATCTAACTTTTCTAATATTCTATTGACCTCCTTAGTTTCTTTCCTCTCTATTTTTGCTTGAATTTATCAAGTTCTGAGAGAGGACAGTTGAGGTCTGCCACTAGTATAGTTTTGCTATCTGTTCCTATAATTCACTCAACTTCTCCTTTAAGAATCTGGATACTATACCACTTGGTACAAATATGTTTAGTATTGATATTTCCTCATTGTCTATGGTAACTTTTAGCAAGATGTAGTTCCTTCTTTATCTCTTTTAATTGGAACTGGTTTTGCTCCTTGTCTGAGACCAGAATTGCTACCCTTGATTTTTATTTTTACTTCAACAGAAGCACAATAGATTTATTAGGGGTGTGTCTCCTTGCCATTACTGTGTTTCTTGTAATTAACATATTGTAAGATTCTGGCTTTTTTATCTACTTTGCTATCTTTTTCTGTTTTATGAGAGTTTATCCCTTTCATGTTCAGAGTTATGATTACTATGTGTATTTCCCTCCATCTTATTTTTCTTCTCCTTTTGCCCTTTCACTCCGTAACAGTGTTTTGCTCCTGTCTACTATATGATCTGCCCTCTGATCTGAAGTACCCTCTCTTCTGTTAGTCTCCCCCACCCCAACCTAATCTCCTCACTTCCTACTTCCCTGTCAGGTAAGGTAGATTTCTGTATTCAACCAATTGTGTGTATAATTCAGTCTTTGAGAGAGTACTGATGAAAGTAAGGTTCGGGCATTGCCCATCACCCACCTTCCCATCTTCCCTTCCACTGTAACTGGTCTTCTTCACTTCCTCATGTGAAAGAATTTACTCCATTCTACTTCTCCTTTCTTTTTGTACCAAGTGTACTTCTCTTTCTCCTCCCTTAATTATTTCTAATATCATTCCTTCACATTTGTCTTATACCCTTGCCCTCTGTCTATGTATATTCCTTCTGGCTGCACTAGTAGTGGTACAATTTTTAAGAATTAAAATTACCATTTTTCCATGGAGGGATATAATCAGTTCAGCTCCATTGAGCTCTTTATGTTTTCTTTTCCCTTTCCCTCTTTTTAAACTTCTCTTGGTTCTTGATATTAGAGATCATGGTCTTCTCCTTATGAAAACTTCAAATTCTTCTATCTTATTGAATGACTATTTTTCCCCCTTGAATCATTATCCTTAATTTCACCAGGTACCTGATTCTTGCTTATATTCCTAGCTCCTTTGCCTTCTGGAATATTATTTTCTATGATCTCCAGACTGGATGTTGCACTTTATATTGCAGCTGCTAAGACCTGTATAATCCTCATTATGTATCCCTCATACGTGATTTGTTTCTTTCTGACCACTTGCAATATTTTTTAATAACCTGATAGTTCTGTAATTTGGCTGTAATGATCCCTGGAGCTTTTATTTTGGGGATCTCTTTCCTGAAGTGATTGATAGATTCTTTCAATGCCTATTTTGACCTCTGGTTCCAGGATATCAGGGCATTTTTCCTTGATAATTTCTTAAAAGATGCCTTCCTGGTCCTCCTTTTGATTATGGCTTTCAGGTAGACCAATGATCTCTATTTTCAAGGACAGTTGTTATTCATATTTTTTCATTCTTTTGAATTTGTTTGATTGATTTTTGTAGCTTCCACTTGCCCAAATCTAACTTTTAAGGATTTGTTTTCTTCAGTTAATTTTAGTATTTCATTTTCCATTTGGTCAATTGTACTTTTTAAGGAATTGTTTTCTTCAGTGGATTTCTGAATCTCCTTTTCTATTTGGCCAGTTCTATTTTTTAAGCAGTTGTTTTCTTTTTCCAAGCTATTGACTCTTTTTTTCATAATTTTCTTGAATCACTCTCATTTCTTTTCCCAATTTTTCTTCTACCTGTCTTACAGAATTTTTAAGCTCCTTTTTGAGCTCTTCCATGAGTTCTTTCCAGGATTGAGTACTTCCCATTTTCCTTTGGGGTTTTGCCCACAGGTATTTTGACATTGTTGTCCTTTTCTGAGTTTGTGTCTTGATCTTCCATCTCACCATAATAAATTTCTATGGTCAGATTCTTTTTGTTGTTGTTTTTTGTTCATCTTTTTTGGCTCTTTTTCTTTCTTTTAAATTGAGTGCTGCTCCCACTGTCTCAGGCTTCTTGTGCCAGAGGCTGCACTGTTTACAAGATGCTGTTTACAAGGTGCTGTAGTGATGTTGCCCAGAGGCCCTCATGTCTGGTGCTGCACTGAGGGATGGCTGACATTGCTGTATATTGTAAGTATCTAGAAGCTTACCTGGTGCTGAGCTTGGGATCCGAGTGGTAGTGTCTGGCATGTGATTTGAGGCTGGTGAGATGTTTTTGCATTTCAGAGATTCACTGAAGCATGTTTTGGGGCTGGGGGCTCATGGTTACCTGTTTGCTTAGGCACCTCTGGGTTGGCATGTCTTTGTTTATTTGACTGAAACACATGGAGGTCTGGCCTCTGGAGTCCCCTGTTTGCTTGAGGCTAACTAAGGGTGAAGCACATGGTGGTTCCCAGAGCTGGAGTCTGCTCCCGCCCTAGTTTTGCTGAGACACATGGGGGTGGGGGTCCTGATGTTGGTGTTTGCCCACTCCACTGCACTAGGATTCAGAATTTCCCACTGGTTTTCTGCGGGTGGAGTTTTCTGCTGGCATGCTGGGATGCTTCCTGTCCTGGACTGCTCTTTTAACCCAAGCGAGCCTGACTTCCTGCAAATCCTCCAAATTTCTTGGGCTCAAAGATTGTTTTACCCAGTCTTTTTGTTGGTTTTGCTATTCCAGGATTTGTTTTGGGGTGCTATTTTATTGTTGTTTGGAGGTTAATATGGGAGAGTGATAGCATTTTACTTCTTACTCTGCCATCTTGGCTCCTGGCTGATTGCTTTTCTTAAAGAATGTATTGAAGATAGAGAGAAAGGAAATAAAATTAACAGGACAGATAAGTAGCTATGTACTCCCAACTTTGAAATTCATAAGACTGCTAAATTAGGACCAGCCTTGGAAGAAATAAGCTTGTCATTGTTTTTATATCATTCCCTTATGCCTGAAGAAAATTAACTCATAATAAAGCATCAGATAGTATATCCTAATTAATGCCAGGATGCTAATTAATATTTTTGAGAAAGCAATGAAAGAAACCCTGGGGTTTTTGGATTTCCCCTTTTGTGTCACCTTGAAATCTGCTTATATAAAGTAGTGCCTCATTCTTACACAGAATTCTTCCTGATGTATGGGAATATGGGAGCTTAGTGGACTCTGGTTTGTGGAATGAAAACTAATTGATGGAATCCCAATAATGCAATTTTAACTATACCATTTGGGTGACAATTTTTTTAGCTTCATGCCAAGGCAGGATTCTTTGATGGGGGCACTCATTCTTCTAAATGTGTCAGTGAGCCACAGGGAAGTAAAAGGCTGCAATGGATTTGAACATTTTTAAGACAAACATATTTTTTATCACATCACTTGAGTCTGGTGCAGTTTCCTATGTCTGAAATAGACAATTCTTGAAAGAATTCTTCAACAAGGCCATTTTTGTTTAGTATTAGACTTTGCATTTCTACAAACCAAAGACATATTGTGTTGTTAAGCCAGAAAGGTCTAATGATGGTTACAATCATTGGCTGTTAAGCTACTTCAGGACAAGGATTATGTTTTGTCTTTTTGCATATTCTCAGTGTTTAGCACAATGCCTGGCACATAGTAGGTGCTTAATAAATGTTCATTGATTAACCGATTGAATGTTTGATTGATGCTGACAAATATAAATAGAACCACAACAAGACCTCTTCTCAAGGAATCAGAATTTGGAAATCACAACCTGCTTTTCTTTTCTTGTGAATGAAAGTTTCCCCAACTGTTAACAGCAATGTTGTCCTTATCTCAGTTTAGCAACATGACAGTGTTTAATGTTATTTTCTGATAAAATACTTACACTTATCAGTCTTCTGAAAATTTCATGTTTCTGGTTTTCAAAGTATTCTGAGAAGGAACACTGAGACCTTCCATTTGGTGACTAGAGAACTGACATTTCAGGATAAATCTTTTGAGGCATAGTGAGCTTGGACAAGAGATTGCAGTTCCAGCTGTCCCTTTTAACTTGGCTGAGGAAAGGGTCTTTGAATTCAGGTTAGAAAACACCATGGCAATTTTCACTCTTTCCAGTTTTATTCCTGAAAAGATTTCATTGACATGTATTACTGAAGTAGTTGGTATATGGGGAGTGTTAGGCAGTGGGGAAGACTACCCCATGGCAAGTTGAATTGATTTATGAACAACTCACTAGCCTCTAACATTGCAATTAAAAGCTCTGAGCTCTAACAGAACATAGAACCATTCTTTAAAAATTTCAGGGTCATAATGTCATAACCTGCAAGTGGTTATCCAGTCACTTTTTAAAGGAGATGTTTTGGTGTCCACTTGTCACTTAACTCTGATCTGTGTCTCCAAGAATCTACAGCATGCACAATAGGATCACCAAATGGGTTACACAACATTGAGGGTAACTAATAGATCTCAAGCCCATCAATGAGGTAGGGGGATGTCTACCCCAAGCATGTAAAGACCTTACTTAGTACAATGGGTGGATGAGAACATTTTGTTCCAATGGCCATGAAGGTGGCTAAAGCAGGTGCTGTGGAGCACTTAGAGCTTGATCAGACATTGAAGGCACCAAGGTCATCCTCTGTATCCCAGGCCATCACTAATCATCTTAACTTTTGCCTTGACACTGGATTTTGATGACTTTAGAAGAAAGACTGAAGCTGATGACTTTGTGTAGCTCTGGCTTCACTTCAATTCATGCATGAGTCAAGACATCACCCTATGATGTAATTGTTCCTCTTTGAAATGAAGGACAAACAACATATATTCCAATGATAGGAAATTCCATGCTTCTTGAAGAAGGTCACTGAATTTTGGGAAAAATCTTACTTATACTAAATACAGATTTTCGTCTCTGTAACTTTCACTCATTGGTCCTAACACTATCCTCTGTAGGCACACAAAGTCATATCTCTCTTCCATGCAATAACCCTTCAAGTATTTGAAAATGATGATTATATCCCCATTAAGTCTTCCCTAATCCAAGCTAAACATCCCATGTTTCTTCAGTGGATTCTTAAAGTCATTGCTTCAAGTTCCTTTGAAATCTTAATTCTCTTCTTGTTGAGACACTCCAATTGAACAACATCCTCCCTAAAATGAAGTGCCTATAATTGTAAACAGGATTAAAGTACTTTATACTTATCAAGTATCACAAAATAACAAACCATTTTACTGTCTTATTTGATCCTGACAACTCCATTTTAGAAGTTACTATCTGCTATGTGCAAAGTTCTACGGATATAAAGAAAAAAATGAAACTTTCTTTGCTCTCAATGGGCTTATATTTCACTGAAGGAATATGACATATAGGAAATTAAATTTAATAATAGGGAAAGGATAAAGGAAACAAGGAAATACTCTACAAAGTGTTCTAGGAATATTTCAGGATCAGAGCACTAAGCTCGTAGAGGTGCTTCACAGAGATGGAAGCCTCTGTTGTTGGTCGTCCTTTGTTCTCAGTGAGGATCAATGATGACATGAACATGCTGTTTGGACTTCCATGTGAGCTGGACCTAAATGAAACAGAGCTGTGCAAAGTCACCAGCTTTACTCTCTCTACCTGAAGCTTGAAAGAAAGAATATAAAAATCAAAAATGATGAGTGAATTCAAGGTATGGTGAGGACAATTTCCATGAAGGTGGGAATGAGCCTCCTCATAAAAATCTCAGAAGCACAGGAAGAGGAGACTCAGCATTTTACACTCTCATGTACTATGTAGGTCATCAAAAAGGATGAAGACATAGAAAGGATTTAGCAATGAATAGAGTTCATAGAGTCCTGGCCCTGAGGTCAAAAAGGCTCACCTTCCTGAGTTCAAATCTGGCCTCAGACACTTATCAGCTGTGTGACCCTGGGCAAGCCTGGTGGTATTACCCTATTTGCCTCAGTTTCCTCATTTGTAAAATGAGCTGGAGAAGGACATGGCAAAACCACTTCAGTATCTTTGCCAAGAAAATCCCAAATGGGATCACAAAGGGTAGAATACGACTGAGAAATGACTGAAAGATCATTGACAACCTCAGCATCATGAGGGATGGGGAGGCAATGTTTTATACATACTTTGCAAATGATGGAACTGAGACTCAACAAGGTTACCTGACTTGCTTCAAACCTTACAGCAAGTGTCATACCTAGTACTTAAATTTGCATCTTAAGCATCTAAATAGGACATTCTTCCTCCTCTACCATGCTGCTTCTCATAAGTGAAATCTCCCTGCACTTTCGTCTTTCCCAAAGCTGATTGACTGTGGTTGATTTGGACCTTCTTAAAAATAACTCCTTAGTAGTAGTTTTATCATCTGCTGGTTAAACAAATACAAACTGACAAAAATATGTTGAATTTATTTGTATTTTATTAATTACAAGGGGCAGCATGGTACATATAGTAGATGTGGTCTCAGAATTGAGAAGATGTGGGGTCAAAGTCTGCCTCTTACCCATACCGTGTGACCTTAGGGAATTTACTCAATTTCTCAGTGTTCTGATCAACTGTTTAACAGTATAATTTGCAGAGTTATTTTTGCTGTTCAGTTGTGTCAGTCATGTCTGACTCTCTATGACCCCATCTGATGTTTTTTTGGCAAAGATACTGGAGTGGTGAAACAGAGGCAAACAGGTTTAAATGACTTGGCCAGTGTCCCACAGCTAGTACATGTCTGAGGCTGGACTTGAACTCAGGAAGAGGAGACTTCCTATCTTTGCCTAGAGTGCCTTTAGCAATTGTGTGATTCACATTAAGCACTGTAGCCTACTTTGAGTGGGTATTGATATGGGAAGATTCCATCTTCTACCACCAAAATAAGAAAAAAGAAAGAAGGAAAAAAAAGTAAATGCAACAAGAAACTAATGAAACAAGGTTTCAAACTTAGCTCTTTAGTTTTCAGGCAGTCTATAAAGATAACAGGAGGCTTACCGTGTGATGATAGTGAGTTAAAATTCAGCAGACAAAAGCAATACAGATTGTGTTCAAGAAAAAGTAACACCTTCAAGACTGCACCAACTTTAAGCCTTAACTAAAAGTCCCAAAAAGTGACAAAAAAAAGAGAAAGTTTTGTCATTGGTAGACACAGACATATTGAGGGTGAGTGATGGTAGCTCATTAAAGCGAATAGCAGATGGCATGCTGGAATTGGAGTTGAGAACACGGAGTTCAAATCCTACCACAAACAAGTTACCAATTGTATGACTCTAGATGAGTGATTTAAACTCTCTGAACCTCAGTTTCCTCATCTGTAGAGTGAGAATGAAAATATTACTTGTAGGATTCAAATGAGATAATATGCAAAAAACATGTTGAAAATCCTAAAGGGTTTTAAAAATTATTATTCAATTCATGATTCTGCACCATTTGCTAATATATACTTTAGAGACTAAGCCATCATTGTTACTCTAAAACTCATGAATTAGAGTTGTATGGTTTTCAAGATCATAGGTTTAAATCAGTAGAAAAGACCACAGAGATCATGTAGTCAACACCCTCCCATCTACACATATACAAATGAAGTGAAGTACCAGAAAATTAATTCATTTGGCAGTGGTCATATTGGCATAAAGTAGCTGAGCAAAATCCCAATTTTTTAGGATTTGAACCCAAGACCTTTGACTTTAAGACCAGCATTCTGTTTGTGATGCCATGCCACCTCTTAAATATATGTGTGTGTATGTGTACATATATGTATATATTTGTGTGTACGCATGTGTATATGTGTGTATGTGTACAATGTATGTATATATATCTATATATCCATATATGTGTGTTTGTGTGTGTAGTATATACTATGTGCATATGTAGTATGCATGTATATATATAATACATATGTAAGTATGTGTATACGCATATGGTTTTTAGATATATAGTTTTTTAGTTTGAAGAAATAATTAGCTAATATTCACCTCCCAAATAAAGAAACAAACCTACCATGAATGCAGTAACCCTTTTAAATCAGTTTGTATCCTATTAATCACAAAAAGCAAGGAGGATGAATCAATGGAGAGGATGAATTCCAGAAACAGACTTCTTAGTCAGGGACTTCACACTAGAAATATAAATATTTTAGGACTAAAATAATGTTAAGATGGGCCAAAATGAATAAAATATTCATCTAGACATTTTGGGTCAGAGGAAAGAAACAACGCTAAGATCAGGAAAGGTCTGGAGTGAAGGACCCTAACAGCAGCTGTCTTGTTTCTAGGATTCCAAGTGGATTCCATGTCAAAGGAACTATTGGGGCAAAAAAAGAGATTTCTTTACCATTAATGGCATTATGCCTCCATTCTTGTCTAGTTTTCTCAATGAGCCTACCCAGAAGACACCTCACAGGCTCTTCATAGAATGAGTAGAAGGATTTGAAATTAGAAGATCTTGATTCCTTCTATTCTGTCGCTTACTAGCTGTGTGACCTTGGGAAAATCACTTTCCATCTCTGGATTTCAATTTCTTTGTCTATCACATAAGGATATTGGAACTAGAAAAATCTCTACTAAATATATAATCCCCAAACATCACAAAACGACTAAATGAAATTACCATTACTGCCAGTAGTATAATTTCAGAATCTAACTTTTTCCTATTACCCATGTCCTCTCTAGTTGAAAGACTGAAGTTTATTTAATAAAATATCATAGAATCATCAACTGAAAAGTTGAATTAAACTCATTGTTCATCTAGTTCAGTTTCCTTATTTTATAAATGAAATAGCTGAAGCCCATAAGAAGTAAAATGACTTGTTTAAGATCCTCGAGGTAGTAAGGTTTGAAGGCAAGATCTGAGCCAAGACTTTCTGGCCCTAACTAAAGTCAATATTCTTTTGGTTATACTATACCACTGCACAATTACATAGTTTATTATTTTGTTTTATTTTATTATTTTATAATAATTAATTAATAATTTTTATTTTATTATTATTTTTTTAATTCAATGTGTCTAAATGTGTGAACATTGGTGTAGGAAATTCTTGGTGAAGAATCCCCTTATCAATGTTGACCAGCCACTATACATACATACATGCATACATACATACACACATACATACATATATATGTATATATATACTTGCAAGTAGTATTTTATTTTTTCCAAGTACATGTAAAATAGTTTTCAGCATTCATTGTTATAAGATTTTGAGTTTCAAATTTTTCTCCCTTCCTCTCACTGCCCCCCTGCCAAGACATTAAGCAATCTGATAGAGGTTATACATGTGCAGTCACAGTAAACCTGTTTCCACATTAGTAATGTTGTGAAAAAAGGAACAGAAAGAACAAAAGGGAAAAAAAATCATGAAAATAGGTGAAAATAGTATGCTTAGATCTGCATTTAAAATTCATCAGTTCTTTCTCTGGATGTGGATAGCATTTTTCATCATGAGTATTTTGGAATTGTCTTGGATTATTTTATTGCTGAGAAGAGCTAAGTCTTTCATAGCTGATCTTCATACAATGTTGAACCAGCAACTCTTTTGTAACCAATGGTATTAAAAAGTTGTCTAGGCACAAGCCTTACCAAGGGTCACATAGCATCAGGAAAAGATTGATTCTGAGGTAGTAGTCTCTTTATCCACTAAGACCTGCTGTTTCTTAATTAGAAATAAAGGCCTTAAAATTAAAATACTTCTTTAAGTCTACACTTCAATATGAATGAACTTCAATTAAACAAGAGTTCTTAATCTGGGATCTGTAAACCTTGTTTATAAAATGCATGTGTATTTTGAAAATTTGATTTTAATATGATTGGTTCCCCTTGTAATCCCATGTGTTTTCTATAGATTAAAAATTATTCTGAGTAGAGGTAAATAGGCTTCACCAAGATGCCAAAAGAGTCTATGACATAGAAAAATGTTAAGAACCTCTGGAAAGGAGCCAGTGAATGAACAGTCAAGAACCAAAGATGGCCATCAGACTCTTTCCTCTTTTGATAGGGGAAGGGGTGATAAGAGAAGTCTGAAATAGAAGAGAAACAGGGCCATGGACAAGGGAAAAGTAGAAAAATTTAGGGGAAGTGGAACCAAAAATGAACTTGAAAAACTTCAAAACTTTGTTTGGAGTTGGCTTTGCTTACTCTCAACTGGGATAAAGACCTAATAGTGCTTCATGCAAAACAGTGTGTGTGTGTGTGTGTGTGTGTGTGTGTGTGTGTGTGTGTGTGTGTGTGTGTGTGTGTGTTACAGCTCCAAAGGCTGGCGTCTCTGCTTTGCATAATTTATGAAGTTTAGTGCAGTTTTTAGGAGGGTTGACTTCATATATATATAAAAGAGCACTGTTCCCAAGGGAGTTCACTAATTGAGGTATCATGGTAAGTTTATGTAAGCATTCACCCAAATCACTGGCTTCTGGTGGTTTGTAAATTCAGGTCCCTGGGGTCATAAAATAAGAATTCATTTCTGTCAAGTTGTCAGATTAAAAAGAATGATTGATGTTTTGCAGTCTTGAAGAGGATCCCTTTTTCTATCCATTGCTCCACATATGTATAATAATTAGATGACTATAAAGCATGAATGAATAACCTAAAAGAAAATCTATATCTATAGCAGGATAAGCTCACATTATAAATCATTTTACAAAGAAGAAATTTGCTTTACTCATGATTTTTATAGTTCTCACAACTTTCTCTGGCACTGAGCTTCTAAGAACGGTCAACTACCTTCTCTGCTGCCTAGCTTGAAATTAGAGGTAAATTTTTCACTTTTTAATTTAATTTAAGTCAGCAAACAAAAAATAACATGAACTAAATTCTTATTGTGCACAAGTTGTTATTCTAGATCCTGTTATAAATCTTACATTCTCTTTACCTAATTTTTTAAATGAGTGCCAAAACTGTTAGCTTAAGGTGCAGTCTCATTCAATGATTGCTAATTTACAGTAGAACAGATTCTACTTTCAGGACAAGGAAGAAACAAAAAAGAATTAATACACCCTCCTCACCACCTAATTTCTCTCTGTTGGTGATTAATTTGGACAATAGGAAAAAAATAGCATCAGGTGCAATTATCTTTTTTTTTGACAAGTACTTTTTTTCTTGCCAGTATTCTTGTTGGTAGGGTTTCTGTTAACTTACACTAACATACACATTTTAGGACCCTATCCCAATGAGTATTTAAATATTACTTAATGGTAATATTAATTTATTTTGATGACTTGGCCATCAGAGACAGACAACTTTGCCTTCCCGACAACAAATGCTGATTCAAGTTAAGCACCAAGATCTCTTCTCTTCAGCTTGAGTCATGATGTTAAAAAAGAGAATTCCACTGAAAACAGTTTAAATTATGAAACTTGTTAGTAGAAAGAAAAGTGGTTGGTGAACTCTAAGTATCCGGATAGATAAATAAAATTACTTTATTGCCATTTTCATTTCTCTTTTATAGTTTCCCTTTTCCCTGTTTGGAGGAGGAACACAAATAATTGTAAAATCACCTCATCTTTTCCTATTTCCCCTTCCTCTTCATTTGACTTCAGTATAGGTATGTCATAGAGAGGCAGGTAAAGTCTTGGGTTCTGGTGGTAACACACAATTATTTTTGCTGCCTATCTCCCACTTAAGAGTAAAAATAGCAGGTATAGGGAGGGAGGGGAGAGTGAAAATATGTCAGTGAAAATGTAAGATAATGTAGTGTATTGGGGAAAATCTTAGACTTGGCGTGAAGATACACCAGGGTTTGAATCCTGACTTTGATACTTAGTATCTGTGTGACCTTGAGCAAATCATTTAAGCTTTCTCAGCCTCAACTTCTTCCATCTGTCAAATGGGTATAATAATATTGAATATATTGCCTCACAGATTTATAGAGAGAAAAGTACTCTATGAGTCTTATAATTGTTTACAAGTATCAACTATTGTCATAAATGTTATATTTTGGATTACAGAATCCTATTCAAGCATATATATATATTTACATATGTGTGTGTGTAAATTTAATGATCAACAAAAACAAATAATCAAATAAATATGAAATACAACTGTACAGAAAATCTTTGTTCCAAATTTTGTTCCAAAATTTTAAGTATAAATATATATATATAAGTAAAACCAAATACAAAGAAAATATACCCTAAGAGAAAAGAGTTTAAGAATTAGAGTAAGATCTTCTGTCAAAATAGTTAAACAATCTTTCCTGAATGATTCTAGATCACAGAATCCCAGAGTGAAAATGAATCATGTTGTTTCTAAGTTTACTGATGTTATTCAACATGTCTAGTGCCATGTACCTGATGAAAATCCAAGAGTAGATTCCACCACAGTTTCCCTCTTTTTTTCCTATTTATTAAATAGACTTTTTTCTGGAGTAATTCTTGTGTACACAGCCCTTTATGAAATACAAAGATGAATATGAAATGAGTCTTGGCTTCATGGACCGGAAACAAGCCAAACACAATTCTAACATGAGATATATTTTTAAAAAAAGTAAATGAATCACATGAGCAATGGAATTTCAGAGGAGGGAAAATCTGCAGTTATTTCCAATCATTCTGTATTATCTGATGTTCCCTAGTGCTTGTGTTTGTTTGTTTGTTTTCCCTGCGTCCCATTTCACTTTTCCACATGACAGGAAATAAAGCAGAGTGGGTAGTTTTCTGTGCTAAATAATAAACCAGTTACAAGACTCCACTACGTTAAGGCTGCCTCTCAGAAATGTCAAGGTCCTCCTTCAGACATCCTAGGAACTACACTATCATCTCCAAACATCTGTTATATAATAATATATTAAACGTGTGTGAGTCAGCAAATAAACATTTTTAGTCTGAAAACTTAACTTCACAATTCAACCAAGCATGTTAATTTCAGCGTGTTATAGAGGAATATTTTCCAAAATACTCTAGGTTACAAGCAATGTCATCCATGCCTGTGGGCAGCTCTTTCTTTGCCAAAATATCTATTTGTCATTGTGTACACATGGCTCAACAATGATTAATGATGGCCCCTGTAAGTCGGTGACAATGTTGCTAATCTATTAAAATTAAGAATTTGAGAAGATACTTTGTTTTACATTCTATTGTATCTATGGTTATTATTTTTTGCCATTGTCATCATTAAAAAATACAATATGAATCTTAGCTATTTTTTTCCAACTTGGCTTATAGGAGAAAGCAATACTTGAAGTGATTTTTCCTAAACAGAAAGTCTTACAGAGTTAATGTGAGTGAATTGCCCTTTTTTCTGTATTTGTGGAAGGTACAGCATCATATTGTGAGTTGCAGGCAGGATTTCCTGGAATAGCCCCCAAATCGCAAGTTCAAATGTTAGTTGCAAATGTCTAACAATCACTCTGTTGAAGTAAATAGTTTCTTTCTAATCCCCTGCTGGATAAGATATCCTCCCAATGTTTTTGAAGTGAGTTAATTCTCCTTTGTCACTCCTGCTTTGGGTATTCTGTGTCACTCATCAGCTGCTAATAGGTGAGTGGAAATCATGCCTTCATGAAAGCTCACTCACCCAGAGTGATATGCAGAGGATTATCTGGTTGTTTAGCTTGTGCAAAGGCAGCAGAAGCAGTGACATTGAAGTTCTTCTTGGGTGTCATACCTAATGAAGTGTTAGGAGACACTGTTTAAGGACCTGCATGTTGGCTGCATAAGTTTTGTCAGCTTCGAAAGATCACTCATTCTTCACCTTGTCAGATGAGCATGATGGTAATGTAAACCTCCTTGCCATCTGCTTCCCTTCCCTTTCCAAAGTGGAAACTAAAATTTATCATTAGCCATTGTTTATAACAAACTATCCTAACTAAAGGTAAAAGGCAACCTTCCTGTGCAATGAAGTCAACCCAGCAAACAGGGAAAGATGATCAGAGGAAGAGGAGTAGTTACCAATGTGCATCCTCTATCCATCTATTTGAAAGACACTGTTTTCTGTGAAAGGGTGTTTTTTTTCGGAACTTGCTACTCTAAAAGAAAAATACAACAATAGTGCCAGATAAAGAGCAGAATAGGAGCCTACTGACTAAATGGTATAGATTGGGAGGGGAGAGTAGACAAGTGAAAGGTAACTGATGATAAAAAGAAAAATTGCAACACAAAATAGGAAAAAAAACAAACTTCTGCTCTACTATTCAAAGAATTTCCTAGATATCCTGCTTTTCATATTTCTCAGTTCTGTTGAATTTATTTCTCTGGTGTTACATGACTAATTCATATCCAATTGAGAAATGAATACACACACACACACACACACACATACAAACATAAGCTTTTGATCTGATCCCTTTGAGACTAGATATCCTTTGAGGACTGCTGCTAGTAAGTTGCTGACCTGGGATTTAAATTCATGTCCCCTAAATCCAAAATATGTGCTTTCTCAACATTGTAGAAAAGAGAGGGGAGGAGAAGTGAGGCTGATGACCTTGCACAGCCCTCCCTCACTCAAAACAAAGTCAAGTGCAAGTCATACCATCATTCCTCTGATGGTGTGGTCCTCTTGGGCAATGAAAGACGAAAACAACACCAACAGCAAGAAAAGAGAGGGGTGGTTTCAGTGCTCTTACTTTTCATTGTAAACACTCACATGCTGCTGAATGGAACTGGACAGAGTCAAGCAACTATGTTCACTAGCTTCCCTACAAAATTATTTTATATCAACAGGGTTCTTCTATGCAGGATAAAAATCCTTTTATTTCTCTCTAATTCTCCATGCCATTGTCCACAGTGTTGAAAACCTTATATCTTCTGAAATCACCCATATTAACTCTATTCCCTCCCCACTCACAGATGACCTTTTCTCTTACTTCACTGAGAAAAATAGAGGCTGTTTTTCATGAGTTCCCTCTTTTCTCCATCTCTCCATCTTACAACCCCCAAATCATCCTTCATTATTTCCTACTTTACACAATTATTTTTATCCTTGATCCTATCACTTCTTCTCTTCTCCAACAGATTGCCCCCCCAACTTGCTTGTTGCCTATAGATTCTCTCAAGTCTTAGCCAACAACCCTCACTAGACTTCACTGTCTTCTTAAGTTATTGTCCTACATCTAGACTTTTATTTTATTAGGTGCATCAATAAACAAACATTTATTAAGCCCTACCATGTTCCAGGTACTGGGGATACAAAAACACAAAACATGGCAGAATCCTATTACCCACAGTTCTCCTTTTGAGTTTCAGGTGTTGAGATCATATTTTTCATTTTTATTATATGAAATGTAGGGCCCAGGGTATGTGCCTGACGACTTCCTGTATTTTTCCTTCTGTTTATTGCCATCTGGTAGTCTCTTTCTTCCAAGGTTCTCCTTGCATCACTCTCACCAATAAGTTCTTCCTCTTTCTTTGGTCAATTTAATGCCAGAGGAATAGATCCCCTGGTCACTTTATAGAATCACAGAGTTGGTGTGAGAAAAACATTTTGTAATCCTTAAACTGATCACCTGAAATCTCCTCACCATGCTCAGCCAAACTTTTCAAAAACGCTTTCTACATTCATTGTAGTAGCAGTGAAAACTTCTTTTCATCTGTCTCTTTTCTATACTACCTACAATTAGAAACCCAGTATCATCACTCGATTCTGAATTGCCCTTTCCAAAGTCCACAGTGATTTTTTTAAGGACCAAATCTGATTACCTTTTCTCACCCCACATCCTTCTTGATCTCTTTGTTGCACTTGATACTTTTACCCATTCTCTCCTTCCAGATGCTGTCTTTTCTGTTTTTGTCTCACTGTTCTTCCTTGCATCTTCTACATCTCTGACCATCCTTTCTCAGTTACTGTTGCTACATCATACTCCCAAATAGTAGATGTCCCCCAGAGCTCTGTCCTGGACTTTCTTCACTGTCCATGCTTTTCCTTCTTGTAACCTCATTTATTTGCATGAATTTAATTGCCGTCTCTGTGCTGATGATTCTCACATCTATGTTTTCACCTCTAGTCTTTCTTCCAAACTCCAATCTTACACTGCCAACTGTCCACAGGATATTTCAAATTACATGTCCTATTGATCCCCTAAAGCCCATCATGTCCAATACAGAATTAATAACTTTCTCTCCAAATCCATCCCCTTTATGAGCTTTCTTATTTCTTTTGAGAATGCTACCTCTTTCTAATTACTCCATTTTATAACCTGTGTATCATCTATGACTCTTTACTCTCACCCAGTTGCCAAATCTCATTTCTCTTTCCACGCTATTTCTCACATTCAACCCCTTCTCTCTGACATAGCTGTGATCCTAGTTCAGGCCTTCATCACCTCTGCCTTGGATGTTTGGAATAACCTTCATGCTTTTTAATGACTCTCTAGTCTGACCCCTGTCTTTCACCTAGCTAGCAATCTGATTTTCCTAAAGCTGAAGCCTGTCCATGTCACTCTTGTAACTCAGTAAACTCCTATTACTCTGTATTATCAAAATTCCAACCTATCTTGTCATCCGTACTACGTTATTCTCCTGCTCTTTCTTATACACTGCACTACATATCCCACCTACATTCCTTTAAACTTGCTTTCCTCCATGCCTGGAATGTCCTTCCTTCTCACCTCCATCTCTCTGAATCCTCATAACTTCATTAGAGCTGCTGTCATTCCATGACTACTGAGTTCTGTACTTGGGAAGTTGATTTTTTTTTTTAATTGTGTCCCTATGTCTTATGTCTCATTCTGGTTAGAACACATAAAGATTGATATTTTTTTTACCTGAAACCAAGTACTCTTTGTAAGACAGAAGGATGAGGGGAGTTACACCAACACAGCTGTACATCAATATTGTATCAAAAAATGTTAATGGAATTAACACAAATGATGTCTGAAAGTCAGAGCTTTATAGAGAGTTGGAAAGCTGGGCTAGTCATAAATATCACACCAAGAATACTAGGTTATGTCTGAAGATCTGGCAATGGAAGGGAAAATGGAGTTTTTAATCCATCACCAGTTTAATGACCCAAAGGTACCCTGGCCCGTTGTACAGCCTTGGAAAAATCTATAGCTCAACCTAGTATTCCAAGAGGGAGTTGTGGAGAAACCTCATTGATGAAAGTTAAATTCAGTATTATGGAATAAGCATTCCGTTCAGTAAGCACTTATTACATGCCTACTGTGTGCAAAGCACTATGCTAGGTAATATGGATACAAAGAAAAATGGGAAAATAATTCCTGTTCCCCAGGAGCTTATTCTACTGTAAATTAACTCCTTCTGGTTGTCACAGTAGGATTTCAAAGAATCACATAACTTTGAGAATTGTAAGAAACAATGTAAACCAATCTGGGCCAATGTTCTTTGTTTCACAAGTGACTAACAAAATAATTGATGTCTAGAGCTAACTGCAAAGGCAGATGTTTGGAGCTCACTGGTCCTTTGTGTGTCTCTTTAAAGGCCTATAAAAATTCAACTTAAAATAAATTCGACTATCAACTTAAAACAATTCACTTTATACTTAAAGGCTTATAAAAATTCTCCTTACTCCATGTGTTTTGAATGTTTTGGGGGAATGGAAAATTTTTATAGGCCTTCAAGTTCTTCAAAGTGTTTTACACATGGTATGTCATTTGATCTAACCCTGTGAGGCAGGTGCCATTATTATCCCCATTCTACAGATGAGCAATGGAAAGAAGCTAAGAAAAGTTAAACTTTCCCAGGAGAAGTTTCTGTATCAGATTTGAACTCTGGTCTTTCCTAACTCCAGGTAAAGTATTCTAGACACCTTTCCTCAAATGTTCTTTCAAATTAAGGAATAATAATTTTGGAATCCTTAGAGCAGTAAATGTTTTTTAAAAGGTAACTGATGGCTACAAGGCCATGCTGGAAACCTTTTTACATCCCATCAAGAGGAAATGTTGTTCCTTCCCATACTTTTGTATTCCTGGCTCAACAACACTTGGGAGTACAGATAGAAAGTCTAGCATTTACTTAGTGAAAATAATGCCAAATGTGAAATGGAACTTACCAGTGCTTATTTTTCCTCCTTTATTCCAAGATCATTTAAAAAGGCAAGAAACCTGAGTCAAGAATTAAATGTGAAAGGGCAGCATATGTTGCCCTTGACTTAATTTATTTTTTTCAATGTCATTCCTTGTTAGAATGGGACCTTTAAATTTAAAAAGTGTATGACACTGGGTTTTTCCCCTCAAAGAACACTAGATGAAATGCAATATGGCTGATGGAATTTAAGACACATGGTTTACAAATAGACAAATTAAAAATAAATTCAAATTGGAGAAGTAATTCATCTCATTGTAATTGGAATTTCATGTTATACAAATCGCCATATCAAGTTCACTTACCAGTGCTTGGAAGGTCAATGAAATAGAAATGTTCTAATTACAAAACATTAGAGTAAGTGGATGCTCATTGTATAACACACAATAGATATTCATTGAATATAAAATGAATAAATCAATGAAAAATTAAGAATTTTTTTACTCGAATAAATGAGTAGTTTGATGATATTTACTAGATTGTAGTTTAGGTATAGATGTAACACATGAATGCTAAAATTCTCATCTTCTGGAAAGACCCGAGTCACAATGATCATTAATGAATTTTTAAATGACTTCATTCTATAAAGTGACCATTTCATTGCTAAATATTTATTGTTCAGATAATTTCTAGTTTCCAAGTCATTTGTGTAAAAAAAATCATATTATATGTTAACATTTCAAAGGAAAGGAAATGAGGCTGATTATTAGCTCAGATCTGCCACATTTCAACTGTGTCCTCACCATTCATTCATACAAACCTGACCATATTATTGTTCCAAGCATCTTTTGGCAACCTCATTAAAGGCACAAGGAGGAGGAAACTTATTATAAAGTAAAAGAGCTAATATTATTTTACCCGATACATCTTGGTAATCACAATAATGGCAGAGCAGGAAATAACGGGAAGAAAAGATGGGCTGGTTTACCATCAAATTTTGTGCCAATAGAAGCTGAGGAATGTCAAGGAACCTGAATCCAGATTCTTGAAAACCACCCATCTGGCTATCTTCAATACTCATTTTAAGCAAGGAACCAATCAAGTGGTGTCATACTACCCGCTGAGAACATGTGTCATCACAAAGAAGATTGTGGTCATTGTTGTTTATAAATGGACATATAAAAACCACTCAGCCACAGTATGGCAAGGGTTACCTGTGTGGACAGGTAAGTAGGATACTCCAAATGTTTATGAGATGGAGTTCTGGGAAATAAAACAGCAATAGTATTATTTCAAAAATAGAAAATATATTTTAGAATAGAAAGTATATTTATTGACTTTTAAGCAGAAATTTTGGTCTGACCCAGAATGTGCCTGTTTCAGTGTGTCATTTTGGGTCACGAGAGGCCAGTTGATAGCAAATACCAAAGGTGGAATAAAACCTTTCTGGTAAAAAGTTCAAGGACCAAGAGTCAGAAATCTGAGTTCTTGCTCTGCCTCTACCACATGCTGATTTGGAATAGTCCCTCAACCTTGCCGAGACTTTGTTTTTCTGCTATCTCTGTAAGAATGAGATACCGGTATCTGTTCTGCGTACTTTGTAATATTAAAAGTATTAAAGTAAGAATCATAGCAGCTAGCATTTATACAGCACTTTAAGATTTGCAAAGCACTTTACAAGTATTATTTCATTTTATCGTCACAATAACTCTAAGTGGTAGGTGCCATTATTGTCTCCATTAAAGATGAGACAACCAAGGCAGACGGTTTAAGTGGCTTGCTCAGGGTCATGCAGCTACTAAGTATTTGAGGTTAGATTTAAACTCAGGTCTTCCTGACTCCAGGTCTGGCATTCTAATTAAGGACCAATAGTCAGAAATCCTTGATTATAGTGCTGGCTCTGGAAGGTGCTGGGTATATGAGCTTAGAGAAGATCTATAACCTCTCTGAGACTGTTCTCTGGCTACCTTGTAAGAAAGTGATAACAGTATCTGTTCTGCTACTTTACACAGTTATGAATATATTCAGATTCATGGAACTTAAGACCTGGCAGAGAAGTTAGAAAGCTTCTAGGCCACATGAAATAATGGGCATGACAATGTTGTATAAATAGCACCCAGCTATACAAATGTAAGGTATCATTATTCCCTGACAAAGGCATTCCCTGTCACTTTTTAAATTATGAATGTGTTCTTTGGAAATTACAAAACACTATGCAAATGAAAGGTATCATTGCTATCATGATCATTTCTTTAGCACTTAGAGATTTGGAAGAACTATCCTGAAATATGATTCCCATCTCCTTCAGTTTCTCTATTATCTGATTCCTAAGTAGAGTCCAGTCACTGATGGAAATTCTAGAGAAAAGAAGACTCAGAATATAGAGCATGTTAATAATGGTGGTGGATAAATCCTGGAACAATGTTACAGCAATCTGAAAGCCTGATGTTTGCAGTGGGCCATCACGGAAGATTCTGAATTTATTACTTAATTTGAAATTTGTGGTATTAAGGAAAGCAAATAACTATCTTTTGTAGCAGAATTTTGAGTACCAGCTCTGCTACTTTCTAATTCCCTGAACATCAATTTCCTCATTTAAAATGCTAGGAAAAAATATTTCTATTACCTAATCCTTTGGATTTTTGAAAGGAAAGAGCTTGTTAAACTTCATTTTTTAAAAATAATTGTGACTTGCTGGTAAGTTTAACACTAGGCTTTATTATAAAGTCTTATTTAATCTCAGTCAGGGATACCAGGTGGCATGATGGATAGAGCTCTAGTCTAAGAATCAAAAAGACTCATCGTCATGAGTCAAATCCAGCCTCATACACCTACTAGCTATGCAACTGTCAAGTCACTTAACCCTGTTTGCCTCAGTTCCTCATCCATAAATTGAATTATTGAAAGAAGTGGCAAACTACTTCAGTATCTTTGCCAAAAAAAAAACCCAAAACCCAAAATGCAGTCACAGAGAGTTGGAAATGACTGTAAACAATAACAAAAATCTCATTCAAAAGGACATTTCACCTGAAAAATTAGAAAAAAATCTAGAGATGTAATAATTATTTTGGATAATTTGACCCTTATTATGATGAAAAATGAGTACTTTGTGAGAACAATAGAACAATAGCAAATTTATAGGCTGGTTATCTTTAGAAATACTTGTTCAGACTAATTTTTTCATCTGTGGATGTGAGGATATTAATTTTTAAAGTACCTTTTTATACATAACAAAATTTTAGAATTGCAAGTAATCGCAGCAACTATTCAGACTAACACGTTCCTGTAAAAGAATCCCTCCCTTTTGTTTTTCTTAGGAGACTTCATTCTTTATAAGTGTTGGTGCTACTAAAATTATTACTGCTATTACCATCTTTCTTTTGTATTAATCTTCAGCCTTTCCTAACATCCTAGGACATTCTTGTGCATTGACACCAGCCTCTTTTATACCATTCTCCCTTTTTTTCCTCATTAGAATGGCTTGTTTGGGTGTCATTGGGATCTTTCTCTTTTGGACCACTCTTCTTTGTAGAAACTTAGATCCTACAATTCTACCTATGTTTTCTCAGAACTTTTTGAAAATGGCTATGAAGAATCAAGTAAGCAGAGCCAAGTGAATGCTATACAAAATGCCTATAAGAATGTAAGTGCAAACAACTCTAAAAGACAACTCAACTCCGACTAATCATAATGACCACATTTAGTCCAGACGAACAGAAGCCAAAATACATTCATGTTTCCTCTTGCAGTAGAGAGGGAAGGGGCTATTCATTCATTCAGGAAGTATTTATTAAGTATGTACTACGTGCTAGCCTCTGTACAGAGTTCTAGGGCTAAGATAGTAACAATTAAGTAGTCTTTGACCTCATGAAGCTTATTTTTTTAAGGTAAACAGGTCAAATAAATTAGGTAGATAGATAGATGAAGGAAGGGAAGGTAGGAGGGAAGGGGAAAAAAGGGGTAAGGAAGGAAGAAATTTGCTTTGTGTTTTATAGTCTTAGAGAGTTGCCTGGGGACACTGTATGGTTAAGTGACTTCCTTAAAGTTGCCCATGTTTAGGTGGACTAGAATTTGGGAATTCTTGACCTTCAAGATGGCTCTCATCTGCAGTGCTATGGTCCCTTGAATAAAAAATATTTACAAAGCAAATACACAGGTTTCTTTTTTCTTACGTTTTTTGTTTTTGAGAGGAGGGAGTTGAGGGATAACAAGGATTAGGATAGGCCTTCTATAAGTAGTGACATTTGAACTGACACTTGAAGGAAATTAGAATTTGGAGAAAGAAAAGGGAATGTATCCCAAGCATGGGAGAAGAGAGAGGGTCAGCATATGCAAAGGCATGGAGGAGACAGAGAGAGAGATGGGTACACTACTGTAAACTCTTGCTCAGCTTTCCACTTCTTATGTATGGCAGGTATCACTGACCTTTCTTTAACTTTTCCAAGTCTGTTGTCTGAATCTTAATGTTAGCTGTTCAGAAAAAGAGCTCTGTTACCTACCCTTTTAAACATTAATCTACCTTTACTTATTCTTTCATTCTGAGCATCTTTTATGGTAGGTGCTTTATCATAAAAATTACCCCAATACTATTGACTATCTCAGGGAGGTAGCTAAGAGGTCATGTAAATATTGGCGTATACACGCACCTGCACATATATGTATCTGTATGTATATACACATACATATATGTATATATAGCACGTACCTGTATGTATATACACAGACCATATATGTACATGTAGCATACATATGTATATATGTATGCACACATGTATGCACATATATATTTATGTGTGCGTGTGTGTGTAGCAAAATGCTTCATTTCTCCATTTTTGTCATCTCCTCTGTCTCCCTCAAGTCCTATCAAAAGAAAATTTCCTACTGCCTCGAGGGCATCATAATGGGACTACCTGGCTCACAAAGTCAGAGAATTTGGGGTATTTGATACTCTCTTTTCCAGCTCTTACCTTTCAGGGCCAGTGGTCTCTGTTAAATCTCTTCCTCTTTCTACATAGACCTCCTATGGTGGTAGTTTGTTCCCTTTGCACTCAGGCTTAAAAGAAAAAAATCCTACTTTGTGATAGCTGATGGTGAAACAAAAGTTCATTTGCATGTCAAAGAGGTGCTTTTAGCTTTAACCTCCAGTAACTGAATTGCTGAGAAGTGACTAATGTTATCTGTGCTTTTTTAATGTTTTGTCCATAAACATGTTTACTAACTGGTGACCTGTTCCATGGGAAGGTGGCTTTGTGTGCAGTGTCAGGAGAGAAAATATGTTCCATAACTCTATGATGACAGGTATTAATGAATAGCTATTTCTGAATTTATACACCTCCATCTCCACTTAATGGGCATATTTGTAAAGCTCATTTGAAAATAAAACTGAGCAATTTTCTTCCATAATGTTCCAGTTGTAAACAGAGAATACAAATGTTGCTCGTTTAGCCTTACTAAGTACGGATTTGCATAGATATCAACTCTTGACTTGAGATTTGTTCTTACTCTAGTGTGGGAATATTTTTTTTTCCTGCCCTTGTGCTACAGAGTTTCTCTCCTTTTAATCTTCATTTGTTTACTTCCTGACAAATTTCAGTTTCTCTACAATGTCAGTTTTTCTGTGTAAGCCCCATCTTGACTGACATATTAAAGATCCTGAGAAAACAGATGACACATCCTGCCATTTACCAGCTTTATGGTGTTAGGGAAATAATTTATTTTATTTCATGATCCTCAGTGTGCTCATCTGTAAAACAGGGGCAATTACATCTTTATTTGTAGCTGAAATCTCCTATACAATATTGTATCCCCCTATTAGAATGTGAGATCTTTGAGAGTAGGGACTGTCTTGCTTACATTCCCAGTGCGTTGTAAACAGTAATAACTTAATATATGTTTTTCATTTATTCATTCAAGCATGTATTGCAACATAACTGAAATTCATATAATACTTAAAGTTTACATTATATTTTACCCTACATTGTCTCATTTAAACCTCACAAGAACTGTGTGAGGAAGGCACTGGAATATGATTACCCACAGAAACTTTCAGGGATTCAAGGGGGACCACAACTGGTAGCAACATGATTCAAACCAGGGACTTCTTCAAATTTTAAACAAAATCTACTATACTATCCTTTCTCTCAGCTATATATTGTTTTGAAATATTTGAGGAGTCATCTGTAATTAATTAAAATTGACCACTTTGCCTTTTGAAGGAATATTTAACCCCATTATTGAGTTGTGTGAAACAACTGACAGATAGAAGGATCAATTCAAAGCTAAAAGGGACCTCAGAAGTCATCTCATTCCACTTTTTCTGCCTGTACAAAAGAAGAAACTGAGGGAGGGAGGAAGAAGGAAAAAGAGAAGGTAAGATACTTGCCCAAGGTCATTATTTATATTATCTGGGATTTGAACTCAGGTAAATGACTTCAAATTCGCTCCATTGCCTGCATCAAACACTTGAGTCATAAGGACAAATTTTTCAAATTGCTAAATACAGGGCAGTATTACCATCAACAAACATTTATTAAGGAGATTATAATGTCATCAAGAAGAATTGTTCTAGTTACTTCAGATAGAACTGGATGAGTTATCAGTCCTCACAGATTTTGTAATCTTGCTGGAGAGAAAGTACACACATTTAAAAAGTGATAAATGAGTGGTACTGTCTGTAAGTGAATACTGTAGGGTTTCCTAGGAGAGAGCAATCATGATGGGCCATAAGTGATGGGAAAGGCTGGGGATGGAGAGGATATGGGATTTTAGTAGATACATAGGATTGGACTGACAAAAATAGGCAAGATATATTTGTAGCTGGGGCCATGGCTAGAATAGGGTGCTAGTAAGCAGCACTTGGGTTGTAAAGCCTATGTCAGAGATTAGTTGGGGGAAAAATCAGGAAAGTCTCTGGTTGAGATTTCAGAAGGCCACAAATGCTAGACTTTGTCCTTGAGACAAGGGGTACTTTTGAAATGTTTTCCCATTAATGTTTGCATAGCTTTATTATAGAAATACAAATGAAGCAACGCTGTGTGGGAGAGGATGAAGGGTGTTAAACCTTGGTCCCCACTGGTGGTGAAATGGATTAGTCTAGACTGGATGTCAGGGAACCCAGAAATTAGATGGGGTGGGACAGATAAGGGTCCTGTTCTCAGAAACAATACCAGGAAATCCAGCTGAGTAGTAATTGCTATCTATGTGACCTCAGACATGTTAATTGACCATCCTAGGTCTCAATTTCCTCATTATTTGTAAGAGAGGATTGAACTAAATGATCTCAAAATTTTTTTGCAGCTCTAAATACTATGACCATAAGGAGACCAAATGGTAGATGGCAGATAGGTGATCTTTGCCTTAGATGTTAAGTCAGTCTAGAAGTAGACAGAAATGTTTTAGCATGCAAGTGATCTATATTAGGCAGTTTCAGCAGCAGGAAGTGGGGAACCTAGCCATGAGGATTTGGAATCTAGGGCAAGACTTGAGTGTTCAGAAGGAGGTGGGAGCAAGGCCCAGTCTCAGCTCCGTGGGAACTTTAGAACAACCGACTTCATGTTGAACCTCCAAACTCTTCTTGGATCTAGAGACCAGATCTTTATATTTCCTCTACCTGGAGGTCATTTTGGTCTCAAGAGCCTCATGTGCAAGGCTGAGTCTGAACTCAAGTAACTCCAGCTGT
Source organism: Notamacropus eugenii (assembly GCF_028372415.1). NCBI lineage: Eukaryota > Metazoa > Chordata > Mammalia > Diprotodontia > Macropodidae > Notamacropus > Notamacropus eugenii. Next base: position 379,281,830 of record NC_092876.1, on the reverse strand, counting down.
GGGGAATGGGATGATTTAGGGGCAGTGAGTCAGACTGGATATGCAAAAGGAGATAGAATGGATATGAAAGACTAGTTAAACAGCTACAGCAGAAGTTAATGGTCTAGTTGGATTTTTCCTATAGATCAAGCTCTGATTCTCACCCTATGACCAGCAGTTTTTCCCAGGAAGCTTTATACATTTCTCTTTTCTCCTACTCCTCTGTCTCAGTCAGTTCTCTCTCTAGTTCTCGTGGTTCAAAATCTCCTTTAATATCCATTTTCTTTGCTTCACGGCCTTCTCATAAACCAAAACCCCTTCCCAGAAGACTTTGTTTTCCTTTTTCAGTCTCTATCACCCCACCCCCATTTTTTACCAGATGCTTCTCAGGATATTTAAATAGGATGTCCAGGGAGAACTCTCACCTCTGGTGAGAGTTCTTTTTAGGGCTGCTCAACCATCTTTGGTTTCCACCTCTCACCCAACTCTCACCTATGACTCTCAGAAGCTGTAGCAGGCAGTGGCCATACCCCAGTAAAAACTGTGTTGGGCTAAACCAAATGAATGACTACCCCAAGTATGTGAACACTTTCCCTGGAGGAATGGGCGGGGCAGAACAATTTGTTGCAATGATCATGAAGCCAGCTGTAGCCGGCACTGTGGAGAATTTAGAGTTTAGAAGACACCAAGGGCATTCACTGCATCCTGGGGTCATGGTCACTCGTCTTAACTTTTGTCTTGCCACTGGACTTCAATAACTCTTGAAGAGAGGGTGAGGCTGACAGTTTGGTGCAACTCTGCCTCACTTAAATCCAATTTCAAATGCCAGTCAAGATATCATCTTGATGATGACATACTATCTTACCCCAAGATTGTGATGTCATTGATCCCCTTTCAAGATGAAGGAAGAACAACTTCCCCTGAAAAAAATATCCTAGGTCCTTCAGAGGAGCATAAATTGTTCATGGTACCTGTGGTACTATCTATATTGACTACATTGGTCTTTTGTCTACTCAATCTGAATCCCTCCCCAATTTTGTATGCAAATATCCCCAATCCCCTTTCTGAAATGCTTTTACATTGAATTCTAGCATCCTGCAAACGATTTTCTTTCCATTCATGTACTAGCTTACTAATCTTATTTTGTTTTTTATTCTTTCTATGTATGAGTGTCTACCTTACTATGGTCATAAAATCATAGATCTAGTGTAGAGAGTAACCTTAATGGTCATCAGATATGGTCCTATAAGTTAATAGATGAGAAAAATAAGAACTGGAGACCTTAAGTGACTTGGCAATGGTAACATGAGCAGCTAGATGGCACAGTGGATAGAATGCCAGGCCTGAAGTCAGGAAGAATCAGCTTCCTGAGTTCAAAGCTGGCCTCAGACATTTGCTACCTGGGTAACACAGGACATAGCACTTCACCTTGTTTGTCTCAGTTTCCTCGTCTGTGAAATGTACTGGAAAAAGAAATGGCACATTACACCAGTATCTTTGCCAAGAAAACCCCAAATGAGGTCACAGGGAGTCAAACACTACTGAAAATGGCTCATCAATAACAACAATGTTAACTCATCTAGTAAGTGATAGAGTTAGAATTTGAATTTGGGTCTTTTTACTCTAAACTCATGTTCTATTGTACTCCATTGCCTCTAACAGATTATAAAGTATTAGAAGGCATATTTCTCATTCAAATAATTCCCTTACTTTAACATCTATTGGGTAACCAGGAGAATTTAGGGAATGAATAAATTTTCTGAAGATGTACAAAGAGGAATACTGAAAGGACCTTGAGAAGTCCATCCTTGTGTGTCTCTCAGGCTCACTATATCACCCAAGATAGATGAGACTATCCAATTTTAAAAGGTTTTCAAAGAAGAAAATTTCATGACCTTTTCCAGTAACCTGCTCTAGCTATTAACTGCTCTGTTACCAAAAAAGCCCACAAACTTTCTTATATCTAGCCTAAATCTGTGGGCTCTTAAGGAATCAAAATTGGACAAAAATACTAAGCATTGAATTTTCTGATCGTAGTTAAGATTTTATTTATGTGTAGTAAATTTATAGAACACATTTTCCCTCTAAGTTAAGAGGATTTTTATTTTTATCCTGAAGAAAATGCTAAGCTAGGGTTTTTGGCAAAAGGATTGAAATTCAGGATAAATGAGAAACATGAAAATGCCATAGATTATAGAAGGTAAGAAAAATAGCTTAATTCTTTTTTGCGTGCATTTGGCGTGCTATTGCTTAGCTACCAGAGTAAGTTGAAAGCTGGTTTTAACATGTCATATTTGGGAGTAAGTTTATTTCTTTAAATTATAAAAAAATTCAAATGAAGACAATGCATTCCACTGTTTACCTTGTAAGGCCCTGAAGAACCAACATTAACATGCAAATCCACAAGTCAATTGTTTCTCCTAGGGAGAGTTTTTATTTATCTGGCAAAGTAGGTTATTCAACCCTAACCTTTCTGCTCTCCTTCTGATCTCTCATTTATAACTGCCTACTCAACAGCTCAAACTAGACATAGACATCTTAAACTCTACGTGTCTGAAATTGAACTCTCCAAACTCTTCCCCCTTCCAAACTTACCTATTACTGTCCAAGGAATTACCACCCCCCTGGTAGTGTAGGGATCATCCTCAACTCTACTCTCTCTGATTCTCCCATATCCAACCTGTTGCCAAAGCTTGTCTATTTTATATTTGTATTCATCTGTTTTATATTTTATGTTTTATATATGCCCCCTTCTCGTTTCTGACATTGCTGTTACTCTGGTCCAAACTTTCATCATCTCATGTCTAGAATACTACACTAGCATTTTGGTTGCTTTTGATGCTTCATATCTCTTCCCACTATGATTCATCCTCCACTTAGCAGTCAAGGTAATCTTCCTGAAGTGTAGGTCTGACCATGTTATATCCCGCTTCTCCCATTCAGCAAACTCTACTGGCTCCATTTTTGCCTTTAGGATCAAATATAAAATCTGTTTGGTCTTCAAAATCTCTCATAACCTGGCTTCTTTCAATTTTTCCAGTCTTCTTATACCTTATACTGCTCCCTTCTCATGTTTTCTGGCCTCCTTTCTATTCCTCAAATCAGACACTACACCTTCTGACTCCAGGCATTTTCACTGGCTGTCCCTCATACGTGGGATGCTGCCTCTACTCATCTCCACCTCCCGGTTTCTCTGGCTTCCTTCAAATAACAGCTAAATTCCCACCTTCTACCAGAATCCTTTTCTAACCTCTCTTAAGTTTCGGCCTTTCTTCTGTTGAATATTTCCAATTTATTCTGTATATAGCTTGTTTATATTTAGTTGTTTATATTTTGTCTCCTCCATTAGACTGTGAGTTCTTTGAGAACTTTTATGGTTTTTTATATCCCCAGAGCTTTGAATAGTATCTCATATATAGTGGGCACTTAATAAAAGTTTATGAACTATTAAGGAATGAACAATTCCACGTAAGAGAACTTTTCCTGCTAACTGAAACTTAGTTTTGGTTGTTGAACTTAAAAAAAATGTTAACATTGTGGGTTGAAATATTTTTAAGTTATATCACAGACTTTCCTGTCTTCTTAAAATAATAACCATGAATATAATTTAGCCTTTTCTTTCTTAATAGTTATTATACTATATCAATATAAAGCAACTAGCTGGTGCAGTGCATAGAGTGCAGGGCTCGGAGTAAGGAAGACTCATCTTCATGAGTTCAAATCTGGCCTCAGACGCTATCTAGATCCGTGAGCCTGGGCAAGTCACTTAATCCTGTTTGCCTCAGTTTTTTCATCTGTAAAATGAACTGAAAAAGGCAATGGCAGAGCATTCCTGTATCTTTGCCAGAAAAACCCCAAATGACAAAATGTCCAAAAGGACTGTAAAATATAGTAGTGATGTCAATGGCTATTGAGGTATAAGCTGTAAGGCCTGGATTTGAATCTCAAATCCAGTAAATATCTACATATTGCATATGTGACTTTAGACAAGAAATTTCCCTCTGAGCTTCATTTTTTTTCATTTGAAAAATTAGAATGATGGACTTAATGGCCTCTAAAGTCCAAAATGTTTCTAAATATGATCCTAAGTGACCCACCACCATCATGGAGGTCAAGGTATTGTGATTTTTTTTTCTGCTTTTTATAGTTTTTTTTTTTAATGTTTTTTACCCTTTATTTCAGTTGTCACCTCTTACTATATCAGTCAATACGTCTTTCTCTAGTAGTACTTTCCTCTCTTTAATGTTGTATACAACATAGATATAATAATCTATGTCCTATATTAGATAATCAGGATTGTTAGAGTTGGTTTAAATAAGAGTTAATTGGCTCTCAAGGACCTAATGAGATACCTTATATATAAAATGTGCAGGTGTTTTGTAAATAGATTTTGTGATCTTTCTTTTGGTGGCTCAACTTTCTGTTTTCTCGTTTCTGAGACATTTTGGATAAATAAGATTTTAACTACATTTTTCATTATATAGGTGACTTAGAAGAGGTTAGAGAAATGGGGTAGCTCTAGTAACATTTTCAGAAATTTATTTTTTAAATTCAGCTTGATATGATTTGGATTCAAATGTCAGTATAGCCTTCATTTTGGAAGTGATCTGTTCCTTTTCGAAACTCACATAATATTTTTTTATCTTCTCTCTTTCAGTATTTATCAATCTTCCCTTGGATTATGTATCTTTTTGTACATGCCTTATCTTCTGTACTAGATTGCAAACACTTTGGGAGCAAGAAGAGACCATATCTTAATTCTATTTTTGCATCCAATGCAGCAGGAAGTATAGTGCTTCTGAACATAAAAGAAACTCTGTCACTGTCTGTCTGTGTTCGTCCTTTGTTTTTGAAGAAGATCCATGGCATCAGAGAAATGATGACATGACTTGCACTTGACTTTATTTTGAATGAGAGAGGGCTGTGCAAGGTCACCAGCCTCACTTTACCCTCCTGAGCCATCTGGATCCAGTGAATTTGCTAAGTGAATGAGTGAACAGTATTGTGATGATATTCTGCACAAAATGACAATTTATCAAATTCTTACTAGGACCAAAGAAACCTAGGAAATCAGTAAAACAAATTGAGTTTGGTATGGGGATATAAAGAAGCAATGACCATGATGAATACAGAGAGACATGGAAATACTTATGTAGACTGATGCAAAGGGGAGTCAAACAGGGCAAGAAAGACAGGATATATGTTGATTGCATGCAAATGGAAAGTGTAATTACTATAAAATAATAAACATTTCCCATGGTGAAACTATAAAGAATAAGCTTAACCCCAAAGAAAAAACACAGTGCTTAGCAAGTGCCTGGCACATGGTAGGTTCTTAATAAATACTTATTTATTGGGTCAACAATTAGATGGTGCAGTGGATAGAACACAAGACCAGGAGTCAGGAAGTCTTGAGTTCAAAGGCGGATCTAGACACTTACTGGCTGTGTGACCCTGGGCATATCACCTAACCCTGTTTGCCTCAGTTCCTCATCTGTAAAATGAGCTGGAGAAGGACATGGCAAACCACTCCAGCATCTTTGCTAAGATGACCCCAAATGGAGTAGCAGAGTATGACATAACTGAAATGAATGAACGTGGACATAACAAAATCATGAGTAAGAAGGGATCTCTGAGTTTAAGTAGTCCAAACCTTGTTTAATATATGAATGTTTACATCTTTTTCAATATCTCCAATGGTCTCCCATCAATCAATAAAAATATTAAGCACCTTTTGCGTAACAGGCACCATATTAAGATCTGGGTATACAAAAAGAGGCCAAAGACCATATTCTTCCTACCTAAATGACTTTTTCTCCTCTATCTCCTTTGCTGATTCCTCTTCCAGATCAGGACTTCTCACCATAGGTGTTTTTCAGGGCTTTATCAAAGTTCCAGAAGGAATTGTATTTTTTTCCCATTGAGTTTTTCATTAGAAAACTGGCAATACTTTTTCATGTGTTAAATACCTCACCACAGATAACACTTTTTTAGAACATACCAATCTTTTTAAGAATCGTGTTTCTTAAGGGGGAAAATAATGATTTTATTTGAAGTAGTAATTATTTAGGTCACAGAATATAAGTAGTATATAGACCTGCCTTGAAAGACAAACACTGTACATGAAAATCTTCTTGGGGAAACAAACATATGAGAAAGAAATATATATACACACATGTGTATACACAATATAATATACATATGCTACATGTATACATGCATCATATATATACATACACAGATGGATATATACATATTTGTATCCTGTTATCATTTTTAACATGAAAATCTCTCTGTCCCAAAGAGACATTTTAAAATCCTAGATAGTTATGTCCAAAATGTTAAGCTTAGTGTTGAGATCATTTGGTAATTAGAATTAGGACTACTAACTCAAAAGTAAATGATCTTTAAAGTACCATTTGCTTGGTATGTTCTGATCTGTTTAATGATGCTCTAAATTTGTTTATGTCAGTATTCTTTTTGTATACTAAGGTCATCCACTGAGTAACTACTTAAAGAAGCCTATTCATTAAATGGGTGTATCTCACTCAAAGTTAGAATGTGATAAAGACTTTAGCCTGGAAGGGTTAGGGCCTCACATTGCATCCTGGACCATCTCTAGTCATCCTGATAAATATCAGGCCACTGGACCCAGATGGTTCTAGAGAAGAAAGTAAAGTTGGTGACCTTGCTCACTCAAATTAAAGTCAACTGCAAGTCATGTCATCATCTTGATGTCATGGTCCTCTTTGAGAATGAAGGACAAACACAACAACTACCTATTGAGTATTTTAAGTATAGTTTCCCTTGTTTATTATTTCACTTATTTAATAAGTATGTAAGTGCCTATTATGTATCTAGCACTATCCTAGGTGCTTAGGGGAAAAAAGACGAAGTCTCCATCCTCATAAGCATATATTCAGAGAAGTAAATACAAAAAACACTAGCAACAAGAAAGCCCTCATGTGGCACTTGAGAGATCTCAGAAGGACTCTAGACATTCTAGAAGGTAAAGATGAAGAAGGTGTGACTTCTGGAAATAGGGGACAACTCATACGAAACAAGGAGATGGTACATGGAATATCCTTTGTATGGAGTAGCAAGGAGATCCATTTGACTGGAAAGTAGAGTGTGTGGAGGGGAGTAATGTTCAATAAAACTGAAAAGATAGGCTGAAGCCAGATTATATAAGGTGGTTGTAGTTTGCTATTAGTTAATAGATGGGAAACTGACTTGATCTGGCAGATTTCTCTTTTTGCATCACTCTCGTGGCTACTTAATTTGTTGACTTTGACTTATTTGATTTTGAAGTCTATTTGTGAAGTTTATGAATTTAAGCACCATATTTCCCAATACAATTGATTTCTCTTTGTCTCTTTTAATTGGAACAGCTACTTAACCATCATCACTTGTTTTTTCTTGCCAATTCAATGGATTTTTCAAAAACTTAGGAAATTACTTTTCTTTAAATATTTATAGCATGGCATTTTCTTCAAGCTCACATGGGATAGGATTTTTTAATTGCACTGACAGCAATGATGAGTAAAGTAAGTCTATTTTTTAAAATTTCCAACAACTGACAAAAGAACTGCACTAAAATTATTTTCAAGCTTAATCAATGCACAATAATAATAATTAATAATAATAGCTTGGGGAGTGGGGTAGTTATAGTTTCCTATTTTTGTTTTCACTTCATCCTTAAAACAGTCCCATGAGGTATTAATACCTCATTCCTATGATGTAAAGGCACACCATCCAGGCCTTTTCATTCTGCACCATTTTTGTTCACATCTTTCAACTCAAAAAGCATTTATTAAGACTCAGACACAGTTGGACAACTACAACAATAAACTCCATGATTAGTACAGGGTCTCACACATAGTAAATGTTTAATAAAGCTTGTTGAACTGACTACTAAATGCTGGGAATACAGAGAAAAGTAGAAATGCTCCACTCCCTCAAGGAGCTCACAATCTAACAGAGAAGACTATATGCAAACTAATATATACAAACATAGTATATCTATTTCTCTATAAACAGATAATATGGATATCTATGTCAATATCAGTCTCCATATGTGTGTTTGTGTGTGTACATTTGAGATAATATTTGTAAAAAAGCACCTAGTAGAGTAGCTGGAGCACAGTAAAAACAATACAAATATTTGTTCCCATATGATAAATTGAGGATAACCTCAGATGGAAGGGCTGGCCAAGCATTAAGTGGAACTGGGAATGATATTTTAGTTGAGACTTGAAGATAGGCCAGGTGAAATCATGAGATGAAGATGAATTTGGGAGAGAACTAGTGAAAAAGACACAGTCCAGAGTGAAGTGTCTTTTTCAAGGATACAGCAAGGAAGCCAGTCTCACTTGATTGTAGAGTATGTGGGGGTGAATAAGATATAAGAAGACTGGAAAGGTAGAAATAGCCCAGCTTAAGAAAGGATTTAAAAGTTACAAAAGAGAATTTTTTATATTTGGTACTGCTCACAATAGAAAGCCGTTAGAGTTTATTGAATGGGGACTGGGAGGAGGTGACATGGTTAGATGTACTCATTAGGAAGATCTCTTTGATAGCTGAGGGTATGGTAGAATTCAGGGAGGAGAGACTTGAGACAGGAAAAGCAACCAGCTGGCCATTGCAATAGTCCAGGTATGAGGTGAAAAGAATCTGTGCTAAGATAGTAATATGAGAAGACAGAATGGGACATATAGGAAAGAGGTTGCAAAGGTAGAATTGATGGGACTTAATAACGATTGAATGTGGATGATGAGAAAGAGTGAGGAGTCAAAGATGACATCTAGCTTGCAACTCTGGATGATAATAGTCCCCTTGACAGTAATAGGGGCATTACAAAGAGGAGAAGCCTTTGGGGTTGGGGTAGGAAGATAGTGAGGTCAGTGTTGGACATGTTGAATTTAAGATAGGATATCCAATTCAAGATTCCTAATAGGCAGTTGGAGAAAGGAGACTGGAGGTCAAGAGGGAGGTGTAGGCTGGATAAATAGATATGAAAACCATGTGTATAGAATATGATCCATGGGAGTACGTGAAATCACCTTCCAGAAAATCCTCCATAGAGGAACAACTCAAAGAGTTGTAGGCCTTCCTTAGGAGATTTACTATTTCATTGTTATCAGGACAGCATTTTGACAGACTGTCAGTTATACCCTTGCTCTTGTTACAAGGTGGTTGTGCTTCCTTTTCTGGTCATGCATGTTCTTGATGATATCTTTTCATTTATTTCTTTGCACAAGTCATAATTGGCAATATTCTGTAGTCCATTTCCATCTTTGATTCATTCTTTATTGAGTGACACCCACAATTTTGATTCTTTTAGATTTTGATTTTTTATGATTTGTTACTATATAGCATCACTAAACATATTGGTATTGGTAGGTGATTGGTATTAGAGGTTATTGGTAGCATATTGAAAATATAGGATTTCTATTACAGCAAATTGTGTTAGTTGAAAATACTATACAGTTTCTCAATTCTATTCAATAAATTTGATTATTTCTATTTAGTTCTTGATCCAATTCATTGTCCTTCTATGGTTCCTGATTAAGATATGTTTTCTGATGTACTTGGGTGCCTATGGAACTGCTTACTTTAATCTGAGCAATACATATTTGTCATCTCTTCCATATTTCCTGTGTGAATTGCTAGGACAGTATCCTCTGAGAGACCCTAGAATTCATTGAGAAGGGCTGGCAATATTACAAGATTAGATGAGACCAACAAAATATCAGGCAGAAACAACTTCTACAAGCAATCTCTCTTTCATTTGGTGTCCTATCCAGGAGTTCTTTGAAGATATTTGTAAAGTCAAACATCTATTGGTCAGCTTCGATGTCCTTGTTTTAAGCCTCAGGTGGTACTGATAAAGAAAAGAGTGTTAAAAAAGAATTGCACCAGTGGTTGTATCTACCAAGGATTCTTGTCGAGTCATAACACAAGTATGTAAGATAGTCTTTTGGAAGAGAGCCTTTGTTCCCAGTGTCCAAACTATTGGTGCTGAGCTTGTCTACTGCTGCTTAGGCTAGTTGTGGGTAAGTAGTATCTTTGCTGTCCATCACTGTGCCTCTACTTGAGGCCTTTCTTTGTTGGTAGAACTTGTCAACTCAAGATTTTTTGGCATACCCTTGAAGGACACAGAATACTGATCTTCCAACAACAGGCATTAGAGCAAGACTTTTATGATGAATGAGTTGTCATCTGTTTCTTTGTCTTTTAAAGAATTTTTTGTTGATATTCAATCATTTTTTAGTCATGTCTGATGCATTATGACCTTTTCTGGGTTTTCTTGACAAAAATCCTGGAGTGGTTTGACATTTCGTTCTCCCACTCATTTTATAGATGAAGAAACTGAGGCAAATAGGATTAAGTGACTTGTCCAGGGTCACACAGCTGGTAAGTGTCTGAGGCTGGATTTGAACTCTGATCTTCCTGCCTCCAGGCCTGGCACTCTGTCCATTACACCCCTACATATTCCTTTTTTAAGAAAATGAATTTCAAAAGAGGCTCTAAGTGACTTCCTACAGGTCACTTACCTGGTAGACAAGCAGGAAACCCAGTCTTCTGGACCTCAATCCAGTGTTCTTTACATGAAATCATAGTCAGCCTTGGATAGAGCATGTCTTCCCAGTATCTTCTTTCGTTATCTTACTATTGAGCAATGAAAATAAAAATCATGATTTAACAGGGCCCACAAAGATGTCAGTCACTTCATTCTCATTCTCTAACAGAGGCCTGGTAAATGATCATTTATTTTGTAGTTTTTGAGAATACTACTATTAGGATTTTCAGAATAATTAAATCAGACAAAGCACACCATGATAACTGCTATTTGAATTTAAAAACAAGGAGAGAAACGAACATCTAAATTTGCCAAACTGAAAGAGACAAAATTAGATAGAAAATTGTATTTTAAAAATGTTGAACACCAAAATGTTAAGCTTTCAGAGTTATGAAAGTATAAAAATGCATATGTAAATGTAGGAAATATATTTAAAAGCTCACAGTGAATTTAGATCTCCCTGAAATCTGTGTGTGTGTGTGTGTGTGTGTGTGTGTGTGTGTGTGTTTTCAAAGTAGTGTGCTTTTCACCACCCTATTTCATAGTGCCTATTGATGAAAGTTCAATATGTGGAATTCTGGAAATAATCACTTGGAGTCCGCAGGTTGGTTTAGATATAAAATTACTTAAACTCTATTTGTATAATGTTTTCCGAGCATACCAAGAGCACACATTTTAAAAGTAAAAGTAAATCAAGATAAAAAAATTAGCAAAGGAATAGAAATACTCTCCCAAAACACTTCAGATCTGATCCTCTTCCTCAAGCAAATAGTGTGTGGGGAGGGGGGAAAATGCTCTCATATCTCATGCAGTTCATGGTCCATCAGCCATCAGCTGATACCTCTTGGCAGCATGTTCAATGTTCTTCCTCAATTTATTCTTGACAACTACCAAATAGGCTCGTTTTTGCCCATTCCTACTCTTTTTTTTTTTTAATAATTAATTTATATTGATGGAGTGGTTGGAAATGTAGGAGGACAATTGGGAGACAGCAATGTCAAGAAACTCAGTGAGGGGAGAGTGGTCCACAGTACAGAGGGCAGTAGACAGATCAAGAAGGATGACTGGAAAAAAGATATTTGCAGTTGTAAGAAATATTCTTCTGTTTTTGCATCCATGGATGTTTTCTCTAGGTTTCTAAGGGAAACATAGTTCTGCATTTCATTCCTGTTTATTGAGCGATCTGATGTAGGTTGTCCCTAATTTTATGTAAAAAATATATGCCAACATCTGTATGCTCCATATACATTGATGTCTGTTGCCTAATTTAGTGGAAAAATCCCTGATATTTGGAGTTAGAGGACCTGAATTTTTACTCTTCATATATCCACTAATAAACCTTTCTGGCCCTCATTTTTCTCTTCTGTAAAATGAGGTTAGATTCGATCTTTCAAGTCTCTTCTAAATAAAATCATGTTAACCTAAAATATCCCCCTTTTCCTTACAATAGTCTATAGTCCTAGACATGAAATGTGATAATAAATATAAAAACTCTTGTAAACAAGAGAATTGTTTCATGTTATTAGCTGTGAGGGCAACAGGACAGGTATTATTTTGCTCATTTTACAGATATGGAAAATAAGGATCAGACAATTTGAGTGACTTACCTACCATAAGGAGAATAACTCACTCTCCTCTTGTGTGCCCTCCTCTAAAGTAGTTACCAGACAAAACTATAAGATAAGCAGTTTGTCTTCAGTGTTCTTCCACTTATAACCACTTATAACTGATGCCCTTTAACTTTCACTTAGGTTAGCTAGTATCTGCATCCTTCCTTGGTCTTCCTTTCCTCTTCCCCTTTCTCTCTTCTCCTTTCCTTTCTCTACTCTAGGAGAGGCAACATGGTGTAGTAGAAAGAAAAATGGATTTGGCATCAACAACCTGTGTTGAAAACTTGGTTCTGCCAATTACCTTTATGACTCCAGGGAGTTGCTTAATTCAGCTATGAAATATGGATATTAGACTAGATGGCGTCTAAAATCCCTTCCAGATCTAACTTTATAATTCTGTGACCTTCTAATCCTTTACCTTTTTTCTTCCGAAAGCTAGCTGTCACCTTGAACTTGGTTTGATAAAGTATTCCCATTAACTCATTCATGATTAATAAGGACTTAATGTATTACTGTATATTCTGTAGAAGGGCACTCCATAGCAGTCATATGACTGACTACAAATAGGAGAGAATACATGAACCCACTGTTTAATTTTTAATAATTAAAAAAAGCATTTGATTTTTTTTCATGAAATGGTGCTTTAAAGACTCTAATCCAACAACATAGTACAAAAATCATACATTCTTTTAAAGATATAACTGTGGAGAGAACTTTGTTCTTTATACTTAAATAAGGCATTAAACAGTAAGACAAATGATCACCAAGTGATGTCCATTGTAGTGCATGATGTCTAGTTCAGAATCCAAACCAACGAGAAATTCCCAATAAGATGGTGAGGTCCGCAAAATGAGTTTATTTATGGGTTACATTGTGCTGATTGCATCAAACCCTGGAAATTCATTGAGTTTTCTTTGTGAGATCTATAAAATTCAGCTTAATAATCCAAACAGGAAGGAAACAAATAGGCAAAGAATATTGTTCAGACTACGATAAGAGATTGAATAGAATGCAAAATCATTGTGTATATATAAATGCATACATATACCAACTTATAACTATATGTATACTATCAACTTATATGTGTATACACAATATGTAGATAATCACATATACATATGAATAAACACATAATAATAAATACCTATACATATACATAATACAGCTGGGGACTCAACCTGTATTTTCATTAGTTTAGGGAACTCCAAGAGGAGGAAACTGACATGGGCAACGCAAATTGGTACAATTGTAGCAATTTCTAATTTTAGGAAATTAATACATGAGTGGGTGGTAAGGTTGAACACAGATGAGTAAGGACTTGGGAACTTCAGACACTTTGGCCTGGGGTACATTGAGTTGACCCAAGGAGAAGGTACAGGACTGAATGGAGAAGAGTAAAATTATTAGTAAATAGTAAAATTGACTGTGAATGCAAAGGTAGAAAGGGAATGGTCATGAGCCTAATACAAAGGCGGAGCAATGCTGTTATTAATGAATTATATTGGGAATTAACTTTTTTAAAATTTTATTTTTTATTTATGGAGTAAAACAAACATAGCGCAATAAAAAAGATGATTATACAGAAAATGCTTATCTACTATGCACAACTGTTTATTCCTTTCAAATATGCAACAAAATTGTCACGTAAATTTATTTTTTTCTTGCCTCCCTTCCTCCCTCTACTCTAAAGATGACTTATGTTAGACACATAAAATACAGAACTGACTAGAGAGTAGTAAAACTATTAGTAAATAGTAAAATTGACTGTGAATTCATGGCGGAGAGGGCATGAATGAGCCTAGTTGAGTCATGATAGAACTCTTAAGTAATGCTATTGATGATGAATAGTATTGGACACCGATTATTAGACACTATGTAAATACTTAAACAAAAAGAGGATAATAGATTTGGAGTCATTAACTCTTAGACATAATCAAGTCCAACTCCCTTATTTTACATATTGGGAAAATGAGGGTCACACAAGTTAAGTGACTTATCTAAAGTTATGCAAGATGAACATCCAGATTTCAATTAATGTCCTCCAAATTCAGCATTCTTTCCCCTACACTAAAGTATTTGAGAAAATTTGAGTGTGGGGAAGGCTATGATTTTTGCTAATTGTGTAAAATGATATATAGGGAATAACCAACTTATAAAGTCATCATGTTCTCTTCTCTAATTCCCTCTTCAAAAATTTCTAGCCTAGCTTACTGGGTTATTGTTTTTGTTCATTATTTTTGTCTGATTTATGATGACAGTTCATAGGAAAATTGGTTTTGCTTTATTTTACATAACTGAGTTAGACCAAATTCTGTAAATCTGGATTATTACTTGAAATTCCACTGGACATTTCATAACATTCTGAAATCAAGATCAAAGATTTCAGAGTTGTAAGATTCATTAGCAATGATGTAGTGCAATCCCCTTTTCCCCTGCTCTTTCTCCATTTTTAAAAACAATTGATGTCCAACAAGGTTGTGACTTCCCTATGGTTACACACCTGTTGGGGACAGAACTGTGATCAGATCCTATGTAATACCTTTTTTACATCTATCTCTTTTACTATAATAGGGGTGAGGGAAAAGGAAAGGGAGGGAATGGAATGGACATTTATATTGTGCCTACCTTGTGCCAGGCACTGTGCTAAGTACTTTTAACAAATATTCTCTCATTTAATCTTCACAACAACCCTGAGAGAGGTAGGTGCCTTTATTATCCACATTTTACAGTGGAGAGAATTGAGACAGAGGTTTTGAGACTTGCCCAGAGTCATACAGCTAGTATGTATCTGAAACCAGAATTGAGTTCAGGTCTTTCTGATTCCAGGCCAAGTGCTCTATCCACTGAGCTACAGTTGCCTTAACCATACTTTTCAAAACTTGAATGAAGTCAAACTTTTTATGATAGTCCCCAGTATTGACCTTGAATGTAAAGTTTCAGTACCACACATGGAATGGAGTATTTTGGTTGCATTCATCTATTGACATGTAAAAACTAAAGGATTTATGGTAAATGTCTATCATGGAGAAGCTAGGATTCATTTCCTGAGAGAAAGCCATTGATCTCCTGAGAGTTTTTTACTTGAGTGATTTTATTTTAGCTGTGGGTACCAAATGATTGATAGAAATTTCATCATTTTGTATGATGTATGCTTTATAGTTGAGTTCCAAATTGTACCATTATTTACCTCTTGAAGAGGTTTGCCTTAGGAAATGACTCACTTAAGTTTCAACTTTTCTAGACTGTAGCATCTTTCACACTATTACTTTTATAACTTTTATCTGTAATTTAGGTATTCATAGTTTTATTTGTAGACAGAGTGAGAAAAGGTAGATTTAAAGGTATGATTTATCAAAATGCAAAAAAAAGAATACTAGGAAACTGGAGATGGATCAACTTTTGCCTCATTTTTTTTTTTTTTGCTTAACCCACTTTAATCAGGCACATGGAAACACATAAACATTCATTTGCCCTCCTTGTAAGTTCTACTCTGATGCCTTGTTATGAGATGGAGGTGACTTTGGGTTTTTGAGTGCCCATAAACCGCAGTCATGGAAGGTTTTACAAAGTCTTAATGGCTTCAAGAATGGCCTTGTAGACCATAATTGAATAGAAAATTTAACATTCAGATACAAGACTCCAGAGAAGCATGAAAACATAAACATGAGTGAGAAATCATATGGCACTTAATAAAATTAAAATGAATTGTTTATACTCTTAAAAGGGAAGATAGTACATTTAATCCCCAAGAACTGTGTCGTCATTGGGGTAGTTTGAGAGGGAGTCTATATATATAGAGGCATGGTAAGTACAATGTTGGGGTCTCTCAGAAGAAAAATGTAAGGGTGAAGGTGGGGAAAGGATGTGCAGGGAGAAGGGGGAAGTGAGAGTAAGAGTGAGGAAAATTATTTTATATAAGAATAAATGACATTTTTCTTAAAATAAGTATTATCTATCTAAATCCAAAGCAAACATTATGGGGATAAACTAGAAGCCTTTCCAGCAAGATCAAGGGTGAAGCAAGGATGTCTATTGTTATTCAACATTGTACTATAAATGTTATCCATAGCAATAAGACAAGAAAAAAGTAAATAATATTCCTCTTTGCAGCTGTTATGGTGATATTCTTAAAGATCCTCAGAGAATCACCTAAAAAAATCTAGCTGAAGCAATTAAACACTGTAGGAAAGTTACAGCACATATAAAATAAACCCACATGAATCATCAGCATTTCTATATATTACCAACAAAACCCAGCAAGAAGAGATAAAAAGAGAAATTCTATTTAAAATAGTTACAGATAGTATAACAGAATTGGGAGTCTATCTGCTAAGACAAATTCGTGAACTACATAGACACAATTTCAAAACATTTTACATGAAAAATGACATTCATTTACAACAAATAAAAACAAATCTGAACAATTGGAGAATTATTAATTGTTTATGGGTAGACTGAGCCAATATAATATAAATGAAAATTGCACTTATTTAGCATGATACTAATCAAACTAGCAAAGAATTATTGTATAGAGCTAGAAAAAAATAATAAAATTCATCTGGAAAGCAAAAATTTAGAAGTATTATGGGAATTAATGAGGAAAAAATGGTGAAGGTCACCTAGAGGTATCAGATTTCAAACTATACTATAAATAAGTAATTGTGAAAACAGTCTGGTACTGGGTAAGGCACCGAATGATCAGTGGAATAGAATAGGTGTATGCAGTAAATATACAGAAGTAAATAATCGTAGTAATCTAGTGTTTGATAAATTCCAAGATCTAAGCTATTGGGGCAAAGACTTACTATTCCATAAAAACCATTAGGAAAATTAGAAAGCAGTCTGGTAGGAATCATTCATAGGTGAAGGTCTTATACCATATAAAAAGACAGGTACATAACTGGTGCGTGATTTAAACATAAAGTGTGACATCATAAGCAATTTAGGAGAGCGTGGAATAAATTGGCCATTATGAGTAAGGGAAAACATAGAGGATGATGAAAAGTAAAACACATGATTTTGATTACATGAAATCATAATTTTTGTACAAATCAAACCAATATAGTTAAAATTATAAAGAAACAAAATTACAGAAAGTTTCTCTGATGAAGGTCCCATTTTTCAAATATATGGGGAGTGGAACCAAATTTATAAAAATATGAGCCACTCCTCAAATGATAAATGGCCCAAGGATATAAATAGGCAGTTTCAGAAGAAGACATCAAAGCTGTCAATAGTCTTATGAAAAATGAGAATTGCAAATAGAACAGAAAAGTAAGGATGATGATTTAATAATAATACATTGTTGTTGCTGAATCTTTTTAAAGTCTTAAAATTTTTCTTGACTACATTCGGAGTTTTCTTGGAAAAGGAATGGTTTGACATTTCCTTCTCCAGCTCATTCTACAATGAAATGAGACAAACAAGGTTAATTTATTTGCTCGGGATCACACAGCTAGTAAGTATCTTGAGGTCTGGGCTTAAACTTGTGAAGAAAAGTCTTCCTGAACCACTTAGCTGTCCCGATAATAATCCATATCTACAATGAAAGTAAGAGCCATATGATCTGTTTCTGTAAAATATATATTCAGGTCTTTAATTAGAAGAATTATTGACAGTATAATAAGCAAGTGAAAATAATGTCATATATGTCATCATGCTGAGTACTAGAGGAATTTCAGAATAAACAGAATTGCATGTTTTATATTTTTAAAAAATGCAAAATAAAGTACACTTTCCTCTTTCCACACAAATTACATGATAATCCTAAAAGCAATACATCTCTATTCTTTAGTCCCCCTCTTTATTCTTTAAGAGCCTGAAATCATTGATGTTTTAATTCCATGTTTACAATTTATGTATGCTCCATGTACCTACTGAGCTTTATGGAAGCTCCTTTATTCACATAGCTTCTCACCATCCTAGTTAACCACAATCTACTTAATTCCCCAGCCCTTCTCATCAGTCTAACTTCTTCAGTGTGACCTCATTCCATTCAAATCTTCTCAGTCACTTGGGAACCTACTTTCAGGGATAAAGCAGGGGGGAAAGCTGGCTTTTTAGTCTCCCCAGCACACATCTGCATCTCTTAGGCTTAGTGACGCTTAGCCAGGGATCTACCTACCTATTAGCCATTCACCAGGCTGAAATTTTGAGAAAAGCATCACTCTGACTAGTTATTTAAAGATTTAGCAAAGAAATGGAGGCAAGAGAAAAAAGTTGAGAAAAAACTACCTCATGATTAATATGGCCATGTTTCAAATTGCAAGTGATCAATCATTTTTTAAAAATAGAATAAGTACTTTTCCTTTTGTTTTAAATGAATTTGATTATTTTTTTAAAGTGTGGGCATACTAGATAGCTTTAATGCAGCTCTATTTCAGGAAAGGATATTTTGGTTGTCTCTCCACTGTCCTCCTCCCCCCCAAATAAATTCCTACTTAAGTGTGTTTTAACAAAGCATATGTTGCCACATAATTATTTTTAGATCATCTTCTCTTTAGATGTTAGATAATGTGATGAAATCACATGGAGGCTCTCTTAGTTGGAAATATTCTTCACTTTGCACTGAATTATGTATCTAGTCAATATAAAAGGTGTCAGGAAAAACTAAGCTACTATTGATACTATTGGTATTTATAGGTCCAGTGAAATTAATATTCTAAGGGATGATTTTGGCCTAGAGCATTCATGAATTTCTTTTTTCTTTTTTTTAATTGACTTCTGAAAAAGAATTAATGAGAAGAAAGAAGAGGTCAGGAGAGATGCCTATGAATCTATCAAATGAGCTCTTAGGAAGAGGCAATTAAGATTAATAACATCATATTAATATACAATGATATTCCATTAAATGAGTGTCTATTAAAGAAATTTATGAAAGGGTTTCAGTGACTTTCAGAGTTGCAATTGCAAAAGTGAAATGTCTTTGAAAATGAGAGTAGAAACGATAATACATTATAAATAGTTAAGATAAATGCACATTGTGTTGATATCTGCCTGTGTCAGGGACCCAAAATGGCTGGATTGCTCAATTCATTTCCTTCAACAAAGTGAGGTGTCTATCACAGTCAAGATTCTATGATAGGTACTAGAGATACAAAGGCATCAAATAGTCTCCAACTTCAAGTAATAGGAAGATACAGCATACACACAAATAGAGTAGAAGAAAAATTAAGAAGGGAAAGAGCATGAACATCTTCTGGGTTTAGGTATGCTTAATGGAGGAGGTGGCATCTGGTAAAGGGAACATTGAAAGTGACATCAATAATAGCCCAACTGTTATATCTTGTCATGTCTATGTCTTGGAGTGATAAAGTGTTATCATTTAAGACAGTCCTCCAGAGGATTTCCCCTTTTATAATATGGCTGGTGATATGACATAGCCAACTTCAGTAAAGCCTTCCAATAGGAGAAAACCCAGCGATTTCAGTTAAACACCATGTTTTAGTAAGTGTTCATCATATGAGAAAATGACATTTGTACAACTTTGAAATCAGATTGTGACAACTTTTGTAATTTTTTTTTAGCTTGGAAATTTCATGACATGGTTTCCCCCTCATTACAGTATTCACTCAAGCTTATTTCCAGTCTTACCTTTCATGGATTGTCCCAGTTGCTAGTGCTTTCCTGTCTTTTCAAATTACATGGTGTAATATGTATTTGTATAGCATTTTTAGTTTTCACTTCACTCCTGCCCCCAACTTAGGTAGAAGGCAAGGTTTGGGTAGGGAGGCTTTGTTTGTCTTTGTGTTTCTAGTTCCTTTCACAGAGGTTTAAACATGAGTTAATTAATAAATGTTTATTAAATTGTTTTGAGTTGCAATTCAGATAAATTTACTGCCGAGAGTCTCCTTATATCTGATCATCCGAACAGCAAAGCTTCCCATAGGGAAATCAGAAATCAACATGGTTTCATACTAAAATATACTTTTAAAAAAATGAAAGTTCTAGGCAGAGGGACTGGACTGGTTATTTTAATAGCCTGGACGATGCCTGGGTGAGGAAACACCCACAGCTACCTTTTTTTAAATTTATAGTCTTAGAAAGGCATCCAGGTGGTACAGGAGAAAGAATGCTGGGTCTGGAATCAGGAAGACCTGATTTCAAATCCAGCCTCAGTTTCCTCATCTGTCTCTCATTTTCTCATGGGAATATTAATACCTAGCATTTATTTAGCGCTTTAAAATTTGCAGAGCTCTATTTGATATTTCAATTGATCTTCATGATTTGTGTGAAGTATCAGTGCTATTATTAATATAGGTGCTATTATTATCCCCTTTTGCAGATAAAGAAACTGAAGCTGAGAGATGGTAAGTGACTTGCTCAGGGTCACATAACTAGTAGTTACAAAAATAATAATAATAACCTAGATTTTATATAGAGCTTACTACATGCCAAACACTGCATACTAAGTCTTTAAAATTATTATCCCATTTGATTGTTTTATAGATGTGAAAACTGAAACAAACCTAAGTTAAGTGATTTGCCCAGGGTCACACAGCTAGTAAGTGTGTGAGATCAAATTTGAACTCAACTTTTTAACTCCAGACCTGGTGTTCTATCCACTGCACTGATTTGAATTTTTCAATTACATATGCCTCCCAGGGTGATGAGAATAAAATGAGAAAAAAAGATGAAAAATGCTTTAAATTTTTAGCATCTTTCAAAATGCTTTATGTAAGTGCTATTATTATTAGTGAGGTACATAGAGCACTGAGAATGTCAATGACTTACCCAGGGTCACACAGCCAGACTGTGTCAGGGAAGAAACTTGAACCCAGATCTTCTGGGCTTTGTGGATATTTCTCTGCCCTTTAAATCATTGAGCTTCACAGAATATAAAAATTAAATTCCATTTTAACAGCTATGAATAAATATTAAGCATTAATAATGTAAAATTATATTTAAATAACGTCATATAGAAATTTGAGCAAGAATTAATTAAAGAAAAACAAATACCAGTTAGATACAGTAACAGTCAAACTCCTTAGTGAAATCACTCCTTAGTCAAATACTAGTTTTCTTCATAAAATGAATCAGTTTTTTCCTGATATCAGGAATTAGGCAGTTTTAAGACTGACTTGGTCTGCAACTTCTCTTTCTCTCTGACTTTAATGACCTTAGGAAGGTAATGACATTTTTAACTTTTTTTTTTTTTGGCTAATTCCAGGAAAGCCTTTTCTTATGCTTTTTTTAAAACTGCCATCATTTTTCTATGACCTTTGGAGTCCTCCTTGTATTCCCTTGTATGACCAGAATAAAAAAGCTATCCAGATGCTGCTATGCATTTGAAAAGAAAACCTTTGTAGAGTATACGCCATAGTAGGAAATTAAAGCTGAGCTGAGCAATAGGCAGATGAGAAACCTGTGAGATGAGGAAGAGAAAATGAATGGAGAAATAGAATTTGCATTTTGTGAGCTAATCATAAATTTACATAGTCACTGAATATTACTGCTGAATTGAAGCTAAAGAAATATAATTCTTGCTGTGTTGTCCTATCCATCTATGGAATCATTAAATCAACAAATATTTGTTGAGTGCCTAATTCATGTAAAGTAATTCGTGGGATAAAAAAATGTATGAGGGAAACAGTGGGAAAGGTACTACATCTAGAGTCAGAAGGGCTTGGCTTGGATCTTGGCTCTTCGATGCTACTGTCAGTCATGTCTGACTCTTCATGATCCCATTTGGGGTTTTCTTGGCAAAGATACTGAAGTAGTTTGTCATTGCCTTCTCCAGCTCATTTTA
This sequence comes from Notamacropus eugenii, assembly GCF_028372415.1. Taxonomy (NCBI): domain Eukaryota; kingdom Metazoa; phylum Chordata; class Mammalia; order Diprotodontia; family Macropodidae; genus Notamacropus; species Notamacropus eugenii. Next base: position 379,259,911 of record NC_092876.1, on the reverse strand, counting down.
TTTTTTTTCAAGATGTTTATTTTATTTTTAGTTTTCAACATTCATTTCCACAAAATTTTGAGTTTCAAATTTTCTCCCCATTTCTCCCCACCCTCCACCCCATAACACCTTGCATTCTGATTACCCCATTCCCTCAGGATTCCCTCCCTTCTATCACACCCCACCCTTCACTTATCCTCATCTTTTCTCTTTTCTTATAGGGCAAGATATATTTCTATGCCCCATTACCTGTATTTCTTATTTCTCAGTTGCATGTAAAAACAATTCTCAACATTTGTTCCTAATACTTTGAGCTCCAACTTCTCTCCCTTCCTCTCTCCCCACCCATCCCCACTGAGAAGGAAAGCAATTCGATATAGACTATATATGTGTAGTTTTGCAAGAGACTTCCATAATAGTCATGTTGTGAAAGACTAACTATGTTTCCCTCCATCCTATCCTGCCCTTCTTTTATTCTATTCTGTCTTTTGACCTTGTCCCTCCCCTTCTAATTAAACCCTCCTCCCATTTGACCTCCCTTCTATCATCCCCTTCATCCCACTTGTCCCCTTCTCCCCTACTTTCCTGTAGCGTAAGATAGATTTTCATACCAAATTGAGTGAGCATGTTATTCACTCTTTAAGCCAAATGTGAAGAGAGTAAGTTTCACTTTTTCCCTCTTACCTCCTCCATTGATAAAGCTTTTTCTTAACTCTTTTATGAGAGATAATTTGCTCCATTCCATTTCTTCCTTTCTCCTCCCAAGATATGCCTCTCTCACCCCTTAATTTTTTTTATATCATCCTTTCTTATTCAACTCACCCTGTGCTCTCTGTCTATATGTGTGTGTGTATGTGTGTGTGTGTGTGTGTGTGTGTGTGTGTGTGTGTGTGTATAATCCCTCCAACTACCTAAATACTAAGAAAAGTCTCAAGAGTTACAAATGTTATCTTTCCCTGTAGGAATGTAAACAGTTCAAATTTAGTAAGCCCCTTAGGATTTCTCTTTCCTGTTTATCTTTTCATGCTTCTCTTGATTCTTAAGGTTGAAAGTCAAATTTTCTGTTCATTTCTGGTCTTTTCATCAAGAATGCTTGAAAGTCCTCTATTTCATTGAATGACCATTTTTTCACCTGAAGTATTATACTCAGTTTTGCTGGGTAGATGATTCTTGGTTTTAGTGCTAGTTCCTTTGATTTCTGGAATATCATATTCCAAGTCCTTTAGTCCCTTAGTGCAAAAGCTGTTAGATCTTGGGTTATCCTGATTATATTTCCACAATACTTGAATTGTTTCTTTCTAATTGCTTGCAATATTTTCTCCTTGATGTGGGAACTCTGGAATTTGGATACAACATTCTTAGGATTTTTTCTTTTCAGATCTTTTTCAGGAGTTGATCAGTAGATTCTTTCAATATTTATTTTGCCCTCTGTTTCTAGAATATCAGGGCAGTTTTCCTTGATAATTTCATGAAAGATGATGTCTATGCTGTTTTTTTGATCATGGCTTTCAGGTAATCCCATAATTTTTAAATTGTCTCTCTTGGATCTATTTTTCAGGTCAATTGTTTTTCCAATGAGATATTTCACATTATCTTCTATTTTTGCATTCTTTTGGTTTTGTTTTGTAGCTTCTTGGTTTCTCATAAAGTCTTTAGCTTCCATCTGCTCTGTTCTAATTTTTAAAGAACTACTTTCTTTAGTGAGCTTTTGAATCTCCTTTTCCATTTGGCTGATTCTGCTTTTTAAAGCATTCTTCTCCACATTGGCTTTTTGGACCTCTTTTGCCAATTGAGTTAGCCTATTTTTAAAGGTGTTATTTTCTTCACCATTTTTTTGGGTCTAGTTTAGCAAGGTGTTGACCTGCTTTTCATGATTTTCTTGCATTGCTCTCGTTTCTCTTCACAAGTTTTCCTCCACCTCTCTTCCTTGATTTTCAAAAGCCTTTTTGAACTCTTCCATGGCCTGAAACCATTGCATATTTATTTTGGAGGCCTCTGATGGTAAACATTGTTTTTCCTCATCCAAAAGAATGGAAGAAAGTACCTGTTTGCCAAGAAAGTAACCTTCTATAGTCTTATTTTTTTTCCCCCTTTTTTGGGCATTTTTCCAGCCAGTTACTTGACTTTTAAGTCTTTTGTGAGGAGGAGGGTATTCTCTGGGGACCTGTAAGTTCTCGGTTCCTTCAAAGTGGCACCATCAAGGGGGAGGAATTTACTCCTCTCCTGGCCTGTGCACTGGTCTGGGAGCAACCAAAAACTTTTCTGCCTAGAATCTGCTAGTAGAATTCCCTCACCACAACCATCTCTACTTCTACCACACTAGCGCTCTTCCTCACTCCAGGGCTGGGCTTAGGGCTGAGATTCAGAGCAGCTGCTCAATTTCCCCAGGGGCTCCAGGAGGAGGCCTCCAAAAATGGATGTTGCTGATGCAGTGACTGCTACCTGAAGTCCAGACCACATTCCCCTCTCCTGGGTGAAGGAGCCCTCCCACTGACCTCCAAAGCTTTCTGTGGTGTTTGTGGGTTGAGCAATCTGGGGACCACAGCTGCCGCTAGTGGCTCCCTGAAGCCCATTCTGGGTTCTCTCCCTGTCACACCATGCGACCCACACTGGGCTGTGCTCTGCACCCAGTGCAATAGACCACTTCAGTCGACTTTCCAAGCTATCCTGGGCTGGAAATCTCCCTCACCCTGTTGTTCTGTGGCTTCTGCTGCTCTAGGATTTGTCCAGAGTCATTTTTACAGGTATTTTATGGGGAAGCTTCTTCAGGTCCGTCTTTCTATTCTGCCATCTTGGCTATGCTCCGGCTCATTTTATAGATGAGGAAACTGAGGCCAACAGGGTTAAGTGACTTGCCCAGAGTTGGATAGATAGTACATGTCTGAAGCCAGATTTGAACTCAAAAGATAAGTCCCTCTGACTTCAGGTTCATTCTTGCCATTGTGCCACTTAGCTGACTAACCTTGACTCTACTTCAGAGTAATTGACATTTACATATGCTTTTAATTTTGGGATTTGGTTCATATACATTATCTCATTTGAGCATCACAGCAACTTAGTAAGGTTGTTATTAACGATGTTATTTTTCTCATTTTTCAGATGCAGTTAATTGAGGATCAGAGAGGCAAAATTGATTTATCCAAGTTCATACAGTTAGTACACATCAGACATTGCTCTGACTCTAGCATTTTTATCTGCTATAATGTATTATCAAGGTGTCACATGGGGAAAGTCATGTAACTCTTCTGGGCCTCAGTTTCCTCATCAGTAAAATAAAGGTCCTGCATGCGTTGATCTCTAAGAACCCTTCCAAATCTAAATGTTATTCTCTGATTTTTTCTGGTTCTACATACTGTAAGCTACTGTATTTATACTCAAGGATCTTACAGTCTAACATGGAAAACAAGATAGAATGTTGTTTTTCCATAGTTTTCAGTCATGTCTGACTCCTTGTGACCCAGTCTGGGGTTTTCTTGGCAAAGATACTAGAGTGGTTTTTATTTCCTTCTCCAGACCATTTTACAGATGAGGAAACTGATGCAAACAGGATTAAGTGACGTCCTCAGGGTCACACAGCTGGTAAGCATCTGAGGACAAATTTGGACTTGGATCTTCCTGACTCCTGGAACAGCACTCTTTATGCACTGAGCTGCCTAACTGCCTCCAAGTTATAACATAGGGAAAATTAAATAGTACAAGAGTTGAATAAAAATACAGCATTATATGAGACTTTATATAAAGGCATTCATTCAGGATCTACCATGGGCCCTTGCAGTAGGCAATTGGTTATACCTTACACACAATACATGGTATGACATCAGAGGAAGAAGAGCTCTTCGACTGTTGGAATTATCTGGAAAGACTTCATGAAAGAAGTCAAGGATGCGCTGGCTATAGAAAACGAGCGAGGGGTTATTAGCACATTTTAAATGGGGAATTTATTTTTCCCACAACTTTAGACATTGTTCTACCAAGTATTGTTTTCAGAAAAACATTTTTCTTGATGCAAATTCTCAAGCAATTGAGTCCGTTCCTAAGCCTCTAAAGGTAATAGGCTAGCATTTCTTTCTTCTTTAGGGTTCTATGTTTGTGAGCAGGGGGGTGATTGAGGCAGTCAGTGTTCTGAGCTGAAGTTTCATAACCAAACATCCATTTGGCAGCCTGAAATTTGAAGTATTGAGAGGCAGGATGTGAGTTAAAAAGATAAATCTTTTTGTACACCAAGTGATGATGGTATTTTATGCAATAAAAGCTCCTTAAGTAAACATTTGATGGAAGAAATAAAATCTTACTTGCACATAAATCTCTTTTATTAACAGTAAGGTTATGTGTGTAAGAGAGCTCTAATGTACCCAGGGGAAGAGAAGGTAGACAGAGCTATTATAGTAAGTAAGATAGGCAGAAGACTATTTCAGCATTCATCATAAATTGGCCCAAAGTTGTCTAACTAAAGCTAAGGAAGGATGCATGTCCATTACTATAATGCTTTATGTAATATGGCAGAGCAAATACTTAATCGATAGAAACTTTCTCCATGGAGTTCAGAGTGCTAACAAAATCCCAATCTAATTCAGCCATGCAAATAAAAAGGAAACACTTCCTGTCTCTCATCTCTCTTACTTACTCAGTTGTCTATGGGGAAATGCAGTTAGAGTAAGAACTGCCTTTTTAAAATAAATTTTTATTTTCAGTTCTAAATTCTCCCCCTCCCTCTGCTCTTCCTCTACCCATTGAATAGTCAAGAAATATGATATCTATTACAGCTACACTTACATAGCACATTATAGTTTTCTAAACCCTCTGCTGATACTAGTTCATCGGAGCCTCACAATAACTGTATCAAATAAATACTTATAGGTGTTTCAGAAAGGCACAATGAAGTTGGAAATTGGGATTTCATTGGAGTAGGGAGCATCAAGTGAAAGCAATGATCAGAAATTCACCAATACCTCAGATCAGGGGTTGTTGACTTCTTTTTTGTTGTGGATTCCTTTAATAGTCTAATGAAGCCTAAGGATGCCTTTTTAGCATAATGTTTAAAAATACATACAATAAAATATGTAGAGTGGCAGAGGAAACTAATTTTACTAAAATATAGTTATCAAAATGTTTTTTTAAAGTTCATGGATCCTGTGTTAATCCTTGATTTATGTTCATAAAAAGGTGCTTGGGGACTCTGAGCCTCAGTTTCCAAAATGAGCTGGAGAAGGAAATGGCAAGCCATTCCAATATCTTTGCCAAGAATGGGGTCATGATGAGTCAGAAGTGAGTGAACAACAACAAGGCTTTCTTCATGTTTTAAGTGACGGAGTTGTAATACATTATTCCCCTATTTCCCATCAGTCATTTTTAAGTCTTTTAAAAGAAAGTTTGTTTGGGCAGTTCTATACCTTTATCTTTTTAACCAGGTAGACATTAATGATAAATTTACTAGAGCTGAAAGTAAATCCTTGGTATTTATGTGTCAAAGGCCAAATACTTTGAATTGGTCAAATGGTGGAGGTTTTGGTGGATATTATTTTCCAGTGTGTTTAGTGGAGATAGATTTAAATATATACACATCATTTGTTTGCAAAAAACACATCAGATTTTATACGTGAAACATCTTCATTTTATAGTTATCATTTACTTGGAAAATAAAAAAGACGGGAGATGCTTCATTTGGGAAAATTGACAAAAGACAATTGGTAGAATTATCTACAATTTTACAGTTTTCATGAATATCATGGAGCCTAGAGTGATGAAGGCAAGAGATGTTTTCTTCTGCATGATCCCCAACCTTGTATTTCTTTGCGTTTGCCTTCCCATCTTTCCACACACCTTTTCTTCTTACCTCTTACCATCCTGTGCCTGAAGGTTGTGATACCGTGAGCTTTGACTCCTTGGAGAGTCCCATGAAGCTTATTCCTATCTTACCATCTTCCCCCCTCCACCCTTATAAAATAGATATATCCTCTCATTCTTGATTTCTCTAAAAACTCTCCAAAATCTTCATTTTCTTCTCTACTATTTTCCATTTACTTCATACAAACCTAGGTCTCCTAGAAGAAAACAAACAACTTCCCCTTATCCATATTACTCTAAAGAAGGATGATTCCATTTCTCTGTTCCTTTCACTGTAAAACTTCTTAAATTCATGACTTACTTTATCTCTCTGTCTTCAATATTCAGGTGATTTCCAGATGCATTTTGAACTGAATGTTTCCTAGGCATCTCAAATTCAACCTATCTTTCCCTCACATTTTCCCCTGTTCCCCACTTCTAAATTTGTTATATAAACCAAGTTTTAAATATTTAAAATATTTTTATGTTTAAAATATATAAATTTATATAAAAACATATTTTATATATAAAATATTTAAATATTTTAAAATAAACCCAGTTGCCTAGGTTCATGACCTCAGGGACATCCTTGATTCCTTACTCTGTCACTCTGCATTTCCCTGCTGTTGTCAAATCTTGCCATTTCTACATCTACAACATTGATCATATAGATGTCCTCTATAGTCATACAGTCAGCACCCCAGTTCATGCCTTTGTTACTTCTTAATTGGACTATTCCAGTAGTCTTCTAATTGGTCTCCCTGCTTCAAGTCTTTTCCAGTTTCAACCCAACCTACTCGTAGTTGCCATATTAATTTGGCCTTTTCTTATTTTCTTTTCCCAGCCTGGAATATCTGCTGGGCAACTCTCTGGCTACCCCAACTCTACCCATTCCTCAAGGCTCTCCTTCTCCATGAAACCTTACTTGACTACTACCAACCACACTGATCTCCCTATTCTTTATACTGCCCCTCCAATGATTTCATTTAATATCTATACTCTCAAGTTAGCACTTAATTTTATACTGTTTGGCTTTTTCTCTGATTGCTTATCATGCACTATATCTTGTATTCTAAACAGATTGATCTAGTATCGCCAGTGCTCAAAACAGTGATTTGTTCATAGTAGTCCCTTAATAAATGTTTGACATACTCTCTAGAGTTGAATTAAAAGCTCTTAGAGGACAGAGTCTATGTCCTATACTTCTTTTCTCCTCACAGAATCCAGCACAGTGAGTAATACAGAGTCCCTGTTCAATACTTATAGGTTAATTAATTAATTTTTCTCAGGGATCTCCTTGCTCCTTGATTGGCTAATCTGATTTTACAAATCATGCTAACATGTTAATGGAGAAGAGCAATGTAATGTGCTGCCTCTCAGATAATATATTTGCATTTTAACAGAGTTCTTATTACAACAGCTTGCTGAACCAAAGGAAAGACTATAAAGTGATGTTGGGAATTTCAAACACTCTGGAAGATTGGATAGGAGAGATATTTAAGGCAAATGTATCTTTTCATTTTTATCCCACTGACACTATACCATCACACAGCCAAGGAAAGGGGTGTGTACTACATAAGATAAGACAATCAAGAGCTAATCAATGATTTTCAACAGAGAACTAATCTGTACACAAAGAATATTATTCTGAAAAATGTATGATTGCCGAATTGTTGGAAAGGGATGAAATTACAGGTAGAAAGACTAGCTAGGAGGTTGTTGAAATAACAATAAAGAAAGCATGTACTGTGGTGGTACCTGTGATAATAGGGAGAAGCAGATGGATATGATATATTTGGGGGAAAGGTTGATAGCATTTGATAATTTATTAGATTTCGGAAGGGAAAGAAGCCTCAAAGATAACACTAACTTAAAAAATGGGCAAATCAATAAATGGTGAAAATTATTTTCATTGAAAGAAATGAGGAATAAATACAAATGGCATTTAAATCATGCTCTGTATGCTTTATTTGTTATTTTTATATTTATGTATTTTTTTATCCTAATGAGATAGGTAGTATCATTACCTCATTCAAATTTTAACCCTGGGGAGGAAAAAAGCTTATCAATATTTCCTTAAAGTTGAGGAAATAACAGTCATTATTGTATTTACAATCATCAGCATTTTCCAACATTGATTTCACAATATGGTAGGGTTCTGCCAGTTGCCTCAAGGAATGCTGGAAAATTTTTAAAACTTAATTTTAATTTTCATAGAGATAAGAAACATTTATGTTCAGTTGTTGTTCAATCATTTTTCAGTCATATTTGACTCCTTGTGATCCCATTTGGGGTTTTATTGGCAAAGGCACTGGAATACCTTTCCATTTCTTTCTCCAGGTCATTTAAAAGATGAGGAAACTGAGGCAAACTGGGTTAAGTGACTTGCTCACACAGTCATTAAGTGTCTGAGGCCATGTTTGAGCTCAGGAAGGTGAGTCTTCCTGACTTCAGGGCTAGTACACTATCCATTGTACCACTTAGCTGACCAAAAATGCATTTGTATTTCATATAAAACTTTTAAGAACTAGGAGTAGTAGTACTTCAATAATCAACCAACAAGAAGGCAGCAAATATCTGAACCATGATCTCAAAGAAACAATTACTCACAGTCCTGAGATGAGAGGGGCAGAGAGGAAAGAAAGAGAAAATAAAAATTGCCTCTTAATTTAGGGTTAACATAGTTTACATTTTCACCTCCTGTTTCCAGAGCTTTCAGAGCAGTCATTTTTACTAGTAACACCTGGTTTTTTTCTCTTGCTGATTCATTCTAATGGTGCGATCTGTGGGTGTGTGGTTACCTGCTTATCTGATTTCTCAGGCCCCCCTCTCTCTAAATACCCTGCATTGCCTGAGTCTCTAAGTCTGAGAAGAGGTGAGATATTCGGTGAGCAGAAGACAGTGAGATATCAAGTGGTATTTATTAAATGCCTGGGTATGTTTGGTACTATATATCACTTTAGGGAAAAAGCGTGAGAGGATAATGAGTTTGAGCAGAAAATAACAAATACTGCCATCTAAAACTACTTGGGTATGAAAGTGGGAAAAGGAAGAGGAGGAGTTTTCACAAATTCCAAATCTATGGTCATTGTCTTTTTCCAAAGCTTTCCTCTGCAAGGTGGTAATGCCTTCCAAATGGGAGCATAAAATATCAATTAAAAAATTTGACAATTTTTCTGAGATGCAATCTTATTTTTTCCTACGATACAAAATAATTTTGTCTTTGACATCAAATCAAAGAAAAACAAAGTTAATTAGATTACCAACTGGTATTTTTTCAGATCTGAAAAGATGCTTTTTTTTAGGTGCATAAGAAATGCTAATACCAGTCAACTGCATACTCATCAGAAATTTTAAAAAAATATAAATATAAAAGACCATGCAAAAATACCAATACTTCGATATTTTAATGGATTTGTGATCTCATCCATAAGGGCACTCTCTCCATCAACGCAGATTGCAACCTATCCACTTCTGAAACACTTATGCATATACTCCCATAAATTTTCTACGGGAAGTCTACCCAACTGTGAAATCACAGGTTCTTAACCCAGATGTTCATATGTATTATAGAAATGACTAGGGATAATTTATTAAAGGAACAATTACAGAACCTCAAGAAATGGAAGGAGTGAATACTGGAAACCATTACTGCTTTATCAAAAAACAGGTCACTTTAGAAAAATCTCATTTTACTTTTTTTTGACAGGCTTACTGCCTATGCAGAATAAAGAAATGCTGCAGATCTAGTTTACCTAGATTTTAGAAAAGCATTAAAAAAAAATTCATGTCATTCTTATGGAAAGGATGGTAATCTTTTTTTTTTTTTTTAAAGGATATCAGTCGTAAGGCTAGATAATTCAAGATCTCAATGGGTACTTTTTACTGGTTAGATAGCAGGTTGGAAGAAGGTGTCTAATGAAGTGCTCCAAGGATCTTTACTTGGGCATTTACTATTTAACATGTTGTTGTTAGTGGTGTTTGTCCTTTATCAAAGAGGACCATGACATCAGGAAGGAGACTTGCAAGTGAATTGGATTTAAGTGAGAAAGGGCTGGGCAAAGTCAGCAGCCTCACTTTCACCTCTGAAGTCATTTGGGTCCAGTGACAAGATACAGATCAGGATGACTGGAGACAGCACTGGATGTGGTGGGAGACCTTGGCCTTTTTAAGTTGAAGTCTTTCCCAGGTCTCAGTTTGAATAGGCAACATCCATTCAGTGATTAATGTTAGGCAAATTAACATTTGTTCTAAGTAATTAAAGGAAAGCCCAGATAAAATGCTTAGTGAATTTGCAGATGACCAAAAACTGGGAGGGGCAGCCAAGACACTGAATGGCAGAGTCAGAAGAATCTGACAGACTCAGATCATTTACTGAATGTAATAACATGGCACTTAATAACAAGGGTAAATATAAAGAATTATTTGAGTTCAAAAATCATCTTTACAAGCATAAGATGGCTTAGACATTGTTAGACAATGTCTATTTAATTTTTGATGTATTTTTTCAGTTTATAGATTAAAACAAGCGTACCCATAACATAGTATAATAAAAATGATTGCCTGTGAAACTGCAAATACATTATTTATAACTTGCTACCCCTTTTAAATATATAATAAAGTTATTGTGTAAATTTTTTTTTAGAAAGTACGTCATTTACAACAAAAGATCTGAGTATTTTGGTGGATTATAAGTTCAATATAAAGTGAGATAGACAGAAAGAAACAAAAAGAAAACTAGTATGAAATTAGTTTGCATAAGGAGAAGTATATAATTTGGAATATTCAGGTCCCAATATATCAAATGAACCCCATAGTCTCCATCATTGATGCTAGTGTGTCTTTTGAGAATAGATTCTACTCTTGAAATAGCCACAGCTGAAAAACTGCAAAATATCAAATAACATGCCAACGTTGGCCCAGGAATGCTATAATAATACAATGATTTTAGGGGCTCTGGGTCATTTTGAACTTGAGCAATGATTCTGTTATCTAAATAAAAAATTAGCCAAACCTCCTGAGAGAACTAATAGTGTGAGATGAAATCAAGTGAAGTAGAAATATAGGTACTGAACATTTTACCTACGTGAGATAAACACAGAATGAATATGTGAAGAATATTAAATCGGTTTGTTTTTTACTATTTTAGCAAAACATGATTTTTTCAATCTTTTCCAATGAGAAGTGTTTTCCTTTTACAGGTTCACAGTAAATCTCTCATTTTTAAAGTGCAGATACATATTTACTTTATATGTGTATACTAGATTTTAAGTTTATGCTATTTATCATTTATTATTTATTCAAAAAGAAATTTCTGATTGAAATTATTGTATTATGATGATGGTTAAGTACATTTTAAAACATGTAATGAATAAATTCAAAATATCCTGAGCAAACCATTTCTGACATGTTGTTTTAAGGTCTAAGTGGCACATTTTAGGATGAAAGGAAGGAAAGATTTATTAAGTGAGTACTATGTGCCAGGCACTTCACCAAGCACTATGAATATTATCTCATCTGTTCCTTTACAATCCATTAGACTGCAAGTTCCTTGAATGCAGGCTTCCTTTTCATTTCTTCCTTCCTTCCTTCCTTCCTTCCTTCCTTCCTTCCTTCCTTCCTTCCTTCCTTCCTTCCTTCCTTCCTTCCTTCCTTCCATGTTGTTTAGTCACTTCAGTCATGTCCTACATTTTGTGACACTATTGAGGATTTTCTTGGTAAAGATACTAGAGTCATCTTTCATTTCCTTCTCCAGCTCATTTTACAGATGAGAACTTGAGACAAACAGGGTTAAGTTATTTGCCCAGAGTCACATAGCTCCTAAGTATCTGAGGCCAGATTTGAACTGAGGAGACAGGAATTTTCCAGACTCCAGGCCCAATGCTTTATGCACCATGCCTAGCTGCCCCTATATCCCCAATGCTTAGTACAATGGCACATAGTAGGTTCTTGATAAATGTTTGTTGACCACTGACTGACTATTGAGCTTTACAACTCTAGAAAATAAGTTCTACTATTACTCCCATTTTACAATTGAGGAAATTGAGACTAGGTAGCTTGCCCAAGATCACACATCTAGTAAGTGCCTGAGGCTGGACTTGAACTGAAGTCTTGTCTCCAGGCCCAACATTCTTTTTACTGCCCTACCTAGCAGCCCCTGTCATAGTTATTAGACCATAGTGTAACTGAGCATCGTTCCAAGTTTTAGAAATCTTGATTCATGTACAAGCTCCTATGTAGCAACGAGTATGTCTTTGGGCAATTCTCTTAACCTCACTGGTATTCATTTTCCCCTGTGTCACCTGCTTTACAAGGTTTTCCTCAGGCTTAAATGAGGTAGTATTGCATAAAATAAGAACAGGAATAATAACTAGCATTTATTTTGCAAGTTAAGGTTTACCAAATATTTCCCTCACAACGACCCTCTGAAGAGAGCAATACCAATGTTATGCCCATTTGTTTCACCTGCAGAAAGTGAAAAAAAAAAGTTAAATGACTTGGTTAGGGTCAGTCATCTAGAAAGTGTCTAAAGGCTCATGGGGATGTGAATTTGGATTTCTGGTTTCAGATTCTAGAGGTTTCCGATTTTAGTAAGTCTTGGAGACCTCATGGTCTAATACTTGTCAAAGACAGGGTTTGAATCCAGGTGGTACAAAAATGTTAACTTTGAGAAAGCCAAGTAACTTTTAGAATTCCCAGCCATTCCATTAAAAAATGTTTTTAGAGAGAAGTTAATATAGTAGTAACAGAAAAAGGCAGTTATATACACTTGCACACATAACTTGACCAAAGAATTTAAGATGTTGTATAGTCTGAATTTCCATGTCTAGACATTTCGGAATAACTGAAAGAATTAATTATGCGTTTTAATTTGCCTCATGCTTTAAGTATCCTTAATGAATTGCTATATTAAAGCTTGGTCTGACATTGGATACAATCCCAATTGATTTCCTACTGTAATTTATTGTGGTGGATCATCAGTGTTGAGAAAAACTGTAGTAACAGGAGAATTCAAGTATAAGGATTTAATGTCTTTTCCATTTCCAACTGAAAGGATAATCTCTTGGGAAATTATGAGTAGAATGGCTTTTTTGAAGAATAAAAATATAAACAAAACCGGATTTAAAATTTTCTAGATTTGGGGCTTTGCCATCCCCCACAAACGTCTTCTAGGTTTCATGTAAAAGTGGTGATTACATGCAAAGTTGTCAGTCACTATCTTAACTCTTAAGCTGTTGGCCTATGAGCAAAAACATTTTTTTAAATAATCTTTTTCCCATATAATCAATGGTCTTGCTAAGTATAATTTAATGCTGATGAATGTCCGCCAAGATAGAGAAAGGGTCCTTGTTCTAATGTAGGGGCTTCTTGGGCTATTTTTTAAACAAATTAGAAGGGTCTTAAAATCTTTAAGGTAGAGATTAAGATGTGAAATGATCATCTTTCTTCCATGTGTTTCTCTGGGAATGATGTTTTTCCAAAGAAATCAACACATGTGTTAGACTTATAAAAATATCCTTGAAAAGTGTTGCTGATGTCTCAAATGACCAAGATTAAATAAATATTTATCAAGAAACTGAATAAAAAGGAACGTTTTATAAATAACCTGAGAAGAATTAAAAATCTGAGGGCAACAATTTCCTCAAATTAACACTTTACGTGAAATTACCTTACTCTGTAATCAGTAAAATTATGGGGCATAGAATAGGGTTGAGAGATATATATTGGAATACAAGAAAACATATACTGAAAGAAAAATTATATTTAAATGAAGATCATGGTTTTCAATATGACTATCTAGACTATGTGGAAAGAAAGAAGCCCCATAAGTTGTTGTTTGTATTTATGTACGTTTTTAAATTCTTATCTCCTTAAAAATAGAAGCATGTACATATTAGAAGTTGATTTAAAGAAGTTTGGCACACTAGTGCAGTTTTGGTCGAACTATGAATCAGTATTTGGTAAACAATTCATAATTATAAATATAATATAGCTAAAATGTTCTGACCCAGAGATTCCATTACTAGACCTATATCCCCAAGGAGGCCACTAATAAGAAGAAAGTTCCCATATGTACCAAAATATTTATAGTAACACTTTTTGTGCTAGCAAAAAATTGAAAATAGAGTAGCAACTGAGGATTGTTGACAACCCTAGATGTAACACATCATGGCATATGAATGTAATGGAATATTACTGCACTGTAACAAATAATGAATATGAGAAAGTGAAGCAACAAAAGATCTACATAAATTGATGCAGAGTGAAGTAAGTAGAGCCAAGAACACAAAATATATACACATAAAAATCAAAAGTGAATATTGTGAAATTACAAAGTATAAACATGGTTTAAAAGAAAAGATGTGAGAAAACAATTCCATCCCCTTGGAGAGGTGGGAGGCTGACTAGTGTTGAACTTTTCACATATTCAGACTTTTTCAATATATTGATAGCTTACATTGATTTTCTTCCCTTTTTCCTTTTCTTTTGGTCTTTAAAAATATTACATGTTATATGGGATTGCTTTCTGGGTGGTGAAGAGGAAGGGATACTGGATGAAGTTATAATGACTTGAAAAAGAACAGAACAAATCCGTTAAAACATTTTAAATTTAACGAAGAATTTTTAGATTTCATTTTAAGGGATGAACTATTATCTTAAAACATTGATTTATTTTGGTATTTTTCAGATTAATTTTGTAGCCAAATCAAAAGACTGAATGACTTTTGGCATGTCCAGGTATGTTCCATTCATTATCTTCAAGGAAGTTTCTTATCTTTTGTTTTTAACTTTATTCTTATTTTACTTTCAATTATTTTTCAAATGAAGATTTACCTCTTCTCCTTTTCACTTCTCTTCCTCCCTATTGGGAAAAAAAAAAAACTAGAAAAACAAAAGCTTTTTTTAAAGGAGGAGCCCTTTTCCTGATGTTCAATTTGGAAACCAGAACTCGTTCCCAAATGGACTCAGTGTGGGGTCTTTAATCTTTTAAAATATCTTCTGAGTAATCTTTAATAATCTGAGGGTTAGACTATAAATAACCTTTTATAAAAGAGTATTACAAGTTTTCATGTGTATATTATCTAAAATAATAGATAATGCCATATTTTACGTATTCCATGTCTATTGTATATTATGCTTATTGCACAACCATATAGTGCATATATTCCATGACCATATATTACATATAATGCTTTTTCCATGACTATATTTGAGCTTCATTATCTGAAGTCCTACTTGACTCTTTCCCCATGGTACAAAGGTGACTATGCCAACAGAGTACAAGCTCAACAATTCCTACTCAGTTTGAGCAATAACTCTTCATCTCTGTTGTGTCATGGATTCCTCTTGGCAGTCTGGTAAAACCAATGGATGACTTCTCAGAATAATGTCTTCAAGTATATGTAAAATATTTAAAGTAAATTTGTTGTCCTTCAGTCAGGTCTGATTCTTTGTGACCCAATTTAGGTTTTCTTGGCAAAGAGTTTGAAGTGGTTTACCATTTCCTTCTTCAGCTGACTTTACAGAAGAGGAAACTGAGGCAAAAAAGTTAAGTGACTGGCCCAGAGTCACACAACTAGTGTCTGGGGCTGGATTTGAATTCACAAAGATGAGTCTTTCTGATTCTAGGCCCAATATTCTATCCATTTTGTCACCCAGCTGCCCCAAAGCAAATTATATAGGTTTACAAAGGAAACCAAACATTCTAAAATATAGTCAATCCATCCATCCATCCATCTATCTCTCTATCCATCTATCGATCTGTCTATCCATCCATCCAGCTATCTATCCATCCATCCATCTATCTGTCTATCTGTCTATCTATCTATCTATCTATCTATCTATCTATCTATCTATCTATCTATCTATCTAACTATCCATCCATCCATCCATCCACCTATCTGTCATGGACAAACTTCTGGAATATAGTATGGTCCAATTGCTGATGGATTAGAACTATGTTTTCAGACTATTAGCTTAGCTAAATTAAGAAGGCATTGATTGTATCAGATGGATGGCCACTAGATAAAAAAGTCCTCGGTCATATCAAGTTGCAAAGAAAGTCAATTAGGTCTATAACCTAATACAGGGTTATGACTGTTGGAGAACCCACATGGATAAATCATGAATCTTCAAACTTCATATCAAATAGGAGTTCTTAAATTGAGGTCCATAAACTTTTTTTTAATATTATGATAAGTCTGTTTCAATATAATAGAGTTCCTTTATAGTTCCATGTATTTTATTTTATTCATTTAAAATTTTTTTGAAAAGGTATCTATACACTTTCCCAGACTGCCAAAAGGATTCATGAACCAAAAAAAGGTTAAGAACTTCTGGTTTAGGAGATGATCTCTCAGGTATATTCCTACTATCATTACATGATTTCTAAATTTTAAAAATGTAATATAAAATTTAGAAATATGATTTTTATTTTAAGAACATTTTTCTATTTTAATAGCCTTATCATCAACTTACAGGTAAAAAAACCTTTTCCCTCTAATCCAAACCATAAGAATCATATTCATTTTTCATGGACTTACCTGACCCTTTGAAAAGAGAATAAATCAGTTGCAAAATCTACTGCAAAATCATGAATCTAAAAGGGTATAATGACCATGAATGATTTTGAATATTGGGGTTGTTGAAGAGTGATGCTAATTTAGAAGCTTTCTCTTAATTAAATGAATGATTTCCTTTATTGTTCTTTCTGCAGAAGTGAAGATGATTTATTTGTATAGGGGCATATTAATAATCTAGTACATTAAATGAAAATTATATACATTATCAAGAAGGAAATAATACTCTTTCTTTAAGATGAGTACCACTTGTGCTGCATAGTATCTCTTCCATAGCAATCAATCATAAATAATGCCTTTAGTCAGAAACACTGGTTTTTATAGCATCATGTTACTTTTGGCAAAAGCTCTGCCCTTTAGATTTTACCTTTTAGCACAGGGACTCAATTACTCTTTCATAAATTTGAAGTGTTTATAAATTCAGTTACTCTATAGTATTTATATCCCTTATCTGTCTTGAGATCAAGATCTGGCAAAGTAGGATCCAGGAATTTTGATTCTTTCACTGGAAAAAATATGCCTCCGTGAACCATCATTCTTTGGGAAAAGACCTGCTCCACAATTTGCTAAAAAAATAGCAGGCATACATAATCTGCCTTTATTCCTGCTCATCACCCTTTTCTTTCTCAACATGTGTAGTCATAAAATGAAAGACAGATAACTCATCTCTACCTTCACTCTTAAAAATCTGTGTGATATAAACAGCAGGGGTATCCAGTGATGGAGTCAGACCTAACAAGCTCATTTGTCTCTGTGTGAACCAGTAGTGTAATCTATGTGGGAGCCATTGATCAGAGCACCATTTGTTATTTCTGGCTCCTGTCATTCCACTTTAGGTCTTGATCACACCTGCTGCTATTTCATGAGTTATCATCAAATGGGCACCTTCCCATCATATGATGGCTCATTGGAATATAAATTACAAAGGAGAGAATTTCTTGCAAATTAAAAAAAAATCACAATTTGCTAAATCTAGCTTTCAAGACTGAAGTAAGGTGCAAAAATCTCAAATAAACAGTCAGGTTTTGTATTATTAGAAAAATTTTTAAAAAATCTTTTATTCCAGTTATAAAAAAAGTGATCAGCATAACCCTCAATATTCTTAGGCATATATTCATATACACACATACACACACATACAAACATATGGATATATACACACATACTTGCACGCACAAATATAAGATATATGTGACATAAATATAGATACACAAATATAAGATGAAGGCAGCGGGATGGAGGTAAAACCAATGATAAGTGAAAGTTAAAACAAGATATATTTATAATTCATCACACATAAACATACACACACATATACATATATATTGGGAGACACACACACAGAAGTACTACTGCTCCATAGTATTTCTTCTCTCTATATATTCCTCCTCTCCTCTCTTCTCTTTTTCTCAGATATATGAGAGATGTGTGTATGTAGGTATGTATGTATATGCTATGTCTATCTCTTTAGATTTAGATTTCCAAACATGGAATTATTCCTAACTGCCTCAGGCTCTCTGTTACCCAGGATTGGCATGGACTTCTTTATGTCACTAGTGATCAAAGCAATATACTTTCTTCCCCTGGATAAACTGAGCCCTGAGGTCAAATCCAACGCAATGTTTTGGAAGGACATCAGAAAACCTAAAGCTCATTCAAGCTGGTTAAGAAGAAATTATAGTAAAATCCTTGTTAAATTGTTAAATAGGGCAAAACCTATGATATGTGAAGCTGACACCATGATGTCTCCATCCTTCACAGCCCTGTCATTGCTGATGCCAGATTCATTTTGCTGTTTCTATTTTTCTTTTTTTTGCCTCTTATTCATCAGCATATTTTGCTAATGCTTTTTGCTGGGAGATATGACTGATTCATGCATCAGCATCACTTTAAAGGGATTATGATGGAAATCAAAAAGAGAAATTAAACTTCTTAGAACATAAACTTCTTGTAGAGTAAGATCTTTATTTTCTTTCCTCCTTCTTTCCCTAGAAACTCTATAACATGCTACGTATTCATTCAATGCTACTTGTTATTGGGGAATAAATTCTATGTGACATCACAGAATTAGAGCCAGAAGATACCTTAGAAATCTCTTTCAATCCACTCCTTTTGTAAATGAGGTAACTGAGGCCCACAGAGGTTAACACAGGCAACAAGTAGTAGAGCAAGAATTTGAACCCAGATCCAGTGACCTTTCTACTACACTGCACTGTGTGAAAGTTTGTGATTAAGAAAATAAAATTATTCTACCACCTTATAAATAGACACAAGTGAATATCTGGGCCACAGAAAGGACCAAATCACCCCCTTATAAATAATATTAAAGATAAAGTAACAAAAGCTATATATGTGTGTGTGTGTGTGTGTGTGTGTGTGTATACACACATTTGTGAAATATAATGTATGTAAAGCTCTCTAGATTGTAGTGCCTATTATGAGTTAAGATTTTTAAGGGCAAATTTTCTCTCAGTTCTTTAGTCATTTATTTTGTTGCCAGAGGAATTTTGCCGTATCTTATTCCTTGCTTTGAGTCAGGGAAGAAAGCAATGTTAGTTTTCAACATATTTTTTCTAGCAATTGCCACATCTTTCCATACTAGAATCATCATGTACGTCTTTCATTGCAGAAGAAGACCAAGCCGTCAGAGAAATGATGACATGACTTGCACTTGACTTTGTTTTGAGTGAGGGAGGTCTGTGCAGGTCACCAGCCTCACTTCTCCCACTAAAATCATAGAATCTTATTGAGGATGGATAGGGTTTAACAAGAGTTTGCTTTTATTAACTCTGTAATATATTCCCCACAGTGTCTATTCTGTATCTTTTTCTCTCTTCAGACAGCCAAACTAGTTCTTAACCCATGAATCATAAAAGATTACCTCTTCCTTTTTTACTTGATTAAGAAGTTTGACATCATCTTCCTTGATTTCTTTTCTCTGTGGTACAAAATTTTGATGCCCCTTTCTACAATTTGTCTTCTGCTTTCTTATTTGAGAGAATTTTTAAAGCTAGGAAGAAACTTCAGAGATCATGTAAACCAGTGGGTCAAAGTCAAATGGAAACAGATCTCGATAGTAGAAAAACTAAAAATTTCCGTTTTCCAACTTAGAACATGTAGAAGCAGGAAAATAAAAACTTTAGCAACTTGACTGTTTTAAATAAAAGTAAATTTTTTTAGTATTTTTAAAATAAAATTTTAAATATTAAACTTGACATTTTTAATAGTCTCTGTTCTAAAGCCACATCTTTACCCATTTCACCTTTTCTTTTCACTTCTTTCTCCCAGCCTGTGGTCCACACCTGGAATGCTCTGCTCCCTTGTCACCATAGTTTTCTTACTCTATTTTAAGGCAGTTCACAACGCATCTTCTGCAGGAAGCCTTTTTTAGTCCTTTTCCATCAGTTAATGCCTTCCCCTTTGACATCATTCTTCATCTACTTTGTATCTATTGTATGTGTACCTTAATACTTACACCTCGTTGTGCTTTGTAAAATGTGAGCTCCTTGAGGGCAGGGATGGTTTGAGGGGTTTGAGGTTTTTGTTTGTTTATTTTTTTCTTTTCTCTGTATCCCCCAGCACACATAGGCCCTGACCTATAGTCAGCACTTCATGAATGTTTATTGGCTGATTTTTCTGACTACCATATTCTTGCCATGGGACAATAAGATCAGCTTTATTGTATGACTTCCAGGAACTCATCTCAGTGTAAAGGAAAGCTATTTTGGAATTCGTTTGTAGTGATTTTTAAGATCTTAAATTAATGCATATCGCTCTAGATTGTCATTTTTGTATCCCTTAATGAAATCTGAAAGCAATCTTAGAATAAATTTGACTGCTCATCTAATATTTCTATAGGAAAGGCTTACACGATGAAATGAGTTGGTTGATGGTGGTGGTGATTTGATTACAAGAATATACCTAAATATTTTTCTGTTGCATTAGCCATGATATTTTGAACCTTTTTAAGAGACTGCTATTTAGAATAAAATGTGCTTAGTTTTCCTATCAGAGACAAATTCTAGTTTGATCCTGGAAAGCTCAATGTAAGTATGTATGTATCTAATGCAACCAGCCCATCAACAGAAAATGTAAACAAAGTCTCCTAGAGAGTCCAGGGTCATTAAGAGGAAGGTAATGAGCAAATGCAGCAAAGCAGGGCCCTTAGGGATGGCACAGGAAGAGCATAAGGAGAACTGAAGCAAACAATATTGCCTAGTGTGGTCCCTGGAGTGGAGGCTGTGCTTGGATTTGCTCCCAGGGGTTAAGAGTGAGGAAATGTTTACCACCTAGAGTTGGTTTTTGATTGGAAGACTCTGCTATATAGTACCCCTGGGGCTTGTCCAATGTTGTAAAAGTAATATGCATTTAACTGGGAGGTGGAAAGACATTCATTTCATTGTTACCGTTGTTCATTCATTTCAGTCATGTCTGACTCTTCAGACCCAATTTGAGGTTCTCTTGGTAAAGATACTGGAGTGTTTTGCCTTCAGTGTACAGATAAAGGCAAACAGGGTTAAGCGATTTTCCCAGGAACACACAGCTAGTAAGTGTCTGAGGCCAGATTTGAATTCAGATCTTCTTGACATTCTATTCACCATGCCACCTAGATGTCCAAAGACTTGTACGAAACTAAAAATGAACTAAATTGTTTGTGTGTGGTCCAGAATGTCCAAATTAATTTGATGGAATGAAGTATATTATGGTCACGTGTCTGTATATCATTCAGGATTATAATGTATTTATTATTCCATGGAAGAAAAATGATCAAATTTCAGTTTTCTTGTATGATAGGAGAAGAGAATCTGTTCAAGTAGTTAGAGGGAAGGATCATTTGGAAGACCAGAAGATTTTATGGATATTCCTGTCATGTAAGGAGAAATAGAGGAAGACTTCTAGCCCATTACTGGACCCCTTCAGTGAACTTTTGGGAAAATGGGAAGAGTCACATGGAATGAACAGGAAGGGATGGATTTTGGTCTGAATTATCATCATAGAGAACTACCAAATCAGTGAAGTCACAGATCCATTTTCATATGGGTATTTTCAATGAGTATCAAATAGCTTCTTTAAGCTAAATTTGTTTTTGTACTTAACACTTTAACCACTTAGTGAATGCTGCCTTCTTACACACAACACACACTTGTACACATATAATCCAACAAAACAAAAAGAAAAAGTTTTTGCTTTTTATAGAATCACAGAATTTCAGAGTTGGAAGAGAGCTTGGAGGTCACCTCATCCCATCTGTACCTGAATAATAATCATCTCAACCATACACCTGGCAAGTAGTTTTTATTGATATTATAGAATGACTGGTAGTAAGAGAGTATCTATCTGGAGATGAAGTGGAGAGGAATACTTTGAATCAAGTACCAGGCTTTAAGAAAGCTAAGTCAGTAAGCGGAAGAAAAATTGCAAAATAATAGACATTATTATAAATGGTGAGAGTTAACATGAGTTAATAAAATGATAGTGTTGTAGTCAGGATGACCTGGATTCAAGTCCTCCTGTCTGACACATTCTGAATGTGTGACCCTGGGCAAATCATTTAACCTTAGTGCAAGCAACCCTCTAAAACTACAACTTACAGAATACTTTGAAGTGTGCATTAGCAAAGGGAGTTTCTGCTCTGGTATCTCCTCATACTGATACCAATTAAATCATTGTTCAATTTTTTTTTTATTAGACATTATACTTTTAGCAAATTATGATGACCAAAATGAATAGCAAGGAGCAATCTGTATGCTTTCTCAACTCTAAAATCTTCATAAGCCAAGATAGTGTCAATAAGAAAATTGTTGTTGTGTTTGTCCTTCATTCTCAAAGAGGACCATGACATCAAGATGATGACATGACTTGCACTTGACTTTGATTTGAGGGAGGGAGGGCTGTGCAAGTTCACCAGCCTCACTTTCTTCTCCTGAGCCATCTTGGTCCGATGGCCTGATATTCATCAGGAAGACTGGAGATGGCTCAGGATGCAATAGGAGACCTTGGCCCTTCAGGCTAAGGTCTTATCACATTTTCACTTTGAGTGAGATACACCCTTTCAATGAATGGGTTTCTTTAAGTAGTTACTCAAGGGATGGCCCCTTTAATAAAAAAAAAAAAAATCAAACTGGGAGAGGAAGACCCTCAGGGTTCCTGGGTGAAAGAGAAACAATTACTATTCAGTAATTACAATCACTCTGTGCTAGGTGGGTGTGGAGTTGTTGTCCAGTCTATGAGCTCCCCTGGTAAATTGGATTTAAGGCTTGATCTTTGAGCTAGAAATGTAGCCAGTAAAACCACAGGAAAAGAAGGCAGCTTTTGGAAATGGAGTGTACCTTCCCCTGGGTAGAAGACCAGAGGAAAGGAAAAGGAGGAGGAGGATATTAAGGAAATAGAAGATTTCTGCAGAAAATGTTCTTCAGCTGATCACAGTCACTTAATTATACAACCGATTGTGAAGTGTAAAGAACAAGATCTCCCTATACTGTTGATTGATTTTAAGCTAAGCATTTGACTCAGAATAAAATGCCTGTTCCAAAATAAGACATCTGACCTCTATACAAAAAGATCATGAAAGACACCATGGAGATAATTTTGTAGTCATTCTCTGTCCACATCAAGTGAGGTGTCAAAGTGGGACACAAATGTTTATTTAAAGTGTTTACCAAGGGCATAGGAGCATACTCTCAGGAAAAGAATTTCTGTGCAAAGTCTCTAGAAAGATTCCCTATTGAGACTGGCACTGGTGGAAGGAGTACATATAAACTGCAATCACAGATGCATCTGAAAAGCTTATAAAGATGTTCCCATAAATAATGATCATATTTAGATATCTATTTTATATTATATAATATATTCAACATAGATATATAGTACCCTATGTATCTAATTGATACCTATTTAGATATATGTTTAATATAGTTACATATATATATCTTATGCTGTATGTAACTACTTTAAATATGTATAAAACAACTATATGGATAAATAGATGGATAGATACTTTGTTCAATCTGTGACCTCACATGAGTTATACTCTTTACTACGAGAAATGGGTAGTTGTTGTTATTTAATCATTTTCAGTTGTGTCCATCTCTTCATGACCTTTTCTGGGCTTTTTCTGGCAAAGGTATTGGAGTGGTTTACCATTTATTTCTCTGGCTCATTTCACAGATGAGGAAACTGGGGCAAATAGGGTTAAGTGACTTACCTAGCGTCACTCAGCTAGTAAGTGTATGAAGTAACATTATGAAATATTGATTCTTTAAGGTTTTTATAAGTAGTTCATTGTCAACCAACCCATTACCAAAAATATATGCCATTTTTGTAGTTCTTAATGTCTTTTGAGATTCAACAGATTAAAAACCAGTGAATAGCATCTTACTCAGATTCCAATCTGATAAAAGTTAGTGAACCATCTACAAAATTGACACCCTCTTTTAGTTTTATTCAATACAAACCTGGATTGCATTTGCTGTGTTTTACTGTGTAAAATAATAACTTATGGATCAGAATATTCATTGATTCATTCTGTATTTGAGAATGAATACTCAAAACACCAGCACTATAGAACTAGAGAATGGAGTGACAGCTCTGGACACAAAAATTAATGTAAAGGGTGACTTAAGAGACTGTTTGAAAAGGAAAGGATAATACAATAGAGGGGGATAGAATGAATAAAATGAAATAGTGCTTCTGTCTAAGACCATGTTCTTTCTATCCATCTTCACTGTCAAATTCCTTAGCCAGAAGTACTTAGTTATCATATACAAATTCAGGAATAAAATCAAAAGACACCACAATTGTCTTGGTTCCATCTGTAGCTTGTCATTAAGAAATTCAAAGACTTTATACATTTCTTATAATCTTTTGACAAGGAATTTGAGGGAAGCATTGGAGATGGGATTTTTGTCCTTGTTTTGGTTGGTTTAATTCTGCATCTCTACTTCTTAATGAATGTAAACTATTCCAGAGTCTACCTTTCAACTTCTTTTTCCTCTAACCCTCACATAAAGAAATTACAATTCAAAATCAAATGCAAAGTAGTACTAGATTTTGACCCATATAGAGGACTTAATTAGGGGTCAGAACAGTCTTCTGTTTTCTTGACCTTTCATCTAGATGGTTATACATGGCTGGGTCCTGGTACCAAATCAGCTCCACCTATGCAGGAGTAGAGCAGGGTACAGCTGGTTGATGATAAGGGTGTGAGGAGTTAAGGTCATGTTGTGTGTTTTATTTTATTCTGTTTTTGAGACTGAGTCTCTTTATTTTGCTTAGATTGAAAGTGAGTGGCCACTCTCAGGCAGACCATAATACAGATTAGTTTGAAAGCTCTGTTTTTGACCTGGACTTTTTAGTTACTCCTTAGGTAGCCTGGTAGCTTTCTACTCCCAGAAAGTCACAGTAATGTTGGACTTAGGCAGATACTTGATTGACTATAGCTCAAGTGATTCACCTCCCCAGTGGCAGGAACTAACGATATGCTAGTCTAGAGATTCTAGGTCTAGTGATAGTAATGGGACAACCCTTAGATGAGAGAAAAAATTTCTGTAGTGAAGAAGGGACTGCTACTACTATGCATAGTTTGGTCCAGAATAGTGGACCAATATTGGAATTGGTCCCTACAACCAACCAGCTAGATTAATACATATAAGGTATAGCAGGAAACTTACCTTATACCTTTTTTTAAAAACAAATCCAGTGCCCATTAATGAATACTCAATAAATGTCTGATTATTGTTATGAAGCATGTATAACTATTAAGTAGTGGGGAATACTTATTTTGTAGTTAGATTGTTTTTCTTTCGAAGCAGAACATGATTTTATATACACATGTATATATGTATGTATAGAGAAAAGTATTTAGGTGGTAAAATGGAAAGAACACTGGGTTTGGAATCAGGAAGACACATCTTCATGAGCTCAAATGTAGCCTCAAAACTTGGTAGTTGTGCGGCTCTGGGCAAATCGCTTAACCTGTTTTTCTCAGTTTCCTCATCTGTAAAAGAAGCTGGAGAAGGAAATGGCAACCAGTATCTTTTCCATGAAAACCCCAAGTAGGATCACAAAGAGTCAAATATGACTGAAACAACTGAACAAAGATCTGCATATTATTATTTTAATAAATGCATACATTTTTGCATTATAAGTATAAGCTTTTCTTTAAAAAAAATCTTAATACCACTGTAGTAGTATAATAGTGAAAAAGGCACTTGGATCATTCTGATTCAAATTCTTTTTTTTATTAATTTTATTTATTTTCAGTGTTCTGTAATCACTACCATATAACTTAGATTTTTTCCCCCTCCCTCCTCCCTCCCTCCGTGAGATAGCATACAATTTTATATAGGTTCTACATATACATTCCTATTAAATACATTGTCATTATAGTCTTACTGTATAGAAGAATTAAAATGAATGGGAGAAATCATAAAACAAACCAAAATGTAATACAAAAAAAAAATGATCTGCTACATTCTGCAATTGAATTCTATAGTTCTTTCTCTGGATGTGAGGCATTTTGCCTTAAAAGACCATTGGGAATTTTTTTAAGTCCTTACATTGCAATGAAGTTCCAAGCCTACCAGAAAAAACTCTCGCACACTGTGGTCATTGCTGTGCACAAAATTCTCCTGGTTCTGCTTCTTTCGTTCAGCATCAGATCATATAAGTCTTTCCAGGCCTCTGTGAAGTCTTCCTGTTCATCATTTCTTATAGCACAATACTATTCCATTACATTCATATACCACAACTTGTTCACCCATTCCTCAATTGATGGGCATCCCCTTGATTTCCAGTTTTTGGCCACCACAAAGAGTGCTGCTATAGATATTTTTGTACATGTGGGACCCTTTCCCATTTTTGTGATCTCTTGGGGATACTGTCCTAGAAGCGTTATTGCTGGGTCAAAGGGTATGCATATTTTTGTAGCCCTTTGGGCATAGTTCCAAATTGCTCTCCAGAATGGTTGGATCAGCTCACAGCTCCACCAACAATGAATTAGTGTTCCAACTCTCCCACATCCTCTCCAGCATTTATCATCTTCCTGTTCTGTCATGTTTGCCGAATCTGATTCAAATTCTTGTGAGATTAGGGATGTTCTCTTTCCCAGAGCTTGAATGGGGGTGGGGAAGAAAGGAATTGGGGCACTGAAGGTTATTCCTTATCACCTTCCTGAAAACCACCTATCTGCTTCCTGTGGTGTCTTAGAAACCTTTACTTGAAGGCTAAGTGCCACAGCTGAGACCTTCCTCAGCTGCCTGTAGTTTTATATATAAGAGCCAATAGCCAATCAGCATTCAATCTCATCTCTGCCCAATCAAGCCAGTTTAACTTGTTCCTCTTCCCACCAGTATCACTTTCCATCCCCTCTTCCCCATCTCAGCATCCTTGAGTATTCAGTTAACATATGACTTCTCCTCTCCACACTCTAATTCCAGTTAAAAAAAAAGATTGTCAATTGTCTATTAACACTCTGCTAAGAATTTGCAGATTCCTGTATTAAGTGAGGAGAGAATAAAGGAAGAGAAAAAAGGGAGAAAGAATGATAACTGAATCATTTCAATTCAGTCAATCATTGTAATATAACGTCTCCTTCCAACTCATTGTAAGGAATGCACATTTGTTCATTTTGTAATTTATCTTTTTTAAGGAGCACAAAATATTTCAAGAATAAGATAAAAAAATGGAGTGCCATCATTTTGTTTAGATACTGCGTGGTGAATATGATTTATCTATGAAAGGAATGTTCCTGACCAGTTTTATTTACGTGTATAGATAGTATTTTAGTCTTCCTGTCACTGACCACACAGTAAATAATCTTCAGGATAGTATCAGATTTTTCTCAGAAATTATTCTTCTGTGAAGAGAAAGCTCGCTGAAGAAACTACCTTCCAAAAAAAGTTTATTTTCAATATCTAAAAATACTTTGTATTGCTTAACATGTATTTTAATAATTCCACTAGTTTATTTCCCTGCTATATTCCAAATGGTTATAAGTTTTAGTCCTAACTTGTTTCATTTTCCTTGCCAACATTTTCATCTTCTCTGGGCTTGTCATAATTTTATGCTTACCATTCATTCTGTTTTCCTAATGCTTGGCGTCATCGTCATTACTTGCAAACATGCAGACACAATTATCTGCCTGCCTGGGTGACAATCTGTCTGTTGGAAATAGAGCTTGAGTTCTGTCCTACATATACATCCTATGTTTTTATCTGCTTTCTTTCTTTTCCTCCCCAGTCTTACTATTGTTCCAAGTATGTGATTCGCTTATTTCTCTGACTTCAGAGCAGAAGGGAGTCATGGTTCAGTAGTTTATTCATTTCCCACTTTGATGTTGGAGACATTTCTCATTATTTGATTTTCCTTTCAGTTACCTGTTCAACCTCATGGAGAGCAGGGTAGAACTTCTCTTTTCTTTTACCTTTCTTCATTTCTCTCACTCAAGTTGCAACAGTTCTGTTAAACCAGCAATTCCATGGAATGATATGTAGTCTGTTTAAATCCCTTTTAATTGAGGTGACCACCAAAATAAATGCTTTGGCATAGCCCCCACTGTAGCTGGTGGCTTGTCCTCATGTCAAAAGCAAAAAGGGAAGAAAAATGTTCAAGCAAAAAAGCCTTAAACAAGTATTTCAGCATTATTACAATCTGCATGACCAGACTGCAAAATTCAATTGGAAATATAATGAGCCCTCAGGGCGCTCTCTTTTATCTGGTCTTATTGATTTTTCCAGAAGTGATGTTTTGATGCTTTGGGAACATTTGACTTCAAAAGACCCTTATTTGCATTTATTCCCTTGAAATTCCTTCTTTGGAGCTGTTATATTCAAACATACACAAGGAGGGACTTGATTCTTAGGTTATGCTGTAGTTTGAGAATTAGAGAATGGAGGAAATTACGTTTGCAAACAAATAGAACCAAAATCTTAGGCCCATGGATTAGTGGGGGGAAAGTGAGAAAGATCTCATCCTGGAGTATCATGTTGGCCCAGTTTATTACATATAAAGAGCAAATCATGCAGTGCTGATAGTAACATTAGTGGAAATTATGAGGAACTGGGAGTCAGAAGACTTTGATTTAAGCCCTGGCAATACCACTTAGGAAGGTCATTTAGACAATCATATCTTCAGCTTCTTTACTTTTAAATTGAGATACTTGTAAATCACTTCCTGTGATTAATGTGAGGATCAAATGAGATATGAATATAAAGTATTAAATCCTCCATTATTTCACATTTAGGTATTTTTATAAGGGTTCACATTTACTTCCAACACTTTACATTTCCTTTGAATAAAAAGCTAGACTTTTTCATATATTATTGATTTTTTTTAAAAAAAGTCCTATCAGAGGTTTAATACCAAACTTTAGAAAATGAGAGTAATTTTTTTTTAAAAATCACATTAGAATCTCATCTAATCTATCTGTTTGATTTCTCTATTCCCAAATAGAGCAAAGGCAAATATGATAAGACTTCATGATCTGCTGATAGTGTTTTCAGGACCTAAGTTCATATCCTGAACCTACTACTCTGTGTACCTCAGTTAAATAGGAGGGAGACAGTAGATGACCTGCTCTTAAGGTCTCTTCCAGTTCTAAGTCTAGAAGTCAAGGAATCTCTTTTTTTGGTCTCCTCTTTATTTACTTGAAAAATATTTAATTTTTCTAAATACATGTAAAAACAGTTTCTAACATTCATTTTTTAAAAATGAGTTCCAAATTATCTCCCTTCTTCCTTTTCCCCTCATAGAGAAGGCAAGGAATTTGATATGGGACACAGACACACAGACACACACACACACACACACACACACAGAGTCATAGAAACATATTTTAATATTGGTCATTTAATTCCATAATTCCTGATAAAACTGGACCTAAACTATTCTGTAGAGTTCAGTAACCACTTGGAACACATTTGTTCTTCCTTAGGTTGTTCTCTCAGGCAGTGAATGGAATGAGACTTGAAAATTGTGAAGTTGATATATGAACTAAGGAAAAAGGTAGCACAGGGTTAGTTTGTATCATGAGTCCCTGCGTAGAAGGTCTGACTCTGAAACTGCTTCAACAGTCTCTCTGTCTCTCCCTCCCTAGCTCTGTCTCTGTCTCTGTCTCTGTCTCTCTTTCTCTCTCCTTTCTCCCCTTTGTCTGTCTCTCAGAGAGGTGGAGGGAGATTATCAGGAAGCACACATGTTATCATATCCTGAATCACTCTATAGCCATCAGCTATATTTAGGGCTAAGAGCAAGATCATCAAGTTTTATCATATTTGCCTTTGCTCTCTTTTGAGATTGAAAAATCAAATAGATCAATGAGATGAGATTCTAATGTGATTTTTTAAAAAATCAATCTCATTTTGAAGTTTTTTAAAGTTTGGTATTCAATAATTCTTACAATAGTACTAGAATGTGGTTAATGTCAAGATAAATGGGAAGGTCTTTGAGCCTCTGATAACATAGATGCTCAGTAGTTTCCGAGGAGATGAGGCTAGGGCATCTCCACTTAACTCTTTCTATCACTGACCACAGCTGTTGCCCAAAAGTATTCATAGTTTTTGTATTCACCAGCAACACAACATATGGGTACTTTCAAACTGTGGACTTTCAGCTCTGCCTGACTGAATACTGAAGCTAGGCTTTGCTTGCTTCTGCCATCTTCTAATTCAACCCCTTTTAAGGAAGGATTATCCATTTTCTTCCATCATGTTTTGCCCTTTTTCATGAACAAGAAGTCCTCTCTTTAAAATATAAGCTTCTTTTTTCCTGTTGTGATCTTAGCACGTTTCTCAAAATATTCTAGAGATCTGAAGGAGATAGCTGTTGTATACCTAAAGAGAGATGGAAATATTTCATCTTAGCAGTGAGGCACAACCAAAATGTGTCATGAAGACTGAACTGTTCTTCTTGATAGTTGAAAATTATGAGTAGAGACACCCTGAAAATGACTGAGGTATCTCCTACAATTTATTCAGAGGTGCCACTGTTTTTAGGATAGTATATTTGAAAGAGAAAAATGTGCGTCATAGTTGAAGTTGCTTTCCCAACAACAATGAAATACCTCTAGCATTTAACCTGAGAAGGAAAAGGTTTAAAATGGGTATAATTTATCACTGCGGGGCTCAACAAATACAATTATGATATATTAACAGATCCTAATCAATATAGTAGACACCAATTAAATACACAAACAACATTTTTAACACTGTGAAAAATGAACAAGCAGTTTGTAAACCACAATATTACATAAATTTGAGATACATATTTCTGTGAAAAATTATCTCCATTATTTGCCCCTTGTTTTATGTCACCATATATATTTTAGTAATCACTAGGTGCAATTAGTTAAAAACTTGATTGAGCAACTACTGTGGATATAATATTTTCCACATACTATAAGGAATAATAACTCACTAAAATAGTGCTTTGTAAGGGTTTACAAAATGTGTTCCTCATCCAAACACACAAGGATAACACAATTTATTTGGGAAGATATAACTGAAATAACTGAAAGACACTTTGAAAACCACATATGGGCAGTTACAACTTAGTATAAACATAAATATTAAATAATTGTAGCATGGAGTTGTGATTGAAAGGAGATGAATCCAAAATCTTTATAGAGAAGATGAAATTTGGACCAACTTTAAGAGATGAAAGAATATTATATATAGTGTGTATGTGTATGGAGGGGGGCGGGGTTGGTCCCAAGGAACAGAAGTGGAGTTCAGTAAATTGGCCATGCACAGGTAATTCAAGCAATGTGGCTCTAGCAGAATCAGAGCAGAAAGGGACATTAGACGTCAGTGCTGCAATACTCTTACTTTATAGATGAGTAAGCAGAGATACATATAGGTCAAGGGATTTAGGAGTTGGTGAATGAGCTGCATGTGTTTATCTTATAAAAGAGAAGCTATATGGGTGCTTGATCAATGTCTTCAAGCATTTGGAGGGTTGTCACTTGGGAGAAGGATTAACTGAATTTTCCTGTTTTCTTTGAAAGAATTAAATTAAGAGGAATAGATAGAAATTGGGGAACTAAATTTAATCCTGATATAATGAAAAAGTTCCCAACTGCTAGAGCTATGGAAAAGTACAATGGGCTGCCTTGGGAGGTGGCTGCTAGGATTTGATTTCTTCAAACAGGCTGAATGATCATGCATCACCTATGTTAGAGAGACACAATAGGTCACACAATAAATAGAGTCCTGGATCTGGAGCTAAGGACACCTGAGTTCAAATAAGACACTCACTTTTGACATACTTACTTGCTGTATGATCTTGGGCAAGTCATTTAACCACTGCCTGCCTCACTTTTCTCATCTGTGTATTTTTAAAAGCTTAGCTCATTTCATTTGCTACTAGAGACTTTTCCTCATTCTCCCAGTTATTCATGTCCTCCCCAATATTTATTTGCATTTATTTTGTATTAATCATAACATGTATAATCTATAGGAATTATAGATATAAAAATAAATGTACACATTTGTAATCTATAGGAATTATAGATATAATAATAGTTATAATCTACAGGGATTATAAATATAATAACATTTATAATATTGGTAATCTATAATAGTTACAATCTACAGGAGTTACAAATATAATAATTTTTATAATATTTATAATCTATAGGGATTATGAAGATGATAATAGTTATAATCTACAGGGATTATAAATATAGTAACATTTATATTGATAATCTGTAGAGATTATAGATATAATAACATAATATTGATAATCTATAGGGAACTATATGCTTCTATATATTTGCTTCTATATATAATCTATAGATTATAGAGCAGGGGCTATCATTTCAATTTTGTTTAAGTGTCTGGCATACTGTAGACAGTTAATGTTTGTTGAATAGTTAGATTAGAAAATCTCTAAATTCCCTTTCAATCATAAAATTCTAGGATCCTGTTTCAGGGCACTGGCATTCTGAGAGCCATAAATTTGGTGGCAAAAATTCTGTAGTCAGAATTAACCCATAAAGAAAGATGCTTTTAAAATTTTATGCTAGTAATATTTTGTAGCACTCTTGGACTCAGAGTGTGTGTAGGTTCTCAGCAACTTTAAATACATTTTTTAATGTGGCAGTGAAAACTGTAGAAATGAATAAAAATGTTCTCAGTGTGTATTTTGGTCCTGGCAGTTGATGGAATTAAGGTGGGGAAAATCCGGAGCTTTTCCATAGTGTTATGTCTTGACTCATATTTCGAGACATGTCACAAATCATTCAGAGAATAATTATTTGAAGGTGTGTAAATGGAAACTGGGTATCATCCCAGAATATCAGGTATTATAAATATTATATTATATTTACTATTATAAATACCTTTGCTTTTCTACCCCTTTAGGAAATTGATTTACCCATCTGTGGCTTCTTCTCTCTGACTCCCTGCCATCCCTAACCTCCCTCAATGCATTTTAATAGGTTTGTTTTTCGTTAAAGTGTATTTGAAGTGCAATTCCACTCTAAAGGTTGTTTTCTGACTTCTGTAACATGTAGTTACGTGTAGTTCTAATGAGGAGTAGGATAGTGACCAAAGGACTCTATGAGACTGATTTACGGTATACAGGTTATTAAGTAAGGTGAAATATAAGGAAAAGATATGAACAAAGCAATGTATTTTGCATCATTATTCCCAATAACGAGGCACACTAATTCAAAATTGTTGCATTCAGGAAACAAAGGGTATCCAGAACAACCCTACCATTACCTTTTAATTCATTGGTGAAGGCAAACACAGGTAATTACAGCTGGGTCATATTTCACTGTGCTACTTTTTCAATATATTGATAGTAAGTGTATTGCCAGGGAAACTTCCATTCTCAAACCAAGCAATGGAAGCTGAAACCTTCCTGGTAATGATCACCTTATCCTGTGTGCTCTTAGGAATAACACTTTACTCTTCTCTAGGTTTAAGTTTGTTATTGTTGTTGATCTTTTGTTTTCTTTTTGTATTTTAATATTTATTTAGTATTTTATTTTTCCTCAGTTACATGTGAAAATAATTATTAACATTTGTTTAAAAAACTTTAAATTCCAAATTCTTTCTCTTCTTCTTCTTTCTCCCTCCCCCCCCCCCCCCCCCACTGATGGTCCTTTATTTTCAAAGAGTACATTATGCATCCTTAGTGTGTTCATTTGTAAGATGAAGGGCAGGGCAGTTAGGTGGTACAGTGGATAGAGTGCTAGACATGGAATCTAAAATCATCTTTTTGACTTCAAATTTGTCCTTACACATTCACTAGCTGTGTGACCCTGGGCAAGTCATTTGAGCCTGTTTGCCTCAGTTTCCTCATCTGTAAAATGAGATGAGAAGGAAATGTCAAACCACTCCAGTATCAAGAAAAACCCCAAATGGGGTCATGATGTGACTAAACAACAAAAAAGATGAGGAATCTCTCAGGTCACAGGTACTCCAAAGATCTCTTTTTTTATTAGTAAAGACATTGTCCCTACTCTTGAAGATTAGAACCCCTCCCTCTTCCTTTTAATGTATGACCTTCATGAATCCCCTAGAAAACATGTGGGCTATGCCCTTACACTCATAGCGAGGGCAGTACTTGGGTGACAGACAAGGCTGATATCTGAGCATACTCTTTCTAGTCTTCCATTTAGTAGTACCTCACTCAAGCAGTAAGCATTTTATTAAACACCTTCTATGCACCATTCACTGTACTGTAACTATAATGATTAAAGTGAAACAATGTGCATTGCTATCATAGCCATCAATCACCCAGGGTTATCAGGTTAGTACTAAAAGAAAGTTCCATCCAGCTCTAAAATTTCATGAATCTATCAAATATTAATAATAATTATTCTTATTAGCATATGTAGTACCTTAAAGTTTGTACCTGACATATATATGTGTATATGTGTGTGTATATGTATGTGTGTGTATATGCAAGGCTGCCTCACTGTGTTATAGAAATGCTTGTTTTGTTCCATGAATTGGAAAGAAAATAAGTTTGTAATACAAAAAAAAATCCAGTTAACACATGAATCATTCTATGATGATCTTTGAAACAAAAGTCAAACAACATATGTATGTGTGTCTACACACATGTGTATATATAGATATATATTATGTATAAACATATGTAAACTGTATATATAAAATCTCATGATTCTCACAACTTGGTAAAGTTACTATTTTGTTGTAATAATATAACATTAGTACTCTTCTATAAGATGTTTATTATATAAGATTATTATGTGCAATTATATAAGATTATTATTGTTTTTATATTTTTAAAAATGAGGAAATTGAGTCTGAGAGGTATTAAGTGACTTATCCAGGGTCTTGCAATAAGCCTGAGGCAGTATTTGAACTTAGATTTTTTTTTTTAGAGTCTAAGTCCAGTGTTCATTTACTGTGCTACCTGGTTGTAACCTAAACTGAGTTAAATAAGATGACTTAGGAATAATTCATATAAAGTTTTAGCCATTCTTTAACTTGCCGAGATTATTTAGAGTAATTTGTAGGTGAATGGGGGACAGGTCCCTTTGTTCAACTTTCAATGAGCAAATCGAGGTACTTGAAAGGCAGCTGTTTGATATGTTGTAACTGCTGATGCAATAGAGGAAGCTTCTCATCAATTCCTGATATATGATGGAATGTGTCCCAAAGAAGCATTAATGCTAATAGTCTAAATGGAAATGAAGTGAATAAAGCAAGTTAGCCTGTCTTTATGAAGCAATCAATTGTCTTTTAGATTTAGATATATTTGTTAGTGAAAAAGTTAAGCCACCTCCTAGTATGGCTTTGTAATTACATAAATTTGTTTACGAAACCAGTTGTGTATGAAATTAGGTGATCATTGTTTTTCTTCTGTATTATACCTGACATATTTCCAGTGCCTAACAGATGATAATAAAATGTATTAAATCTTCTACCCCCTTCTGCTTAGCTATTTCTATCATTAAGATATTGTTGGGGTTTACATTATAATAATTGTTTTATATAATGATTTTGCGAAGTTCAAGATGGTTTTCAGAATTACAGATGTAAACCACTCTGAACGCAAAAAAAAAAGCAAACAAGAAAATACACTCAATCCTGGGAATGAGTTCCTGCTTTACTCCCACTCCCCTAGCTGTCTATTTTTTGTTCAGCCTTTCTAAGGTAGATAGTATCATGACATCATCTGTCCAACAGTCACTTTTTAAATGTCATGAATTTTTTTTAATCATCTTAAACGATACAAATGATCAAGACAAAAATATAGACTACTGGACAGATGAAAATCATATTGTTTCGTTATTTCATATCCTGTCTTCCTATATCTACTATTTAATTCCACAGATATTTATTAAGGTCCCATTTAATGCAAAATATTATAATAATCACTAAGGAAGATACAATGATAAATAAAACTCATTGATTAATTAAAAAACATTTCTGACATCAAAAGAGATGAGATAAATCTATTTCAAACTATTTCTGGTCTTCTTCTACCTTGTACTATGACAATGTTGTTCAGTTGTTTTTTGGTCATATTTGACTCTAAATGACCCCATTGGGGATTTTCTTGGCCAAGATACTGGAGTGGTTTGCCATTTCCTCCTCTTGTTCATTTTACACAGGAAGAAACTGAGGCAAATGGAATTGACTTTTGTAATTAACTCAATTCAACTCACTGTTTCCAATCTTTCTTTCCTCTGATATTTCTTCCCCAATACTGATAAAAATTATCTCCACATAGCACAGTTCTAAGGGTTTCATTCCTCTACTCAGTCATATACAGGGATTTACACTTGCCTTTTGAACAAAATATAAACTTTTGAGCTTGCCATTTCAAAGCCTTTACAGATTATCTCCGCTAGGGGCATTGGTGTGTAGTAGACATGGAGTCAGGAGGATGCAAGTTCATATTCTACATCAGACACTTATGAGCTGTGTGATCTTATGCAAGTCACACTCTCTGTTTCAATTAACCCATTTGCTGAGTGGAGGAGTTCGAGCAAATGTTCTACTAAGGCCCTTTCCAGGTCTAAATTTCTGATTCTGCTCTTTTGGACTTAATTCCCACTACTGTCCTTTATGACTTCTGCATTCCAGCCACATTGGTCTATTTATTCTCTAAACTCATAATTCCATCTCTTGCTTTCTTGCCTTTGCACAGTGTCTCATGTTCTTCCTTATTCTCCTCTGCCTCAGTATCTGTAATTTCCTTCAAGTCTCAACCTCTTATGGCATGCCCATAATCAATATCTCACTACCTTCTCAAATTGTATTACAAATTATGTAGCCATTTAAATGTTTATCTCTAGTAGAATTTAAGTTCTGTTTGGGTAA
Organism: Notamacropus eugenii; assembly: GCF_028372415.1. NCBI lineage: Eukaryota > Metazoa > Chordata > Mammalia > Diprotodontia > Macropodidae > Notamacropus > Notamacropus eugenii. The sequence continues at coordinate 379,223,226 of NC_092876.1, read as the reverse complement.
GGATTCGGTTTTCATTTTGCCACTGTACTTACAATGCTATCATAGCACTTTGGTACATAAAAATTCTTTAATAAATGCTAATTGGATGAATGGATGAATAAAAGTAATTCAAAAAGAACATGAAAAATGCATGAGAGGTGCAAAGTCATTTATGAGTGCGAGGTTGGAGAAAGGAAGAATAATTTCCAAATAGTAGAATCAGGGAAGAATTCAAATAATTAAAAATTATATGACCTATAAGACAATAAAATGGATGTATGGAAGCAGTTTGAAACATATTACAAGCATGGAATTTTGGAGGGAAATTCATACAATCACAGATGTAGAGCTGGAAGTGACCTCAACAGCCACTCTATTTTATAAATGAGAAAACTGAGACTTGAATGGCATTGAGTTACTGGCCCAACAACTACTGGGTAGTAAGTATAGGAATGAACTTTGAACTTAGTTTCTCTTGCTGTAGAGCTTTCAGTGGTGTTAGTTGGTGTTGTGTATCCTGAGTGCAAAGTTCACAATTTAGAACTAAGGCTTCAGTTAAGTTGACGCAATGCAATGCAAGGTAAGCACTGACAGAATCATCTTGGATTCCTTATGAATTTAATTAATTTTTGGTCATTAAATGTTGAGAAACCTTTTGCTGTTGCCAAATTTTTTGTGACCTTGCCTGATTATCATGCGGATCAAATAAGCTATTTGTAAAGTACTTAGCCAAGTGCCTAGAACACAGAAAATACGCAAACTGCATGCTCCTTCCTTCTCTCTCTTACCACTTTCCTGGATGTCAGGAGAATTCAAGAAAGGCCTTCAACATGATGAGTGGGGTGAATGCATGAGACCATTAGTGTTGCTTAGTGTTTGAAGGGATTACAGAGTTCATGTAAACCAGAGCCCTCCAAAATCTCACACAGCCTCTGTTTGAATTCCTTCATTAATTAACAAAGCAATCAATAGAATTGAAAATTCTATCATAAAAGTTATACCTGGAATAGCATTTTGAGATCATCTAGTCCAATGGTGTTAATGTCAAATAGGAATGAATTCTTGTGGATGACACGTTGACTTAGAAAACCACAAATGAACATTATCGAAGTTTTATTATGTTTTTATTTATTTTATTGCACATTTCCCAATTACATTTTAGTCTGATCAGGCTGCATTTGGTTATTTTGTGGCTACATGTGAAAGCCCGAAGTTTGACATCTCTGATCTAGTGTAATCCCTTCATTTTACAGGTGAGGAAACTGAGGCCTAAGCAATTGCAGTAACTCAGATGATGTAACAGAAATAACAAGAAGCATAGCCAGGATTTACACCCAAGTTTCTTGGATCTAAATCCAATCCTTTTTCCCCTGTCCCTCTCCTCTAACTCTCTATCCTGCCATCTCTCTCCCAGATGTCCTATGCAGACCCATTATAAAGCAGTAAATAGATTTCTCTTGTCTTCAATAGAAACGGAAGACCTAGGTTTACAACAGTCAACATAGGGCATTAGAAAAACAATTTATCTTGTTGAATTTCAATGAAAAAAATGAGCTCCACCTGTCTTTTAGACCTACAATGCAATCAGGGATATCTAGAACCAATTCCCAAGGTCATAGCATAGTAAGGATTTTCATAATAAATTGATTTGTAGGCAGGAACCAAGGAGCCAAGTAAGTCTAATAAGGGCATTTTATATTAAAGGTGAGTATGTGGGTCCTAATTCATTAGAGAAATAGTTGGCAAGTGTAACAAGGACGCCATTCTGTAGGATGAGATCTGTTCCTCTGCCACCTCTTATCTGCCACATCAGTGCTTAAAGACGATTTTGATTTGCCGACACAGCTCTTTTGGGAAGTTTTCTAAGCTTTGCTTTGGTGAATTTGTAAAGCCTTTTTATTTTATCATACTTTAAAAAAAAAACTTTTTTTAGTAAAATTTCTGCTGACATTTCTTTCTCCTTCTTGTCTGGTTCTCATTGGTGAAGCAACTATATCCTACATACTATCGATCTGCCTATTTATCTGTCAATCTTTCCATCTATTTATCTATGTATATATATATATATACATATATATGTATATATGTATATATATACACACACATATCTGCCTATTTATCTATCGATCTTCCTATCTATGTATATGTATGGGTGTATATATGTATATATAAATGTATGCACATAAGCATGTATATACATATGAGTATGTATGTATGTATATATTGTGTGTATATGTGTGCATTTATGTGTATATATGTACACACATGGGTGTATATATGTGAATATGTATTTATTTATTTTACAAGTGGATATACATCATCTTTATGCACTTAAAGCAGAGCTTGCACTCTTTGTATAAACAAACCTACAAAACAAGCAACCTGTTAGTGTAGTAATTTTGGAGGGGTGTTGTTTTGGACTTGACCCTGTGATTTTCTTATGTGGAATCCCCCTTGAAGAAAGTCCCCTGTCATTGCAGGTGGGTATCTACTCTTGTAGCCTCGAGTTTTAGAGTACTGAAATATTAAATGAGTGGAGAATAGTAATAATAAATTTGTTGTTCAGTTGTGTCTGACTCTTCATTACCCCATAGACCATACTATCCATGGGGTTTTCTCGGGAAAGATGTTGGAGTGGTTTGCCATGTCTTCTTCAGTGGATCAAGGCATACAGAGGTTGTGACTTGTCCAAGTTCACACAGCTATTAAGTATCTGAGGTGAGATTTGAACTCAGGTCTTCCTGAGTCCAGATCCAGTTTTCTAATAAGTTATCTAGCTGTCACCACCACGACGTACATCCTATGTGCCAGGCACTGTGCTAATCACACATATTATCTCATTTGATCTTTTCAACCACCCTCTGAGATAGGTGTTATCATTATCATCCCCATTTTACAGATGGGAAAACTAAGTCAGGGTTAAATGACTTGCCCAGAGTCACAGAGGTAATTATGTAAGGCTGGATTTGAATTCAGGTCTTCCTGACTACAGGCGTAGAGGTTTATTCATCTTATCGCCTAACTGTCCCATCAAACAGCCAGTATGTCTGTGGCCAGTCAGAAGAGGTACTGGAAGCCAGGTCTTTCTGAAATGGCCCCTTCATTCCATACTGCTTCTGAATAAAATGATTAACTTCTTTAAAAGGGTTTCATGAGGCATTAAGCCAGTGGGTCTAATATCTAGGTGAAACATTAGATTTTAAATTTAAGAAGTAAGTACACACACATATACATACACATACAAAATCTTCACAATTCTGTGATTATATTAGAATGAAGTGACAACTTATAAATGTATCAGAAAGGGAAAGAAATTGAAAGACATTTAGAAGTAATTTTATCTTATGCCATGTTTATTTGAAAAAAACTGCTCATTGAGTGAATTCAGAATTAGAGTATTTGGGTTCAAGTCATGTCTTTGCTATCTGTGTGATCTTCAGCATGCTATTTAACCTTACTGAGCCTTGAATTTAAGATGAGAAGATTCACTAGGCTTGCCCTTTAACATTCCTTGCTGGTTACATACCTTTGTTCAATAACCCTAAGGAAGCTGTGTGTTTAAAGACAATGGAACATGTAAAGAGTTGCCCTGCCTACTTGAGATGACCTTGTGTGAAGGTGCAGTGCTTGAGGGCTTTGGAAATGACAAATTACTATGTATTGCTTTTATCCATTCTTCTGCAAATGTTAGTCTTATTTTCTGAGAGATCACGTATTGTGTACATCAAAGGTGCATTTTGCAGATTGAATTTAAGTCCAGGAACATACAAACCACCCTCTATCCTTCTATATCTTGAAGGAGTATCTGTTTATATCAAGTCCCTGTTTTGAGAATGATTAGAAAGGTTACTTTGTAATTTCTCTTTCTCCCAAAATGTGGAGTCCTTCTTAATTTACCCAAACTTGGCTATAATGAAAGGCTGTTTTCCCCTCCTTGGAACACTGGAAATATGGAGCACTCCAAACAGATCATTCCATTCCCTTAAGACAGATGGGATGCCTGAGAGTGAAATCTTGAAAGATAGTTATTATTATAAGACATGACAAATATAATAACAAATTATTAGTTGACTTTTGGGTTACTGGCTGTTGGCAGCCTGAAGATGAGCCTTTTTATTTTGTTAATTATATATTTCCCATTTTCTAATTTAAAAAAAAATGTGATGGGGGAAGGGCATGAGGACGGGGAGTGATATTTTACTTCTCCATGAGACCTGGTGGTGAAGTTAGGGAGAAAGAATGAGGGAATGGTGTGAGGGGGCAGCTTAAAAAATGTTAATAATAATATGGAATTGAATAAAAATAATTAATATGAAATTTAATAATTAATACAGAATTAAATAAAATCGTTAATATGGAATTAAAATAATAGATATATTTTAAAATACATTTATTTAAATATTTAAATATAAATAAATAAAATAATAATATAGAATTAAATTAATACAGAAATAAAAATAAACATATAGAGCTTAATAATTAATATACTTAGCATGTATATAGCTGATTAAAGTTTGAAGTGTACTTTACAAATGTTGTCTCATTGGATTATTCTAGTTTTTTATAGATGAGGATATAGGTTGTAGGAGGTTAAATGACTTGCCCAACATACACAGGTAGTATATATCTGAGGAAGGTCAGGTTCATTGATCTCTCCACAATTTCTTAAGATGAGGGCGTTACGGAGGGCAAAGGAAAGGCAAATCATTAACCGTGAAATAATGAACAGGATATTAGGAAAGATGCTGACAGCAAGGTTTCCCAATTAAGTGAGATTTGTGTATAACATTTGTATTACTTTCCCTACTAGTAATCTTGAAAAAATGAGGAGGCGAGATAGGAGGGGGAATGCATAACAGAAACAACCATTTTGGGAATTTATCAGATAAGGTTTTGAGATCTTTAGGGAAATCTCAATATATTAACTGGAGTCCCTTATGGTTTTAAGAGACAAATTTATTGATCTTTTGACTTTTTCAAAAGTATTACTGCCCTTGTTTTAGGACAAAGCTGTAAGAAAAAAGAGAAAACCTTCCAAATTCAAGAATTTTGTACTCTTTCTAAAGGCACTTTATCTTACAATTTCTTTGTATTACCTGCCTTGATTAGTTGAGTGTTAGGGGAAATAGTAGGTGCTGGTGATGATTTTAGTTATTTGATAGGTGAGATTTTTACTCTTGAGATTTTAAAATTTGATGTTTTACCATGGTTATTCTGCCAAATGGTTTTCCATTTCCCTGACAACAGGGTAAATCTCTAAGTCCCTTGTGAATATGACTTTGCTCTAGGAGCTTTTTTATTTAATTTTTGAAGTCTCTTTGGAGCAGGGTATAGGAATCCTTTGTTATTCTTTTGATATTATCTAGCAGGATACCTTAGAGATTAATTTTCTGATAGCTTATATTTTTTCATTATCAGTTCTGCTGGAAATATGCTTTCACCTCAAAAATGATGATATCAAGTGATCGTAAATTTGAACAAATGACACTGAGAAAAAGTTTATCTAAATGTCCTTACTTAACTATTCTTTTGTTCTTTTTGTTTTAAAAGGAGAGGAGGAAAGGGCCAGCCATCTGTTGGTTCTCCTACTCCATATATATTTCCTTTATAAAAGGTCTGATAATAGTATTAACAAATACTCTTTATTTAGTGCTTTAATGTTTGTAAAGTGCTTTATAATTATTATCTTATTTGATCCTCAGAACAACCCTGGAAGTAAGATGCTATTGTTATCTCCATTTTACAAAGGAAGAAACCAAAGAGGGCAGGTGTTAAGTGACTTACCCAAGGTCACACGGCTAGAAAGTGCCTAAGGTTGAATAAGAATTTGTCTTCCTTACTCTAGTTCCAAGCACCACCTAGCTGCTCCTATAAGTTCATACTTTTCAAGGTAAATGAGAACCTGAGGACCATCTGGTGCAATCCACTCATTTTTACACATTTTGAAAATGAAGCCCAAATGGAGTAAATGATTTTCCCAGACTTATACAGGACAGATCCAGGTTTTTTGATTCCAGATCCAGTGACTTTTCCACTGTATTACATATCTATAATTACTTTTCAGCTATAAGAAAGAGAGAAACAATTTTTAGACCGTGTGTGAAAGCAAATTTAATATACTATTAAAGACAACTACATAGCACATGCTTACAGATAATCAGTGTAGCTCACAGTCAGCCTCTCAAGAGTAACTATAAACATAAGATGCTTTAATCAGAAGAGAACTGGGTTTGTAAGATGTGGGTTCTGTCTTTCACCAGGCATGTGTGACTCTGGGCAAATAATTTTTGAGCCTCATTCCTTAATCTTTGGGAAAGCAATAATGATACTACTCACCTGGGTTACCACAAGGAAAATACATTTCAGTTTGTCTACTGTTTCATAAATGTGAGTCATTATTATTATCTTTGCAATATTGATACTCACAAGAGTTACTTAAAGAGGAAAAAAAAATCTTCCTGGTAAATATACTAACTTCTGTAGTCAGTTCTTCAGAAAAGTCTTTCCTAGCCAGTAAAAATATGCAGCTCCATTCTCCATGAGCCTATTTAACTCCTTCACTTATAACAACTATGTATATTTTTTTTCACTTTCCTAGTATTTACCAATATGCATTCCAGGATAATTTATCAAAAGTTCATAAGTCACTAAAACCAGAACACCTCATCAAATACTATAGGGAGAGGGAAGGGGACTGGACTTGAGATTTCATTGATATATAAAACTCTTTAGTAAGGAAATTCCATTTACTAGTGCAGGTCAGTATAGTCTCTGCAACTTTTCATCACAGAAAGTTGGCGATAGCATACAGAATTTAAGTGACTAGCCCAGTATGTGTCAGGGGTTAGATCTGAACTTCCTGGCTTTGAGGGCCAACTCTTTATGAGGCTAACTCAGCACCATGCTGCCACCAAGAGCTATAGTCAATTCAGGATATCATTCCATCTTGGTTGAATTGTTTATTGAATTGTTTATTGAATCCACAAGTCAAATGATATTCTTTCAAATTTTCTGTCTTGGCCATCTGACTGATTCCTATTTAGTAAAAACCAATGACAATTTACTTTTTCCCCTAATAGAATTGAGGCCACTTTGCTCTGCTTTTTTGTAAACTCTTGGTTTATGAATATGAGGTCATTTTTTTTTTTTTTTGCAAAGCCATAGCTTGGAAGAAAAGAGAAAGAATACTTCATAATAGAATTGCTGCATACACCTGAGGAACCTTCTACTAATGGATTAAGGTAGCTAGATTCTTAGGTATCAAGTCATATGAATCATGACTTTGCATTTAATTTGTGTCCCAGGATTTCTTTGTGAGAAACTGACTGGAAGAAGCAGAGCACTAGATACTTTCCTGGATGCTTTTATCTACCATGTATCAATTATTGTAGACTGGTTTGAGATAAATTTCCCATCTGCAAAATGAGAACTTCTCTCTGAACAATTGTTGGAAAAGATAATGGCATTTTTTTAAATGCCCAGCATTTTCCAAAGAGAAGGTACTAGATAAATACAAACTATTATGAGAATATAAAAAGGAAAGCTGTTGGCACTGCTGCCATTGATTTTTTTCCCTGTGGCATACTTGTACCAAATTGCTAAGCAACTTTTAAGGCAGCAATAGGGATCCCATAATCAGTTTGCATTGTTCGAAGTTTCTGATGTGATTTCTAGATTTGATTTTTTGCAGAGCTGAAGAGAGAAAACTTGTGTAGTGGGCATAAATTTTATCTCATTTATCTTTGTATGTTCCTCAGGACCTAGTATAATACATCGTCCATAATAAGGGCCCTTATTGTAGGTTTCTAGAAAGGAGAAAGAAAAGGAGAAATGGAGGTAGGGAGGGAAGGAAAGAAGGGAGGCAGGGAGGAATAATTCATTAATGATACATCTCTTTCAAAATCACATATCCTTAAAGGTAGGGATTGGTTCTCTGTGTTGCTTGTGTATGATATATGGCTTACTCTTATTGTCTTAATGTTGAATAGTGCTCAGTATAACTCTGACATTTGCTAGTATTCCATATAATTCATTGGCATTGAAAATGCAGTCAATTCTCCATTATCAAATGTAATATTATTGTTATGTCTGGATAATGGACAGTTGACTATATAATATGCATATACTCAAATATGTCTATGATCTCAGTTCAGGAGGTCCCCTCACAGATGCAAATCACAACCTATATATGCTTGTCTATCTTTTGGGACTCTTGCTCATATTCTCTCCAAAGTTTATTACAAGGGGTCCTTTCAACATGTTGGAATCCTTCCTCGATTTCCCTTGATAATATGAAGGTACCAATGGAGAACTCTGGTGGGTGATTCATACCTGTCAACCCTTCTTGTTGCCTGACCAATCCATCTTCACTTACTCTTAGTTTTTTCTTCAGATCTCCTCACTGAACGTATGTTAGAACCTATTCATGTCTACTAACTTTTATTTTTTTAGGATTCAGTTAGTTGCCATTTAATTATTAATCTATTCTTCAAAGATTTTGTATTATTTTTTTTTATCACATTGAGGTTAGTAAAGCACCTATTTAATATTTCTACAATTGTCCATTTAGTTTTGAGATTCTTATGTTGGCAGATATGGTTACTTTTTTTAAAGGTGATATTTACAGGTGACAAATATGTATCCATTTTTGTATTCTCATTAAGTAATCATGGGAAATCAATAATATCTAATTTTTATAAAGTTCTATTCAGGTCCTGCACATGTTTTTTATCTACCTTCTTCCTCAATTTGTTTAAGTCTGACAAAGGTACTTTATGGTCCTCAGTGATTGTAATTTTACTTCCTATTTCTCCCTCACAATTAACTTTGCTTTTCAAATACACAAATGCTACCCCATTTAGTGCATATGTAGGGCAACAAAATGAAGACTTTGACATCAGAATAAGAATTTTATATTTCATTTTTAGGCAATTGAGAACAGATCAAGTTTGCCAGACCACTGGCTTGAACACATTAACTGCCAGAGTTTTACCACCTGCAGACTGGAACAAGTTATGATTAAAAATTAAAAAGCAGCATACTTGTAAGAAAATACTCTTCTCATCATGTCAATCTCAAAGCCTATTTTAGCTTCTTACAGTTTTTGTGAATCCTAAGTGTTTATTCTTTATCATTTATAAAAATCCCAATCATTGTGCTCTTGAAAAACACAAAAGAAGAAAAAATCTTGAATAATCCAAAATAAGCCTAAGGAATCAGCAAAGATATTAATATTTCTTTGCTTATTTACAAATGATGTCATAAAATTCATTTTGAAAAAATGTGAAGGAAATGAAAATCAGAAAGCACTAACCAAAAAAAAGGTGAGTAAATGAGTTAATGGAAGAAGCTGTTGCTGTTTTTCTCTGAAGTCTTTTTAGCTCATGTTTTGATTTATGAAACAAAATGCTGTTTTTCAAAAGTTAGGGTAATTTTAAATTCAAATCAAATACATCCAGAGAAACAAGAAATATTCTGCACATAAGGGTGGGTATAGGTTTCTTTTCTAAACACTGATTACTACAGGAATAAAAATAAAATATAGAATGATATAAATATAATATTTGATGTGAATACAGTTTATAATCATATGATCTAATATGATGATGAGCCTGCCTGCCAGCCCCCCTTCCCCATTTAATTTAATTTGACTTCTTGGTTTTTGCAGTGACTGAGTCTTTTTAGGGATTTTGATAGTTCAATGGAAGAATATTGTTATATATAGCCTAAGTTATTAAGGGTATTTTTATGTTTCAACATCAAGTTTCTGTGCTCTACTGATAGCATTAAATACCATATTCATATCTCTTATCTTACATGCAGGCGGATTTAACTTCAATAGCATTTATGACTTTATACTTAGCTATTTATTTCATAGGTATTTTCAGGTGTCAGGAATTTATAAGCTGGTGGTTCCACATCCCCCTTTCAGCTTAATTTTTCCTTATCATTTTCCTTGTCATCTTTCCTTTTTTCTTATATAATCCTCAATCCTCCCATGCTTTGAGATCTAAAGTCACTTTTTTTTAACTATAGAAGTCCTTCATTCTATTCTTCCTATTAAAAGAATTCCCACACTGTATAATAGAATTTGAGAGCTAGGACGAATGTAAATATTATTTATTCTTAAACTGGCATTTTACTTATGAGAAAATTGAGTTTCAAATAACTTAAATGATTTGACCAAGATCCTAAAACTGGTTAATGTAAGGTCCAAAACCAGAACCCATGTCTCCCACTTCCCAATCCCATACTCCTTGTATTGTGCTGTGGGGCATCTCATTTCTTGGTCCTGTATCAAAATCCATTAAAATGTTGTCCCTATCTATGTTGCTGTTAGGATAGAAAGCTTCAATTATTCAGATGTTCAGCAAAAAGTATGCCTCTCTAATTTCCTTTAAATTATTAATTAGAGGCAGTGTGATATAGTATAGAGACACAGGAAAAAGTGATTCAAGTCCTGCTTTTGATGCATACTGCTTGGGTCACCTTGGATAAGGAACCTATCCTGTCAGTGCTCCCTGACAACTTTCTAAAACTACGAATAAAAGAGAAGTTGAAGATACATGTCACTGGTAGACCTTTCCATACTGGGAATTCTCCACTCTGCTGCATTTAGGAATTATAATAAAGGAAATGAACAACAATGATAATATTTCCATTAAAGGAAATATCTATCCCTGGAGGAGATTTCCTATTTTGCTTTTTTGTTATGTTGCTAATTAGAAATTTGTGAAACCTGCAATATTTGCCATTTATGCTGGGCTTTTTTTTTGTTTTTGTTGTTTTATTTTGATTAGTGCAACCAGTGGTGATTCTTCTTCAGGGGATTCTGTCACTAAACACTTTTTAAAAGACTCAGAAAATTTAACACTTGTTCTTTCATAGGAAATGCAATAATTTGGCTTTTTCAGCATTTAATTTTCATAAATTTCAGCTGCTTGCTCCTATCACAGATGCTTTTGACCACCTGTTCCCAGAATAAAATCTTTTTCCCAATTGGCTTTACTCATTTGATATTGGACACAGCAGATTCTAGCCATGACTCAACTCTGCTCCCTCATTTACTAAGTCCATTTTATTAGCAGATTTTTTTTTTTGTCCAAGATAAAATGGCAGATAATTGCCCCATAGTTAAATCTAATACCCACGAAAGCTTTCCAAATGGATTTAGTCTGCCCATTTATAACCTGCAGGAGAATCTTAGAAAGGTTGGTATCTGATGGATATGCACAGGTTCACTATTTTAATTTTTGTCTTGTACCTGCTTTCAGATGTTTTCCAATCATCCTGATGAGGCAGTTGGCATAACAAAGCCGCAGGATTATCAGCAAACTACAGACCTGACTTGCATAAAATAGCAAATAGGTTTGGGTTAACTTAGATTATGTTTTTAAGCAATAATTGCAATGCAATAAAAACAAAACACAAAATAACATAAATATGGGATTTTGTGTCAATTCAATAGGTAATCATATAAGAGGCAAAACTCCCATTTGGATATATCAGCTCCTTGGTTCCTTTAAGGACTGATCTCATTAGGGGCTTTGGTCCTTAAAAAACACCACATCTATACAGGTGGAATATTTTTGTTTCCATTCCAGTTTTCTGTGTCTTTCTAAGATCAGACTTGACTTGTCTAAACTTTCTGATAAAAAAGTTAACAGTGATTCAATCCATGAAACATTTATTAAGCATCTATTATGTTCCAGGCATTTTTGTAATTGCTGGAGGCTATGTACTCACAGATACATACACCTCTTCCCCCCCCTCCCCCACATGTGTGCTCACACGCTGAAAACTGAAAAGATAGCACTAATGCCTAGGGACATCAGAAAAATCTTCTTGTTGGAGAGAGCACATGAACTGAATCTTGAAGGAAGCAGATTAGGATCCTAAGAGATGGAGGTAGGGAAAGAATAGATTCCAGACATGGCAGACGGATAGCCTGCACAAAGGAGTTTGGGAAATGGCAAGCAAGCCAGTTTGAGTAGGATAGAGAGCGTAAAGGCAAGTAATAGGAAAATAAGTTTTAAAACGTAATCTGGAACCAGACTCTGAAGGGTTTAAATGATACTACTTTAAGGAAAATTATTTTGGAATTATACAACTGAGCACAGCAGAAATAATAGCACCTGAAATTTATACAAATTTTACATTTTACAAAATAATATTTTTACAACAATATCATGAAGAAAAAATACTCAGTTTGGAGTCAGGTTTTGGGGTTTTGTGTCTCAAGTTATTTTTCTTCTTGGGACTTCTGTTTTGTTTGGTTTTTTATCTGTAAGATTAAAGGATTGAATTAAATGTTTTCTTTGCTTATTCTCTGGGATTTTCTAAAGAAACTATCTTGTTATCTACAAATAGGAATAACTATATCTCTTTTTATGGCAATGTTTATGCTTTAATTTCTCTTATCATGTTTTTACTGCTGGCATTTGTAGAAAAATGCCAAATAATAATGGGAAGATTGGGCAACTTTGTCATATCTCTCTACTTATAGGGTAATCTAGTCGTGCTAGTTTTTGGTTTTAGACATTTTTTTTCATATTAAATAAAAAAAATCCTTCTGTGCGCATGTCCTTTAGGTTTTTTTCATTGTATTTTATCAAAAAAGTTTTTATTCTATGTCTATTAATATAATCCTACAGTTATAGTAGATTTTATTTTTTAATATAATTATTTTCCTATTGTTGATCCATCCTTGTATTTCTGGTATTGATCTAGTTTGGTCATAGTGAATTTTAAAAATACATTGTTATAGTCTTTTTGATAGTATTTTGTTTAAAATGTCTTATTAGTGTTTTTAGCCATATTAACCTACAGTTCTCTTTCTTCCATTTATTGCTCCCTGGTTTGGATAATAGAGAAAAGAGATCTACAGGCTATTTATTGCTAATGTATATTGATGCATAAATTGTCACATATAGGAAGTTTAGTGTACCACTTTCTTCTTCATGATGTCCAACGTCTCTTCTATCTTTTATTCTCTTTTTAGTGTTAACTAGCTTTCTTTTTTCTGTGGATATATAAAATAGTGTGTGTGTTGTTATCTCCATTTTCCAGATGAATCAAATTGCACTCAGAGCAAGGTGAGAACCTTGGTTAAAACCATATGTTAAGAGTCAAATCCTGGTCTTTTGATTCCAAATCGTCTTCTTACATTAAACTATGTTGTCTTTGAGGACAATTTTCTTAGAAGTTCTTTTAAATACTTGAATGCCACATTTATTCAGAATCCACTAATCTGAACTTTATGATTCTTTAACCTCAAGCAAGCTGAAGTTTTTTTTTTTTAATTTTTAAAATCCCCTTCCTACTGTTCTCATTCATGTGGTCATCTACATTGAGAGATAGAGAGGCCACATTTGTTTATTTTATTTTATCAAGCTCCAGAAACAAATGAGGAACTATTAAATCAGATGATGAAAATACAAATAAAACACCCCCCCCATATACACAGACTTGTGTCTTTGCCATCTACAGTGTTTTTCTTATGTCAACAATGTGAAATAGGTAGCGTAGGTTTATCATCATTTAACAGATAAGGAAACCATGGTTCAGGTTGAAGGAATTATCCAGTGTCATGAAGCCAGTGAATATTGGAGCTGGGACTCAAATCTAGGTCTTCTAAACCCAAAATCAACTTCCATTTTTTCCATCGTTATCCCAAGTTGCCTCATTCTTTGTTCTCAATACTTTATTAAATATGACCTCAATAAATGCTGATTAACTGAGCAAATGAAGTCTTAATTAGTGAAGAAGTTAATTATAGAATTTTAAAAAGAAATGCAGTTTTATTACTTTCAAATACATATAGGAACTTGAACTATCTTATTTTAATGAAAATGATACCTTTTGTTTTCTTAATTAATTCAACAAGCATTAATTATGCAACTTATAGATGATATAGCATTGTACTAGACATTTGAGATGCAAAGACAAACATGAAAACAACTTTTATCTTTAAGAAGCTTATATTCTATCAAAAGAATGCTGCTAAAATATATGAAACCATTTTTTTTCTTATGTAGGTTAATCATTTCCCTGGTAATATTGTTTGTTCTTGACATAATTTTATGAACAAGTCCCCTTCCTGTAATATGAAATAAATGTCGACTTAGTTCAGATCAAATTCTCATAGATTCTAAATTATTGAGATTTTATCTTAGTTAAGGCTCAGTTTCTATGCTGAAAATGTGTATATAATTAAACTATTTGAAACAGTGGATTATTCTATAACCATTTGACTCTTAGAAATTCTATTTGTTCATCAAAATAGAGCAAAGAAGTGATGTAGTTGTCTACTAGATTATACACAAAGATACACCTGTTGTGAATACTTTGACTGATTGTTCTTGAAATATCTCTCATGTCAACTTCAGAGGTTCAGGAGAAGCATTGCTTTTTATAGCAAGAATACTACATGGCTCAACAAATTCAATATTTATGAAATAGTTACTCTGCACCATACAGTGTGTATGAATGAAAAGAAATAAATGAAAATAATTAATAAAAAATCAATGAAAATAGGGGTGTGGGGGGAGGAATGGCTCCTCAGTTCATGGAACTCATGACTGAAGGAGGTTCTGGATTTTTTTGTGACATCAGATAGATATAACAACAAAGTTATATATGCAAACTCTCTTCCTAGACAGACCACGTTTTAAATTTCTGTTGCCTTTTCTAATCTGGTATACTAGCCTGTTCCATCTAGAAGGAAACCTGAAGGTCCTATTTCTCTTCTTGGCTTTTGGAATGTAACTACAACCAATGTAAAAGCAGCCAATAGCTTGTTTTAATTCCTCTGGGCCTTATCCTACCAGAGGTGGAAAACCTGTGGCCGCCAAGACAGATGTGGCCCTCTAGGTCCTCAAGTGCAGCTCTTTGACTGAATCCAGACTTCACAGAACAAATCCCCTTAATAAAAGGATTTGTTTTGTAAAACCTAGACTCCGTCGTAAGGCCACACCAAGGACCTAGAAGGCCACATGTGGCCTTGAAGTTGCAGGTTCCCCATCCCTATCTAGCCTCATTAGCTTGGTAGTCTATAATGCTTTTTAAATTGGAGTCATGAAAAATTTGGCAACAGTAAAAGGTTTCTGAATATGCAATAACCAAAAGTTAATTAAAATCAAATGCATAATGAATCCAAGGTGTTTCTGGCAGCACTTGCCCAGTTGCATCTGCAATTTCACTACAACTTTGGTTCTGAAAACAAAACATTCACACTTCGCATTGCACATGCCCTGAGGCCACTCAGTGAAAAGTGCTGAAATGTGAAAAGGGGTCACAAGCAGAAAAAGTTTAAGAATCCCTGGTCTAATAGATCCCTTAATCAAGAGACAACTCTCATTCCAAAACCCATCCCAAACACTTGTTTCGCCTCCAGATGACCTAGAACTAGAGGTCATCTAGTGAAATTTTCTAATTTTCAATTGGAGAAAATCCTAGAGAAACACAAGACAAGCTCACATTTGTATAATGTGTTAAGCCTTATGAAGTACTTTATAAGCATCATAATATAGTGAACGATGTTCCGGATTATTGTTTAGTCATTTCAGTCATGTCCAGTTCTTGCTGACTCTATTTGGGAATTTCTTAGCAAAGGTACTAGAGCAGTTTCCTTCTCCAGATCATTGTACGGGTGAGGCACTCAGGCAAAGAGATTAAAGTGATTTGCCCATTGACGAAAGCTAGTAAGCATTGGAGGACACATTGGAGCTCAGGAGAGAGTCTTTCTGACTTCAGGCCCAATACTCTACACACTGGGCCTCCTAGCTTCTCTTTCATACTTATTAGCTGTATGATCTTGGACAAATCAATTAACTTCTCTGGAGCTCCATTTTCTAGTCTGTAAAATGAAGAGATTGAACTATATGGCCTCCTGATCTAAAGCAATAATCTTCTGGTCTCATCCTGTTCTCAAGGTAACTAACTGTAGGTAGCTATTAGTATTCACATTTTATAATGGAGAAAATTTAACCTTGAGAGTAGTGAAGTGACTTTCCCAAGATCCCACAGTTAATAACTTTTGGAGATGGGAAGGAGGACAAGAAAAAAAAGGAGGAGGAGGAGGAAGAGGAAGAATTAAATAATATTTTAAGTGCATTACAAATAATCTCTCATCTTATCCTAACAATAACCTTGCAAGGTACAGGCTATTATTATCCTCACTTTACAGATAAGGAGAGTGAATGTGGAAAATTAAACAACTTGCCCAGCCTGTGTATATATGTATATATGTGTATATATATGTACATAAATACACACACACTATATATATATAGATATATGTATATACTGGGTCTATGTGTTTCTCTGTTTAGCCTTTTTGTTAACCTTTAATCTCCTGTTTCTATGTTTCTATACATCCCTCCATGTGTCTTTGATTAGACAACAACAAATATGGATCGAACTTCCTCTGAGTGCTAAATGTCTAAGATATAAGTATATAAACAAGTCAGTCTCTGCCCTGAAGGAACTGTCTTTGTTCCTTTGAAACATCCACTCAAATAAATTAATACCAAGTGATACAAGGAATAATACAGCACTACATAATGGAGAACCAAATGAAGTTTCAGATATGAGGTGGATCCTAAGTTGAGACATGAAATAAGTTATGATTTCTAAGAGGTAGAGTTAAGGAGGTAGTGAAGACATGGAGATACTGAGTTTCGCTGGAATACAGAATTTGTGAAGGAGTAACATGAAACAAGTCTGGAAGGGTAGATGAGCACAAGATTTGAATGCCAGTCTGAGATTTTTTGCATTTTATCCTATAGGCAGTAGGGAGTCACTGAAAATTTTTGAGCAGTGGAATGACATGATCAAAACTGTGACTTATAGTGATTTTGGAATAGAACGGAGAGGAAGGGTGGTTAGTAGGTTGCTGAGGGGGCTATTACAATGATTCAAGACAATGGTAATGAGACCCTAAACTATAATTGTGACCTTGTAGATACAGAGAAAGGAATGGATGTGAAATAAATAATTGAGTTAGAATTGACAAGTCTTGACAATTGATCAAGTATAGAAGCTTAGGGAGAATTTAGGTGACTTATAAGACTTATACCCTCATCAGAAAAGAAAAGGACATTCTGGAAGATTAGTGGTTTTGCAGGTGGGAAAAACATTCCATTTTGGACATGTTGAGCTTGAGCCACTGATAGTATATCCAGGCAGATATGTATTAAGGACAGCTGGTACTAATATTTGGCATTTAGGAGAGAATTAAGATTTAATCTTTTCTACTATATTCTCTGAGCAGGTAGAACTGTGTGAGGTATGGTACAAGGCTTTTACCAACTATGCATTATGGGATATTACTGTTGACCATGTTTTCCTGGGAATGAGGTATACCAGATACTGATAGGAGATGTTCTTGCATCTGACAAGTGTTGAAACACTTGTTTATGCAAAATATTAGCAAATGTGTATTAAAACTAAGTATTTGATTTGGTTTTTATTTTGTTCTGAAGTAGTCACTTCTGGTGCATGAAGACAGGGAAAATGACACTGTGTGGAGTTTGTTGATAACAAAGTCCACTTTGTTATCAGCCAGTCAATCATTTTAAGTGTTTTTCACACTCTTGGACTGACTGGGTGACTCCTCCAAGGTAGCTCAATCCTACGTGTTTTTTCTGATAACGTTTTGTTTCTTAGAAATCAGTTTCCCTCGGTTCTTGCTTCCCCAAGGAGACCCTGAACAAAGCCATCCTGAGATGGGCATCATCTTGATATCACCAGTGATCAAATTCCCAGGCAAATTCATGAGGCCCTGCTGTACTTTTCCATCATACTACCCTATAGGGACTTCCCCTATTTCATGGCACAAGTGGAAAAAAACCAGCTGTGTTTTTCCATTTAGCCTTTAAAAACCCTCCTGCATAAGAGGACTTCTGGTCACTCAGTATAGGAGCAGTACCTTAATTGTCTTCTCAATTTCATTCTGGCGGGATCTTCTCACTTCTAAAGAAAGTCTCTCTGCGAGTGCCTTTGTTCCCTCCCCCCACCACATTTAACTTGTGCTTATCTTATGTATGTGTGTGTGTGTGTATAAATGTACATGGATCAAATGAGATACTTGTAAAGGGCTCAGCACAGAGCTCTTACTGTTTAGTTGCTTAATAAATACGTGTTCCCTTCCCTATATATTGTCCCTCCAATAGAATGCAGTCTCCTTGAGGGTAGCAACTGTTTTATTTTCGCTTTTGTATAACCAGCACAATTTGTAATTTCTGATATATCATAGCCACTTAATACATATTTGATCGACATCTTGAAATCAGAAAACCTTGGCTAGGATGAATGTGTGACTGATGTGGCTGCTGGTTTAGGACCCAGAGTAACAGTCATTTATGAGACTTCTGATTTCCACCCTTCCTAATAATAAGTATCTAGAAAAGACCTGCACCACTTGGCAGTAGGGCCAAAATTAAAATAGGCTAAACTTCTTCCAGCCACCAATGGGTTGGACTAGAGACAGATTGATGATGCTTGGTTGCCACAGGTCAAATGACAAGTAGGAGACTGTGCAGTGGCAACCCTACATTTTCCCAGGCTACCTGAAATCCTTTTTGTGGCTGCAGGCTGCCTACAGAATATATGTTGTGCAAGCCTGGTCTAGCATTTATATAGTACCTTAAGATATGCAAAGTTCTTGACATTTTTTACCTTATTTGATCCTCATTTGATCTTCAAAACAATCTGGGGAAGCAGGTGCTAATAATATTCATTGTAGTGAGGCTAAAGGAGTTTAAGAGACTTGACTAGAGTCCTACAGTTAAATCAGTAACTGAGGTAGTATTTGAACTTGGGTCTTTCTGGTTCCAAATCCAGCACTCTATCCACTATTCCATTCACTGAATCTTTGCAATAAGGCTCACTTCTCTCTAGGACTGCTTAATCTCAAATATAGTCACCTTTTCATTTGAATCTGGGTACTGGTGGGCTATTTTATTGGGTCAATATACTGCTAATAATTGTAGAAACACTCAGTCAGCAAGTATTTATCAAGCAGTTATGTGCTAGGCATTAAAAATGCCAATCTTAATAGTTAAAAATCCCTAGTCTCAAGGATCTCATATTTTAAGGGGGCAGCAACAAACACAAATGTAATTCCATACAGAATAGACGTAGATAGAATTTCTATCAACTAATCAATCAATAAGTACTAAATATTTGCTACAGATACTATGCTAGACACTAAAGACATATATAAAGAATGAAAAGTCTCTACTCTCAAGAAGCTACTATTCTAGTAGGAGAAATAATGAGGATATGTACAAGTATATATAGGTGAATAATAATAATTACAAATTAAGACAAAGTATTTTTAGAGGGAAATCACTTTCCTCAGAACACTTTAAGGTTCTCTGAGCCAATCGTGTGGCATGATGAAAGAATTATTCAAAGGAATTCTCCAGTTGTAAGTTCTATATTCACCAGTTCCAAAATTGGAGATCCTCATTGTGGGAGAGGTGGGTTATGGCCGTAGGCATTTTCAAACAAGATCTTATGGAGAGGGCATTGCTACTACTGGTGACCTCCCTCAATAACCACCTTGTATTTCACTACCTCTTGTGCATTTGTATTTATTTAGTATATTTCTATTCTATACAAATTTCATGCATATATACGTATATATTCTATACATATACATAGATGTGTGTATACATACATATACATATATACACATACATATATGCATACACACATATACACACATATATGCATACACACACACACACACACACACACACACACACACATATATATATATATAACAAGAGTGGGAAGAAGGTGAAAAAAGAGAGACTGGGGATAAGGGAGGAAAGACAGAGACAGACACCTAAAGAGCCAGATAAAAAGAATGAGAGAGAGAGAGAGAGAGAGAGAGAGAGGGAGAGGGAGAGGGAGAGGGAGAGGGAGAGGGAGAAAGGTTTAACAGAAGTTTTCCCCATCCCCTCCAACATTTGTTATTTGCCTTTTCTATCCTACTAACCTATCTAATAGGTATGAGGTAGTACCTCAGAATTGCTCCATTTATCTGTGTCTATCTCCCTATCTCCCTATCTATCTATCTATCTATCTATCTATCTATCTATCTATCTATCTATGTATCTGCCTGTCTGTGTCTGTTTATTTATTTATTAGTCTACAACATTCAGTTCCAAAAGCTTTTGAGTTTTAAATTTTCTCTCCCTCTTTCCTCTCCCCCTTCCCCATGACAACATGCAATCTAATATAGGCTCTAAACATCCATTCATATTAGACATATTTTCACATTAATCATGTAGAGAAGAATTATAGCCAATGGAATGAACCATGAGAAAGAAGAAACAAAACAAAACAAAAAAGAGAGAGGGAGAGCAAATAGTATACTTCGATCTGCATTCAGATCTTTCAGTTCTTTCAGAATTGTTTTAATTTGTATTTCTCCCATCAATAGTGAGTTAGATTAGCTTTGATTGCTTCATCTGAAAACTCACCATGCCCAATGTTCCATCTACTGCATCACCTAGCTGCCTCATTGTAATAATCTGCTTTTAAAGACTTAGATCAATAAAATGATCCACCACAATTACAAAGGACTTGTGAAGAAAAATGCTCTCTCTCTCCCAATAAAACACTGATGGATTTAGAGTATAGATTAAACCATATTTTCCCCCTTTATTCCTTTTTCTTGTTTTTTCCCACAAAATGACTAGTGAAGAAATATATTTCACATGACTTCAAAAGTGTAGTAAATAGTGTAATTCTTGCCTTCTTGATAGGTGTGAGAGGGGATGCAGGGAGCAAGAGAATTTGTAAATACAAATGAATTTCAAAAAAGAGAAATTTCAGATTCTGTTAAAATCTCTTGAAATTTAAATGTTCACACTTTAATGTACCTTGTATATGAAATCTTGTGGTATGGAGGTTCTCTGACCTAAAATCCCTGACAAAAAGAGGTGCTGTTGCCATCATATTTGGAAGATGTGGGAGGTGAAAATATATTCCCAGACCTTGTGATGTAAGTTAAAACACAGAATGTAGTATAATGTACATAAAAATAGTAAATGTTAAGTTTTCTAAGGTAATTTTATTGATTTAAATGGACTTTTCAGGCTAGACTAGCCCAGCACACTAACCATGATTATTGAATTATTTGTATAAGAAAATATGCTTCAAGTTCTGAAGACTTTCCAAAAATTCTTTGGGAATATAATCCTTTTAGGATTTAACAACTACCTGTACTATGAGTGTCTGCCAAATAATTTCCCTCCTTTGGTCAATGTTAAAGAATTGTTCAAAATATCTCATTCAACAAAGCTCTTTTTTTCTAAAATTTTTTGAGGATTAAAGCTTTTCTGTTTGCAGAAATTAGTCAACAAATATTTCTTGAGCACCTACCAGGGCAGATTGCTTCTGGAAATTTTTCTGGAATTAGCTAGTCTCATCCAGAAAGTCGGAATTTTTAATAGATTCTCTCACTGAGGTCTGCACTTCCTAATCCAACTGTCCCATCCTTTTTCTGAGACTATTCATAGATTGAGGCAGTTCTTTCTTATGAAACCTTCCTTCATTTCAAAATGCTTTAGCAATATTTTGCAGTTTCCAAAATTATATCTTATATTCAGAGATTTCATTATAGTTAGAACATTTTTTAAATCATTAATTGGTGCAAAAACAGTCAATATATGAAGAGATTTTGACCTTAAATAAGAGGTTGTGGATCAGGTCTGGAAAGGTCGTTCTTAATAATGGAAGCTAACAAGGATTAAATTGATGAATCAACTAAAAAACATTGTTTTAGCTAAATAAATATAGATTATAAAAGAGCAAATAGTGAGTATTCTTTAACACAATACAATTAGAAACTAATGTGCTTTTCCAGTCTAAAGGATTCTAAATTACAGTATAAATATGATATGTCTAGTTTACCATTCATTTTCTGCAAACATAACATCTTTTATGGTAAAATACAAATTTTTCATATTTGCAGATAACAATGAGAAAAAAGGAGGGAGAAACTGTACACAAATAGAAACAAAAGAATTTTTAAAAGCTCACAAGTCAAAACATGTTCAGGGCATCAGAGGAATGGATGGGAAAGATCTTTAATCACATTATTCAATAAGAGGCATTTTTAGTAAAACGAAAATAGCAAGAGATCATAATTTGATTGCTATCACAGTAGTTTAGAGAGTGAAGGCAAAAATTGTTGTAGGGGGCACTGACAAAAGGCATAGAGGATCAAAAACAGCTACATGTAAAATGTAGTGATTCAGCTGAGATTTGAAAGAGGTGAGGAGAGAGTACATTGCAGGCATGGAGACTAGAGAAGAGTATAATGTGTGAAGAGCAGCAAGGAGGCCATTTGGTCTGGTTTGTGTGGACCTAGGGTCATTGGAAT
Source organism: Notamacropus eugenii (assembly GCF_028372415.1). Lineage (NCBI taxonomy): Eukaryota > Metazoa > Chordata > Mammalia > Diprotodontia > Macropodidae > Notamacropus > Notamacropus eugenii. The sequence continues at coordinate 379,200,845 of NC_092876.1, read as the reverse complement.
TCAATGCAAGACAAAAGTCAAGATGACTGGTGATAGTCCAGGATTCAGTGGGGGACCTTGTGAGGCTGATAACTTTGCACAGTTCTGCCTCACTTAAATCCAGTTCAGAAAGATGTCAAGACATGACCCTTGTGACATCATTGGTCCTCTTTAAGAAGGAAGGACAGACAATAACAAGAAGAATCAAGAAGACAATCAAAAGTGACCTCAGACACTTATTAGCTGTATCACCTTAGACAAATCACTTAATCTCCATTTGCCTCATTTTACTCATCTTTAAAATTAGAATAATAATAGTGTGTACTTCCCAACGTTATTTTGAAGATGGAATAGTTGCAAAGCACTTTGAAAATCTTATATAAATGAGATGATGATGATGACTATGCTTGGAAAGTAAGGTTGGAACCATAATATGATAAGATTATAATTGCCAAATAAAGAAATTTTTACTTAATTATAGGGACAATAATGAACCACTAGAGTTTACTGAAAAATGAAGACACATGATCAGAAACTCTGCTTTATGGAAACACTTATGCAACTTTTTGAAGTGTGGATTAGAGAGTGAAAAAGGATATGAGACACTAATTATGGGGCTATTGTAGTAATTGTATTATAACAACAATAGTATTACATTTTGTCTAAGTGAGAAATGATGAGAACTTGAGTAAGGTTTGTTACCTTTTTGGACACTTTAGATGTTCTGGAGTAGAATTAGCAAGAATTGGTCTCTGTGTCCCAGTGTCTCATTGTACCTTGCTGATGATGGAAAATCTAGATTAAATGAGTCAAAAGAAATAAATAACAACTCCCATTATATACTACTATAAGCTTTACAAACTAGTTTTCTTTCAGCATCTCTGTTGGGTATTAGTGGTATTAAATCTCATTTTTCAGATAAGTAAACCTGAGATTCAGAGAGAAAGTTGCCATCCATGGTCATACAGCTAGTAAGTAAATGTTAGATCCAGGATTAATAGCTGGATTTCCTAACTCCAATTCTAACACTCTTTCCTCTTTATCATACTGTTCTTGGAGGATAGAATTGATATGTTCTATTCCATTTAATTCCATTCATCAGTATTTATTAAGTACATACTAGGTGCTAAACATTCTGCTAGGTACTGGTGATACAGAGACAAAAATGAAACTGTCCCTTCTTTCAAGGAACTTTCAGATCCTCAATGAAATTTCATCTTCAAAATGTCATGATCTAAATGGGAGAAGAAAAACACCAGGGAGATGATGGCAAGAGTGAAAATGTATGTCTTAGCCAGAAAATCGGGGCAGCTAGGTGGTTCAGTGGATGCAATGGTGAGCCCAAATTCAGGAAGGCTCATCTTCCTGAGTTCAAATCTGACCTCATACATTTACTAGCTGTGTAATCCTGGGCAAATCACTTAAACTCTGTTTGCCTTTGTTTCCTTATCTGTAAAATGAACCGAAGAAGGAAATGGCAAACCATTCTAGTATCTTTGCCAAGAAAATCCCAAATGGGGTTACAAAAAGGCAGATATGACTGAGAAGAATGAACAGCAACAAAAACCAGAAAATCAGCAGTGTGATTTAGGCTAGCCAGAGATGCCAGTACAGTATCAGACTCTATTATTAGAAACAGAATGTCTACAACAAGGAACTATTTTCCCCAAATAGTCTCTTCTGGTTGACTCACCTGGTGCTCTGTTTTGGATGCTGCATTTTAATGAAGGAGGAATGATAAATTGAAGTGTCTCCAGAGGAGGATAGCTAGAGTAGTGAAGACACTCTGAACCATATTAAATAGGGAAAAATTGAAATAACTAGGAATAATTAACTTGGAAAAGAGAAGACTTCCAAAGAATAATCACTCAGGATGGTGAAGAGACTTGTGTTTGTGCCATATGAGAATCAGCCAAAAGAACTAGGGAGAGCTCACTTGGAAGAGAAAAATGAAAGGGGCATGATTATTATCTTGAGTTATCTGAAAAGCTGTTAGGTGGATGTAGGATCAAACTTATTCTGCACAGCCAAAGAAGTCAGAATTAGGAGCAATTGGTTTCAAAGAAATAGATGTAGGTTTGATTTAAGGGGGAAAAAATTCCTAACAATTATTTGTGTGTTCAGTTGTTTTTCAGTCATGTCCTTTCTCTCTATGATCCTATTTGGGGTTTTCCTGGCAAAGATATTGGAGTAGTTTGCAATTTCCTTCTCCAACTCATTTTACAGATGAGGAAACTGAGGCAAATAGGGTTAAGTAACTTGCCCAGAGTCACACAACTAGTAAGTGTCTGAAGTCAGATTTGAACTCAGGAAAACTCATCTTCTTGGTACTCCATCCACTGTGTCACTTAGCCACTTGCCACTTAGCCCTCATAGCTTTTAGTAAAATGAACTTGAAGTCACAGTGCCTGAATTCTGAGTCCTGTATCTGACTGTCATGTGGAAGAATCATAAGACTCATTCTGTGTGACTCCAGAGATAAGTCGGAACAATTAATGCAAACTACAGACAGGAAATTATTTTTCCTTAAAGCAACATAGGATTATGGAACAGGCACTGAATTTGGAGTTAGAAGACCTGTATTCATATCCTAATTTTTCTGTTTATTACCTGTTTGACCTTGAGCAAGTTTCTGAACCTTTCTGATTCTCAATTCTTCATCTGTGAAATAAGAGGGCCAAACTCCATAAATGACATAAGTAACTTGTAAAAGTTTGTAACATTAATTATTAATATCTAATATTATTTTAATAAGGAAATTTGCACATATATTTTCCATTCATTATGCTTGTTGAATTATTTGATTCTTACAAAAGTCCTATGAAGCTGGTGCAACAATCTCCTTTTTACAGATGAGGAAAATGAGATTCAGTAAACTCAAGTGATTATGATGATTGACCCATGGACAGGCAGCTGGACATTCCAGAGATGGGAGCCAGCCCCAATTATCTTCTGACTCTAAATGTATGTATTTTGGTACTATACAAACACACCTCAAAAACTGATAAAAAATTAAATGATCTGCCAAGTGAAGTAATAGAAATGTAAATGACTCTTAATGTTGTAGAGGGGATTCCCCTATTGTATAAAAGAATGACCCTATAATTCGATATTCCTCGTTTTATGAAGTGGGAAATTCTGGCAAAGTGTAACAATCTATCCACTTTTCCACACACACATCTATCTTTTTTCCTTTTCTGCATTTCTCCATTTGTCCCTTAGCTATAGTTCCTTGTTCGATCTACTTGACTTTTTGCTGTCTAGGAGCATCACTCTCATCTTTCTCACTTTCTTTGTTCTTTCAATCTGTTTTTTAAATGTCAACCTCAGAAGGTTGTGCCCCCCCACCCCTGACTTCCTTTTTGTCCAGATTTTATTTCTTTTCTCACAGCAGTAACATTATGAGGATAAAAATAGAATGTTAAGGTTTTGTTTCTGTGGACTAATTCCAACGTGGCAACTTGTCATAGTGGATTGAATTAGACTTGGGTCCAAGTCTTGCTTCTGACACAGACTGTTTGTGTGACCACTGGCAAATCGTTTAACCTGATGGTATCCCAGGCAGCTTTTCTATGACTCTTAAGTTATGGAAGAGTCACTACCTTGTATTCATTGAAATAATAAGAATCCTTCCCTCCAAAAAAATTTTTAGCAATTCTTCATTTTTGTTTCCCTTTAGTTTATTTATTTATTTTTTGCAGTGAGTTATATGAAGATAAAGTCTCTTTATTTTTCTTAGCCATTTTGTAGATGAGAAAAGTGAGACAAATAGGATTAAGTGATTTGCTCAGGGTCACTCATTTAATAAGTCTCTGAGGTTAGATTTGAACCCATGAAGATAAAAGTCTTTCAGTCAAGAAGCCCACCTCTCTATCCACTGCATCTCCTAGCTGTCACTCCTAACAATTAGAACTATCCAAAACAGGAATAAGCTGCATTCCCAAGGATATAGAAGTCACCTCCTCCTAATTCATAAGACACACCCTTAAACAAGCTTTGACAGCTTCACTGAACTCTTTGTCATTGGATCAAAGCCAGAATGCTGAAGTGGAAGCTTTCCCATAGTCGCTTATTGCCTGCCCTAATTAATACTGAAGATTCCTACAAATAGGAGATTCTTGGAGCAAACCTATTTCTGAAATTTTGGTAAAGCTGATGATTCATCAGAGATGATTACCAATGATTTACAAAGAAAAAAACAAGAGAAGCATTATTTGTATATCATGAGCAAATTCCTTGATGCTAGGGGCCATTTTTTCACCCTTTCTTTGTATCCTGAGCACAGTTTCTAACACATAATAGACATTTGATCAGTTCTTATGGACTTGACAGCTTGTATGAGGAAATTTACATAAAGAACAGGATTGAAGGGAAAGTTAGATAAGGAAGACCTGTGTAAAATGTGAGAGTGTGTGTAGGTACAGGGTCCTTCTGTGTTTAAAGAGAGAGATGATTTCGTTGAAAGCCAAGTAAATCATCTGTAAAGTTTCCTGACCATCATAGGTGCTAAGTGAATGTTGAAATGATGGTTTTGAAGAGAAAGTGTGTATTTAATATTTTAAGTCAGCATTCCCCTAGAGTCTAACACATTGTCAGCTACCTCCTACCACCACACAACCAGTATCTCCTCAGGGAATCTAACTTAATTCTCATTGCTATCTTCAGGAAGATTAATTCCAGTTGAAATAAATCATGTCACTAAATGAAATACAAATTATTTCGAATTATTGTTTATTTTAAATTAGTAATACTATTGCTATGTTCCAGTCTCATGGAAACCAAGAATTTGTTGTATTTATAGTGATCAATGTGTTTTTAGACCAAAGAGGCACTTTTAAAAATTAAGGCTAATAATCTACTTTTATATTTCAATTTCTTTTCAAGAATTTGAAGAAATTGAAATAATTTTAACTAAGGCAGCATGACATTGTTAGATTTGGGGTTAAGATATTTAGGGTTCACATCCTAGCATTTTAGTAGCATAACCTTGGCAAGAGAAAAGTTAACCCTCAGTTTTCTTGTTGTTAAAATGTGTATACTACTGATACCTGCCCAGTTTATATTACAGGGTTGATTCACTTTTAATAAATTGCAAAATAGTCCACAAACATGAGGTATTCGATATTCATTTTAGTAGTAGCAAAATATCAGCATGTAATTGATATGTTTATGGGGCAGCATGTGCACAATTCCCAATATATGCTAATTCTTGAATATCATGCAAATCTTTTGTGGTTTATTAATTTGTTTCTTTGATTCTTCCCCATTAAATCCTAAGTTTTTGAGTGCAAGGACTGTCTTTTGTCCTTTTTTTGTATCACCAATATTTAGCACAATGCCTGGTATACAATTAGTTTTTAATAAATGCTTATCAACTGTACTCGACTTCCCCTTAACTCCTCTATCTCATCAGTTGTCATATATTTTATATATATATATACATACATATATATATATGTACTTTAATCATCTAAGATCTGCCTTTTCACTTTCCCACCCATCCTCAACTGAGAACACAAGAAAAACAAACATCATTATAAGCATGTATAGTTAGTCAAAGCAAATGTCCACATTGGCTATTTCTTAAAAAAATTTGTCTCATTTTATATTTTGTGTCCTTTGACTTTCTTAAGAGGTAGGTAGCATGTTTCATCACTAGTTCTCTAGAATCCTAATGGGTCATTATGTTGATAAGAATTCAGCATAATAATAGTTGATCACATTTATATACCACAGCATATTTATCCAGCACCCAATTTATAGGCGTATTCTCAGTTGACCCACTCTTTGCCACCTCAAAAAGAGCTATAAATATTTTGGGGTATCCTTAGAGGTTTTTTTTAGTTCTAACTCTGACTTCTTTCCTTTCTTTCCTATTTTTCTCTTGTGTGAAATGAATTTCTGTACTCAACAATATTCTTCTTTTGACCAATTCAGATGAGTGAGGTGCAAATGTTAGTCACTACCTGCTCTTCTCCCTTCCTTGCTTGTAAAGATGTCTATTAGCATAGCCTGATTGTGTGAGATAATTTTCTGTGATCTTCTTTTTCCTGCCCACAAATTTATTACTTTGTCCCCCTCTTTTTCCATTTTTAAGATCAAGACAGAACAGAACCACTCCAAGGTATTGTTTATTTGGACTCCATCTATGAACCTTGATGATCATAAGGTTTAGAGGGAAGATATGTGTCATCTTGTGCCATATTTCAATAAAAGCAATTTATCATTGTTTATGTTTGGATTTTCATGTTTCTTTTCACTCCTATCCTCTGAAGCTTTGATCTTTTGATCAGGAATACTTGGAAGTCCTTTATTTCATTAAAGACCCATTCCCTCCCACCCCCTGCCTTGGCATTATACTCAGTTTTGCTGGGTTAAGTTATTCTTGACTGTGAGCCCACTCTCATTTTCTTCTGGAATATTATATTTCAAATTCTTTGCTCCTTTATAATGGTGGCTGCTGAATCATATCTGATTCTGACTGTGGCTTCTCAGTACTTGATTTTTTTTTTCCTCTGTGACTGCTTGTAATATTTTCTTGATGTAGAGGCTCTGAATTCTTGGGAGGTTTTATTTTCGAGTTTCTTTCAGCAGGTGGTTGGTATATTTTTATTTCAATTAGTTCTCTGCTTCTAATAGATCTGGATAGCTTTCTTTTATGATTTCTTGAAATATGATGTCCAGGCAGTTTTTCTTACTATGATGTTCATGTAATCCAATGATTCATAAATATTTACTTCTTGCTCTGATTTCTAGGTCAATTATTTTTGCTGAGATATCTTATGTTTTCTTCTATTGATTTTTTTTAGACTTTTGACTTTTTTTGATATTTCTTGTTTCCATATCAAATCATTGGCGTCACTTCAGTACATTTTAATTTTCAGGGAGTTTGTGCTTGGGAAAACTTTTGTACCTTTTGTGCCAACCTATTTTTCCTTTTCCAATTCTTTCTTCCATAGTTATCATTTCTTTTCCATTTTTTTTATCGAGCACTCTCATTCCATTTATAAAAATGCTTTTTAAACTCAATTCTTGATTCATTTCTTCCCGGAATTCTATTTGAGTTTTTGCCTAAACTGAATTTTTCTCTGAGACATTGCTTGTAGATGTTTTGGAGCCATTCTCTTCTTTTGGGTTTGTGTCACGAGTGTCTCTACCACCATCATACTGGGTTTTGGTGGTATTTTTTTTTTGCACATTTGTCCAGCCAGTTTTCTGACTTTAGCTTGTTGTTAAGGTAAGGTCCTATGATAGTCCTAGAGTAAATGTGTAGTCTGATTCTTTTGCTACTTTCTTGGTATAATGACTGTTGTGTTAATCAGGATCTCAAAGAGAGACCTATAAACTTTGAGTACCCCCAAAGTAGCCCTTCAGATTTGGTAAAAAGACTGATTATTGTCTCCTTAATCTGAATTTTGCAAGTTTCTGGTCAGGATTGGGTGTCTCCAAGAGTATACTGCTGATGAAATCTGTCCCCATCAACCAACTGGAAAGTTCTATTGCTTGAAAGTGACAGCAGTATAGGCTCTCCTTTGGTCTAAGATTTTCATATTAACTATTCCACTGTAGGTTGGGCTAAATGCTGGAAGGGAGGCACTGCTTTGAACTTGGTTTCTTAGCCATACCACTACAGCTGCTACTCTTTATTTCTGAATTACTTCTTTTTACCATGAATAGCCCAAGGCCATTGTACCTGTGGACACCAGTCCTCTATGTGGGTCTCTTTCTCTCTCCATATTGAATCAGTGACCTAGATCTTGGTGGTGAGTGACAAAGCTGACAATTGTCAATTGTAACAGTAAGGACCCCGGCATGCACAGAAGGACCTTCTATACAGGTTCTTAAATCTACATTTCTAAAAGGAAAGCAACTTTTGAGTAGGAGAATTAAACGTTGAAAACTTATTTATTTCAATACAAGTCTGTTTGCAGTTTTAGGATTTATATGTAATGTTAATTGTTGCCTGGAGTAAGTGAACTATGCAGAACCCAACTTATCATGTTCAGCAAAGGATAAGTGTGTAAATTGTTCTATTCTTTGAAATGACAAGAAAGAAATATGCCTTAATATTCTTGCAGTGTGGATGGCCATTTTAGCATCAAAAATTCTTTTGCCTTCTCTTTCTGCATTTAATTTATTCATTTTCTTTCTTGTTGTTGTAGAAGATTCCCTATAATAACTGTAAAGTAAGCTAGACTAATAAATTAAGATAGACTGCTAAGCTTGAATCAGTTAGTTGACTAAAGCATTAATATTAGGTAATTTGGTTCAAATATTCTGGAGATCAGATTGTGCTTTTTGAGCATTTCTGTATTTCAAAATTATATTACCTCCTGAACTTCTATATTGCGTTTTAGAATATTTTATGCTATAGAATTAACACTATTGCTTTAAAATGCTATTTAATTGTAGAATACACTTCAGTAGATCTGTGATAGGTGTATTAATGCCAGTGGTATAGTCTCGACTCACCTATGCTTATGTATCACTTTCTAATCCTCCTGTAAACTTCTTTTACTTAACCATACAAACCTCTTGCCTTTGATAAGACAATATCAGAGTATGGAAGCTGTTCATCTGTTTACCTCCGTGCTTTTTAACGTCCTGCTCCACTCCCAAAGCTGGTAATATATTTCCCTGTTATTATCTATTAAGCCAATTCTCTAATGCAGTCCTTCATTGAACATATGCTACTATGCACAGTGAACCTGGACAGACTTCAGGAAATAGTAGAGGAGAGAAGGGCCTGGAATGATCTGGTCCGTGGGGTCACAAAGAGTTGGGTATGATGGAAGAATGAACGAAAACTGTATGTAATATGACAATAATATGTATACATGCGCACATACATATAGGTGTACATATATATATTATATGACATAGTATAAGAGAATATAAATACTACAATGTAATATATGTGGACTTTTCTCCATAGCTAGGATTAAATAATAATTATTGTGGACAATCTCCAGTAAACCCGAGTTATTGCAGTATATTGGCCCAGATTATAGAAGGAATACCCCAGCATATATTTTGCTCTGTATACTCAAATATAAAAGGTTTCAACACATAATATTTGTGGATATATTCAAATAAGAACTGCATATATTGAGAAGACATGGAAATTATCAGTCAAATAGTGTATGTATCAGCCCCTCTATTATATAATATATTATTATATATAATATAATATTATTGCACATTATATTTTATAATAAACACATGATTAGCTAATCAATTGATTGAGTACTTCCATCACTTAACAAGCATTTATTAAGTGCCGCTTATGTGTCAAGCACATAGTTTCTGAGGAAAAAACCAAACCCTTGGGAAATCTACCTTTTTTTTTTGGAGGATTTAAAATTATCTTAGCTAAGTAGATACAGGATATGTAGAAAATAAATAAAAAGTGATTGTGAGATGAGGCACTAAAAATTGAAGAAATCAAGAAAGACCCCTTTTATCTGAGCCTTGAAGAAGGGATGAAGGATTCCTAAGATGCAGAAATGAAAGACAAAATTTCAGACACGGAGGACAGCCTATACAAAGATAGAGAGAGGTGAGAGAAGAAATTTCTATATGCACAGTACTATGCTTACAGTAAGTGCTGAGAATAAGAGATATAAGACACAGAGGACAGGACAGGATTTCTGTCTTCAAAGAGCTTGCAACTGAAGTGAGAAACTGTACTTCTGTGCATAAGTACCTAATGGTATAGAGTAGTTACTGACAAAGTGTAGGTCAGACCATATCATACCCCTGCTCAATACACTTCAGTTGCTCCTTATTTTCTTCAGGACCGAATATAAATGTCATTGTCCAGTCATTTGAGTCTTATTTTACTTTTATGACCCCATTTTAGGGTTTTTTTGGAAATAAAAAAAGCAGTTTGTCATTTCCTTCTCCACCTCATTTTACAGATGAGGAAACTGAGGCAGAATGAAGTGACTTGCTGAAGGTCACAGAGCTAGTGAATGTCTAAATCCAGATTCTATCCACTTTTCTGTCATTTAAAGATCTATATAACCTGAACCTCTCCTAATTTTTCAGTTTTCTTGTGCTTCTCTTTATGCCCTCAATGATCCAGTTACACGGGTCTGCTTGCAGTTTCTGATAGTACTCTCCATCTCCTACAGTGCCCTTGTTTGCCCTGGCCACCCCCTGTCTGTCTGTCTGTCTGTCTGTCTGTCTGTCTCTCTCTCTCTTTCTTTTTCCCTCTCACCCCTCTCCCTCCTTCTCTCTCTCAATCTTCTACATACATAGTTACTTTAGTTACTTACATGTCCATTTCTCTATTAGACTGAAAACTCCTTGAGGGAAGGGATCATTTTTTTACTTTGTTTTGTATTCTCTAGTGCTTGACACAGTGACATAAAGTCAGCATGTAATAAATACTTTTTGACTGACAAGTTGCATAGGCAGGAAGGGCTCTCAGAGTTCTTGATAAAGAAAAGGACTAAGTTGAATTGCTTTCTTGAAGAAAGTATTTTAGACTGGACTACCTTTATGATTGATGGTTCCATTTAGGAACATTCTTTTGCTTAGATGGAATAATTCAGGTCTGTTCTACTCCTTTGCTGATGTCTGAATGTCTGAAATCCCACTGTTAAAAATTTATTATTTTAGTTTTTAATCCTCTGTGGGTCCGATAAATTGCAGATGGAAAAAGCAACTCATGAATCTGTTATAAACCATATGTATCCTATTGTATATAAGTTTGTTAGACTCTTTTCCTGAGAACACACTTGAAAGGGAAAAAGTTATGGAAAGTAGAAGATGAAAATACCTTTTTATGTATTAACTCTCCATTAAATATTTGTTATTTTTATTTTATTCCTTTGCTGCTGGAGGAAATAAGGAATGGGGAAGGGGCTGAGAGACACATTTCACTTAATTAAAATTTTGCCTCTTGCTAGTACCATGACAGTATATTATGAACACCATATATTCTTCATATAAGCAAATGCTGGACGTAATACATAATAATCTTTTGGTATTGTAGCATTACGTATTTACTTGATAATAATAGCGCATTTGTATAGCATATCAAGGTTTACATAATGATATCCTCACAGAAGGCCAAGGAGGATGTTGACTGTACTAGTAATCAGTATGTGTGTGCGTGTGTATGTGTGTATGTACTTTAACATATAATGGGGCAACTAAGTGGTACAGAGCACACAGAGCACTGGGCTTAGAGTCAGAAAGACCTCAGTTCACATACCATTTCAGACATTAGCTCTGTAACCCTGGGTAAGTCACTTAACCCCAATTTACCTCAGTTTCCTCATCTGTAAATGGAGGTGATAGCACCTGACCCTAGAATTCCTGTGAGGATAAACGATTTTGGAAGTGCTTTGCACAATTTAAATGCTCTGCAAGTACTGGTTAAGTGTTTTGTTTTGTTTTTCACCAGTACAGTACTTTAAAATTTTCAAAGCACCTTTTTCATAATAACCTAATAAAAAATGGGGCTCAATATAATTATATTATACCTATTTAACAGATGAATGCCCATAAGGTTTAGAGAACAAAACTCTAAATTCCATGATTAGCATTGAAAAGGAATTAATTTACGAAACAGCTTAGTGAAACAGTCACTATAGTTTTGGACCTGGAGTCAGGAAAAATTGTATTCAAATCAAGCCTCCGACACCGGTTGTACAACCCTGGGCAAGTCTTGTGGCGTCTTAAAAATAAGAATTAACATAGCACCTATTTCCTAGACTTGTGGATGAAATAAATGTAAATATACAAACAAAATAAATTTATTAAATTAAATGTATGATAAATAAATATATAATAAATGTGTTATTTATAATAATAGAAATATAAAATAATAAATTTGGAAAGCAGCTTATAAGCTTTAAGACTATATAAATGTTAGTTCATGCTGTGATCATTTAGAGTGGTGAAGTGACTTTCGCATGGTCATACAACTTGTGTCCAGTTCTCTTTCCACAACAGAAAAACAGATATTTATTAAGAACCTAACATGTGTAAGTCCCTGTGCTGTGTTAAAATACAAAGATTAAAATGACAGAGTCCCTAATATCGCAGACATTGCTCTAGAATCATCTTTCGGTTAAATAACCTTTAGTATGTATTTTCCCATCTCTACCTGAAAGGAAGGATTTTTCTTCAGTCTCCAGGGCAGAAACTAAAGAGGACATCCTATGTGTGAAGGCTAAAACTCACAGATGAACTAAGATGCTCATGTGTATGAGCTTCATCCAGTCGCACCAACAGTCTTAATATCTTTCCTGATCATTTTGGGCAGATGATTATAACACCAACTCCAACAATAATAAACATTTACGTGGTACTTTAAAGGTAGCAAAGTGTCGTGCATATATCAACTCTTTTAACTTTCACAATAATCCTGGTTGGTAATTTCTATTATTATCCTCTTTTTAAAGATAAGAAAAATGAAACAGAAAGAGCTTAAGTGATTTGACCAGGATCACACAGCTTGTAAGTGTCTGAGGCAGAATCTGAATGTGGATCTTCTTGATTCCAAGCCCATGCTGTATTCACTAATCTACCTAATTGTTCTATACCACCAGTGGCATAGATTGAATTTTTTGTAGAGTTAATAGAGCTCAGACTTCATGTCAGCTTTCAAATCTAGTTGTCCTAGCATCTGCAGTCTGGTAGGATTGAATGGTGGACTGGGTGAAGAGCTAGGCGGATGTTCTGAAATTTCTTACCAACATACACAGTCACATACTTATTTGCTGTTTGTCATAGAAGCAGGTGTGAGCAACACTTTTAAAAGTTTTCACTTGAACTCAACATGCTTACAAGATTATTTCAAGGAACCCTAAAAATTATCTCATAAAGCACTTCCTTGTTTTTTTCATTTTTCAAAGGTCTTTCCTTTATTTTCCAGAGATTTTCTTTAAAATAAAGTGCTCCTTTGTATTCCATTCATGTTGTTTTTTTTTAAAACATGACCAATGTTTCTAGTTTCTTCTTTTCCTTTATTTCTAATTGTACCAACAAAGATAATGTCCTTTAATGCCATTTCAATTGAAATGATAATAATTTCCATTTTTTTACAATAAAAATTGTCATCCATCTCTTAGAATGAAGGGATCTTACAATTGGATAGGAATAATCTAGTCCAACTCATACCTGGAAAAGTATTCCTATTACAACATACTTAAGGCATCATTTAATCTCAGCTTGAATACCACGAACAATCCAGCATCTCTGGAGTAGACCATTCCATTTTGGGATAGCCCTGATGTCTAAGGAAGGTTTTCCTGACATCAAGTCTAATCTTTCCCCTTGTAACTCCTTTCTATTACTCCTTATTCTCTCTGGCAGGACCAAACAGAACAAGTTTAATCTCTCTTCCATTTAGCATCCTTTTACATACTTTAAGACAAATGCTTAGCCTGCTGAATCTTCTCTTTTACAAATGAAACGGTCCTCAGTTCTTTCAACCATTCCTTAGATGTCATGGCATCAAAACCCTTTTCCATTATGGTTTCCTTCTTTGTAATGTTCTCCAGTTTCTCAACATCATTCATAAATTGTGATACCAAAAACTGAACATAAAATTCCAGATGTATTTGCATCAGAAAGAGTGCCATGTGACTACCACCTCTTTATTCTGCAAACTCTGTCTCTCTCTGACTGACACAAGTCTAAGATTGACTGTTTATAACACTATTGATGCATTTTGAGTTGGCAGTTCACTAAACACTGGAGATATCTTTCAGACAAATTCCTGTTCCACCCATCATCCACTTACATTATCCCTGTGAAATCTATTTTTAACAATCCAATATAAAACTTTAGCTATTCCTATTGAATTTCCTTTAGCTTGAAAGACTTGTTAAGAGGAAATAAAAGAGAAGGAACAAATATAAGAAGATGAAATAAAATTCTTATGTTTGTTCCTTCTCTTTTATTTCTGCTTAACAAGTCTTTCAAGTTATATGGTACCATTTTGAGCACCGAAGCAATAACTTACTAAGGAGTATCCTAGCAACCCCAAAAAGGTAATTTAGCTTCCCTTGGTGCATAAATTACACAAACAGTGTCAGAAGCATGATTTAAAGTGTCATCTAAACCAATAATATTTAGTTGTGTGTGATGTTGATATCATTAGTGCAAAAAGATGAGCTAAAGATGTTCAAGGGAAGGGAATATCAGAAAATATCTGTTATTTTGTCTCTAAGAGAATCTTTTAACTTGCAATTACTGAATGATTCCTCCTCGGTCATGACAGAGTTTTCCTTTACCATTCTGTACTTACGTATTTACACTGTTTCTGGATGACTTTCCTTTTAATCCCTTTCACACTTTGAAAGAAAAGCTTGGGACAACTAAGAATACTTTGTGAATCTCAGTTTTCTACAATTCAATGAAATGCTCCTGGAGTATTCCATATGACCTTATCTTTTTGTGAAATTATAAAAAATAGAATCTTTCATCATTGTCACTCACGTGTTGGTGAAGAAACCATTCAGCATTCAGAAGATTCTGTGGCCCCAAATATAAATGAGCCCTCATAGTTAACCTGACTTTGGAATTTTGATGCTGTGTTCCTTTTCAAAGTGAATCAGAGAAGACATGAAAATCTCTGCTGTGTATGAGAGCTTTCTCCTCCTCTGTGACAAGGCATATTTCAGGAGAAATCAGTCTTTTGGCTTTTAGTATGGCCCCTTTACTTGCTTTGGGTCTGAGTACTTGTGTTAACAAAACAGTGTGTGCTTCAGGGAGCAGTAGCATTGGCAATCAGTTCAGTTTTTCCAATGAGCCACACTCTGGTGTGCACTGACAGACACTATAAGGGGATGGGAGAAAAAGAGACTGAGATTTGTCAATGAGACAGCAGGAGTTCCAAAAAATAATTAAAAATAGTGCATGCTTTATAGAAGAATGCAAATTTCCTATAGTATCCAAGCATTAAAGGTGATATGACAGTCATGTTGGCATTTCATGAGAAAGAAAGATAGTGGATGGTTTAATTATAAGAAGAAAATTGTTTTGTTTTATAAAGTTTCTATTTAATCATTGCTTGTTCAGTTATAGCGAGTCAACACTGTGTCCGCAGAATTCTGAAAGGGCCCCTCACTATCATGTTGGTTAAACATTTGTCTGTTTGATAGAGTCAGAATCTTTTTTATGAATAAAAAGCATGAATTCCTCTCTGTAATCCTTTTCAATTGTCTTAAATTCTAAGTAGGATTCTCCATTTAGGTCAATCACACCTATGCATGTATACAATAAACAGCAACATTAAACAGATAGAAACATGAATAAATCATCTTTTAAATAATAGGTGCGAGATTATAAAATCTGGGACCTGGAAACTATTAAAGTTTGTTATGTGCCTTGTGCCAGCCACTAAAGAAAGGCAAAATATATGTACATAACCTTTCACTATATACTTAATATGTACTTCTCTTGCTCGTAAAGTGAAAAGCTTTTTAATTGAAGAAGATGTTTTTTTATTAGTAGATCAAAGACAAATGTGATACGCAAGAATCATATGTTCTCAGAATAAGAATTTGAAATTAAAAGTTATATATCTAAGCAGGAATCTACTCTACCATGAATCCCTTCTATAAGATTTCCAACAAAGAGTTTTCTGGTCTCCACTTTAAGCCTCCAGCAATGAGAAACTTGCAACCTCTTAAAACAATCTATTCTTTTTGAATTACTTTTAATTCAAAGATGTCTAGTTAGTTGTTGTGGAAACAATTTGTGGGTATGGACAAGAGAAAAGTCAAATGGAACATTTGTCACCTTGGTGACATCAGTACTATCTTCAGTATAATGAACTAATTTGCTTTAGACCGTCTGACAAAACAAGAGATAACACATAGAGAGAGGCAATGTATTTGTAGAATTAGCACCTCAGTTTTAATCTCAGTTCTACTACCATCTGTTTGACAGAGTTAGTCACTTACCTTTTCTGTGCTTCAGTTTCCTGTATAGAATGAGGGAATTGGACTTGGTAATCTCTAAGGTACTATTTAGTTCTAAATATTCTTACTATTGTCCTCAGTCTCAATTACTTCCATTTGGTGATACTGGAGGACAGGGTTTATTCCTTTACTGAATAAGTTGTTCTTGCTTTGTCTTTGTATTTCTAGCACCCATGTCTGTGCCCTACAAATCATAGCTACTTAATAAATATTTTATGTAACTGAATTGGATTCAGTTGGAAAGATGATGAAAATAAAATCTAAAAATATGCCAGTAGTTCACCACAAATGATACTACTTAATTTTTTATATAGCATCTTCAAGAAATCATTATTAATTAAAATCAACATTAATTAGTAGGCTAACAGCATTCATGTTGGGTAAACACAGGGAGCAATGATAAGGCTACATTTTTTTTACAAGGCAATCAAATTTGATTAAATTTTATCAGCAAATCAATCAAAATAAGTAATGTTTTTGACATTAGTAATGCAGTCTAATCTAGCTATAGAAGTCTATAATGCCTTAAGTTTTTCTATCCTGTTTTTCCTGAAAAATGGATATTCCTTTCCAGTTTCTATTAATTCAATATTCTCCTTTCCTTGCCTTCAAAATTAGTTGACATTCTGAAAGAATTCTCTTTGATTATATTGATTCTGGCCATCAAAATGTGCTATTTATCTGGAAGAGAAGCAATATTTAAATTCTTTCAGTAGGGGATTCACTCTGAAAGTCTATATTCCACCATCTTGAATATTATTGACCAATTACAACTCAGTTATAAAACCAAGATATTTTAAAATATTTGGTGACACTTTGGAAAGTTTCACAATTTAGGATTTTAAGAAATCTTAATGAATTTTGGTATATTTTGAAGTTTGTGATCATTACTTCTGACTGTACTTCCATTTTCTTTTTCAGTTTACAAATCACGCTCTTATCATATCATATAGCTGTGTACTAGTTTAAAGCATAATAAAAATTGATTCATATAGTAAGCAAACATTGATTGTGGATGAAGCACAATTTTTTTATTTTAATCTCCATAACAACTCAACAAAGAAAGAGCTACATTCTGTTGTAACATGCACAATATCTATCTCAACTTTATAACCATATTATTTTTCCCCTCCTCATATTTCTTCTTTCTTTCCCCATCATGAGTTATTCCTTATAAACTATCTATTCATGTATTTTACATCATTATCTCTTTGCTACTTTACTGATATTCCATAATTTAATATATTTAAAATGCATTCCTCCAAAAAATTTAAAATCTTTGATGAGCACTGAAGTTTTGTGACTTCTCCTTTCTTTCCTTTTCATTACAGACTTCCATTTTCTGTTGGCACAGGAGAAGTTACTCTCTTTTTTTGCCATTCTGGTATTGCACTCAGGCTTTCTACTATTGTTTAAAACATGGCCCCTGCTCTCTTTGCATCCTGCCATATGCCCTACTCAAGAGGCAGTAATGCCTAGAGTGTTATACTCAGAGCCAGGAAAAGCTGGTTTCAGGTTTCCCCATAAACACTTTTCTAGTTGTGGGCCAGTAAGCAAGTCACTTAAAATTCCTGGCCACAGTTTCATCATCTATAGAATGAAGATAAAAATAACTGGCATACCTCCCTCATAGGATTGTTGTGGGACTCAAAGGTGATCACAGGTGTCAGAATGTCAAATGTTTTATTTTTATTGGTGGATGAAGACCTCATGTTCTTCACCTTTTTTTTTAAAAAAAAGGCCAGGGAGAGAGGCATGGTAATAACTGGTATACCAGTGGGACCATTTAGTGGATATCCCGTTATAATGCTTATGATTTCAAATGTAACCATTATATGACAATGCTTTGCTTGCATGGGGAAGAATTTAATATTCCAAACGCAAAGTCGAAATGTCTATCTTTTTTTGTATTTGAAATTTGTTTATGATTTGTAATAGTGAAAGGAGGTGGCCCATACTAGGTTATGTCAACATCTCTTCCTTCTCATACAGCTCTGTGTTTAACTGACAAGCAGCAGAGGGAAATAGCATGATTGGTAAAGAATTCTAATTTGTGGCATAGCTTCCATGAGGAAGCTGGTGGCATCTGCTGCAGTTGCTAAATATAATTTCTAGAGAAAAGTTTATAAATATTCATTTCAGTGTATTTCTCAGAGGATCCTGTTCAGAGCCACAGCTGGGCTGAGTCCTATAGAAGCACCCATGTATTATAAAGACTGCATACTTTAAAATAGGCATTGTTTTTTATGTACAGCTGTCTATGTGCATACTACGTGTGCACATACTCTCCATGCCTAAAATTTTGTACTCTGTCTTCATTAGTTTGTGTTAATATTACATTAGAAATTCAATACATTCTGTGATCATGCCCTCTACATAGATATTATTAATTTAATTTCTATGTAGTGATGAATGCTTTCCTGTATGGCTCTTGTAGGTTACTAGAAAATGTGACTGAATAAAATGAGTTTCGTTTTCTTTCTGAACAGCGTTTTAAAATTCCATTTTATTTCAACTCATTACTGATGAAAGGAAGTATCTTCATAAAGGTCTTGACATGAATTCTTTATTTTTTTACCTTGAAATTAACTTTGTGCTAAATATTTTAATAAGTTTTTAAAATTTTGGAACTGGAATAGACCTTAGACATAGAATCATAGATTCATGGCAAGAGAGCATTATCAAAGATAGATAGTACAACACCCTAATTTTATAGATAAGAAAACTGAAGCCTTGAGAGGTTCATTCACTGACCAGAGTTATATAGGTAGTTGTGACATTTCCAGAAATAAAACCCAGCTCATCTGATTTCAATAGATTTTAAAGCTGGGAAAAAAACCCCAGTTCTTGTCATTTTATAGGTGAAGACGCTGAGGGACAAAAAGATACAATGACTCATCCAAGATGACTTGTTCAGAGGTAATAAACAGAAAGGCTAGTATTTGAACTCATGCCCCCTGACTTGAAATTCAGAATGCTTTCCACTCTGTCAATCTGCTTCCCACATTATAATTTGACAAAGGAAGATACAGAGGCCAACAAAACTGAAATAACTTGTCTAAAGACACACAACTATTATCTGGCAAAGTTGGGGCTATAATTCATATATCCCATATAATTCATGTAATTCATATGTTTAGTCTATGTTCTTTCCATGCAACATGTTGCTTCTTCCTTGTTCCTTTTACATGCTCCAGGATATATATTAAGAGTCTCATCCTTATTGTATACAACTCATTACCATCAGTCTCATGCTTTCATGTTTATGAAAAATAATGAGACGAGGGATCACCTGACTAAAAGCAAGAAGAGATGAGTTGGGCAGTGATAAAGAAGTAACCTTTTCTTTTCTTTGTGTGTCAGAAGATTCAGGTAGACAAGTTATGTCTAGATAGGAGAGTTAGTATAAGACTCCAGCAGCTAAAATTCCAGAAACTGAGCCTGAACCTGTGGCAAAATTCTGGTACTGCCAGAATTTTCACATTGACTTCCTTCCTGAGTAGAAACTGATGGCAGGTATGGAATTCACCTCAAACCCTTATAGAAGAAGAGATAAATGGTTGGAATGTAGGATGAGGCTGTGGTAGTTAAAGCTGGAGCTTGACAGATAGTGATACTTGTAAGGCTTAGTATGTGGATAGACTTCCCATGTATTTACATATTTCTTAAACAGAAACATTGTCAGTAACTATGGGAGTGCCAAGAGAAAGAATCCTATCATCTGTATCCTGGATATAAATACAAAAATTAAAAATAAACTCAACCACTAGAAGTTGGAGGATAGCATGTCAGTGAGAATAGCAGGTTCCATTACAATGTGATGAAAGCTGATTATACTACATAATATTTTCTATGAAATAGACTGAGGCTTGTCGATGTTATTAAGAGTCTGTATTCCTCCTTCAAGACTTTAATGAGTTTCACAGTAGGTTCTGTGTTTCTTGATTGCCTTTGTTGTCATTTCAGAGATGCTATTTTTTCTCTTCTCATTTTTAATAATAACTTATAAGTGTATGACACTTGGAGTTTACAATGTACTTTTTTTTTCCATTTTGATCCTGGCAAAACCTCTCAGTTCATTTCAATTAAACATTTATTAAGTACCTACAATGGGAGAGGCATGGTGTTACTGACTGTAGGCATAAAGAGAGAGAAGGCACATACTCTGTTTTCAAAGCATTTGTCTGTCTGTGTTTGTCCTTCATTTTCAAAGAAGACCGTGCCATCAGAGAAGTGATGACATGACTTACATTTGACTGTTTTGAGTGAGGCTTTGAATGAAGGAGGGCTGTTTAAGGTCACCAGTCTCACTTCTCCTCCTGGGCCACCTGGATCCAGTGACCAAATATTCATCAAGATGACTGGAGATGACCCAGGATGCACTGGGAGACCTTGGCCTATTCAGGTACTCACTTAGAGTGAGGTAACACCCATTCAGTGAATAGATCTCTTTAAGATGTAAATGGGGAAAGGCTCCTTTAATGAGCAAAAAAAAGAAAAAAATAAGTAAATGGAACTGGGAGGGAAAGAGCAACAGTTATTATCGATAATGATTCTGAAGGCAAGAGTGTCCAGAAAAGAACCCTCAAGTGGAATTTGGGCAGGGACCTATTGTTGTGCAATGTATGGGCTTCAGAGTACACTGGATTTTGGCAAACGTTTTGGCAAAGGGAAGGAAAGAAGGAAGGAAGGAAGGAAGGAAGGAAGGAAGGAAGGAAGGAAGGAAGGAAGGAAGGAAGGAAGGAAGGAAGGAAGGAAGGAATTTGGCCCATAAACCTCAAGTTCACTGGGCATCCTCTGGCCATCCAAATTTAACTTCCCTTGGAGAGGAGAAGGGGAGGGGCACAGAAGGGAGAGGATGAGCTGAGTTACCCAACAGGGAAGCTCGGTCTACTCACAGGTCTGTGTTCATCCTTCATTTTTGAAGAAGACCATGACACCAGAGAAATGATGACATGACTTGCACTTGACTAAAACATTTACGATCTAGTGATGGAAGAAAAATAAAAGGACACAGATAATTGTGATGCTAAAGACAAGAGAAATGTAAATACGTGGTCTAGGTAAAATGGCATAAAAGACCTAAAAAGGAGAGCAATGATTTTTGCCTAAGAGTAAGGGAGCAAGAAGGATTTTTATGAACGAGGTTACCTGAGGTGAACCTTGGAGAAGGACAGGGATTTCAACAGATGGAGATAAGAAGAGAGCCAATTTCAGGAACAAGGACAGTGTAAGCAAAGACCCAGAAACAGAAGAAGACAAGATGAAAATGGAGTGTGGAGAGTAGTTCATTTTGCTTAGAAAATAGACTACTTGAAGGGAATAGAAGATCAAGACTTGATGGTAAGTTGGTACTAGGTTGTTGAGGTGTTTACATGATAACATTGAAAGTTTTTACCTACTTGGTAGGCAATGGGGATCCATTGATTTTTAAGGTATGAAATGATTAATATTAAGATTTTTCAGTAGAGGAATATGGTTAGAGTGGTGCCATTTGAAGATTACACAGGGAAATGAGGAGGAGAGAGGATTGAATTGACATAAGAAGACTTTCTGACATCATCTCAGTTAAGTGGGGGGGGGGAGAGAAGGGAGGAAAGGCTAAGTGTCTATTATTTGTCAAACATTGTGTAAACTCTTTTCAAATAATATCTCATTTGATCCTCAAAACAACCCTGAGAAATAGGTACTATTATTATCCTCATTTAAAAACTGAGGAATCTGAGACTGACAGGAATTGCTTCCCAAGTCGAACAGTGTTTGAGGACAGATCCGAGCTCAATTCTTCCCAATTCCAGTTCTAGTGCTCTATCAACGGTCCACTGAGGCCAGTTATTAATTTTTTTAAAAAATTGAGAATATATTGCATTTCTTCCTCAACTCAAAAAATCAGACACCTCAAGGTACCTCTTTATCCACACTCATTTTAATGTTAGAATACATAATCAATGCCATAGTTATCCTAGATATAGGTCTCATTCCTGGAATCTCCACCCTGAGAATATCCTGGTAAGTGGCTGCTGTCCACCAAGTGCTCATTTTTCAGCATCACTAGAAACTGAAATAAAAACTTTTGAAGCTTCTGTAGCATTTTTGCTTTTTATATTTCAAAGCTTTGGTTTAAAACCTGGCACTGAGCCATTAGACTTTAGAATGCACTGATCACAATGTCTGGTTTGGAAAGGAGAAAATATTTTATAGTTTGTAATCATCGCTGAAAATGATATGCACAGTTTAACATTTTATAATGTTACTGAAATCATTAAAATTTATATTCATTGAAGAATGTTTAGTTAAAAGTTAATGAACTTTCCATTGCAGTTTTAAGATCTGAATATGAAATTCATTTGATCTTTAAAATATGAAATGATTGCATAAATTTGACTTGAAATAAATGGCAGACTTAACTTATATTGTTGTCAGTAATGAACAGCACTTTGTTTTCTTATTGACTTTATTCATAAGACCATAGTGAAATATGCCCTGGATATTGAAGTTAATGACTCTACATAAATTTGTAACATGTCTCTTTTGATTAGATTCTCTGCAATATTCTTAGTTATTTAAAATGAGAACATGGTTGCCCTCCATGTTCATTTAGTTGACCAAATAACGATCTAGATTTTTTCCAAGGCATAAGCTACAACTGAGTTATAATTTAAGCTCTTTATTCTTTTCTGTCATTTAGATCACAAACTGTTACTATAAGTTAGTCATTTAATAGATAATATAGTTTCTAGGATAATATATTTGGAGCTGAAAAGGTCCTTTGAGGTCAACTAAGAAAACTTCTCAATTTATAGAAGTGAAAATGGACTCTAAATCCAGTATTTCTTTCTACTACACTATGCATTTGAGTAGTGCTTTAAGATCTCATGGGTGTCCAAAAGCTTTATCCATCTCATATTACATTTCTTTTCCTCAACTGCTTTAGGACAATCCTTGTAGTATATTTGTGAATAAATCATTAAGATCAACATTGAACCTCTTAGAATTTAGTGGAAAGAGTGTGAGACTAGGTAAGAGGATACTTTGAGCAACTCAAATTTTCATTTCCTCAGTTTTTTTAGTAGATATTTGTACCTCTCTATTTTCATTGTTTTACCTTATGAACAAACATTCATTACCATCTGACTCTTCTGTTTCGGTAATCTTTGAAGAAATCTTCCAGCTTCCATTTTGTTTACCTCTAAACTGGTGATTCTCAAGATTCTCTGGGAGTCCCTGAGACACTTTCAGGGAATTCATGAGGTCAAAATTATTTTCTTAATTGCCAGGCCTAGAGGCCTGAGGGCTACCCGAGTCTTACCTTACCTATCGCAGGTCTTCGGCTGGCCAAACTGGATAAACGTATGAGAGAAGAGACTTTCTGGAGTCGAACAAGGGATAGGCTTTATTCAGGGTCTTGGTTACATGTGCAGGGGGAACTCTTCCTTAGGAGAGAGGGGAATCTCCCAAGGAGGCAAAGATCTTACAGTAAGAGAATGAAAGCAGAAGTGGAAGTGGGGAGAGAGGGGAGAGGGAAGAGGGAAGAGAGGAGGAAGGAAGAGGGGCCTTCTGTCCTCTAAGGGCCCCTCAGCGGTAAGAGCGCCTTCGGGCTTTCCTGACCCTACTTAAGCTCTCCTGCCGCATCGTTTGCATCTCAATACCGTGCCTGTTAGATAACAATAGGTGTGCCCAGATCTGGGCCAATCTCAAGGGCAGGGATGCTCTCTCCCATCACGTTTCCCACGGGAAGAGGCGGAAATGCACGAGATATCCTGGTCTCACACCTCAATTCCCTGCTGTTCCCTGGGGGGCCTCATGAGAACTCTAAGGTTTAGAAGTTCTCACCTTTACCCGCCCGAGACTGTCCACATGGAACTGAGCTTACACCCCCAACACTTAATAATAGTAAGACATTTTAATTTCTGATAAATTAAATATTATGGGATGTAACCCAGGTAAGCAAAAGATCTCCAGGAAGTCCTCAATAATATTAAGAGTATAAGGGGAATCTGATACCAATGAATTTGGGAACCACTGCAAGACATTCTTTACAGTTCTTTACTGGAAACAAAATTAAATTTTGTTTAAACAAAATAAAATTTAAATTTAAATAAATTGAAGAAAAAAATAAATTTAAAACAATAGAAATTATAAATAAAAAATTAAATTGAACCTGTCTAACCCATTGTATAAGTAAAAGTCTTCACAAAGAATTATCAGTCCAGAATTCAACTTGCTTTGAAGAGGTGATGGCTATTATCGTTATAGTGCCAAAGATGAGTGAAAGCTATAAAGTCTTTTTAATAGGGGGTCTAAATTCAGGGACTGAAAAGGTGCTCAGTACTAATTCCCAAACATTTAGTAAGAGATGCTTTCTAAATATAAGTTTACATGGCATTACCATGAAGCCACCAAAGTGAAAATATCAAAGCTAGCACAAAATTTATTT
This sequence comes from Notamacropus eugenii, assembly GCF_028372415.1. Taxonomy (NCBI): domain Eukaryota; kingdom Metazoa; phylum Chordata; class Mammalia; order Diprotodontia; family Macropodidae; genus Notamacropus; species Notamacropus eugenii. The sequence continues at coordinate 379,176,482 of NC_092876.1, read as the reverse complement.
TACCTTAGTGTGACTTATTGGCGACATGATATCTTACTTCAAACTCACCAAACTCACAACTCAGCAGTCTCCTCTGACTCCTAACCTACTCTATAACTCAGAGTCATACCATGAATCTTATCATTTACTGTATATTCCACTTAAAAAAAATGCCTCTCAATTCTCTGATCATAATCTCAAATTTTTGTAACATTCCCTGAGCCTACCCATTCCTCAGTCTACTCACCAAAGTCCCAAGGAGATAAAAGTTGCTAGAATTATACTTGCTCTGATGCTGTTCATGGTCTGTGATGTCTTCCTATCCCTACACCCAATAATGAGGCCCTCCCCAACCCCTGTGAAGTCACAGCAGACTGCCTTTTCCTGTGTCTCTGCCTTTCAGGTTCCTTTCCATTCATTAAAACCCAATTTAAATAATATTTCTTTTGAGAAATCTTCTCTTCTTCATCCATTGGTCTCCAAATCATTTTTAATTGCTCACCCCTGTGAAAAAGAGATCAGAACTATAAGTCATCTATCTAGAAATGTTAATTAAATCCAAGAAAGATAATGAGGTCACTTAGGGAGTACAACAGGAGGAAAGAAAAATGCCAAGGACAAATCCACAGTTAAAGGACATGATCTGCAGAAGGAACCAGCACATGACATTGAACAGTGGTCAGATAGGCCTGAGGAGGACTGGGAGAAATGGGTTATATGGTTCCAGAGAGGCAAGTTTGCAGTGGAAGAGATCCGTCCATTGTGTCAAATGCAACAAAGATGTCAAAGTGGATGAGAAAAAAAACGTTGGATTTGGCAATTAAAAGATCATTTGGTAACTTTGCAAAAACCATTGACTTTGAGCTTAAAAATCACATTGGAAAGTGCTGAAAAGTAAGAAGAGACAAAGTAGAGGCACATTGGGTTTAGATAGATTTTTTGTTTTTTTTTTTACTAATTTGGCAGAGAAAGGTAGAAGAGATATAGAAACATAGTTTGAGGAAATAATGGTGACGAGTGAAAAGATTTTTAATTTTTGTTATCATCACCTCCCTCTCCTCTCCTCTCTCTGTCTCTTTTTCTCTGTGTCTCTGTGTCTCTCTGTGTCTTTGTCTATCTCTGTCTCTCTGTTTCTGTCTATCTGTGTCTGTCCGTCTCTCTCCCCTTCTCTCCTTCTCTCTCTCCATTTCTATATCTTTCTCACTCCCTATTATTCCCACTTTTGCTCTCCCTCTCTTCTTCTCTCCTTCTTCCTTCTCTCTCCCTGTCCTTCTTACCTGACTTTCCTATCCATCTCCATTTCTATTTCTTTCTCTCTCCATGTCCTTTCTTCCTACTTTTCTGCTTCTCCTTCTCTCTCCCTGTCCTTCCTGCCTCTCCTTTTCCTCTCTCTGTCCCCCAGAGGTAGGTGGATGGATTAAAATTCATAAAGAAGATGAAAAATAGATTTAGGAAAGGGTGGGCTCAGGAAATGTTAGAAAAATTTGAAGTCATGGTTAGAGAATTGAGACTTTAATTTTAAAGTGGAACACTCAGTAAATGATAAGAAAAGACAGTTTTCCATAAGGTCAAATAGATAAAAGGAGCTTGAGTGATAGAAGTATAAGATAAAAGGAAACTTTTTAGTATGTAAATCAAATTTTAGAGAACAGTTGAGTCATGTAGAGTTAAGAGTGGATCATGGGCGTGGTAGAATTGAAATTAATACCGATGAGAAAACTGGAGGTGGAAATTGGGGGATACTTTGCTAGTGGGTGGATGATAATAGTGTAACAAGGACAGCAAGAAACAGGTGGTATTAGTTTGTTAGTCATAAGGGTAGGAGTGGGTCCCAGATGAATAATAATCATTACAATCTCCTCGGGAATGTTGTTCATAGACAAGGGTCAGGAGCTTGGGACTTGGCCTGGCACAACTGGACAAGATCTCCTTGTCAGTGGGTGAGGGGGGATTAATAGGTCATTATGTGGAGTTGAGTTTTCTCACATTTTCTCTTTTTTTTCTTTTGTTATTAACAAGCATCCAAAAAGGGCTCTAGACACTTATGATTGCCTTAGGGGAAATGATGTAAAGTGCTGCATTTAATATTACATGACTTTAAACATCATTGAAAGAGTTTAAAAGTTTGTCTTCATGTTCTGGTTTTTTAGTTTTTATATATGTTTGTAACTGTGATAGCTTCAAGCTATCATAAACTAATATCTTAAGAGACAGTAGGACATGGCTTATATTGGATTTAAATCTATATGTCAAGTAATCTTCACATAAATTGATTTTTATCAGATTCTTGTCAGATCTAATTATATCATTATATTAATTTCATAATATGGATGATAGAAAGCATATATGAGGTAAGGCAAATGTCTTCTCTGTAATTTTCTTGTAGTAGTTTTCTTATACTCACACTGATAACATGCCAATTTGTAAGCCATTGTTCCAATTGACAATGGTCCTCCCTTCAGACCTTACAGAGCAGTCTATTTACACCATTAGCTCATTTCCCCTTAGTAGACTATAAGACCCATGAGGGCAGCAATATTGTCTAAATTTTGTATCCTATACATTATCTAGTGTGTGATCTTTACCCCATAGTCAATTAATAAATGTTTTATTGAGTTGTTGAAAAAATATGAAATTGTGTTTATAAAGGAGTTCCATATGTAAAAAAGTATGTTGAATTCTCCAGAGAAAAATACTTTGTCAATTTAAGTGTATCTAGTATTTGGGGATTTAAGTGCTTGGCAGTTATTTTGGTTTTATCTCTTAAAGCTGAAAATTACATCTGAAAATTTTCTAAATTGTGGCTGTCTTCCAAATTTCAATGGAAAGTTTATCCACATTGAGTTTTCTCTGTGTTTCAAGGGAAAGGTTAGTTTTAATAAAATCCCTTTCCCAAATCTTCCATACAAGTCAGGGAAAAAATGAGAGAGAGAGAGAGAGAGAGAGAGAGAGAGAGAGAGAGAGAGAGAGAGAGAGTTATACTTCTAGGATTTCTATGTCAGACACAAGTTATAAGTATGTTTAAAAATATTCCCAGCTTAATTTTCTAGCTTTAAGAGACTAGGCATATGTGGATCATGAGAAGACACTGACACCCTAGAAAATGCCTCATATTTGCATTTAAAACACTTTTTAATCTTAGTTGTTGGAAATGATTGATTAGCTAATTTGCACAGTACATGCAGTATTTTTTCCCTCATTTTACAAATGAAAGCAGTGAAAGAATAAGGAAGTTCAGGGGTTTCTCCAAGACAACACAACAAGGCTGGAAAATCCAAGACTAGAACTCATTATTCCTAACGCTGTTTTGTTGCTGAGCCAGGTTTCTGCTATAATGACAACAACAAAATGATGAAAATCCCTTTAATTCATGTCCTTCCTTAAATGCAAAGCAGGAAAAATAGACTTGATGTTCCTTTAGTCCAGAAGTAAATACATTCCCAATAGCCAGTCCTTTCTGGAGGAAACCTTCTTAAGGCTTTATCATCTTTGGACAGAATAATTTAAATAGAACTATTTGAAAGAACACCCTGTGTTGCTTTTAATAATTAAATCATGGCTCTTTATCATTCCTGCTAACCTCTATCCACTACTCAGCATTAATTTCACTAAAGGTACACTATACTTGGAATGTGCTAATTGTCCGTAGTGCTCTTAAATCTTACTCTGCAGCTGCATCGTAAGTATGGATTGAAATATGAGGTGGATATAGTGCTTTGTTAAAACTTTATTTAAATGGAAAATAATGGAAACAAATGCCCTCAAATAAGTAGATATCCTTTTTTAGTGCATGGATTTGAACTCAGTTCTTCCTAACTTCAAGTCAGCACATAGTATATCATCTAGTTATATCAATATATGGTTTTTACTTCTTGTCTTCCTCCATTAAAATGCAAGTTCCTTGCAGGTAAAATTTATTTCATTCTTTGTATTTCTAACTGCAGTGCCTAGCTATTGTGCCTGTCACAGAATGGGCACTTATCAAACACTTACTGGTTGGTAATTAGATTAATGTACAGTATGACTGAGAGTCAGAATGTTGATCCCAAGGCAATAATAATATGCTCATACCCTGAAATATGCTCATTTGATTTATGAGAATGCAGTTTTATGAGGTGTTTCTTCTTATTTACAAGGATGGATTTGTATTTTATTGGCCTGAAAGGGAGCTGAGCATGTAAAGATTGTGTAGTTGGAAATGTTATTTTAAGTTTTTCTTTCTGAGTACTCATGGTTTACTAGTTTAAAGTATGGTAGTTCAAGCTCTCTATCCTCTCAAATGAAGAAAATGCTGAAGTTACTCTTCTTGGAGTCTCCCTCTTCTGAATTTCTTACCTTTCCATACTATGCCAACCTTTTTTTGATGAGTTAACATTATTTATTACGTTGATTCACTCATTTTCCCCTTACTTTTCAAATTAAAAGTTCAAATATCAGCTGCACATGTATAATCCAAATCAGATTGCTTACTCTCTCAGGGAGTGAGGGAGTAAGAAATGTTAAAAATTGTTTGTACAAGTAATTGGGGGAAAATAAAAATTTTTTGAATTAAAATATATAAATAGTGAATATCAACAAGAAGTTAAACTGCTGATACTTGGAGTGCTCTGGAACACTTAAAGCTTATTCCATTGAAATGAAAGATAATTTTTTTTTAGGTGTAGGAGTACTTGCCTTTTGAGAGGTGTTTTTGTTTGTTTGTTTTTAGAAATTAGTTGTTTTCCTAAGATTAAGGAAGACCGTAATTGATATTTATATAGCACTCTCCATTTGACTTTAACTGTGTTTTGACATAGCTAATGGAATAGCTAAGGTATAGGTAGTTTGTTAGGAGTAGCTAGGTAGCACAGTGGATAGATTGCCAGGCCTGGAATTAGGAAAACCTGAGTTCAAATCCATCCTTAGACACTAACTGTGTGGACCTGGGCAAGTCACTTAATACTGTTTGCCTCAGTTTCCTGATCAGTAAAATGAGCCGGAGAAGGAAATAACAAACCAGTCTAGTATCTTGACCAAGAAAACCCAAAAGGGGGTAACAAAGAATTGACACTGAGGAAAAATGAATAAATAACAATAGATTGTTTGTTGGACAGAGCAAAAGCTGTCCAAAAAATAGACAACACAAGGCAAACTAAAACACTGAGATGTCTGGATATCAGGTAATATCATTCTGCATGGTAGTTCACTGTCTCTCTGCAAAGAAGAAGGTGGGATGCTTCAACCATAATCATTTGCTTCTCTGAAGTCAAAATGGTGAATAAAGACTAATACATTTTAGAAAGGTTTTCATCAGAATTAATTCATAATGAAAAAGAGGAGTTTTCAAGTAAACAATTAAATAGAATATATACTTTCACAGTTAGTCCCAATCCCCAAACATTTCATTTAGCTTAGGTTTTATTATATTTATGTTCTCCATACATGTGTCCTTTTCTCTGTAGAATGCAGTGTTTCAGTTCATGGAGTGGATTTCTACAAAGTTAAATCTACTCATTGATTTCCATTAAAAGTCAAAGACATGTTCCCATGAATGAAAACATCTCCAGATGGACTGAACTAAAAACTGAGTCAATGGTCAGACCCACATCAGGCCACTTTTTTATAATTCATCAGCATTTATATCTTTTGGTTGTTCTAGCACCCAGGTAGCAGTTAAGCTTTGCTTGGCAGTAGAAGATCATAGTTTTATCCTCCTCTTCCATTCATTTTCCCACTTTCTAGGAATGTAGAGGCACATCTCAATGCCTGTGGATTGCCTATTTCCATATGCACAACCTTCAATGCGTCCCTTGCCCAGTCCTTTTGTTTGCATGCTTACAGTTTTTTTTTAATAGAACTCATATATATATTCAACCTTGTCTCTAGCCATTATTTTTAAAATGATATTATCCAGTCTTAAAAGTCTTGCTTCTAAGTTTGAATTATGTCTATTTGCTAGAACTACTCATGAGCAATTAGTATTTTCACAATTTAAGTCGCTATTTCTTTAGAGAATATTTGGCAATTGTCTTATGTAACTTCTGTGTGTGTCTTGGTAGATTGAATCCCTTCAGATTTTGTTATTATGTGTTTGTATACATGTGTGGTTGTGTATGTATTTATATGGTGCTTTTGTTACTAGATAGAAGAGCTAAAATGACTCAAAAGGAAAATGCATTTTAATCATTTTTCATTTAAATTTTTATTAAAAAATATGACTCATCACAGCATATTTTATGGAAAGCCAAATGTTTTTTTTTATTTTTAAAGGAGATGCAATTTAATGGATGATTTTCTGTTGATTAAAGTCTAAAAAATGTACAGTTTATTTTTAGTAGATATCTAAAGTAAAGGAGAATGCTTCAGGCTTTTCAAAGCTGGTTAGCTCAACCTCTCCTAGAAATGACTTCCACAAGTGATGGTAGTTTAATGCAGAAATGTTAAGAAAATGTCATGAGAAAGTGAGAAAGGTTTGAATATATGTTTATTATACATATAAATTTGGGGTTAGGGCAGCTAGGTGGCACAGTGGATAGAATGCTGAGTCTGAATTCATGAAGACTCATTTTCCTGAGTTCAAATCTGACCTTAGACACTTACTAGATATGAGACTCTGAGCAAGTCATTTCACCCTGTTTGCCTCAGTTTCCTCATCTATAAAATGAACTAGAGAAGGAAATGGCAAACCCCTCCAGTATCTTTGCCAAAAAAACCCCAAATCGGGTCACACAGAGTTAGATATAACTGAAAACAGCACAACAAAAGTGTGAATATGAGTGTGTATGTGTGTTAAGTGTGTGTGTATGCATAAGTCTTTGGCACACATTATACATTGCATATTTTATACCAGCATACAAAATGTAATGCATGACTACTTTAAGAAGAGAGTGCCATCCTGGGAGTCAGGAAGCTTATATTCAAACTTTTCCTCTGATATATACTAGATACATGACCATAGGCAAGATATGTAAGTTTCCGGACCTCTATGCACCAAACAGAGCCAAGGACTTGAATCAGTGAAGCAAAATTCTTCCACCAAGGAAAGAAATCACAGGTCCAGATCCCATCCAACTTCTCAACCACAGCAACATCAAAGTAAGGAAGGAATCAGATGCAAGAGATATTTCAGAGGTAGGTAAAGAAACATCTGACAACTGACTAGACACGCATGGTGAGAAAGAGTGAGGGTTGAGGATGATGCCAAGGTTACTGACCTGGAAGAAGAGTGGTCCCTTAGTCTGAAATAGCAAAGTTTAGAGAAAAAGTGTCTCTGAGGGTGAGATAATGAGTTCTGTTTTTGACATATTGAGTTAGAAATTTACATGAACTCCTTGAGGTCCAGGACTGTCTTTTATCTTGCTTTGTTTCCCTATCTAGGCATAGCATGGTGCCTTGCACCATGGAGTCTTAAGAAATGTTTATTGACTAACTCTGGGATGTCATCTTTGAAAAGTCCAAAAGGAAGTTAAAAATTTGTAAATCGGGGAGAGCCTGGGGCTGCATATCTAGACAAGAGAGTCATTAACATAGAGGTGATAATTAAATCCACAGGAGGTGATGAGTTCACTAAGTTCACATGATGAGTTCACATCTTGGAGATACAAGAGAAGGGAAGCAAGGACTGAATGTTGCATCATACCCATAGTTGAGAAGTATTTTCTTAATGATGAATTTTGGAAGGAGACTGAGAGTGAATGATTAGAGAGGTAGAAGGTGTCACAAAAGCCCAAAGAGGAGAAAACATCCAGGAGAACCAGATGGTCAACAGTGTCAAATGTAGCAGGTAGACTGGGAAAGCTGAGGATTAAGAAAAAACCACCATATTTGGCAGGTAAAAAAAACACTGCTAACTTTGAAGAGTTAGGGAGATGTGGATACTATTAAAAATTATGATTAAATTTCACCATTTTTTTAGATAACTAGTTAATCCAGAAGTCAATGTTTTTATTTTACTTGATAAATTCACCAAGTCAGTATCCGTCAGAACTGAGATTAGAATGTATAGTCTCTGACTCATGGATTAAATAATAACCATAGACAAAAATAGTTTTTCTAGTGTGTGTGTGTGTGTGTGTGTGTGTGTGTGTGTGTGTGTATGTGTGTGTTTTGTAAAACAGAATTTCAGTCCTGGTTGAAATTCAACAGGTTGGGGTTTTTTTTATGGTGGGTTTTTTGCTATTTTTTTTTTTGACTGGGAATATCTCAGTGTTAAAAATCTTTCTTCTTGAAAAGAACCTATCATTTTTGCATACCTCTAATTTCAGACAAGGTGCCTTTGCATTCTAGAGGCAACATATGGCCAGTGAAAATATAATTCTGATTGATCTCCCCACTTCCTATTCCTATAGAACAGAAACCCAGCTAGTCATTTTAAATGCTTGCAACTTGTCAACACTTAAGTTGTTGTTTTCCATGGGGTTTGAGGCTTTTAGCTTTCTCTTTCCAACTACAAATGTTTTCTTTTTTTTTTAACACTAATGTATAAACCATAGTTCTTAGAGAATTCTCTTTTCTACCCTATTTAGAAATAAACATCTGTTTGCTTCAAAAATGGAGTGATGCTGGATAGCATAGAAGTCTATGAATCATAGAAAAAGTGACATACTTTATGTACCATATGTGCAAACTCCAGAAATGGGATAATTTTCATAGATTATTATGGACAAGCAATTATGTAGTGGGAATTTTGCAAGCAAATATGATTCATTGCTTCTCCCACTGGAGGTAGTCACATTTAAAACCTACTTTGACTATCTACCTAAGGCTGCTATCAGCTAGCATTTTCTTTTTTTCCAATGAAAATGTGTAAATAGTAGAAGCCAAGAAAATGTAGTTGAAGTTACATTGAGCTAACTAAATTGGGATTACGGTAGTAGTTGCAGATGAAAAGACATCAACTTTGTATATTATAGTGGAACATCTTTATAAGCATGAAATTATATATGTACATAGATTAGGATGGAACTAAATCTTTGATTTCATTTCTAGATAATTTCATTTTCTATCCATATTTGTGCTTTCTCTGAAATTGATAGTCCTAGACAATAGGTAAGGGCTCTGGTAGGTTAAGTGACTTGGGTCATTTTACCAAGATCCCCCAGTCAGTATATGTTTCAGAGATGGGATCAGAATACAGAACTTGCTGCTGTTATTCTCCCCAGTGACACCAGCCAAGACACAATTCCTTCAAGCAGTGCCCCATCAGAAAACATATTGGGAAAACCTTCCCTATCCCCATCTTCTTGTCAATAGATGCTTCCTTTCTATCCTCCCTTCCCCTCTTGGTTGTAGGTTGACTACATATTCTGCACTACTAGACTTTAGTAAGTGCCTTGTCACTATTCTCTGTGGACCCCAGGCATTAGCAGCAATATTCACAGTTAGAATCTGACCTCTTTGAATGTAAGAGCTGTCTACTTTTTCTGTTGTTATCCCCATTGCTTAGCACAGTACTTGGCTGCATAATTAGCTCATATAATATTCAGTCATTGATTTATTCCTGACTATGTGGATAACTCAGCATCCACTATGTCATGCTGCCTCTGTAAATTGATATGTGTGCACACACATATATACATACATGCATACATATATACATACATACATACATACATACAGAGACATGTACTGACTCTGTGGCCCTGGGAAAGTCACTTAACCCTATTTGCTTCTATTTCCTCATCTGTACAATGAGCCAGAGAGGGAAATGGCAAGCCACTTCAATACATTTGCCAGGAAAAATCAAAATGAGGTCATGAAGCATTGGAGACAATTGAGAATGACTCAATAACATATACACATAATGTCTATTTGTGTGTATGCATGTGCATATGGGCATATACATGCATCAATGCATGTATATGTAGGTATACACATATCAAGGTCTGTGGTTTCATAAGTGTTGTGAGCCTCTGTCATATGGACTCTTTTTTCTAAGGTTGATAGTAACAGGTCTATACAGTCATAGAAAATTCCCTGAGTGTATTGGGGCAGCTACATGGCACAGTGAAGAGAGCACAGGGCCAGGAACTCATGAGTCAGGAACTCATCTTCCAGAGTTCAAATCTGGCCTCAGACGCTTCATAACTGTGCGACCCTGGGTAAGTCACTTAATCCTGTTTGCCTCAGTTTCCACATCTGTAAAATGAACTGGAGAAGGAAATGGCAAACTACTTCAGTATCTTTGACAAAAAAACATAAAACCCTATTGGAGTCACAAAGAACCAAGAATGATTGAAACAACTGTACAACACCACCAAGAGATAAAATGACTTCTCTGGTCACACAAGTAATATGTGTCAGTTGCCGAATTTGAATTCAAGTCTTCCCAGTTCCAGGCTTGCCCTCTACCTACTATGTCAGCCTTTCCTGAAAATAATAGTGATCTCCAGTGTTTAGTACAATTCTTATTAAACACTTAATAGGTACTTAATAAATTCTTGTTGACTTGACTAATCTCTCATATTTTCATGGTGCTTTAAGGCTTTTCTAAAAGCAACTCTTAGCAGTATATTAAATGAATGCTATGAGCTTTCTCATTTTACAGATTCAGGAAATATTGCACAGATAGATTGAATAATTTATCCTAAGTCACACAACCATTAATTGACAAACTAGGATATAATCCCATGTCTCCTGATTCCAAATTCAAAACCATTTCTTTTACACCCTGTTATCTTACAGCATAGCCCCCTATAAGACTTTTACAATATAATTATGTAGGAGAACAATTTAAACGAGAACATATAGAAACCTGTGTTGTTTGAAAGCTGTATAATAATGGAGTTCAGCTTAATGGTTAAGTCTGTGAAGCTTAGTTTGGGTCAGCTAGGTGGTGCAGTGGTTAGAATACTAAGGCTGGAGTCAGAGAGACTCATCTTCCTGAGTTCAAATCTGGCCTCAGATAATTATTCAGACTCTAGGCAAGTGACTTGACCTTGTTTGCTTCTGTTTCCTCATCTATAAAATGAGCGGAAGAAGGAAACCATTCTAGTAACTTTACCAATAAAGTCCCAAATGGAGTCATGACTGAACCACAAGTTTAGTTTTGTATTTATTTTGTCACTGAAGATTTTAATAATTGTTGGTGGATAGGGGATTGAGTGACCTTGTGATGCCAACTGACCCAAGGGAGACTTGGGCTTTTGAATTTCCCACAACCACAATAACCAGCCCTTGTAATTGGGTGAAATTTAATTAAAATGGGGAGGAGAAAATGTCTTTTAGCTATTCCACAAAATTTTGTATAGAAAATATGCATTCATAGGACCACAAGGGGGGGGGGGAATATGTAAATCTCTAGTGTGGGTTCTTTTATCCTCTTTAAATTCTCATTTAATACTTGATTGACAGAAAATCAGTTGGAATGTCAACATTCAGGAGCAGCTGGGATTCATATTCTAGATAATTAGTCAATTTACCATTGCTCTTGCTCTTGGAGGGTGTAAAATATGATATTAAGCACTAATCTTTGGGTATTTACCATCTTTTGTTTGGAAAGTTCCTTTTCAAAGACATTGCATTTATTTGCCATTCTCTGAAAATAAAATGCGTAAGATTTTATATCTTAAGTAGTAACATGCATTGTAGTTCTTCAAATGTTTCCATGGGATAATTAGGAACTGTTTTAGGCCAGAGAGTAAGTTTGAATGCAAGTTTTATCTGGCATTTGATGCCCTATTTTCTAACCCCAATGAGAGATCTAGTACTGAATAAAAATGTTTGTGTATGAGTTAACTAGAATCAATAGTTATTCAGTTTGCATGTAAATGTGAAAATTTCTGACTTTGAAATTATTTATTATTTGGATTTATATCATCTGTGGGGTTCTTAATCTTTGATGGGGAGTCATGACCTCCTTTGGCAGTCTGGCAGAACCCATGGACACTTCTTGCAGCACTATTTTAAATGCATAAAATATATGAGATTGCAAAGAAAATCAGTAATATTGAAACAGAATTATCATTTTTTACAGTTCGTAGTTCCTAAGTTGAAGACCCAATGATGAAGCCTGCCCTGATATTGTAAATCAACCTGTCCCCAACCTGCTGCTCCTGTGGTTGTGTGGTCTTCCCAGAATACCTATGCTAGCAAATCAATTTTAAGAGAAAATCATGAATTCTCGGCACTCATGTTAAGTCCTTATTTTGCATGACACTCTACTCCTCTACAACAGTGATTTTATTGACATGGCTATTCCCAGTGGTGATACAGTGCAGAAACCCATGCTTTCCCATCCTTATCACTCTTGTCCACATCGTTCCATAAGTTTTCCATCCAGGGCACATCAAATGTTCTGGAATGAATTCAACTTCTCCTGACATGTCCAGAATCTCAATCTTGACATGTACAGCCCATCATTTTTGTTGAATGCACATTTCTTCACCATGTTTTGTACTACCTGTCTTTAGTAATTCTTTGCTTGTAGTGTGTTGCAACCTGCCCATAGCCACCATGAAATGATGTTGAATGCCCTTTGGGTAATCCTGCACTTTTTAGAGGCTGTGATGTTCCATGATTTACAATAGAATCACATCATCAGATGAATATTTATATTTTAGTGGGCCTTCATTTTAGTAATAAACTTTGGGTTATTAAAAGAACTTCGCAATTTTCCAAACCCCAATCCAGCTGCTTATACTCCTGTTCAGTTGTCAGCCCAACTCATCAACCATTTTGCACTGTCTATTCAAGACAGGCTCTATCTCTTGGTCTCTCTGTCTCTTGGTCTCTCTGTCTCTCTCACACTCATATCTTTCTCACACATACATGTACATACATACACTCACCTACTTATACACTGCATATTCCAGTGGATGAGGTCTACAAGTTGTCCACCCAACTATGTAATATGTCTGAACAAAAGCTTCATTTTTTTGATATGAATAGTTAGGAGAAATTCTTTTAAATGATCATAATCTCATTTCAGAGGCTCTGCAATATTCTAAGATAGGGATGGGGAACCTGTGCCCTCAAGGCCACATGTGACCCTCTAAGGTCCTTTGACTGAATTCAAACTTCATAGAACAAATCTCCTTAATAAAAGAATTTGTTTTGTAAAGCCACAGCCCTGTCTAAGGCTTGATGTAATCAATACAATGAAGCCACCCAGTGTTTTACAAATCATACTTAAAGGAATATAGCACTATCATTAACAAAATCTTTCAGTTCATAGATAGTCATTCATTCAATAAGCAGATAATGAACCACTATCCTTCTTATTGGTTTGGTATGGCTTAAGGTCTTTCAACATAAATGTGAGTTATTTAAATAAAGGGCCCAGAGTAGGGATTTTTAATCTGGTGTCCACAGACCACCAAAGTGCCTATGGATAGATTTCCTGAACTATGTTAGGAATCATTTACATTAAGATGCCTGTAACAAATAAACTTATTTTTTTTTAACAGATAATCTGAAGGAGTATATTCAACACACACAATTTTAATTATAACTAAAATTTGTAAAGTTGTCTTGGGCTCACAAAATCATCCAACTTATACCCTGGAGATAGCTATATTAAGTTATATATTAAATAGACTTCTTAACACATATTCAGTAGCTTTGAATCATGATTCTTGGGGAATACCCTGCCCTTTTGCATCTGCAGAATAATGGATACCTCAGCCACCTCTATTCAAATAATATCTGTTTCCTATCAATAAAAATTAGTAATTCTTTTTTAAACCATTTTTAAAAACCTAAGCATTTAATCTTCATCTCTAAAAAGGAAGAGGAAATATCAACCTTCTCAGTGTCTTGGCCACCTTCTTGTATTCCCTGGGCATCATTTATAAAATGATCAGTTTGGAAGAGATAATCTTCCAGCACTGAAGTTACTGGTACAGTTAGTTTTGACATAGTTCATTAAGATGAAAACTTATGCTTCCTTATTTCTGATCCAGTCCTCTTTTTACTATACTGTATAAATCCCTGGAGTGTCAACCTGGTTTGGCGAATAAAGCTGATCTTGGAAGGAAGACCTGAGTTCAAATCCTGCCCCTTATATATAAAAGTTTTGTGACTCTTCATCTACCTAGAGTTCTACTTATCTATACCATACCCTAGACAAATCTATAAGAATTTCAGTTAGAACTGTCTAAATTAGTAGAGAGAATTTGTTTATCTGGGATTTCTCTGTATCAATGAAATTGCATGTCCAGTCTCTTTTCTTATCCTTATCCTTGTCTCTATCCCTATTAATATCCATATCATATATAAACCCATATGTAGCAGCAGAATTAAGAGAAGGAAAAACTTGCTGTAACAACAAGGAAAGATATTTATTAGAAGCATAATATTTTAAATCAATAACTCTTTATTTGTGCATCTTTCTATTCTTCAAAGTCATTTCATTTATGATTATCTTATTTTGATTCTTATGAATTAGGTATTATTGGCCCTGATGAATTAGGTATTATTATCTTCATTTTATAGATGAGGAAACTGAGATGTAGCATCTTAAGGAAAGTCATACAATGATCTAGACAGTACTTCTGCTTATCATAAACCCCTTGACACTAAGATTATCTCTGTTATCTCTGGACTTTACATGAAACTATTGTAATTGATAAGTTCATTGAACTGTCTTCAATATTTGGAAATTTACCAGGAGATATTTTGCTTTTGTGAGGTTAAGTTTCAAACTTTGTCTTTTAATCAATCTATAAGTATTAGACTGAGTACCTATTATTTGATTAGTGCTGTCCGAGGTGCTGTAAGACTACAAAATAACCACATATTTCCCCAGCTGAAAGTTATCTCTCCCTCCTCAAGATTTCCTAGAGCAACTTGTCCGTAATTGTTTAACTGTGTTCATATATACATATGTACTTACATACACACACACACACATTCACACATACATACATACAGGTCATATCCTCCCAGTTAGAAGAGAATCTCCTTGCTCAAGGGTGCTGTTTGCTTCCATGCTGACTAAAATTTGTTGTTGCTCTCAACTATAGTCAACTATTTGTGAACCCATGGACCATATCACACCAATACTGCCTGTGGAGTTTTCTTGGCAAAGATAGTGGAGTAGTTTGCCATTTCCTTCTTCAATGGATTAAGGAAAACAGAGGTTAAATGGCTTGCTCAGGGTCATACAGCTAGTAAGTGTCTGAGGCCATGTTTGAACTCCAGTCTTCCTGACTCTGACTCCAATACTCTCTCCATTGTGTCAATCAGTTCCTTAATACTACAGTAGTGACCACATTAATGCCTAGCAAATAGCAGGCTGTTAATAAATAAATGGTCATTGAATTGAATTGTTGAATTCTGTTGCTTACTGTTGACAGTAAGCTTATACTATACTTTGGAAGAACTAAAAATAAAGTAATAATAACAGCAAAATAAATATATACATGAGCAGCTAGGTTGCACAGTGGATAGAGCCTGAGGTCAGGACAATTTGAGTTCAAATCTGGCCTCAGACACATACTAGCAATGTAACCCTGGGCAAGTCACTTAACCCTGTTTCCCTCAGTTTCCTCCTCTGTAAAATGAGCTGGAGAAAGAAATGGCAGACTACTCTAGTATCTTTGCCAAGAAAACCCCAAATGGGGTCACGAAGAGTTGGACAAAATGTAAAACAACTGAACAGCAACAAATATATACTCATGAATGAATCAACAAGCAATGATCCTACTGCTATGCTTCTTGCATGACATCCATCTCTCATTTCAGTGCTTTTGCAGTCTGTCCCCCTTGCCTGGAATGATCTTCTTCTTCACTTCTGCCTCTTAGAATTCCTTGCTTCCTTAGGACCCAGCTGAACTACCCATCTCTTTCTTCTAGAGGACTTTCCCTGTCTCTACAGATACTAGAACCTTCTTTTCTGTGATTACATCACAGTTTTTTCTTATATATTTTATATACCTGACTATTTTTATGTTGTTTCCTCCCCTAGAACATATGTTCTTTAAAGCAAGTAACTGTTTCTGTCTTTTTTTTTTTATATCCTTGCCACTAAGCATAGTGCCTGGTACCTACCCAGTAAGCATTTAATCAAAGCTTAGTTGTGTATGCTGATAGAATCAAATCCAGCAGAACATTACAGAAAATCAAAGAAAAAGATCATATAGAACTGGGTGCTTATTGTGAAGTATAGAATCAATCACAGAAAGAGAGATAGATGTTAGCTATGAGCCTTGATGGAGTACTTTGAGATATATGAGGGAAGAATGCTAATGGAGTGACAGTATGAATTAAGGCAAGGATGTAGAATTGAGTTTATTGTATGCATTGAACCTTGAAGAGAACTCTCCTACAGAAGTGGAGGGTGTGGATTTGGGAATGCTGAACAGAAATTCTAGGTATGGATTTATGCAGTGCCTTGAAAACTGTAAGGAATAGTTTAGTCTTGATGGAACAGGCAGTAGAGAACCATTGTAAGTACTTCAGTAGCAATATTGAAATTGCTTTAAGAAGAAGAATATAAAAACAGTGCGTGGAATCACAGAATTTTCAAAGTTGGGAAGGAACTCAGGAGCCACCAAGTTCAATATACCTGAACAAGAATCCTCTCTATAATTTAGCAGTCATATAATGAACACATCCTTGCTTGGGAACTTCTAGTGTGGATGAAACTAGTACATCCCAAAGCAACCCATTATAACTTTAAAAGATTTTGGATGATTTTAAATGAGAGACTGAAGTCAATATGACATTTTAAAAGAAATTTGCAAAATTCCGGCATGAAAAATGTTAAGTATGAGATATTCTTTTTTCTATGTAAGCATTAAGAATAATATTTTTTGTATTTACTCATTAGTCCAATGTCCATAGATTATTAAATTATAAAAATGATTTCATTTTTTTGTGATACAGAAACATTTTACCATTTAGAATTCTTTCATAAAAACTCAGAGAAAAAACAAATGTAGCTAAATAGGAAAAAGCATTGGAGTTCTATAAAATGCTGAATTCCTTGGGATGCAGCTAATAACTTATGGCTTAGCTACTTAAAAAAGGTTTGTAGTACATAGCTGAATAAAGGAAGTATATCTATTATGAAGGCATTTTGATTAGTTAAATTCTGTAGGATTTTTACCTGTTGTTTTATTCTCTAATAAATGTATTTTTTACAATTTGTGATTAATTATAATGCAAAATAACTGAATCCATAACTATGATTTATATACTCCAGTTAGAAAGGATAGTAAGGTCAATTATTGCTTGGCAGAGCAAACAATGAAGAAGCCTGATCATTATATAAAGCTATTTAATGAAAATGGTAGTGTAAGTGGCTATTTTGTTTTATAATTATTTTGTGATTATGATTTCCTGCCCTCATAATGAAAAATCCTTTTGCCAAGTGAAGCATTTCACTGGGTGTTTGGTCCAATTTGATTTAGAATACAAAAAGAACATGATAATGCTGAAGAAATTATATCAGGATGTCTTTGGAGAAAGATGCCTCAGCGTAGATGTTCAGTCATTTTCAGTCACGCCTGCTCTCTATGACCCAATTCAGGGTTTTCTTGGCAGAGATACTGGAGTGGTTTGCCATTTCTTTCTCCAGCTCATTTTATGGATAAGAAAACTGACGCAAACTGGGTTAAATGACTTGGCCAGGGTAACAAAGCTAGTAAGCATCTGAACCTAGATTTGAACCAGGAAGAGTCTTTCTGACTCCAGTCCCAGCATTTCAGTGTAAACAGGCATGCCAAATGACTGAATGTGAGTTCCTCAAATTCAGAGAAGCCTTTAGCATTTATCAAAACTAACCAAAATTTTGAACATTTAATGTTAGTGATTCCATACTAGATTATCTCTGGTGTATACATTCAGGAGATAAATCATATACTGGTTACACATTATACTTTTTCAGGATTCAATTTTAAGAATTTTTTTAAACATTTACAATTTTTCTTGGTCCTCTGGATTATATTGAAGCTGGGCACAAAGTTTTCCTTTTCAGGGTCTTGGAGATAAAGCTTTTTCCAGTTCTAACCTTAAGGTCAAATCTCAGGGAAGTCCTTCTGAATCCAGCTTTCAGGATCCAGTGGCCATGAGGTTGGAAGAGAATGGGCAATCTGCAGGCCCAGGCATGGGGACAGGAAGTTCCTCTGTGAAGAATCTTTACTATTTCTTGTTTATTATATTATATTTTTCTCTTTGATTTCTTGATATAGAACTACTCTGTTTTCATCTTTTTTGCACCAACAAAGAGTCAGCGCAAATACCAGCTCCTATAAGAGGTCTTTCCTTGATCCTGTAATTTGTAGGACTATTCAATTAAATAATAATTATGTTATGTATTTATCATTATATTGATATGTATCCTGTATTAGGCATCTAGTTCACACAGGAGACAGAACAAATGATGTGGAATTAGGAGGACATGAGTTCCAATTGTAGTTTTATATACTTAGTGTTTGTGTGACCCTGGACAATTCACTCAGCCTCTGTTTGCTTCAATTTTCCTCAACTGAAAAATCAAAATAATAGCACCTACCTAGCAGGGTTGTTGGAAGGATAAAGTAATCTTTGTAAAGTGCTTAGCAGAGTGCCTGGCATATAATGGGCATTTTCTAAATGCTTATTCCCTCCTCTTCCCCCTCTACCATATGTTAACTTTCAATCCTAGACTTGTATCATTTGCAAATTTAATACCTAAGTGAAACATCAGCAAACTGTAGCCTGCTGGTTATGTCTAGTCCATTTCCTGTTTATATAAGTGAGCTACAGATGGGTTTTACATTTAAAAAAAAATGTAAAAAATTTTACATTTAAAAATAAAAATTAATATTTTATAATACAATTGAAGCTTCTTTTCTTGTCAATATACAGTAAAACTTTGTTTATTTTTAAAAATAAAACAAAACTTTAATTTCAAATGTAAAAAAAAAATCATTTTCAGCTCACAGGCTATACAAAACCAAAGTGGGCTGAATTTGACCAGCAAACTCTAGTTTGCTGAATCCTAATCCTAGCATAAAGCTAAGTACAGATTCTTGGAGCATTCCATGACTATCTTTTGCTGAATTAATATTGAATCATTACTATATGCTCTTTCAACTAGCTACTCATTCAGTTTGGAATTATAATAATTGTATTGGTCTTTCATCAACATCTCCTTATCTTTTTTTAATAATATGAGATATTTTGTCAAAAATTTGTCCAAATTGAGATAACATGTCTAAGCAGTGTCCCAGAAGTTTTAGTGTAGGTTTAAGCAAATTCAAGGCACTAAGATTTTTGAAACACTATATACAACATTCTTCTCATCTGCTAGTGTAGTAGGCTTATCGAAAATTAATCTTACATGATCATCTGTTCTTGAAATTATGCTATTGCTTCATACTCATGACTGTATCTAGATGCTCACTGATCATCTCTTTACTGATCTTTTCTAAACTTTTTACAGGAATTAAAGCCAAAGCCCCTGACCTATCATTGCAAGAATCTATTCTCTTACCTTTTAGGACTGCATTAGACCTTTCCACTCTTGTTATTTTTGTTTTGTTTTGTCCTCTACGGTCTTTCAGATGATACTGGCAATGGCTTAATGGTCACATCCACCAAGACTTTAAGTATGAATAATGCAGTTTATCTGGGCTGGATGACTTCAGATCATCAAGAGCAACTTAGAGCTCTCTTACTATCTTTACAATTCTTAGATTGATATTCTCTGTTAGCCATTTTTATTCTGTTATTTCCAGTGCAAAAGTTAATGGATTTGAGCCCTTGCATGATTAAATTAAGAAAAAAACAAATCTATGCCTAACATAGTGTGTTAATGATAGAAGTTTTGCACTGTTTTTGTTATGCATGGCAATATCTGCTTCTTAAGTATTCCATGACATTTTCTATTAATTTTGATATCAAGTATAATTTTTAAAGGAATCAAAACTTACCTTCTTCCTGTTCCTTCAGTTATTCCAAAGCCCAAGAAACTTCTCCAGATGTAATTGGAATTCTTAACTTACCTTCTTAACTTCTGCTTTGCTAACCTTCTCTATCTTACTCCTGCACTAATGCCAAAATGTAATTCTTTAGACTTTCCACAGTATACATAATAGTTCAATAAACATGTTGGATAATATGTCCCAAAATCTGGCTTATGTTACAATAATAGTACATTTAACTTGGCTATGTAACTTTACAAAATGATATCAAAATATTGTATCTTTAGAAAGAAAAAGTCATGACGCATAAAATAGACTATTTTAATTTCAGTTCTGCTTCTTATTGGCTGAATACATTAATCCCTTTGGGGACTCTAAAGGTCACAGGTTCCCTATCACTGCTAGAATGTTGGTATTCATGGTCTTGGATAACTACTTCTCTCATCAGCTGGGGAAAGGGGTATCTTTCATTATGTTATGGATGTTTTTTAATCTTGTACATTCATTTTCTTGATTTAAGAAATAATAGAACCAACACTTTCTATATTCAAAGTCCATTTATTCTCAATCAAATTCTATCCAAAAATGTAATGGAGATCTTCAAGCAAAGACCTCCAGTCTTTACAAAAATAATGTAATAGGACTATGTGTGTTGAAGGCCCATTATTTTGTAGTCGGACTTTAAGTAGCACAAGGATATATTATTTGTTATTTAATAGTCTACTGACATTCATTCAACATTTATTAAACTTTATTGGATTTACAATGTACAAGCTACAATATTAGTAGCTGTTGGAGACTTAAAGTAAAACAAAGCCCCTTCCCTGTACGAAACATTTGGGGGAAAGATATGTGTCACAATTACAATAATAATAGTATGTGAATGAAAATGAGACCAAATTGGAGCTACAGGATTTCTACCTGAATTGATCAGCAACAATTTCATTAAGATGATAAAATTCAAACTTAGTCTTGACTGTGGAGATAATAAGGATGGCCTTGCAGTTGGAAGATACAGCAGGAGCAAAGGTCCAGCAACAGAAAAGTATCAACCACAGAGAGAAGGGCATTTGGTCTAATTTGACCGCGTCTAAACAGATATATAGGGAAATTATTGAGTCATAAAAGTGGGATCAGATTGTGGAAAACCTCAAGTGTGATGAGTTTTGTTCATTAGGCACTTATGAGAAATGGAGTATATTTAATTCATTTGTTGGTGAGAAGGATATGATGAAAGCATTATTTTCATCAGATTAGCCCCATTGCAGTGTGTAAGAGAGACTGGCAGTGAGAGACATTGAGACTATTGTAAGGTCATGCACTTGGAGGGGTAGCAGTGAGAATGGAAAGGACAGAGTGGAGGGATATTAAAAATAAATCCATGGTATTTGGTGACTGATTATGTTGTAAGAGATAGAAACAGAGAAGATAAAAGGTCAAGAATGACTCTACTCATCCATTCTTACAGAAAATAGGATAATAATAGTATCATTAATAGAAATAGGGAAGTCAGAAAGAGGTCCTCAGCTTCTTTTGGGGTCATGAACTATGGTTAAAAGTTTAGTTTTAGCCATTTGATGTTAGAGATGTCAGGGAAATATTTGTATAGAAATATGGCAGATAGAAATTCTTTAAGATATCTCAGAGCCAGAGGCAGGAAAAATTGAAGGAGTTAGAGATGTCTTTCCCATGAGACGGTTAAAGCACAGTGATATGAAAACCAGGGCAAAGAATAGTTTCAAAAAGATCCTGTGGCCTTTACAAAGTTCAAGAGACGTAGGTTTTGGATAATTTAATAAATTTGTTAATAATACAGAACGTTTATTAATAAAAGGATTGTCATTTGACTGTCTCTCTTAAACCAAAGACCCCTCAAGGTGGTGGGCTCACAGCTTATATGCCCTTCGAAAAGTAGGTGTTCCTAAGGGTGACAATTAACTGTGATTGGCTAACAATTAATGAAAGAATAGAAGAGGAACTGGGCTATATTACAATGAGGATCTTGCGATATAAGACTTGGGCCTCCCAATTCTTGTTTGGAGACACTTATCCTTTTCTATATCACCTGTCTGAACAAAGGGAGAGTCCATATTTTCCCAGACTTGTCTGAACAAACACAATGAGCAGGAATCTCTTAACTTAAACTTAAACTTAGAATTTTACTATCTGATTAGATCTTGTATTGGGTATCTGATTAGATTTTGGAATGGGTGAATCTATGAGAAAGATTTTCCACTATTTAATTTCTGGATGAGAAAGTAGGAAAGGGGGCAAATTTTGGCTGTAATTCAATAATTAGTTATTAATACAAGAGAAATAATCATTTCTCACAGTCCTCAGTATCAAATGCTACTTGCAGGTCAAAGAAGATGAGGACAGAGACAAATTTACTACATTTCAGTGTAGAAGAAGGAAATAGGCATTTATATAGCACCTGCTATCAGCCCTCCCTCACTCAAAACAAAGTCAAGTGCAAGTCATGTCATAATTTCTCTAATGACATTATCTTCTTCGGCAATGAAGGACAAACACACGCTAAGTGCCATACACTGTGCTAAGTGCTTTACAAATATTATCTCATTGAATCTTTATAACAACCCTACAAGATAAATGTTGTTGTTACAATTAAAGAAACTTGCTTAGGGTCACTCAACTGGTGTCTGAGGTCGGATTTGAATTCTGGTTTGAACTCTAGATTTGCACTCCAGACCCAGTGATCTCTCTACTACATCTACTAGCTGCCTTAATTTAGTTAAGAAGTTAGTAGTTAACATTCCCATGCCCTAAAGGGAATGCAAAGGAAGCTTACAATCCTGTGCCACCCTTTCATGAATTTACAGCATAGTTGGAGAGAAGACATAAATATATGGAATAGTTTAAGAAAGAATGCACAGCAATATGTTATAATTTCAAAATTAGTGAAATGAGTGATAAGTGGTATTAGAGTTCATAGAAAGGAGAGATCAATACAAGAAAAAGTGGTATTGAAAGGGCCATTGCTCTAAAATTAGTACCTTTTTGACTATAAAATGTATGGAGTTCTTTGAGTCCTCGTTCCTTGCCTCAGCACCTTTTGTCCTGTACAATTCATCATCCATTGGCAAATGGAGAACTCATTAGTCTCCTTATAGGTTTTCTAAATTGTATTACTTCAGATAAAATCATTTCTCAGCAAAAAAAAAAGTCCAGAAATCATTTTAGATACATGAGATTCACTTTAAAAGAGCTGGAGTAAAATCTCTACTCATTCATGAAGTCTCTTGTCTCTTCTTATTCTATGGTCCTTTGAGAGACCATGCCATTCAGTGAAACATTAATGCACAATTTTATTTTCATTTAATATTCCAGCTCCCTTGCTTTAACTTAAAAGATACAACTAGAAAATTCAGTTCCAGATACTCAGGAAGACATATTTTTAGAACTGCAAATATTTATACTTTATCTTAGTTTTGCATGTGTCTTCCCCTTGTAACTTTGTTTTACTCAAATGCATGCTAACACAATTATTCCACATATTTACTTTCAGATCTTAATTTAAAATTAATTGCTAAAATGCAAATGAGTTTATTCACTGGGAAATTATAAACTGAATTCTAACACTTATGCCAGGAGGAGATGATATGTGTGTGTTCATGCAGACATGCATGTATATGCATGTCTGTGTGTATGTTTGAATTTGTGTCTCTGTGTACCTGTGTGTATATGTATGCATATGAATATGCACATATACACATTTTAAATGTGTGTGCATATATGTACATATGTTCAATTGATGTATACACATATATAAAATATTTATGTTTACAACTTACAATAATCCCATTATTGGCAGCACAGATACTAAAGGGAAAAGAGATCCATTATGAATTACAATTAATTTCAATTCCAACTGTCCCATTTCGGGATCAATGTCCTCTTCTAAAGACTTGCATTAAGTTTTAATAATGTTAAAAGTATACATATATACACACATATAAATAAACTACATGCATATCATGTGTATATACCACATATTTTCCTAAGAGGCTTAATGTATTTTATAAAGTCCTAGTCTAACAAAGGACCCAACATACTCAGTTGGGCAAAGTCATCCCTAGAGTGTTTAGGAGCTATAGGTGTAAACAACACTGTGTTACCCTCAGCCCCAAACTTTTCTATAGGTGCGGATGATCATCATAAGATGTAGGGTGGAGTAATGGAAAGAGACTGAGAAAAATGATTATTAATAACCAATCACTTGGTGAGGTCCAGAGTTTCTCCCTTTTTCTAAAGTCCTTATATCAAAAATTCAGTCTCTTGAAGGATATTATTGATAATGAGATTGGACTGACTTTCTCAACCATCTTGTTGAGACTCTACCCAGATGGGAAAACCACTGTGCTTTACTCTGGTTTAGGAGGGGATAAATTCTTTGAATAGATTGATCAAGACTGGGGGTAAGTTAGAAGTAAATGACATAATCAGTGTTCAGTCCCTCATTTTAATATTCACTTTCTCATTAATTGTTAGCCAGAGTTTATTGCTACGCTTGGAAATACCATCTCTTCCAAGAGGTGAATGTCAGCCTTGAATCTGCAGTTTGCCTTTGCTCTAAGAAAAAGTCAGTCAAATGACCATCCTTATATTAAAATGCTGGCATTATTAATAAAATGATTAAAATACCAAGAAATTATGTCTCTTGCACTTTATAAATGTCACGAGAGCTTGTCTCAAAACCAAGAAGACCTAAATTCAATCCTTGCCTTTGACATACAATGACTATTTCATTTGACAAGTCACTGAAACGCTTCAGGCAACTTTGTAATAAGTTGCAAAGAAGAAGCCCACCTGAATTTATAGAGGAAATTTTCTTATCCAGGAGCTTCTTATTTCAGTGAAATCACAGCACGTCATTATCATTATGATAATCTTGGAAAACCAGAGATTTAAAGATTAAAAAAGGGGAAAATCTGTGTTTATTTCTTTGAAGATTATTTTATTGTTGTGTTTGTCCTTCATTCTTGAAAAAGAGCATGACATCAAGATGATGGCATGACTTGCAGTTGACTTTGATTTGAGTGAGGGAGGACTGTGCAGGGTCATCAACCTCACTTTCTCCTCTAGAGCCATCTGGGTCCAATGGCTTGATATTCTTCAGGACAACTGAAAATAGCCCAGGATGCAGTGTGACACTCTGGGCACTTTAGGATGCAGTGTTATCAGATTCTCACTTTGAGTGAGATGCACTCATTCAATGAATAGGCCTCTTTGAGTAGTTACTCAAGTGATGGCCCCTTTTAACAAAAATACATAGAAAAAAAATCAAACTGGGAAGAGAAGACCTTCAGGGTTCCTGGGTAAAAGAGAAATAGTTACTATATAGTATTTACATTCACTCTGTGATAGATGGGCGGGGACTATTGCCCAACCTATGAGCTTCAGACTGAATTAGGCTTAAGGCTTGATCTTTGAGCAAGATATCTAGCCAGTAAACCCAAAGGACAAAAGGCAACTTTTGGCCACAGAAGTATACCTTTCCCTGGGTAGAACAACCCAGGCAAGGACACAGAGGAGAGGAAAGGAAAGGGGAGGAGAGGAAAGAACAGGACCTGCTATTCACTCACAGGTTGTGTTTTTCTTTTGTTCTTGAAGAAGACCATGACATCAAGATGATGACACGACTTGCAGTTGTCTTTGATTTAAGTGAGGGAGGGCTGTGCAAGGTCACTAGCTACATTTTCTCCTCCAGAGCCATCTGGGTTCAGTGACCTACTATTCATCAGGAAGGCTAGAGATAGCCCAGGATTTTATGGTTTTAAAGGAATGTCTTGAAAGGAGAGAACTTTGATGATTTAGTTGAATCTATATAAGCCTAAAATCTTTTTATAATGAACTTTCTTTCACCTCAAGCAATGGCTCCCTTTCTGAGTCACTGACCTATGAGGGAACTACTGTCTATAGCACTCAGGTCCAATAAAATACAGTCCCCAGGCAGGGCTGATCTTCTTATTCCCTAGATATGACTTTATTGTTACCATTCTTTGAAACTAATACCATGGCTCAGGAAATGTGGTCCATAACATCCCAAATATATATATAACCTGATTTTATTGGTTTTTGGCTTACTTTGTGACACAAAACCACTTTGGGTTTTGTGATAGGAGTTGGACATGTACTTTCATTGATACAGTGATCTGGTAGATGAGGAAACTGCCCCTACAATAGGTACCTTCTTTATAATTTATAGTCCTAGAGAGTGCCTAAAATACTGAGGCATTTGGTGCTTTTTCTGGGATCAGATATCCAGTATGTGTCAGAAACAACAGGTCTTTCCACCACAGCATGTCACATTTTACATCACACATTATAAGGATTTTCTTTTAGCATACCTTTCTAAGCTCTTCAGTGTCCCTCATTTCCCTCAAAAATATATTTGTGGGGTTCTTTTCTCAACCTTTCATGATGAATTGAAATGTCTGTGCCTGTTTATTGTTAAGTTCACAATTTAAAAAAAGTTTAAGGAAGAAAAATAAAAGGAAGAGAGTGAAAATCCTAAACTGGAGATGTTCCGCTTTCTTAATTCCCCTCCAGGGTCACTGCTTTAATATAAATTAAGTTGTATGACATGGTACCCAGTAAGGTAGAAATTGTGGAGTTATATTTTTACTCTTATGTAAAAAAAATATTTCCTAACAATTAAATCTATTGAAATTAGTAGGATATTTTGACTGTGTAGGGGAAATATTTCCTAATAATTAGATCTTTTAAAATAAGTAGTATATTTGACTCTATGTGGGGAGTGGGGAGGAACAAGTTTCCTCACATCTAACATTGCTAGATCTATAGAAAAATCGAATATACTGAGTTAAAGTTCTTAGCTCACTATTATGGAGGTCCTCAAAGACAGAATGATCATTTCTTGGGTCATTACAGAGGTATGATATAACTGTTCAGATATGGCTTAGGCCATATGGACTCTGAGATTATTCTGAAAAAACCCCAGGAGGCAAGAAACTGCTACATGAAATATTACTTTTCATTATGAGATTACATCCTAATACAATAGGTCTCATGGAAAGCATTTACCTGAATTTCTGAATATTGTTGAATTAATTGGAGTTAGTGACTGTTACTCTGAAAAGTTCATTTTTAAGGATGGGAAAGGAGTTGTGGGATATTTAAAGCACCATAGGGAAAGGATTTGCAGTACATATGACACTAACCTGTCTAATTCAAATCTGTTCTGTTACTTCTTCCATTTATTTAACAACAAATTCACTTTTATCATCTTAAAAATTATAACAAATCTTTGTCATGAAATCTCTACTATACAGCTGCATAACTGTGTTAAATTGGCAAATTATCCAGGAATAGTTTTTCTTTCTTTAAATATAGGAAATTTTGGTTTGAATAATTCTTAACTTATGAAAGGTAAATGCATCAAATAAAAAATAGGGTTTCTTTATTGGTATGCTTATCTTCTATATTTGTGTTCTGTAATGAAATTTCTCTTTTAAGATTTTTATGGAAATATGGTGCTTGAACCATGGCTACTTTGCCCTTAAACATAACAACTAAAGATAAGGTGTCATTGATAATGACCTGTAGGAAAATGAGGTTTGAATTTTGGCTTAGGTATAAAGTAAATTAGTCTGAGGCTCTCAAAGTAGCTATATTTTTAAAAAAATTTATTCTACTTAGGGGCATGAGGAGACTAGTTAACTAGTTAACTAAGAGGGAGAGTTAATAGAGCACCATACTATGCAATTATCACCAAGAGTCAATTGGGGAATATTTCTTAGAGGCAAATACTAAGTAAGGATGAAGTGGTTTGGGAGATATTTTTTTTTATTACTTAGATAAAGACAAGAATAATTGTTGTTATTCTACTCAAAGAAAACCAATGATGTCTGAAGGGTGATGTCTTGACTTGCAAATGAATTGGATTTAAGTGAGGCAGAGCTATGTAAAGACATCAGCTTCACTCTCTCCTCCAAAGTTATTAGAGCCCCCTGGCAAGACATAGATCAAGATGATTGGAGATGGCTCTAGATACATTGGGAGACCTTTGCCTTTTTTGAGCTAAGGTTTTTCCCAGGTCTCTGCTTGAGGTAAAGTCCCTTCAGTAATTAAAGACCAGGTAAGAATAGAGGAAAAAGATGACCTAGATTGACTTCATAAAGAGTCAATTTGGGAAGGGAAGATCCTCAGAGTTTCTGACCAGAACAGAAACAATTGCTGTTTACACTCATTCCAATTCACCAAAACCCAAACAATGAATAAGTGGAGTTTGTGCTGAGCCCTATTATTGGCCAATCTGTGATAGCCAGCATGATTTGGGTTTGAAGGCATAGTCAAGCAGAGTCCAACCCAAGGCATAGTTTAGCAATAGTGGAAAGGTACTGGAAAAGGGTGAACTAGCAAATACTAGGACTTTAAATTCATTTAGTCATCACTTCCCAGAAAGTCTGAAGCTTTTATTATTATTATTTTTTGCCTTTTTATTGTAATGATTTTAATCTATGATAGGTGTAATTTTGATCTGAGAAGTAGAAAATAACTAGCCTCAAGCCTATACTTTACTGACTAAAAGACACTGTGATATCATGACAAATGCATTGGACTTGAAGTCAGAAGATTTGACTTGCTCCTATTTCACTTACTAATTGAATACTGTAAGCAAATCATTTAACTTCTTGTAGCATTAGTTTCATTATCTTCTATTTCAGAATTATTTTGAGGAAAATACTTTACAAAATCTAAAACATTATGATATGAGCTATCACTATTATAAGAAATTCAAATTTACACTATTATCTGTTGTTCTCTGTGACCGGTTATGATATCAAATAGCTCACCATTTTTGTAACCACTTTTAGATTCTTAATTTTCTCATTAAACTCAACTTTTAAAAAAAATCTGTCATTTCTTATGGTCTACTGGTTGGAAATTAAACAATTCTAACATTAAGTCAGTCTGACTTCCATGTCCTGCCTGATTCCATACGTTTGTTGACTTGACACTTTAACTTCCCTTTTGTAATAGTACAATATTCATATCACAAATTTTAATAACAGAGAGGCTGTGATAATATTAGAAACATTTGGATATCTATAGTAATTAAGGATTTTTCTGCTAGTTCTGGCTATTAAAATATGCTGGTTAATAGACATTTACTTTAAATTTACCGTTTATGGATGAGTAGTTTTCTCAAGAGGTGTACTTTAATATGATATGCTTGGAACTAAACAAGATTCAACACTTTGGCAAGACAAGACATTCATTAAGAATGTCTTGCAAGAACCTTCATTAAGTATTATTATGGGTCCAGTATTGTGCTGAGTCCTGGGGATACTAATACAAGAAAAAAAAGGATAGTGCCTGCCTTCGAGGAGTTTACACTCTAATACAGGAAAGGCAAAAGGGAGTTGGAAAGTAAAGGGGAAAGGTGCCCACGTGGTTTTCTGAACGTGTCAGAAAGTCAAAAAGAAAGTCTGGAAGCAAATGAAGCAGGATTGATCCAGGCCTTTCCTCAGAATGTAAGACCCAAGTAGAATCCACAAATGGGAAAAGGTGGTTGGCATAACAGAGGATGTTCCAGATGGA
This sequence comes from Notamacropus eugenii, assembly GCF_028372415.1. Classification (NCBI taxonomy): domain Eukaryota; kingdom Metazoa; phylum Chordata; class Mammalia; order Diprotodontia; family Macropodidae; genus Notamacropus; species Notamacropus eugenii. The sequence goes on along the minus strand of NC_092876.1, from coordinate 379,147,089 downwards.
GAAGATCACTGGGGGCAATGAGGAGTCCTGAGATGCTGAGGAAACTGAAGCACAGGGGCAAAGTCTAGAATTCAGGAGTAAAGTCTGGAGGAAAATGAAATATAGCTCGCCTTGACCCCTCCTCAAAATCAATGACCTGGGAGGAACTCATCAATGGAAGAAGAAGGCTAGTGTGAAGTAGGGATGTTTAAGATTGACAAGGTCCTTGATAGTGATTCAGATGGCAGCTCAGGGAGATCCTATGCTTCAAGGTCATCATGAGGTCCATAAGCTACAATTGTATTATAGAAGTACTGATAAGAGAGACTTCTAAATGATAGAATGCTAGTCTAGCTGACTTTGAATGCATTATGAAAAACTATAGTAAGTAGACCTATTGATCAGTCAGTCAACAACATACTGTGGACACTAAGGACTGGCAGTACAGACTGAAGCATAAAGATGGTACCTTTAGCTTACATTCTAATGAGGAAGACAAACATAAAATAAAGTTGGCTGAAAGTACTTGACACGAGAATATGGAACCTGTGGAGATGAGTAAGCAGCTAGACAGGAAGGAAGACGTGGTTGACCTTGGCCCTCTCCTTCAAACAGAAGTTTGGGGAGACTCTGCCATTAAAAGGGAGAGGCCTCAAGTACTTTGTGAGAAATAGTCCAGGGGTGGAGTGAACTTCCAGGCTGAAGAGGTTTCTCAAGACAAGGTAGATAAAATCCTGTGGAGATGAGTCAGCAATGCAACCTGGAGAAAAATGAAGACAATTATTGTTCAGTACTTATATAATTCCACATTTCATTGAGTCTGTGAACTCATTGATGTTAATTTGCAGAATTCAGGCCATCCATACCTTGGCTTCCAATATTGTTCTTTTTCATAGTCTCTTGGGTCAGGATAGGTAGATCTGAGAATCATTAGCATAGGAATGGTTATGAAACCTATGACTGATGAGATCATCATATGAAGAAGTGTAGAGGGTGAAGGGGGCTTAAGACAGAGCCCTATCCTAAGTGACATCCACAGTGACAAGAATTAATTTATTCTTTGTTAAAAGGTTGAGTACTAGCATAAGCTATTTTACTGAGCAGAGCCTTTTTGTTTTTGCCCTGTCACCCAGTTTTTTAAATGGTCTTTTTCAAGTATTTTAGAATGCATTTTAACTAAAAAAATTCTTTAAAAAAACTTTTAAAAAACATTTTTATCTAAAGTTTTGATTTCCAAATTCTATCCCTTCTTCCTCCCTCCCTGAAGTGGTAAGCAATCAGATTTAATTTATATGTGTGCAATTATATAAAACATTTCCATATTAGTCATTGATTAAAACATCTCTTAATAAGTGTTACTTTAAAAAAAAGGTGTTTAATATGATTCCACATTGGACATAACCTGCTGGCTACTCATACTCAAACACTCATCTTTTCAAGTGTCTTTGGGTTTAGGTTCTTCATAAATTGTGGTGTTCCAGGATCTGTAGCCATGCTGGTGTTCACCAAAGAATATTGTCATTAAAAAGATAGAATTTTATGATAGAGAACAGCATGAGATCACTGAAACTGTACAATTCCCCAAGTGAAATGGATTACCTGTGAAATGGCATGTAATAATCTGAGTAACAGTATTTTATTCATTCATTTACTTTTCCTTTCATGGTTAGACTGGTCTCTTGATTGAATGTGTATCTAGCTGAAATCATGTGGTATTCTAGATATTACGCTTTTAAGGTTTCACTAGACAATCATCTTTCATATTTGATATAATAAAACTGCAAAATAATAATGAAAATCAAGACTGAAATGATCACCTTGAAGTATCAAATGTCTTTGGTCTTTCTATATTTTCTTAGGATGGCTTCTATTTATTCTAGTTTTTATATATAGGTTAGCTTGGGACATGCTAAGAGTTTCTGGATTTTTCATTCTACTTCTTTAAATTGATTATTATTTCTCTTCTTATTTAAAAAAATACCTAGATGCCACAAATGTGGATGCTAGTAGATCCTTTAAAATTTGAGATATGGTAGAAGTCATTATCAGATTCACTGGATTTTTAGATGAAAATCAATATAATTATGGAAATGATGGTTTCAGCTTACTATTTCAGTTGAAATTAAAATGAACCATTTCTATTGAATAAATCATGAATTTTTTCTTCACACTTGTTACTTGAGAGTTTTAAAATGTACAGGTTTGTGTTTGTGCATCTTTAGAGCAGCACACTGTTTGTTAGACTTGTCAGTTTTTCTTCATCTTAATTATATCAAATAGATGTGGAGAAAAATAATTCTTTTGCATTTGAACATAGAAAGTCACTTGTTCATGAATTCAAAAATTATTTAAATGATTAATCCTATTACAGAAAGTATGCAAATATTTTATAATTATTGCAAATTATACTTTGAACGCTTCCATTTTCAAGTGTATTTATTTAATTTGGAATAATGCCATCACTTTTCATTTGAAGAATGTCTTACAATTAAGTATGTGTAGGCTTACTGTTCTTGTTTTCCTCATTACAAATTATTTTATTAACCACATTTATTTATAAGGAGAACTCTTTAAAACATTTAGATTTGTTTCTTACTAAATTTCTTGTTTATTAGACCTGTTCCTCCAAAGTGATTTATTTATCTTCATTTCTATGATGTTTACAAACCACTAAAATATTTGATAATCACTTGTATTAAAAATCAACTGAGAAAATAAAACTTTATTTTCCTTTCAAATTAAGTAATCACTCTTTGGAAACTAAGAGTGAAGACATTTCAAAAAACTTTTTCATTAGATATGGAGATGATGAACCTGTAAGTCAATTTCCATAAGAGTTGGTCTCAGCAAACAAATATGGCAGAATGATTTCAGAAGGAAAAGGAATATAAAGCAAAGGATTAAAATTCTTATTTTGTTGTAGAGTTCAGTTATAAAACATTTTGTCACAGCTCTACCTTTCGTAAAAATACATATTGAATGAAATAGTATCTGAAATACATGCCCCAGTAAGGTAATGAAATGTTATCAACAAAACTATCTTACCATATTTAAAATTACAATATTATCTGTATAGCAATATAATAGGAATATAATATGACATATTGTTGTGCACTCATGTCTGATTCTTTGTGACCCCATTCGGGGTTTTCTTGGCAAAGATACTGGAGTGGTTTGCCATTTCATTCTCTAGCTCACTTTACAGATGAGGAAACTGGAAGAAAAGCAAGGTTAAGTGACTTGTCCAGGGTCACACACCCAGAAAATTCCTGAACCCAAATTTGAATTCAGGAAAATGAATCTTCTTGTCTTCAGGCCCAGTACTCTATCAACTGTACCACATAGCTGCTCTATTATAGTATATAAAATATAATAATAGATGCAAATAATAAAGTGTGGTATCTAACATTTTAAAATCTATCCCTAATCAAAAATAAAGCATCTAATGTAGCCTTTAATTGAACCCCACTATAGTGAAGATGAATATGATATTTCCCCTGTTAATCCACCAAAATAAAACAGAGCATTATTTTTATGCAATTGTTCTTTGAAAGTGGAATTTGTAAGACGTTTTCTGTGCAGCAGCTCTCATGATAAATATATGTTTTAATGGTGTTTATTTTTTTCTTTTTTCTCATGCAGTCTGTATTTTAATTGGTGAGACCACATAATTTTTATTTGCACATTCATTAAACATCATTTTGTTTACATACCAATTACAATTAGCTTCCAGGAAATGACCTCAACTGCCTCATAAATAGGGAAATATTCATTTTGAACAGTCATTCAAATTCAGGCAATTCAAATATTCTTTCAGATAGTCTATTCTGCATAAATGTAAATTGTCCTCCCCATGTAATCTGTATGATTGTAAGAATAGCTTGGCATTTTCTCTGCAGTCAAATGCCAATGTGAATGAAGCTCTGTGGTACATAACCCTTCCTATTGTTGGGAATGGGACAGTGTCATGCATGACTGCCAGGCACACTCTTTTAGAAAAGGCCAAAACAATGTTATACAAAGCACCAAGTGACACAGAAACCAAGACACATCTTAAAACACAGATCTACTCAGTAAAATTTTGTTGATGTTCAGTCTTTTTTTCAATCTTATATGACTCTCCATGACCCCATATAGGGTTTTCTTGGCAGAGTTACTGGAGTGTTTTGCCATTTTCTTCTCCAGCTCATTTTAGGAACCGAGGCAAAAGGCCACCCTGTCTTGAGGCCAGATTTGTACTCAGGAACATGAGTCTTCTTGACTCCAGACCCAGCACTTGGTTTACTAGCTGCTAGCTACCACCTAGCTGCTTCATCAGCTATATTACTTGAACTTAAAGGGTCTGTTATAAAGAACCTGTGCTACTACATGAAACAAAAAAGGCATTGTAGCCAATGCACAGATATTCTAAAAAGGATGCTACTGAGAAGTGGGAATGAAAGGAAGAAAAAAAGAAAAAAAGATGTTGTTTAACTTTCCAGTACTATCTGAAAAGGAAGTTTACCATTAATTCACAAAAAATTAAATTACTCAGCTAGCTTGTACAGTGACTAGAGCAGTTAACTTGGAGGTAGGAAGTCCTGAGATCTCTCAGACACTTTCTAGCTGGGTAACCTTTGGCAGGTCATGAACATCTCAGCTTCAATTTCCTATACAAAGACTAGCTATTATTGTCTCAACATACAGTAGTCCACACATGGATAGGGCTTTTTCTTTTTCTTTGAGATGTCTCAATTTTTTTTCCTTCAAGGTCAGCAATTCTTAACCTTCATGGCTTTGTTTTTTCTGGGGAAAGATGTGACTTTTTTTATACATATAATTTACCTTCCTACAGTCCTTGCATTCATCCTGTTCCTCAAATACTGGAACTTTGCACACATCTCCAAATCCTCTCACAGTCATAAACAACTCCCCTTCTTTAATATTTTACAAGTGCATCATAGTTCTTTCTATTTTTTTTCTGTTTTACTGAGACTATTAGTCAATAATTGACAAAGTTTATAGTTGACAAAATAGTTGACAAAGATTGACAGTGAGGTATTTAATTTGGTTTCCAAGAAGCTTTTGGTAGATTAGAATTCATGATAAGAATTCTGTCAAAACAGGTTGGAGTTTCTCCAGTCAGCCTTATTATAAGTTAAAATAGATAAAGGGGTAGGAATTAAAAAATTGGAATGCCTGACTTGTTCTCAGAGAAGAAGGAGGCTAATGGAAAGGTCTTTTCGGGCCATTGTTATTTAATAAATTGATTAAGTATTTTAAAAAAGACAGTGAAATATTGGTATCAAAATCTGCTCTAACCTGAGAACTTTGGATTAGTTATCATTAGAAGAGCTGACAAAAACCTTTTGAATAATGTGTAAATGCATAAAAATGTGTTTATAAGATTTTTTTTTCCTGACAAAGACCAGTACTGTATACAGTTATTCCTTCCACTTTGTATGGGTTAAGAGCCCTATGCTCCTGCAGTCTGGAAAATCCATGTAAAATTTTTGTCCCTACCTTTATACCAGAGAAGAAGTTTGAATTATTATAATATAAAAATGTTGATGTTACAATACTATACATATATTTCATGCATTTCTGAGTTTCTAAACTTTTTCTGTGTTGTCTGCTGGCCTTCACATTTCATTTTTCACAAAACTCTCCCCAAATTCCCATTTAATTTCTGATACCAACCCATGTTATATCAAAACTGTAATGGGGAATGTCAGAATGTGGAAGAGATAACTATATTGTTCTGCTTTGGCAGCCTTTGTTATTGTTAATAACTATTAGTACTCTAGATAGACCTCGCTAGATTCTCATGTATAGAAATCCTCAAATGTCATCAATTTCTTTTGCTCATTGTGCTTACAGTTGTTCTGTTGTAACTCATCATTCAGCAGCTGTTTCAGAACCCTGCCATTATCCATTCTTCTTAAATCCTAGCAAGCAGACCTATTTTGGTTATAAGTCTAAGCCTGTGTTACTTTATGAATCCAGTACAGTTGAAATGCAAAACAAACAAATGAATCCATCCATAAGCTGGAAGCTTAGCTTTTGTGGTCCTCAACATTTTGTTGTTTGATTGAATTTTTTAATATTTTATCTAAGCGTTAGGCAACATATAGCAATGTCAAAGAGAACCCACTTTGTAGAATGTTGGCTTAGATTCTCCTTGAATGAAAAGAAAGTGTTATCATACTGGACCTGCTAATTTAATAATGTATCTCAAGAATTCTTGATTTTCTGGCTTGGAAGTAATGAAAATGACTGTAATGGACTCGATTGCTTTGTACAAAGATGGTGGATCCTGAAAATTCCTGCCACCTCTCTCCGTGCTATGTTTTTATTTCTAATTATTATGATTCCAAAAATTTTGAAGAAAAATAATTAAATCTTGATTTACCTCTTTTAAAAAAGTTCTCTATTCATTCTGGGAGAATTGGATGATATGTGATTCCACTATCTCCTTAAACTACCTTCTTATCTCATCTTGATTTTCCAAGGAAAATCATTAACAACAACTACAGATACTGATTTTTTTCATTTTCTTACTTCACATGCCCTTCTTAAATCCTTGCAATATGGTTTCCTATCTAATCATTCAATTTAAACTTCTGGCCCCAAAGTCGTGAGTGATCTCTTAAATGCCAAACCTAATGTCTTGTGCGCTGTCCTAATCCCACTTGATGTCTTTATAGCATTTAACACTGTTGATCATACTCCCTCCTCAAGAATCCTCTCTCCTTCTTAGATTTTCATAAGACACTTTCTCTTCACTCTCTTTCTTCCTATGTGATTGCACTTCTCAGTCTCTTGTATAAAATCATTGTCCCACCCCTTATGCACAAGCTGGAGCCAACACCCTACTTGTTAGCTACCTTGTAGCAATGCACTTAATATCTCTAGCTTTTATGTACCTTAGTGGTAAAATGGATCTAATAACACAGTACTCAGGTTTTAGGGGGTTTTGGTTACCGTTGTTGTTACTGTTTTCAGAAAAAGAAAGAAAATCCACAAACAACTTCAAGAAGCCTTAAGTCCAAATGATTCCCGGAAAAGAGTTTTCCAGTGTCATTTAGGATCCCTGACAGCTTTAGAAAAGCCTTCAGTTTTCCCTTGGCTATAATACTCCACATCTGCTGGTGTGAGATCTCCCCTATTCTTATCACCTCAGATACACTCTGGTTATCATTTTGTCATCCCTTTCTCACCCTAGTCATCACTTTGTTCCAGCTTTAATCTCTCACCTCATTACTTCCTCTATACATCTCTAAGATTTCTCTCACCTTCTCTTCAGGGACTCACACTGGAGCCAATCTATCTGTCTGTCTGTCTCAGTCTCTCTGTCTTTTTGTCTCTCTCTCTCTACATATATGTATATATGTATATATTCTCGTGTACACACACATATGTATACATGCATAAGCACAAACATATGTACATACAAAAGATAAAATCTAAAGACACAGTAAAGGCCTTAGATGGCATACTTACAACGTTATCTCTCTCTCTAATCTATGCCTAACTCCACATATATGTGTGTATGCATGTGCAGATATCTATGCAATATATATGCCATAGTAGAAATAGAGCTAGAAGAAAAGTAAGTTCCAATCCCAGCTACAACACTTGGTAACTGAATGATTTTGGCAAGTCATTTGACCCTGAGTCAGCTAGGTGGCTTCATGGAATTAGGAAGACACCAGCTTTGTGACCCTCAGCAAATCATTTAATTTTCCATAGACTCAGTTTCTTTATCTATAGATGAATCAGGAATAATAATACCTACCTAGCTGGATTAGTGAGAGGATTAAATGAATTAACATGTATAAAGCACTTTGCAGACCTTAAAGTGTTGTACAAACATTAGCTATTATTATTAATCTCCAAGATTCTCATGCATCTTCATTGGTGGAACTCATACAATAGTATATGTCATATTTACTTTGAAGTACTTTAAAGAATGAAAGTGCTATATTAAGATTACCTCCAGATAGAATTCTCTAACGTTAGGCATCATAAAATTGAGTGTCATGATTTGGTTCAATACTTTGAAGGCTCTGCAATCTGTTTGATGCAAGTACCCTTTACAACCATGGCACTTTCATTCCCCACCCATCCTGTGAAATTCTTGATCTTGTCTTCTAAGAGACAGAATTACACTATAAATCTTTGTTAGAGCATCTCTCCCCAAATCCTCAAGCTCTTCCTTTTTTGTTTTTAATAAAAAAGCAAATTATTTAGCTTGTCCTGAGTCATCTTCCAAATGAGGAACCTTCTACAGAAAGAGTTTTTTCAATAATGGGAAGTTTTCTACATTTTGCCAACTGCTTCCTCAGCATGAGTGTATTCTTAGAACCATAGAAATGCAGATTTAGAAGGAATTTCAGAGGACATCTATTGCCACTGCAAGTATGAAATCCAACTGAAAGTCTAATAATATTGGTTTAAAGACTTGGTATAAAGGAAGCTTGATAGCTACAAGCATAAATAACTAGGACACATTTGAGGTGTATAAAGCTTTCTCTCCATGTGTCTCTGTCTCTATTTCTCTCCATATCTTCCTCTATCTGTGTGTCTGTCTATATGTGTGTATATATAAAATTATATACATATACATGCATACATACATACATATATAATACATATGTACATACATAAGTATTTGTGTATCTCATCTCTGTGATCTAGGAGCTTGTACTATCCTCATTTTATAGATGAGGGAATGGATGCTTACAGAGCTGCCTAAGGTCACACAACTAGTAAATGTCTGAGGCAGGAGGTGAACACAGAGCTTCCTGGCTCTAAGTGTAGCATTCTATATAGATGATGCTCATGTAGTGGCTGTGATAGGTTTTTGGACATCTTAAATTATTAGAAAGGGTTGTTTTTCTTGTATTTGTGTAAAACCTCCCTCCCTATAAATTCTACCAGTTGGCATGAATTCTGCTTTCCAATTCCATCCACACATCTTGCCTTTGTTCTAGTTTAGGGCAATGTGCTGCTCTCACTCTGTTCTTGCATTTGCATGCTTACAAACAATACTTACACAGCCCAACTTCAGACTGCCACCTTTAGGTCTGAACAACAGACCTAACCAAAGAACCTTCTTCACTCTACCTATAGTCCAAGTCCTTAGTGATCATTCTAAGGAAGTTCCTAAGAAAGCGCATTGTATTCTAGGGGAACCTAGGGAATTCCAGGTGCAGGGCAGATATTTTCTCCATTTAATAGATGAGGAAACTGAGAATCAATAGACAGAAATACTAGAAAGATCTGAGATTTCCTAGGAACAGAGGAGATTCTGGATGTAACTCCCTTCACCAATGCAACTTACAACCCATCTATCATATAGTAGGAAAGCCCCAGAAAATTGCTTAAGGCTCTGAGGTGTTAAATGAGTTGCCCAAGCTGGTATGCATGTAAGTATATTAGTCAGTAAGTATATCATATAGCCAATAAGTATCTGAGGTGGGAATAATTTTAAATTATAAAATCTTAGAATTTACATCTTGGATCAGATCTCACAGGTCATCTACCCCATCTCCTCAATTCTCCATTAAACAATTGATTTGTCACAAAAGTAAAACTACATTTAGAAAGGAAATGTGAAATTTTCTGTTGCCTTGCCAAAGTGTGTGGGTGGGAGGAGGGTAAGAAGGTTATGACAAATGAGAACATCCTCATGGTTTATTTTTGCTTAGGCAGATAGCATTTTTCTCCACATAGTAAAATACTAAGATTCTAAACCTACAATACATTAAGTAATTCATGCTTTACACTAAAGAAATAAAGATCTTTGCCACAGTCACCCAAAAACTTGGATTTTTTTTTTTTTTACAGATGTGAAAGCCCCTACCTTTTAATGCCATTCCCAGTAATGTACTTTAATCAAAACTCTTATTCAGGGTATTCTAAATAAAAGTTTCTATTCTATTTCCAAGGTTGGAGGATTACTTGTACACACATTAAACTGCCTTTGAGCTGAAATGCAGCTATAACTACCAAGCTAACCTCCCCTATCACCTCTTACCATTTCTTCCGAACTTCTCTAAACTAGTGTCTTCAGGGAGTCTGACACTGGAATCAAATTGTTTGAGTGAAATATGCTTTTTTCAATTAGCAAATTCCTCCCAGATTATCCTTCCTTTATTTCTTTCTCTTGCACCTTGGTTATAATGTTGTTGTTGATGGTTTGTTTTGATGAAAAGATTATTCCTTTTATCCCCTCACCCTTTGTATTTTAAAGATATGCACACATGTGCATGGTCTGGAGACAGGGAGGAAATTGGTGTTTGGAAACTTCTTTGTGAAAAAATGTGTATAAAAATCAATAAAATTCCACCTTATGATATCTTTGTTAGTTCAAATGTTGATGGAGTGAATGGATACTGAGATGATGTAAAGGCTTGCTTAACCTTGTAGAAAGCTGGGAACACACTCCTGGTATTGATGGCATAGGCAGCCTCATGCTCTGGCCTTAGAAGACTCTTGTGTTAACACTGAGTCATAATTGCTACTTGAGTCTAGCATTGGGAAGAAGGGGTATAGCATTGCCATTATTATCTATTCAGGATTCTGTATGATAGGAAATCAGAAATATTTCTTAGACAGTTCCAAGAACTGGGATTAGGATCCATTTGTCATTATGTAAGCAAAATTTCATGAAAGCTCCATCTCATTCTATAAATATACTATTAAAATTCACAGTTAAGATAAAGAGTTCACTCATAACAGAGATAAAAGGCAGTGATCTGACTTACATGGACATTCCTCCGGGTGACTTTTAGAAACTAAAAAATACTATGTAAGATTGGGGGGTACAGGGAAGACTTTCATGAGGAGGGTAGATGTTGGGAAAGTGTAGGTCAAACAAAGCATCAAGAACTCCAACCAAGGTCTAGAGAGGTTCCAATTTTATTGGTGGAGCATATCCCTCAAAGGTAAAATTATTAATTAATGTGATTTAACAAGCATTTATTAAATACCTGCTGTATACCTACCAGTGTCTGGGGGAAGGCTGAGATGGGGACAAGAGAGATGATTTTAAAAAATTACATTGCACTGTCCCTTAAGCAGTTTACATTATCTGGGGAAGAAGGAAAGACAAAACATATGTGAATGATGTATTTTTTTTAAAAAGTTTTGGGTTTGAACTTGTGTCACTGGTGTCCTGAATGTTGTTAGGAAACTCTCTCCATTCTGAGTGGTCCCTGGTCTGAAATCTAAACATTTAGAGAGTCGTTTGCCAGCATTGAGGTTTACACAAGCTCAGACTCTGAATATGTCAGAGCAATTCTCAAACCCAGGTCTTCCTAACTCCAAGGGCCATTTCTGTAGCCATTGTTACACTATCTTTCATATCTATAATTGAATACAAATAATTTTACAGTGAAGAATGTTTTGCAATAAAAGTAATGTATAAGAAACAAATCCTGAATTTGGGAGATGCTGTTTTAATTTTCTCATTACTTTTCATTTAATATTGTTTTTCATTCTAATAATAATGATGATGATAATAATATAATAATAATTAATAATAGAAAGAACATTCCATGGATTGCATCAAAAACCTATGTGACTTTTAGAGTTCATCTAGACCAGTCCTGTCCTACTATATTCCATATTCAATTTAAAGGCTTAGGAAACTGAGTCCCAGCAACATTAAGTGAATTGCTCAAGGCTAGATCTAGACCATCTTATTTCAAGTCCACCAGTGCTAAATCATACTACTACATGAGGAACTGATGAGTAATTTTTTGTGTAATTAATAGAGCTTCAATTTGGAAAAAAACAGAGTTCACTGCAGACTTCCTTTAAATAGTGAACCACTCACAGGCACTACAGCTAGAATCATTAAAAATTAATTTCTGTACAAATTTAATAAAAGCATCAAATGCACAAAACAAAGTATAGTATAAAAGAAAAAAATATGGAAGTGTAGGGTGGAAAGGACCTCATTTTTCTACATTTATTACTTTGACTGCTTTATGCATTTATAGCTCTTAAAATAATCAAGCTGAGGTCAAAAAATCAATCCTAACCTATTTATAGAATTGTAGATAAATCACATAGACAACATTATGGAAACAGACAGCTCATTCCATTCAATGAATATTGACCATGGCTTCCAGCATTTAGTACTCTTGTTTCAATATTAAAAAAAACAAAAAAAACAAAACAAAACTTTGGTTAATTTCAGGGCAAAAGTTTTCTGAGAGATTTTAGAAGTCCTTCTTAGTTAATGAATTAATGTTTATTTGAAAATCTAGGTAAAAGCCTTGGTAATCCCACATAAGGGAAGCCAAAAATCCGTTTCCAAGCTCTGAGCAGTGACATTTGTATTCTGAACACCCTGAACGTAAACCCCCCAACTGTTCTAACAAGGATTCAGTGCTGAATTATTGAGGATTATTCCTTTTCAACTTTGCCAGATATAATTGAATTCTTTTTCTTCATACCTCACTATTCTTCCCCTGAATTTTAAGTCATAGTATATAGGTATTTCTATTGGGGTTCACAGTGACTCACTCCAAAAATTCATTATCTTTGGAAGGATTTTGGAGCAAATAGAAACTTCCTAGATTTAGGCAGCCTTTCAGTCAAAATGGCATCCAGAGTGAATTGCAAGTCACAAAATGGGGGCTAATGAATGAGCTGAAGAAATGTAGAGTGCGGAGAAACAAAGAACAGAGCCCATTTCTTCTCTTGAATGAAATTGCGGAAGGCAGCATTGAAGGACAGTTCCAGAGATTAAACCTAGAGGAAGTTAGTACTTTCTTGAAAAACCATGCCCTTATCAACCACATAGGATAATAGGAAGCAATAATGGCATTTCCTCAGTCTTAAAAACTCAGTGTTATATGGAGAAGTTAAGTGATTTCCCTAGGGTTACATGGGTAATAAAAGCTAGTAAATGTCAGAGGCAGGATTTGATATCACCAAAGTCAATTCTTGGTGCTTTGCCCTGCACTCCATCCACCATGGCCAGACCTCTAGAGTGAGCAATAGTTGTTATACTGTAAGACTGATTCTACTGCTAGAAACTTAAGACTCAACTACAACTCATTTCCTTATGCCAGAAGAAAGTATTGCTAATCTTGATTTCAGAGTGATTCTTTCCTCTTTCACATGCCAAAGAGAGAGATGTGTTACTTCAGGAACTGAAACGCATGTACCTGTATGGTGTTAACTGAGAATCTGTTTCTAACAAAAAAGTGCCATTTAAAATTAAGGAATACACACAAGTACATAAAACAAAGACTGCCTTCCTAAAGTCTTCTCTTGACCTGAGTTTTCAGTATTTACTTTGTCTAAAAATGAACAAATAATGGCCCTTTTGCTCATCAGTTGGAGATCAATATTCTTGAGACACCAGGGACCATTGCTTGGTAATGGTTTGTAAATGCCACAATATATTAATCTTGGTGTGTTTGGAGGACAATTTACAGAGATGATGACCAGAACTTGTTATTAGATACATTTGCTCTGGCCAGTTCTGGAAGGCATGACTATACCCATTGACTTCTCTTCTCCCTAGAGACTTGATAAACTTGGGTGAACTAGACCATAGATGATTTTTGCCACAGTTGTGGACATAATAGTAGATAGAATATTGACTCCATGGAGTCAATGGTTGAAATCTTACCTCTAATGTTCTTTGCCTTTGTGACCTTTGGCAACTCAACCTGGCTCTCAGTTTTCTCAGTGGGTTAGACAGCTTCTGATGTGCTTCCTCCCTCTGTCTTTTGATCCTCTGGTTACTCATGAGTCCTAGAACAGTGCTCCCTTTCCTCTAGATTTACTCTTATTTAAATTAAATGACCAGCATTTTAAAAGGTTCATTTTATTAATGATGGATTTATGTTTGGTTAAGGTGGTTTCTTTTACTAGGATTTTGCCCAGTGAAGCATTCTGGATCCATTTTCCAATCATGAATTTAAATATAGGAAAGTGTTAACATTGATGATTTCTTATTTTCCTACTTCAGAAATCTGTGATTTTATAAATGAAGGTGTTCCTTCCAGTGAGGCAGATTTCAGTGCCTTCGGTCCTTTGTCTATAGAGCTCTTCATGAGCTCTTATAGATGAAAAAATTCATCACTTGCTAGCAAACTTTGAGTGACTAAGTCATTTTAACTACTTTAAATACCCAAGTTAACCACAAAGGAAATACGAATTAAGATACTATCTACATTCAGAGAAAGAATAAATAGAAATAAGCATAGAATGATTTTATAGATAAATATATTTATGTTCTCTCTCTCTCTCTATATATATACATATATATGTATATATATATATATATATATATATATATATATGTATACTTACACCCACATATGTGTCTCTAATGGTAACCATGGGTAGGGACAGAAAAGGAAAATAAGAAATTTGCATACTAGCTTTATTATATATTTAATAATAGATAATAGATTTGCAGTTTCAAATGTAATTTTTTTTATTATACTATGTTATGAAAATATTTTATTTTACTCTATAAATTAAAAATTAAATAAATAAAACAATTTTAAAATCACCTGCACTTTCCTTCTGGTCCTGAGACAGAAGATATACAATCTATTGCCAAGTCCATAGCTGGAGCTTTTTCCAGCTTTTTCCAATTTATAATTTCTGAGACCACCTCCATGCTCAGTATAACATGGATAAAGAACCCTTAATCACCTTAAGAAAGCAGCAGGCATGATAAAAATATAGTATGTATAGTCTCTAATGGTATTTGTGACCTAAAGAATAGTATAAGAGATAGTGTGGGTTTGTGTTCAGTTAATTATTTCTCTGTTATCTTAGATGTAATTAATATCTACTATATTGTCCTTTGGGTGTATTGAAGCATTTGAAATATTTCAGATTTGCCTCTGTGAATGATTTTCTAAGAGGTATAAGGAACTTCTAAAAATTGCACATGGAGAAGATGAGAATGAACACATTTCAAAATTGTCACAAGAAAAGAACATTTAAAAATTACCTTGAATACTTAGAGTTATTAAAGCTATCCTGATATGATAAACTTGATTTATATGCTTATTAATTTTGTTAAACTTCGATGAATTCATAGTATCTTGTTTCTGAAAACCTTACTTAACTTATTCCAGCACTGTTCCCACTGAAAATCCACCTTCTTCAAAAAGCAAAACACTATGTACTTTAGAGCATGTGTGCTTAAGCTTAAGTAGAGCTCTGTGGCCTTGGTGAATGGATACAGTGGTCTTCTTAAATTGACTTGAGGGACACCTCAGTGTCATTAAGAAAACTTTTGTTTCTCTGCAGTGAAAGAAGGAACAATAAGTACAGTCTCGGGTTTGTGCTCAAATGACTTGATTAATGGTAATAGCTAATAATATAGTGCTTTAAGGCTTGCAAAGTACTTTACAAATGTTGTTTCATTCTCATAGCAATCTTAGTAGGTAGGTGCTATTATTGTCGTTTTATAGATGAGGAAACTGAGGCAGACAGAGCTTAAGTGACTTGCCTCGGATCACACTGCTGGAATCTGAGGTAAGATAACAACCCAGACCTTTCTGACTCCATATCTGGTGCTCTGTGCCTCTTGCCACCAACTGTCTCATAATTCAATTCATTTCAATGCAGCCAATATTTATTCAGTCTATAGTCTGTGTAAGGTACTTTGCAAGTTACTTGAAGAGAGAAAGAGAGAGAGAGAGAGAGAGAGAGAGAGAGAGAGAGAGAGAGAGAGAGAGAGAGAGAGAGAGAGGAAAAAAAGATAAATAAGACACAGACCCTGTCCTCATAGAGCTTATAATCCAGTCATGTCCATAAAGTAAACAAAAAATAAGAGTATTCTCTCAAAATGTGTCTCATTGCACAACGCTGATTCTGTACTTCATTCAATCCAATGTATGCATTAACAGCTAATTCACTATTTTATTAAACATTTGACAGCATCACTTTCAACTAAACTTCTTCAATAACTATTAACATTTAAATTAAATTATTTTCAGTTTAAAGGTATTATAACTTTTTAGTCAATTTTTCCCAAGTCCCCATCAGTATTATTTGTCTGTTCAGTCTCATTCATTTTTCCCCTAGTACTTTCACGGTTAGAGTTAATTTATACAATTTTCTGATACCTATCTTTGCTTGTGGGTCAAGAGGGCATCTTTGCTGATGGTTTTAGCAACAAAAGCTTAGATGTACTATTAGTAAAACTCCTACTCTCATAATGGTTAGGCAAAGAAAAAAAAACTGCCACAGGAAATAACGACATTACTATCTCTTGGAAATATTTACAGCTAAATTTGATGTCTGCCTATAACAGATGACTTAGAAATAATGTAAGCAAGCTGCCCATGATGAGGAGAAGCAGAGTGAACCAATAGCCACACTCTTCCTCTGACTCCAGGGCCATCAACTCTCTTCTGTGTGGCATAAGATTCACCAGTTTTTCTCATGGTACTCTAATTATAAATGTCTTGGATTTAATTGTGTAGTGTGATAAGTTTCAAATTATTTGATGCAAAGATGAATTTCTGAACTTCTGTTTCAAGTCACTGAACTACATAGCCTAACAAAACTAAAGACTCAGAAAGAATAAAAGTAGATATTAAAGCAAACTTGTCACATTTTCAGAGAGACAATGTGCTGCAGTGGTTTAGAGAGTTAGCCTTGAAATTACAAAGATTAAAGATGGGTTCAAACATTTTATTTTAAAGTTACATAGTGTTCCAAGCAACAACCTAAATGCATTTTGAGGAGCAGAGGAGCCTTGATGGAGGGACTTTCCTACGTTAATGTTCTCATAGGTTTTACTTCTCATCCCCTTTCCCTCCCCAAAGATTTTTTTTTTTAAAGAGTTCTTAGAGAAAGAATTTTCACATGCATTTTTAGCCATGTGAAAAGTTGAGGGGAACAGTCTAGTAATATTTAATAAATTCCTTTTCATCTTTCCATCTTCTCTCTCATCCCAAGAAAGATAATGAAGTTGGTGATGGTGATGGTGATAATATATAGCATTTATAATGATTATATAACATTATTATGATTATATAGCAGATTATATAGTAAGTTATTATGATTACATGGCATTTTATGGTTTTAAAAGCTATTTACAAATATCATTTCAATTTATTCTTACAACAATCGTAGGAGTTAAGAATTATTCTAATTCCCACTTTATAGATGAAGAAACTGAGGCAGAGAGAAGCTATATGACTTGCCTAGACTCACAAAACTTGCAAGAATGTGAAGTCATATTTAAGTTAAGGTGTTTTTAGAATAAAAATTTATTCAGATTCATTTAATTTTTGAGATTTTCATGCAAATTTAGACAACAACTTTAGACAAATTTAGACAACTATTATAACACTAGACCCTTGGGGAGGGAATCATTTAGAAAGAGAATTGTGATGCAAACGGGTAGAGTATAAATCCTCAACCTTAGATAACTAAAATTCAGTCCTTTAAAAAATATCTATGCCCACAGTGTGCAGACAGACAAAGGGACAGAGAGAGAACCAGTTGTAACTCTGGTATGATGACAATAGTACTAGAAATGAATAAGAGAAGGAAAAAAATGGAGTCAGATTTCAGAGAAGAAGCCTGGCTGGTGCTATCTCAAAGCTGTCACCTATTGGCGCTGAGGGTAAACATTTCTGACCTCCGTTCTAGGCCTTCTTAGGTGTCAAAGTACAAAGACCAGTTCTTTGCACGTACAAGGCATTCATTTTTGTTGGACTGATTTCGTGTCATAATTCATTGCCCCTTATTATTACCATATGACAAATGGAAACTTGAGCTACAGAGAATCAGTCATATGATAAATATAAATTATTATGACTGCCATAAGAGTACTTTTTTTTTTTTAAAAAAAAAGATCATGACAGCCTTTTAAGAATAGCAATAATATTGTCAGAGTGGCAGCAGAATGTGTTGTGCTATGTTGTAAATAGATGCAGAGAAAAGTGATGTCAACTCTTAAATGTCCCTGGCAACACGGCATATTGAAAGGCGGGGAATAAGACCTTAGTTGACTTTAAAAAAAACCCTCCTACTTTGAAATGATCTCAGATTTGTAGGTGTCAATAAAGTATTCAACATAACAAGTTCATTAGAGAATATTCCTAAAGACTCTGAGAGAACTTTGTTTTCTTGACATTTTGAGAACTTTGTTCTGGTGTGGATCTGTCAGGGGTTGGAATAAAATGCATTATTCTGTGAAGATGTTTGGAGAAGTCGATTGTAAGCAGTCAGTCTGGTGAATAAGGACCACTAGAAAACTGAGGAACCAGTGACCTTAAGTTATTCCTTCAGACTGTGTCATGCTATCCACACCTAATAAGAAAAAAAAATGGTGATCATAAAATGTTAAAAAAAGAGTATTCCTTCCCTCAAGCAATCAAAAAAAGAAATAAAGCAACCCATTGTTATGAATTAGATTTTGATAAACACATTAGAAGTCTGAGGAGAAAAATGATTTTTGGTGACAGTTTGCGTTCATGGGGTCAGGGATACCTGTTTGGAGGCAAGTGAATAGTATTGTTGAAAATAGTAAAGATCAAGGAGAAGAATAAGGATGGATCAATAAAGCTAAAGAAGAGATTTTGTGCAAGTAAAATACTAAGAAAAATAGAATGATCACCTTTTGAAAAGCCACCTTACTGCTTGAACAGAAACCTTGAGCTAGAGGAATCAACACTTTTAGCCTCAAAATACCTATGCTGGAACCCCATGAGTTTTGAATGCCTATTCTATTTCGGTTCCATTCTAGTCCCACCCTTCACTACCACTTAGACACCCAATTTTTACCAGAAGAAGTAGAATGCTTCTTTATCTTGCCCTAAGGGAATGACAGATCATTTCCCTGCACCTAACATAGTATCTGGCACATTATAAGTGATTAATAAATACTTGTCTATTAATTAATTGATAATTACCTGGTATTTTGCAACATCTTTTCTCCCAAGTAAACATCAGGTGAAAGACAAAGAAAATTATTATGCAAAGTTGATCTCACTCACGGAGTAGTTTTTAAGTATTTCACACTGCAATAGTCATTGAAGTAGAAATTGTGTAGATTTTTTTCCTCAAAATAAGTATCTGTATGTATGGCTTACATTAAAAAATTCCAGGGATAAAATAGAAGCCTTTTTGTCCTTTTGTTTGGCCATATGGATGGAGGAACTATCCTTTGGGATTGTCAAAGTAGCATGAGTGATAACAGATTGTGATTTGGAGACATTTGTGAAACTTGAGAGAAGAACATCCTTGCATGACTATAGGCCATGTGTTATAAAATCTGTTGGAATGAAAAGAATATGTATTTTGGAAGAGGCTTGAAAAACTTTACAGATATTCAATAGAAGAAAGGTCTCACAGCGGAAAAAAAAAGATCTTTGTGATTGTTAGTTATAAATATACCTCATTGGGCATTTTGCCTTCTCTTTCTTAAGTTTCTAAAATGACTAAAAAGAAGCCAGTGCCTGTTCTTTAATTATATGTCCATGTGTTTGTTTCTGGGTGGCCATTGTGTTAAGTAATTCAGTCTTAAGAATGCTTTTTAATTCCTTGTTCTCAGGAACTTAGAGCAGACATAAAGTTTGTGGGGCAAGTTGAATTTGGAAGGAAACAAGAAGTTAAAAACAGTAGGAATAAGTAAGAAGAGAAAATGGAAAAGGAAAGGAAAAAAATCTTTCCAATATAGCCACTATTGTCTGAATATTTCTTTAGATATTTCAGGAAATGAATATGACAGGATTTTGAAAGACAAATGTGAATATTAATTTGATATTACAAAAAGTACCAATACTGTGACAGTGGGGCCTAGGCTTCTGTTTGCCTAACCCTAAATTAAGCTCCATGTTTTCATTCTTGTTATACATTATTCCTCTTCTTGTACACAGTGTTCCAAGTTCTAGTTCCAATGCTCCAAGTTCCAATGTTCCAGTTCAGACAAACTGAATGGCCTGCCATGCCTCACCTAGGATGTTCTGTCTTTCATCTCTCTATTTGTGCACTGACTCTCCATCCCTCCTAGAGTTCATTCCCTCATCATTTCTGCCTCTTATAAGAGAAATTCTCATTTCTTTCTATACTCAGCTCAAACATTCCCTTATACATGAAGTCCTTCCTGAGTCTCCAGCTCTATGCTAATGGGCACTACCTCAGTCAAACTGAGGTCTATTAAAGACCTTAGTGTTGAAAGTCTAAGGTCTCCTACTGCAGTCATCTCCAGTCATCCTGATCTATTTCTGTCCACTGGACCCAGATGACTCTGGAGGCAAAAGTGAGGCTGGTGACTTTGGATAGCCTGACTTCATTGAAATCCAATTCCCTTGATTGCCATGGTATCGCCTCCCTGATGTCAGTGGTCCTTTTTGAGGATGATGGACAACTACTTCTAATTCTGTTCCTATAGCACTTCTATTCATGTAATTCCCAGATCTGCATATCCAGTAGAAACCTGTTTCATGAGGTCCAATTTTGCATCATCAGCTATTTTTATACATATCAAATTGGATATCCTCCAGGCATCCTAAATTCAGCATGTCTAAAATAGAACTCATGATTTCCACTCACCCACCCACTCCTTACAACTTCCCTATACTTCTGAGGGTAGCACCATCAACCTAGTCAAACAATCTCACAACCTCATGATCATCTTGCTATCCTCTGTCATAGTCACTCCATATAAGCAATCTGGGGACATGTCATTTCCACCTTCCCAAAATCTCCCAGGTACCAATCCCCATCCCTTGATTCACATTGCCACCACTCAGCTATAGGCTTCTCGTCACCTCATCCTTGGACTAGTCTTATAGACTTCTGGTTACTCAATCTACCTTAAGTTGGTCACCTACTTCAAGTATCTCCCCATTTCAATCCATCTTCCACTTGACTGCCAGGGTGATTTTCTTAAAGTACAGGTCTGACTATATCATCTTCAAACTCAATAAATTCCAGTGACTCCTCTATTATTTACCTCTAAAATCAAATATAAAATCCTCTCTTGACATTTAAAGCCCTTCACAGCCTGACCCCTTCCTGCCTTTCCAGTCTTTTTGTACTTTATTCCCTCTCTCCACATATCCAACAATTCAAAGACACTAAGCTTGTTGTCAGACCTGGATTCAAATTATGCTCTGCTATTACTGGCTGTGGAATCATGGGTAAGTTGGACCTCAATTTGTTCTTATTTAAGTGAGTATGAAATCACTGCTTATACTATTTTTCTCACAATGTTATTGGGAAGATCAACTTTGTTGATGTATGTGAAAGCCCTTCAGGAACAACATGTAGTCTCTCCTAGAAATCATGGTTCATCAGAGAGTTTCTTCTCTGAATCTCATCTCACTTAGGACCTGGCACAGTGCACTGTGCATAATAAAGCACTATGGAGACCTTCTGAGATATAGATCTGCTTTTGGGACCTTAGGCAAGTTGATCAATTTCTTTGGCCTCAATTTCCTCATATGTAAACTTGAAGATTTTGATCACCATGATCTATAAAGTATCATGCAGCTCTAAATCCTATGATCCTAATTTGAATGCTTTTCCCTTTCTTCTTCCCCTCTCTAAATCCCAAGTTCTTGGTACCCAAGTACTTTCTTGATGCCCGTGGCCCTTCCTCATGGCACCATATATGAATTCAGTCAATCAAAAATAAACTATTAAGCACTTCCTATGCTCCAGGAATTGTACTAATTGATGAAGTTACAAAAAAGACAAAAGATAGAGCCTGACCTTGAGTAACTCAGAATTTAATGGAGGAGACAGAATAATAGAGACGAGAGGGAAAGATTTGAGACCATCAGGTTACATGATCTGGACCATGCCCTTTTGAGAATGTGTACAAAGTGCTGCCTCACTAGACCTCATAAGTCTACAGAATGGTTTATTTATTTTGTGGGTTTTTTTGCCAAGTACTAAGTATAAAACCTTGAATTATTCAGGCCTTGAGCTGCAAAGTTAAATGTATAATCAGAAAATGCAATGTTTTCCTGGGCAGGTTGACTCAACCACATAGCTCTGTGTGTGGCCACTGAATTATTTTGAGTTCTTATCAGATTGCTGGGTGAAAGGGAAGCAATTCATTTTACAGCCAAAACATTTACCTTTTACATAGTCTTTACATAGTCTTGTGTGTTTAAAATTCTAACTTTCACATTTACAGATCTTCATATTTTAACATTTTAATTATTTTTGATTGAACCTTAAGAATACGTCAGTATGAAGATTCTTAACTTTTGAATGAGTGGGATCATGTATCCTTTTGGCAGTCAAACTGTATGCATAAGCTTCAGAACAATGTTCTTAAATAATTGAAGGAAATGCTAAGTTTCAATTAGCATAAAAATGGTTAAATAAACAATAATACACAAATATAATATTTATATCATAATTATTTATTGAATTTTCCAATGATTCAATAACTAGTTCAACAATTTATAATTATTATTTATGTAATATAATTATTTAATAAATAAAAGTAAAATGATATCATTTTCCTTATCAAGTCGATAGACCCTTCTAAAATAGATGAATTGCTGGTTCTATAGAACAAGAACTTCTTGAAGACAGAGACTATATCTTTGTATCCTTACTACCTGGCACATAGTAGGTGCTTAATGAATGTGTGTTGATTGATGAATTGATTCAATAAGCAAATATTTTAGGTCATCAGAACACAGAATCTAATGTTTTCTGTTCCAAAGCTTTGAGTATTTATAAAGAGTAGGAATTCATCAGAGTAAATAGCTCGTACTTTCCCTTCCCTCCTACCCTTTTGATTCAGTTATATGGTAATTTCTACCTACTGGTTTGAATTGACCCTTATGGCACCCTTTGATTTTAAGCTCCTCAGCTTCAAGTGGCTAACCTTCACTGACAATAAAACCATGCTAAGACACAGCCAAAAAACGGAAACATTCCAGCTGAATTTATCATGCTGTCAAGATTTCAAACACCAAAACTCAGTGCCTCCCTATTCACCGTTTTTGGTGCCCAAGAGAAAAAAATGTGATCATCTAGTGAATAATGTGCCACTGGAGTATTATACTTATCCCTAGGAAACTTAGCATTCTCTTCATTTACCATTTCTGAAAAATGGTAGAGGGTTTGTTTTTTTTTAATAATAAAAGCAAGACATTAAACCAGCAAAGAGCAGTCTTCTTGAAAGCAACCAAGGAAGATTTGGGAAGCAGAAGAGTTCAACCAAACTGAATCAAATGGTATTGGGAGTGTGGTGATAGCTGATGAAGCTGTTGGACCTGTGATAGCATCGCAGGAACTGGACCCAAGTCAGTCTGAAACGTCATGCTGAATGATTTGCCACTGAATGTCAGAGTAGGCTTAAAGACACTTCACTTTTCCACATAGATAAAAGAATGATACCAGAAATGGACAGTATTCATTTTTCTGGGACACAGTTGCTATTGATAAATTGATGAATATTTTGCAAAAGCTAAAAGGAAAATGTTGAATGTTTATAAAATTCTACTTATACTCTAATATACACTAAGCCTGTTGTTGTGATTTTACTCGTTAGACATTTTGCCACTCCATTTGGGATTTTCTTGGCAAAGATACTAGAGTGGTCTGGCATTTCCTTCTCTAGCTCACTTTAGAGATGTGGAGACTGAGGGAAACAGGATTAAAGGAATTGTCCAGGACCACCTAGCTAGGAAGTGTGTAAGGCTGGATCTGAACTCATGGAAATCAGTCTTCCTGACTCCAATCCCAGTATGCTATCTACTATACCACCTAGGTGCCCAATGTTCCTAAATAGATCCTATACCTAAATGTACCCTAATTCAGATTTACATTAACTATTGCCTACACTATTATAGATGAATTTCTTTCATTTCTTAGCCTTCCTTCACCAAGTTCCCAAAATCATCTTCCAAACACAGTAACATCACTACCCTGCTCTCAAACTTTTAACTTCTCAGAGACCCATTGTCTACAGGATAAAGTGCAAAATCCTTACTATTTATCTTCAGTCATATTCCACATAAACGAAACTATTAACCATTCATTTGGGCAGTTAGATGTTACAGTGGATAGAGTGTACTGCCTGGAGTCAGGAAGACTTATCATCTGGAATTCAAATCTGTCTTTAGACACTTACTAGCTGTGTGACCCTGGACAAGTCATGTAACCCTGTTTACCTTGGTTTCCTCATCTATAAAATGAACTAGAGAAAGAAATGGCAAACCACTCCATTATCTTTGCCAAGAAAACAACAAATGTGGTCATGGAGAGTTGGACATGACTAAAATGACTAAATAAAAACATCCCATTCCACACCATTCCCTTGTTGTCTCCCTTCTCATCTTTGCCTAAGACTTTCCCTACCTAGGTTGTTGTTGTTGTTGTGTTTGTCCTTCATTGCCAAAGAAGACCATGCCATCAGAGAAATGATGACATGACTTGCACTTGACTTTGTTTTGAGTGAGGAAGGGCTGTGCAGGTCACCAGCCTCACTTCTCCTCCAGAGCCACCTGAATCCAATGACCAGATATTCATCAAGATGACTGGAGATGACCCAGGATGCACTGGGAGACCTCAGCCCCTTTAGGCCAAGGTCTATTCAGGTACTCGCTTAGAGTGAGATAATGTCCATTCATTGAATAGGCCTGATAAAAGCAAGGACATGACACTCCCCAAATATGACCTACACAGTGACAGGTGGTTGCTATGGTAAATGTGAAAAGTAGGAGGTCTTCCTCAAAAGAAAGAGCAAACTCTTCCATCTAGATGTATACTGTCCTTCTCCAAATCTCTTATGCCCCTCTGACGCCACATATGCACTTACTACAGTCCAGTTTTCATTATAATTAGTCATGAATCTATCTTAAATAGATTGTAAACTCTCTGAGGTGGAGGCTGTATCATTTCTTACCCTTGTTTGTATTCAGAGTTAGGTGACCTCTGTCTGAGTGTTACCCCTGCCACTAGCTGCTACCTGGAACAAGTCTCTAGTGCTTTACTGGACCTGTGTTTTCTCATATATGAATTGAGAGGGACAGAATGAGATTGTCTCTAAAGTCTTCTTTTGTCCTTTCCCCATTCACCACCAATTCCTTCCAATAGTGAGCAGGTCCAATACCAAAGTCAGAGATATGGGAATTCATTATTAGATTAAGTACCTAAAGTGCTTTTGAAGGTTACAGTCATTTGGTTGAACTTTACCTGTCATTTTCCAGAGAAGGAAGTTAGGTGCACTGGGGATTATTGAGAAGGTGCCAAGAGTTATTAACAGATGAGGATGTCAACAAAACCTTGTGAATGGGAACTTGCTCATGGTCCAAACACAATAATCCATTCCAGGAATGAAATGAGCCAGTTGGTAAATTATTCTTAGTATCACAGGATTTTAGGATTTAGTGCTGGAAAGTAGTTTGGAGACATTGCTTGTTCTAAGGCCACACAGGGAGTAAATTGAATAGCTCAGATTTGAATAGAAATCATTTTACTACTAGTCTTGTGCTCTTTTCAATATTCCTTCCTACCTCCCCCTTTCAAAGCTGTAGGCAACAAATTCAGGACGTGAGGCAGGAAAACATGTTATAAGCTCAAGAGCAAGAAATTCAAAGTTAATGGAGGAAGAGGAGGGACGCACAAGGGAGAGATTACATTATAAAGAGGAGTATCCTTGTGTCCTTTCATAAATGACAACTCTGCCCCCCAACAAACAACCCCTACAACATTTCCATCTCTTAGAGTGCCACTGTTATTATTTCAGATTTGCAGGTGGGAACAAACTGCCTCATCGATATTGGCAAAGTTCTCCAATCAAAAAATCAGATTTTTTTATTTATTAATATTTTCTCACCATAATGAATCATTCAATCTGAAGCATCACCTCTACCATAAACAAATACATGGATAAACCTAAATATGCATGGCTACTATTCTACTGCTACCTTTTTATTCTGCTTCTATGGGACAACTCGGTTATACAGTGGATAAAGTACAAGACCTGAAATCAGGAAGACCTGAATTCAAATCTGATCTCAGTTACTTGCTGGCCCTGGGCAAATCACTTAATCCTGTTTGCCTCAGTTTCCTCATGTGTAAAATGAGCTGGAGAAGGACATAGCAAACCACTCTAGTATCTTTGCCAAGAAAACTTCAAATGGGGTCACAAAGAGTCAGACACATCTGAACAATAACAATAATATAGGACAATTGAATAAGAAATGTTTGGGAACAGAGGATAAACGAGAAAGTTCCCAACAGCTCGTTGTGTTCGTTTTGTGAACAATAGGAGTCATTCCTTGGGTTTCAGGAATATTTATCCATGTTCTGCCAAACCAATTTTAGAATAGTGCTTTGGGTATGTTTGGTAGATCTTATACTGATGAAACTGATTTCCAGAATAAGCAAATACGTATTATGTACAACCCTACCTGAATGTTTCTCTCCCTGTTATAATCAGGTATTCAGGTGATCCTCATGTCAGCCCCGGGCCACCAGTGGTCCTCTGTTCGTTGGAATCCATACATGGCTCTTTTTGCCTTTTTCAGTTCCTATGTTCTACATCAAGTAACGAGCTTGAGTAAGAGTGGTTTCTTTTCTTGTGGGGAGATTTGGTATCAGTCAATCAGTAAGTGTTATTATAATTCAATTTAACAAATATTTATTGAGCCTATTACTTATACTAGTGTTATTATACAACTTAGCCTTGTAGTTTTGAATTTCTATGCAACCTTAGAGGTTATTTAATATCTTGTTTTATAGATTAGATAATAAAAACCCAGAGAGTCGAAACTTTGTCCAAAGTTGCATAGGCAGCAGAGATGGCAATTGATTCTATGATTTCAAATCCATGTTTCTTTGTATTATATTGTGCTGAACTTAGACTCATAGATGTAAAGCTGGGAAGGACTTCAGAGGGTGTCTAATTCAGCCTCTGTCACTATATATATATGAGGGGCTTACAGACCAGAAAAGTGAAAGTTATAGAGGTAATAAGCACCTGAGGTGAGAGCTGTCTTTGCCCTGTCTCTGTAGCCCATTAGTGATCTTTCCAGAGTACCAAGGCTCTTTGGGAAGTCTTTGTTCACAAAAATTGTCAACAGTCTCTTGAATATTTCACATCTCACAATATAAGTATATGACTCTCAGGCTGTTATTTACACATTCCATAATGTGGAACTCCTCTAGTTTTGTTGTTTAGTTGTTTTTCAGTCATGCCCTACACTTCCTGATGCCATTTGGGGTGTTCTTAGCAAACTACTGAAGGAGTTTGTCATTTCATTCTCCAGCTCATTTTACAGATGAGGAAACTGAAGGAAATGAAGTTAAATAACTTGCTCAGGGTCACACAACTAGTGTCTGTGGTCGGATTTGAACTGATGTCTTCCTGACTCCAGACCCAACACACTATCCACTGTGCTATCCACACTGCAGCTATGCGCATAACTGCCCCAGTTGACCTACAGATACAGAAGAAGAAGGCAGTGGTAGGATAGTAGTGATGTAAGTGTACTTCTCCTCTCTCTCTTGGTGAATTCATAAGTTCTAAGGGCTTTAACTATCTTCTCTGTGCAGATGATGAGTCACAAATTTCTCCATCCAGCCTTAGTTTTTCACGTGAACTTCACTCTCACCAACTGCCTATTAAACATTTATTTAATGTCTAATGTGATGCTCCAGTGACATCACAAACTCACCTTGTCCAAAATTCAACTAATTATCTCTCTAAAGTAGCTTCTCCTTCCAATTTTCCGTCATTTCTGTGGAAGATACCACCATACTCCCAAGTTAAAAAACTCAGTATTATCCCTAAGTCCTTACTCTCTTTCTCCCAACTTGTATAATCAGTTGCCTAATTTATCCTTTGCCTCCACAATTTCATTTTATTCAGATTCTGGGCTACATGGAAGTTTTTGATGACTCTTTCTGTCTACTCACATAGCCAACACCATAGTTCAGGCTGTTATTTCCTCTTGACTAGATTATTGTAACAGACATATTCATTGGTCTTCCAGCCTCAAGTGTCTCACCACTTCTATCTAGCCTCCATGTTTCTGCTAAGACAATTTTCCTTAAGTAGAAATTTGATCATTTCACTACTCTACTCAGTAAACTCCTATGCCTCTTTATTGAGCTTTCAATAAAATAAGAATTGCTCAGTTTGACTTTTTAAAGCTTTATAACTTGCCCCTCATCTAGCTTTCTAGCCTCATTTGTCATTACTTGGGCCTTCTCTCTCTATATTCCAGTTTTTGGACTCACTATCCACCATACCTGGAAAACACTCCTTCCTTACCCCTCCTCAAATCTCTCTCTCCCTTCAAGACATATTTAAAATACCACCTTCTGAATAAAACCTTTCATGATCTTTCTTAAGAGGGATTTTATCCCTCCACTGTTCTCTCCCTAACTACCTTATATTTATTGGTTTGTATTGGTATTTGTTCTCTTTGCATATATTCTATATACACTTAAATATGTGCATGTTGTTTCCCTCATAGAGTGTTTGCTCCTTGTCAATTGGGACTGTTTCATTTTCTTTTAATTTTTACCTACTAATTTATGGAATGAAAAATTATTTCCATAACATAGTAAAATGAAAAAAGATGATTGCACAAGAAACTGCAAATCTATTAGCACAACTTGATATGCCATATGTGTGTGTATTCTTTTTTTAAAAGTATTTTTCCCAAGTTTCATGTCAACAAAATTTTTAGCATTCTTTTTTACAAGATTTTGAGTTCCAAATTTTCTTCCTCCCTCCCTTCCCCTCTTCTGAAAATGTTAGGTAGTTTGATACAGTTCATACATGTGCTATCATTTAAAAAATATTACCATATTGGTTATAGTTGCGAAAGAAGAAAGATTAAAAAACACAAGAAAGAATGAAGCAAGTATAAAAATATCTTTCAGTCTGCATTCAGAGCCCATCAGTTCTTTATCTGGATATGGACAGCATTTTCCTTTGTGAGTCCTTTGTGCTTGTCTTGTGTTGCTGAGAAAAGCGAGTCATTCATAGTGTACAGTGTTTTCCTGGTTCTGCTCATTTGACTTGGCATCCATTTGTATAAGCCTTTCTTGGACTTTCTGAAATTTTCCTGTTTCTTATTGCAAAATAGCATTCCATTACATTCATCTACTGCAACGTGTTCAGCTATTCCTCAATTGATGGTCATCCCTTCAATTTCCAATATTTTGCCACCATGAGAAAGGTTGCTATAAATATTTTTGCACATGTAGGTATTTTTCCCTTTTTTTACGATCTCTTTGGGATACAGACCCAGTAGTGGTATTGCTGGATCAAAGGATTATGCATTGTTCAGTTGCCCTGCCATTCCTTTCAAATATACTACAAAATTATCATGTAAATTTCTTTTCTTTCATCCCTCCCCCACACCTTCCCTAAGTGGCTTGTGTTAGACAAAAATAGTGGTGTATCCATGTGTAAATGTATATATGTATGTATTTATGGATAGATGAAAGAAATTATTCTATACATACTTCTCTTTATCAGTTCTTTCTCCAGATGCAGATAGCATCTTTCTTCATATGCCCTGTATAGTTAATTTGGGTATTTGTTGTTTCATTCTTTGTATTTGTACCCACAGTTAAGTGTTTAACAAATGTTTGCTTCATTGGTATTCTGTCTGTTGTTGCTGCATCATTTCAATCATTTCTGACTCTTTGTGTTCCCATTTAGTTTTTCTTGGCAAAGAAACTGGAGTTGTTTGCCACTTTCTTCTCTAGCTCATTTTGCAAATGAGGAACTAGGGTGACAGAATTAAGTGACTTGCCCAGGGTCACACAGCTAGTAAGTTTCTAAGACCAGATTTGAATTCCTGAGTCCAGGCCCAGTACTTTATCCATGGTGCCACCTAGTTGCCCATTCTGTATATGCTATCTGTATATGTCTATCTTGATCTAAATCTATTGCAGTATCAAACTCTATCTGTGTGTGTATATACATATATATGTATGTATATATGTGTATGTAT
This sequence comes from Notamacropus eugenii, assembly GCF_028372415.1. Classification (NCBI taxonomy): domain Eukaryota; kingdom Metazoa; phylum Chordata; class Mammalia; order Diprotodontia; family Macropodidae; genus Notamacropus; species Notamacropus eugenii. The sequence continues at coordinate 379,117,168 of NC_092876.1, read as the reverse complement.
ATGTGTGTATCTGTGTATGTGTATACATGCACTCTTCTTGTTTACAGTCTTTAGAATGTAAGATCCTTGAGTGCATGGATTATTTCATCCTTTGTATACTCAGGGCCTTGTACAGTGCCAAGCACCTAGTAGGTGCTTAATGAATGCTTGTTGTGTCATTGATTTTGGCCATCATAATAGCAAGTGATCATGTTCTCTTTCCTAAAAGCTACTTGTTAAAAAAGAAAAGAAATGACAAGTGCATACAGTGATACCTTTGCAAACATCTCATGCATGAAATTTGAAGATATAAAGTTACTAAATATTCTTTTGTTTCTTATCCCACATATGTGTCAGAATTCCTAACATTGGGATTCATATACATTCAAAGAAGAAAAAAAGTCTTTCCCCCCCATATTTCCAGTATATGCCAGAATTCCAATAATCAGTCAGTTTGCACATGCACCAGCTTCCAGTTGAAATGCCCCCTAAGAAGTCCAGCAGTTACAGGCAGTAATGCATGTGGTGAAATGTAAGAGAGCCCTGTAATAAAAGCTCATTGAGAATGCAGAGTATGTTTCAGCATTAGGCATTCTCCTCATGTTTCACATAAATGCATCCTGTTCTCATGAGAGGATGAGCAGTACATTTGCACTGGCTCATTCAAATTGAATGTTGGTAAAAGGAGAGTCTTGAACAAACAGAGAACAGTCTGGCATTTTTTAAGACAGGAGAAAGGTTAAGCTGTCTGCTGCTCACACGGCTGTTTATTGGATGTTTATTTGTTGACTCTGGTGTGCACTGAAGGTAGATTTCAAAAAGACATTGATACTGTTTCAGATTTGATGCAAAGTATAGTTCAAATGCAATTTTACCAGAACTCTCTGTATCAATATATATTTTCGCAATAAAGTTCAGATCTCTGTCCGTGACTTCACCTGTTGTCACACCCCCTCCTGTGGATAACGGCATTTTGTCAGAAAGCCAAGGATCCTCTGAGAACATAGCCTGTAATGCATTTTTGTTTTGTACTCTTTAAATTTTTTTTAAAAGTCCTGCAGTTTTTAACTTCAGTACTCTTTGGACTACAAGAGCCGATCGAAGAAAAGATCTGCATTGTCTGGCTTATTACAGAGGAAGGTTCTAACTCTCCTTGTAGAGGCATGGTTTGCAGGATAAAGAAGCTGTGTAGAGCAATGAACCTGAACTTGACTAGTTCATTTATACTGCATTGAGTGACTGCAAGGAGTGGAGTCAGGTGCCTCTTTTGGGAGTGTGCCGGCATCATCTTGCATTTCTACAGGATGTCTCAGGGAGGACCCTTCACTGAACCCAATAATTAAAAGGTAAAATGGGAAGCATGTGGAAGGTGTGTGAAAGGGGAAGACTTTGTCACTCAGGCTTTGTCTTTAGTTGTGCTTTAAATTATATTCCTTGAGTAGGGGGACAAGTGAGTAAGAGAGATTTTCAAGTTACTATTGATTTACAATGATCTTTAATGTAAAGCGATTTGTCCCTATGTTGATAATATCTCTCCTCTCAAAATGCTCAGCTCTGGATGACAATGATGAAGAATGAAAAAAAAGTATTGGTTTTAGAGATTATTTTTTTGTGAAAAGTTTATCTACTGGAAACTATTCACATATTTATTGCCCATGTTCCTATATTCCCTTTTGTATAAAAATATACTGGAGAACCCAGTGTTGTTCCCCCCCCCTTTTTTAAGATGCCAAAACCCAGAGCAAACGAAAACAAAATTGAAGAAATAACTTTCAGGGATATATATCCCTGGAAATTATATTTCCCTTAGGGTACTTTCTTTTGAGGTGTGCCTGCTCAGACTGCATCATCCTTTTGGGGAAAATTTCATCTGGAGAAGTGAAAGTTCCCAAGAGTAGCATCTGTTGAATATAAATTCAGTATCATCTATTATATCTCATTTTTATCTGTTCTGTTAAAAATACTTAGAAAACAGCAGTCTTTCTTTGAATTCTAAAAGTAGCTTCTCAAATGTTTAGTGAAGACAATCTTAGGGCTCTCAACTTAGCTCACATGAATAGGATATCTCCAGTTTGATTACTAGAGCACTTTCAAAAGATTTATAATGACAGGAGTGTAGATTGTGGGTTAGAATGTGTTCTAGACATGGCTCCACAGGGAGTAGGAATGCACTTACCCTGCCAGATGAACAATATAAATCAGCTGGGTTTAAAAGCTTTATCATTTCCCCATGCAAGTTACAATTTTCTGAGCATCTGCCTCCTTTAGTAAGTTGGGGTACATATTCTTTCATTGACTGATACACTATGAATGTACCACTGTGCCAATTCATAGTAAAATTGTATTCTGGGTGTGTTTTGTTTATGCGTGCCCATGTACAATTATGAGTACATATGAGTACATATTCTTCCAATGTGAATAGTGATTTTGGACATTATCAGAGTCACAAGGTTTTGTGTAGTAATTCATTCTTCTTAAGTCTATTAAAACTCTTTTCCATAACGAGCCCAAAAAGTTTTCCAAATAGGTGACTTTCTAATGTGTGTGATAACAATGACATCACAATTGAGCAACAGTGACATTAATTAACAAGGGATTCATCATGGTGCTGTAGTATAGATCGTTGTCTGAGCCAGAACCTATGTCTCCAATGAGGAAAAGATAGAAGAGTGGAGACAAGGCTCAAGGTGGACAAGATATCAAGAATCTACAAAGAGAACCATGAACTAAGGGCTATCTCTGTCATTTGCTATGGCATTTTGGGTGCAGATGAGGTCTGTTTAATATAGAAGAGGTCATTGCTTGGTAATAGGAGGTTTACATGTATATAAGGTGAGAATTTGTGTAGTTTTTATCTTCCTTTCTTTCTCTACTTTGAAGGGATAGCATTAACATGGGTAAGAAAGATAACCTTGAGAGATTGAATGAATATGATTTGCTATGCTTTTGATCATATCATATAATACATTTTCACCAGTTTGTCTTTTGTGGTTATGATTCTTTGGCCAGAATCCATTTCTGAGTTCTTTTTTTTTTCCCAGTGGGAGACTGAAGTGTTAGAGATTAAAGAAACTTTTGTGATGCTTTTTGGTGGGTATTCTTATTGATGTGTGAAATATTTCTGTGTAACATCTTACACTAGCAAATATTGAAGAACAAAGCACAACCATAAGAACTCAATGGCTTTTCTGAAGCATCCAGCTAAGTTTTTGTTTTAGTGGATCTTCTTCAAATTAAGCACCATTTAGAAAAGTTGGAAGTATATAAGGTGAGAGGATATTGAGTAAGACAATGTCATTCTTGATCATCTTGGTATTACTTTGTTTGAATTAAATAAAGTTATCCTGTCCTAAGGGAGGGGGCAGTGAAATCCATTGTGAAAGACTGGATACTTCTAGCCTTAACATCTTTGTTAGGTTAGCTCTGAAAAATCAAATATGATGCTGCTAAAAAAGTCTTAGCTTCACAGTTTATCAGAGGAATTCCTTGTGTTTAGAGATCATGCTCTCATAAAGGGTTCAAAGTGTGGCTGCAAGTTATCTAGTCTTCAGAAAGTCTGGCACTGTGAAACGGAGAATGCATGCTATCTTCATTCTCCCGTTGAGACAACTGAGGCATAGAGGGAAATAAAACAAGAGCCTTGGCAAAATACTATTATGTAGTCAGGAAGAAATCTGGCATTTTAATGAATAAGTTTCAGTATTTTCACTAAGAGCATATCACTTGTTTAGTCGGTTTCACATGTGCAATAAGTAGCCTAGAACACATTAATAATGTTTCTTAACTTTAAAATTTCATACAGTCTGAAGACTTTGCATTTTATCCTAGAGACAGAAGAGAACTTTTGAAAACTGTTGAATAAAGGGGGAAAATGGTCAGATCCGTATTTTAGGAATGAAAATTTGATAATAGTGAAGAGAGTGGATTAGAGAAGGGAGAAAATTCAGACCATCTCCACCTACTACCCCTTATGCCACTCAAATCCCCATTATTTTCTTACCCACAGTTTTTAGCCTTGGCTCTATCACCTCTAAAGATTTTCACCATGCAAATATCTCTCTATGACCCTATGTATCTATGTGCTTCATATCCCTCATGTGTCTTTAAAAAGAGAAAGATCACATCCAAACATTGAGTGGTTACAGAATCTGGAAAACACAGTCAAATGACCCTGATGGCATCTGCTTTACCAACTGGAGTGAAAACAATGGAGAAAATTCCCAAGGGCTGTAGAAGTGGGGCAGCAGAATTAGCAAATGTCATTCCAGATCTTTATATTTGATCCAGAAAGCTATAGGACTTCTGACCTACTGATGTTTAGATTTCAAAAAGTGGTTGACACTTGAGACTTGGTGCTTGATTCTCATCCAGCAACATATCAAGTAGAAATGGGAATGATTCTTTTCTCTCACTCATGAAAGCAGGCCTCTAATACCCAGTCTGGAAGTTGTACTGCAAGTAAAGACATGCAAAGTGCACACAAATTTAAGAACGATTATTGAGGGGAGGTTGACAGACGTGCCTCTCTGCATTCATAAGTGTACATATGTAGTTTCATCTGGGCAATTCCTTTTAAATTATACACCTAACAATGTCCCAATAGCAATATAAAAATGTTTTCATATAAATGAAATCGATGTTAAGATACAGTAGCAGCAATGTGTTAGCATTTTACAAATATCTCCTATGAGGCTTTCAACGGCCTTGCAAGGTAAGTGCAATTATTGTTATGAAGAAACTGAGGCAGGCAGAGGTTAAGTGTCTTACCCAGTGATATATTCATCTAAAACGGCTTGTGATTCTAGCACAGTACTTTCTTAAAAATCATTCTGAACCTAAAACTCCAGTCTTGTTGTTGTATTTGAAATATGTAGTCATTAAATTGCATAGGTACTATGCAAACAATATCAGAAAAACTGATAGATCGTGGAGATGAAGGATGGCATGTATAGTTGATAAGTTCTGAAACTCTGGAAAGGCGATATTGGGCATGAAGTGGTCAAAATGCTAGTGATTTTTACACTTCAATAAAAAAATCCAAGAAGAGCTGGTCAAAACTGGAGGGGCTGAATCCCACCAGCCACACATTAAAAGCAGCAGGAAAGGGAAAAGGAAGAATCATACAAGTCAAAGTGTGCTGGGTCTGCTATCAATGCACATTCCTTTGAAGCATAATTCTCACACCTACTAGCTGTTTCACCTTAGAGTCGTTTTTTGTTTCATCTCTAAAATGGTGATAATAGCTGTACTCTCTACCTCACAGAGTTATCCTGATGTTTTGTAATAAGAAAAATATTATTTAAATGTGAGCTATTATTAACAAATAAGAGACAAAGATACTTTGAAGTAGGCTATCTAACCAGGAGAGGGGAGAGGATATTGTAGGGTGTTTCTTTGGGCAGATAGCAGGTAACATTGACAAGTTAGGGATTTGGTCAGTGTCTAGGTGGAAACCAGTCTTTATCTGAAGGTGAAGGATATACCAGGAGACCAGTCAGAAATCCAAATTTATCTGTTTAGCAAGAAGTGTGAATGAAATTTCTTGATCTTGGACTGGGGCTAAGAAATAAGATTGAACCTGAAAGAAAGAGAAGACAATGATCCAAAGGATGAAGATATAGGAGGATATGGTCTATGAGGGATAAAACAGGGAGAACTTTGAAAGGACTGATTGTTGGTTCAGCCAAGTCAAGCTAAAACTGAAGTTATATTTCAATAAAAAAATGGCTTTTATATGCCTACTACATTCAAGACACTAAGTAAAGTGCTATGGAAGAGGCAAAAATACACACACACACACACACCTATACACACACATATAGCATATGTCTATATGTGTGTGTGTTTGTATACTTCCTTCCTTCAGTGATACTATAGTCTAATTTGGAAGAAAAAACCTAAATATAAAAAGATAACTAACAGAAGGCAGTACAGGCAACTCTAAATTTTTGACCATAATGTGTTCTTGGAACCATCTCATAAAGAGGATCATTGTAAAATGGACCATATTTTCCCTAGGGAACAATATTATGATTGAGGCCTGTGTTCCTGACAAGGACACAGTGCCAAATAAATCAGAGATATGACCAACAGCATGTCATTAAAGTGAAGTCAGAGTAACCACAGAGCTCTTTATTAATTTTAGGTAGTCAAATCATGCACAGAGGCAGAATTTGCTAGAATGTTAGAGTTGCAAAGAGGATCTTGGAAGAATTGCTGGTGCCCCTTAATTTCACAGATGAAAAACTTAAGAAGAGAAATACTTTGTGATTTGTCTAATTTGATATAACTTATTAAGGATAGAGCTAGGATTAGAGTAGAATCTCCTCCCCAAAGTCTGTCCAAGCCCCATGTTCATTGTTTCTATGGCAGTACCCATCTCATCCTCTGCCATCCTGTTTTCCTGTTGCCATACATCTTTCCCAACATTGGGGTCTTTTCCAATGAGTCTTATGTGGTCAAAGTATTTAAGCTTAAGCTTCGGGATTTGACCTTCCAGTGAATTAACTGGATTACTTTCTTTAAGCATTGACTGATTTCATCTCCTTGCTATCCAAAGTTTTTTTGAGCACCACATTTCAAAAGTAATGATTCTGCAGCACTGTTTTCCTTATGGTTCTACTCTCACCGCCATACATTGGTACTGGAAAAACCATAACTTTGACCATATAGACCTTTCCTAGCAAGGTGATGCCTCTGCTTTTTAGTGTGCTATCCAGATTTGCCATAGCCTTCCTTCTAAAGAGCAAGCATCTTTTACTTTCATGGCTGCAGTCAGCATTTGCAATGATCTTTGAGCCCAAGAATATAAAATGACACAGCTTCCATTTCTTCTCCCATTATTTGCCAGGAAGTTATGGGACAAGTTGCCAGGATCTCAGTTTTTTTTTATATTAAACTTCACGAAAGCTTTTACACTTTCCTCTTTTACTCTCCTCTTTTACTCTCTTAAGAATTCAAGAGAATTCTTAAGAAAGCTTCACTTTCTGACTTGCCAAGGGTCACACAGTAAAATGTGTCTGAGGACAGATTTGAACTCAGGTCCATCTGTAGCTCTATCCACTGTACCACATAACTGCTCATATCTACTATACCTTAAATTTGCTTTAAAACACATTTGCTATCTACAGTAGTCATTACTGAAATAGGATCATATGAATTAGAGCTAAAAGAAACCTTATAGTCATTTACTCTCTTATTTTACAAATGTGCCATTTGGACCCTAGAAATGAAATGTTGTTAGCCTCAAGGTCAAACAGGTAACCAAAAAAAAAAAAAAAAAGCTCAGATTTTGAATCCAGGTCTTGTGTCTCAAAACCCAGGGCTCCTTCCACTGTATTGTATCACCTTTGATATTTAAATCATTTTAAGATCCAAAGACCCTTTGAAATCATCTATTCAGAAATTCTAAAGATGAGGAAACAGAGATCCAGAGCAAATAACTGGGTTAGCAAATGCTACGTCTCAGCATATATATGCCTTAAAGGGTCAAACTTAGTTCCAGCAGTGAATGTGATTTGCCTGTGATTCAATTCAATTCAATCCCAAAAATATTTTCCAAATGCCCACTATGAAAGAAGCACTTTGTTATGTTCTGTAGATGCAAAGAGAAAACAAAACAGAAAAACAAACAACAAAGCTGTTCCCTAAGATTGTTCTCATCTTTAAAAATCCTTCACATAAACCTGTCATCCATTCAAGCTATTGTCCCAAATAACTCCTAGGAAAAAACTTTCTTCATTCAATGCCTTCATTTCTTTACTTCTCAAAGAAATAACATATACACAAGGAAGTCAATATAACAGAGCATATGCTAAAACATAAAAAAGTTTTCATTAGGTTAAGGTGAAAAAAGTTTTAAAAAAGAAGTTTAAAAACTGAGGTTATCGTTAAAGGAAAGGTCTTTCATAGGACTTGGCATTTTAGCTAAATTTAGAATGAACTAAGAATCCTAAGCGATAGAAATGAGAGAGAGCATTCATCTGACCTGCTCAACCTGCACAAAAGCAGAAATGTGGGCAAATGGAGAATACAAGAGAAAGCATTGTGGAATACGTCTGGAAAGATAAGTTGGCACAGGTGAAAATTTTAAATATTAAACTAAAGAAATTTTAGTGTAACTTAGGGGAAATAAAGAATCATCAAATAAATTGATATGGCTGCACTATGCTTAAGAAATATCAGTTAGTTATGTGGATGATAGATTCCATAGAGGAAGTAGTAGATGTTGAAATTAGGAACCTTTTCAAGTAAACCAGGTGAGTAATTCTGACCTCCAGAGCTAAGTGGTTAATTAATAATATTGGCAACTGGTTACATATAGGGATATATGGGAGGAAAGGGAGTCTAAAATGATTCCAAGGTGGTTAGCCTGGTTTTCTAGAAGGATACACATGTTCCCCATAGAAACAGAGAAATCTGGATGTAGAATGGGTATGAGGAGCAAGACTGAGAATCACCTTTATAAAAATCACCTGATTTAATCTCTCATTTGAGAGTTAATGAGGTTACTGAGAGTGTAAAAAGAGAAGAGAAAAGCCCCACAAGACAGAGTATTTGAGTATACGTATAATGAGGCTACTAGGTATGGAGGATAATCCTACCAAGGAATCCAAAGAATAGGCTGAAAACCAGGACAAAAAAACAGATTTGATCAGCATCCTAAAAACCAAAGGATAAGAGAATATCCAGGAGTAGCTGTGTTGGCCATCAGTGTTAAGTTTCATGGAGAGGTTATGAGATCATTAGGCTTAGTTATGTGAAGATTGCTAGTAACCTTGAACAGGGCATTGTCTATAGAGTCAGCATCAGAAGCCAGATAATAAAAGGTGGAGAAGTGAGTGAATGGTGAAGAAAACAGAGACAAGGAATGTAAAAAAGTCTTTTCAATGAGTTTGAATGTGAAATGGACTATAGATATCTGACAATATAGTATTTTGAGAGAGATGGCAAGGTTGATTTTTAAGGATTGAAGCAATTTGGTCATGTTTTTAAGCAGCCAGGTTAGACTCATTGATACAGAGAGATTCAATATGGGATGAGGATATGAGAAACAGAGAGAGAGAGAAAGAGAGAGAGAGAGAGAGAGAGAGAGAGAGAGAGAGAGAGAGAGAGGATCAAAAAGACTGGTTCTTAGGGGATATTGAGATTTCATTTACTGAATTCTACAGAAAAGAGAGTTTACAGCGAACAGTCTGAGATTTCTCAGTAAGATAAGAGATGAGGTCCTTTGATTAGAGGGAGAGAAAAAGATGGTATACAGGGGGACAGAAGAGTAAAATTAGAACAAATCTTATGTAGAATATTGCAGTTAGTTAAAAAAAAAGATTATTGTACAGCCAAAGTGTCTAGTTAAGATTAGATAATAGAAATTTGTAATGGATTTAAGTAAAGAACCTGCCTTTAATTAGTGGTACAACCTTAAGCAACTGAGTTCCTTTCCTGAGCATGTTTCCTCTACAAAATGATTTGTTTGGACTAAATTTTCTCTAACATTTTGTCCTGCTTTCAATAGTGACCCAACCAAAGGAGATAAAATGACCAGTTAGATTAAGGGCATGGTCTAGGAAGTTATGAAAAAGAAGGAAGGAATAAAGGAAACAAGGAAAGGATGGAGGGAGGCAAGAAAATGAGGAAAAGAAAAGAAAAAAAGGAAAGGGTAAAAAGAGAAAAGAAAAAAGGAACAAACCTTAGAAAAACCTTTAATGAGAGTAAATGAGTTGTTGATTTGTTGACTAACATAATGCCTGATAAAACAGTATTCATTATTTGCATTAGTTCTTCATCTTATTAATTTCTCATCAAATCAAAATTTAAAGCAGTATGAAACTTTATATTCATACTCTTCAAATCTTTGTGATTTTGTCATTGATTATACTTGTTCCAACAACACAGATGGCATCCTGTCTATGACTTAGAAGATGGTCTTTATGAGTTGTTGTTGCCAAAAGTCTCATTCCCCTCTCATAAACTCAGTAATGAACTTCTGCAAACTAGTCCACTTCTCAGGCAAGAGACTTTCATCTGGGACATAGTTAGAAAGTTTCCAGCTCAGCTTGAAAGAATTTTTCAGAGTTTTCACTTCATTGGTATATTTTTAAAGAACCCAATGTCACTCACATTCATGGCACAATGAGGCATTGTGGCTGTTGTTCAGTCTTATTCAACTTTTTGTGTCTCCATTTGGGGTTTTCTTGGGAAAAATACTGGAGTGGTTTGTCATTTCCTTCTCCAGCTCATTTTACAGATGAGAAAACTGAGAGAAACAGGGTTAAAAGACTTTCCCAGTACCACACAGCTAGTAAGTATGTGGGGCCAGATTCGAACACAGGAAGCTGTCTTCCTGACTGTAGATATGTCACTGTTTCTATTATGCCACCTACCTGCCATTTGAGACATTTGAGTAGGATTTTAGTTCAGGAATTTCAAAATATTTTATAACAGAAATATTTTCCTTTATTTATTAAGTATCTTTTGTTTTTATATCCCATTCATTGTTGACTATATCCACTCCCTGCTCCCCTACCCAGTGAATCTTTCTTTGTAACAAAAATGCATTTGTTATTAAGGGAAAACAAATGAATACACCAACCTCCTATGACAGCATATGAAACATTATATATTCATAGTACCCTACCTGCCTAAAAAGAGGTTTATTTAATTATTTTTAAAACATATTTTGAAAAAGAAAGACAGTTTCTATCTTAATATTTCTTTCATGTTCTAGCTCATGGCTCTAATTAGAGTGAACTAAATAAGGCAGAATATGAAGTTTTCCTCATTAGGTTTAGAGAATGCTTCTGATGTGCTTTAAAAAATATATATAGCTAAATATAATTTTTAAAAAGAAAGTCTAAGCAAGTCCAGACCCAAAATGAGCCTTAGAAAGGGAAACTCAATTCTATTCAGTTCTGGAAAAACATGTTGTGTCTACTCTATGATAGAGTACTACTCTGTGATAGAGTAAGGGAGATGTAATGATATATAAAATTGAGTCCTTGCCTTCTTTGAGTTAACAATTTAATAGGGGGAGAAGAAATGGGACACGACTGCAAGTAATACAAGTATGGAGCACACACCAAAATAAAAAAAAAACCCAATAGAACATAAGTGCATCAGAGATATTCAAAGTGCATTTGAGATCTGATGTAGGGCAGGTCATATCCAAGAGGGAGGAGGAGATGGATTTATTGTTTATTTCTACGATACTGGTTCTTCGTGGGAAAATCTGATTCTACCTGTTAAATTCCAGTGCTTACAATCCTAAGAGAAAAAATAACTCCCCCAAAAAATGGAGTATTGCTTCTTCCATAGTCAGAGTGACTGTCAGCAGAACCTTGAGATAGTAATCAGTTAATCTTCTGTTTCTCACATTTATCTTGGTAACTTTCTAGGCAAATGGAGGGTGGAGGGAAACTTACTTATGAAATCCCATGAAAATGGTACCATCTCTGCCTTAGGAATTAAAAAAAAATCAAACAAACAAACCTTTAACCCCTAATGATTGAGAGCAAGTGAGAAGAGTTCAATCTCATGACAGATGAAGGAACTCAATTCAACCAGAAATCACACAGAAGTGAAGTGCCCTCCTAAACAATTCCAAAATAATAAAAGGCTCATTTCAATCGAAAATTATAGGAATCCAGGGGCAAAAAAGTAGTAATTTAGCTACCCACATTCAAATTGAATAGTTGGCACCAGGGGTGAATAGAAGAAAAATCAGATGAAGTGATGTTAGAGAGTATGGGAGCTAAATAGGAATCAATTGCTTTAAAAACATACTGGTCTGATTCAGACTCTAAAACCCAACTTTCATTGATTCTTTGAGATTTTTTTTTACCCTACCTTTGCCTCTCCCAACTAAAATTCAGGTTTGCTGTGTTTGAGGAACAAGAGTGACTTCTCTTTTTCCAGCACCACGTATTAGCTAACTCTTCTGATCTTACCCAGGAGAACTCAGACATCCAGCACATTCACCTAGCATATTACAGACACAAGGGAAAGGAGTACAGGAAATGAACTAGACCTGAGAATGCTTGAAGTTAAATGACAGCTATACTTGAGAAGCCCGGATCAAATTAACACACAAAATGAAGATGATAATTTGTTCTTTGGTCATTAATTGTGTCTGATTCTTTGTGATCCCATTTTGGGGTTTTCTTGGCAAAGATACTGGAGTGGTTTGCCATTTCCAGCTCATTTTACAGATGAGGAAACTGAGACAAACAAGTGACTTGCTGGGGTCACACAGCTAGTAAGTATCTGAGACTAGATTTGAACTCTATACACAGTGGTTAGTCACTTGGTAGTTAGGTAGGGAGGTAGATGGATAAATATAGCTATCATCCCACAGTAGAATAACTCTAAAGGACCCTCATTGGCAGCTTCTTTTTTGTAGTAATTACCCATATTAAGAAAGAAGCATTTGTTTAAAACTTAACAGTTGTGCTGGAATAGAGTACAAGCAGGCAATTAGTTGCAAGTAGAACATGAGAAGGAATGCTTTTCATTACAGAGAAAAGCATTCTTCCATACTGTATTCAGATTTTACTGTGCTGTTCATGGGGTCGTTTGATTCTTTTAATTATAATGTTATGAACAAAATAAAGCAATAAGAGAAGAGACGCATCATTTTTTAACCTATGTACATACAGTGTGATCAGCATATCTTTAGCTTTAACATTTGCAATGAAGCCTTTATAAATATTTTGTCATGTTTCTGATAGCATCATAGACCTCCCTGTGGGGGCGAGAGTACATTAGGCTTGGGTCTAACACCATTTCAGGCAGGCTGTGAGGATTAAAGATAGCTCATTTCTATTTTACTGCATTAGAAGTAACGCTCTAGGAAATTCTGAGACAAATAAATAATGTGAACATACTGGCCTGAAAGAGACACAAGGAAGCAGGAGGATGATTGATTATAAATCAAAATAAACCTAATTGAAAGAATGGAAGAAGTACTTTAGTACTGCATAGTATCCCCATTTTCCTTGGTCTCAGTAATCACTCCACCTATATAGATTTTAGCACATCTGTACCATAATAGGCAGGCTTCATGATTTGTTTGGCTTCAGAAAGTTCCCCATCAAGAGATCACCTTTCTAGTGATAAGATTCAGAAGTTACCCAGGATGGTCTCGACCTCAGGCTATCTTATTTGCCCATACATTGGGTTCTCCCAGGGCTTGTACAGGGCTTGTACAGGGCTTATACAGACTTTGCGATGTGGAGTCATATCTATGGTGCTATGAGGCATTGGAGTTGGACTTCACTGAAGAAATAAAAAAGGAGAACTGGATTTAAAGTAAAAACAAAAAAATGTAATTGAATCCTGTGTTTATCTCTTTGTGGAGCAGTGGATAGAGTGCTGGGCCTGGAATCTGGAAAACTCATCTTCCTGAGTTCAAATCTGACCTCAGATACTATCTGGGTGACCCTGGGCAAGTCATTTAACCCTGTTTGCCTCAGTTTCTCAGTAAAATGAGCTGGAGCAGGAAATGATGAACTACTCCAGTATCTTTGCCAAGAAAACCCCAAATGGGGTCACAAAGAATTAGACATGACGGAAAAATGACTAAGCAACAATTTTGCCACTTTGACCTGTGTGATCATGGCCCGGTCATGCAATTTCTGGGCCTATTTTCTTCTTTTACCAAATATGAAAAATAATACTTGTGCTAACTACCTCACAGAGTTGGCGTGAGAAGTATTCTTTTCCTTGTTGTTGTTTCTTTTATTCAATATATTTATTTATTTTTAGTTTTCAACATTCATTTCCACAAGATTTTGAGTTTTGAATTTTCTACCCATTTCTCCCTTCCCTCCACCCCAAAACATCATGCATTCTGATTACCCTTTCCCTTAATCTATTTCCCCTTTCTATCACACCCCTCCCTTCCCTTATTCCCATCTTCTCTCTTTCCTTGTAGGGCAAGATAGATTTCTATGCCCCATTACCTTTATATCTTATTTCTCAGTTACATGCAAAAACAATTCTCAACATTCTTTCCTAAAATTTTGAGTTACAACTTCTCTCTCTTCCTCCCTTCCCACCTAACCCCACTAAGAAAGCAAACAATTCAATATAGGTTATATATGCATAGTTTTGCTGAAGATGTCCATAATATTCTTGTTGTGAAAGATCAACTATATTTTCCTCTATCCTATCCTGCCCCCCGATTTATTCTGTTCTCTCTTTTGACCTTATCCCTCCTCAAAAGTGTTTACTTCTAATTACCCCACTCCTCTCATTTGCCATGCCTTCTATCATCCCCCCCACACTCATTTATCCCCTTCTCCCCTACTTTCCTGTAGTGTAAGATAAATTTTCATACTAAATTGAATGTGCATGTTATTCCCTCTTTAAGCCAAATGGGATGAGAGTAAGCTTCACTTTTCCCCTCTCACCTCCCCATTTCCCCCTCCACTGAAAAAGCTTTTTCTTGCCTTTTTAATGAGAGATATTTTGCCTCATTCCATTTCTCCCTTTCTCCTCCCATTATATTTCTCCTCCCATTATATTCCTCTCTCACTCACTAATTTTATTTTTTTAGTTATCATCCTTTCCTATTCAACTCACTTTGTACCCTCCGTCTATATATGTGTGTGTGTGTGTGTTTGTGTGTATGTGTGTGTGATCCCTCCAACTACCCAAATACTGAGAAAAGTCTCAAGAGTTACAAATATTATCTTTTCCACATAGGAATGTAAACAGTTCAATTTTAGTAAGTCCCTTATGATTTATCTTTCCTGTTTACCTTTTCATGCCTCTCTTGATTCTTTCAAACAAAGTCAAATTTTCTATTCAAATCTGGTCTTTTCATCAAGCATGCTTGAAAGTCCTCTATTTCATTGAATAACCATTTTTTCCCCTGAAGTATTATACTCATTTTGCTGGGTAGGTGATTCTTGGTTTTAATCCCAGTTCCTTTCACTTCTGGAATATCATATTCCATGCCCTTTGATCCCTTAATGTAGAAGCTGCTAGATCTTGTGTTATCCTGATTGTATTTCCACAATACTTGAATTGTTTCTTTCTGGTTGCTTGCAATATTTTCTCCTTGACCTGGGAACTCTGGAATTTGGCTACAATATTCCTAGCAGTTTTTTCTTTTAGGATCTCTTTCAGGAGATGATCAGTGAATTCTTTTAATATTCATTTTGCCCTCTAGTTCCAGAATATCAGGAGAGTTTTCCTTGATAATTTCATGAAAGATGATGTCTAGGCTCTGTTTTTTTTTTATCATGACTTTCAGGTAGTCCCATAATTTTTAAATTGTCTTTCCTGGATCTATTTTCCAGGTCAGTTATTTTTCCAATGAGATATTTCACATTGTCTTCTATTTTTTCATTCTTTTGGTTTTGTTTTGTAATGTCTTGGTTTCTCATAAAGTCATTAGCTTCTATCTGCTCCATTCTAATTTTTAAAGAACTATTTTCTTCAGTTTCTTTCATTTTATTTCAGGAGCTTTTGAACTTCCTTTTCCATTTGGTTAATTCTGCTTTTTAAAGCATTCTTCTCCTCATTGGGTTTTAGGCTTCTTTTGCTATTTGGGTTAGTCTATTTTTAACGTTGTTAATTTTTTAGCATTTTTTTTGGGAGGGGGGTCTCCTTTAGCAAGCTGTTGACTCGCTTTTCATGATTTTCTTGCATTGCTTCCATTTCTCTTCCCAATTTTTCCTTCACCTCTCTTACTTGATTTTCAAAATCCTTTTTGAGCTCTTCTATGGCCTGAGACAATTGCATATTTATTTTGGAGGTTATGGAAGACTTGACTTCCTCTAATAGTATGCATTATTCTTCCTCATCAGAAAGGATGGAAGAAAATACCTCCTCACCAAGAAAGTAATCTTCTATTGACTTATTCTTTTTCCCTTTTTTAGGCATTTTCTCATCCAGTTACTTGACTTTTGAATTCTTTGTCAAGAGGAGGATATACTCTGGGGACCTGTAAGTTCCCAGTTCCTCCAAGGTGGCACAATCAAGGGAGATGAGTTTCCTCCTCTCCTGACCTGCAGTCTGGTCTGGGAGAAGCTACAAGCACTCTTTTCTGCCCGGGATCTGCCAGTAGAATTTCCTCTCCAGAGCCTCCATCAGCTCCATCCTGCCAGCCAATGCTTTTCCTCATCCCAGGGCTGCCACTCAGGGATGAGATCCAGATCAACAGCTCAATTCTAGTAGGATCTTTAGGTCAGGGCTCAACAGTGGCAGTTGCTGCCACCTGGGGTTGGGGCTAGACCACTGCATTTCCTTCTCACCCAAGTGAAAGAGCTTTCTCACTGAACTTTGAGCTGCCTTTGGCATTTGTGAGTTGAGGAATCTGGGAGTCACAGCTGCTGCTGGAGGTACCCTGAACCCTGCTCAGTCCTGTCCCTGCCACAACACAGGGCCCATGCTGGGCTGCACTCGGGTAGGCACTCGGTGTAATAGACCTTTCCTGTTGGTCTTCCAGGCTTCCTTGGGCTGGAAATCTCTTTCCCTCTGTTGTTTTGTGACTTCTGCTGCTCTACAATTTTTTTAGAATCATTTTTACGGGTATTTTATGGACTGTGAGAGCAGAGCTTCTAGATGTGTATCCTACTCTGCCATCTTTGTTCTGCCCTTGAGAACTATTCTTTGTAAGCTAGAATGTATTGTCAATGTATTTGAAATTATTCCCTTTCCTTTCTCCCGTTCATCTGTCATATTTTTCCTTACACATTCTTAAGTAAAACTGTTTGAGGATGAAGAAAGGTGCTGATTTTACTCAAGATCCCTTAAACTAGAAAAATTTAATATACTATCATTTCTGAGTAAGTGATACTGAAAATATTATTTGTTGGAAATTTAATGTAAAAGCTATAAAAAAAAACCTGGTACATTTTATGTTATTGTATTGAAAATGAATGTGGCTAATAAAATAAAAAGCAAATCTCATTAGTCAATGGTTTAACCCAAAGGGTAATTCCATGAAATGGACCAGAAATATAAACAGCAAAATAGTGAGTTTTAATAATAATTATGTGTATGTAGCATTCTGAGGCTTACAAAGTGATCTATCTATATATATACACATAAATAATATGTATACAGATATTATGTGTGTATATAAAATATGTGTTATACATATATGTATATATATATATGTATATATCATGTGGGATAGATGAATGGATGGAGAGATAAACAGATAAATACATGCCAGATAGATGATAGAAGGTAGACAGATAGATAGATGCTTACAATTCTGTGGGGTTAAGGAGGTTGTTTGATATGGTGGAAAAATCAGTTTCCAGAGTTATTGAACCTATGCTCAAATTCTGCCTTGGCCTTGCCTCTATTTAAAAATAAAGGAGTTGGATTAGACAACTTCTGGAGTATCTTCCAGCTCTTGATATATTTGAAAGTTCTTGTCCACGTAAAGGCTAGTATCAATTATCAACATTAGTAGAGAGAAGAAACACAAGTAATCCAAAATGAATTAAACCAGAAGTCATTTCTATTCATCTTTTGTAATTTGTAACAAATCAACTCCAATATAAAATAGGTTGTGTTCAAAGAGTCTATTTGAAAATGATCTGTTTGGAGCTTGACATATATTTTTCCATAGAAACCATTCTTCAGACAATGTTTAGTAACTAGTATTAATAGGATTTGTTAAATATCCTAAGTCCTACTGGAACTGGAGTCTCTTTGAGTCTTGAATTATTAAAGCAGCAAGGACAAAGGTAGAAAAGTTCCCTGGAAGCTGGGTGGAAGATGTTTGGCAGAGGGGAGAGAGAACCTATAGTCCTATAACTGGGGGTCATGAAGAGGCAGGCTTCAAGGTAATTCTTATAAGAGTTATGGAGAATTCTGGCACTGGAGTTCATCAGCCCTGGAGAAGCTTATGGAGGGGAGAGAGAAAAGAGGATGGAAGGATGGACAAGTACAAGGAAACTATGATTGTTTACAGGAGAAAGTGAAGGTAGCATGGTGTATCATGGCTGGCCCAGGCTCCTACCCCTGGTTGAGACAAAGAGACCTGAATGGCAGCTGAGTCCCAACTCTGCTATTTATTCCATGTGTCGATGTGTTTTGACTTTCTAGGATTCAGGTTCCCCATCAATAAATGAGAATTTTGGACTAAGAGATCTATAATAGACAGATCTTTAACAGAATGGATGATTACTTTGGTTTCACTCAGAACGATTTAGGGGTTTGATATAAGATCTAAAACTAATCAGCAAGGGAAAAGAAGCTTGCAATAAAGTGTGCTGAATTTCCATTTGTTATAATTTTCAGGCATTCTAGTTTATTTTTTTTATCCTACTTGTTGGAAATTTAATGTAAAAGCTATAGAAAAACATTGGTATATAGTGTGGCGTCTTAATTATATTGAAAGGGAGTTTGATAAAATAAAAAACAAATCTCAGTCAATGGTTTAACCAATAGGATTTTTAATATTATTAATTTTTGGAGAAAATATAAATGGCCAAATTCTATAGCATAGATATATGATATTATTTCAAATATAGTATCAAAAATATTTTTATTATTTTATGAATTTATGTAACAGATTTACTTTCCTAATTCAGTAAACCTGAGCAAACATTTAAATTAGTTTGCCTTCCTTGAACACATAAATAAACAGAAAAAGGGATAATCTGCTGAAAAAAAACAAAAACAAATGTTCAGTGTATCTTACTTCAGCAAAGCCACACATCAGTTAATGTTAGATTCCCTTGGAAATAAGTTCCACCCTCATACATCTGGGGATTTGCTTTTGGAACTGAAAGTACCAAATTGTAATTCTGTCTAAATCTTTGATTTTGTGCTGTGGTCTTTGGAAAGCTTTGTGTCTCAAGTGCATGCCATTTGGGAATTATGGATGATCATTCTGGCCTAACTCAGAAGGATTTGAATATTTGTTGCAAGATCTAAAAATAATCAGTAAGGGAAAAGAAGCTTGCAATAAAGTTTGATGGATTACCATTTGTTGTAATTCCTTGGCTTTCTAGTTTCATTTTTTATTCAGATACAGAAAAAGTAAATGTTCAAATTCTATGGGTAGTTTTTGTTTTAGGGCCTGGGGGAATACAATTGTATTCCTCTCATTGCTGCTGAGTCCTTTCAGTCTGTATCTGACTCTCCATGACCTCATTTGGGATTTTCTTGGCAAAGATACTAGAATGGTTTGCCCTTTCCTTTTCCAGCTCATTTTACAGATGAGGAAACTGAGGCACACAGGGTTAAGTGACTTGCCCAGGGTCACACAGCAAGTGTCTAAGGCTGGCTTTGAACTCAGATTCTCTTGACTCTGGGACCAGCATTCTATCTGCTGCACCACCCAGCTGTCCCAATATAATTTTACCAGTAACTGAATTTTAGGGTCTTTAGTGTTTTATCTTTAATTATCATATAAGAGACAATGCTCTATGACCTCCTCTCCTCCTCTTCCTCCTCTGTTCCTCTTTTTCTTCTTTTGACCTTTCTTTCTCCCTTTCTCCCTTCTCCCTTCTACTCTCAGCTTGCTAAAGGGCCTTTAAGATCATATGGAACAAGGATCAGTTGAAGAAAGCAAACATGTTCATCCAGAAGAAAAAAAAGAAGTAGGTGGATCATGGTAGCCTTCTAAGTATTTGAACAACTGCCTGGTAGAAGAGGGATTGGCTACTTCTTAAACAGGCCTATTCAGTGAATGGCCACACTCTAAGTGAGTACCTGAAAAGACCTTGGCCTAAAGGGGCCAAGGTCTCCCAGTACATCCTGGGTCATCTCCAGTCATCCTGATGAATATTTGGTCACTAGATTCAGATGACTCTGGAGAAGAGGTGAGGTTGGTGACCTGCACAGCCCTCCCTCACTCAAAACAAAGTCAAGTGCAAGTCATGTCATCATTTCTCTGATGGCATGGTCTTTTTTGGCAAGGAAAGACGAAGACAACAATCTTTAGAGGGCTGAGGCACAAATAATGTGGCAACATTTAAGAATAGGCAAATTGAGACTTGATAAGAAAGATAAAACTTAGGCCAATTAAAGCTATCCCAAACTGAAATGTAATGGGTTCTCCCTCACTACAGGGCTTCATTATCCTACCTGTCATATATTAAGTGCTTAATAAATGCTTATTGATAGGTGAATGTTACTGGTTGACTATATTTTTACAAGGCATTCCTGCCTAGCTGTGAATTGAACTAGATTGCTGCTGAAGATCATTCCAGTTTTAAGATTGGTAATTCTATGACTGCTACTGATTTCTAAAAATATTTGGTGTGAATATTGAATAGCATTATTCTTGTTATTATTGAAGCCAAATCCTTTGTATATATTCAGGAGATGGTTTGAATATTCACTTAAAATCACTTCATTTGTCACTGTGTAAGATTTTATAAATGGTCTCATTAAGATTAAAGATTTCCTTGTGAGATAAGTAGTCTCATTTCCTCATTAATAAAATGTAGATCTCCTCTCAGATGTGTTTTTGCATTTCATATTCTGCTCCTATTTAAGACAAAATAATATAACATAATGCCAAAACCCTAATTTAAGGGTCTTTTGCTATATGACCAATCTGTATGGTTCCACTCACATGGGCATTTGATTATCTATCACTGTGACTTATGGTTTAATTATTTTCTGAGTCATGTACTTCTGTCTCCCCAACTAAACTGTAAGTTGTTTGAGGACAAGAACTGGGTCACACATACTCTATTACAGTTTTAGAAAGTCAATCTAAAACAGTTTTGGGTACATAGTAACTACACAGAGCATATTTGCTATATTTGATCAAGAGTGTGACAGTAGAAACAATCTATAAAATTAATTGTCCTTTGTGTCTACCAAGAATTCAATTGCATTCCCTTGGTTGAAGTGTTTCTTGAAAATGTGGGGCAACTAGGTGGCACAGTGAATAGAGCACCAGCCCTGGAGATAGGAGGACCTGAATTTAAATCCAGCCTCATAAACTTGACATTTGCTAGCTCTGTCACCTTGGGAAAGTCACAACCCCAATTGCCTTGCCTTCTCTCCCCCCCCCCCAAAAAGAAAATGCCTATATGTACTAGATTTTTCAAAAAGGATTCAAGATATTATTTACCACTTGAAAAATCTCTTGTCTGTATAGACCTGTTATAAAGAAAGAACCTTCAGAATTTTATGAATTTTAAAATGGGGGTGAGGAAAGCAACAGAGAATAATGTGTTTACTATAGATTTAGTGTTCCCTTCCCTCCCCCTGCCTCCTTTTTCTGTAATTGAAGTGGAGTAGAGAAGAGGGAATTGACACAAATCAGAATCGTGACATTTAAGGTCCTTGCATTGTCAAAAAGAGAGAAATGTCTTCTCTGGGGGTAATGTTCCTGACAGAAGTTTACTGCCATCTAAAGACATCTATGAATAATGAGTCCATATCATGATGTATTGCCCTTTCAGAAAATATTAGGTTTCACTAATGACTTGAGCAAGCTAGGAAAAGAACATTTTTGGTTATTATCTATATTTTTTCAAGCTTGCAGGAAACCATATTATCATGCTCCAAAACAACTATAGAATTTTATTTCTAGAAGGAGGCCATGAAAAACATTCTTAACCCTTCTTTTTATTGATAAAAAAACTGATTCTGAGGGACACCAAGTGATTTATCTAAGGTCACCTACTGCATTAATAGAACTAGCACCTATATTCCATACAATGACCTTTAGATGATACCACCTTGCAAAGTGGAGGTCCTAAAAAAGGAGGTCCCAAGTGATGCAGTGGATAGAGTGTTGGATTTGAAGTAAGAAATACCTGAATCCAAATCTTGCCTTGGGCACTTACCAGCTGTGTGACCCAGGGCAAGTTACTTAAACTCTTTAGCATTGGTTTACTCATCTGTAACAGGAGGATGATAAATAGTACCTACCAACAGAGAGAGGGTTGTTTTTTTTTGGGTTTTTTTTTTTATTATTTTTTAATGTTTAACAATCATTGCCATACAATTGAGATTTTATCCCCCCCCACACCTACCCCCCACTACCCTCCTCCCTCCCCACGACTGCATACAATTCTGTATAGGTTCTACATATACTTTTCTATTGAGTACATTTTCACTATAGTCATGCTATGTAGTCAGACTAAAATAAATGGAAGAAATCATATAACAAATCAAAACATGATACACAAAAACATACACATACACAAACATGATCTGCTAAATTCTGCGAATGACTTCCATATTTCTTTCTCTGAGTGTGGAAGGCATTTTGCCCTAGAGAACTACCACTGGGATTTTTTTTTTTTTAAGAAGTTCTTGCGTTATTACGAAATTCCAAGTCTACCAGAAAAAACTCTTGCACACTGTGGTCGTTGCTGTGCACAAAGTTGTCCTGGTTCTGCTCCTTTCACTCAGCATCAGGTCATATAACTTCTTCCAGGCCTCAGAGAGAGGGTTGTTGTGAGGATCGAGTGCAAATATGTATATGAAGTACTTTGCCAGTCTCATAGTCCTATATACATTCTGGTGTTTATTATTATTACCTTCCATTGAAGCTTCCTATGACTAGCTATGATAAAGGTGACCTGAAACAGTAATATTACTACTCTCTGTTCCCTATTCCCAAATCTCTATTCCATTGAAATCAGATAGTATCTCTGTGACTCGAAAATCTAGGCATTCTCGTATGATATACACTGTGAAATTCCTCTTTCTCCTCCCAATAGACCCTAATACTTTTTTTCCACTACAGCCCAATTATAGTAAGGCCTCCTTATTTGATATGTCTCCAGGTTCCAAGTAATGACAAATGTATTATAAGGGAGTCATACCCCTACAGGGTCAGACAGGAACAGTCTTAATCCATTTATTGGCAGAAAGAATCCTCTTCTTCTGGCACCAGGCAAAAAGAGTACTTCTACATGAAGGAATGAATTCTTCTTCCAATATTACTAAAAAAGACTTGGAGTCTAGGAGCAGGTATGGGTCACAGTCTTATTCTTGGTTAAGTAATAAAACAATGAACATCAAAAAATATGGTATTTAAGGCTCACTAAATATTTTTCTAGGCTGCCCTTTCTAAATTGGCCTTTTAAAAAAGTTCCTAAATTTTAATAACTTTGCCATTCTCTTGTTATATTGTTTCATATTTTGAGCATTTCACATGAAAAATAATTTTAAAATAAGATTAGAAAAAGGACTTTCAGCAAGCCAGTGAATGAATCTAAGTCTAGCACTCTATCACTTATCACTATAACTTATGACTCTATTATTCAAAAAAGTGACCCCAAAAGTTGAAAGAACATTTAAAACATAAAAGATGGAAAGGAGTTCTCTGAAAGAAATGTCTGCAAAAACACCAACAAAGAACATGAGGAAATGAGCAAGCAAAGAAATACTCCTATAAGATGAAGAAACACTTGGGCTAAGGGAAATCTAGGAGAAATCTGTAACAAATATTGAATGTATACAAGAACCCCGAGAATGAATTAAAGTGAAGGAGTGGAAATTAGGACTTTCAGTAAACAACTTGAGAGAAGTATTGAGAACAAAACATTAGCAAACAGAAGGCACATGCTTTAGGACAAAAAATTTTAATGATACAAGAGCTTTTCAAGGAAAATCTGCAGACAAGAGGAGTGAGAGAATGCTACGTGTTTTATTTTTAATCTAAAATCAGTACTTTGAGATAAATGAAAAATCATGGATAATTCTCCAAATAATGGGGGAAAGGCTGAATAGTATAGTTCAGGAAAAAGAAAGTTGGCACTAAGTATTGGAATGAGAGGCTAGAGAGAATTCACAGAACACTACTAGTCAGAAACCTGGAAATTAATTCATTCATAAATGTACTGGTCAAGTTGCAAACCTCTCAGGTCAAATAAAACATATTGACATGATTCAGAAAAGGGCAGATAATGTTCCAAGGTGCTTCAATGAGAACTAAAAGTATTACATGGCAGTCAGAATGAAAAGGAAAGGTTATAATGTTATGTGTTATAAAAAGAAAGGAAAGGCAAATAATTTTCAATCGAGAATATTATCTTGAGAAGTTAAGCACAATCCTGTTGGCTGTATGTGAATGAAATTTTAGCTAGATATAGAATCATAAGTGGAAGGAACCTAACAGTTCATCAAATCCAGGCCTCTTATTTTTTGGATAAGGAAACTGAGAACCAGAGAATGAAAGTTATTTGTCCAAGGCCATATTGATAGTAGGGCAGCTAGGTAGTGCAGTGGATAGAGTGCCTTGTCTGAAGTCAGGAAAACATCTTCCTAAGTTCAAACTTAGCCTCAGATATTTGCCAAGTGTATGACCCTAGGCAAGTCATTTAACTCTCTAAGATATACATCTATGAAATGAGGTAAAGAAGGGAATCAGTCCAATATCTCTGCCAAGAAAATTCCAAATGGTGTCATGACTGAAAAATGACTCAACAACGTATTGGCAGCAAAAAGACTCAAGTCCTATTAAACCAAATCTAGGCCTTTTCCCACTTTACAGCTTGAATTTTAAGTATTTCCTCTGAGATTATTGAGCTTTGGCAAAATCTTTCAAATAAAAATTGTCAGTGGATAAATGGAGCTCAAAAAAATAAACAAGTCTAAAATAGCCCAAAGTGTTCAGTGGTAATTCATTGCTTAAAACACTACTGCTCTTTGATAGACCTGCTTTGGTCATGGGCCATTAAAGGGGGAAAGAGAGATAAGATCTGAATTGGAGTACTCAAAAAAAGTACTCTAGAGAAGAAAGAAATATAAGGAAGAAGGAACTTATTATTTCTTGAAATTGGGGTGCCACCCTTGCAAGTTATTCAAAACTGGATATGCAGTAAGGCAGGTGATTTTATGAACCACAGTCTTGTTGAGGAGATGTAAGGGAAAGTTAAACAAAGATTAGTAATAATATTAATTGAATAATATAAGTAGGAAACAGTCTGGGATAAGGAGTGACAGAACTACTTCAAGGAAATAATGACATCACAAAAACAAACAATATTTACCAAAAACTGATTACAAATTAAAAAGGATAAAAATATATGTTTTTTAAAAAAGACAAATTTCAGTTATTTAGATTTAAGTTTTTGATTTAGGGGAGGAGGGAGGAGAAAGAATAAAAACTGTAATTAGATGTTTTGAAACAATAAAAACTTTAGAAAATTAGTACTTTCTCTCTCTCTCTCTCTCTCTCTCGCTCTCTCGCTCTCTCTTTTTTTCTCTCTCACACACACCCCCCCACACATATACACACAAACTTTTCTCTATCCCTATTCCTCTCTGTCTTTTTCCTAAAAAGAAAATATTATTATAGACTTTGCTATAGAGAAAAGCAAATGACAGTCGTAATCGTTATATGTCAATGGAATTCACTCACCTATAAAATTTTAGAATTAAATAAATAATTATATATTTATGTTATATAAATTATAATTATTATACAAATTATATAAAGCAGTTAAGAATTTAAAAAGAAAGTCTAATGGAGTTTATAAATAGGCCTACTTCAGACAATTATGGGAGGTGGCTTCAACATACTTCTTTTACATTTAAACAATTTTTTTCCAATTTATTTATTTTTAGTTTTCAACATTCACTTTCATAAGTTTTAAATTTTTTCCTCCTCCCTCCCTGAGACAGCAGGGAGTCTGCTACAGGCTCTATACATAGATTCCTATTAAACACATTTTCACATTAGTTATGTTGTATAGAAAGATTTATAACAAAATGGAGAAATCATGAGAAAGAAAAAGCAAAACAAAATAAAACAAAAAAGAAAATAGTCTACTTCACTCTGCATTTTAACTCCATAGTTCTTTCTCTGGATATGAATCACAAGTCCTGTGGAATTGTTTTAGGTCCTTGCCTTGCTGAGAAAGTCTGAATCTATCAAAATAGTCATCACACACTGTGACTGTTTCTGTGAACAATTTTCTCCTGGTTCTGCTCACTTCACTCAGCATCTTTCCAGGATTTTCTGAAGTCTGCCGGTTCATCATTTCTTATAGCATAATAGCATTCCATTACATTCATATAGCACAACTTGTTCAGCTGTTCTCCAATTGACACTTAAGACAATTTTTAAAGGAAACTAAAAAGAATGAAATTAAATATCTTAATGGAATGTTAGAAAAACTAAATATAATAAAAACTTAACAGTTATTGACTGAGAAGCTTAAGAATGGCTTACTTTTCAGCATCTTATAACATCTTTGTTTCTTATATTACAATAAATTTAAAAATGGATAAACAGTCAAAATATAAAATATCACACAATAAAAAAATTAGAGTTAAATAACTGAAAGTTTTATCTTTCACAGTTAGGATAGAGAAGAATCATAAACTTGTCATTGGCTAGGAATGATAATAAAAGACCCAACAGGCAACTTTAATTGTATACTACTCAAAATATTTTTAAGAAAGAACATCAGTGAAGCTAATATTAGAAGAAAAGATTTGTAAAAAATATTTACATTACGTATCACTGATGAATATATGGCATCCACAATCTATAGGGAATTGACACAGATACCTAAGGATATTCAGGAGCTCCAGATGGGTCCCCATTTCATAAATTCCCCAGTTCCAAAAACTTATATTTGCTCATGTATTTCATTCCTTCCCAAACAAGAAGCCCTCCTAAAACAATATACTCATCATATGGTCTTTCAATATCTACTGGAAGTATTCTAAGGGGAAACCACTTCTGCTGCCTCAGTTTCCTCATCTGTAAAATGAGCTAAAGAAGGAAATAGCAAACCACTCCAGTATCTTTGCCCCAAATTATGTGGCAGAAAATAGGACATGACTGAAAAATGATTATAAAACTTCCATAGCAATTTCAATGGAATAATGTTCCTTTGTAACTCTATGTATTTTATTTTTTGCTTTGAAAACATTGTCCCTTGAAGGTGTCCATATGGTTCACCATATTGTCAAAGGAGTCCATGATGCAAAGAAAGTTAAGAACCCATGTTTTAGAATCTGCAAGAATATTAATGATGGTGATCCAATAATGGCATCTAGCTTGTAGTGATAATACCAGTTGGCATAAATCTACAATGGAATGAGATGATATCAATTTGGAAATATGACTTAATCATTATGCCTTTTGTATAATAAACAAGTAAGATCTCCATGACTGATGAAATTGCAAATGAGTGTACAAATGGCTCTTACTTAAAAGGATCAGAGGTATTTCTATATTCTGAATAAGAACAATAAGGAGGGGTGAAATGTAAATGAAGTTTATTAAAAATGTGATTCATGTTCAGGACCATTTAGAATCTGAATGAGTCCCTTAATTTTATCTTACCTTCATTGATGGATATTGAAAATTACTTTCCCAAAACAAAACTTTCAGATGCTAACTCTGGTCAGTATTTAAAAGAAAGAATGTTAAATGCTGATCCCTAATCTACATTGATACCTAAATAATTAGACTGTGACAAACCTCTTTTGTGTTTGTTTTGCATGATGGTTTGAGGTGCTGGTGGAGCAAAGTCATTTGTTATATTGATTAGGCAAAACTTGAAGCCCGCCAAAAGAATAAAACTACAATAGTTGTTTGAACCTCTGTGTTTCAGCCAAAGTGCTGAACCATGACAAAGGTGTGATGCAGAATGTTTTCTTATAAAGACTGAAGGAGGTAACCTTCTAAAAGGGAGTGAAGTTTATTTAACAAAATGCTGAAGAAAAAGATGTCAGAGCTCATCCAGCCAGACTGACATTCTGAGACTTCTATAGACTGGAGTTTCTAGGGCCATGGGAAGCTTGATTTTAGAACTTTGCTACATCTGAAGCATGAAATTTACTACATATTAGGGGTGTGTGTTGACAGATTAAACTAACAGGCATCTGTTGATGTAGGTGTTGGATGATGACCAACAACCATTAGAGTCTCCATCTGCATGTGTGATGCATAATGTAGAAGTATTCAAAGCTCTATTGACAAACATGAAGTCAGGCTAATTAGTTGCTTGGGGTTTCTCTGGGCCACTAGGGAGCTGTGCACCTGCTCTGGAGGCCAACAGAAAACAGCACAAGGGTGGTATGACTTTGGGAGATGAACAGAAGGTCTTTTAGCAGGGAAAAACATGAATCGGGGTATTTCCTCCTCCTCATTATTATTTTTATTGCCATAGTGATGACATATGATTATGAACTTTCTATTTCAATTCTGTTAGAAGGAAAGTATAGATTAGATCAGGAATGGATAGAGAAATTAAACATAAATCTCTCATCCATTCTTTGGTTGTAAAAATAAAGGATAGGGGGAAGGGGTGGAGGGTAGATTTCTACCATTGATGAAATAATTGTTTTTTAATAGGAATTTAATGATAATAACTCACAATCTTGTAGCTCTTGACAATGTCAAAGTGTTTTTCCCACAACAACTCTGTATTGTTATGGTTTAGTCATTTCACTTGTGTCTGACTCATTGTGAGCCCATTTGGGATTTTTTTGGCAAAGATACTAGAGTGGTTTGTAATTTCCTTCTTCAGCTCATTTTATAGATGAGGAAACTGAGGCTAATAGGATTAAGTGACTTGCTGTGGGTCATACAGCTAGTGTCTGAGGCTGGATTTGAACTCACGTCTTCCTGACTCTAAGGCCAGTATTCTATCCACTGTACCACCTGGTGTCCTAATAACCTTGTCAGGTAATTAATAATAATAACTGATATTTTTATAATGCTTTTATATTTACAAAGAATTTTGATACATCAATTCAATAGAGCTTCATGACAAACTATGAAATGAGAGGTTTAGACTGAATGACCTCTAAGGTTGCTTCCAGCTTTAAATTTATTAACCCATGAACAAACCTGTGAATTAAATATGCAGTTATTATTATTGCCATTTCATAGATACGGCAATTGAGATCCTGATTATGTAATCTGTTACATATTCACACAACTAGTGTCAGAGACAAAGTTTAAATTTGAGTCTTCATTGTACCAAGTGTAATGTTAATTATGAGAGTTAAAGATCTTCCCCACCCATTAATGGGCCTGCCCATTAAAGGAAGCTTGATTAGGGGAGATTTGTTTTGTAGGAAGGCCCATACCTTTTGTTAATTTCTAATAAGGCACTGGTTCTCTAAGGTTGTGATGCCCTTTGTCTCTGAAAAGTGTATAAATACTTTGAGGTCAGGTTTTACTTTGGGGCTTACTCACTGTATAGTGTTTGTTTGGCCAGATGAGATTCTGGGCAGCCTCTCTCTGGTAACTAGGTATATATGTAGTGCTTAGACAGTTGAATCTGTCTGTTGATCTGTGATGTATGTATTGCTTATGATGAGACAATTGAAAACCCTGTCTGTTGATCTTTATTTCTCTGTTTGCATTTTCTCTGAAGTTCAGGATGCTGACATTTTCCCCCGAACTAAGTGAATGATATATGTGCTTCATTAAAGTAGATTGCTGACCACTCAAAAGTTGTTTTCGTTTTAGAAAAGTGTATCTAAGAACCTGTACAGCAAATCTTCCTGCGTATGCCAGGGTCCTTGCTGTTATACCAATGTGCCTCTCGAAGTATCGCCTTTTAATAAGCAAAGGTCAGAGAAATTATGACTTGTCCTAAGTAATTTTAGAGTGAAAACTTGAACCCAAATTCTCTGACTTCAAGTTCAGACCTCTTTCTACTATACTACATGACCTTCTAAGGGTAGTCAGTTATACATTATTCATTTTAGCCTTGATAAAGCTTAGGAATAATCATTGGCCTATCTGTCTATGTAATTTTTTCTGTCTCTTATGTGTGTGTATGTGTGTGTAACACTTGGACCCCTAACAATTAATATCAAAATTGTATTAACAATAATTTTTTAGATATTTACAGTGCTATTCCAAGTTATTATATAGGGAATGCAATTTGTTTAATATGGTTTCCATGTTAAATACATTTAATTGCATTCCTACTAATTGAACATTAGCCATCTTTGCAAGGTATATAGTATGATTCTATCTAGCAGAATATCTCTTGAGATAATTCCACATTCCCTAACCATACCAGCTAGCAGAGATTCTCAAACTGTGTGACAGACTAGATGACCTATCTACAGAAATCTATGCTACAACATAAGAAAATCATCAAGGAAGTCTCCTGATTCATGACTGTGGAATGAGGATATATGATGCCCTCAAAGTAAATGGCAGCTCACTGAATCATTGAGAACTTGCATCTTCTTGAATTGTCCACATTCAGAGTCCCAGGTACATATTTAAACTTAAGGAAAATGATAAAGGGCAATGTGAAAATTTTCTCTTATTGTTAATGAGTATTTTTAGTTCTCATAATAACTTTTCTAATTATTCTTAAACCAATTAGATGAAGCAGTTTATGATAAAAGACTGTTATAAAATGGATTCAAGCTTGGGGTAGACTAACTACCATTCCTCCAGTACCTCTTATGTTAGCAAAATGATGGTTCCTTTTCCCAGGATGTGAAATCACTATGATTAAAGAAAGAAAATAAAATGGATGTTTTCCGTATATAGTGGAAAAAGCATAGGGCTGGTAATCAAGAGACTTTAGTTCTAAATGCTGCTTTTTGGTTAGGTAATGGCATCTAGGTGACCTTGAGCAAGGCCCTTAAACAATGTTTATACTGGTAGAAACAAAGGATTTGTAATACATGATCTGTAAGATCCATTTTAATTTTAATCTTCCTCTGATCAATAAAATGAAGTGGTTGGACCAGGTTATTTCTAAGATATCCTTCAGCTGTAAAACATTGTTTTTCTTTGTGGATAAGTGATTCTGAAACCATGGTGGAAGAAAAACAGTAAGTTATTACAACAGCCAAGAGGTTTCAAAGTTACAGAGCAGAGTTTCTCCAGGCTGTTTTTCAAGGGATAGGTCAACCCTATAGAGCTTTGGAAAAAGTACATGGAGGCCATGGTCTTAATCAAGGCAAGTACATCAAAAGTATGTGTCAGTGTTCTGAAATATTTTATTGGGTTCATTGACTAGGTGGGACATTGATGTCCCCAGTGGCTACGAGCTATTTCAGTAAGAAATCTGGCAAACACTGGTCTGATCTTAGGAATAAATGGAAGGAGAAATGTGTCTTTGGTGTCATTGCCCAATAGTAGCTCTGAAATCATTCAGCCAAAAAGTATTTATTATGTATATGATCTGGGCCAGGAACTGTTCTTGTCTCTGAGCATACAAAGTGAGAAAGGGAACAGTCCCTCCCTTTAAGTCTCATACAATGCCCTTAGCCTTTTTGGAGGAAGTCACCTGATAAACTGTTCAGATGTTTCAGTTGTGTCCAGCTCTTTGTGACCGCATTTGTGGCCTTCTGTTTCTTCCAGTTCATTTTAGAGATGAAGAAACCAAGGGAAACAATGTTAAGTGACTAGCTCAGTCATATAGCTAATAAGTGTCTCAGGCTGGATTTGAACTCAGGAAGATGCATCTTTTTGACTTCATACACTCTATCCTCTAAGGTATCTAGCTGCTCTCAGTCACCAGCTTTCTCAGAGGCTTACTGTTTTATAAAATGTGGACTAAGTACCATTAAGATAGTTTCTATTTCTAAGATTCTATACATTTTTGACCTGGAGGGGAACTAGCAAGTGATTGAGTCCCACTTTTAGTGTTGGGATATCATTGGGCCAACTTGGATCAGTTCTGGAGAGTCTAGCTTATTGGTAAATTTTTAGAGTTAGCATTTACTTCTCATAAATCAGCAGATTTTATAAATTATAAATTAAGGTTGGATTTATTGTTTTGCTCATTTGTAAAGCCGTCAGATAAGGCCCACATAGGCCATTTCCAGTGGATACTTGTTTTTGTCCAGACTGGGTTTTTGAAGCTGCGTGGCCATATACTAATCTGATAATCCTTCTGACTTGAGGTTTTTACTTCCATAAAATTGGCTTAATAATACTTGTGCTAATAACCTATCTCCTAAGTTTGTTGCAAGGAAAGTGCTCTGTAAATGTCATTACTTTATCAATCTGAGTTTTTATTATCCATGACACAGTAGAAAAAGCACAAAAGTAGGGGTCCCAAAATTGAGTTCTAGCCATGACTCTGAAGTTAGTTAATTCATAGCATGATCTTGGATCACTTGACTGGACACCTGATTCCTCACTGTTAAAATGAAGAAGTTGGATTAGCTGATACTGAAATCCCCTTCTAGAGG
Source organism: Notamacropus eugenii (assembly GCF_028372415.1). Lineage (NCBI taxonomy): Eukaryota > Metazoa > Chordata > Mammalia > Diprotodontia > Macropodidae > Notamacropus > Notamacropus eugenii. The sequence continues at coordinate 379,085,101 of NC_092876.1, read as the reverse complement.
GAAGATCCTAAGATTCTGTCATTGTGATACCAACAAGGTACAAAGTTATGATTGTTATTTGACCTTCATTATCAAAGAGGACCAAGAATCAAACTATTGTTTGATGTTTAAACTTTCATTGAGATAAAAAAGATCTAAAAGCAATGATTTCATCAGTTTTAGTTATATGATGATTCTGTATGGCCAAGAAAGAAAAATCACATGTTGTTTTCTATCTACTTTTGCTGCTAACGGTGAAGAAAGGGGGATGAGTTAGTATAAGATCGGTAACTCAGGTGAGAACCACAAATTTTAAATAATTGATTAACCATGGTCCCTGAAAACCTGAGTACCGCCGGAGGTAGACAGAATGAGTGCCTCTTTTCAAAAAGAACATGGAGGACCAGGAATTAATAACAGACTTGAATAAGAAGGGATTAATAATCTTTTGTTTCATGACAATTGAGGTTGCAGCTCTTTCACTGTTACCCAATTAAAATAAGTTACTGAGGTATAAAAAAACCAAAAAAACAATAAAAAACCAATAAACTGAGGCCCAGAAGGGTAAATTAGTGCAGATAGAAAAGAAAGTAATGTAAAAGAGTTAAATCAAAAACCATTTAATCCTGTGGGTAGAGCACAGGGCTTAGAGTCAGGAAGACCTAAGGTCAAATCCAGCCACAGATATTTACCAGTTGTACAAACCTCAGCAAGTAACTTAATCTCTTTTTGCCCCAATTCATCCTCAGTAAAACTGGGAGGATAATAGCACTTGCCTGCCATGGTTGTTGTGATCATCGAATGAGATAATAATTGTAAATCACTTGGTGTGATGTTTGACACATAGTAAGCACTATTCTAAATTTTGACTCTTTAGCTTTCATTAGTATTAGCAGTAAGTATTCCCTTTTGAGAATCTGCAGGTCTCTGTAACATTTGCAGTGCTGTAAATTTTATTATTTTTTTTTCTAATTCAGTTCAAGCAACATGTATTAAGTACTTGCTATTTACAGAAAACATAATTCTTGTCATCGTGAAGCCAATATTCAAAAAATGAATGTTAGAACACATATAAAATAATCAAAGAGAAAAATGGAAAGTCCTAGGTTTGGAATCAAGAAGATTTGGATTTCAGATCTTACCTTAAACACTTACGATGTCTTTGACCTTGGGCAAATCACATCGTCATTCAGATGTACTGTTTTTTGTCTCTAAAATGATAGGTTGGATTGAACTCTCAGGTCCCCACTAGAACCTATGGGTATGATTAAAGAATAAGAAAAATACAATTAAATTGCTACCCAAAGTCAGTAAAAGGAAAAAGTGGCAATACAGCTGGATTTTAAAGTATGGATAACATCTCCACAGCTAAAGATGGAGGTTGATAATAGAGACAAGGTTTGCTGGGAGCAGGGCACAGTGAGGAAAGACACAGATGCATTAAAGTACAAGATGTGCATGAGGAACAGCAAGTAATCAGTCAATAAGCATTTATTAAGTGCCTACTATGTGCCAGAGGATACTAGGGACAGCAAAAGACCGTTTCTACCCCTGAGGCTTGAACTCTTGAATATTTGATGAGGAACAGAGTTAAGGATATCTGGAGAAATCGGACATAGAAAGCTTGAAATGGCAGGCTGAAATATTTGTGCTGGGGTACTCAGTGTTGTTGTTCAGTCATTTCAGTCATGTCAGACTCTGTGTCCCCATTTGAGATTTTCTTGGCAAAGCCGCTCGAGTGGTTTACCATTTTCTTCTCTAGCTCATTTTACAGATGAAGAAACTGAGGCAAGCAGAGTTGTGACTTGCCCAAGAGTCACACAGTTAGTAAGTGTCTGAGGACAGATTTGAATTCAACAAGATGCCCTTGTAATCAGTAGTAAAGGGCACTGCACAGAAATCTGGCATGATGAGAATTGTGCAAAAGGAAGGCTGATATGGCAGTAGTCTAAAGGAGAGATGAGGTAGGAAATGGTTTTGGAAATGGGCAGGTGGTAATGAGGACTTGTGCTAATGGGAAGAGAGAGTTCTTAAGTAAGTGGATGCTAGCAGTGAGGGAAAGCAAAGTCTCAGAGACTGCAAGATTTTGCTTATGAATAAGTGAATTGCACATTTGTCAGAATTAGGAGGATTAGATTTGGGGCCAAATTTGTTGGGTTTAAAGTACTGAGAGAGTATAAGTTCTCCAGAGAGATGTCTGGGCCAGACACAGAAATTTGGAAGTGAACCACGTGGTGGTTATAGATGAAGCAAAGCTACTGGAAAACTACTGAGGGAAAGAGTATATACAGGGAAGATACAGGGAAAGAGACTATGTAGGGTTGAGGACTAAATTCTGAGCAACACATTCAATAGTCATTAAGAGGTACCAAGTAAGAAAGAATCAATGGGGGAGAGTAGATAGATATGAGAAGGATTACAAGTGTGGTGTCTCAGAAGCCAAAGGAAAATATCTAGAGGAAATTAAACACTAATAAATGTGGCATTGAGATCAAGGAAGAGGAGGACCAAGAAAGAATAATCAGACTTTATAATAAGGAACTCATTGGTGACTTTGACTAGAGAAGTTGGGGGAAAATGTAGGAGTTAGAAACCATACTGAAAAGGGTTTAGGCATAGATAGTGAGGAAGGGGAAGCACCCATGGTGGTCTGCCTCTTCTAGAAATTTGACTCTTGGAGTAGAGAGAGTGCATAGTAGCTCCAGAGTCATAGAATCTGAGAATTGGAAGGGCTTTCAGAAGTATATTTGTATCTGTACAGTAATCTTCTCTAATAATAATAATGGTAAAAACAGCTAGCATTTATATAAGCATTACTATGTGCCAGGGATTGTGCTAAATATCTTTACAAATATCTCATTTGATGTTCATGACAATGCTGGGAGGTAGGTACTACTATTATTCCCATTTTACAGTTGAGGAAACTGAGGCAAACAGATTGCCTTGCCCAAGATCATACAACTAATAAGTATCTGAGGCTGTATTTGAACTCATGCTTTCTTGACTCCAGGCCCAGCACTCTCTCCCCTGTACCACTTTAGTATCTCTATACAATTCCAAATAAGTGGTCATGTGGTCTTCACTTGAAGACCTCAGTATGAGAGAAGCTACCGTCTCCTTCCAGTTTCATAGTTTTGTTTTTGGAGACTAGGTATCCCTATCTCACACAGCCTGAAAATTGAGTGGTCACTCATGGGTCCATCCCACTGCTGATCAGAATGGAAGCTTTTATCTGTTCTGTTTTCCTGATCTAGGATAGTTTGCCTCTATGGCAGCCTACTGGCCGCCCACTCTTGAAATCTCATCATACTAGTGCCAGACTTTGTGTGGACAACTGACCTAATCAACCATCTCAGAACTCTCTTGCTCATGCAGTCCACTAATCTCAGCTACCATGATCAGCACATTCCAGGTTTGAGCAATTCCAATTTTAAGGAAGTTTTTCCTTATGTCAAGCCTATATTGACCATTGAATATCTTCTACTCATTGTTTCTAACCTCTATGACCCAACAGAATAAATCTAATCCCTCTACCACATGATGGACTTCCAAAATAAACAAACAAACAAAAAAATCCATTCAGAGCTATCCTGTCTCCCCTGAATTTCCTCTATATTAAACATTTTTAGCTTTTGTAAACAATGCTCACTTGATAGGGTCTCAAGGTCCCTTTCAATCCTGACTACCAATTCATCAATGTTTTTCTTAATATGTGGCACCCATAAGTGAATACACTTCAAGGTATCCCCAAAGCCTTAGTGCTGTTTTAAAATTTAACAGTTTGTGTGCAGTTTGACTATCATTCTTCTCATTTGAGAACCTATGCATTTTTTGACGAATCCTGTGATCCAGTCAACCTTTTTGGCTTTCAGATCACAAGGTTGATGCTTATTGAAAGTGGGATTCACAAAACCTTCACAACTTTTTCATGCAAACTCTTTTGTAGACACCATTTAATTATCTTATATTTATGAAGTAGTTTTTTAAAAAATTCAGGATTCAAATTCATAGTGTTAATCTTAGTTTATTGTTCTAACATGTTGTCAGTATCTTTTTTTGGATCCTGATTGTCACCCGATGGGTTTCCATTCCTCCCAGCTTTGGGTCATATGGAAATTTTACAAGCATGACACGTATTCTTTTCTCTAAGTTACTGAACTCTGTGTAAGAAAAGAATCAAAGGAACATATTATTTTAGTACTGGGGAAACCCAAACGTTTTTATAAACAAGAAGAAGCTAGGAGAAATGAAAAGACTGAAGATGTGTGTGTGTTTGTGTGTGTATGTATGTGTGTGTGTGTGTGTGTGTGAGAGAGAGAGAGAGAGAGAGAGAGAGAGCAAGAAGGAGAGAGAGAGAGAGAGAAACAGAGAGAGAGAGAGACAGAGAGAGAGAAACAGAGAGAGAGAGAGAGAGAGAGAGAGAGAGAGAGAGAGAGAGAGAGAGAGATAAGAAAAGAGGGAGTGAGGGAATAATTGCTAGAGTAACAGTTTGGAGGAAGTGGGAGGGGATCTGATCAAAGGTATGAGTAGAAGGCACAATTAGTTAGCCTTGCCAAAGGTTAGGCCATAGTAAGCACATTTCATCCTCTGAAAAAAGAGGAAAAGAGATTGAAATTAATTAAGATACAGGGAAGTGTTGACATAGGACCAAAAGGAGCTGGGTGATATGACACTTTGATCTCTATGAAGTAATATGTTAGGAATGGGAATGAATAGAAGCAGAGCTTGAGGAGGTGAGGTGGAGGATGTTGAATTTTGATACCTAAGGAGTAATGAAAAGATTTGTAACAGTCCTGGTGTGTAATGAGACAATGATTCAGTGAGCGTTGAGTAGACAGATTTCCAAGCAGCAGTGATCTGACATAATGCAGCATAAATTTAGAATGGTTGAAATCATCCTGATTTCATGACTTTTTCTAACAACACTAGATGGTTCAAGAACAAAATTTGGGAAAGTGGATTGATGAGGCTCAAGATGAAGATCAGCAGAGCAAGACTGCAAAAGCTTAATGAGATAGAGAATTTTACATTAGAGGCTAGTGAATGACTGACAGATGGAAATGGATATTAACTCTACCTAACCCATAGTTCATAGCTGCTGAAATAAAGAAATGTTTATATATTGATTGCTTCATTACCCTGATAGTCAAGACTAAATGGTAAACCAATTCACCTCTACCCACTCCACCCCCCAAAAAAGCATTTATTATTAAAGGAGCAAATAAAACCAGAGTAAGAAAAAAGGGGGCAGCTAGATGGCACAGTATATAGAGTGACTGACTTGTAAAAAGGAAGTAACCTCATGAGTTCAAATCTGGTCTCAGACACTTACCAGCTGTGTGACCCTGGGCAAGTCACTTAACCCCACTTGCCTCAGTTTCCTCATCTGTAAAATGAGTAGGAAAGGGAAGTGGCAAATCGATCCCATATCCCTGCCAAGAAAACCCTAAGTGGGGTAACAAAGAATGAGACAAGACTGAACAACAACAGGAGAAAGAAACTAAGATAATAATTGGTCTGAGGGGCTGTTGGTCATGAGGGAGGCATAGAACAACTTAAATATGAATGATGTCATGGATTTAGAATTTAGTGTATTTGAAGTTAAGAAGGAATCATAAAGTCACCATGTTAAAAAGATTATTAAAATGAATTTTGAAATCATTAAGATGATAGAAGTGGATGCATGGAGAGGAAGTCTTAGCTTAGTATATTAAAGTCATTAGAGAAGGTGACTCTGGAGTCAGGAGGAACCTGAGTTCAAATCTGGCCTCAGACACTTACTAGCTGTATGACCCTGGGCAAGTCACTTAACCTCAATTATGGAGGAGGAGAAAGAAGAGGGAGGTGATCAGTAAATGACAACAAGGAAGGGGAGAAGATTTTATATTGAATGTGAACTTTGAAATAGAAATGTGTTGTTGTTTTGAGGGATAGTGGTATAAAAATTAGGAAAGTAGTAGGAAGAAAGCAAAAGTGAGTCAGCCCTTCCTTCTCCTAGTCCTTTGAGTTAGAAAAAGTAGAGTGAATGACTTCAATTGGAGAAGGTTGCAGGAGATAATTTTTACCTGAGAAGTCTCAATTAATTTGAGGAAGCTGAAGAAACATTTAAGAAAGAATCTAAAGCTGTATAAGGGAGTCTTTAGGAGGGTTTTAGAAATTTCAAGGAGAAAGAGTGAATTAGGTCTGCAAAAGAATACCTTCAGAGGTATGGGGCCAACGAAGTCAAGCTGCCTTCTCAGTGCAGATTGTTAAATTTTCCCTGCAAGAATTTTTCCTTCAGAAATCCACAAGCTACAAACTGGGGCTTGATTTATTGTTTTATTGATGTCTGGACTTAAGAAAGTGATTGAGAAAATATTAATAATGCAAATTAAACTTAATGTTGCCCTGTGTACTTTTTTTCCTGGAAAACCAGTTGTTAAATATTTACCATTTGGGGTTTTCTTGGCAGATACTGGAGCAGTTTGTCATTTCCTTCTCCACCTCATTTTATAAATGAGGAACTGAGGTAAACAGGTTAAGTGACTCAGGATCACACAGCTAGTGTCTGAGGTTGGATTTGAACTCAGGTCTTCCTGATTTCAGGGCCAGTGTTCCATCCATCTAGCTGCCCTCTGTATTTAATCTGTTAAGCAAGTGGTATGCAATCAGGAAGTCGGTAAGTTGGAGATTCAAATTCAGTGTCATCCTAGTATCCTTACAACATAACATATTACCTTGTACATAGTCTTAATGAATGCTGATTAGTTTTAAATGAATTAAAAATAGAAGGGATATCTTAGTTGTTAGATATTACTCATCCTGGAAGATTAAAGAGTTAACCAGTCTACATTCTCTAATTCTTTCTTAGACTTTGAGAAGATAGACCAGAATATAGAAATACAGCCCTGGGCTTTCTGGAGTTGGAGAAGTAGAGGGTAGAGAGGAATAATCTGCATCCTCATCTGATTTCCTCCCTTGAGATAGAGTTAATAGCAACTTGTAGATTTCCTCACTTGATAGACAGATGACAACAACTTATAGCAGAAATACATTGGTCAGAGATAGATAATTGTCTTATGCCACCTGAGAGGTCTTACAAGTGGACATTCCCAGATCAACAGATGTTAGCAAGCAGGACACTGTTAGATTTTCTGTAGAAGCATATGGCAAAGGCAGATAAATGTGTGCCTAAACGACTATGTGGGTAGTTCTTGGACACTGTCTATCTCAAACTCCTATATGGAAGAAGGGGAATTTTGAATTCTCTGGGCAAAATGATTCTAGAACATTGGCTTTTAGTCTCAGAAGCACAATCTTTTGGAGTTGCTACGTGGGCAACCACTTATCTGTCTGATAGTTCCCAAGTTTCAAAGTTTGTGGATTAGACCATAAGGGGAGAAAGGTATCTAATTTACACAGGAGCTACCTATTTGGAGGCACAGCCAGTAAACTTCTTTGGCACTGTAGTTCTATGGGAAAGAGAATCATTTGTTTAGCAATGTCTCATTTTCTGTCTAAATCATTTGTTATTCTTCATTAGTTTTTCAGTCCTGTGCAATACTTTGGGACCCCTATTTCGGGTTTTCTTGGCATAGAGACTGAAGTGGTTTGCAATTTCCTTCTCCAGATTATTTTACAGATGAGGAAACTAAGGCAAACGAGATTGGATGATTTGCCCAGGGTCACCTAGCTAAATGTCTAAGGTCAGATTTGAACTCAGTAGGATGAGTCTTCCTGATTCCAGATCCAATACTCTATCCATTATACCACCTAGCTGTCTAAATCATAGGATGGTACAAAAAATCCTGGAAAAACTATATAGAATTTTGAATGAAAGAATGACTCACTGGAATATCAAAGGGTTGGTTGTCCTCGTAACAGTCCCAAATTTCATGAAAGGATTTGGGGTTGGGAGTGTTGGGGAAATGGAACAGAGCTGATGGTCTATTAGAGTGCTTTGTTTATTTTCTGTAATTGTTTATAGGGTTTTTGTGAGTCTTTTGCATCTTATGAATTTTTTGTGGGATAAAACAAAAAGTTATTCCATAGACAACTCCCAAGAGAAAAAAAAGAATAATTTAGCAATTCCAAGGTTCTCATTGAAACTTTGTAAGCCTTGAATGGGATTGTGTGTAATTGTACTTCTTAAATAACTTTAGATTTTCTTTTAAAACATCATATAATTTTGAGATTTTATCCTAAAAATTTAAGATATGGCATGAATTTTTCCTTTCAATGGACATAAATATTAGTTTAGAGGTAACTCTCCTCTTTATTCATATTTTATTTTTATTTCTGAGCATTCCCTTGGTCTAGTTTTGCTGTCCCAAATCAATCTTGGGAGTATGCAACTTTTTTCATTTCTTTCCAAAATTAATCTTTGAATATCTTTTACCTGTCAGAGATTTCTTTGCTTCATTCTTCTCACAAAAAAGGAGGGGTTTAGATGATCTGTGTATCCCTATCTTGACACTTGTTCAAATCACTGTCCTATGTAGGTTAACCAACAATTTCTAAGCCCTTTGCCACAGTAAAAATAAATCTGTGGAAAATAATTAGTAGCATTGACCTTCTACATGCTTTTTGAAAAGTCAACTCACCCATCTGCTTCCTCATATTTGTATGAACTTGTCCAAATACTGCCCAGAGGTACTGTTCAATTTACCAAGATGACTTTTAGATTAGATAACACACAGCCAATCCATCCCTCCGGGAAATCTATATAAGGCGGTGAGGAAAACAAACGGGCAGCATACAAAAGCTATGAATTACCAAAAAGCAAGACAGGTCTTTGGGGTCTCATTTTACTCCCTACCCTGTGTTTGACTAGGCATTTTAGTACACTGGGAATTGGGAGAAATATGGCTAAAGTTAACTGAGTTTTTATTTAAAAAGGCATGCCATTTGCAAGAATCATTGTGATAGGTATAAAGTTTGGTTTCCCATAGCCCTAAGACTTCAGTTCTTCACCAAGCAGAAAGTATTCAGTGTCTTCTATCATGTAGGGCTGATGTCATTGTGATAATTAATTTACAGGGTTTTTATGCTTATTAAATTTAATTTTCAATTTTTGTTCCCTGCAGTTGCAGATCAGAGTTCATAACCGTTCAATTCAATTGAATTTAGCAAGTATTTGTTACTTGGATAGTGTCACAAAGTATTTGAGCAGTAGGGAGAATGAATTCACAATTGGAAAAATCAACAAAAGGCCTTCTGTAGAAGATGGCACTTGGGCTGAATCTTGAATGGAGCTAAGAGTTTCAAGAAAGAGTCAAGGAGAGGTAGTCATTCCAAGAATGAAGGATAAGCTGTGCAAATGTGTGGAGATAGAAAATATAATAGAAAGAGAATTTTGCCTGGATACAGAATAAAAGGAAGGAAAGTATAATCAACCTGGAAAAGATAACCTAGAACCAGATTGTAAAAGGTTTTAAATGCCAAAAATGATCTTTAGAAATGAATTTTTACTTTGCTAGAGTTTTGTGTTGTTGTTTTTTAATTTAAAGTTTATATTTTCAAATGGAGTTGTGATGATGGATTCCAGGTGATTTCCTTCATAAAAGCATATAGGAACCAACAGTATCCCAACCAATATCATGACCAACTACTGAACAAAAAAATGTTAATTCTAAAAATGGAATCAACCTTTTTTGTTCAAAAATTTCAAAAATGCTTCTCAAATTCTGTGAAATGTTTGGATGAGATGCAAGGAGATAAGAGAGCCTGTGTTTTCAAGCAGATATTATCTCTAAGAGTTAGAAAGGAAACTTTCTTATCAATATATAAATATTTAAATTATTTAATTTTATATAAATATGAATATTTATATAAATATAAATATTTTAAAAAGTTTATAAAGTTGGTAGAAAAAACAAAATTTATAAAAAGTGAGTGAATGTCCTCTCTCAATTATAATTAGGTAGATTTGTCAGCTTCCCTCAATCATTTTTTGTAATGCTGTAGGGGACTAATCAATGATTCCAAACCTCTTGGGCATACGTAACATTTTCTATTGATACAATGGCCATGTGAACTTTGAAGCAAGTGCTGACGTGGTTCAGGTTGACCACATGGTGAAGAGGAGTGTTTTTGACTGACTACAGGGCAGGAATTGTAGGTCTGTTCAAAAGGGAGTAGTAAAATTTGAGCTAAGAACCAAACTGCCGGGTTTAGTTTTTTAATTTATTTTTTGTTTACTTTGAGGCTCTTCGGTCTAGGAAAATAAAGATATTCTTTTTGACTCAGCTTTTTCTGTTAGCTCACTTCACACAGGTGTGTAGGAAATCAAAATCTTTTCCCTTATTACAGCTATATTCTGCTTTTGGAAAGGTGCATTGTAAAGACAAATATAATAATTGAAACTTACTGTTTGTCTTCTCTCTCCATTGTTATTTCATACTCAGTAATGTGTTAGATAGAATTTTTATAGTCATATAGAAAGGGGAGAGTCTTAGGAAGTGGCAGTATTATGGAGTATACTCAATTTCCGACTTTCCTTGTTAAAGTTAATGACTATAGTCTTAAAAGCATTTCCTAAATTCTTTTCATCTTTGTTAATATAGTTGGAAGTCAATACCTTTTAAGTATTTGAATGGGGAAGGGTCAGTGAAATGACCCATCCCTCCTCTACCTATCTTAAGTCAATTGGGGAGTGCATGGATGCATGGATGCTTAAAGCATAGAAGGAATGCACTAAGGAAATCTTAGTGCAGTTTTCAGGTTTGGGACTACCTGAATTTATTTTGTTTTTGTTCTTTACTCATTTTTTCAGTTACATCTGACTCCAAGTGATGCCACTTAGGGTTTTCTTGGCAGAGGTAGTGGAGCATTTTGCCATTTCCTTCTCCTGTTCATTTTACAGATGAGGAAATTGAGACAGTATCATATAGCTACTAAGTGTCTGAAGTCAGATTTGTTTTCAGGTCTTCCTGACTCCAGGTCAAGCACTCTCTATCCACCATCCCATCTAGATGTCCACTTTCATATTGTATTATGAATATATCTATATGTATATATACATATATACTCATGTATATATATATCTTTATAATCCCCATTGTATATATATGTGTATATATAGAACAAAACTGATGCTATTTTGTGGATTTGAGATGTTTTGGAAGTAGAATAGATAAGATTTAACAACTGATTAGATATTGACCTTTAAGGAGAAGAGAGACTGGAGGATGATTCCAAGTGCTGAACAGGAAGGATGAGTGCCCTTTCAGTGAAAAGTAGAAAGTTGGAGGAGAAGCATCTTTTTGAAAAATGACTTCCATTTGAGAAATGTTGAGTTTGAGAAACTAATGTAATACCCCAGAGCTAGACTTCAAGTATATCTGTTTTGCTGTCCAGGATGTCTGGACCACTATCTTTCAGGTGGACTCAAACAATGAACACTTCTTACACATAAAGAAGGAAGGAGGGGGTTGCCCTTAATGAACTTCCAACCATCTTGTTCCCTGAACCTCAGTTATTCCATGAGGTCACCTACCCTGTTTTGTTTATTTTTTCTGTACTCTCCAAAACCTATGGGAAAAAAAACTATCCCCCTCATTTGGGGTTTCAGTTTACTGAGGAAGCTGAAATTCTTTTTATTGGTGGATTGGAATTTTACCAATAACTTGACCATGCTTAGAACTTTATGCCTCAGTTTACTTTACTTTTAACTTACAGTAGTCAACAGTGACAGAAATAACTTAGTTGATGTTTTAGGCTTTATGAAACTATAATGCATATGGGATGATTGCCAATGACTTTACAAGTCACATATAAGTTTAATAACGTCTGTTGCCTGCCAAACTTTCAGCAGGCTAGCTTTCATTTAGAAGTGATCAATTATTTTCTCTGGGCTTGGAACTGAGGGCCTGGATTTATTTGTGTCATTTTATTATCATGCAGTTATCTCTTTTTCCATGGCAATTCAAGATACAGAATTTAGTTTTTGTTATATTTATAAAGAAGTTATTGGATGCATATATGTGTTGTGAATTAATAATAGCTAACATTATTATTATTAATTAACAATACATTACATAATAATAATAATAGTTAATGTTTATATAAGGGTAGCTGAGTGGCACAGTGGATAGAGCATCAGGTCTGTAATCAGGAAGACTAATCTTCCTGAATTCAAATATGGTCTCAGATACTTACTAGCTATGTGATCCTGGGCAAGTCACTTATCCTTTGTTTGCTTCAGTTTTGCCATCTGTAAAATGAATTGGAGAAGGAAATGGCAGACTACTTGCTGAGAAAACCCCAAATAGTTTCATGAATAGCCTGATACAACTGAAATGACTGAACAACAAAAATATTTCTATAGCCCTTACGATGTGCCAGGCTCTTACTTAGGGTCATTATAATTACTATTTACACAGTGTTTACTGTGTGCCAGGCACTATACTAGACACTTTACCTAATTCATTAGATCCTTATTACACCCCTGGGAGGTAGGTGCTATTTATCCACATTTTATCAATGAACTGAGGCCTACAGAGGTTAAGTGATTTGCCCAGAGTCACAAAAACTCTTTGTCTAAAATTCAGTGTGAACGAAGGCCTTCCTGATTCCAGGACTCGAAGTCTACCAACTGAATCACTTAGCTGCTTAAAAATTCATTTTTTCTGTCTGACAGAATTCAAATCATATGCAATCCCATTTCTCAGTGTGTAGAAGTTAAAGAACTGTTCTTTGAAATGATGTCAGACAATCAGAATCCAACATGGTACAATGGAAAGTACGCTGGATTTTTGAGGCAGAGAGTTTTACCTTGGATGAGTCACTTGACCTCTGAAGCTCAGTTTCCTCAGGTGCAAAATGTTGGAGTGAGTTGGACTAAGCTGGACTCAGTTGGAGTGAGTTGGACTGTCATCTCTAAATCTCTGATCCTGTTATCCTGTAAGCTGCAAAGGGTAGGCCAGCAATAAGAAAAGGTCAAGAAAAACACATTAGTATTGTTTCTGCTGCTATTGGACTATATATACTTTGCAGGAATGGATTATTATTTTTATTCTATGTATTCCTAGTGTCTAACATGGTTCTTTGGACTCCCTCTTGGCTTCTTCTTTGTAGCATCACAAACTTACCCCAAAGCTCAGCCTGATGCCACCTCCTAAAACTGGCTTTTCCCAATTCCTCCAGTTATTAACACTCTTCCTCTTGGAACTCCTTTATTTACTTTACATTTCCTTAGTTATGTATATAATATACCCCTTAGTACAATGTAAACATTTTGAGAGTAAGACCTTTATTTTTTTCTTGACTATCCTGCACAGACTATCTCCTGTACAGAGGCTGGTACAGATACTAGGGTGGTTAGGACATGGGACTTGGGCTCCTATGGACTGAAGGTCAAATCTTGTTTTAGATACTTGCTAAATGTGTGACCCTGCTGAAGTCACCTAACCACTCTTGACCTCTGTTTCCTTGTCTCTCAATAGCGTCTCCATCGCAGAATGGTTGTGAGGATCAAATGAGATGATGATATGTTTAAAGTGCAAGAAGAAGCTAATTATTTATGAATTGGTGCTATGGAGTACTAATTATTATTACTTAATCAAGGTTGTTTAATTTCATTGAATTAAGAAGAAATTGATGTTGAGTTTCTCTTGTTCTTTTATTTCTCTTTTCTCTCTATCTCTCTAAAGCTTTTCTTTTTTTTTTTGCTCTCTACCCTTCTCATCTTTATCTGGCTTTGTCTCTCATTGGATTCCTCACAGCTTATTCTCCCAACATCACAGCTCCAAGTCCACTCTCTCTGAGTTTTGTTTTATTTTCATTAGGAGTTAGGGCATTTGAATTTTTGTAATGCGTGTCAATGGGAGTCTGTCTATGCAATCTGGCTTTGTAGTCAGATATTCCTAACTTTATCTATTACTGGATATAATGGATGGTGTTGGGTTCAAGCCTTGTCTCCTGGCTATGAAACCATAGGCAAATCATTCAACTTCTAGCTCTCCCCAGACAACTCTCTTGTTAAAAATTACATTGTTGTTGGTGGTGTTGAGTCGTTTCAGTCCTGTCTGGACTCTCTGTGATCCCATCTGGGCTTTTCTTGGCAAAGATACTAGTGTGGTTTGCCATTTCCTTCTCCAGTCATTTTACAAATAAGGAACTGAGACAAACTGAGGTAAGTGACTTGCCCAGGGTCACACAACTAGTGAGTGTCTCAGACCAGATTTGAACTCATGAAGACGAGTCTTCCTGATTCCTAGTCCAATGCTCTTTCCACTTCACCACCTAGCTGTCTGATAAATTGCATAGAAAGTGATGCGCTGTTCTGATAGAGGAGGCCTTTTATCCTTGAAATCACCCTTCCAGATTTAAAAATAAAACAACTTTACTATAGTACATGATCAAGTCAAGTCTTAGTCTTTTATTTCTCTTTTCTCTCTATCTCTCTACGTTTCTTTTTGCTCTCTGCCCTTATTTTTACCTGGCTTTATCTCCTATCTCATTCCTTAGTACTTATTCTCCCAGCACCACACCTCTAAGTCCACTATCTAGGAGCTTTGTTTTGTTTTGTTTTAATTAGGAGTTAGGGCATTTGAATTTTTGTAATGGGAGTCAATGGGAAATTTAGATTCAATATGTGTAATCTGGCTTTATCAAATTTGTCTCGTCTAACTCTGATGCTTCATTGTGGCATGTAATTAACCCTGAGCTCTCTGCCATGCCAACCCAGCTTATGCTTCTGCAAATTTTAGTGGAAATTCTTCAACTACAGACCCAGCAGTAGGCTATGCATCTCTTGCCCAAGAACAACATAGCTAAGATCGGATAGGCCCAATGCCAGAAGGCTGACCACCAGAGAATCAATATTTTTAGCAGTAGTCAACTCATGAACATTTTCCAGGCAAGTCCAGAGGGTTTATATTCTTCTTTTGTATATGTATGCCAAAGAATTTATAGATTGTCTATAACTTGGAAGAACCATCAACTTCTGTTAACTCTTATGAAATTATTGAAGTACTAATGTATATTGAGAGATTCCGATGGAATCAGTTTCCTTGGGCCACAAACAATAATCTTCAGAATGATGAATAGGGAATTTAAAAAAAAAGACTCAAAGCTAAAGGAAATGTCCTCCTGTGACAAGTTTTGCCAGAGGTATCTTGTTGTAAGAATACCATTGGATGTCACAAAAAGGACTCCTAGATTGGAGACTTTTTTTCAAAGAAGGAGGTTTTCCTTGGGAATATTTTCTTAACCTCATGGGGCAATACTATCTTCTTGCTATTGGCCTAGAAAGTTAATTGTTATTGCCATCAGATTGAATTAAAACTATCAATTAACCAGTGGTAGATCTAGGTATGGGATTCCCAGTGTCAAATTCACCGTGATTTATTTAGCAGAGTGATTGTTTTTCTTGTAAAACAAATCAAAACTGTACCATATATTACAGTGTTCTAGTGTTTAAACCAGTCAGAGCTAGACATACATTAGAAATATTGCAGATTGGCCTCTAGACCACCACAAAAAAGCAAGTCACATGAAATTTTTTATTTGCATGTAAAAGTTATGTTTACAGTATATTATATATATAGTATAATCTGTTAAGTGTGTGATAGTATCAAGTTTAAAAATATGTACATTACCTTAAAAATTCTTTATTGTTAAAAAATACTGACCTTCATCTGAACCTTCAGCTAGTTGCAATCTTTTTGTTGGTGGAATATCTTGCCATGATGTTGATGGCTGCTGACTGGTTGGGGCAGGGGACAGGGTCTAAGGGTTGCTGAAGTTTGGGAGGTTTGTGGCAATTTCTTAAAATAAAACAAAAATGAAGTTTGCCATGTAGAATCTTTCTTTCTCTTGAATATTTAATGGCCATTTTAAGGTTATTAATTGGCCTAATTTCAACAGGAAGGGCGGAGGAGGGGGAGAGAGATGGAGGAACAGTTGGTTAGGGGAGCAGTCAGAACCCACACAACCTTTATGGATTCAGTTCTCTGTCTTACATGGGTGGAATCACATCCCAAAACAATTACAAGGGCAACATCAAAGATCACTGAATACAGATCACCCTAGCAGACATAATAATCATAAAATAATTTGAAATTTTATGAGAATGACCAAAATGTGTTGTAGAGACATGCTGTTAACAAAGCCTATGGAAAAAATGACACTGATAGACTTGCTCAAAGTAGGTTTGCCAGAAACCTTCATTTTTAAAAAATGCAATATCTGTGAAGCAAAATGAATTGATGCATGATAAAACAAGGTATGCTTGTAATTTCTTGAAGTTTTCCTTTTATTGCTGATTTTTTTTTCCCTTTTGAAATCTTTGTTATAATGGTTGACTTGATGGATAGAGAAGGGGTGTGTTCAGAAATGAGGATGAAGTCAAAATAAAAATAAAAAATAGAGCTTTTAAAAACGTCAGTTCGCTAACGTTAGCCTCTAAATCTAGAAGTGAACTCCTTAATAAACTTGACCATTTGAATGGACAAATGGAGTTATGATATTTAACAGTATAGGGGCAGTCAATCTTAGAGTATCATTGAAATAAACTAAATGGTGACTCAGAGTGATAGACTCAAACTTATGAATATATTTCAATTCTGTTTAGGTGAGAACTATATTTATGTAATACAATTTTATTTTACAAAACAATTAGTCATTTACTACAGAGTTGTGTGTTGTTTTAACTGTCTTTGAATTTAAATAGGAAAAACAAGTCACAGTTATCAACAATGACTACTGCCACTTACTGTGCTGTGATAGGCACCTTACTACCTCTGGACAGAACATTTCTGTGGTTCCTTATCTCCTACTGAGTGCGTGTCATAGTTTCTCATCTGGCATGCAAGATCTTCTAGATCTGGATCCTCTCCCCTGTTCCCCTATCTCCTAGCCTTCTGACATGTTATTCCTCTGCAGGTTTTCTGCACTCTAGTTATGCGACTATGTTGTAGTAGTGTTATTTGGTTTTGTGTATATGTGTGTGTGTGTAACATGTGTATGTATGTATGTATGTGTATACATATTATATGTTATATATCTGTGTGTATATATGAGCTGTTGATATCATATATGTATAACATATCAATATCTCCAATTTTGTGTGTATGTATGTATATATGTACAATATGACATCAGTATCTCCACTTAGAAATAAACTCCCACAGGAGAGAGGACAATATCTTATTTAAACTTTCTATCAATCAATCAACCAACAAACATTTATGATGGGCCTTCCATGTGTCAGGCAATATGGAAGACCCTGGAATTTTTCTAATTCTAGGTCTCCCTATCTTGCCCAGGCTATAAGTACAAGGGCTACTAAAAGGGTCTGTCCCCTTCTGATCAGAAGCCTTGACCTAATGCATTCCAACTTGGATTGAATGTCCCCTCTTTAGGCAACCTGGTATCTCTATGATTCTGACACTTCACTATATCAATACTTAACTTAGTATAGACTTTGAATTGATTTAATCCACTGGAGCTCAAAAGACAGCAGAAGATATGGCAGCCTCAGCCTCTTCCATAATAGAGATTACAGGCCTCTGTCTGGTGGTACTGGGGATAGAAACATAAAATATGAATCAGCCACCACAGTCAAGGAACTATATTTTCTCAGTAAGGAAAACATGTATATAAGTATATGAAGAATAAATTCAAAAGAAATTAAATATTGTTAAATACAAAGGAGTTAGGAAGGTGGCCCTACATTTGGAGTAAATGGAGAATCAGTAAAGCCTTTCTGAAGAATGTAATGCTGCTCATGCATCCCCACAGTGTTCTGTACCACAATGTGTGTGTGTGTGTGTGTGTGTGTGTGTGTGTGTGTGTGTTCATAGGAAGTTGGTCTGGACCTATGATTTAATCAACGCAGGAAATTCCAAATGTGAAAACTGCTTGTCCCTATGTGGACTTGCATCTAGGCTCCAATTTTTGGTCTTGGAGAGTTGACTGGGGACACTGAGAGTTAAAATGACTTGCCTATGCCCATGTGGCCTGAATATTTCGCCTACATTTTCTTGACTCTTAGGACTACCTTCTATTCACTATGTGCTAAAAAAAATGTGAAATTTTAATTCGAATTTATAAGGTGTGTGCTTACAAGGCATACAGTGTTTTAAGACAGTACCATCTATGTAGCAATATATCCTATAGCTAGTCTATCCAAGCAAATGCTAAACAACTGTATATTTGTCATAAATGGAATTTTTTCAAATTTTTCCCAAGGCTATGAAAAGATAGTCTGTTTCAGCTACTGAACTGTTTCATCCTTTATGGCAAACCTTTTGAAATGCTGGACCTTAGGATTGGAGTTTTAGAACTATGAAGGCAAATCAGGGGTTATCCAATCCAACCCACTCAATTTGCAGAAAGGGAAACTGAGTCCTTTGACATTGCCAGGCCTAGAGGCCTGAGGGCTACCCGAGTCTTCTTACCTCTATCCCGAGGTCTTCGGTTGGCCAAACCGGATGCTCGTATGAGAGAAAGGACGTTCCAGAGTCGAACAAGGGTTGAGCTTTATTCAGGGTCCTGGTTACAAGTGCAGGGGAATTCTTCCTTAGGAGGGAAAGAGAATCTCCCAAGGAGGCAAAGATCTTACAATAAGAGATTGGAAGTATAAGTATAAGCGGGGAGAGAGGGGGAGGGGAGAAAGGAGAGAGGAAAAGCGGAGCCTTGTTGTCCTGTCCACTCTGCGACCCTCCGCCCAAGAGAGCTTTCAGGCTTTCCTGATCCTACTTAAACCCTCCCGTCGCGTAGTTTGCACGTCAATACCGAGCCTGTTAGGTAACAACAGGTGTGCTCCAATCCGGGACAATCTCGAGGGCGGGGAGAGCTCTCTCCCATCACGTTTCTCACAGGAAGAGGCGGAAATACACGAGATAGCTCGGTTCACCTCGATTCCCAGTCGTTTCCTGGGGGGTCTCGTGAGAACTCTAAGATTTAGAAGTTCCCACCTTTACCTGCCCGAGACTGTCCACCTGGAATTGAGCTTCCATCCCCAGCAGACATGACTTACATAAAGTGACACAGGCAATAAAGTAACCCAGAATTCAAATCTAGAGCCTCTCAATACAGAGGTAATGTGCTCTTCCCATGACAAATCCCATGAATTTATCCTATTAGATTAGATAGAGATCTAATTTTAAAAAAAAATAAATTAGCAGATGGAATGTAACTGGAGTAGAAGAATGTTAATAAAATGGATACAAATGAATTTGATAGTCTAACAGAAAATGAAATCAAAATAAAGTTGGTTGATCTTATTAGTTTTCATTTGTCAATTATACTAAAAGAGCTCATCCATGAAATGAAATTCCATTCAGCAAAATCAGAAAGTATATGATATTTTGATTATAAGGCAGGAAAGGAAAAAAGAGAAGTCATTTTGTCAGCTTTAATTTTGCAGAAATATGTATATTTTACATTCTGAGTTTGATCTTTTTTATGCACTCATTATTCTAGGAAAAGTCAAATCTCTAAGTTCCTTTTCAGCCTTCTCCCTTTCTTAATTCCATAATTGTTCTTCTAATTGATAATACTAGTCTTTTCCTGAATTTAGGAAAATGAAAAATTTTGTTTTGATAAATTATTGCCTTTGTATTGAAGATGTGACTTTTTTTTCCTCTAAAATCTCAGTCTGAGAGAAATAGAGATTTGTTCTTAGGACATTTATTTCTTTGTATCCCTAGTGCTTAGCAAAGTGCCTTGTATGGCAAGTGCTTAAATTTATGCTAATTGACTGACTGACTGGTTCTGGCCAGTGCCCTTCATGGGATATTGTCATGAGAAAAGTTGTTGTTATTCATTCATTTTCAGCCATCTCTGACTCTGGGATTTTCTTGGAAAACATAATGGAATGATTGTCATTTTTTTCTCCAATTCATTTTACAGTTGAGAAACTGAGGCAACAAGGATAATTGATTTCTTAGGGAGACATGGCTAGTAAGTGTCTAAGACCAAATTTAAACTCAGGAAATTGTCTCTTCCTGACTCTATCCACTGTGCCACCTAGCTTCCCAATAATAAGAAATAGATATTGTCTAATAAAGTAAAAGGATGAGCAGTTGAAAGTGGCTTATGTTTACTTCTAGGTTTTCTGAAATTCACTGTTAATGTATGTGAAACACTTTGTTCAATCCCTTATGTGCTATAAGAAACAGAAGATATAAGGATTGGTATCAATAAGAACACACTTTTTGCAAAGAAATACCACCGCCACCCCTATTTTCCCTAGATAATATTCTCACCAAGGTGGTGTATATCCAACAAGTGAGGGGAAAATGGTTTCTTTTCTTACACCTTCAAACACTGGATAAACTTGCTTGGATAATAATTAGACATAAACGCCTCCCTTTATAATATACAAATTTTCAGGATTAAAGTGATCTTTTGCATATCTTACCTTATATCCCCATTGTTCTTACTCATTTTGACCCTTATGATCTCTCTTGTGACCTCTTTTAACAGCCTTCAAACCCCAATCCTTTGCGACCACCTCTTAACAGATTAATCTACCTTAACTGATGCTTGGCATTACAACCCCCTTTTAAATAGCTTTCAATGGATCCCCATTCTCTGCAGAATAAAATCTAAACCTCTTTGCCTGCTTAGAACCTTCATTGCAGAGTAGAATGAGGCACAGGCTTAGCGTTAGGAAGTACTGAACTCGAATTCTGTCTTAGATACTTAGAAGACTCTGGACAAGTCACTTAACCTCTCTTAGCCTCTGTGCCTCATCTGTAAAATAGTGGCAGAATAATAGCCTCAGACTCAGAATAGACTCAGAAAGCTGTTGTAAAGACTCAATGAAATAATGCATAAGTAATTTACAAAACCTTGAAGTACTATATGAATGCCAGCTATGATGGTGATGATGATACTTCATGCTTTGGGTATTGCCTTCCCACCTGACAGCATGCTGTAAAGGAATGAGAACTGGCCTGGATTCAGGTAGCCTGGGTTCTGGTCCTGGCTTTCTCAGTACCTAAGGGCTATTTCATATCGATGACTTTCCATCTCTCTGTAAAATGGGCTTCAGATAATCAGTCATTTTTATCAAGTATCTAATATGTTCCAGGATCTATAATAAAGTCCCTTATAGCATCATGCTGATTTGCTATACTTTGCTAAAGAAAAAAACAAAAACACCTTTGTTCAGCCAAAAAAAATCTATTCCCTGCCCCTCTTGTGTACATTTGTCACTTTGCTGCCACCTTTGAGCACCCTTCCCCTCCTTTCTGCCTAATGAACTCTCCTCCATACTTTAGTGCCCCAGCCCTTTTAGAAACTACTTACTCCTTCTCATCTTTTGCCCCATTTCTCAATTCTTTGGAACTAATGTCCTGAAGCCAATTCTCCATTAGCAGCTACATCTTTTACTAGTTTCTTACTTTATTGAGTAAGTTTACAGTCTGTTTCCTTCCAAAACTCTTCCTATCTTATGAGCTCAGTATAACAAAACCATCTAAATAAAATAAACTCTACCACAAATAGTTCTCTCTTCATTTCCAAAGTCGCAAATCTGATTTTGACCATACATACGGTATATTTGAGTTTAATATCTCCCAGACAGATAGCCTTGCATTTGGATTTCATAATGTGCCACATTTCATTTCACTTGCATGTTGCCTACAATGAAAATTGGTTGTTGTTCAATTGTTTCAGTCATGTCCAGCTTTTCGTGACCCCATCTGGGTTTTCTTGCAAAGAGTGGTTTGTCATTTCCTTCTCTAGCTCATTTTTCAGACAGGGATGCTAAGGCAAACAGGATCAAGGACTTGTTCAGGCTCACAAGCCAGTGTTGAAGTGAACCCAGGATGATGAGTCTTCCTGACTCCAGCCCTAGTGATCTACCTGCACTACCTAGTTCCCCAACAATGAAAAATACTCTACATCTAATTTTGAGGCAAAATCTTTCTAGTCTAATGCTTATCATCATTATGAAATACAGATTTCATGCTTCTTATATGTGAGGTGCTGGAAACAGGTACTCACACTTCTCTGAAAAATCTAGAAGACCTCAAAACCCATTTGGGGAGATAATATGCATAAATAAGGTGGAATAACTAGCAATATTGTAGTGGGATAGATAAGAATAGCATGAGTAGGGGCATCTGTTAATGCCACAGCAAGTGAATAAATATAGTTGAGACAATTTTCTCATCAAGGTCTATTGTAATCCAGAATATTAAGAGATATCTAATGGGTTATAAATTATAGTCCCTTTTCAGAAATGGAGGGAAAGATTGTTAAATCTAATCTAAGGGTTGAAACACATTATGAGACAAAAGACTGAAGTTCTGGGACCTTGTCATAGTAGCCACAAGACAACCTCTTATAGGTGAAAGTCTATTGAAAAGAATTTTCTGCCATTTCCAGTAATCAAACTGTCTTGCAGGATTGATGGTTGGATAGACAGACAGACAGATAGATAGATCATCAGCAGTTGTCTAGACTTTTGTCCTGCTACTCAACTTTGATGACTATGGAAGAGAGAGTGAGGCTGATGACTTTGCACAACTCTGCCTTACTTAAATCCAGTTCACAAGCAAGTTAAGGCATCACCTGTAGTCATTACTCCTCTTTGAAAAAATAAAACACCAACAACAATCTCTTGCAATATCTAAATTTTTCATCCTATTACATAGTGTAATAATGAGTATCCTCTGTTGTAGCTATGGATATATTCTTTTTTTATTTTTGCTAAGTTTTATTGGTACCTTTGTTTTTACATTATAGCAATTTCTAGCTTTACCAACCCACTCCCCTCCTCCAAATCCAACCAAGACTCATATGCCTTGCCTTATTAAAATGAAAAACAACTGAGACCATATCTGATAGCAACAACATTCTGCCCTCTGTGTCCCCCATCTCTCCTGGAATTACATTTCCTTAATAAATTTCATAAAATTTCATTTTATTTCATAAAATAAGGAAACAAATTACATTTCCTTAATTCCTTAAATAAGGAATTACATTTCCTTTTTTCTACTCCAGGACCAAGATTTGTCATTATAGTTACACTACATATGGTTTGTTTTTGTGTTATTTTAATTTACATTATTACTCATTTTCCTCTTAATTCTCCTTACTTCATTTTGAATCAGTTCATATGTCTTTCCATGTTTCTCTGAATTCTTCATGTTAGTTATTTAAGTCACAGTAATATCTAAATATTAATATTCCACCATTATAATTATAAATTATAATATTCCACCATTGCATTTCATTCCTACATCAAAGTTTTTTCAGCCATCCCCCATCAATGGAGACTCACTTAGTTTCCTGCTCTTTGCTAGAATAAAAAATGCTTCTAGGAACCTCATTGATCTTTCTTTCCTAATTGCTACTTGGCATAGGAGCCCAGCAATGGGACCTGTGGTTCAAAGCATTTAGTTCAATAGTTTAGTAACTTTTCTCAAATAATTCCAAATTGTTGACCCTTCAGACTGATTCGATTAACAGTTCTACTAACAGTTAATTAGTACTCTGCCTTCCCACAGCCTCTCCAACACTATTTCCAATTTTCCTCATCTTTGTCAGTTTGTTGAGTGTGAAGTGAAACTGCAGAATTATTTGAATTTGTATTTCTCTCATTAGCAATTAGACACCATTTTTTCTGATTGTTTTCTGATGATTATTGGAGAGTTTGAAATTCTTCTTATGAAAACTAGTTGTTCATATCAATCAAGCCATCAGTAAACATTTATTAAACTTCTAATATCTGCTAATCACCGAGCTAGGCGTAGATGATATAAAGACAGATGTAATTATTTTTTAAGGACTCCATGTGTATCTATCTACATATCAATTTATATATATGTATATATATTTATATACATTTATGCCTTGTTTATATCTACTTCTTTATCTCTACCTATATATACCTTGATCTTTGTATTTACGTTTATGTTTATCTATATATCATCTATCTATATCTCTATCTTTAACTATCTATCTATCTATTTATCTATCCACACCATTACTTTTATCTGTATCTATCTATGCCTATCACTCTCTTTATATATAATCTATATCTCAAGGGTAGCTGGGTGGTACAGTGGATAGAGTTCCAGGACAGGAGAGACTGTCAGGAAGATTCATCTTTATGAGTTCAAATCTGTCTTTAGACACTTACTAGCTGTGTGACCTTGGACAAGTCACTTAACCCTGTTTGCCTCAGTTCCTCATCTGAAAAATGAGCTGAGGAAGGAAAGGATAAACTACTCTGGTATCCTTGCTCAGAAAACCCCAAATGGCCTCACAGAGAGTCTAACTCAACTGAACAACGAAGTTACAACAAACAAAAACAACAATTTTTATCTCAACCGTTTCTATATCTAGATTTATATTTGTCTCTATCTCTACCAACTATATCTACGTCTGTTCTTACATGTACATCTATTCCTATGCCTATGCATACATCTACATCTACATCTATATCTATATCCATATCCATATCCATATGTGCCTCTATCCATCTATCATTTATATCTATATCCTCACTCTTTTACATGAAAGCAACTGTCTTAAAGAATTGCTTCATTTTTGTTTGTGTATGTGTGTGTGTGTATAATGTGCATATTATACATACATAAATGTATGGATATAGGTACATAGCATTTGCATATATACATATATTTTATAGCAATAGATTACATGGACATGTGCATGTTGTGTGTGTATGCATGCACCTGCACATACATGTATACATGCGTATGTGTGTATATCTGTACACACATAATGGGAATACATGCAAAATAAATGTATAGTAATGAGGGGGAGACTCTAGTATATGGGATCCAAAAGTTTTCCTACAGAAGGTGATATTTGAACTGTTTTTGTAAGTGATTTTAAATAGATAGTGCTCTCTAGATATGAGGAACAGTCAGTACAAAGGCACAGAGATGGGAGATGTGTCATATGGGAAGAACCACAAGGATGCCAATTTGTTCGGATCATCAAGTGCAGGAAGGAGAACAATGTATAACAATGCCAAAAAGTGAAAAAACCAGTTATTGCAAGGCTATAAAGAGACAGCAAAAGTATCAAATTCACAGGCCAACCAAAACTCCTGAGTGCAAAACCTACTTAAAATGTGATTGGGAAATGTTTAGCCAAATATATAAAAATACAAAACAATTCATGTAATAGTAACTTGTTGTTTAGGTCAATATGTGTCTCACCAGGAATCATTTCTGTTTGAGGTTGACACTACTCATTGAAAAACATTAAATCCTAAAGAGATCAGTTGATGTTTGTCCCTAGATCTTAATAGGGAGCCCCTTAAGCTTATTGAACAGGGTAATAACATGATCAGATCTACACTTTTGGAAAAAATTATTTGGCCATTGAGTGGAAGATAAACTGCAAAGAAGAAAGTTGAAGCAGAGAATTCAATTAGAATATTGTTGCAGTAATCTGGCCTAAAGGTAATGAGGCTCTGAAAAAAGTTGGTGATTAGATGAGGATAGGGAAGGGAACGGACTTAAGAGAATTTGTGTAAGTAGAATTGACTGGATATATGCAGTAAATGAAGGAGTGTGAAGAGTTGAACATGACATTGAGATTAAACACTTGCACAAAGAGAATGATCACTTATCTGTTGGGAATGAATATGCTCGTATTGAAACTCAGTCTAGCCAAAACCTTCCTCCATAAGCATTCAGCATCTATGGTAAATCTTTCCACTCAACTTTGTGAGGCTATAAAATTATAAAGGATTATTGGACATCATCTGGAACCATTTAGGGCTTGGAGTCAGGAAGGTCTAAGTTCAGATTCAACCTCAGATACTTACTGGACAAATCACTTAAACCTGTTTACCTCAGTCTCCTCATCAAATGATCTGGGGAAGGAAATGGCAAACCACTCCAATGCCTTTCCCTAGAAAACCCCATGGACCAGAACACCTGGTGTTCTGTGGTCCATGGGGTCAAGATGTGTCAGACATGACTAAACAACTGAACAAGAGATCATGTAACCCCATTCCCTTATTTTATAGAAAAGTAAACTGAGAGACAGTGAATTTCAAATGAATTGTCTAACATCACACAATATGCAAGTGGAAACATGATGATTCAAACCAAGGTCCTAGGATTTTAAATTCGGCCATCTTTCCATTGCTCCACACTCTAAATATTTTGTAGAGAAGGTGGCTGCCTCTATTAAAGCAACACAGCACCCATATACCTATAAATAAGCACATCAGCAATTTTACAGGAATTTATCTTGCCTGGGTAAAAGAGAAAGAAAAAGTTATATCTCCAAAGAAGTCTCCATAAAAGACCCAGTTGTAATTTTATAGGCTATGCTTCTTGCTTCCAACTTTAATAACACCATGCTGTAAACCAAACGCTTACCCATCTTATGCCCATAGCCCACTGTGATTCATTAACAAATTTCTATCAAAGTGCCTTTTATCTGCAAGTTTACAGTTTTGCAGTCCTCTAATTTTTGACAAACCCTAGCCACAGAGGGGAAAATCATTGATTCAGTGTGAAATTTGATTTTCCTTTGAGACTAGAATTTCATTTGAATTATTCAAAAGCCTTCATGAAGATTTTTAAATGCATTTTTGTGCTTCAGTTGATTACTTATGATGTTTTGTTTGATGCCTTTTATCCAAAAGCCAACATAAAAATAATTCATTAAGTCTTAATTCAGAAAAGCAATCATCTAGGGCAAAAAAGTACATTAACACATTTCCTGCCAGCAGTCATGGAGATATTAGGGATATTTGTTTATAATGTGGTTTTATAAAGAAACTGGTGTATTAAGACAAGACCAGAATAAAATCTAGATGTTCTATTTATTATCTTTCTATGTCATATGTTAATATAATAAAAATGATTTTAATTGTATCACTATTTATTTTTAACAAAATGCTTTCTTACCAGCAACACTATGAAGATATTATTAATGTCATTAATTCAATTTTAGAAGTAAGAAGATTGAGACCTCAAAAGATGAAGTGACCTATCCATAGCTAGTTGGAGCTGGTACTTGAACTTTGCTCATTTAAGGACAAATTCATTCTATTTTCCATTTCCGTCTTTTTCCATGAAGAAAGAAAACTTCCTAGAAAGCTTTTACTTTGTTTAAATTGAAATAAATTGGAGTAGAGAGGAGGAAAGGAGCTCTTACTCTTCTAGTGGAAAAGTCCAAAGCAATTCATCTCTAAGGAGGGATTTCAGACACTCTAGTATGTGGATGGATAAGAGGATTTTAGGTAGAAGCCTTTGCCCCTCAAATCACACACTGTAGGTAACTATTTACAGAGGAGAAATTTCCTGCTGTTTTAATCTTTTCGTTACTCACTCTAAAACTGGAATTGTTTCTTACACATTGGTTTGGGTCCCAGACTCTTACACTGCTTTCTGTATAATCTTTAATTTCACTGTAAGCACACAATACCTGCCTTGTACAGGGTGCCTAATGAATTCTTCATGATTGAGTTGTCTTTGCTCTTGGGATGTTTTTTAGACTACTAAGAACTTGGATCATGTTTTCAAAGGAGTTAAATCATAAGCAAATTTCTCAGACTATACCCTTGTGTGTCCATATAAAACACACACCTCTTGGCACAGCTTCTAAATACTGATGGTTCCATAAGGATAGATGATGTCTAGGTTAATCCTAGGCAAAATCATCAGAAGTTTTTTGTACTTGATGCTTTCTTTCCAGCTTTCCTTTCTACTTCCCTATTCCACTTGTATCTCCACATTCCTCCCCAACCATACCCTTACCCCAAGGTCTAGAGGCTTGGTATTGTTTTCTGTTCCAGATTATTTATCCCTGATTCCTTAAATTACTCTGACTTTCCTGTATTCCAAAAAGTCCATATTTTAAAATTCCCTCTTGTACCTTTTCTCTAACTCTACTCTAAGAAACCTAATGAAGTTAATATGCATTAATGTGTGAATTTTTGAGATCTTGTCACTACGATTCTATTCCTCCCCACTCCCACACCCCACACATGAAAACATTCCACCTGTTTCCTTATTATCCCAAAGGAAACATTGATTAGTGCAAGTTCTGCTTTTTCACAGATTTAAAGTGATGAGATGGAACTTCATTTTAATTACACGACTCAGAATTTGAGAAGTTAAAGGAAAAAGAAATATTTGTGACCCTCTCTATAACCCTTCTTTCCCCTCCAATTTGGTGGGAAGAAATCTCTGTTTGGAGAGAGATGATCTACACTCAAATCCTTCACCTCTCTGGACCGTAGTTCTCTAGCCTCTAAATGGGAGGATATGTACCAAATGAATGAATGATGAAAGCATTTATTAAGCAATTACTCTATACTAAAGTGCTATATGAAGAAGCACTGGGGATACAAATAGAAAAGCAAGATATCCTCCTCTCTCAAGAGGTTCTGTTGTGACAGAGGGGACATGGCAGACAGGAGGCTTCAGATGCAGATCAGACGGGAATGACTGGTGGTTCAGTGATGATTCAGCGATTTTTTATATCATTCTACTAAAATCTGTTTCTGCTGCTGAACCATTTGGCAGTATCAAGGACTTCATCGTACAGAATTTTCTTTTGGGGGTCTTCAGTAGGTATAACTACTGAGGAGATCAGAGCTGTTGCCAAGGCGCATTTCCACAAGGGCTGCTTGAGTGGATGATGGCTCCAGGTGTTTTGAGGGGGAGCTGAGTTGGTGAACTGGGAGACTGCTATTCCTGTAACTCTCAGGGTTATCCTTTTCTGAGAGTGGGTTGGCATTTGGTGTTAGTAATACCAAGGATGACCAGTCTCTTTTTCAAAAAATTTGCTTCCCTACTCAATGAAACTGCTGTAAAGGGCACTGAAATACCTTGGTATCTGGAGATCTAGGTCTTGGGCTACCTCCAGTGTGGTCCAAAGTGTAAAAGTACTAGAGATGGTAACAATGGTTTGATCTCTAAGGTACCTCTCAGTTTTAAGGCAAGTCTCATCTTCTGGTGAAGAAATAGCAGATAATAAAAATCAGACCAGAAGATTTCCCTCTGAGGAAGTGGAACTGAGATCTAGCTTGTCTAGGAACTATCCCTACACAATATGATGCTGGTTAAGATTGGCTTTAGATGTCCTCACCTCCCATTTTTAATTTCCTAATTTGTAAAATTGGATTAAATGATTTCTAAGGTCCCTTCTGGCTTCATAAGCATATGATTTATATCCAGTTCTCATGCTATATAATTCTGCATGTGCATATCATTAAATATGAACATTAATTTTATTGTTTCATTTGATTATAATGCTAAGCTATAAATGTATGCTCAGTCTCCGTAATTCATGTAGTGTGATCAACTTACATAAAATGATCCTCTACTTAACAATTTTCCAACAATTAGAGAGAACACAAACACCTAAAATATTTATCTTCATATTGCTTTTAAACATGGGCAGGATTTGTCGGTGATCCTTAAGATGCTATGACAATAACATAATTTAAATTCATATCATTGTTATTAGACACTTTAGTATCTGGAAATTATTGCTAGAATACCTGGAATTAAAAAACATTACAGGAATCCGAGGGACTTCCAAGCAGAATATGTGAACTTCAGGGGAAAGAAAAATTCCCTCTTCTGGGGAAGTTGAAAATACAAAGGGCTGACTCTTGACAAACTGTGCACATTTCCCATCATTTTGAGATCAAATAAGTTCAGAGACACGCCAAATTTCTTCTTGTATCCATGCATTGGGAAAACAGGCAGAGGTGAAGAAAAAGCTTACTCAAGCCACTCACCTAATAACTCTCTATTTTAGTTAATTACTCTGCCAACGTAGATGCTAAATGTTTTATTCAGTTATTTCTATGATGATGATTGATGGCAAATAGTGTCAGTGCCCTCCAAAGTCATTAGCCTGAGGCAAAGCTCAGAACACCCAGTCTAGTTACAGCTCTGGTAACTTCGAAAAAGCAGTTTGAGGAAATTCTTCAGCAAGGCAGACAAATACAAGATATTATGTATATGAAAATATATAATAGTATCATCACTGGGACCATGGCAAAAAGACAAGACCAGAAGAGCAGAAGCAAGGTTGAATAAATAGTCACATTTATCTCATGTTTAAAGAATGGTGAAGTACTTACCCACAAGGGTCGGGCAGTAAAAAATTGTATTTCTCATTTTAGAGATGAGAAAAATATTATTCCCATTTTTAGATGAAGCTCAGTGAGACTGTGACTTACCTTGAATCACATAGATAATTGTTATTAGATTTGGGATTTGAAACCAAGTCCTTTCCCAGTTCCAAATTCCCCATACATTCTATGATACCACACTTCTACTCTGAGTGAATAGGATGGATAAGAGACCTACAAATCAACTAGACCTGGTGTGGTTACTGGATGCTTGTGGTCAGTACTTATCAGCAAGTTGAGTAGTTTGGAGTTTTAGTTTACTGAGATATTTTATGTCAATGAAGTAGCATGAATTCATGCCTTGAACGCAAAGAGAAATTACATACATGAATATTTGAGGTCAGTGATTCATTCCCACATTGGGAGCCAAAATTGGAGAGAAGCAGGATGTAACCAAATGTGATTGCCACCCAAGACAAATGAGCAAATGCCTGGGCAGGGTTGGGTAATAAATACAAAGGCTGTATTTTAAAACTAAAAATCACCTGAAAACTTTTTTAAAACTAAAAATACATGGCAAGACAGAGTTTCAAAAACCATAATAAGTCCTTATGACAGGTACAGGAAATCAGTAACAAAAAGATCATGAAAACTAAGGCAGATTACTGCCCTATATAAGGTAAGGAACCAATTCTGAACATAAGCAGCTTCAAGCCCTCAAGTAAGAGTACACGTGGGACCGATTATTTCATAGTTAGGTGCACCTAAATGTGAAATGAGCAAGTCTGCAAGAGCACCTGACTGAAAAATGGAGGAAAAGGCAAGGGGAGGGGGGTGTTGGTTGTAGGCCCCAGTAGAAACTTTTATATCTTCTAATTACAGTTTATATCTTCGAATTACAAAAACAAACAGGAATATAAGGACATAGCATTCCAATAGCAAAGAACTTGTGGAAAATATGGTCAAATTCAATTCAATTAGTTCATTTTAATTTATTCAGATTTTCTGAAGTTTTGACTATGCCTCAGGCCCTGTGCTAAGTACAGAGGGCCCAAAATAGACAAACTAAACTGCCCCTGCCCTCAAGGAAATCATATTCATTTGGGTGAAGTATGTTGTCAAAATGAGAATCGTGAGACATCTGTTTGAATGAAAAATCTATCCAGTTTCTATTAGTGACCTAAGTTTATAGGAGGGCAGCTAGATGCCACAGTGGATATAGTGCAGGACCTGATGTCAGGAAGACCTGAATTAAATCCAGCCTCTTTCTACAAGAGCAAGCCACTTAACCCTGTTTGCCTCAGTTTCCTGTTCTGTAAAATGAACTGGAAAAGCAACTGGCAAACCACTTCAGTATCTCTACCAAGGAAACCTCAGATGGGGTCAGGAAGAATTGGGCGCAAAGGAAACAACTGAATAATTACAACAAAGGTTATAGGAAGAGGATTTATTTGGAACTGTTGTCCGTTATGTATGCATTATATGAAAACCCTTGTAATGAACTTTGAAATTAGTTACAAAAAAATTCCTGTTTTCTTTTGAATGGGATGCCATAATGCTCAGCAGAAGTTGACAGCAGGATGAAATCTTAGTCATTATTTGATCCAGGCCCTTTATTTTGCAAAGAAGAAAAGGGAGGCCCAAAGAAACACAATGGTCTGCCCATTACACAGCTTGTAAGTAGTAGATGAAATATCTTAATTCTGGTTCTCTGTCTCCAAATATGTCCTTTCTGGTCTAAAAAAAGACTGGTCTTTTTGTAACAGTAACTTCCAGTAATGACAGAATACTTATGTTTAGTCTCTTAAGTCATAGGTTGCTTTGGCCCAGTCCAGGAATTCTAATTATTTCAGCTGTTATGACTTTTGAGACATTATATATTTGGCTACCACATTTTTCCCCAAAACAAAACCTCAAAGCATGCCCTCTGAGTTAACCTAACATTGTACATGTAAATGATTGATTTTTCCCCCAGCATTCTCAGGAAGATAGAGCCATTGTCTTCTTTCAGTTTTTTTTTTCCTTTTTTATATCACTTTACTTCATGTCATATCAGGGTCCATGACCCTATGTAAAAGTAAGTTTGTATCACACATAAGCCCATGACAAAAGATCAAAGTCTGTCAGTTTCAACAAAAGAGATGTGAGATTTCTATAGACCGGATTTTTATGTCAATCATACTGTTTCCTTATAGGTAAGGAAGCACCCTTTGAAGACTATTATCACCCACCTTTCTGTCCAATGTACTTAAAATAGAGAATCGGTCCTCAGTTGTTACATGCTACTATATGCTAGTTCTAGGCAGCTTATATTTATAAACATTTAGGAAGTTTTCTATAGCCTAGAGTCTTAAAAACAACCCCAGAGCAGTTGTATTGTAATTTCAGTGTATTTGATTTGCAAATAAATAGATTCACACACCCTCTCCTCCCCAGTTTTTAAGTACACTATCTGGATTTGTGTTTTTATGGTGTTTCTTGTTAGCATCCTGTTTTCATTCCCTTTGGAAGCCTTTCCCTTCGCACGTAAACTGAAGGCCTTCTGACCAAGACCAATATTCGTTTTAATAAAAACCACCAGGAATGTTACTTGGTAATATGTGCCAAAAAATAGTAGGTTATTCCTTTAAATGTTTCAATGTCCTTCAGATGTGATGACAGATTGCACTGTTTCTACCAGGTGTAGGATACTGTGAGGTATATTGCTAGACATATTACTCATAACTCTCAGGCAGAAAAGAAATATCTTCAACCTAATTTTGGAAACATACATATACCCCACATTTCATTAATATGCTTATTTAAATCTTTATCATTTTTAATTTAATGAAAGGGTTGCCAAATTAATGATATTTAAGCATCTAATATTTGAAGATTTCCTTGATGTTCATATTCCCTCCGCTATACTAGGTGGTCTTTAAATGTTTCTTGGCCTCATAATTTACTCTAATCAAACTAGTGATATTTCTTTAAACTAAGCTATTCTGGACCTCAGATACCAATCATACTTTCCATTTCATTACCTACTCAAAGCTTTTTCAGCTTCTGTCAGAACTTTATTCTTAGTTTATGTAATGTTTGAGATAAGATATCACTGGCAGGTATCAAGGGAGGACTTTGTTGGATTTCATTGGTAAACTTTCATTTTCCTTTCCAAATTCCTTTAAACTTTATATAAATGACTTTATGCTTTTAGAAAGTGATTAGATTGTTTATAAAGATTAATCATAGGCTACCAGGTAAAATAAATTATGATTTTGTGTATTAATTCACTTTTAACCTGATTAAGTCATCTTGAGAATATGTACAAAAATAGCCAGTCTTTAAATATTGTGAAATCCATCCATCTGTGACATCGCTTTAATTTGTACCTTTTGGAGACTAGCTTTCATTACTTTTTGACAAGGAGATCATTAAAAATTATATTCAGGTTTTTATCCCTAGTCACATGACACTTAAAAAAAAAGAAAGACTTTATTTTGCAAATCCATTCATTGTATAAATTTAAGAAGCAAGGTAGCCTTCCTATTACACAGATATGAATGTATAAACCTCCCTTCCCCACAAACTTTAGAGGTTCTCTACTACCTCCAGGATCAAATTTAAAATCCTCCATTCTGTTTTTAAAGCCCGTCATAATCTAACTCCTTGTATTTCCATTCTTCTTACACTAGACTCCCCTCCGCATATTCTAGTGACACTAGCCTGCTTGCTGTTCCTTGTACCAGGCATTCCATCACCTGCATTTTACCTACCAGGCATTCCATCACCTGCATTGGAGGCTGACCCCTATGCTTAGAATTTTTCCCCTCTTCATGTCCACTTACTGGCATCCAAAGTAAAATCCCATTTTCTTCAAAAAACTTTCTCTAGTCCCTTTTAATATTAGTGCCTGCTCTCTATTGATTATCTTTCCAATTTATTATGCATACATATTTTGTTTGAATATGGAGATTTACATGTTGTCTCCCTGTTAGATTGTTAGCTTGTCAACTCCTTAATAGCAAACAGTGTTTTTTCCTTTCATTGTAGTCCCAGAATTAAACCCAACAACTGCCACATAGTTGGCACCCAATAAATGCTTGTTGATTTCACTTGTTATCATAAATGTCTTTTATATTTCTGGGTTCAAATCAAAGTAACCTCAATGCAAATTCTAGATTCAGATCTTACTATTTGGTGCTATTTCACTAGGTGCTTCAGAAAGGAAATTACTTAAACATCGTAAATCTGCAATTTGGGGAACATGAAAAATGTTCATACTACACCTACAATTTGAGTTGTCCTGTTATAGGAGGAACATTGACATACTACATCATGAAAGACCATGCTAGCAAAGTCAGAAGGGCAGAGTCCTCTGGAAAGTCCTGTCAGTGGGAAAAAAAAGGTTCCAATCCAAATTTATGACAATCTTTAAGTCTTTTATCTGAGGACCAGCCCTATCATGTTCAGCATGAATCATCACAAGTTTAGAGAGCAGGTTTATGAACTGTTCCTAACGCCTCTCAGAGTTTATCTGTCACTGAGCTGTATATGTAAAGAGCACCCACACTGACAAAAATCCTACCTCCCTAAAGGCTTAAAGTAAATATTTTCATACTAGATATAAATGTCAGAAATCCTAAAAGGGTCTTTCTTGGGTTTCTGGGGCATGGAGGAGGAGAGTTCAGTTGCTTCCTCCAACTCTGCTAATTTTAAAAGAAAAAAAGAAATACAGCAAATCACTTTACCTCCTTGAGTTCCAGTTTCCCAATCTATAAAATAAAGAGGGTGAACCAGATGACCTTTTTAAAAAAATTATATTGATGTCTTTTGTTTCATATCAAATGCACTTGCAAATATATTTCTCTTTTCTACCTTCAAGTGTAAGCCATCCCTAGTTAAAAAAAAATAGAATAAAAAAAGAGAAAAAAAGTAGGTCAGCAAAACTGACCAACTTATCAACTGAATCTGTCAAAAGTGTGCATTGTTTCATGCCCATGGTTACACACATACACACACACACACACACACACATATCTGCAAACAAGAGAGCAAGTTGCATTTCTTATTCTTTTGCTTGGGGACAAGCTTATATCAGATGATTTTAAGGTCCCTTCCAGCTATGATGATCTGTGATTCTAATAAAAATGTATTCTGAAATCCATCAACTACTTCCAAAAGTATCCAAAGACTGTGTATTTCACTCCACCTTACCACCTCTTTGCTCCTTTGCTCATTTAATATGATTCAGCAAACTGTCATCATGGAGAGGTAGTGTGAACTTGCAGTTAGGGGAGGAAATAACAGAGATTCAGTTTCTGGAATCTATTCTTGGCCCTGCTACTGACTCACTATGCCTTCCATCCAGGCATCTCTTAGTGTTTCTATTTGTAAATAGAATTCATTTCTTGTCCAGAGGACTGAGAGATGCAGAGATGAAAACCACTACTGAACTCTGATGGAATGTCATGACTCCAAGTAGCTATATTTTATTGGCAATACCATTAATGTTAGCAAACAGAGGAAATGAAGAAACTCTTTTGCACAGAGCTATGGATTAACTTTGCTCCTGAAAGACCATGAAAGTTCCATTTATTTAGCTGTTGCTTACACAATTCTTTCACCAGGCCTCAAGCAATTCTAATTATAAATTGTAGTTTCACAGCATTTCCCTTGGTACGCTTAATACCGATGATGCCTTTCTTGAAATTTTATGTCATTTCATATATATACACACACACACATATATATATACATATATATATATATATATATGTATTTCCTTGAAACTATTTGATCATTTTATCTTCTTCATAAGAAAGTTTCCCCTGATCAGTCATTTTTATTTTCCTTGGTTTGTTTTGTACCAGGAAGAAAAATACTCACCATTTTGTATTTTCCTTTTGTCAAACAGGCAGTTATGGGCCTGACCTTTGGAGACCAGAATTCTGTGTGTGTGTGTGTGTGTGTGTGTGTGTGTGTGTGTGTGTGTGTGTGTATGTGTATGCTTGTGAGACAGAGAGAGAGAGAGAGAGAGAGAGAGAGAGAGAGAGAGAGAGAGAGAGAGAGAGAGAGAGAGAGAAGAAGAATATTTAGCTCGTTTTGAGGTCACAAAGTCTTGAATTTCTAGCTAGCAAAGATGTTTGAGGACCAACCCTTCTTTTTACAGATGAGGAAATCTTTTCATAGGTCAAATGATTTGCTTAAGGTCACACATGAAATAAATGTCAGAGCTCAAACTTCAAGACGGATCTTCTAATTGAAAATTCATCATTCTGTTCACTATGGCATGTTGGCTCCCCAAAACAGTGTTAATTGCATGACTTTTAATATAAAGACAATATCAGTAATGGAATGTATTTGGTGAACTTAAAAATCCTCTATTTAAAAATGAGTTGGGGGAGGGGGATGGATTAGGGGAAATTTGGTTTAAATTTTTTTTTAATCAAAAAGAGCCTTTGGCTATAGAGAAGCACAATGTGAAGTCATTGCTTTCTCTCTTACTATCATTCATCTATCTATCTGTCTATCTGTCTATCTGTTTATCTATCTATCTATCTATCTATCTATCTATCTATCTATCTATCTATCTATCTATCTATGTGTCTATCTATCTCCTCTATTATCTGATTCTATTACATATCCCTTTACTTATCAATCTATCATCTCTATTATCCATTGATCTTGTTCCTAGCTATCATCTAACTGTCATCTATATCTACCTCTATATCTCTATTTTTCTTTCTGTCCAGATATTTTTCGGTATATCAATGTAGACACACATATATATATATGCTTTGTCATATAGTTAACAGTACGTAATGATATAGAACATTTTGTAGCTTCCCTCTTTACATTTGAACAGAGACTAAGAGAATTCACTTGACTTATAGAAGGTTACACAGATTTTAAGCAGGAGTCATGGGACTAGAATTCACAACATTCTACCAAATTCCATCAGTCTTTTTACTACTTGAAGAAATTATACAAAGAATTTTAATTGAAGGGGCTTGATTAAAACTTAACGTTATCAGGTTGATATAAGCCATGTAAGGGATAAAACCATCTGTGCTAATCTTGCATTTCTGAAAAGAGGAAAGATTTTCAAGGGAGGTATGAGATTTTGCTTAATTATTCTTTTTCAGCAAGTATCTGAAAGCACTGAATTATGGGCACAGCACACAGTGAAGTAAATCAAACAGATAAATAACACCATAGCTTAGCTTCCTGATTTGAGTTGCTGCCTTTGCTGTCAGAAGTCCTAGAATTTCTATGCCATTATTTTATACTATATTTTCTCACATTATTTCTATACATTTCCTCTACTAAATTATATGCTCCTTGAGGGCAGAGGCAAAATCTTATTCATATTTGCATTTCCAAATTATATAATACTGTACTATACATAGTAAGGATTCAGTATATGTTTCTTGTATTTGGTTTGATTGAATCTTAAATAATATATTATTCCCACATCTATGAAGTCCTTTTGAGCAAATCACTTGAATTCTATTTTTATCAATTTCCCTAATCTTAGAGATAAGCAGTAAATATAAAATAGATAAACAAATGAAGAAAAACATTCAAAACTTTGAGCCCCTTGAAGGAAAGTTTATTTGAGCACAGAACACTGCATTATCATGATTATGATATATATGTAGTCTAAAAAAAGATGAGACCTTTCTTTGAGGCATTTCATAGATAACTATGACTCCATTGGTTTATTCCTTTTGCCTGAAAGGGCTTGAATAATTGTTCAGTCAGTTTTTTCAGTCACCTACAACTCTTCATAACCCCATTTCTTGGCAAAAATATTAGAGTAGTTTGACATTTCCTCCTCCAGATCATTCTACAGAAGTAGAAACTGAGGCAAATGGGGTTTGCCCATGGTCACAGAGGTAGTAAGTGTCTGAGGCCAGATTTGAACTCAAGAAGATGACTCTTCCTGACTCCAGGCCCAGCACTCTATCCTTTGTGATCCCTAGCTACTTTCTTCCTGGAGTATTTAAGGGGAGCTATTTAGCAGTGATGGTCTACATTTCTCTTGGTATATTCTATCCAAAGAATACAAGCATCTGCTAATCTCATTTCACTACTGAAGACAATAATTTGTAAATAGATGTGAAAAGATTGCTGGATTCAAAAGATAAATATTAGTTTTATTACTATAAAAATGTTATTTAAGAAAAATTTGAGGAAGATTCTGAAATATCTTCAAAAAAAATTTATATGTATGTTTAATCAAAAATACCTTCATTCTTCCCCCGATGGTCATCACAAATTGCTGATCATCTAGATTTTTATCTTCATTCTGACCTTGAGTCAAGTTCTTTCTTGCTCTTCTAGACCATCTCCTTGCTCTCTTCATAGTTGTGACCCTCTAATTTGCTGTTTCTTTAACAATGCATTCTTCATATGCTACCCTTGGATTTCTTGTTTCTGTTTCTTTTAATTGTTCACCGAATAAGCAATTTTCCAATATTTCCTTTTCTTTCTTTTTCTTTTTTCAGTTTTTAATTCCTCACTTTTTGGTCAGTGAAAGACATGTATCCCATAAATGATTTATCTATAAGCTAATTTTATAAGACTTTTTTAAAGAAATAGACAATGAAGGCATCATTGATCTTGTAATGTGTAACTTCCTCTTGCCATATAACCTGGAAGATTTTAGTCAGCATTTGTATGGGCAGTAGATCCCTTGGTTTGTAGATCTCTACTACAATCAAATCAGTACCAGGAGCTTTGCCACATGAGAGGTGCCCAATGGCATTCAAAATCTCATCTTCAGCTGAATGACATTCAAAACCTCTTTTTTTTAGTAGAAAGTTCAGTTATAGAGGAGTTAACATCAACCTGACATATAACCAATGGCTTCAGCATTGGTTGATAATGATCTGTTGAGAACACTATGGAAGTATTTCATCCATCTTTCCTGGATCATATCCTTATCACTGATCAGTGTGACCCGAGCACCAAAGATATAAAATTGAAGTTGTTCATTCCTTTTAGGAGACATACAAGTTTGCTGAGTAAATTAGATTTAATTATTCTTTCAAACCACTGCTTGTTACTAGAACAAACAGGAAAACTTTACTAACTAGGTCTACCACAAATGTATGCTTTCTAACTTCAAATGGGTCCTCACTCTTAGCTTGCATCTCCTATTTATCTCCTATCGGCTACCTAAAAGTCTCCCATCAGTGGTTGTTTTAACCTCTTCTTTCCTCAGAGACCAAAACTCCACCATCATTTCTTTCTCTTTCAATATATGATCTTACCTACTTTACTGAGAAGACAGCTGGCAGCTCTCTCATCTACCTTCCTTCATACCTCAAAACCTTTCTCTGCCTTCATCCATTCTGTCTTCTTACCTCCAGGCTTAAGGGAGGGTTTTTGCAAAGACTAACTATAACATCTTTAGGTAATTAGGGAAAGTTTCCCAAATGAGGTAGCCCCTCATCTGATTAAAAAAAAAAAATACATATTCTGAGAGTGGATTTGAGAAGGTGCATTTAGAGCATTAGGGGTGTGTGTGTGTGTGTGTGTGTGTGTGTGTGTGTGTGTGTGTGTGTGTGTGTGTGTGTGTGTGTGTGTTCGTCTTTCACTGCTGAAGAAAATCATGCCATCAGAGAAATAATGACATGACTTGCACTTGACTTTGTTTTGAGTGAGGGAGGGCTGTGCAGGTCACCAACCTCACTTCTCCTCCAGAGTCATCTGCATCCAGTGACCAGATATTCCTCAGGATGACTGGAGATGACCCAGGATGAGGCAATTGGGTTTAAGTGACCTGCCCGAGGTCACACAGCTAGTGAGTGTCCATTGTCTGAGGTGAGATTTGAACTCAGGTCCTCCTGACTCCTGCACTGGTGCTCTATCCACTGCACCACCTAGCTGCCCCAGAGCATTAGGTATGGTTCAAATTAATATTGTTGTGATGTTCATCCTTCACATTTGAAGAGGACAAATGATATCTCCAGTGACTTCTTGACTTACCTTTGAATTAGATTTGAGTGAGGCAGAGTTGCACAAAGTCATTGGCCTCCTTCTTCCTGAGTCATCACAGTTCAATGGCAAGATAAAAGTCAGGATGACCACTGATGGCTTGGGATGCAGTGGATGCCTGATCAAGGGTTAAGCATTCCACAGCAGCCTGCTTCAGCTGCCTTCGTGGCCATTGGGTCAAATTGCTCTCATCCTCCCACTGTCCTGGAGAAAGTCTTCAGACACTTAGGGTAGAGATCCTGTAATGCATTGATAGGTTAGAGGCCAGTTGGTCAACCTGGGTTAGCCTGTCTGCTAAGATGGTTTACCAAGAAACTCAAATTAATGCACAAATATTGAATTTGGTTGACAGTTTATTTTCAAGTTTGACTGGATGTATGGAGTATATAAGTGTGACCAGTACTGAAAGGGGAAAAAGCTGGAGAAGTAGATTGGAACTAAATTGCACATGGCTTTCCATGCCAGTTTGAAGAATCTGCATTTTATTCTAGAAGCAATATGGTGCCTTAGAATGCCTGATCAGGAAAGTTATACCTTTAGACCCATATTTAAATTATTTTGGCAGATGCATTGAAAATATATTGGACAAGGAAGGAACTTCAGTGAAGGAAGAAAAACATAAGAAGAAAAATCACACGATAGCTTTATTATATGTTTAAAAGCAATAGCAAGTAGTACATAATAGATTTGTAGTTTCAGGTACTATCATTTTAAAAAATTTTACTATGTTATGGAGATGCTTGCTTTATTCCATAAGTTAAAAAGAAAAGAAAAATAATTTATAAAGAAATCCAACCAGAGGCAATGACCTCTAAACTAGGGTCATGTAGTAACAAAGAAAGTAATAAACCTCTGCCTTGTCTTTTTTTCCTTCCATCCTCCAAAGTCTCATTTTAGGGGAATAAATCTATTTACATGACTTCAATTATTATGTCTATTCCAATGCCTCTGGATTTTTCTCTGAGGTTTAAGCTCACATTTCCAAAATATCTAAATATCTCTCCTTAAATATCCTTCTGACAACCTAAATTCTATATGTTTAACAACTTCATTTCAAAACATGGTTCAGCTCCTAACTTTTTTATCTCTGTTGTTAGCACCTTTATCCTTCCAGTCACCTTGGATTAAAACTTTGTAGTAATTTTCGCCTCTCTTCTCCCTTATCCTATCACTTCCTATGGCCACATCCTGTTACTTCTAACCCCACAATATCCCTTGTTTCTGAAGCTTCTTCCTTTCCCCCATCACTCCAATTGAGAAACTCATTACTTTTCAAATGGATTACCATAATAGTCTCATTACTGTGTTCCCTGACTCCAGTCTCCTCTCTCCATTCTTCATACACCTGCCAATAAAATCCTCCTAATGCACAGGTCTAACCATATTATACTTCTGCTTAAAAGCCTTCAGTGGATCCTCATTGCCTACTAAATAAAATATAAACTCTTCAGACTGTCATTCAAGGCTTTTCACAATCAAATGTTATAAGGAGTTTCCCAGCACAGATTCCATGAGAATCTAACCCAGTATGAGATCTATATAACTCGTAGTAAAGAAGTGATTAGCTAGTCTGAAAGGAAAATCAATTTATTAATGTGTTAAGGAAGACCTCTTGGGTTTAGCTTTAGCATCTCAAGATATAGATTGGCTTTTATAGCTTTTTCAAACAACTTGAAATATACAGCCAGTCAGCTACAGTCTGAGGGAGAATGGAATGGAGAAATATACAAACCTTGGGTTCATAGATGTTGCTAAAGGTCAGGTCTGTTCATGTGGGAAATGTGTTGTATTATCAGAATTCCCTTTATTGCAGAAAATCTCCAAGATAGTTGAGAATATAACAGAATCATTCTTGTTCATCTTGTCATTGCCAGTAAGGAGAGGACAAAACTCATCTGTTTGTTTCCTTGATCTCAGAGGTTATTTTTTCTGGGAAGAATATACTTCCCCCAAACTCACAGTACATGTTTATATACCTCCTCCCCCCAGGCTTCAGTTTAATATTCCAAGCCTTTTGCACACTCTTTCTTTTAAAAGCCAGATTCAACTTCTAAATATTCCTCATTCTCTTTCTGCCCCACACTGACCACATCCATTTGCACAGACTACTTGTCATGGTTGGGCCATATTCTTCCATTTTTGTGTCTTTTGAAATCCTTCTCTTTCTTCTAGGTCCTACACAAATGGCAACTCTTCTTTGAATCTTTTCCTGATTCCCTCCCCCCACCACCTGACTCATTCACCCTCTTCCCACCTGAATGTGATCCTTGCCTCCTCACATTTTTAATAATGCTTTATTATTAAAATAAATATCTATCTATGTATTTACTGTTTTCTCCTTTATATCATATTTTTATACACTGTTTCATCACCTCACATCCATTGTAAACTCCTTGAGTACAGGAACTATATATTGGTTGCACATGTACCCTACCTTGAAAGTTGATACTAATTTTTTTTTATAATTTGAGAATGAATGAATTTATTTTTAATAAGGAAGGGCATGATTTTTCCCCTTTGGATTTCTCAATAATACCACTTATTTGCATCTTTTAAAAGCAAGTTCCAGCAATGGGAAAAATATGGGTGTTGGTAATAATTTCTATCTAATAGAAAAGGGAAAGGAAACTCAGGATGTACCTAGGATGTGTTTGTTCAGGCACAGCTAAAAGATCTAGGGTGCTCTGTGCTGCTGAGTGCTTGACATCTTTCCTCTTGAATCACAACGGGTTTAGAAATAAAAGTTTCAGAGACTCTGACCTGGTATAAGTGTCCATGTGTGATTTAGTTACTTTTGACATTGTAAAACGGTTCCCCTTTTTAAATTCCCTACATGACTGACTAAAATCTACGCACATGCTATTTTTCTCCAGAAAAGGTCGTGGGGTTCAGTTAGCAATCATCTCACATGGTCCCTATTTTAAACTACAAATTGTAATATCTTGTAGAGATTTTCTGGAGAAAAAAGAAGATAAAATTCCAAAGAAAGCTATAATGATTGCCTAGCCTTCATTATACTTTTTTTTGACTGCTGTAGCAAGGATTAGTGTCTTTTAAGCTTCTAAACTTCTGGCTTTATGATAACATCCTCTAAAATTGTATTCTAAGTATCTTGTTGGTAAACCTATAGAAAGGTGAAAAAATTCCATCAAAATGTATTAAAGTTACTTTTCTCCATAATTCTGTGTTTCTTGTATTTCATGGCGGTGGGGAGGGGGAAGAATATTGATGGAAGGTGTCATTTAGTTCCCAGCTACCTGACAATTATATAACATCATTTTCCTTCTGAGCATCTAAATGCCATTCGATTGACTTCTCTTAAGCTCGTTACTTTGATCTTTGTCTATCTGTCTTAAAATAAGAGAAATCTCAGATTAACTGTGATGCTGGCATCTGGGGACTGTGGACAACGCCAGGAAAGTTCCATGTTCCCAGATCTCAGGCTACTGCTGTTGCACCATTTGCGATTGTCAGCAGATGATACCAAATGCTACAGCATTGTCTTAATCTCCCATGAAAATGAAAAGATCACAAAATAGAAATAAAATGTACCCAGCCTTTCTCATTTCACGGTTAATAGCCCATCTGTAATAACTCGTTAATGCGCAATATTAACATAATAGCATTTTGATCACTCCATGGTAGAATTAAACCATAGATCATACAATTAACATGAATTGATGGATGGACAGCATCTGCCTTGTATTATGGTGGTCTAGTAGTGATGGACAGCATATATGCTAGAGTATAGTACAGGCAGAAAAAACTTTGAATCAGAGAATCGTCATTTAGGAACTGGCTCTGCCATTTGCAATGTGACCAACAGCAAGTCATTCTCTATAGCATTTAAAGCTGTTTATTCCCAGACTGCCATCCAAACTGTCCAGTCTTCTTATGCTTTAACCCTCTCCTTGCACTCTGTTCTGTAGGTATGCTGGTCTACTCCCTATTGTCATAAAGAATTATTTGTTTATACTGTGTTACACTTCAAATGTTTTAGCATGTGTGTTGTTGCTGTTGTTTAGTTATGTCCAACTCTTCATGATTGCTTTCGGTGTTGTCTTGGTAAAGATGATAGAATAGTTTTCCATTTCCTTCTTCAGCTCATTTTACAGAGTAGTAAACTGAGGTAAACAGAGTTAAGTGACTTGCCCAGGGTCATTTATTATTTGTCCTTTATTCTTGAAGACAACCAGGAAATCAGGAAGGTAATGCCATGATTTGCAAGTGAATAGGATTTAAGTGAGGGAGAGTTGTGCAAAGTCACCAGCCTCACTTTCTCCTCTGGAGGTCAGGGTCACAAGGCCAATAAATGTCTGAGGCTGGACTTGAACTCAGGAAGATGAATTTTCCTGACTCCAGGCCTACACTCTATCCACTGCACCACTCAATTGCCTTACTTGGAATGTGTAAAGGTCACAAGGTGTCGGATATGACTG
Source organism: Notamacropus eugenii (assembly GCF_028372415.1). Classification (NCBI taxonomy): domain Eukaryota; kingdom Metazoa; phylum Chordata; class Mammalia; order Diprotodontia; family Macropodidae; genus Notamacropus; species Notamacropus eugenii. Next base: position 379,040,668 of record NC_092876.1, on the reverse strand, counting down.
AAAAATGACTGAACAACAAAATTCTAAAAATATTTTAAAGCAGTAGACTTTCCCCCCCACCATTTACAGTAACTTAGAGAGCACAGTCTGAAAGATAGAACAGTAATTTAAAGAGTTATTTGTTTTTCAGGTCTTACCACTGACTGACTGTAGGACCATGAACTGATGGTACAATCTCCCTATGCTTCAGTGTCTCCCTCTGTGAAGGGAACATAATGTTTGCCACACGACACACTGGGATGCTTTCAGGATTTATGAATTGTTTGAAAGAGTTCTGAGTATCTCTGATTATAAATGCTTCATGAATAAAAAGAAATGAGGCTAATTTAAGACTCTCCTATGTGGTGTTATTTACAATATTGTTTCCAAAAAAAATGTTTGCATAAATGTGGATAGAAAGCACATAGTAGGGACCGAGGAAAGATTCAGCTTTGCCAGATTATGCCATTCATTGTGAAACAGGTCACTTAATTAAAAAAAAAAAAAACAACCTCACATTCTTTTCCCAAGATACTGAATCTTTAAAATATCCTTTAAATATTGAATGAGTTCCTAATTTGCTGGAACATTTGCTACTTGTTCTGCTATGATTCAGATTTTCATAATACTGAAGTATTGGCTAGTCTGGCATCTCTGAAAGTCACTTGATCAAATGAATTCATTCCCATTTTCTAGTTGTAATATCAGCTTTTGTCTATAATACACAATAATAAAATATGACTTACATTCATAGAAATTCTTCATTTGGAATTATAGTGATGAAATGAGTTGTTATGATTTCAGACTTTGGACTGGGGATTTGAACTCACAGCCTTGTGCTAGGAAAGGTTTCCCTCCCCTATATGGCTGCCATCATATCCTCATGTCCCAAACTGAGGGACAGTAGGCAACATAAAAACACAGTCAACCTCACATATTTATGAGAAATATTATGAAATGAAGCAAATAAATTCTTTAATAGAATTTTTAAAAATGCATTTACATAGAAGTAAAACAGGCACAAGTAAGGGTCTTTCTCTCAGAATTCTCACAGAGTACCTGGCCCCTGATAAATGGTTAATAGATGAGTGTTTATTAATTGATTAGAAGAGGTTATGAGGAGATCCATTCCAATTCTCAAAATCTGTGATTCTTTGACTTGAAAGGCCACCTTGTTAAACTTCTACCTGATGGAAATTGAAATTAGTCATCTAGCCCCCCAGGTGAAGATATCCAGGAAGAGAAAACTTACTGTCTAGTCAGGTGGCCTCTTCCTATTTGGATAGTTAAATAATTCACTTATTAAGCTTGAAACCTCCCTCACTGCAAGTTTCATCCTTGAAGGACAAATAGAATATCTTTCCCTGCATGCTATTGTTGTCTGATTGTTTCAGTCCTATCCGATTCTTTTTGACTCCATTTGGTATTTTCTTGGCAAAGATACTGGAGTATTTTGCCATTTCTTCCTCCATCTCATTTTACAGATGAAGAAACTGAGGCAAATAGGGTTAAATGAACTTGCCTAGAGTCACACAGGTATTAAATGTCTGAGGACAGATTTGAACTCTGGAGTATGAGACTCCTTGACTTCAGTCCCAGCACTCTATCCACTATACCACCATGCTATACTTTCAAATAGTGAAACTCAGTAATCCTATATCCTTCTCTTCCTAACCCTGGCTCCACCACCATCTTCTCTTTTCCATTCTACTGTAACTCCTCCATTGATCTTCCCTTGTTATGATTTCCCATTCCTTTGCTAATTGAATTATTCTATTACACTCTGTAATCCTCTTATAATTTGGTCACTAGAATTAAAAATAATCTTCCAGTAGTAATCTAATTAGTGGATCTAGCACTTGTTTTAGTGTCAAAATTCAAATCTGAACAGGTAGGTTTGCTACTTATGTGCTCTTGATCAAATCACCGTAACGCTGGTCCTGAGTTTCCTTATCTATAAAATGATCATGAGCTAAATAGACCCTGAAGTCTTGTCTAGTCCTAGATCTATAATCTTATGAACCATGATAAAATCATCTCCCTTGGTCTGAGCACTCTGCTTGGATGAATACAGTCTTAAAAGATTTTAAATTCGAGACATTTTTTTATAAGTACCTCATGTAAGGCACTGAGGGACAGACAATAAATAAAACGTTCTCTGACTTCTAGTGGTGCAATGTATCTCAAGTATATAATCCTTCCCTCTTTTTTGGCCTGAATGTTTAGTTTTGGTTATATATTCTTCTACCTGCTCATGTATAAGGCTTTCAAAAGGTATAGAAAAACACAAACCTACAAAGGATTCATCTGTTTCATCTCTTAGTACTAAATGGAAAAATAAAGAATAGCAGTGTTAATATTTTACAAGAGCTCCAAAGCCTCAATTCTTATTCTGTGTGTGTTTCTGAATGAAATAAATGAATTGAGGATGACCACCAATTATGTATGCCAAGTGAAAATGTAAAATAGGAAGTACTTGAATTTAACATTTACCTCAAAGGATGAAAGATATGAATGATATAATTTGTATTTACTGTTATTCCATGCAGTCTCATTGACAAAGTATTTTGTTTGTAATGAGTGTAGGGATTGATGTGTTTTACTCCTATTAAACTCCTCAGGGTTTAATTTGTTTTGTAGCATGTAGGTGTTAGCTAGATAATTCCCATTAGTGTAATGTATCTAAATACTTCTGTGCATGAAATTGTATACCCCTGTTAAGGTGTGATGTATTCACTGATGGTAACTTCTTTCTGTGCATTTATAATGGAAAGGTCCTATCTGTGCAACACATTGAAAATGACAATAATTTTTTCAACATTTTTTTTCTAAATAGAAAAACTTAATTACATTATATGTATGGGAAACCAAGGGAACTTGTTTAAAAAGTATTTTTACAAGAACTTTGTTAAAAGAGTGAAATTATAAGCCCATTAATTAATTAATTATTCCTTATTCATGAATATGAATATGAATAATTCCTTATTCAAAACAAAAACAATTAGAATATTAAGTTGTGCTGACATGTTCCAAAATGTGCTACGGATAATCATAATTCATATTTTAATTCAGCACTTCCCACATGGCATTGCTATGGTCTAGGTAGTCTGAGTGTCATTATTCCCATTTAATAGTTGTAAAAACTGAGGCAGACAGAAGTTAAATGACATACCCAGATTCACACACCAGTTAACACTTTATGATAATCTCATTTGATCCTCATAACAACCTGGCAAGTAGGTGTTATTATCTTCCTTATTTCAAAGTTGAAGAAACTGAGGCAGAGAGAGGTTAAGTGATTTGCTCAGTGTCAAGCAAGTATTTGAGTATCTTTTTAAACTCAGGTCTCTTGAGTCTAAGTTCTATACTCTATCCATTAAACCACGCTATATCAAGATAAACCATTATAGGAATGGAATGGCAAGTTTCAGTATTCATATGTTCTTTAGTCTCCATTTAGGATCTAGGCAACACAGTGAATAGAGAGCTGGGTCTGGAATCAGGAAGACCTGAGTTTAAATTCAGCCTTAGTCAGTTACTATCTGTGACTCTGGACAGGTCACTTAAACTGTTTGCCTTGGTTTCCTCAACTGTAAATTGGAAATAATATTAGTTCCTATCTCTCATGGTTGTTTTGAGGATCAAATGAGATAATATTTGAAAAGTGCCTAGCACAGCGCCTGACACATTGTAGATCTTTAATAATTGCTTTTTTTTTCCTTTCTGCACTTGATAAGATAGCTAACAAAAGTTGCCAGAAGGTTCTAGTCAACATACGGTTATCTGTGATAGTAGGGCGTGAGAGAGAGAGAGAGAGAGACAGAGAGAGAGAGAGAGAGAGAGAGAGAGAGAGAGAGAGAGAGAGAGAGAGAGAGAGAGAGATTGACAAATTTTTCAGATCATCCAAAGACTTCTTATACTGGGATCATTCAGAGATCTATGTTAATTCACTGATATGGAGTTCTGCAATGAAGACCATATTCTCCATATACCTTTCAAGATTTTTTTTCATGAGATGTATGACCAAATCAATTCGTCATTTGCTAATGCTTCTGTTGCTAATGAGTTTCTCAGAATTTAGCTGGTGTTCCATACATTATTGGGCAGTCTTTGAAGCCTTTGTAGTTTAGTATAGAACCTTTAGAGTCCTCTTTGCAAACCTTGAAGCTCATTAAAAACTTGAGCTCTCACTGTTTTAGTTCTACTGGCTCAGCATTGAGAACCCTGGATCCTCTCCACACTAACCTAAGGCACTGGTAACTGAGCAAGACCTAAAACAAAGTCCTTATATTACCTCACAGGCACCCCACTACATCCTCAGAAACTGTTCCTATTACTACTTGTCACAGGCACTAATGATAAGCAGAGCTCATTCATTTGCCCTCTCCCCCAACCCCATTTAAAATGCTAATGAAGACTTCTGAAAGAAAGACAGCAGGCTGGAAAATACAGAGTAAGATTAATAGAGACATTTTTGTGTTTGCTTTAGTTTATTTGTTGTTGTTAGGGAAAGTTCATTTTAAAAAATATATATAATATTTTTCCCCAGTTACTTACAGAAACAATTTTTAAAATTCATTTTTAAGACTTTGAATTCCAAATTCTCTTCCTTCCTCCCCCATTCCCCCATCACTATTAAGAAAACAATTTATTACAGGTTATACATATGTAGTCATGCATGACATTTCTATCTTAGTCATGTTGTAAAAGAAAACACAGAGCACAAGAAGCCTCAAGAAAGTAAAAAGAAAGTATGCTTCAATATGGAGTCAGACACCATGATTTCTTTCTCTGGGGATGGACTGCAGTGTTCATCATAAGTCCTTCAGAGTTGTCTTGAACCATTGTATTGCTTAGAATAGCTAAGTCATTCACAACTCATCATCCTACAATATTGCTGTTACTTTTTACATAGTTCATTTCACTTCGCTTAAGCTCGTGTAAGTTTTTCCCAGGTTTTTGTGAGACTATCCTGCTCATCGTTTCTTATACCACAATAGTATTCTATCACAATTACATATCACAATTTGTTCAGCCATTCCCCAGTTGATGGGCATCCTCTCAATTACCAATCTTACTACAAATAGTTTTTGTACATATAGATGCTTTTCTATTATTTTTAATATCTTTTGTGATACAGACTTAGTAGTGGTATTTCTAGGTTAAAAGGTATGCATGGTTTTAAGGTCCTTTCAATAAAGTTCCAAATTGTTCTACAGAATGGTTGAATCAATAGTGCATTAATGTCTCATTTTTTCCCACATGCCCTCCACCATTTGCCATTTTCCTTTTCTGTCTTATCAGCCAAGCTAATAAACATGAAGTCATACCTTAGAATTGCTTTAATTTGCATTTCTCCAATCAATAATGAGTTAAAGCATTTTTTCATATGGCTATAAATAGCTTTGATTACTTCATCTGAAAACTGTCCATATTATTTGATTATTTATCAGTTAGGGGAATGTCTCTTATTTTTATGAATTTGACTCAGTTCTCTATATGTTTGAGAGGTGAAGCCTTTATCAGAGAAACTTACTTTAAGCTTTTTTCCCGATTTACTATTCCTTACTATACTTCCCTCCATACTATTCCCCCTCATTTATTCTAATCTCTCTCTTTTTGCCCTGTCCCTCCTCAAAAGTGTTTTTAATCTGACTACATACTCTCTCAATCTGTCCTCCCTTCTATCACCCCCCCCCCATCCCCTTCCCTTCCTAATTTCCTGTGGAATAAGATAGATTTCTATACCAAAGTGAGTGTATGTTATTCCTTTTTTGATCCAATTCTTATAAGAATAATGTTCATTTACTTCCCCTTCCCACTCTTCCACTCCACTGTAAAAGTTTTTTCTTGCCTCTTTAATGTGAGATAATTTATTCCATTATACCTCTCACTTTCCCTTTCAGCAAATCCCCTATCACCCCTTAATTTTATTGTTTGGATATCATCCCTTCATAACAAACTCATATTTATGCCCTCTGTGTGTATATTTGAGCGCATGCACACACACACACACACACACACACACACACACACACTCCTTCTATCTGCCCCAATAATAAGAAAGTTCTTATGAGTTACAAGTATGATCTTCTCATGTAGAAATGCAAACAGTTTACCCTGACGGAATCCCTTTCCTCTTTACCTTTTTATGCTTCTCTTGAGTCTTGTATTTGAAAGTAAAGTTTTCTATTCAGCTCCAGTCTTTTCATAAGGAATGTTTGGAAGTTCTCTACTTCATTGAATATCCATTTCCCCCCTGAAGTATTATACTCAGTTTTGCTAGGTATATGATTCTTGGGTGTAATCCTACTGGTTTTGTGCTCTGAAATATTATATTCCAAGTCCTCTACTCCTTTAATGTACAAGCTACTGAATCATGCATTATCCTGACTGTAGCTCTATCGTGATACTCAAACTGTTTCTTTCTGGTTGCTTCCCGTATTTTCTCCTTGATCTGGTTGCTATGAAATTTGGCTATAACATTCCTGGGAGTTTTGATTTTAAGATATCTTTCAGGTAGTGATCAGTGAATTCTTTCAATTTTTATTTTACTCTCTGTTATCAGGGCAGTTTTCATTAATAATTTTTAAAAGGTGATGTCTAAGCTCTTTTGTTTATATGCCATTTAGATAGTCGAATAATTTTTAAATTAACTCTGCTGGATCTATTTTCTAAGTTAGTTGTTTTCCAGTGTTATATTCCATAGTTTTTTGGTTTTGTTTTTTAGTTTCTGAATGTTTCATAAAGTCGTTAGGTTCCATTTGCTCCATTTTAATGTTTAAGGAATTATCTTCTTCAGTGAGCTTTTGGACTTCCTTTTCCATTTGATAAATTCTACTTTTTTAAGGAGTTTTTTTTCCCTTTGGTGAATTTTTTTGCCTCTTTTACCATTTGGTCTAGTATGTTTTTTAAGGTGTTATTTCTTTAGTATTTTTTGTATGTCCTTTTCCAAGCTGTTTACTTGTTTTTCATATTTACTTCATCATTCTCATTTCTCTTCCCAGTTTTTCCTCTACTTCTCTTGCAAAATCCTTTTTGACCTTTTCTATGACCTGAGACCAATTCATATTTTTCTTGAAGGCTTTGGATGAAGGAGTTTTGACTTTGTTATCTTCTGAGTTTGTATTTTGATCTTTCTTATCATCATAGTAACTTTCAATGGTCAGATTTTTTCTTTTCTTTGCTCTTTTCCCCAGACTGTTTCTTAACTTTTAACTCTTTGTTAAAGTAGTACTCTGCTTCCAGGGTAGAGGACACACTTTCCCAATCTTCAGGGATTTTTTTAAGCTATTTTAAGTGATACTTTTACGGACCTGTAAGTTTTCAGTTTTTCCAAAGTGGTATTATCTACGAAGATATGTGTTTACTCCTCTCTTGGTCTATGCTCCGGTCTGTGAGCAACTGCAAGCACTCTTTTCTTCCTGGAACAGTTATGACAGTCCCCACTCCACTGTGGTCACAAGGTCCAGTGTGCTCCTCCTCAACCTGAGACTGTCACCCAGGACTGCACCTGAATTTGCGTATAGGCAAAGCAACAGAATCTTGCCTCAGTTCTAGCAAAGAGACCCATGTAATCTCCTTCTGACCAGTTGTTCAATCCCTTTACCATCTATGGGCAGAGAGCTCTGTAAGCGGCTGTTGCTACTACTGATTTAGTGCTTCCCAAGGCCTATTCATGTTTTGCTGGGGCTTGGTCTGTGCTGGCCTGTGTTCCACTCTTACGCAGGTATCACAGAACTTTCCTGCTGAACTTCCAAGTTGTCTTTGCCTGGGAAATTGTTTCATCCCATCCTTTTGTTGGTTCTGCTGCTCCCGAAATCATTTTAGAACAGTATTTAAAGGTATTCAGAGGGGTTTGAGTGACAGCTAAGGTGAGTCACTGACTTTTCTGCATTATCTTGGCTCTGCCCTCCAAAGAGATATATCTGTAAAGACCAGAATTCTCCCCCTACATTGGATCATTTCATTTACTGAGCAACTTCTATGGCTAGCTATCTTCTTTTTCTGACATGTTTAGATACATTTGAACCTAAACTTTCTGGTAAAATATCTTCAATTTAATTTCCAATGCCATAAAACTATCTGTGTTTTATTTTTCAATGGCCATAGAGCATCATTTAAAGGATGGTGAATTGGTGTTAAACTTTTTCCAGCCAGTATCTTGTCATGGTCCTACATTGATATAAGCACCAAAGGGAGTATAAAGATGCTAATAAGGAAAAAAAAACACTGCAGCAGATGATAAAAGACCTGGTTTATTGTCTTGGCTCTACTCCTAAGAAATTTTACAAAGTGGACCAAATCATTTCACCTCTATGAGCTTCAGTTGCTTCATTTATAAAATGAAAGAGTTGGATTAACTGTCTTTCAGCTCTACCATTCTGTTCTTCTCTAATTTATATTCCTTCCACTCTTTGACTTGAAGAAAACACATTTTTGATGGTCTGAATTCTTTATTAAGACAGGTTATGTGTAGACATGTATTTTGTTCTATTGACCAATCAATTGATCTTCCTTTCTCTTGCTGTATTTCCCAAAACGTTTAGCCCTACTTGAAATTGTTCTGCACTTATGGCCCTTCTCTACTTTATCAAAATATACCATTGAGCCTCCTTGCACACTGTAAATTAGAAGGAGCAACATTAGAGAAGGAATAGGAATGGAAGGAGTGATGGGAGTATGGTTGGAGTATTGAGAGATGGGGAGAGGATGGAGGAAACAACTTGGTAAGTACCTGGACTGTGCCAGGCACTGGGCTAAGTAAGCATTTTACAAAAATATTCTCATTTGATCCTCACAATAACTCTTTTTTGTTTTGTTTTGTTTTTAAATTTAATATTTTATTTTTCTAGCTACATATAAAAACAATTTTAACATTGTTTCTTTTTTCAAATTTGGCTTCCATATTCTATCCTTCACACACCCCACTGAGAAGGCAAGCAATTTGACTTGGGTTATACATGTATAGTCACGTAAAATACATTTCCATGTAACTTATACTGTGAAAGAAAACCCAGGGGGACAAAAGTATGTTTCAATCTGTATTCAGATTCCACCAGTTCTTTCTCTGTAGATGGACAACACCTTCATCATAAGTCCTTCAGAATTGTCTTGGATCATTGTATTACTGAGAATAGCTAAGTTATTCGCATTTGATCTTCCTACAGTTTTGCTGTATTCTCACAGTAACTCTAAAAAGGTAGACATTATTATTTTCATCCTCAATTTACAATAGTAGAAACTGAGGTAAAAATAGAATAAATGAATTGCCCAAAGTGTAACAGCTAGTAGATGTATGACGTGCAGGTCTTCCTAACTCAAAGCCCAGCACTCTTTCTACTTTGCCATTTAGCTAAATGGAAGATTAAAGCACCTTTAGAATATCCAGCAAATAGGGGAAAAGGAAAGCAGAAGTACCACTGTCATTACCATCAATATGCTACTCAGGTAGTTAAAACTATACTCTAAGACCCTTTCCTGGTGCTGTCACAAACATTTTTAAAAATTAGTACGTACTAATAATAGTACATATTATAATATAACATTATAATAATAGCAAAACAATATGAATTTCAATGAAAATTATATGTGGTGAAGGAAATGCATATTGGGAGCATTTGGAGAACAGTCCTGCTTAGGAGCACTTAGAGCTTTGACCTCATGAGTTGATGTATCTTCTACATCTTTCATAAGAATAAACATTTATTAGGCTAGAAAGGAAAAGTTTAGAAAAAATAAGAAAAGCATTTCAAGTTTTCATATCTTGTTGGAATTATGTTACTCAGGAAGAAGGGGTTAAAATTCCTTGTCCAATCTTTTTTTCCCCTTCTTTGTCCTTTAGACCCATGCTAGCTTGATTCTCCAGCACATGGAACTTGACAAGATATAATTTGTACTGAGTATTTTGTCTAACAGAAAACTTGGTCTTTGAGGTCTTTCAATATTTACTGTACAGTTTAACCCATTTATTCTCAGCCTTTTCTAGTCATTTTTAGATTTGTAAAGTGTGATCTTCTAACACACCAAAAATATGTATTTTTAGCTTTAGAAAAATTGCATCCCTATTGAAGTTTTTCAGGTGAAAAACATTCTTTGAAGGGTTTGCTTGATGCTATTAGTTTTCAGAAGCATGAGTTCCATAGCACTCCAGGTTCAGATGAGTAATTTATATTCAGATTGCCAGGAGAAAAAGTCTATTCTGGTATTGCAAGTCAAACTGTATTTCTCATCTTAAATTTTAAATTTAAGAAAGGCATAGATTTAATTACTGGTTTTATGAAAGATATTTTTAAAACATTCACTTATTCAACAAATATTTCTCAAGCATCTATTTCATAAAAGGTAGTATGCTTGGCTCTATTATGGATGTAGTATTTTCCCTCAAAGAGATTACCTTCTGCCAAAGACGATAAAGGACACACATAAATAATTACAGTACAAAGTCCTGTAGTGTACTGGTATCTGACCCTAGGTACCATTGCACAGTAGTATAAATTAGTTCATTTTTTATGTACAAGAAAACAGGGATTAGAAATTCAGTTCCAAATAAGATGAAATTTATTTTGTATCCTATCTGATAAGATAAAAATTAATATATGGATTATTGTCCTGTTATGGAAAGATCTTTCAACTAAAGCTAAATGTTAACCAAAATAGGTTTACTAGCTTATTTTGCATTTGTGATACATCAAGAATTAGGTTATATATCTCCTGATTAATTGTTTTAAACTTGTAGGGAGTTCTAATTTAGTTCAACTAAATAAAGGTCAACACTTATTATGTGGAGAGTCTGTTTTATTCAAGATTGCATGCTAATGCTGGAGAAGAATCAAATTTGAGATAATGTATGGATTAATTTAAACATAGAACTTTCAGTCAAAGTTCAGAAGTATAACAGATTTAGACAATTATGATACCAAATCATACACAAGTACAACAAGGAGGTATGAAGTGCCTTCATTGGCCTAAATTAGGGAAGAGTTTTCACCTACTGGGAGGTAAAATGAAAGATTTCATATTGTTATGGTATTTGATTTGGAATTTAGAGAGTGGAAGGCAATTCAGAAGGTGGTAAGGCATAGGGAGGCCATTCATGTCTTGGCAAACAGTTTGAGGCAACTAGATGACACAAAGAATAGACCGTGGGACCTAAAGCCAAGAAAACCTGTGTTTGTATACAGCCTCAGACACTTACTAGTTGTCTAAATCTGGGCAAGTCAACTAACTGCACTTTCCTCTACTCTAAAATGGTGATAATATTGACACCTATCTCCCAAGTCATTGTGAAAACCCAATGAGACAGAAGCTTAGCATCGCTGGCACATAGTAGATATTTAATAAATACCTGATTCCTTCTTTTTTTGTGATGGAAGAACTGAAATTAGGAAAAGCATAGATTGAAATCAGAGAAATGTGTGTAGTACAGTCAATTTGCTTCAAGCCAGTCACCTCCTAACTTGTCTCCTTACCTCAAGTCTCTCCCCATCCATTTCCATTGTCCACACAGCTACCAAAATGATTTTCCTTGAGCAAAGATCTAACTTTATGTCTTGTCTCTTTAATAAATATCATTGTTGTTGTTGTTAAGTCATTTCAGTCATGTCCAACTCTTTGTGACCCATTTGGGTTTTCTTGGAAAAGATATTGGGGTGGTTTGCCATTTCCTACTCCAGCTGACTTTACAGATGAGGAAACTGAAGTAAACAAAGTTAAGTGACTTGCCAAGGGTCATATTGCCAGTAAGTGTCAGAGATGGGGTTTGAATTCAAGAGGATGAGTCTTCCTGATTCCAAGTCTAATGCTGTATCCACTGTACCACCTAGCTACCCTTGTCAAATACCAGTAGGCCCCTTTGTTTTATTTTAAAGGCCTTTACAATCTACTGTCAGTTACCTTTCCAGTTCATTATCCATTTCTCCTATCAACTCTAAGGTCCAGTCAAACTGTCTTTCTGTCCCTCACACAAAACACTCAATCTTCCACCTCTGGGCTTTTGTATTAGTTGAGTTTTATGCAAGGAGTGCCTTCCCACCTTCTTTTTGCCTCAAAGAATTACGTTCTTTCTTCAAGACTCAGTTCAAGATCACATGGTACATGAAATCTTTTCTCATCCTTCTAGTAACTGTCTTCCCTCCTAAAAGTACTCCTTTAAAGAAATTTGAACTTATTACATATATATTTATAACTGTCTCTCCCAATCAAATATTGCCTTCTTAAAGTCATTGACTCTTATTTTTGAAAGACTTAGGTTCAGAAAAGGAATAGATGTATAGAATAATTGTACGTGTGTGTGTATGTGTGTGTGTGTGTGTGTGTGTGTGTGTGTGTGTGTACCTTTTTGTGTCTGATGATACCATCTCCAGGGTGGAATAAAAAGTGTAGAAAAAGAGGAGAAAAAAAATTTTCATGATATTTTTCTTGTATATTTGAGAAGAGCAAGTTGTGCTTAGTAGATTGACAATTTCATATATAATCATCTTTTTGTAGTACATTATGAACATGCTTGTTTTATTCCATAAATATGTATTAATGTAATTTAAAAAATAAAAAAAAAATAAGCCACTGATTCTTCCATTTCAGTCTTTCTATCTCTAGGCCTAGCACAGTGCCAGACACATTTTAGGTACTCAATAATGCGTACTGTTTGGTTCATTATTTAATGGAGGGGGGTACTGTGAGATAAGGCCTAAAAAGTAGGTTAGCACCAGTTACAAGAGACTTCAAATAGAACCTTAAAGATTTTGAATTTTACTTGGTAATTGGTAGGAAGGTATTGAACATTTTTTAGTAATGAGTAACTACACATAAATCTATACACAATCTATACATAAAGGATAATCATCTGGAAATTATAAGAAAAGTATATTGGAACAGTTTTTACAGTAAGATGGGAGGATGGTAAGAAAGATATATGGTTCCATGATAGCAGCTATAATAAAGCAGAAGGGACAGCTACAAGAAATACTGCGGAGATAAAGTCAATAGTACTTGATAATCAATCATATATGTGATGGGAGAGAGAAGGGAGAATCTAGCTATTAGAATTTAACATCCCATGCAGTGAAGTGGTTCATAAATTACAGTTCTCTTAAACATTCCTAGATATCTACATGAGAAGATGACACTGCTTCTCCCCAAAAATAAAATCTTATTGGCATTATCTCAATGTTAAAATTCTACTTTTACTCCGTGCTACTTGTGGTCCCCTAGGCAGCTCATTTAATTCTTCCAAGTCTTAGTTTTGTTCTCTGTAAAATGACCATTTTAATGCTTTTACTTCCTACCTCATGATATTGTTATGAGGACCAAATGTGATAAATTACAAAAAGCAAGACTTAATGGTGTTATGTAAGTGCCAGCTAATATCGGTCATTTCAAATGAAACATCATGTTTGTATAAATTGACTTCCTGGTTTATGTATTAGGTAGTTGAGAACTAGAAAACAAATAATCACCTGTGGTCAGGAGTATCTTGGGGAATTCTGGAGAAGCACTGTATTTTAGTATCCTTCACTTTTCTTAAATGTCTTCAAATCTGTTGTTGGTTTAAAAATTAAAACAAGATCAAGTAAATTCAATATGTCGCCAATTACCACAGAAACAATCATTTACTGTTCACTTACTATGTGCCAGGGGATGGGAAGGGGCATTGAAAAAGAACAAAATAGTCCCTGTAATAAAGGAACGGAAACTGTACTTGAAAAATTGCGTTAGAAAAATTCCACACCAAAAAAAATGAGTCTTTCCAGAGTGAAAGGAAAATTATAACCATATCTATATTATTATATATGTATGTATGTATTCAGGTGTATATATGTATATGTGTATATATTATGTATGTGTGTATATGTATATATGTGTGTATATATGTATGTATATAAAGAATTTCAGAGATTGAGCCAAATAAGAGTTGATGCTTATTATCAGAGCATCAATCAATAAATTACATCTTTAGGAACTACCAAACTGTGTTGATTACAGAGTTGATTCATCAAACATGAATACGATGTGGACTTCTCCACAAAAGTTTATTATTGGAGCTTAAGGTTAAAATCAGTCCTACTTAATATGAAGACTCATAAGGTGCTGCATCCGAAGCAATGAATAATAAATCATATTGTCACCAGTGTATGTCTACATCCCTCAAAAATACAGATTAAAGAGGGAGAAAGGATAGTAATGTGTATACTTAGAAGGATGAGCTAGTTTCATGTAGGAGAGACCCATAATAAATGATTCTTTAGGTTATATTACTGTTTTTCCCCTGGGAACTATATTTTGAGAGGCAGGAAGAGCCAGATTCATTCACTTTGTCAATAAATTCCCTCAGGAAATAAGGATCTAGGATTTTATGGCTATGAATGATCTGGACAGTTCTTGACTTGTAGTCTTAGAGAATCACCTGAGGCTCAGAAAAGTTAACTGACCTATGCTGAAATTGGCAGTAAATGTTAGAAGCAAGTGTCAAGCCCTGGTCTTCCTAACTGTTCATTTCTACAAGGGCAGGATCTCTTTGTGGGGATGAAATAAGAAAATGTTACTGCCCTCAACAAGCTTCGATTCTGTTTAAGGAGGTGTTGTTCAACTGTTTCTCAATCATGTCCAACTCTTCATGATCCTTTTTGAGGTTTTCTTGGCAAAGACACTGGAATGGTTTGTCACTTCCTTCTCCAGCTCATTTTACAGAAACGGAAACCGAAGCAAACAAGGTTAAGTGACTTACTTACCCAAATTCCCATAGCTAGTAAGTGAGGCCAGATTTGAACTTAGAGAGATGGGTCTTCTGCTCAGTAGTCTATATACTGAATCTTCTACCTGCCCATTTAGGGACATACGGCTTACATATTAAAAAAGTATATAACACAAACTAGAATATATGTTCTATAAAGTATGTGGGGGTAGAGTAGAGGGAGTAGAAGCTCCTAGATTAGAAATCATTTTCTTCCATTTGTTTAAAATTTTGTGAGTATCTGGTATAAGGGCACCCAAACACATGTGTACTCTGTGGACCAGCATGCACATATGCATACATATATGTATATGTGTATGTATGTGTATATATATGTATGTAAATATATATATATATACATATAGCAAATTTCATTCACTTTTAGATGAAGCTACTTCTGTTGGAAAATGAAGCTATAAAACTAGTTTTAGATTAAGATGGATCATTTGTGACTAAGTGATTTTTTTAAAAAAGCATACTTTTTCAAAGAAAAACAAGTACTCAAGAAGCCTTAACTTTAATCAACTCACTCGTATAGTTGTAACTGTTGAACTTAAGCTTTCTCTGTTCTGAGGTACATAGAATGATCATTCAAACATAATGCATTATGTTTCAAGAAGCCTGTTTTAAGGACAGAAAATGAAATTATGGATGAATTAATACTTTTATAGCTAGCATTTATATCACATCTGCTATGTGCCAGGCATTGTGCCAAACCCTTTACAATTACTATCTCATTTGATCTTCACAGCAACCCTAGGAGACAAGTGCTGTTATCCCCATATTACAGTTGAGGAAATTCAAACAAAGAGAGGTTAAATGACTTCTCCAAGGTCATACAGCACCAGTTGTTCTGATTTATATCTGGCCACTGGACCCAGATGGCTCAGGAGGAGAAAGTGAGACTGGCAACTTCGCACAGCCCTCCCTCACTTATATCCAATTCATTTGCAAGTCATGGCATCATCTTCCTGATGTCATGGTCCCCTTCAAGAATGAAGGACAAACCACAACACATAGTACATGTCTACCAAGGTTGGTTTTGAATTCATGTCTAGCTGACTCCAGTCAAGCCACCAATCCATTGTCCTACTTATCTACCCCTTATTTACTCTTCTGTTCTGTTTGTTTACTTTTGGCTAGGTTATTTAGCAGTCTTCATATTAACTTAGTTTCCCTTCACATTTGCCCTGTGAGGTAGGCATTGCTCACAACTGAGTACAATATGTGATGTTTTCATTGCCTGCATAACATATTGTGATATATTAATATAGAATTATTGCTATATAATCACATGAAATATGTAATATCTCATGATCCCACTTTACAGATGAGAGAACTGAGGCTCATCATGGTTAAATGATTTTCCCAGAGACACAGAGCTAATATCAAAAGTGAATTACTGTGATGGCAATCAGATTAGGATCTTTTGCTGTTTTTTGTTTTAGTATAATCAAGTACCTGTAATTGAATCTTGCCTTTATCAATCAAGAATCTTTACAAGGAGTAAAATACAGAAACAAGAGTTTCTTTAACTAGAAACAGTATATGTATTTGTATTGTTGATTATTTTAATGTGATTAAAGATTCCCCCCCCCCCCATTAATGGGCCTACCCATTAAGGGGAGTTTGATTAGGAAAGATTTGTAGGAAGGCCCAACCCTTTTGTTAATGAGGTACTGGTTCTTAAGGGTTGTGATGCCCTCTGGCTCTAAAACAGGTATAAATATTCCAAGTTGAGGCTTTACTTTGGGGCTTAGTTTTTGCAAGAAGGTTTGAGTGCCAGATGAGGACTCTGGAAAGCCACTAAAGAAGCCCCTCTGCTTTGAAAACCCAAATGTCAGTGCTTCCCTCTCTGGTAACTATGGTCAGAGTTGGGGGTCCAATTGTCTATTGAATTTAGACAGAGGAAGCCATGTTTGTTGATCTTTTGATTTTTCTGTATTTTCTTTGAAATTCAGGGTGCTGATTCCCTGAACGTACTTGGTTAAAGAAATGATACAGGTGCTTGATTAAAATGATTGTTAACCCCTTGAAAGCTGCTTTCTTTTTATGAATGCAGACCTAAGAACCTGTGACAGCAGGCCTCCCTGTGTATATTGGGGTGCTTACTGATTCAATTACATACCCAACGCTTTCCTCACACTAAGTTTATTTCTTTTTCCCAATGTGCCACAATGCTCCTTAGGGACATAATCTAGCTATAATTTTGCCTTGCCCATCCTCAGAGCCACATCTCTGCTTATTTTTTGAAAGTTCTTGTGCTAGTTTTTAGGATACGCTAGATAGCTAGATTAGAATGGATGATGAATAATCATCTAAAATTTGTAGAAAATAGGTGTATGTACTTCTTTTGAAACACATTCTTATAAACAAAGTCACAGGCACACTTGAAGAGTGCAAAGCAAAAACCAATTTATCCCTTCTGTCATGGAAAGGCAATGAATAAGATTAAGTTTCAAATACAACTTTGAGACAGCCTTGAGAATATCATCTCCTGTCCTTCCAAAGATGTTTCAGTGACCTATTATAGTACAAATGATTTCCAAGGATCTGAAAATGTAAAGATTGATTTGGCCTCTTGCTGTAAGGAGATATTGCTCTCCAGTCTTTGGCAAATGTTTGCTTTTCCATTTTTTGAGGAAAATAAGCAAAAAGGTATGAGTGTGTTACATATTTTTTTAAGAAATTGAAAATGTCTTCTGTGGAGATGTAGAGGTAAAAAAAAATTAAATACCAGGAAAAAAATTAATAGGCAGTATAAGGGAGCAAGAATCAATTTCCCATAATACAAATCAAATCCACAAACTGTTACTGAGTACTTCTGATATGCAAAGAAAATGCTAGATTAGAGACTGTGAAAGATAGAAAGATGAGTTAAGTCATGGTGCCAAACTTCCTACTGTCTAGTGGGAAAAGAAAGATATAAACATTCAAAGAATTAATTAATAACTAATGATTTAAATAAATATTCCTTCAAACATACAACAGGGAAATGTCACAAGATAGTATGAATTGTCAAATAAGTGTCTAGACTGTGGTACAGGGAATTAAATGAGAAAAAGAAACCACATAGTTCTCTAGGTTTTCAAAGAAGTTACTGCTCATTTCCAACTGAGTTGTTTTTGGAAGGTCTACAAAAGCAGGAATTGAGCTGTGTCTTGAAGGCTTGGGGTGACCAAAGGGAAGAAGGCATTGGCAAATTGAAGAATGTGAAGTAAAAACCCAGTACTGGGAAAGTGACAGGTGTTTTCAGAACAGCTAAGAAACATGGACAAAGGAGGAAGGTCCAAAAAGAAGCCAGAGGGATCATTTAGTTGCACATCGCAGAAATGCAGAGTTGAAAGGAATATCCCCTTGAGAAAGATAGTGGCTTAGTGGAAAAAATCCTGCCCTTGGAGTCTTGGCCTTCCCACTTATTTACTCTGTGTTCTTCTCTCCGCCTTGGTGTCCCCTCATTAAACTGGTAAATCCTTTTTGGGGCTCTTCATTGACTTGAAGTCAAAGTTTTTGTTATTTTGTTCTAAATATTTTTATTTCTCAAGTTCCTCTATACACTTAAAAAGTATTGAGGACTCCCCAAAAGAGCTTTTGTTTATTTGGATTATAGCTGTTGATATTCAAAATATTGAAATTATTATGCTTTTATTATGAAAAGTATTTTTACCTCATAAACTCTCTAAAAAGTCCCAGAGTTCCTCAGAAGCATACTTTGAGAATTGTTGATCTAGTCCAACACCTACTGAAAGCTTGAATTCCTTCTAAAGTATCTCTGATGATAAGCTCTTCAAGAAACTAGGCTATGGAGCTATTTTTCATTTTTTCATTTGCTGCTATTTGTGTATCCTGGAAAATTCTGTGTCTTCATCCAATCATTGGTACATCAATTGGTACATTAAATGTCATAATGGATAGAATTTTGGCTTTGAAGTCAAGTTTAAGCCCTACCTGTTACATTTTTTAGCTTTATAACTCTTAAGCAAGTAATGTGTCTTAGACAATTTTTTAGGACCTACCTAGTAAGTCATTGTTAGGATATGCTCCACCTTAGTGGAGGAACTTCCACACCTAGAGTTCCCTCTCCTGACATAATCATAGATGAATGAGTGAATAAATATATTTTTAAAAACCTATTTACTTGCAAAGAATCATTCTAAGCTCTGGGTTTATGAATGGAAAATGTAGATGGACTTTTGTCAGATTATTGAATCAATCAATCAGTAAACAAGCACTTATGTATTAAGTACTTTCTACGTGCAAGAAACTGTGCTGAATTCTGGGTATAAAATGACAAAAGTAAAATATTCCCTGCCATAACGAAACTTCCATTCTAATGGAAAGGTCCACATACATGTGTATAGATATGAAATATGTACAAAAATCAAATACATGGGCAGGATTCACAAGCAGGTTGGGAAGGAAAGGAACAGGAGGTCAGGAAAGGATTCAGGCAAAAAAGTATCATTTGAGCTCATTCCAGAAGGAGACAGGTTCCGGAGGGTACATTCCAGGCATGGGTCACAGCCAGTACAAAAGCACAAAGATGGAAGAGGGAACAATTCTGAGAATCAAGCCATTATATCATTATTGCTAGACTAGATATGATGGAGAGAATTAATGTGTAAATATGTTATAAAGATAGGAAGGAAAAAGATTGTAGACAGTTTTAAATATTAAACAGAAGATGAATGTATATCTGATTGCAGAAGTTTTAAGGAAATATAATAAAAACAGTAAAAATTATGTGATTATAACAATAGATGCAGAAAAAGTCTGACAAAATACAATACCCATTTGAAAATCCTAGAAATCAGATATCAATGAATTCTTTCTTAAAATGATAAGTAGTATCTATCTAAAACTAAGAACAAGTATTACCTATAGCAGCAATAAATTTGAAGCCTTTCCAATAAAATCAGAGGTAAAGCAAAAATATCCATTATTGCAACTATTATTCAATATTGTACTAGAAATGCTATCTATTGCAATAAGACAAGAAAAAGAAATTGTAGCAACAAAAATAATCAATGAGGAAAAAACCTATTACTCTTTGGAAATATGTTGGTATACTTAGAGAACCCTAAAGAATCAACTAAGAAATGAGTTGAAACAATTAGCTTCAGCAAAATTGCAAGATATGAAATAAATCATCAGCATTTCTAGATGTTACCAACAAAACACTGCAAAAAACAACAGAGAAATTTCATTTTAAATCAATGCAGACAGTATAAAATGCTTGTAAGTCTACCTGCCAAGTCAAACCCAGGAAATGTATGAACACAATTACAAAATACTTCTCACACAAAATTGCTCATAGATAGGGTAAGCCAAAATAATCAAAATAAAAATTCAATCTAAGTTCATTTACTTAGTCAATACTATAGCAATCGAACTACCAAAGAATAATTTTGTAACACTAGAAAAGATAATAACAAAATCCATCTGGAAGACCAAAAGATCAAGAATATCAAGGGAATCAACGAAAAAAAGTTGTGAAGGAAAGTAACCTTCTAGTTACATATTTCAAGCTATGTTACAAAACAGTGATCATCCAAACAATACACTGGGTACAAGAAATAGTGCAAATAGAATATGAATCTGTAGAAGAAACAGAGTGGAGGATCAGTGGAATAGATTAGATATGCGATATCTAGGAACTGATGATGTTAATCTAATGTTTGATAAACCAAAGGATAGGTTAAGAATGCTACATTTGACAAAAAATTGCTAGGAACAATGTCAGAAACTAGATAGAGACCAGCATCTCACAACATATACCAAAATAAGGTTAAAATGGATAAATGATTTAAGTATAAAAGGTGATAATAGAAGTAAATTAGGGGAGCATGGGAGAATACCTGTCAGATCTGGGGCTAAGGGAAAAGTTAATGACCAAACAAGAGACAGAGAAGATCACAGGAAGCAAAATAGGTCATTTGATTATCTGAAGTTAAAAAGCTTTTGCACAAACAAAACTAAGACACCTAAAATTAGAAGGAAAACAGAAAACTGGATGAGGGGGCAGGATAATAACAACAAGTTTCTCTTATAGCCTCATTTTTCATATAGGATACTAATCCAAAATTATAAAGAATAAAATCCATTCCCCAGCTGATAAAAGATCAAAGTATGTAAACAAGTAGTTTCCTAAGGAGAAATCAGAACTCTCAGTAATCACACAAAAATGCTCTAAATAATTACTGATTAGAGAAATTCAAGTTCAAATAACTCTAAGATACCACCTCATGCATATCAGATTGGCTAAGATAACAGAAAAAAAAATAACAAATGGTCAGGTTGTGGAAAAAACAATATGCATTGTTGGTGGAGTTGTGAACTAGCTTGACCATTCCAACCAATTAAGCCAATTGAGAAAATTTAAAAAAATAAATAAAAATGTATTTTTAAAAAGAAGCATGAAGGAGCCACTGTTATTTTTGAGTCCATGTTGGCACTGAGATAGATACAAAGATTTTTGAAAAGCAAAGCCCCTGTTCTCAAAAATATTTTAGTGTATGAAAGGAGCTAGACCAGCATTCAAACGACCTTGTTAGAAAATAGAATATAAATGCATAAATTATTGTTGTTTGTCCTTCATTCTTGAAGAGGATCATTGCGTCAGGAAGGAGATACCATGACGTTCAAGTGAATTGAATGTGTGAGGGAGGGCTGTGTAAAGTCACCAGCTTCACTTTTTCCTCCAGAACCATCTGGATCCAGTAGCGAGATATAACTCAGGACAATTGTAGATGGCTCGCAAATACATAAGAAAGGTACAGAAAAGATGCTGAGAAATGCAAGGAATGAAAGACTTTTTCTGAAGATTTGGGTATGACATCATAGAGGAGATGACCTTTGAGGTGAGCATTGAAGGATTTCAGAAGCAGAAATAGATGAGAAAAAATTGGGATATAGGTTATAGGGGAATGGAGTAATAGGTGACAGTTTGGTGGCAGTAAAAGAAAGACCCTTCATTCTCAGGGCTATGAATAGTCTGTCCTCTTAGCAAATTACATTTGACTTTAGGACAGAGCTCTTGAAGGGGAAAAGTATAGGAGAGGTAAAATTCAAAAAGTAGGTTGGAACAAGATTCCAAGGCATTTTGAACATTAGGGTAAGGAGTTAGAACTTTACCTGAAGGAGATTGCTATCATGCTCAAGGTTTCAGAAATCAAATATTTATAAATGGAATTATTTTACATGTCCTACAGGAAAGTTCACTGAAGTGTTCCATTAGATATTTTATCCAATGGAATACTTCAGTGAATCCCTAGTTTATCTTTTTTGTAAACATGAGATTTTTAAGTGAGACCTATCCGAATCCTAGCATTACTAACATTGGTACAGGGTCTTAAGATTTTCACAGCCCTTTCCTCACAACTTGTGAGTCTAATAGTCCAAGAATTACCCCCCTGCCATTTTGAAGGTGAGGAAACTGAGGATCAGGGAGGGGAAGTCCAAAGTCACAAGTCTAGTTAGTATCAGATTCAATACTCAACCTCTGTCTTCCACCTTAAACATTTCAGCATTTTTTCCACTAAGGTAGCTGCCTCTCGGATAACTGTACATACTTTATTACTTGTTCCTATTCCACCTCTTACCTGTATTCTTCAAATAAGTTTCTGGTTGAATAGAAGCAACACTGTCACATCTAAGATTTAGTTCTGTAGTTGGATAGCAAATCTCGTTCATATTGATTTACAAAATGATTTATTCCAGAGAACTCAGAGTTCTTTGTGTAAGTCAGCTAATCAACAAGGCACCTCTGTGAGGGAAAGGGTGAGTCAGGGAAGAATGAGGATTGGAGAGAATGAAAGGAGAAAAAAGGCATAATAGAAGGAGACCTGCGTCTTATGTGCTGCTGCTTTTGCAATTAGTCAGTCAATAAACGTTTAGTAAGCACCTCTTTTGTGCCGGATGCAAACTGTGGGGGCTACAAAGAAAGGAAAAGATTACAGTTCTTGACCTCAAGGAACTTACAACCTCATTTGGGAAGTATACACATAAAAAAGAAGCTGAAAAAGGAAGGTAAAGATTGATGGAGTTGGAAAAGTGCTTGAGGTGGAAAATAACGAGGCTCCTTCCGTCAATGGAGTTCCTGAGAGGAACTCTCTAATGTCCACTTTCTATGGTCTCCAAACAAAGGGAAGGACAACCCCCTGGGCAGGGGATACCAAAGAGGCATAAATTTAAGAGATGATATGATCTTGCAGCGCAATGAGTTTCTATAAAGTATGATAAAGATCCAGGACCGAAGAGCCAGGTAGGAAATGATGGTTATAGGACTAGAAATAGGGAGATTAATTTCTTTTTTCAGGTCGCAAGTTTAAAAAAAAACTATCCTGCACACTTTTTGTCTGAGAATGAAGCAAAGTCTAAGGAAAAGAGCACTATACTTAGAATAGGAAGTCTGGGTTCAAATCTTGGCTCCCCTACTTACTATGTGACAATAGGCAAGTCATTTCTCCCTTCTAAGCCTCAATATCCCATCTGTGTAATGTGGGGTTCTTCTATCAGGTTTTCTATTACAGCCAGTTTTAAAATTTTTCTTATCTTTCATGTCTCCTAAGGTTTCACCTACAGGCCTTTCCAGATGCATTTACAATTCTCTAACCAAAACTTACTGAATCAATTATGTTTTGGAAAGGGAGTAGTACTTCAGTATATAAGTTTTGTTCAGGGTCATGATTCAGTGATGGAGAATAGTGGGTGAAATATTCCATCTGATCCATTATCCAGACCTACAAAAGAAAGGAGGAAAATATATAAATCACAGAAAATATGCTGCCTCAGGCATTCAGCGACCTATTACATGGTGATTTGGCAGCTACATAAGAAAAATAAGAGCTCTTTGGATTATTCCCAACTTCATTATTTAACAAGTTAGCATATCAGTAAACCAAGCCATTAGAAGTTTTCCAATGACCTTAATTTGGTGATTATTCCAAATATTTTAGCAGACTAATAAGAAATCAGTCTATTGGATAAAATTTCTAAAAGGTATTCTGGGATTATGGAAAGAATAGTGATGAAGTGATGATGGCTCTTTTCACCTTTGTTCCAGCCTCACCTTTATCCACTTCAAGATTATGAGAATTGAACCTAGAGAATTTCTACTTACTTGGATCATTAACTTTAGTTTATTGCTAAGTTTTAGATCATGAACTATCAGGAAGAATGCACTCAAAATGCCTATAGTTGCATGGTATTGTGCTAGGTATTGGAAATCGTGGACTTTTAGAGCCAGAAGGGATTTTGAGGTCAATTTGTCCACCTCCTTTCTTTTAGGAAGGAGGCTATTAAGGCTCTTGTTAAAGGAAACACAAAAGATGTGGTCTCTGACCACTAGGAGTTTGCAATCAAGTATAATCACTAACTGTATATCTAAGTTTGTTCAAACTGTTTATCCCATCTGAGTTATGTTTTTCTCATCTCTAAAATGGTGCCAATAATAGTTGCCTACTTCATTGAGTTATGTGTGATTCAATGAGAACATACATGTTTATAACTATATATACATATATACAGTGATTGTGTAGTGGATAGATGACTAGGCTTGCAATGAGGAAGATTCATTTTCATGAATCCAGCCTTAGGCACTTACTAGCTTTGTGACCTTGAGCAAATCACTTAACTCTGCTTGCCTCAGTTTCCTCATCTGTAAAAGGAGCTGGGAAAGAAAATGGCAATAGGCTGCCGTATCTTTGACAAAAAAATCCCAAATGCAGTCATGAAGTGCCATACACAACTGAAAAACCTATACATGTTTTATAAATAAGTATATACTTAATAATTAGATATGTCATGTTTTATAGCTATTAATATAGAAATATAAATATCAAATATTATGTCTCCAAGGTTATCTTGATAAAATTCAAATATTAATCATTGACATTTAATTCAACAAATTTTTGAGCACCTATCATGAAGAACACCTTGTGCTAGGTATTGGTGATACAATCACAAATTTAATAGTTACTATCTTCAAGGAGCTTTCTATTGATAGACCAAATTGAACCATTACTGGTTATTAGAACTTCACAATGAATTCATTTATGTGATCTTCTTCCTAAAAGCTTCTTTTATAAGACCTTGTTGAAATGGACAATAAGGAGATAAATTTTGATGAATGCAAGTAATCATGTCTGGCTAAAGTTCCATATTTTGGTAAACTTGACTGAATAAGAGACAGTATGAGGGTTGTCTTCCAGGAGGAGACTGAAGGGCTCTGGATGGGAATTAAATAGGCCTCCTTCACAATTTGCCCATGAGTATTCATACTTAAGATAGCCCAGATCCTGCCAAGTGAGCCCTCATTTGGAATTAATGATTAAAAAACACCTGATATTTATTTGGGATTTATGAAACACGTTGCCTACACTGTCTCAAGTGTGAGGTAGGTTCTTTATGTCTTCTCATCTTCATTTTATACATGAGGAAACTAACTCTGAGAGAAGTGATGTTATTCACTCAGGATCATGCAGCTGGTATCTGAAAGTGGATTTAAATCCAGGTCTTCCTGACCCCAGTCAATGTATCATCCACATATTTTATCATTTAAGTTTGTTGGGATCATTTCCTAGAGAAATTCAAATAGAGTATGGCCCTGCTCCAACTTAAAATTGTTTCCTAGCTGTTGACCCTTTCTACATGGATCCCCTCAGTGATGAGTACTCTTTTCCTATTGAAATTTTTCTGGGATTTTCCTTTCCTTTTCTTATTTTCTACTCTTCTCTTCTTCCACAACCCATGCAACTCAGCAATCATCTACAATGCAAAGTCTTAGAAAACTAATTCCAAAACTGAAATGATGTTGAAAAGTTAAGTAATTTGCTCATGGACAAATTTATAAATTTAGTAATTAACTAAGGAAAGCTTGGTGTCACAGTAGGACCCCATCTTTGGGCTCAGAAAGAACAAAACTCGAACACTTATTAGTGTATTAGTGATACGATTGATCCAAGGCAAGTCATTTAAAGTCCTTCTCTTTCAGTTTCCTCCTCATCTGCAAAGTAGGAATAACAATATCACCTACCTCCCAAGGTTGTGGTGAGAATCAACTAAGATAATACTTGGAGAGAAATTTACAAACCTTGAAGTGCTATATAAATGGTCTCTTTATTAATATTGTTGTTTTTATACTTTTGTCTGACTATCCTTTTATTTAGTATAGCATGCTATTTCATTATTTTGCATATATTTTTAACATTTACTAACATATGCATATTGCTTCCACCATCTTTCCCCCATTTAAAAAATATACTACTTGAAGGGAGGGATCCAGTGCCCAACAAACTGGCAGGTTCTTATTAATGTGTGTTGAGTTAAATTGCTGTCTTCTTGCAGTTATATAATTGCAGGATGAGAAAATGCAGTGAGAGGGGCTTCTAATTCTAGAAGATAATGGTGTTCCCTATTTTCATGACATTTCTTTACTTCTGTCCACTATTAAACACGAAAACATGCATGCACTCTTGGGTACAGGGAGCTCTGTTCTAAGCTCAGCTGGAGGCTCCAGGGAAGAGCCTGTATCCAACACTTGAAGGCTTGAAGGACATCTCTTTAAGAATTACAGGGCATACCGTGGGTACTTCATGCATTTGGCAAGAGAAGCATGGTTTGAAATTGAACAGTCTTAAGCTGATGCCCAAATTGCGCATTAGATACCCTGTAATTTAGAGGAAGTTTCTCCTAGGGTGCCAAATGCTCTGTTTGCCTATAAAACTCTTAATATTAAAATAAAAAAAATAACTAAACAAACAACTTAAAATAGAACAAATCTATTGAAATCATTATTTCCTGCCTAGATCCTCCGCCCCGTTAAACAATACCTCAATGAGAAAGGAATCCTCTAGCATCAGGCACATTCTTCTTAATTTTATTCATGTGTAAGACCCACAGTAGGCAAAATGATAGGCTTCTTTGGTAGGGCATTTTGCCCATTCCACTGTGCATTATGTAGAAGAGAAAATGAGCAATCTGAGAATGTGAGGAAAGGGGGAAAAGGCCTTTTATAAGAAGTAGCTGGGGATTTATTTTTGAGGAGTGAGCATTTCAGGAAAAATAAACTACGTGGGAACAGATTATATAAATCTGGCTTCTTAATTCAATGCATAACTCCTTCTCTCAGTTAATAGGCACTTAAAATTCTACATATATAATGCAGCAACTCTAATTTAGTGACACAATAGAGGTTAAACCTGAAAGATGTGTATTTTAATGTAACTAGCTGCTTTCAAAATGGACAATGGCTAGATTTCCCATGGAAAAGAGTTGAATTTGATGATATTAGGATAAGGAGTTTCATTTTTTTTTTCCAAGCACATCATTTTGGACATGTCAGAGAAAAACACCTGCTTGAGAAAGATGAAGGTGTCTTCTGCCACCTGTTCTATTAGAGAACCACATCTGGTTCTTCAGCAGATTTTAAACGTGGGCACTTAAAGGAGAGATCACCAGATACTGTGAAAAACAAGAGGTAAAACTTTGTGACTGTAAATAAGGTAAATTGTTCCCTGTGGTATATAATAAGTGAAAATAAATGTGGCTGCTAAATGAAAGCCAGCTAACAAGATAATAATTAATCACTGTGAAGGATTTGGTTTTGATATACTTAGCATTATAAGGTCATACTCAGATGTGCAGCATAATAAGGTTATTCCAAAATGCTGAAAGAACCTTGGACAAAACCAGTACTTTTTTCATGAACTTAGAAGATATAAAATAAGAAAAAGACATGCTTTAGGAAATTGTAACTGTTGCCTTGTTCTGGAGAACGTGTTCACATCCTTTAAATATTAATCCAATATCTGTCAAATGTCCTAACTGAAATATGGTAAAAGTGTTTTTAGTTGAGGGTAGAAAAATCAGAGCACTGAAGTTATTTAATTGGGGCTGTTCAAAATTCATATTTGGGGCTCCAAATAGGTCATGTATAATATTTTGGAGTTACTTATAGGATGAGGCCTCAGATAAGAGGAATGAAAATATATCTGTCCATTTGCATAACTTCAAAAGCTATTTCAGAAACATGAATAAAGATGTTGCCAATTTTGTATTTTTGGAATAATGTATGAAACAGTCACACATAGAGATGAAGTCATGTAGTCATGAATATGTTTAGGGATAATAATAATAACTGTCAGGCCGGCATTTGACCAAATGGAGTAGTACACATAGAATCAGATGGAAAAACCACAAATTAACATTTTCTATGTTGTGTTACATTTTTATTTATTTCATTACACATTTACTAATTGCATTTTAAGCCAACTTCTCCCTCACTCAAGAGTTTATTTGACACTTCTGTAGAAGGCATTAAAATGGGGATGGAGCTGGGGGCATGGAATCGTCAATCCTCTGACTTTTAATATTACTTCTTTCCCCATGAATCACTATGCTAGGTGCTGGGTATATACAAAGACATACCTGTAATTGTCTATTCCTCCAAGATTCTTATGTTCTGTCGAGTGAGACAGCATGTACATATGAAAAGAAATACAAAATAAAGGAGGCACTAGTGTCTGAGGAGGTCATGTAGAATGTAGAGTTTTGAAGGAAACTAGGAATTCTAAAACATAGAGGTGAGGAGAGAGCAGTCTTATTAAATAGTCACTGCCTTCTAAACTCCAGTTTCTTCACTGATAATATTCAGTGTTTGAACTACTAGACCTCTAAATTCCTTTCAAATGGAACTATACAGCCACGAAGCTGCACAGCAAGTATATGATGTAGTTGTTGCAGCGTGATCAATGTTCTGCCAAACTCAGAAGAAGGGTCAGTGTTCTGACTTTTGAACTAGGATTGGGATTCAAGATTACCAGCTGGGGTCCTCTGGTACCATGCCATTTCCACTCTTGCTTGCCACTGTGTACACCCATGGACACAAAGCAGAAAATTTCATTGTTTTGGTGGGGACAGATCATGATCAGTTCTTGAAGTTCTTCCAATGGGATTCAGTTAATATCATTCACTGATTGACTTACTTGTATGTTAATTCCTAATAAGTCACAAATCACGTAGACAGGCAAGGTCTAATCCTCTAGCAACTTTCAAGAAAAATCCTAGTGAAAGACAAAAAAAGCTCAGTCTTAGAAACACACACATACATGTATTTTCCACATATACATGTATGTGATATATATATACATAGGCATGTATATAGTGCATAACTCATACATAAAATATATATTGTGTATACTTATATATACTATATTCCATACATACATACATACATACATACATACATGGGATGTGTTTATATACGTGTAAAATATGGCATATATTCCAAAATTCCATTTAATGATATAAATTCCCTATATGCATGTATATGATATCTTCTATATATACATGAACATATTTCATATTTACATATCTATGAAATATCCCATTTATTCATGGAGTATATCCCACATGTATATGGCATATATTCCACATATACATATATATCCTATACACGTATATAAACATTTATAGTTCCCAATGAGTGTACAGATGGTGTGGGTTTGCAGAGTGATGAGAATGAACAATCAAGTGGAGTTGGTTTGAAGTGGCTTCTTGGAGGAGGTGTCCTAAAAAGTTTTTTGAAATTTCACTTGTTATTTGTGAACCAATGGGACGGAACAACATTTGGTAAAGATGAAAGTCCAAGTGAGAAATCCGTGTCAGAGGCATATTTATTTGGCATTAGCACAGTTCAGAATCAGGGTGTAATGGGAAATGAAGACAATTGGGCAGGAGGATCGCAATTAATGAAAATTGTTCAAGTCAGTAATTAGGTGTGTTAATGTAATTTTGAAAGCAGCTGTCATCTTCTTGAATGCCAAATAATGGCATCTAAATGCCGCTTTAGGAAGACAATTTTTACTACTCTATGTATAATGGTGTACAGGAACAAGAGACTAGAGAGCCAGACTGTTATTGTGATAAGCTAGAGACCAAATGGCCACAACATGAGCCAGAGTTTTGACTAGAGTTATTTGAACTCATAGAAAATGGTAAATGAAAAACATATATCAAGGGAGAAAAAGTAATAGATTTTGGCAATAATCTACATGCTCCCATACAAGGATGCTCAAGAAATGAGTAAAATAAAGGGAGAAGTTAGCATTCATAAGTACTATTCCACTTTGATGAAGCAGCTGCCTACTATTTCCAAGGCATTGGTGGCAAAACCAAGATTGGGAATGAGCCTGGGAAGCCAGGCAGTCATAAAGTGACTACAAAAGAGAAGAATACTTTGAAGGGAAAAGTCAATAGTTCATTTAAAAGAATTCTCTAGTTCCACCTTCCTGAAGGCACTTGATCAGGACAAGCCAGCTTCAGGGAGAAGGCCATGATGAAGAGAGGGAGAAATGTAAGAGGCTTTACATCTTGGAGTTAGGTGGATGTGAATGGGTTTCCCCATCAATTTCTCTTCATTTTCAGTTGGGATGCCTATGTGAGCAACTAATATAATGAAGGAACTTGCTCGCATTGAGCAGTGTGTCACTTCCCAGATCACTGACTAGCTTTGCCTCACACACTGTGAATTCAGTGGTGTGCCAGGACTTGAAACTGAAAGCCCAGAAAGATTCAGCATCAGTTAACTTTGTGTCATTGAACTACAATAAACCTTGCATATGCCATAGTTTCCTAATTGATCCCACTATATTCCAACTACAACCCAGCTCTTAAAGTGATTTTGCGACAGTGCCGGTGTGATCATGTCACCTCTTTCCTCAACAATTTCCAGTGGTTCCCTGTCATATTTAAAATAGATATAAATATAGAATATAAATAGATTATAAATTCCTTTTATCACTTAAAGCTTTTCACATCCTGGCCTCCACCAAGCTTTCTTACGCATGACTCCCCTTCATACACACTATGGTCCAGTCAAATGAATTTTCTTCTTGTTCTTCAGACACGATAATCCATTTTTTCCCCTGTGCATCTGCACTGATTGTCCCCCATGCCCAGAGTGGGTTCTCTTCTTGTGGAGTCCTTACTCAGTGCTCAGCCCATATTGCATTCAGTGACTTATATTTTTCTCTTCAGAATGACAACACTCACACATGTGTTCTCCCCCCCAATTTGATTATTCTTTTTTAAACTCTTTGAGTATGAGTTTTGTGACACTTTTGTCTGTATCCCAAAGGGCCTAACACTGTGCTTGGTACATTGTAGGTGTTTAATAAATGCTTGTTGTTCAACCACTTAGAATTTAAACTCCTTATCAGCAGGGGTTTTTTTATCCTTTGGATTTGTCTCTTAAGCACCTAGCACCATGCTTTGACACATCCATTTTGAGCAGCTAAGGAAACCTTTGCTATTGAGTATTCATGGTATGGTGAGATACTGGTTATGTAATGATAAAATCTGACTTCTAGTTCTACCTTTTAATTGTGTGATGTTCAGTTGGTCATTTAACTTCTCTAAGTTTCTATGTAAAATAAGGATATTGGACTAGATGATGTTTACAGTCCCTTTAAACTCTAGATTTATGATCACTTATGTGTCAAAGTAAGTACTCATCTCATCCTCAAATGGGGAGACCAAGCAACTATAGTTCTTTTATCCTTTCTTATTTAAAAAAATAAAAGACAAATGTTTTGATTAAAGACGTATTGAATAGTTGGCAGCTTACTGATAGTGTTATTATGAGGTAAAGGGTATCAAAAAAGAGAGAAAGTAAACTTATTCTTACAGCTTGAATAGAGAAAGTGAGAGAAGAGTCTACAATGCAAGTTTTGAGGGGCTCTAGTATCATTCCCATTTTTGCTTCAGATAGCACCTTATTTTGGGGTCCCTGTGTACTCAGAAGATGCTGAATTAGAGATGAAGTTAAATGATATCCCTAATGTCTTTGAAATAGGCCTTTATCACCAAAAGATGATTGTCAACAAAAAAGCATTCTATCCAGTGTCTTACATCTCTTATCATATTGGTCTGGATGAAGGTATAATAAAGGATAGAAGCCATGTAGTCCAACCACCCTAGAAACCTTAGTCAAGACACTAGTTAATGGAAAAGCTAACAATTGAATTAATAGCAATAGCAAGTGTTTATGTAGTTCCTTAAGGTTTTAATAAACATTTTAGCTTGATCTTTTTTGATTCTCATAATAAGTCAGTGTTTCATGGATTTCCATGTCCAGAGAATTCATCCAAGTTGGCCATCTACTGGTGATGAGCTTCTTATGAGCTTATCTGGACTGAGACTCTCAATGCTGACAGAGTCTGTTGTTAGGACTGTACCAAAAGCCCTTCTGTGAATGAAAATAAGAAACAAAGAAAAGGGTGTATAAGTGAAAAAGCTGGGCTCATTCATGTGAATGATCAGTGGTCAGCCAGAGTGCTCCTTTATTATTCTTACAACATCAAATAAATGAAGAAGATTCCTCAGTGCATGATGTGAATCTTAACCCCTTAGCGCAAATTTACAGGAAAATATGGTACAATCAAAAGGCAAAGGCTAGGCAGCCATGCGTGGTATTTATACACAATGTGCATCAATGAATCATATATTCATTTGGTCTCTTGGCTGGAATAATACTTTGCATTATTTATATTTTTAATTATAATCTGAAATTTCAAAAAAATGTATTTGGAATGTTTCTCTATACAAATTTTTTTAGAAGGCAATGTTTGGACCAAATGAAGATGTGCTATTGATAAAATTGTCCTTGTCTGATATTTTAATCAACTTAGATATGAACCAATTACATCTCAGTTCTTTGCCTTCTAGGATTCATCATATCACAATGTAGAGGGCAGAATCAGGTATGGTCTAATTTGTCAAAGCTCTTCAGGCCAGTCTTGTGAATATCAGGGACTGGTGAGACTGTGACTTTGGATTCTGAACAGAGTATATTTGACCAAATGCAACTCTCGTCATTGATTCTGCTTTACTTATGATCTAAACCTGGCAAGCATCTTATTGTACTGACTTCCTTCAAGTCCCAACTAAAACCCAATTTTTTTTAGGAAGCCTATCCTATTCCCCTTAACTCTAGTGCTTTGCTTTTCTTGATTATCACTTGTTTATCCTGCATATAGCACATTCATGCATATTTAATTGCATGTTGTCTCTACCACTACACTATGAGCACCATGAGAACAAGGACCATCTAACAAACAAAGAGAACTGGCATATGCTTGCAAACAAAACAAATACTGGAAACTCAGTTTTAAAGAAGAATGTTATAAATGTAGCTTTGTTCTGTGCCTGTGTCTATATTCCATCATTTTAAATAATGTTTTTATGATAGTAATGTATTCTTAGATAACACCATTCAGGTGTAAAGCTCTCATTTTTCTCTGTGGCACTTCCCCTTCTTATGAACATACAGATGAGGAAAGATTCACTTTGAATACAAGGTCAGCAGCAGTCTCTTATGATTTAAATATAGGGATGTGTGGGATTGAGCTGAGGCTTCCTAAGCAAAAGAATAATGTAAACTCCATCACCCAAGCCAAGTCATGTATGTATAGTGAGATTCCTCACTAAAAGGTTGACTACTAGGGGATTATTTCTTCTTTGACTACAGTAACATGGGGGTACAGTTTTCCAGGGTGTGGAAAGGTTGTGATCTGTGTAAGGGAACAGGATTATTCACACCAATAAATTCAGGGACCTTTTGAAATATGGTTGCTATGGAGGCAGCACACTTAAAAGGTGAATTATGCCCATGTTTAAACTCTTGTTTTCTATTATTCACATTTCTTTCATATTCTATGCCATAAATTATTGTTTTGCCATAACAATCATCCAACTAGAAATCTACCTTCCCCAGTTTCAGGAAGATATGATTCAGGTTTCAGATACCAAAAGGGTCCTGTGACATTAATGACTGGATTGCTCCTTCCAGATGTAGCGATATTCATAATCAATAGGAGGAGACAAGGTCTCCAGGCTACCAATTTTGAGAGAGGCATACTACACTTTTGAAAGCTCTTAATCAGGGCATTCTTAAAGAATCTTTTATCCAACTTGATTTTGCACACCAAAGAGCACACTTTATGTGACAGGAAAAGGGACTGAACTTGTTGGTATTAGTATAGGAAGCTTTGGTATAGGAAACTCCCAGATGATGAAACTCTCCTTACTAATGTGGGTTGGCTACCTTCTTGTAACTTTTAGTTAAAGAGTTTCTTAGTGCATCAAGATTTCAAGTGACTTGAGCAAAGAGTCTCTTAATTACTTATTCTAACAGCCTCTAATCAAGTCTCTCTAAAATCTCCCTTTTAGGCTTACCTCTGCCCTTCATGTGTTCCATAGGGAAGAACCGTAATTGTGATTTTACTACTATAGGTCAGTTTTCCTCGCATTATTGCTCTTGGGATCTGTTTACATTTTTAAAAAGTAATGAGAACACCAAAGAGCTTTTGTTTACATAGGTTATATCTAATAATATTAAACATGCTAGAAATTAAAGGCATCACATTTCTAAATATCTATTATTTTAATCATTAACCAAATCAATAATCATTAATCATACATTGCTAGTACACATAACCTTTTATGAAATATATTTTCATATAAAACAAAAACATTTTACATATGTTCACAAATCTCTTCGCATCTTGTTTAATAGATAACAGCTGGATTCTCCTATTTGCTTCTCTACTCAACTGGTCACGTTATGTTGTTTTGTTTGAAGTCTGATATTTAGAAAATCTGGCCTTACACAGATAAGTAGTTGTAAAACGGACAAACATTTTAATAAGTAAATAATGCCTTAGTAGTGTTATGAAAAGAGTCTGCATCTCCCATGAGTCCAGGAGCCACATTATGAGAATCTCTGGTGTAGAAAATCTTTTACCAATGAAAGCCAACACTACCTCTACAACTTAAACTCTTAGAGTTTTCTAGTAAACTCAGAGATTATGCAATTAAACCAGTATGTCAGAAGCAGGACTTGAAGCCCAGATCTTTTTGGCTCAATGGTCAGATTTCTTCACAGAAAGTTCTTCATTTGACAATTTGTTTGGTACTGAAACATTCTCTAATTGAAAGTCTGGATCGTACTTAATGAAAATCGTTGAAGTCAGTAATAGGTGTGTTAATGTAATTTATAATAAATCTATCTGTAGACATCTCTTTGTATTTAACTAGTAGGATTACTAGTTAAATTTTTTTAAACTATTTTTATTTTATTTTATTTCATAACTATATTTTTATTTTGTAAAGTTTTTGGAGGTGAGGGAAAGGGGAGAATTTTTAGGTACAATAATTATGTTAGCTAAAGAAACAAATAAGAGTCTTATTCTTTCCTGTAGCAGTAGATATTATATTGTTACATTGTTTCTGTAAAGCATTTTTTGCAGTCATTCTAGATATATCCTATTGCACCATGCCATGTACTTATCTCTTTCCATTAGAGCTTGGTAATTGTTAATTGAGTCTTTGAGTGGAATCTGCTTTCTGGTCATTTCTCTGGCTGCCTTTAAATTATTAGCACTATTATCAGTAGAAATCAACTTTCTTTTCCATCTGGTTTAGTTTTCCTGGATAGAAGGATGGGGGGAAGGGAAGGAAGGAAGCAAGCAAGCAAAGGAGAGAGGGAAAGAGGAATGATTGATGGATTTGTTAAATATCTTGTTACTGTTCAGTTGTTCAGGGCTATCCAATTCTTCATAACCTCATGGACAATAGCATGCCACTCCCTTCTATCCTTCACTGTCTCCCAAAGTCTGTCCAAACTCATATTCATTATCCATCTCATCCTCTGCCATTCCTTTCTACTTTTGCCTTTCATCTCTTCCAACATCAGGGTCTTTTCCAATGAGTCCCATGTTCTCATTATGTGGTCAAGGTATTTAAGCTTCAACTTCAGTAGTTGATCTTCTAGTAAATAGCCTGAATTAATTTGTATAAATATTGACTGCTTTGAATCCCTTACTATCCAAAGGACTCTCAAAACTCTTCTCCAGCACCATAATTCAAAGGAGTTGATTCTTCAGCACTCAGCTTTTCTTATATCCCAACTCTCACAGATATACACTGCTACTGGAAAAACCATAGCTTTGACTACACAAAATTTTGTTGGCATAGTGACGTCTCTGCTTTTTAGTATGCTGCCATAGCTTTCCTTCCAAGGAGCAAGCGTCTTTTAATTCGATGGCTGCAGTGGCAGTCTTCAGCGAACTTTGAGCCCAAGAATATAGAAGCTGACACTGCTTCATTGCTTCTATTTGCCAGGAAGTGATGGGATCAGTTATTAATGATCTTATGTGCTAAACACTGTACCAGATCCTTCACAAATATTATCTTCTTGATCCTCACAACAATATTTGGAAATAGGTGCTGTTATTATTCTCATTTCATAGCTGAAAACACCAAGCAGACAGAGATTAAGTAACCTACCCAGGATCAGACAACTAGTAAGTAATGTCTGAGATTAATTTAAATCTAAAATCATTCTGTTTCTGGGTCTAGATTTCTATCCATTACACCATCAGATGACAGAGGAAGAAAGGGATGGGAATAGGGAATATCTATATTATTTGTATCTGATGTAAGCACATAGATTTCGTGCTGGATAATAGGCACTGCTCCGTATTACCAAACTTACCAAAACATACTTTTGAAAGATTCTAAGATCCTCACATTCTAGCTGCATGACTGACTAAATGAGGTAAAGTGACACATCTTCTTTGTTCTCTCTCCTCTCTTTGCCTCAAAACAACAGTAGTAATAGACTTTTGTAATACTTTAGGTTTTATGAATCACTTTCCTACAGCGTAGTTCAATCTAGTCATCTTTTATTAAGTACCCAAGACATTCCAGGCACTGTGCTGACTCCTGAAGATACAAGGACAATATGGAAAAGGTACCTACCCTCAAGGAGCTTGCACTTCACTCAAGGTAAAAAACTATAAGACATATAAGCAAATATATTTAAAATAAGTACCTAGCAATTTTGTTGAAGCTAAAGATAGAACTAATAACATGGGGGAAGTCAAGAAAGGTCTTTTGTAGGTGGTGGCACTAAAATGAACCTTGAAAAGAGCTGGAGGTTAAATGAAGAAGAGATTGTGAGGAAAGAGACAAAAGCATTGTCATCATTCCCATGTCACAGATAATAAAACTGACGCTCAGAGAAGTAAAGTAGACTGTTTGTGGTCATGCAGCAAGGCCAGTGTCTAGATATATTGCAAACCAATTTTTCCTTATGCCAAATCCAATGCTTGTTCTGTGACATCAAACCTTGCAAATCTCCATCTATGATCACATGATCCTTTCAATGGTTTCCCAAATAGGTCAGAACTCCTGAACCTTAAAATTTAGGTCCTCTTCAATAGGAAGGCATCCTATCTTTGAGGGTTTTCTCATATTGCTTCCCCTTCCCCACCATATACACTGTGGGGTTCCTATCAAGTTGTACAACCTGCTGTCCCTAGCACATTGCCTATAGACTTTCCTAAGTCTACACCTTTGCTCATTTTGTTCTGGAAAATCATGTATCAAATTTAGATGGCTTAGTATTAATTAATTAATTAGGTATTAATTAATTAATGCCTAATACATTGCATATGTGTAGGTTAATTAATTAATTAATGCCTAATACATCGCATATGTGTAGGTTAACTGTTTCTATTCTTATTCTTTTTCTGTGTTTCACATACTGTAGAATGCCTGGGGCAGCTAGGTGGTGCAATGGATAGAGCATCAGTGCAGGAGTCAGGAGGACCTGAGTTCAAATCTCACCTCAGACACTTGACACTCACTAGCTGTGTGACCTTGGGGAAGTCACCTAACCCCAATTGCCTCATCCTGGGTCATCTCCAGTCATCCTGATGAATATCAGGTGACTGGATTCAGATGGCTCTGGAGGAGAAGTGAGACTGGTGACCTGCACAGCTCTCCCTCACTCAAAACAAAGTCAAGTGCAAGTCATGTCATTATTTCTCTGATGGCATGGTCTTCTTCAAACAACGAAGGATGAGCACATTTTAGAATGCCTTATTGGAATGAATAACCACTGAATATCATCCATCTGTGGCTGCTTATTTATCATAGTGAAACGATAGGAATCAATAGTACTTATATTTGTGATAATCCTCTGTCTCACTTCCGTCAATGTTCCAGCCAAAGGTCAAATGATTTCAAAATGGGTAGAGAATCATCAGAAATGAGAGCTGAAGGGGAATTTTTAGATGAGCTAATCCAACCCCTTCTTTTACAGATGGGGAAACTGGGGCCCAGAAAGTAGTGTAAATTAATAGGAAAGCTGGGATTGGTGTTTTGTTCTAGTTTTATGCTCCCACTCCATATCCTTTCCAATAACTGTATAACCATAATGTTAGATACAATTGGAGTGTGAGCTCCTGACTATTTGCTTTTTCCATTTGTATCTCTAATAATTCACACAATGCTTGACATAAAGAAATACTTAATAAATGTTTTTCCTTCATTATATCATTCATTGCTCATTCATTCTGACTCCAAGTCCAGTGCTTTTTTACTCTACCCAAGGGTGTGCTTGTAAAAGTTTCACATTTGGCTTGGTTTAGGGGAAATGTACCAGGACACTTTTAAATTTCATCAACATTATTAACACTTTCTCCTCAATTTTTTTAAATCTAAATAATCCACAAAACAATAAATCAAACTGTTTTATAGGATTTGCTGATTTTTTTTTATTTTAATTTTATTTTTATTTTTTAATGTTTAACAATCACTGCCATACAATTGCGATTTTATCCCCCCCCACCCTCCACTATCCCCCTCCCTTCCTGCGACTGCATACCATTCTGTATAGATTCTACATATACTTTCCTATTGAGTATATTTTCACTATAGTCATACTATGTAGTCAGACTAAAATAAATGAAAGAAATCATATAACAAATCAGAACATGATACACAAACACATACACATACACAAACATGATCTGCTACATTTTGTGAGTGACTTCCATATTTCTTTCTCTGAGTGTGGAAGGCATTTTGCCTTGAGAACCACCTTTGGGATTTTTTTTTTTATAAGAAGTTTTTGCGTTATTACAAAAATCCAAGTCTACCAGAAAAAACTCTCACACACTGTGGTCGCTGCTGTGCACAAAGTTCTCCTGGTTCTGCTCCTTTCACTCAGCATCAGGTCATATAAGTCCTTCCAGGCCTCTCTGAAGTCTTCTTGTTCATCATTTCTTATGGCAAAATAGTACTCCATTACATTCATATACCATAATTTATTCAGCCATTCCCCAATTGATGGACATCCCCTTGACTTCCAGTTTTTGGCAACTACATAGAGTGCTGCTATAAATATTTTTGTACATGTGGGACCCTTTCCCATTTTTATGATCTCTTGGGGATATAGTCCTAGTAGCGATATTGCTGGGTCAAAGGGTATGCACATTTTTGTAGCCCTTTGGGCATAGTTCCAAATTGCTCTCCAGAATG
The DNA here is from genome assembly GCF_028372415.1 of Notamacropus eugenii. Lineage (NCBI taxonomy): Eukaryota > Metazoa > Chordata > Mammalia > Diprotodontia > Macropodidae > Notamacropus > Notamacropus eugenii. Next base: position 379,001,568 of record NC_092876.1, on the reverse strand, counting down.
GTTGGATGCGCTCGCAGCTCCACCAACAATGAATTAGTGTTCCAACTCTCCCACATCCTCTCCAGCATTTATCATTTTCTTGTTCTGTCATGTTTGCCAATCTTATAGGTGTGATGTGGTACCTCAGAGTTGTTTTGATTTGCATCTCTCTAATCAATAGTGATTTAGAGCATTTTTTCATATGATTATAGATAGCTTTAATTTCTTCCTCTGAAAATTGCCTGTTCATATCCTTTGACCATTTATCAATTGGGGAATGACTTGTATGATTATATATTTGAGTTATATTCTAGAAATGAGGGCTTTGTCCCCAAGCTTAGCTGTAAAAATTCTTTCCCAATTTACTACATCCCTCTGGATTTTGGTTGCATTGGGTTTGGTTGTGCAAAAACTTCTCAGTTTAATGTAATCAAAGTTATCCATTTTGCATTTCATAATGTTTTCTATCTCTCCTTTAGTAAAGAATTCTTCCCTTCTCCATAGATCTGATAAATACACTATTCCTTGCTTCTCCAGTTTATTCATGGTATCAATCTTTATACCTAAATCATGTACCCATTTGGACTTTATTCTTGTGTACGGTGTCAGGTATGGGTCTACGCCTAATTTCCGCAACACTGTTATCCAGTTTTCCCAGCAATTTTTGTCAAACAATGAGTTCTTATCCCAGAAGCTGGGGTCCTTGGGCTTATCAAACAGAAGGTTGCTATATTCCTTGCCTACTGCATCTTGAGTGCCAAGTCTATTCCACTTGTCTACCTCTCTGTTTCTTAGCCAATACCAAGTGGTTTTGATAATTGCTGCTTTATAGTAGAGTTTGAGGTCTGGTAGCACTAGGCCACCTTCCCAAGCATTTCTTTTCATTAGTCCCTTTGATATTCTGGACCTTTTGTTTTTCCAAATGAATTTTGATATTATTTTATCCAGCTCTAGAAAGTAATTGTCTGATAGTTTAATTGGTATGGCACTAAATAAGTATATTAATTTAGGTAGAATTGTCATTTTTATTATATTAGCACGGCCTACCCATGAGCAACTAATGTTTTTCCACTTACTTAAATCTGACTTTATTTGTGCAAAAAGTGTCTTGTAATTGTGTTCATATAATCCCTGGGTTTGTTTTGGCAGGTAGACTCCTAAGTATTTTATACTGTCTACCCTAGCTTTAAATGGGATTTCTCTTTCTATCTCTTGCTGTTGGACTTTGTTGCTAATATATAGGAACGCAGAAGATTTGTGTGGGTTTATTTTGTAACCTGCAACTTTGCAAAAGTTGTTTATTAATTCAAGTAATTTTTTACTTGAATCTCTGGGATTCTCTAGGTAAATCATCATATCATCTGCAAAGAGTGATAACTTAGTTTCTTCTTTGGCTATTCTTATTCCTTGAATATCTTTATCTTGTCTAATTGCTACAGCTAACATTTCTAGTACCATATTGAATAATAGTGGTGATAATGGACAACCTTGTTTCACCCCTGATCTTATTGGGAATGCATCTAGCTTATACCCATTGCATATAATGCTTGCTGAAGGTTTTAGATAGATACTGCTCATTATTTTATGGAAAGTTCCCTTTATTCCTACGTTCTCCAATGTTTTTAGTAGGAATGGGTGTTGTATTTTGTCAAAAGCTTTTTCTGCATCTATTGAGATAATCATGTGGTTTTTGTTAGCTTTGTTGTTGATGTGATCGATAATGCTAATAGTTTTCCTAATATTGAACCAGCCCTGTAGTCCTGGTATGAATCCTACCTGATCATAATGTATTAATCTCGTGATAAGATGCTGTATTCGTTTTGCTAAAATCTTATTTAAAATTTTTGCATCTATATTCATTAGGGAAATTGGTCTATAATTTTCTTTCTCTGTTTTGTCTCTTCCTGGTTTGGGTATCAAAACCATATTTGTATCATAGAAATAATTTGGGAGGACTCCTTCTTCCCCAATTTTCAAAAATAGTGTATGTAGTATTGGAATTAACTGTTCTTTAAACGTTTGATAGAATTCACTTGTGAATCCATCTGTCCCTGGAGATTTTTTCCTAGGGAGTTCATTGATGGTTTGTTCAATTTCTTTTTCTGAGATGGGGTTGTTTAAGAATTCAACTTCCTCTTCTGTTAATCTGGGCAATTTGTATTTTTTAAAATATTCATCCATCTCGTTTAGATTATCGAATTTGTGGGCATAAAGCTGGGCAAAGTAGTTTCAAATTATTGTTTTAATTTCCTCCTAATTGGAGGTGAGTTCACCCCTTTCATTTTTAATATTAGTAATTTGATTTTCTTCTTTCTTTTTTTTAATCAGATTGACCAAAGGTTTATCAATTTTATTAGTTTTTTCATAAAACCAACTATTGGTTTTATTTATTAATTCAATAGTTTTCTTAATTTCAATTTTATTAATCTCTCCTTTGGTTTTCAGTATTTCTAATTTGGTATTTACTTGGGGATTTTCAATTTGTTCTTTTTCTAGCTTTTTCAACTGCAAGCCTAAGTCATTGATCTCTTCTTTCTCTATTTTATTTATGTAAGCATTCAAAGATATAAAACTTCCCCTAATAACTGCTTTTGCAGTATCCCATAAGTTTTGGTATGTTGTCTCACTATTGTCATTCTCTTGAATGAAATTGTTGATTGTTTCTATGATTTCTTCTTTAACCCAACCCTTCTTTAGAATTAGATCATTTAGTTTCCAATTGATTTTTGGTTTCTCTTTCCATGGCCTTTTATTACATGTAATTTTTAGTGCATTATGATCTGAAAAGGATGCATTGATTATCTCTACCTTTCTGCACTGGATTGTGAGATTTTTATGTCCTGGTACATGGTCAATTTTTGTAAATGTTCCATGTACCGCTGAGAAAAAGGTATATTCCTTTCTATTCCCATTTAATTTTCTCCAAAGATCTATCATATCTACCTTATCCAGAGTTTTATTTACCTCCTTAACCTCTTTCTTGTTTATTTTGAGGTTGGATTTATCGAGTTCAGAGAGGGGGAGGTTGAGGTCCCCCACTAGTATAGTTTTGCTATCAATTTCTTCCTTCAACTCCCCCAACCTCTCCTCTAAGAATCTGGATGCTATACCACTTGGAGCATACATGTTTAGTAATGATATTGCTTCATTGTCTATGGTGCCTTTTAGCAGGATATAGTTTCCATCCTTATCCCTTTTGATTAGATCTATTTCTGCTTTTGCTTTGTCTGAGATTAGGATTGCTACTCCTGCCTTTCTTACATGAGCTGAAGCACAATATATTCTGCTCCATCCTTTGACCTTTATCCTATGTGTATCCCCCCATTTCAAATGTGTTTCTTGTAAGCAGCATATTGTTAGATTATGGCTTTTAATCCATTCTGCTATCCGTCTCCGTTTTATGGGAGAGTTCATTCCATTCACATTCACAGTTATGATTACAATCTGTGTATTTCCCTCCAACCTCTTTCCCACCATTTGTGCTTTTAGCTCTCCCGTCTCCCTTCCCCTCCTCAATAGTATTCACTTTTCTCCCCCTCCTCCTGCAGCCTTCCCCTCCTTCTTTTGACCCCCCTCCCTTTTAGTTCCCTTTACTCTTATTGCTTCTTTCCTCCCTTTTAGCCACCCTCCCCTTTCTTCCCCCTTCCCCTCCTACTACCTATAGAGCTAGTTAGGCTTATCTACTTAAGATTATTGTTCCCTCCTTTGAACAAATCAGATGAGAGTACCTCTCAAACAATGCTCATCTCCCTCCCCTCCTTCCCTCTACTATAGTTTTGTATTTCTTCCTGTGATATAATTTGCAATTTTCTGCTTCCCCCTTTTCACACCTCCTATTACAATCCCTTCTCATACTTAAATCATATTTTTGACATGACATCATTTACTTTATGCCCGTTCCCTCTACATATATCCCTTTTATCATAATAGCTGCACAGTTCTCAAGATTAACAGGTATCATCTTCCCTTATAGGGAGGTAAACAGTTTGCCCTAATTGAGTAGCAAGTTTTTATTTTTGTTTTTTCTCCTCTGTTTACCTTTTTATGGTTCTCTGGAGACCTGCATTTGAAGATCAAATTGTCTATTGAGTTCTGGTGTTTTGGTCAGGAAGCTCTGGAAATCCCTTATTTTGTTGAATGACTTTCTCCTTGCCTGAAATGTTATGCTGAACTTTTCTGGGTAGTTGATCCTTGCTTGAAGTCCCAACTCCTTTGCCTTACGGAATATTGGGTTCCAATTCTTTCGATCTTTTAATGTAGAAGCTGCAAGGTCCTGTGTGATCCTGACTGTGTGTCCTTGATATTTGACTTGTTTCTTTCTGGCTGCTTGTAGTATTTTCTCCTTCACTTGATAGGTCTGGAATTTGGCAATGATATTTCTTGGAGTTTTGAGTTTGGGATCCCTTTCGGGAGGGGAACGGTGGATTCTTTCGATGACTATTTTGCCCTCTGAGTCTAGTACTTCTGGGCAGTTTTCCTTGATGATTTCCTGGAAGATATTGTCCAGACTCTTTTCTTCATCATGGGTTTCTGGCAGGCCAATAATTCTTAAATTTTCTCTCCTGGATCTATTTTCCAGGTCAGTTTTTTTCCAATTAAATATTTTACATTTTCTTCTATCTTTTCATTCTTTAGATTTTGTTTGACTGATTCTTGTTGCCTCATTGAGTCATTAGTTTCTACTTGCCCAATTCTAATCTTCATCGTATTGTTTTCTTCAGTTAGCTTTTGCATCTCCTTTTCCATCTGACCAATTTTTCCCTTTAAGGAGCTATTTTCTCCATTTAATTTTTGTACTTCTTTTTCCATTCGACCAATTTTCCCAGTTAGGTTTTGGGTTTCCTTTTCCATCTGATCAATTTTCCCAATTAGGTTTTGGGTTTCCTTTTCTGTTTGATTAACTCTTCCTTTTAGGGAATTATTCTCTCCAGTTAATTTTTGAACTTCCTTTTCCATTTGTTCAATTTTCCTTTTCAGAGTGATGTTCTCATCAGTGAATTCTTTTTTTATAATTTTAAAATCATTGGCCAGTTTTTCTTTTATATCCTCCTTCAGATGTTCCAGGTAATCTAGTTGTGCTTGCGAGAAATTCATAGTCCCATCTGAGGTTTCAGATGGAAGTACAGTCTCAGCTCTGACCTCTTTGGTGTTTGTGTTTTGGTCCTTATCCCCATAGAAAGATTCTATGGTTTTTTCACTTTTTGTCTGCTTTTTCTGATTCATGATGTTGGCTGAGTGTTGTAGCTTCTGGTTCTTTCAGTCAGAAGATACAGATCTTTTAAATTGAGCTGATGTGTGTCTAGGCTAAAAGCAGGCTTTTTTTGTTGTTGTTGTTTCCCAGATCAACCCTAGGGTTAGCTTGTTAGGTGTGTGGGAGGGGTGGTCTGGTCTCAGGAGATCTCCTCAGCTGACCTGAGGCAAAGGCAAGGTCAGGGGATGGTGATCCCAGCTTCCCTATTGTCTTCCCTTTTCCCCTGGAGGGCTGGGGCACGCCTAGAAGCTAATGCGTGTTCCCGCCCCTCCTGGGGCTTGTCTCCCGTCTCTGAGGCTTGCCTGGGTCTCAGTGCGAATTTTCTCTGCCCTGGGTCGTCTGTCCTTCCAGATCACCTCCGCCACAGTAGGAAGAATCCCCTTTTGCTATTTTTCTAGCCTCTGGTGTTATGAGACTATTTGTCCCCTTCTGCTGTTCCCGCTGATCCAGGATTTATCTGGGGAAGAATTTTATGGTTCTTTCACGGTCATCAGGGGGGAGGAGAGAGCATTTACTGATCACTCTGCCATCCTAGCTCCTGGAAGTTCAAGAAGTTGACTTACCGAAGTTTAGTCTTCAGGCTGAAGGTTTCAAGGGCTGCTGCGCTGATGTCTGGTGCTCAGCGGCTCTCACCAGCTCGGTTTCGTTTGTCTCCTGCTCCTCTGGTTTCGCCCGCCACTCTCGGGCTTCTCAGGTCCCTTCCGCCCTGCTGCACTGACCGTGCTGCGCTGTGCGCTGGGGGCTTACCCCTGCGGAACAGATCCTTCCCGTGGACCTTCCAGTCCAACCTGGGCTCTGAATCTGTCAAAGTCTGTCACCCACTGGATTCTACACCTCCAAAGTCTGGTCAGATTCTCCTTTCAGAGATATCCAGAGGAGTTTGTCCAGGAGCTTAGGTGAGTCGTTGCTTTCACTCCGCCATCTTGGCTCCGCCCCGGATTTGCTGATTTTTGAACTATAAGTTCTCACACTGAAAATTTAGCAATTGGTCTATAAACCGGATTGTGCTGGCTCCTGTACCTCTGATTATATCATATTTTCTCTGAGCATAACTAAATGTTTTAAATAAATCAGGACTAAGTATATCTTAAAATACATACTTCATAAGTTTCAAATATTTGTTAGATCATACCAAAGGTTATTAATACAGACTTGAACATATTCACCTTTTAATATTTTTCAGTGACTTAAAAACTTTAGGAAATTTTTTCTTACAAACAAATGAATTCTCTCATTTAAAATAAATTAAACAAAATATCTTATCTTTCTTAAAAGAACATTGGTTAAAGACCACTACTGACTTGATAACTAGTAGAATTTCAGCTCTTGTAGGACAAAAGGTCTCAAGAGACACACTCAGTTTTTGGATCTTCACTTCCTATCTTGGCCAGGTTGTTGGACTTTTATCTAGCAATTTAATCCTAGAAATCTCTGTACTTGGTAATTTGATTCTTTATTCTTTCCCTTCTTGCTCCAATTCTAATTATTCTCTTACGGAACGTAAACTTATTTATGATTTGTAAATAATTAAGAATTTACTCTTCTGCAATCAAAAACACCATGAAAAATCCTGAGGGAAGGAAGAGTAGAGACCAGATGTAATTTTCAGTCTTCCTTATATTGTTTTATAGACTGTTTGAGAAACAAACAAATGCTATGCAAAAGAACAGGGGATGTCTTGGTTCTTTCACTAGAAGAAAATAAATATCAGGGGAGCAAACCCATGATCCACAATAAAAGATTTTAATTGCATCTAACTTGCATAATGTCCATTTTGTGGCAAAAACAAGTATAAATCAAGGTCCAGAGATGTAAGTTCAAATCTGTCTCCTGCTACTTACTAGCTGACTGATTTTAGACTAGTTTATTTCTCAAAACTTCAGTTTCTTCATCAGTAAAACAGACAGGTTGGACTAGATCAGTAGTTTTCAGAGTGTGATCTGGGGACCTCTTCAGGTCCCCAAGACCCTTCTATGTAGTGTACAAGATACAAAAATATTTTCATAATAATACAAACGTGTTTTAATTTCAGACATGGCAAATATTAATACTACCCCCAAAAACAAAAATTCTTCCTGATCTTGAAAAATTTTTTGAGTATAACAGTCCTGAGATAAGAAAGTTTGAGCAGCAAAGAACTAGATGATCTGTAAAGGCCCTTCCATCCCTAAATCTCTGAATTTATAAGACCTGAGTCTAGTTCTACCTCTATTAGTTATCAGCCCTATGACTCTTGATAAGAAATTTAACATCTCTAAGTTATCTTCTCTGTAAACTATATCATAAGATTACTGTGACTTCTAAGTGACTTTTTATATATATGACTTTTGATAAGTAATTTAATGATTTTTTACTTTTCAGATATGACTTTTGACTGTTGATAAGTAATTTTACATCTCTAAATTGTCTTCCCTATAAACTACCTATATTATAAGGTTATTGTGAGGGTCAAATAGCACAGGATATACTATTTCCATAGTATTAAACATAAACACAGTCAGATTGAGGTACTTTCAAAATGATAAAACATGAAGACAGGGAATGGCTTGGAGAAAGGAGTGTTTGAAAAGAGCAGGGATGGATGATAGATAGAAGGTGGATGGGAAGGAACTGTTTGAAGGAAAGGTATACATACCAGTGATCATGATCTGGTTGACAGGCAGAGATGGGGTGGAATTCAAGTAAACTGTTTCAATTATTGATTACTAGTGTTGATCATATTATCTCTTGCTCCTCCTTGTTCCCTGTAAAGATGGTGGATGTGTTGGAAAAAAAGATAAAAGAATATGAAGATATACGTGAAGAAAATATGTAGTTTTTTTAAAATAATATTTTATTTTTTTCTAATTATACTTAAAAGATGATTTTAACATTCATTTGCAAAATTTTTGAGTTGCAAATATGTTATTTCCCTCCCTCTCCCTACTTCCTGAGATCATAAGCAATTTGTTATAAAATATATGTGTAATCATGCAAAACATATTTCCATATTAGTCATGTGGTGAAAGAAAACAAAAAGACATAAGAAAATGAAAAAAATAGTATGCTTCCATGTGCATTCAAACTCTCAGTTTTTTCTCTGTATGTGGATAGCATTTCTAATCATGATTCTTTTGAAATTTTCTTGGACCATTGTATTGCCGAGAATAGCTAAGTCATTCACAGTGAATCGTTATACAATACTGCTGTTACTGTGTACAATGTCCTCTTGGTTTTGCTCATTTCACTTAGCCTCAGTTCATGTAAGTCTTTCCAGGTTTTTCTGGAAACATTCTGCTCATTAAAGAAAATACATAGTTAAAATCATTACTTTGAAAGTGAATGGGATGAATTCTCCCATATAACAGGAGTGATTAAAAGATAGGGACAAAAATCCTAAAGGAATGCTCATGAATTGGGAAATGAGTAACTAATTATGGAATGTGATCTAAAAGAATATTATTACATCATAATAAATAATGCAAAGTATGAATTCATTGAAATCTGGGGAAGTAAGAACCAATGTAGAATGATGTTAGAACAAAAAAGAGAACAATTTACACAACTACTACATTATAAATTTAAACAATTATGTAAAACCTAAGAATACAAATCAATACAGTGACCAATAACAACTTCAGAAGTCTGATGATAAAGCCTGCTTCCCATCTTTTGAAAGAGAGTCTCTCTCAATATGGATATTCTTTATTTTAATGTTTATTAATTTATTTTTAGTTTTCAAAATCCATTTCCACAAAATTTTGAGTTCTAAATTTTCTCCCCATCTCTCCTCTCTGCCCACCCCATAATTCCATGCATTCTGATTACCCTTTCTGCCAATCTGCCCTCCTTTCTATCACAGCCCTCCCTTCCCTTATGCCTATCTTCTCTCTTTTCTTGTAGGGCAAGATTACTATACCCCATTGCCTGTATTTCTTATTTTCCAGTTGCATGCAACATTCATTCCTAAAACTTTGAGTTTCAACTTCTCTCCCTTCCTCCCTCTCCACTGAGAAGGCAAGCAATTCAATATAGACTATATATGTGTAGTTTTGCAAATGACTTCCATAGTAGTCATAAGACTAACTATATTTCCCTCTATCCTATCCTGCCTCTCATTTATTCTATTCTCTCTTTTGACCTTGCCCATCCCCAAAAGTGTTTACTTCTAATTATTCCCTCATTCCATTTGTCCTCCCTTCTGTCATCCCCCACCCCACTTATCCCCTTCTCCCCTACTTTCCTATAGTGTAAAATAGATAGTAAAATAGTATAAAATACACTCAGTTTTGCTGGGTAGGTGATTCTTGGTTTTAATCCTTGTTCCTTCTGAGATATCATACTCCAAGCCCTTTTATCCCTTAATGTACAAGCTGCCAAATCCTGTGTTATCCTGATTGTATTTCCACAATACTCAAATTATTTCTTTCTAGCTGCTTGTAGTATTTTCTCCTTGATCTGGAAACTCTGAAATTTGGCCACAATATTCCTAGGAGTTTCTCTTATTGGATCTCTTTCAGGAGGTGATTGGTGGATTCTTTCAATATTTATTTTGCCCTCTACTTCTAGAATATCAGGGCAGTATTCCTTGATAGTTTCATGCAAGATGATGTCTAAGCTCTTTTTTTGATCATGGCTTTTAGGTAGTCCCATAATTTTTAAATTGTCTCTCCTGGATCTTTTTTTCCAGGTCAGTTGTTTTTCCAGTGAGATATTTCACATTGTCTTCTATGTTTTCATTCTTTTGGTTTTGTTTTGTAATTTCTTGATTTCTCATAAAGTCATTAGCTTCCATCTTCTCCATTCTAATTTTTAAAGAACTATTTTCTTCAGTGAGCTTTTGAACCTCCTTTTCCATTTGACTAATTCTGCCTTTTAAAGCATTCTTCTCCTCCTTGGTTTTTTGGACCTCTTTTGCCAATTGAGTTAGCCTATTTTTAAAGGTGTTATTTTCTTCAGCATTTTTTGGATCTTATTTAGCAAGCTGTTGGTTCACTTTTCGTGATTATCTTGCTTTGTTCTTATTTCTCTTCCCAATTTTTCCTCCACCTCTCTTACTTCATTTTCAAAATCCTTTTTGAGCTCTTCCATAGCCTGAGACCATTGCATATTTTTTCTGCAGCTTTTGGATGCAGAAGCTTTGACTTTTATATCTTCCTCTATGGTAAGCATTGTTCTTCCTCACCTGAAAGGATGAATGAAAATACCTGTTCACCAAGAAAGTAGCCTGCTATAGTCTTACTTTTTTCCTTTTTTGGGGTGTTTTCACAGTCAGATACTTGACTTTTGAGTCCTTTTAGAGAGGAGGGTATACTATGGGGACCTGTAAGTTCTCAGTTCCTCCAAGATGGTACAATCAAGGGAGAGTGGTTTACTCTTCTCCTGACCTGCACTCTGGTCTAGGAGCAACCACAAGCACTCTCTTCTGCTGTGAGGATCTGTGAGTAAAATTCCCTCTCCAGAGCCTCCACCAGCTCCACTAGGCCAGCCAGCACTCCTTCTCACCCCAGGGCCACCTTTCAGGGCTGAGATCAAGATCAGCCATGTGATTCCCCCAGGGGATTTAGGCTGAGGGTCCCTAAAATGGGACACTGTGCCACAGCAGCTGCTGTTGCCCTGGGGCTGCCAGGGCCAGATTCATTCCCTTCTTACCCAGGTGAAAGTGTTTTCTCACTGACCTTTGTAGCTGTCTTTGGCGTTTATGGGTTGAGGAATCTGGGAACTGTAGCTGCTGCCCAGAATTCTGCATGCCCTGAGACCTGTTCCTGGCCTATCCCTGTCATGCAGCCAAGGCTGGACTTCACTCCTCTCTATGCCCAGTGTGATAGACCTTTCCTGTCAGCCTTCCAAGCTACCTTCGCCTGGAAATCTCTTTCACTCTGTCATTTTGTGGCTTCTGTTGCTCTAGAACTTGTTTAGAGTAATTTTTTACAGGTATTATCAGCTATGGGAGGAAACATCTACAGCTCCTTCCTTCTACTCCACCATCTTGGTTCCACCCCCTGAATATCCATATTCTTAATGATAGAACTTTGTGGTTTTTGTTGGAAGGGGAGGTGTAGAATTCAGAAGAGTGAGAGGTATCTTAGAGGTAATTTAGTTCTAACTCTTCATTTTGAAGATGTGGAAACTGAGACCCACAGAGTGATTTCCACAGGGTCATAGGGTTAGTTAGTGGAAGCATGAGGATACAAAACAAGTCAGAAGGGACATTGGAGATCAAGCCCAGGTCCCTCATTTTATAGACAACAATATTGAGTCATTTTTCTGTTGTGTCTAACTCCTCATGGCCCTATTTGAGGTTCTCCTGGCAAACATTCTAAATTGGTTTGCTATTTCCTTCTCCAGCCCATTATTTTTACAGATGAGGAAATTGATGCAAACAGGGTTAAGTGACTTGTCCAGGATCATACCACTGGCAAGTGTCTGAGCTAGATACAAACTCATTAAGATAAATTTTCCTGACCTGGCACTCTATCCACTGATCTTTCTAGGTGCCCTACATAGAAAATCATACTGGAGTAGTGGAAGGTTGAGTAACTTTCCCAGAGCCTAGTAATCAATGAATAATGAAGATGGGATGTAAATCTAGTTCATTTTGACTTCAGGCTACCTAATGCCTTCTCTACTATATCATATGACCCCAGATCCAGTCTTTTTTCTACTCAGCCACTCTACCTCTCACATAAAATCTTTTACCTAAAAAGACCTCTATACATCCATTATCTCAAATTCTTTCATTTTACAGATTAATTTCTAGGACTCATTTTGCTCCTAGAGAAAAAGCAAAACAGTACTTTCTTCCTTCTTTCAGGAGAAACATAGAACCTATAGGTATGGAATGACATAAATTATCGGGCATGGGTGATTTGTGGGTCAATTTTGCCTTACATTTTTCTGTGGTACAAAATGAGTACCCACTGGATAGGAAATAGTTTGCAAATTGATTCCGATGTGAAAACAAGTTAGTTAATGGTATTTGATGATGAAATCAAGAATCTATGGTCCCCAATAGCAAAAGTTCTTACCCAAAGATGCGTAAGTGTATTAATGGCAGAGTTAGGACTAGTCACCTAGTCTGCTGTCTCTCACAACAATTCTCTTCCCACAATATTACTCTTCCTGTTTATAATACACAGTTGGAAAATGGAAACTCCTAATGTTTGGACATATTTCTTATATGCTTCTTACAGTTGCTATTACTTTTAAAAATAAATAAAGCTCTCCAGTTTGATTTACTTAGGAAAACGCAGAAAAAACCTCTAACTGTAGAATTATTCATTTTTTTCAGAAGTAAAATACTCATCTTTAGGCTCACATAAACCTACCAGATTTGTTAGGGGCAAATATAACTAGGTTTAGGTTGCCCAAAATCCTAGGAAAGCCATGAAATATAACCATGCCCTAAGGGAAAGTAAAACTCTATGATATTGACTACTGCAAACATTTTATCAAAAGAATGCTTCTTTTGAAGCTTTCATATATTTATGATTTCCTGATAGACCATCTAACTTCTCACACAACACATAGAAAAACTGTTATAATTTTTTCTTAACTGAAATATCTTTCATGTACCAAGTGCCTATGAATTCTTCTATAAAGAAATCTGAGTAGATTGAGAACAAAATTGAGTTTGTCAAAGCTGAGAACAAAAACAAACAAAAAAACCCATGTTATCATAATATATATCATTTATACGAATGGATTTCTAGAGTTAAAAAGCTCTTATCATTTCAGAAAGGATATATGTAGCTTATTTTCCAGTTAAATGATTCATTGGAAAAGTAACTCATCATATTTCATGGATAAATTTCTTCAAGGTAATCATATGTAACTGGTAATTTAAAAAATGCACAGCAATTTCCATATGTAATTTGGCATTGAAGATGCATCTTAATCATGGGATTGATATGTGTATTTATCAGCTGTGAAATAATAGCTAAACCTGTGAATAGGGTATATTGAGGTTCTCTTTAGAATAAATGAAGACAGTGATATGTCAGATTTAAGGAACTTGCTTTGAGAGTTACACAGGGAAATAGAGCTTGCCACATGGTATCCCTTAACCATTGCCAAGTCAGTGGAGTGGCTTCTTATTAGATCCCCAAGGCTCTCTTGACTTTCCCTGAACCATGGTAATAATTTCTTCTCCCAAGTTCAGTGTTTTAAGAGAAAATTATATTAAAAAAAGTGATATTTGGTTAATGACTTAGCAGGGTCTTTTCCAAATTGATATGAGCCTAACCTATTTTTACTATTAATTTTCACTTTGTGATGTGCAATTGTCATAACTTTTTTTATGTCCAGTCATAAATGTTGCAGCAGGCATGTGATTCAGCACCATTAAATAGCTTGTAATTTACCACTGATGAGGCTAAAATTGCTAGTTCTAAAATTGAACTGCTGTGAGGGCTTCCTGTAGTTCAGTGAATTACCACCTTGAAACCATCTTACGGCTGGCACAGGCTGTCTGGTCAGATCATGATAAATGTGTTGATTGCAGCTGTCCTGGCGACAGGCATGGTTGTGCCAGGCCACTAGCCCAGCATGACAGCAATTAACTGTTCTTTAGATTTTGAATGGAAAAGGTTAGGTTGTATTGGAGACATCCAAAAAAGTGTAATTGTGTAATGTGACTCAATTTTTAAAAATGCATTGATCTTTATTACTTAGTAGTGTAAGAGGAAGACTTGTGTTTACTCATTAGGATGGTCACTATGAGCTATTGATATCTCAGGGAAATTTTTCCAGAACTCCCTATAGGAAATGTAAGAAATTAAGCAATGAGTAAGAAATGATTTTTTGCATAATTACATAGGGAATAAGAAGAGCAGAGTTTATGAGTAATGATCATAAAAATATGGTCTGTGATCTGGTGTCTTATAACATTAAGGTGCATACTCATATAACAAAAATGATTTATATTAAACAGAAACTAATGCTTTATTTAAGACAGTTTATAAAATTTGGTGTGAAATATTACAACTTGGTAAATGCTTGTTGTCAGGAAGATGTGGCTTTAAGACCCTTGCCTTCTCTTAAATATATACAAATTGGATGGCTATGGACAAGTAGGGAACTCTTTCAATGTCTGAGGTAGCTCTTTAACTCTATATTACAGAATAGAGTTTAATCTTCTCAGTGGAGAGAGTTTCCACAAACCTTTTCCAATCAATGTATTTTATTAGTTTGATAAATGTGATTTAACAAATCATGTGTCTGGATCTGGGGGGAAAAAAAATTTGAGGTGTAAAATAGAAGAGACCCCTTATCTATTATCAAAAGAATAGATTAAGAACTTACAAATTATTTTTTCCTTATTTGTTTATTTTTGATGACAAGATCATGGTTTAGTACCACCCTTTGGTGTGTGAATTATTGGTTGAAAAGATGTAATTAAGTGTATAACCTTTAAAGTGTACTAATCTGTAAAAAATGGAATTAGACCATTGAGCTCTAACATTTTATGACATTGACCAAAATTGTCAGCAAGATCCTACTATAGCAGAGACTAGATGAGTATTTGGGTAACATAGGGCAAAGAGGTGGCTTCTAAGATGCCATTCAATTCTAAAATCCTGTGATTCTGCAAATTTAGGGAATCATAGCATTATATGTTAAGGGTAATATGACAAATCATTGAAACAAATCTCCCTGAAATATTTCTTAAGTATGGGGCTTAAGTGATATTTATATTCATGTAGACATTTGTACATCAATAAAACTGTCAACATGTGAAATACATAAAGTTCATCCTTAATTACCTTGCATAGTTAACAAATATGTTTATAATTAATGCATGTGACGCCATGTTTATTTTATCTACCATTTCAGAACAGAAAAAAAATTTAATATCAAAGATGAATGAAAAATTAATTAGCACTCTACTATTTTAGAATGTCTGCTTAATGAACTAGGAACAGTAAACTAATAATGCTATAGTTTCAGAATCAAATAGAAAGTCATAACCTATATAAGTCACCAAGAGATTTAGGGTTAGGATTCACAGGTTTAGGTATCATAGAAGAGACAATTGTGTGAAGTCTTAATTGTTACTGTTTCAAGTTCTGAAAGTTATTTTCTTTAGTTTATTCTATATGTTTCAATAAAAAAGCAGAGAGTTTCAAGTAACCTAATCTTAGTTACTTCATATAGTTAAAGAGATCTTTTTCTTCCTGATAGTTTTGGAAGAGTTTGCTTCCAATACTTCAATCCCTGGATCAGTTTGTACCACCTACTTCACTTCACCATCCAAAAAAAAGTCCCTAAATTCATCAAAATTATTGAGAAATATAATGGTGTCATAAGGTAACAAAAAGATGATATCTTTAAAACTTTTTAAAAGTAATTCATTCCTTCAGTATGCCATGGTCTGTGATTTCTCTGGTTTGGTTTACCCTGTAACCATTATAATAGCAGCCTCTCTATACCTAAGTATAATGTTTTCCAAAGTCACTATAACCAAATATTTCATTATTCTGGTGTTTATCAAAGTCAAGTTCATGATTAAATGGGCACTTTTGATAAGTCTTGAAGTAAAAAAAAAAGGATTACACACATGCCAATGGTGTAGCGAAGTAGGTTCTTTCATTCAGCATTGGTAATATTATAAATTTTTAAAGTTCTTTTTGAGAGCAGTTTGGTGTAAAAATTAGAAAAAATAATTAAACCTTTTGTCTCAGTTACATTGATGGTACTAAAGTGAGTAGGTTGGTTAAAATGAACTTTAAAAAAGAACTAATTATGACTCTGTCCTCCAGAGCCATCTGGTTCAGTAGCAAGACAGATCAGGATGATTGGAAATTGCTCCAGAGGATAGCTTGGCCTCTTTAAGCAAAGAATTTTCCCAGGTCTCTGTCTGAAGTAAGAGTAATCTAGTGATTTAAGGTTATTTAAGAAATGAAGCAGAAGATGGCAGAGTAGAAAGCCACACATACACTAGCTCTTGCCACACAGCCCATAAAATACCTGTAAAGAAGAACTCTCAACAAATTCTAGAGCAGCAGAAGCTGCAGAACAATGGAGTGGAGGAGATTTCTAGCCCAGAGTGACCTGGAAGACCAATGAGAAAGGTCTGTCCCACTGTCCGCAAGGCACCTAGAAGAGCAGATCTGAGCAGGCTTCAGGAACAGAATCTCGAGCAGCAGTGCAGATCCCTCAACCCACAGGCACCAAAAGTCAGTGAGAGGGTCTTTTCAGCTGGCCGAGAAGATATCAGGGTGTCCCCATAACTCGGGCCTCCTCAGGTGGCAGCAGTGGAGGCAGCAGAGGACAAGGCTCCCAAAGCAGACAGTAGCCTGTATCCATTGTTGAAGGTCTCATGGTAAACCTGATGAGGGAACTGAGCCCCGTGTGGCTCCCCTGCCCCCACCTGAGCACCTGATCTTAATCTCACACTGAATAGTAGCCCTCCCCCTGCCTAAAGCCCCTGAGGGATGGGAGCAGCTCATCTGAATCTCAGCCCCCAGTGCTGGCTTGGCAGAACTGGAGGCAAGGTAGTTGTGGAGAGGAAACTCAGAAGTCAAGTAACTGGCTGGAAAAATGCCCAAAAAAGGGAAAAAAATAAGACCATAGAAGGTTACTTTCTTGGGGAACAGGTGTCTCCCCCCATCCTTTTGGATGAGGAAAAACAGGCATACTGTCAGAGGAAATCAAGGCCTGTGCCTCCAGGGCCTCCAAACGGAATGTAAGCTGGGCTCAGGCAATAGAAGACCTTAAAAAACAAGTTAGCAGTTTACTAAAGGAGAACCAAAAAATGCTGAGGAAAATAACAGCTTTAAAAAGAGGCTAACTCAGTTGGAAAAAGAGGTCCAAAAAGCAAATGAGAAGAAGGACACTTTAAAAATCAGAATTAGCCAAATGAAGGAGAAGGTCCAAAAGCTTACTGAACAAAATAATTCATTGAAAGAGAGGACTGAGTTCAGGGAAATGAATGATGATGAGTTAAACCAAGCAGTTAATAAACAAAACCAAAAGTTTGAAAAAATAGAAGATAATGTGAAATATCTCATTGGAAAAACAACTGACCTGGAAAATAGATCCAGGAGAAACAATTTAAAAATTGTAGGACTACCTGAAAGCCATGATCAAAAAAAAGAGCCTAGACATCATTTTGCATGAAATTATCAAGGAAAACTGCCTTTATATTCGAGAACTAGAGGGCAAAATAAATATTGAAAGAATCCACCGATCACCTCCTGAAAGAGACTCAAAAAGAGAAACTCCTAGGAATATTGTGGCCAAATTTCAGAGTTTCCAGATCAAGGAGAAAATACTACAAGCAGCTAGAAAGAAACAATTTAAGTATTGTGGAAATACAATCAGGATAACACAGGATCTGGCAGCTTCAACATTAAGGGACTGAAGGACTTGGAATGGGACATTCCAGAAGTCAAAGGAACTGGGATTGAAACCAAGAATCACCTACCCAGAAAATCTGAGTATAATACTTCAAGGGAATAAATGCTCATTCAGTGATATAGAGGACTTTCAATCATTCATGTTGAGGAAAAGACCAGATCTGTATGGAAAATTTGACTTCCCAAGAAAAGAATCAAGAGAAGCACAAAAAGGTAAACAGGAAAGAAAAATCATAAAAGACTCTTAAAAGCTGAACTGTTTGCATTACTATATGGAAAGAAAATATTTATAACTCTTGAATCTTTTCTCAGTATTTTAGTAGGTGGAGAGATTGTACATACACACACAAACACATACACATATATAGATAGAAAGTACAGAGTGTGTTGAATCAGAAGAGATGATATCCACATACACACAAAATAAAATAAAATAAAAATTAAGGGGTGAGGGAGAAAAATACTGGGAAGAGAAAGGGAGAAATGGAATGGAGCAGGCTATAACTCATAAAAGAGGTAAGAAAAATCTTTTACAAGGGAGAAGGGGAGAGGGGAAAAATGAAACTACTCTCTCCACATGAGGCTGAAGGAGGGAATAACACGCTCACTAAATTTGATATGAAAATTTATATCACACCACAGGAAAGAAGGGGAGGAGGTGCCAAGTGGGGTGAGGGGAATGATAGAAAAAAGGGCAAATGGGGGAAGGGAGTTGCTAGAAATAAACACTTTCGAGAAGGGACAGGGTCAATTGTGGGGGAAAAAATAAGGATGGATAGAGTAGGACAGAGGAGCAATATAATTAGTATTACACAACATGATTATTATGGAAGTCTTTTGCAAAATGACACATATTTAGTCTGTATTGAATTGCTTGCCTTCTTAGTGAGGTTGGGAAGGGAGGTGGGGAGGGAGAAAAGTTGGAATTCAAAGTATTAAAAATGAATGTTGAGAATTTTTATTGTATATAATCGGGAAATAAGAAATACAGGGAATAGGGTATAGAAATTTTTCTTGCCCTACAAGAAAAGAGAGAAGATGGGGATAATGGAAGGGTGGGTTGTGATAGAAGGGAGGGTACATTGAGGGAAGGAGTAATCAGAATGCAAGGTATTAGGAAGCGGGGGGAGGGGAGTGATGGGGAGAAAAATTGGACACGTTACAAAGTGAGGTAAAAGCAATTAGTATTAAAACAATTGACTGAATTAATTACTGAGAATAAATCAATGACATCTTTAGTTTGGGGGAAAGAATTTTAGTCTAAATTTCCTAGAGGAAGGTAAACTCAGGTAAAATTTGGCATTGATGGAAAAGTTAAGATTTTAATAATAAATTTGATTTTATGATTGCTTTTTAATCAGGAACTAGAACATGTATAGAAAGCCATGAAAGCTGCTTAAGACTTGCCTCAAAAGATGTTCCTTAGCCAAAGTGAAATTATAATCATATTTGAAACCTGGTTATTGGAACTTGCCATTTTTAGATGCTATGTGACTGTTCTTCTGAGTCTAACTCCAGGCATAGATAGCAAGAAATGCAGTCTACACCTCCAATCCATGATGCCAGTAAGCTGGTGAGATGCTGGTATGAACTGCAAAAGGTGATCTCCTGGGAAGGGTGGGAGAGCAGCTGTTCAACCTGGGCTGAGGTAGGATTCTCCTGACTCAATTTCCCCACTGACACCTGGCAAACTTTAAGCCTGACTGAATGAAAGTGGACAATCTAATCTTGCCTGGAATTGACATGAAGCTGGGGAGATATTGTATCCCTACAATATCCCTACTCCTGGTGGAAATTTCGTATAGTCAATAGATTTGTAAGCTTAATACCAGATCTGTTAAATTATAGGTTATTGGTAGGGGAACATCTGAGGTTAAGTCTAAAATTAAGCTATTAGGCATAGGACTTTAGACCAACAACAAGTTAAGGTCCTTTAATTCTTAGTAATACTGTGGAAACAATTAGGTCAAGAGCTTGTGAAGTTAGCAACATAAATATTATTTGTGTCTCAGCTGGTTAATGTTTAAAAAAAAATCCGTTTGTGGTCCATATTTTAAATGCTTTAAAAAGAATTATCACCTAACCAAAAGTTTGAATTGTTTTATCTGTTATAAACTGTGTTAAAAATAAAAAATAAAATTAAAAAAAATTTTATAGTAGCATTATATGTAATTCCAAAAAACAAAGGGAATTAACCTAAATCTATAGTGATAAGGAAATGGGTAAATATATCATGGTTCGCTTATGTGATGACATACTATAAAACAATTAAGGTGGACACTATTGTGAGAAATAAGTGAAGTCTGGAAAAATCTTTCTGATGTAATGCAAAAAACACCCCCAGAAACCCAAGAATGAAGAACACAATATGATCTTAGAAAGAGAAAAGAATGAGAATATGTGCATTCAGACTAGTGGAGGGATCAAAAAAGTGTCATATTTCATGTGTTGAAATTGATTAATTTAAATTAAAAGTTACTAGGAAAATATTTTTTGCTTATTCAAGTTCATTATGGGGGTGATGAGACCTGGAAGGGGAAGGTGTGAGAACCCCACAAAGACCAGGGTACCAGGGGCATGGCATCTGGAGAAGAATTCATGGACTCAAGCATTGTTGAAATCATGGTAAAGATTTATTACACTTTTCAGCGGGCAAGAGTTCTTAGGGAACCTGCACCCTCAAAGAGGTACAAGGAAAGTTTATATAGGATATTCTACAGTATCACTTGTGCCAAGTATGCTAACAAGGTGTTTTAGGGTGGGATTAGGGAGTGATTAAGGTCAGTTCTCAAAGGAACATGCACTTTTGGTATCTACTGTGCAGATATTTTACCCAGAATTCACTGGGAAATAGCCCAAGGGAGGGCTACCTGTGGTTTTAGGCCTTAAATGTCAACAAACAATCAGGGCTGGCTCAGAAAAACCAGGTTGCTCTCATCAGTGTCTTGTTAGATAAGATAAATGTAAGAGATTATAGGTATGTCTAAGTCTAGAATACATATGATTGGTCAGTGAGTGGTGAATGTCATTTTGACCCAGTACACAGCCTGTTAAGCCAATACATAGCTGGTTCAAGCTAATGAGTTCTATAGGCGCCGCTGGCTACTATAGAAAATGGTTGTTGCTAGGGCAGGCTGTGTCCTTCGGTAGGAAGAAACTGCCTGAGATAGTATTTTGAGGCTAAGGAGAAATGTGATTTTAGAATTGGGGCTGAAGCACCCCATCGGGGGAATGATCCAGTTGAGTGACACAGCCCTCTTTCTTTCCTTTTCCTTCCTTTCCTTCCTTCCTTCTTTCTTTCTTTTTCTTCCTTCCTTTCTTTCTCTTTCTTTCTTTCTCGCTTTGTTCCTTCCTCCCTCATTCTCTTCTATTCTTTTCTCTTCTCTCCTCTCTTCTCTTCTCTCCTTTTAGTTTCCTCTCCTCCCCCTCTTTTCTTTCACTATCATACCCTTACAAACAGGTACTCTGTTCAAAAGGAATATCATTTTTGATCTCTGAAAGCTTTCTTCTTAAGGACCAAGCTTTAAACTCAAATCACTCTGGCTGTCTTTTATTGACCAACAATAGGTCTCAAGCCAAGCCTAACTTGGTTATTGTTTAGGCCTGATTGACTCAGAGTGAATGTATATAGCAATTGTTTCTGTTTGGGACAGAAACCCTAAGGGCCTTCCATGCCCAGACTGATTTTTTCTTAGCTAGGTAAAGAAGCCATACTAGCTATGTGGTCATGGGCAAGTGATATTATCTTTCAGAGCCTTTTATCTCATCTTTAAAATGGAGGTGATACCTATTGTTAGTCATTTTTCAATCACCCAACTCTTCATAACCCTATGAGAAACCAGGAAGAAGAGGTCAGAAACTTGTGCATAAGCTTGGTTAGCTGTTTGAGGGAATGCCTATCAGAAAGGAGAACATGAGGTCACATGGCCAGTGAATGATGTGGCACGGAGTCCAAAATTTAGAACAGTATAAAGGAGCTTGAATTGGTCTGAACAAATTGTAGTCTTCCTGTAACTTTACTTGGAAGTTACCTGTTTGTTCAGAGGGAATGAACGCAGAATTACTAAAAGCTTTCCTGATTTCATATCAAATATTATTATTTGCTTAAGATGAGCATATTTCTCATAGTTGGGGGCTTGTTGGGCTCATTTCTCAAAACCCCTTTTGAGTTTTTTATTGGCAAGGATACTTGAGTGGCTTTCCTTTTCCTTCTCCAGCTCATTTTACAGATGAAAATCTGAGGCAAATAGGGTTAAATGACTTTCCCAGAGTCACATAACTCTAAGTGTCTGAGGCTATTTTTGAACTCTTGAAGATGAGTCTTCCTAACTCCAGGCCTAGAGCTCTATCCACTGTGCCACCTAACTCCCCCAAATATCTGTAGTACCAATTTTGTATAGTTGTTATATGGATATAATAAACAATATGAGAGAGAATGGAGAGCATGCGCACTTTGCTAACCTCATATAAATGTCAGATAAGACCATCAGCTGTGGCAATAGTATTAGTGACACTAAGAAGTAGATAATTTTGCTAAAACCGAGTATATAGAAGAGAACAAGGGGTTATTCCAAGAAAGGAAAGGTGATCTGTAACCTAATTGTTGAGTGTCATTGCCAAAGTAATTAATTTGTGTTTTATTCCCTTGGCAATACAAAGTTTTGGAAGGGTTTTGAGGACAGGAGAGGCATGTTTGCATCTTTGCAATGAAAAAAAATGATTAGGATGCTAATTATTCTCTTAGGACATCTTATCTACTTGAAGGGAACAGGAACATCAATGAAAGAGTCCCCACCATATTATAAATTTCCAAGGTCTAATTCATGATCTTCATTGTATTCAAAAGATCTAGAATTCCTTTTTTATATTTTCTATCATGTATTACCCTGTCATAAATACATGACTTAATTGATGAAGGATATTCCCTACCTGGTGAGGAATCCCAGCACCTGTTTTTACCACAAACTGAGGCTTACAGCAGGAATACCTGAGCCCTTTGCAGGAAACAAGCTACATGCTGTGTAAGTGAATAGTCTATTTTTAATGATGATTCCTTAAACATGGAGTTTTTCTTTTAGATTATTCAGAGGGACTTGGAGTCGGATTGGAGTTTGAAAACATTCCGACACTTGCTATGTGACCATATAGTTGCTAAACCTTGGTTTTCCCATTTTAAAATAAGAATAATGATGGCTATAATACCTACTTCACAGAATTATTATGAGGCTTAATGAAAATAGGACAGTGCTTACTTATAGAGGTAATTAAGTAATTATGTTAGACTCCAGGGGTACAAAGAATAAATAAGACCTGATCGCTGTCTTGAACTTTGAGGTAGTATACAAGTATCAGGCTATGTTATCACAACTGATAAGCATAATCACTATTACAATTTATCCAGGCTAGAGGATATCAATTCCTCTTGATGTCTGTTACTTACTTTTAGAAAAAAAATTATTTAGAAACACAATTATATAAAATGTAGCAGAATTTCTTTATCCAACTGGCATAAGATTAATATCTGCTTTGTAGACTAATAATGTTTTATTAGGCTCTTGCTGGATAAAAATCATTGTGTTTCAGAGGATATGGTTTGACTCTCATTATCTCTGTTACTTAATAAATATATGCAATGTTTACAAATACCTGGACTGGTTTAATAGGGCTCTACTGTGTATGGTTTATTTTGTATAATAATAACAATAAAGCCTATTATAACTTTTTAAAATATATGAATAGGGCTTACAGTGCTTTGGTTTATACTCTTTCAATTATGATTCTAGGCAAGTTGTCTCATTTCTCTTTGGGGGAAGCTAGGTGGTGCAGTGGGCAGAGCACCGGTGGATGAGTCAGGAGGACCTGACTTTAAATCTTACCTCAGATACTTGACACTCACTAGCTGCGTGACCTTGGGCAAGTTACTTAACCCCAATTGCCTCATCCTGGCTCATCTCCAGTCATCCTGATGAATATCTGGTCACTGGATTCAGATGGCTCTGGAGGAGAAGAGAGGCTGGTGACCTGCACAGCCCTCCCTCACTCAAAACAAAGTCAAGTGCAAGTTGTGTCATTATTTCTCTGATGGCATGGTCTTCTTGGGCAATGAAGGACAAACACACACATTTCTCTTTACCTTACTTTCTTTTTCTGAAAAATAGATGCTCAAGTCAATCTAGCCTAACAAATATTTATTTATTCTCTTATTTTATGTTTGTTTTACCACTTATTTATAGAAGGCATTAAGGCAGATACTAAGGATAAGAAGATGAAAAAGACACAGGATTTCACTCAAGGCCTTCAGATCTAATAGAAAGATGGGTCCTTAACACAAGTAACTACAGTAAAAGGCAGAATATGATATGATAAAGGGAAAAAAGAGATCTAAATAAAGAGTCAGGAGATATTTGTGAAGGAAGAGGAGTATCCAGTAAGAGGAAATTGTCAGTAGTGTTTAAGGCTGCAGAGTGGCTATAGAGCATGAAAAATAAAAAGAGATCATTAAAAATTATAATAAGGCAGTCACAAATGATTTTCAAGAGAGGAATTTTAATGCAACTATTCCTTCCACATGACAGTGTTTAGGGGCAGAGCATCTCCATGATCTGGAAAATCTGTGTAAAATTTTTGGGCCTTTCTGTGTACTAAAGAAAAAGTTTGAATTATTTTTTCTTTTATGGAATCTTTACAATATCTTGTTGTACAAGTTGGGTTGATAGTTTGCAATACTGTTTATATGATTTATACATTTTTTAGTTTCTAATCTTTTTCTGTCATCTGTTGCCTTTAGCATGTCATCTTCAGTTTCTGCAGAGCTCAAAATTTCCATTTAATTTCTTATGTTGACCCATGACATATTGAAACTGCACTAGGGAAAGTTGTAATATGGAAGGGATAACTGTAGAATGATGGGGAAAGAAGGCAGATTACAAAGTGTTGAGTTGGTGATGCAAAAGTGAAACTGGCAAGTAACTAGGAGATAATGGTCCTTGCTGCTTTTAAGATTAGATGGGATTATGAATTATGGGATTATTTTGAAAGTCTTAGTGTGATCACCTATTTTACTAGTATAGATATTATGTATTTCTTCCATTTACCTTTAATTCCCTGAAGGATAAAATTTGAAAGATGGAAACTCTAATTAAGGGCAGTCGGGAGATGCATTCAAGTTCCTAAACAGACTTGTCTTTTTATGATTTTTATGTTGATCTTGTAACAGAGGTCTTTGGCAACTTGCTTTGGGGGATTCCTTAAACTTGGACACTTTTATTTTTAAATGAAATCACCAACTATGTCATTCCACTCTTGTGTTGGACACCTCCATTATTTCTAGTGTGATTTAGGAAATCTCCTGGTTTCCAGGCTAAACTCATTAGAGTTTAGCAGATCTGTGGTCTAATGTGGGTACTTTGTGAGTGTGGCTCCCAATCTATCCCTGACTTCTATTACTATGTGACTGTTCTTTTTCTCTCATAAATACTCCTTACTGGAGTACCTTTTCACAGTTTGTAGGTAACAGTGGAATGCCAGGCTGAACACACCAAATACAAAAACACATTATTTTTATAATCAATTTTCTTATTATATGACCAGAAATGCAAAATTAAATCTTAAATAAGCAGCCACCAAAATATTATCCTCTTCATCACTAAATTCCTTTAAATATTTATGAATTTAATGGTCTTTGTTTTGGGGATTTTCTTATCACTTAAGTAATCAAGAAGTAATTGTCTACAGTATGGCAGGAAAAGCAAAAAATGAAATAGCCCCTGCACACAACAGAGATATATGTCTATATATGCTTAAATGTGCATGTGTGTTAAGAACCAAACAGAGGAGCTTACAGCTTTTCTTTGAGGCAACAAGGAACCAGTGAGGTTTGTTGAATAGGAAGAGAGACCCATGCTTTAAAAAAATCATTTTGGCAACTTTGTGAAGGTTGAATTAGAAGGGTAGTGAGTTGAGGCCCAGAGATGAATTTGAGGAAATTGTAAATAGACCATTCAGATCTAATGAAGGCATTATCTAGGGTGGTAGTTTTTTG
Organism: Notamacropus eugenii; assembly: GCF_028372415.1. Classification (NCBI taxonomy): domain Eukaryota; kingdom Metazoa; phylum Chordata; class Mammalia; order Diprotodontia; family Macropodidae; genus Notamacropus; species Notamacropus eugenii. The sequence continues at coordinate 378,975,959 of NC_092876.1, read as the reverse complement.
AGTATATAGAAATGGGCATATTCAGGAGATTTTGTGGAGAAAGAAATTATAATACTTCGTTATTAATTGGATATGTGGAGTAAGGGAGATTAGAAGTTGAGGATGACAATGAAATTGTAGACGTAGGTGACTGAAAGGATTTTCTTTAAAAAAGAGAAAGTCCTGCCCATATGTACAAAAATATTTATAGCAGCTCTTTTTTTGTGATGGCCAAGAACTGGAAATAGAGGGAATGTCCATCAGTTGGGAATGGCTGAACAAGATGTGGTATATGAATGTAATGGAATACTATTGTACTATAAGAAATGATGAACAAGTAGACTTCAAAAAAACCTGGAAAAACTTATATGAACTGATGCTAAGTGAAGTAAGCAGAGCTAGGAGAATATTATACACAGTAACAGCCAGTGTGCAAGAACTACTTTTGATAGACTTAGCCCTTCACAGCAATGCAAGGAACTAAAACATTTCCAAAGGACACATGATGCAAAATGCCATCCACATCCAGAGAAAGACCTGTGGAGTCAGAACATAGAATGAAGTAGACTGTTTTCTCCTTTCTTATGTTTTGTTTTTCTCATGGTTTTTCCCATTCATTTTAATTCTTCTATGCAACATGACTAATGTGAAAATATGTTTAATAGGAATGCATGTGTAGAACTCATATAAGATTTCTTGCCATCTTAGGGAGGGAGGTTTAGGGAAATCTGGAATTTAGCAAAGTGACTGTTGAAAACAAAAAACAAATAAATTAATAAATCTGGAAGAATAAAAAGACGAAGTCCTTGAGAAAAGTGGGTTTTGGGGAAAAGACAATCAGTTCTGTGTTTGGTATGTTGATTTTGATATGCCTATACCATATCCATTTCAAAATTTCTGAAATCTTGAATTAAAATTAGTTGGGGATGCAAGATGGGAGAAGATCTGGGAATCATCAGCATGGAGATGAAAATTGAACACAGAAGAGCTAGTCAAATTGTCAAATTAAAGGGTAGATAAACAAAAGAGAAGGGGGGCCAGGACACCATGAGGGGATCTCCATGGTTAGTAGCCATATCATGGATGATCTAGCACAATAGAATGAAGAAGAAAAAGAACTAAGAAAATACCTTGTCACAAAAATCCAGAAAGCAGTGATCATCAGTGTCAAATGCTTCAAAGAGGTCAAGAATGATGAGGATTGCGAAAAGGCCATTAAGTCTGGCCCAAGAAATCATTGGTTAGTTTGGAAAGAGGAACTTCAACATAAGCCAACTCTGTAGGGTTTAGAAGTGAGAGGAGGGAAACTAGAGGTATTATGGATAACTTTTTCAAGGAATTTGGGCAAAAAAGGAGAGAGAGACATAAGACAATAGCTGGAGCAGATGGTGAGGACAAGTGAGTGTTTTTCAGCTTGAAAAAAATCCTAACCCTAAAATACAGAGGTACCAGGTTTCACCTGTCTGAAGGACAGGAAGTATTTGTCAGAGCTCAAAAGACCAAGATTTGCAAAATTCATTGTACAGTTCTTAGGACCAGAAGACTCTGATTACCCAAGTGGTACTATACTACCCATGCTTCTCATCTCTAAATGCTGGCACTTTGCCTTTTTAGCATTTTAATAGCTATTCAGAATGCTACAGATATTTATAGCCTGGCATCTCAGTATTCCCGTCTTTTTCCATAAGGATTCATCTACTGGGTTATCAGATTGCTTTATGGTATAGGAAAGGTCATTGGTTTCCTAAAGAGTTTCCTAAACATGCAAATCCTGGACCTTGAACTACAGGTGGTGTTGCTGGGAGGTGAGATGTGCATAACCTCAGGGTGACAGTGTGCTGAACACTATCATAAACACAAAATAAACTTATGGAATATCTGGAACACAGGTCTCAAAAGATGAAGGTAAATTTCCCTTGATTCCTTTTAGTATGTTCTGAATTTATTGATTAATATATTCATCTCATGTTGGAGATAGATAGATCTCAGCAAAGAAAATATACACTTCTAGAGGTCATGGTGCTTTTTTGGAACTCAAGAAGGAATACCTCTATGGATTCATCTTAGAAGGGAATCACTTCTCATAAAATAACAGTAGGGAAACAGAAAATAAAGGATAAGAAAACGTTTGACTCCTCTTTGGATAACATTTCAAAGATCGCTTGCATGGGATTTTCATACTGCAATTGTTATATCATTTCAGTTCTGTGAGACTCATTGTGACCCCATGTGGGGCTTCCTGGGCAGAGAGAGTGGAGTGGTTTGCCATTTCCTTCTCCAACTCATTTTATAGATGAGGAAACTGAGGCAAACTGGATCAAGTGACTTGTCCAGGATCACATAGCTAGTAAGTGTGTGAAACTAGATTTGAACTTCCTGCTATGTGGATTTTGCTCTAAAGAGCTTTTACTCACACCTTTGCAACTCCCTCAGCTCATGTTTGAAAAGAAGAGTGATCTATTCCAGGGTCTGCCAAAGAGAAGTTCAGTTGATTCTGTGTATTGAGCACATGCTACATCACCCTCAGTTTTCTGCCTTGTTGAACAAAACCAAAGAAAGATAGTACAGAAACAGAAAATATGTTGATCCCTCTAGAATTCATCAGATTATGAATACAACAGTCTGTCTCATAACTAGTTTTAGGAAAAATAAATCTCCTCTGTCTGTTCTCTGAGTTGCTATCAAATACAAACCTAATCACTGAAGACACTGCAGAGAAATAGGACAGTTCACTCCTACTTTGAATGGAAAGACCCTGCTTAACATGGCATTAACATTTAGGAAACCAAAAATATCATTGGGATATTTGTATCTCACCATTATCACTAACCTGAATCACAGGGAAAATCCGAAAAGAAAAAAAAGATAAAATCATGAAGATGAAAGTACAGTCAGTGTAACAAGCTCCTTTCAACATAATGCAGAAACACTACTTTATTGATAGCCCATATTTGCTGTAACTTTTATTTTTATCATTCTTTTCTTCTGTCTTTCCCTTCCTTAAGAATTTCTCTTCACCTCTATAGACAGCATGTGGATAATGAATGTTATTCCTGCTTTCCATTTGTTTGAAATAAAGACCTATTATACACAAGAACTCATAAGGAATTTAAAATATTATTTAATACAATTCAGAGTCCTTTTGGGAAAAATTTGAATTTAACTAATTAAATATATGTAGTTAGCACACTATTTCCAAGTTTGATGGTCTTTGCTATCATTCAATACAAGAACTGAGACTAGATATGCATAATCTATCATGTCATTGCATCTAAGGCGATGCAGCGAATAGAGTGCTGGAGCTGGAGTTTAGAAGTCTGAATCCATCCTCAGATACTTGTTAGCTGTGTGACCCTGGGCAAGTCACTTAATTTCCTTCCGTCTCAATTTCCTGAACTGTAAATTAGGGATAATAATAGCACCTACCTTGCAAACTTGTCATGAGGATTCAGTGAGATAATGTCTGTAATGTACTTAGCACACAGATGGTGCTTAGTAAATGACAGATTTCTTAAAATATTCTTTAAATACTTACTATTGATATATCATTGTATTGTGATGTCATTCTTTTGCACCTCTTTCTCATATTTGTTAATTGTCACAATTGACTTTTTGATTTATTTTATCATAGAAAGGCAACAGAGAAGTGGATAATTATGTTGAATTTGCAGTCAACTACACCTTGTTCTAATCTTGATTCCAAATCGATTCTTCAACCTTGACTTATCAGCCATTTAAAGAGAAGAAAGTCACTTAGTCCTTCTAAGTCTCAGGCAACTCATTTGGTCCTAATCTGTGATTATTGTTAGTGAAAAGAGTTCCTCACACTGAAAGTTACCCCCACTAACAATACTATTGGAAATTCAACATATTAACTCTTTTACTATTCATTGTCCTTAAAACCAAATAATAACCAATATATTGTAATATCTCCAATACACTTTAATAATCTTTTTGGGGGATGTGGTGATATTTTGGGAGAAAGATAATAAAGTAAGGTTTGCTTTAGAATCAATAAGGGCTGGGTTCTGTGGCTTCTGACTTCTCTGAGGGGTCTCAAAAATTTTAATGCAATTTGAAAATTTGATAACGTTAAACTACACCAAAACTTTTGGGACACCCTATATTGGTGGTGTGACAATAGGTAAGTCACTTAATTTCTGTATATCCCCAGTCCATTCTCTAAGACTACAAATTACAGACAAGTTTTCCAAACTGCATCAGTGGAAATAGTTTTCACACAGAGAATTCCATACACCGATAAAATCATAGGGTTAAAACAAACAAAAAAATTGTTCAGAACTTAAGTACTTTAAAAGTACAAAGTCAGAAAAAAATAGCTCATGGAATCATTTCCTCCTCCACAGTCATATTCTCTTTAACACCCTTTGGGGTAATTATTTAAAGACGTGTCTTTCTTCCTATCTTCTGATCATTTAGTATAGCTAAACAAGCAAAGGTTCTCCTTTGTCATGGAGCTGTGGTGTCTTCTCTACCTTCTGTATATTTTCTAGGACTGAATGCAAAAGAAATAAACAGATAGTCTGGAATTAAATTCAGTTCAACAAACACTAATCCCTTACTATGAACCAGGAACTCTACTAGAGGTTAAGAACACAAACAAGAAAAATTTTTATACTCTAATGGAAACATTTCAAAGAATTTGGAGCAGAAAGATGCCCCTCCATTTTATAGATGAGAGAGTTGAAGCTCACTGGGGTTAAAAGATTGGCCAGACTTCATAAGGGCAGTAAGCAGTAGAGCTAGGATTTAAATTCAGATTGCCTGATTCCAAATCCAGTTCTTCTTTACTATACCATGCCTGGCAAACTAATTCTGTGGATAATGACATTGAAATTAAAACCATCATGTTGTTATTCAGTCACTTCAGTCATGTCCCACTCTTCATGACCCCATTTGGGGTTTCTTTGGCAAAGACTCTGGAGTGGTTCACCATTTCCTTCTCCAGCTCATCTTCCAGACCAAGAAACTGAAGAAAAAGGGGTGAAGTCACACAGCTACTAAATATCTGAGGCCAGATTTGAACTAAGGAAGATGATTCTTTACTTCATGCCCTGTTTTCTATCCACTCTGCCACTTAGTTACCCCATTAAAAAATCCAGCATCCTTTCCATTAAAGGGAAGAGGCTATCTTCTGCCTCTAGCCCCTTGAAATCTTTGTATGCCATGGAGATCAGCTTGTCAAAATTCAAAGTTGTCCTTCATCAGTGAGTAAGTTTGTAGAAACTGCTTAATTTATCTGTTAGCAGGTTTTGGTGCTAGACCTCTTTAACTTTGCAAATTACAGCACTTAGATTGCAAACTGGACTGTTACATATTTCCAGCTCTTCACTGAATCCCCAGGCAGGATGGGAATGAGGAGATTCAGAGTATGATATAAAGTGACAACTCAAAAAATGTCTCCATGCAATCATCCCAGGCATTACTTATATAGCAATGATTGACTCCTCTAAGATCTGAAGAAATTAAAGATGATCTTTTGGCATTTTTTTGAAAACAAACTTTTAACATCAGACAAAGAACTTGCATTTTATACATTTCTTTTAAAATGTTAGATTAAAAGAATGTAAAGAGCTACAGTTTCTAACAGTGTAAAAAAGTTGTGGTGTCATGGGGAAGGGGTCAGATGTGGAGTACCAAGATTGCTTGGTTAGAAATCAAAAGACCATTTCTTAATATAATAAGTTATTTAATCTCACCAGGCCTGTTTCCTCTAATAAGGGGGAAATTATTCCTGTACTCATGAAGTTGTTGTAAAGATCATATAAAAGTCCTTAGAAAAATCTGTTTCAATTTTATTAATGGAATGTATTATCGGGCAGCTAGGTGGCATAGTGAATAGAATGCTGGTCAGATATTTTGTAGCTGCATGACCCTAGGCAAGTCACTTAACCCCTGTTTGTTTCCATTTCCTCATCTGTTTAAAAAATAAAAGGTTGGAGAAGGAAAAGGCAAAGCATTCCAGTTTCATTGCCAAGAAAACCCCAAATGGAGTCACAAAAAATCAGACACAACTAAAAACAACTGAGCAACAAAAATGTGACATATTAGAGCCTCTTTTTTAATTTGGAAGGGTTATTTACTATTTATTTCTGCTTTAATGTTTCAAGAATTACAAACTTATCCATCCTCAAGAACTTTGTTTATGACATTACCACTATCATAAAATAATAATAGCTAATTTTATTATAGTGTGTTCTATGTGCCTAGCAATGTGCTAAGTGCTTTACAATTAGTATTTCATTTGGTGAAATCTTGGAAAATAAGTGCAATTATTATTCCCATTTTATAGGAAACTGAGGCGAACAATTTAAGAGGCTTGCCTAGGGTCACCTGACTAGTATGTGTCTGGGACTGGATTTGAATTCAAGTCTTCCTGACTACACCACCCAACTGAAAACTATCGTTCATTGTAAACTATAGTTTTATTTCAGGAGGCTTTCTTTGAAGTTCATTTTAATTCAAAAGGCATTTATTTAGTAGCTATTACATTCTTGGCACAATATAGAAATTTTCAGATAACAGAACTGAAGAAAAAAAGGTGAGAAAAATGCTTCCTCATCCCTAAAAATGGGGATAATGTCACCTACCTCCCAGACTTGTGGAGATGAAATGAGATAATATTTGTGAAACACTTTTCAAATCTTAAAGTACTAGATAAATTCTTTTATCAGTATCATTATTATCATTTATTATCATCACTATCATTATCATCATCATCTTTATTATTATTTGGGACCAATGGAATAGAAATGAAAAGCTTCAAGGAGTCTCCGTTCTATTGGAGCAGAATGAAAGTGACTTGCCTGAGATAAGTCAACATTGGACAAAATGCTTCCAAAAGGTGTTTTTTTATTTTGTTTTGCTTTGTTGCAAAGGACATAGTGGATAGCAAGCTGGTCTCAAAACCAGAAAAATCTATATTTAAGTCCTGCCTCTGAAATAAATAGACTTTGTGTCCCTTGCCAGGTTGTTTCACCTTTCAATGCTCTATGCTAAGATTGTAGTTTGTATAGAAGGTAGCAACTCTATTGATATAAGAGTTTCATCCTTCAGGATTTCCTTCTATAGAAGGGATCTCAGGTAAATTCTCTCTATTATTAACCATAGAGTAAATAGCTTTCAATGCACCCTAACCAAAATCTAATAATTAGACCTTTCTCAGGGATATATGGCTAGTAAGAGAAGACAATTGGGAAATGAGCAAAGAGAATGAGTCTGAAAATCACTTTGCAGAATCATTTGGCACTTGACATTGTTTTAGGCACCGATTATCGGTGATTATGTACCTAATTTTAGCTGTTTTCATAATCTAATTGGAAAGTACTTTGGAATCATGTCATAAAAGAGCATGCAACTCTGTGCTGAGCTGTATCTAAAAATAGAGATGGTCATTTTAGAAGGTGCATGCAGAGTGAGAACAATACACACAAAGAGAAAGAAGAAAGCCGAATGGTGATAACTGATCCCCACACCTCCAACTACTCTATAGCAAAAAAATATTTTGTAGATATACCATGTACAGCTTATGCTCTGTGGTAGGTAACAGCCACTGTTTGATAAATAGTAGATACATTTCTCCAGTAGAGTATATTTTCAACACATTTAGATATCATTTGTCTTTTCCCTGAAAATTGCTAAGTCATTTGAGAGCCAGATTATGCATAGAGTTTTATAGTTGGGAGGGAGCTTTGATGTCATCCAATTCTACATCCAATTTCCAGAGCTGTGACTCTTTCTACAATATGCCTGGAAAGATAGTCAGTCACCATTTTTGCTTAAATATTCCCAGTGGAAGGAAGTTAACTACTTTGAAAATGTTAGGCACTTAATAAGCATTTATTACATACCCACTATGTGCCAGGTACTGGTGATGTAAAAATATTGCAAAACCCTAAAATGTCATTGATGTCAAAAGATTGCATAGACACATGACAGGATCTTATTCTTCCCTTTATAAAAGCTTGATTGCAATAAAGAATTCAGTTAGATAGTATCTAATGAACCTTGCTATATAAGAGTGGAAATACTTTCTTGAAGGCGTCTTGGATATCTGAGTCAGTAACATAAATGAGGTTTGTTGTTTTGTTTTTTTGTATATTGTAATAATGGTTTACAGTCAGAAAATGAGTTTTACTTGCAGTTACAGAAAATGTCTACTATTTTATGTGGTTACTATGCTAAAAATAATAATGTGATTTCAAATTTGATGGAAAATAGTATAAATTTGAATGAATTGTGTACGTTTCACAAATGTGGCCAATAATGATTCCATTTTTATAAAAGGCAGTATATAGGAGAGAATTTCAGATAACCTATACTTAACTTCCTTATCACCCGTTTACATCTCCCTCACAATATTCTGTCCCTTGTACTCTACCATTTACTGAAACTTATCTCAGAGGTTAGCATTCCTTGACCAATCCCAAACTTCATGTTCTTTGCTTACTCCATTCTCTTTGTTCTCTCTGCAGTCTTTATTCCTGATGATCACCATATCTTCCTTGATATTCTGCCCTTCCTTGGCTTTTATACCTCTCTCTTCTGGTTCTCTTTCTGCCTTTCCAATTGCTCCTTCCCAGTCCTTTTTCCTGAGTAATCCATCACTGACCCCCTAAGTGGAGGTGTTCCCTAAGAATCTGTCTTAAGCTGCAATATTTTCACTTTTTATATGTGTTCAATTGTCATAGATAGATAGGTAGACAGATATAGATATGTATGCGTGTATATAAATATGTTTATATACACATATATATTTATGTATATTTGTATGTGCCCATGATTACTAAATCTGCATACTCAGTCCTACTTCCTTCTTGAATTCTCAACTCCATCCTCGATCATCAGTTATGACCTATCTACCAGCATCTTTACCTGAATGTCTTATTCATATCTCAGACTCAACACGTTCAAAGGAGGACTTATCTTCCCCACCAATCCTTCCCTCCCCCAAACAAATCCATTTCCATTGAGGGTACCATCATCCTTTTAGGAATCCAAGGATATATATTAACTTCAAAGTCAACATAGTTTTTTTTTCTTTCTTTATTAGTTTAGTTGTCAGTTTCGTTGTCAGTTTCTATCATTTTTACCTCCCCAACCTTTCTAGCATCTCTCCTCTCTGTTCATATAGCCAGTACCACAGTTTAGACTCTCATCACCTTCAGGATTATTATAGTCACCATTTTGTTCACCTTTTTCCATTCTCTCCCCTCACCAATCCATCCTCCATGCAATTATCACAGCAGTTTTCCTAAGATGCAGGTCTGACCCCATCACTAATCTGTTCAATAACCTCTAAGGAGTGTGGCACATCAAGATCTCCACAATCTCAATCCCAACTACTTTCCAGCCTTATTTAATGTTACTACTCTTTATGCATTCTATGTTCCAGCCAAACTGAGCTTAATGAATCTGACATTCCATTTCTAGCCTCCATATATATATACCCACAGTCCATGCTTTGAATACACTCCCTTCTCATCTGTCTTTTAAAATCCATTTTCACTTCAGGTATCACTTTACTATCATGACTTCCCTTATCTTCTCAATCCTTATTGTTCTTTCTTCCCTTAGAATCCCTTATTTTTATTTTGCTGCAAACATATTGTATCACCTGGTACAATGTAGTCTATCCTTGAGGTGAGAAATTAGTTCATTTATGATTTGTTTCTGTTTTTTAAACCCCTGTACATATTTTTTTGGAGAGAGGGAAGTATGCAGCCCTGACTTATGATTTCTTTAGTGGAGGGAATTTCCACTGTAGAATCTCCCTCCATCCCCAGTGCCTAGGGCTCTGATACTAAAATGACTTGACCATACTCACTAAGCCATTATGTATTAGAGGTATGACCTCTACCCTGGTCGTTCTAATCCTGAGGCCATTTCTTCATGTATCATCTTGTGTATTTCACCTTAATATTGCTTACATATTATACCCAGGCACTTAAGTTTTTTTCATTTAAATGTATTTATTTAAGTTTTCAACATTCATTTCCACAAAATTTTAGATTCCAAATTTTCTTCTCATTTCTCCCCTCCCCCATCACAAAAAACCAAGCATTCTAATTACCCCTAACACCAATCTGCCCTCCCTTCTAACATTTCTCCCATCTCTTATCCCCATCTTCTCATTTGTCCTGTAGGGCAAGATAAATTTCTATACCCCATTATCTGTATTTCTCATTTCCTAGTTGTATGCAAGAACAATACTCAACAGCTGTTCCTAAAACTTTGAGTTCCAACTTCTCTTCCTCCTTCCTTCCCCACCCATCCCCTTTGGGAAGGTAAGCAATTCAATATAGGCCATATCTGTGTAGTTTTGCAAATGACTTCCATAATAGTCATGTTGTGTAAGACTAACTATATTTCCCTCCATCCTATCCTGCCCCCCATTTCTTCTGCACTCTCTTTTGACCCTGTCCCTCTGCAAGAGTGTTGACTTCTAATTGCTCACTCCTCCCATTGCCCTCCCTTCCATTATCCTCCGCCACCCTGCTTATCCCCTTTTCCCCCACTTTCCTGTATGGTAAGATAGGTTTTCATACCAAAATCAGTGTGCATTCTATTCCTTCCTTTAGTTGAATGTGATGAGAGTAAGTTTCCTGTTTTTTCTCTCACCTCCCCTCTTTTTCCCTCCACTGAAAAGTCTTTTACTTGCCTCTTTTATGAGAGATGATTTGCCCCATTCCATTTCTCCCTTTCTTCTCCCAATATATTTCTCTCTCACCCCTTAATTTCATTATTTTAAGTTATGATCCCATCCTATTCAATTCACCCTGTGCTCTCTGTCTCCCTGTGTGTGTGTGTGTGTGTGTGTGTGTGTGTGTGTGTGTAATCCTACCAACTACCCAGATACTGAAAACAGTTTCAAGAGTTACAAATATTGTCTTTCCATGTAGGAATGTAAACAGTTCAACTTTAGTGTGTTCCTTATGACTTCTCTTTGCTGTTTACCTTTTCATGCTTCTCTTCATTCTTGTGTTTGAAAGGCAAATTTTCTTTTCAGCTCTGGTCTTTTCATCAAGAATGCTTGAAAGTCCTCTATTTCATTGAAAGACCAGTTTTTCCCCTGAAGTATTACACTCAGTTTTGCTGTGTAGGTGATTCTTGGTTTTAGTCCTAGTTCCTCTGATTTCTAGAATATCATATTCCGCACCCTTCTATCCCTTAATGTAGAAGCTGCTAGATTTTGTGTTATCCTGATTCTATTTCCACAATACTTGAATTGTTTCTTTGTAGCTGCTTGCAATATTTTCTCCTTGACCAGGGAACTCTGGAATTTGGCAACAATGTTCCTAGGAGTTTCTTTTTTTGGATCTCTTTCAGGCAGTGATCAGTGAATTCCTTGAATACTTATTTTGCCCTCTGGTTCTAGAATATGAGGGCAGTTTTCCTTGATAATTTCATGAAAGATGATGTCTAGCCTCTTTTTTTTATCATGGCTTTCAGGTAGTCCCATAATTTTTAAATTGTCTCTCCTGGATCTATTTTCCAGGTCAGTTGTTTCTCCAATGAGATATTTCACATTATCTTTCCATTTTTTCATTCTTTTGGTTTTGTTTTGTAATTTCTTGGTTTCTCATAAAGTCATTAGCCTCCATCTATTCCATTCTAATTTTTAAAGAACTGTTTTCTTCAGTGAGCTTTTGAACCTCCTTTTCCATTTGGCTAATTCTGGTTTTTAAAGCATTCTTCTCCTCATTGGCTTTTTGGACCTCTTTTGCCAATTGAGTTAGCCTATTTTTAAAGCATTTTTTGGGTCTCCTTTAGTAAGGTGCTCTGCTTTTCATGCTTTTCTTGCATCTCTCTCATTTCTCTTCCCAGTTTTTTCTCCACCTCTCTAACTTGATTTTCAAAATCCTTTTTGAGCTCTTCCATGGCCTGAGCCCACTGAATATTTATTTTGGATGTTTGGGATACAGAAGCCTTGACTTTTATGTCTTTCCCTGGTGGTAAGCATTGTTTTTCCTCATCTGAAAGGATGGGAGAAGATATCTGTTCACCAAGAAAGTAACCTTCTATAGTCTTATTTTTTTCCCTTTTTTGGGCATTTTCCCAACCAGTTATTTGACTTTTGGGTCCTTTGTCAAGAGTAGGGTACACTCTAGGAATCTGTGAGATCTCAGTTCCTCCAAAGTGGCACAATCAGGCGTGTACACTGGTCTGGGAGCAGAAAGAGATTTTTGTGCCCAGAATCTTAGCAGTTTCCTCTCCACAGCCACCTGGCCTCCAGTTCCGCCAAGCCAGCACTGAGGGTCTGGGATTCAGTCAAGCTGTGGGGCAGGGCCACCATTCACTGTGAGACAAAGATCTGCTCCCTCAGGGCCTCTACACAGGACCAAGGTAATAATTAGCTCATTAGTTCCACAAGGGGTTTTTACAATCCAACAATGGATGCAGGCTGCTGTGGGGGCTGCTGTGGGAACTGCTGCTGCCTTCCTGATGTGGCCTCTGGGGCCACTGCCTGAGGCTGGAGCTATGGGAAGGTCCTTCCCCCTTCCTGCCCAGCTGAAAAAACCCTGTCACTGACTTTTGGCGCTTGTGGGTTGAGGGATCTGTGAACCCGCTGCTGCTGGGACTGGGGGTTCTGTGACTGGAGATTCCACCCTGAGGGCTGTTCACAAGCAATACAGTGTGGTGCATCCAAGGCTGGGCTGGGCTCTGCTCTGTGTCCTGTGCAACATACATTTCTTGTGGGCCTTTCAGGTCACCCTGGGCTGGAAATCTCCTCCACTCTGTTGTTCTCCACTTCTGCTGCTCCAGAATTTGTTGAGAGTCCCTCTCTACAAGTATTTTATGGGCTGTGTGGGAAGAGCCTGCATATGTGTATCTTTCTACTCTGCCATCCTGGCTCCACCCCTGTTAAGTTTTTGTTGAATGAAATACATTGGAATTAATATAGTGTTTCACATGTTATTATTGAGAAGCAATCAAGTCAATGAAAAGAATACTGAATTTACTGAGAAATGGAAGGCATCCAAACTTACCATTCTTATGTTCTATTGGAGGATATTTTATGATGAATTGTGCAAGAAAGGGAGAGATGATTTATGGTAGATAATGACTGGTATTGGTGTCAATATCCCTGGTTCCCAAGCTGCTATGACATTTCTGTGACAATGGGCAATTTCTTTTGTGCATGGACATATTCGACTCAGATATTTAGAGAATCTTTAAAATATGTTAAAACAGATTCTAAAAGGGATTGTTATCTGGGTTTCCATTACCCAAAAGAGATATTAAAAGTCTTATGATTTCACTTACTATGCTTTGAGAAAAGGTAAAAAAATTTCTTCTTTGAGGAATATGGCAAAATACTGTTTTCACTTCAAGTGTTGGAGGATTAACAAGCATGATATTTCCTATAATACTGATGGGAGCTGTAGTTATGAATATTATTCTGAACTTAAGCCTTTTGACTGATTCATTCTGTAAAGTCTAGGAGGATTTAAGAAGGGGGAAAAACAGGTAAACAGAATTCTTTCTCAGAGGGAAAAATACCAAATACATTTTCCAGTATTGCTCTTGTTCTCCTTAGAAATAACTTCAATGAGTATCTTAAAATTCTCAAGGCTCAAGCTTTCCTTCTATATGATGAAGACAATCAACTGTCTTTCAAATAACTTATTTGAAAATAATGTTTAGAGACTTTATCTACCAGACTCAGCTGAGATTGTCACCTTTTATTTTTGCCTTTCATCTGTCTTAAACGTTCTTTTCCTTGATCTGTTCTGCCCTTCTTATCTTTGGGACCTGTCAAAGCACATTATTATCCTCCAAACAAGGATAGTTATTTAGCAGGCAGGAGACAATATTTGTGAGCACCCACTGTGTGTATGCAGAGCATGGTAGGAAACATTGGAATAGAACAAAGATAGAAAAAATACAAAGATAGGTCTTAGTATTAAAGAAATTATAACCCAATATAGAAGCCAGAACACCACCAACACACACACACACACACACACACACACACACACACACACACATTCACACTCACAATTAGTTAAGAACATGTCAAAGCAATATGTAAATTGGTACAAATGGTACCAATACGGTACAAATTCAAGAAACGTATCTGTATGTATATGTGCATATGTAAATATAGCACACACACATGTTATATATGTTACATGGATATATGTATATATTGTGTATATTACATACATATATGTATATGTTATATATATTCCATACACACATATATATGTGCATGTGTATGTGCATTCATAGATTTTAAGCTCATAGAGATCAAGAAGGATACTACATCCAACCCACTCATTTCAGAGGAAACTGAAACAGGGAAGTTAAACAACTTTCTCAAGGTCATGTAGCCAATAGATTTGAGGTAGCATTTCAACCCAAGTCTCACTGACTACACAATTAGCGCTGTACCACCTACCTGCAGACAATGTATGGTTCTGGGTAGCTAAATAGAGATATAATGCAGACCTTACTTTCAAGAAGTTGACAATTTCGAGGCGGAAAAGATTTGCACTCAAATACCTGTGGCATAAGATCAGTATAAAGACACATCTAGACAAAGTAATGAGAAATGTTTGAACAGTTTATTATATTTAAAGCAACCTATAAAAAATACATAGCCAGACCTGGGGTGGAACTGAGTCAGATTGAGATTGATCCACTGAGAAGGGAGGATTCCACTCTCGATCAATCATTCCGGTGTCTCAACACAAGACAAATTAGTTATTATGAACATATGAGCAGTTTGTCCACTCTGCAAATTCTACATTTACAATGTATCAGTCAGTGTGAATAGGAGGGTGCTTCCTTGAGTACTGAATAGTACGTGTGTGTATGTGTGTGTGAGTGTGTGTGTGTGATACAGAGAAGACATAGAAATATGCAGATAGATTTGAATTCTAATTAATTCCATCCACAATTTATTCAATGTCTTCTATGCACCAAGCATTATGCATTGTGTAATCAAGTTGTAAGAACAAAAAATTTTAAATTTTAAACTCCCTGCCCTCAAAGACATCACATTCTATTAGGGGATATGGCATGTAAACAGACAGGGAAATACAAAATACTCAGAAGGAACATTAATGCCTAGAGGAATCAAGAATGACTTCTAGTAGGAGGTCAAACCTGAATTTAATTTTGAAGAAAGCTGAAGAATCTTAGAGGTAGAGAAGAGGAAGGAATGCTTTCCAGGTATGCGGAAAAAGATAGCCTGTGGGAAAATGATGAACTGGGAGAAGAAATGCCAACTTTTAGGAAGCAAAGAGTCCAGTTTAGATACTTAAAGAATTCAAGAAAGGAAATTATGTGAAATAAGTCATGTAGAACATATTTGTGATAGATGATGAAGTACTAAAGGCTGAGATGCTTGTGTATTTTATCTTGGAGGCCACCAACAGCCATTGAAAATATTTGAGCAGGGCAGCAACATAGTCATATTTTCAAAATTCAGATGAAACTATTGGAAAAATCAGTGAACAGACAGACACATTTCTAGCAGCTTTCCTAGACTGATCATTACAGTACTCTGAAGAAAACAATACTCACAAATACACAATAGAGTTGCTTCAAAGGAGCTTTAGGTCTAATCACTTTTTTTTTCTAGTATAATGTGACCAGATATGCAAACTAACTTGTTAGTAAAACTCCCAATTTGATTTTCCATTACAGTGCACGATTATATTTACTTTCAGGCCTACCTGCAAGCTTAGAAAATGGGTCTCAAAAAAGAAAATGTTTAATAAATATAATTGCAATGTGTAAAATTTAGAGCTGAGCAAGACTTTAGAAGTCATTTAGTCCCATGTCCTTATTTTACAAAGAAACTGAAATTCAGAAAGGGAAAGTGATTTATTGTAGATATTTGATGTAATATATGACAGACTCAGAATTCAAATTCAAATCTTGTCATCCTAAATACAATGCTTATAGTTATATAATAATGAAAGCGAGAAGAGACTTTAGAAATGATGGTCCAACTCAGTGTCCTTTTTTATAATTGAGTAAACTGAGTCAGAGAAGGCTCATGTCATTTCTTGAAGGTCACAAAGGTCACAAACTCAAACCCATGTTTACCAATACATTGTTCTTTTACTATTCTATGTTTCTTCCAGTGCTAATAAACATGAACATCTATAGTTTACAATGTTTCAATTAAATTTTATTGGCACAGAAATCAGACCTATTGCTGTCTTATTTGTATAGTTTCCTCCACCATCCTCTCGTAATACTAACCTTTGTTCGAGGGACAAATATTTTTTCCACTTTCTTGTGACTGATGCTCATTCTTCATCCAAATTGTTACTATCATTTCTTAGATTCCCCTCAAATAAATACTTCATATTTAAATAGTATATATTTCTTATTTATCTTTCTTTGTGTGCTCATGGGCTATTGGTGTTTTTTTAAAAAATGAGTCTGTTTCAAGCAGAAATTTAGGGTAATTAAAGCAGAGTTACCATTTTTTTCAGATGCAATCCAGATAACTCTCTTCCTTCCTATTTTCAGTGTCAGTCTAAGGTAAATTTATTGATGAATGAGCCTTGCAGTTTGTTTTTAGAACTTTGTGTCATAATCTTGAAAGCATTCTTCATACATTAATTTTCCTCTGTGTGGATGGCTAGGTTATTGCAAGGCTTCAAGTTATAGAATATTACAGTCGCCAAAAGAAATAAAAATTGAATATTAATCAGAAGGTAATGGAGAGATACATGGTATATATAAGTAGGCTAAAATTGAAGTGAAGTCTAAAATAAAATATGATCTATTCTCAGTCTCTCCTTAATCCCTTACAATCCAGTTTATAAACATCATTTTACTATAACTCTTCTCTCCAAAGTAACTAATGATTTCTTAGTTACCATATCCAATGACCTTTGCTAACTCATCATCTCCTTGACCTCTGAAGCCTTTATCATTTTTCATCACTCTCTCTTCCTTGATACTCTCCTAACCCAGTTCTCAGGACACCACTTTCTCCTGGTTGTCTTTCTACTTATCTGTCTACCCCTTCTCTGTCCGTCTCTTCCAGATCATTCCTTCAAACCACAGGTGTCCTTCAGGGTTATGCCCTGGGCTTTCTTCTCTTTTCCTTCTACGTTACTTCACTTGGTGATCTCATCAGCTCCCATCAATTTAAATACCATCTCTATGATAATGATCTTCAAATTTACCTTTACTGCCCCAGACTCTCTGTTGACCTCCAGTTTCACATCTCCAACTGCCTTGCAGACAGTTGGAGACAGCCTCTGGACCTGTTACCTCATAGACATCTTAAATTCATTATTTTCCAAAGAGAATTCATGATCTCTCTGCTGAAAGTTCTATCCGTCCCACATTCTCTGTTAGCAACTTGGATGGCAGCATCATCTTCATACTCCCTTAGGCTTAAAACCTAGCAGTTATCTTGCACTCTCACTATCTCTCACCCCTCCCTTCCATATCTAAGCTGTTGCCAAGGCTGATTCACCTTTTTAGCATCTGTCGTACATGTATCCTTCTCTCGTCTGACCCTGCCAACATTCTAGTGTAGGTCCCCATCGCTTGAAGCCCGGATTATTGTCATAGCAAAGAGGTGGGTTTGCCTGTTTCTAGTCTCTCTGAGTTCCAATTCATCCTCCATGAAGTCACCAAAGTGCTTTTCCTAAAGCTCAGGTTTGATCATGTTTCCTTCCTACTTAATAAACTCTGGTCTCTCCCTTTTGTCTCTATGATCAAATATAAAATTATCTAGCTGACATTCAAAGCCCTTCATAATCTAACTCCTTCCTACATTT
This sequence comes from Notamacropus eugenii, assembly GCF_028372415.1. NCBI lineage: Eukaryota > Metazoa > Chordata > Mammalia > Diprotodontia > Macropodidae > Notamacropus > Notamacropus eugenii. The sequence goes on along the minus strand of NC_092876.1, from coordinate 378,958,197 downwards.
CCAGTCTTCTTTCATCTCACTCTTCAATATTTGGTATTGTTCCAGTGACACTGGCTTCCCGACTATTCCATAAACAAGACATTCCATCTCTACTCCTGGGTATTTTCTCTGTGTGCCCCATGCCCGATGTTCTCTCCTTCTTCCACTCTGAATATTGACTTCTTTGAGTTCCTTCAAGTCCCGACTAAAATACTACTTTCTATATCCCCAACCTTCTCTTAATTAGTTCCAATTTATCTTGAATATAGTTTACTTTCTATACATTTGTTTGCATGTTGTCTCCTTCATTAGATGGTAAGGGACTGTTTTGGCACATAGTAGGTGCTTAATAAATGCTTATTGATTAATTACTTCTAGAAGGGTAGATTTATTTCCAAAAGCAGAAAGTGAAGCCCAGGAATGGAAAGTTATTCACACAAAGTTAGATAAGAAGTTAGTATTATAGTCAAGGCTCTAATCCAGGCCTGCTGGAGTCTTTGTTCTGTGTTTATTTGATGAGAAGTTTGAGCTTTGAGAATGTGAAAATAAATTACTTTTTTACTTTAAAGAAAAAAAGGGACCAGCTTGTTTCCCAGCCAGAATACGTAGCATTATGGTCGTTTAATTAAGATGACACTTCATTTATTTCCATGTAACATTAAGTTAATCTGTTTCAATGTGGTGCATCTAGGGGAAAGAAAAGCATACTTGTTATTGAACAGAAGGTCCTCCCTATATGAAATGTCTTGGTGATAGATCTGACTTTAAAGCAAATGCTGAGGAATAAGATTGAAACAAAATCAAAGCTGTCAGAAGAATGGATCAAAAATGAGAAAAGGACAGAGCAGCCTTGCATTTCATTCCTGTCGTTTGAAGGATCAGGCATTGATTTGCATCTCACTGGTACTTTTCCTATGTCTTCTGTTTCGAAAGTTCAATCGTGTTTAGGGCTTAAATAATAAATAACAGTTAAACTTGGAATTTTAATGACTAAAATGAATGGAAGAGAAATGTATATTTTTCTATATTAGTCAATTAACTATGGTTATTTTATATTTGTACATATAAATAGTATCATCTTGATGGATAAATGTATTCTATTTTAGAATCTATTTTAGAAATTTAGTGAATTTCTAGGGAACTTGCCTTTTTTCTCTTTCATCAAACATTTATGAATTTATGTCAAGAATAGCTATGTGGTTTAGGAGCCAATAATATCATCATGACATGGCATCCAAGATTTAGGGCAAAGTAATCCTTGATAAAGGAAGTGCCCTGGAAAACAATACAAAAGTGATATCTTGCAAAGACAGAAGAAACATCGGAAACACTTTACACAAAGTAGAGGTGTTAAGTAAAGGAAAGATTGGCTCAGATGGTAGTATGTACCTTTCCAATGCATCCTCTGTACCATTAAATGAGACTATATGTACTGATAAGTCTCCTTCATTGATATTATTTCCTATTTACTTTGTGAATATTTTGTATTTGCTAAAATATGCTGTGTTCCATCCATCCAAAAAAATATGTTTGTAAAGGTTCATGTTTATTTTTTTATTCTCTGCACCCAGCAAAATGAATAGTAATTCAGTCTTAATTAAATTTTTATTCATTTATTGATTAATTGTGTCAAATGTGATTATTATAGCCAGCCCAAGTTCAATGATGACAAGAAGTCAACTGAATGCTCTGAAGATTTTGCACCTGTAATAAGGGCATTCACTTTCAGTTAAGTGAATAATCATTATGTGACCCATGTCTGTGAGGGTTTGGAGGTTTCTTTGTTTGAAAGTGAAAAAACCAAAAGTGAAGAGATACTTTCTCCCGTGGTCCCTACCCTTGAAGTATGGGTATTACCAGCCTCATTACCACACTACTTTTCCTATCATTGGACATGACCTACTGCCTAGTCTTTGCCCTATATTAAACCTTCTTGACAAGGGTAAAACCTTCCCTTTGCCGCTTCATTTTATTTCCTTCTCTTTCTTTTTAGAGTTTACCCGCTGGATCTTATTCTTCCTTGGAGTCTTCTTTCCTATTGCCCATAAAAATATTCAGCTGTCTTCTATTCTAAAAAAAAAATACAGAACATTTCATTTGACCCTGTCATTATTTCAGCTCTCATCATATATCTCTTCACCTTTTCACAGCCTTATTCCTAGAAAGGATTGTGTACTCATATTATTTCCATTTCCTACCAATCCTTTTAAATCTGCCTTTTCACTATGAGGTTGTCACTTGCCCTCTCCAAGATTACTAATTCTTAATTACCTATAGTAGTGTCCTTTTCTCACCTTTCTTGACTTTGTTTTTGGCAACTCTGGACTACCTACCTATTACCCTTGAACATTTTTTTTCTCAGTCACCATGTCATTTTTCTCTCATCAATCTCCTCCAACTTTATCTCATTCTATTTTTTAATTTAATTTTTTTCAAATTTATTTGTTTGCAATTTTCAATAATCACTTCCTTAAGTTCAAAATTTTCTCCCCCTCTCTTCCCTTTCCCTCCCCAAGATGGCATGCAATCTTATTATAAAACACATTTTCACATTAGTCATGTTGCTTGGAAGAATTAAAACAAATTGGAGAAAGCATGAGTAAACAAAACCAAACATAGCAAAGGAGAAGATAGTCTGCTTCATTCTGTGTTCTGACTCCATAGTTCTCTCTCTGGATGCTGATGGCATTCTCATCATGCATCCTTTGGAACTGTTTTAGGTTTTTGCCTTGTAGTGGAGGACTAATTTTATGAAAAACAATCTTTGCACACTCTGGCTATTACAATGTACAATGTTCCAGTTCTGTTCACTTCATTCAGCATCAGTTCATATAAATCTTCCAAGGTTCTTCTGAAATCTGCCTGTTCATCATTGCTTATAGCACAATTATACTCCATTACATTCATATACCCCAACTTGCTCAGTCATTTCTCCATTGATGGACGTCCTCTAGATTTCCAATTTTTGGCCACCACAGAAAGAACAGATAAACACAGCACACTTGAGGGCTGCTAGCACAGGTTCACTCTTGATGTGGTCAGAAAAGAAAGACTAAGAAGGGGTTAATAATCTTACTTTATTCTTGTCTAGCTTTCTCAGAAGAGGATTTCCAATAACAGGAGCACAATTGCTGCAGCATTGCCTAATAACCCTTCTTGCAGGGGGCTGGTGACAGGCACAACTTGTGCTTCCCCTAAGTCCCCTCAAGCCTCAGTGGGGGCCATTGAGGCAAACACAGGTTCCCCCCTAGCCTTGATGGGGGCCTATCAAGGCACACGCAGCATTCCAACTTGTGCATTCAACCCTAAGGTCCCCCCCTTGCTAAGCCTCAATGGGGGCCAGTTGAGGCACACACAGCATTCAACCTTACGGGTTCCCCATTCACTGTCTAGTGCCCACCTGTGTTATAGGGCATCAGAGAAAGGAGGCATATTGCCAGCAACAGCCTCCCAAGTTTACGTCACCCCATCCCTGTATCTCACTGTACAGCCGCAGAGGATGTTTATGTTATTTATCACTGTAAAATACTGTACAAGTATAGTGGATATGCTTTGAACTATAACTGTGGGAACTCGTATCTTGTATCTGGACACAGGAGCTTGTTATGTCTGTGGATCCTGGGAAACTGAGCTCGAAGAAATAACAAAAAATCACTTCACACACACTAAAACCCACCTTACCTACACTAAAAATCTACCTTACATACACTGAAATTCACCTTACACTCATATCTTTACATAGATTATGTTCAACTCTGTCTAGACAGATAGATAGATGGATAGATTGATAGACAGATAGATAGACAGATGATAGATTAGATTGATAAATATTCCTAAACTCTTCCTGAAATCCAGTTCACTATTATCAAGTGCTGAAGTTTTCCATCTGAATGTTCCATAGATATTTCAAACTCAACATATCCAAAATAGAAGTCATTACTCCCAAACCAATCCCCCTTCCTAGCTCTCTCATTTTTGTTGATGGTACCATTAACCTTCCAAGTTCACAGTCTTGAAGTTATCCTTGACTTCTCTCTCTCTCTCTCTCTCTCTCTCTCTCTCTCTCTCTCTCTCTCCCCCTCTCTCTCAAATTTTGTATTACTTTGGGTATATTTGTGTAAATTTGTATTTTCCCACAGAATGTTAGTTCTTTGAGGTCAGGGATAGCTTTTATTTTTGTATCCTCAGCAGAAAACACAGTGCCTTTCATATAGAAAGTACTTAATCGTCATTGAATTTATTTGATTCCCCAAAACCTTGGGTCTTTTTGTTGCTATAGAAGCTGAAACTAAATCTTCTGTCTCTAATAAACCAGGGGCTTGTAAACTGAGAAGCATTGGTGTTTGATGCCCGATATGGAAGGTAGCACATGGCACATTATTTTAAATTACTTTAATGTTCGTAAAGTGTTTTACGTATATTATCTCACTTGTTCCTTCACAACCCTGTGAAGTACATTCTGTTAGTTTCTTCAGTTTCTGAATGGGAAAACTGAGGCTTAGAGAGATACTTGCCAAGGATAATATATGTCAAAAAACAATACTGTGGCAAGATGAGAGCTTTTCAGAGAGAACACAAAATTTCCTTTATGATCCTTTAGTCAGTTGTAGAGATTTTATTTCTAAGAAGTAATCACTTACATTATGACTTTTTACATAAAGGACAGAATGTTGGTCCTGTTTTTGTCCCTTGGCAACATTGTGGAAGGCTATATTTTATACACATGATAGAATGAAATTATTAGACACATAGAAGCATTACCAATTGTCAAAATGTAAACAGAACCACATCTTTTCAAGATAGGTTTAATGAAATTCCTTATTTAAGATATGGGGAATTCTCCTTTATATTATAAAATAATTTGTATTGTGAAAGAATAAAATAAGCATCACCAGTTTGTTCTGTCACTGGCTTTATTTTCACTTTGGTATAGAACACTAGAATCATCCACCTAACTGTTACGACTGGGCTTGTCCCCAAGAGGAACATAATGAACACTCATCAGTTATAATATTGATGAAGCATAAAATTGCTATACCTAAATCGGATTATTATTTTCATTTGTATTAATTTCCATCAGGAGAGCAAATGGAATGGAATATTTTCCCAAAAGCACCTATGGGAAAAGTAATTGGATTCTTCCAAAGTCAAGTATGGGAATGCCACGCTGAGTTTTTATGGTTTCTTGGTTTTTTAGATTTCTTTCCTCCTTATAAAACGTTAATAGTGCTCCTAAATTCATCTTCTATATCACTAACATTGGATAGTTGAGTTTCTTCATCAAAATCTTCCCCTAGTTCTCTATTCCTCCCCTGAACAAATTTGAAATCCACACAGTTAGCTTCAGAGTCCCCCATTAAACTACCTTGTTTTTCCTTGTTCCCCTCATGTTGCCAGGTGGAAAAAGATCTTTCCTTCCTCAGATCCTAAATATCCTTTTGCTCACAGTAACATTTAACATGTCCTATTTTGGGGCTATTTTATTTCTCCTAGAGAGGGGCCATGTCTTATTTAAATCTGTATCCTCTCATTACCTAGCACTGTACCCTACACATGTCAATTTCTTATTCTTTTGTTGAATTGAATTCCATCCTACTTCTGTTTTCTCCTTTTGTATGCCTATGTTCCTTCTCATTCCTTAATTAATTAATTCAGTAAGTATTTATTGAACATTTAACTATTGAACTTTAGACCTCTGCCAGGTAATATTAATAAATGCTCAACTTCCTGCCTGCTCTTGATTTTCTTTCATAATCTCCTTGGAATTAACTTCCGCTCTTGCCATCAAATAGGTTACAATCCTAGCTTACTTCAAAACCCAACTCTGAAACCGGAGCAAAATTATCTTTCTTTTTCCCACCCCCGCCTGTCACTTATATGCATATCAATCCTTAGCCAGATACTTCAAGATCAAGTTTATATTTAACTAGTATTACTGTTTCTTTGTACATTTTGCACAAACTTTGAATGTGTGCTCTGTAGGAGTGAAGACTGCCAGTCACCCTACATTTGTTGAATGCCCTCTGTGTGGGCAACTTCATATAAATAAGTCATATGTATGGAGTCAATAGAAAAAGAATATAAAAGCTTTCCCTTGAAGGAGATGATAGCTAATGGAGAAAAGATGAGCCTAAAAGAAGAAGGACATACAAACAAAAAGTATCAAGTATGACCAAACGGAGTTGGAAAGTATTTGAAAAAAATATATATACATATATATATGTATGTATATATAAATACATACATACACACACTCATGCACACACATACATACATACACATATGTATATATATATTACATATATATATATATATATGTTGGGAGGAGAGTAGAATGGAATCAAGTGACTCCATCTAGCTGGTGTTCATCATAAATGTTTTAAAGGAGAAAGTGAACTCTAAAATAATGAACAGAAATGAAAACAAAGGAAATTTACTAATGTCAGATTCCAAACTGTACTACATATCAGTGATTTTTTTTAAATTGATTCTTATTTAAAAATAGAGAGATCTCTCAGGGAACAGCACAGTGCCATGAACATCGTAGATACTTAATAAATTAATTAAGACTACAACATACAAAAATAAACATATCTAATAAACTAGAATTAAGTAAATATAAAAACACCAGTTTTTGTGATAAAGACTATCTAAGACGAAAACTATTGGAGAAACTGGCAGCCAAATTATGGAATAGATAGAGGGCTGACCAGGGAGTCAGGAAGATTCAGTTTCCTAAGTTCAAATGTGGCCATAGACACTTGCTAGCTATGTGACCCTAGGCAAGTCACTTAACCTTGTTTGCTTCAATTCCTCATCTGAAAATGAACTGGAGAAGGAAATGGCAAATCACTCCAATATCTTTGCCAAGAAAACCCCAAATGGGGTCACACAGAATCAGAAATAACTGATCAACAATAACATTAGGAAAACTGGAGACAGGAATGAGGTTTAGACCAACACATCAAACCTTATACAAAAATAACTCAATGGATGTATGAACAAAATATATAGGGCATATCATCTATAATTACAGAAACCTGGAAAAAGTTATCTCTCATATCTCTGAGTAGCTGAAAAGTTCATGATAAAATAAGTATAGAGAGGATCACAGAATAGATCATTTTGATTACATTGTTAAAAATATATATGTAGACAAATCTAATAAAGCTAATATTAAAATGAAAACAGTTAACCAAAGAAAAAAATCTTTGCAGTAAGTTTCTCTGATTAAGGTCTCATTTCTAAACTTATTCAAATGAATAAGAATATGAATTTTTCTCTATTTCACAAATTATTTAAGGATATGGACAGGAAATTTTAAAGGGTAGAAACTCAGCAATGTTTTGGAGGAAGAGGAATGTGACAGGGCTAAGAGATAGGAGGCATGAATCCATCAAAGCTTACACGTGGGAACAAGAAAATCAGCTGTCCAGATTGACTGGCAGGTTTGTATCACAGCTATGGGGTTCCCAAATGTGACAAAAAAGGAGAAATTATATTGATAAGGTAGAGATGATTTTTTTTTCTGTCCTATGCTTCTGGACTCTTCATAATTTAAATAATTTGCTTCCAAGATTAATTTGAAATGTGAAGTTACAGTCTTTCTTTTAAATAAATGTAGAAGACAAAGGACCTAGATGATCCAAAGACAAGCTGTGTGTTATATGTTCTCTTTTTCCATCCTTTTTTATCAATATTTTCTGAACACATATGAGTAATGCCCTGTACAGGGCATTCTAGAAGATACAAAGACAAACAAGTACCTGCTCTGAAGAAGTTTATAACTTTATAAAGCAAATAAGATATGCAGACAACTAGTAATAATGCTGTTGTCATTCATCTTTTGTTCTCATTTTGACCAATGATGTCATGAGGGTGATGTCTTGATTTGTTTGTGAATTAAATTTGAATGCAATAAGGCTACGCAAAGTCATCAGCCTCACTCTCTCCTCTAGTCATCAGAGTCTGATAATGCAAAGTATCTTGGATGACAGCCTTTAGAGAGTTACAGAGATAGCACGATGGAAATTCACAGAAAAGGGATATCACAGCTAATTGAGAGGATGAGAAAAGCTTTCACTGTGGAGATGGCATGTGAACTGGACCTTAAATGATGATTAGGATTTCAATATAAGACGGAGGAAGAGAGAAGAGCATTCCAGGTGGAAGGGAACATAGGATCATGGATTGAAAAACAGGAAAGAATTTAGAGACATTTAATCAAACATATTCAATTTACAGATAAAGAATGCGAGACCTAGAAAAGTTAAACGGATTGTCCAAGTTCACACATGTAATACATGATACTATCAGGTATTTATACTCAGATCTTATTCAGAGCCAAAAGTATTTCCAGTGCCCCACTACTTCTTAAGACATCTCAAAAATAAATATGGAGTCATCCTATCTCCCTAAAAGTGAGACTGTGATTTAATAATTTTAAATTATCAAGTACATTGTGCATTAATAAATTGTTACACATTTTTCTAAATAGAATAAAATTAAGCTATTATTTAGTGAATATAAAACCTCTGAATATTCAGATTACTTAAAAAGTTTATATACTTTTGAATATCAAATACAATTATTTTTGATTGTTCTCAGTAAACATATTGGCAGTAAGATGGGATCATAGACAAAACATTGCCTAGTATTACAAATTGGAACAGTGAAAATTGGTAGCAGTCTGCTTCACGCATAATCACCAATTCTACCATTTCCTAAGAAAAATAAAGACATCAGCAAAATGGCTGTTTATTGCTAGTTTAATGCTAAGAGAAAATTGATGTTTGAATTATTGCAGCTATATTTTCAGTTACCTATTCCCTGACATAATCTCAATAATTGCTAATGAGAATGATCATTAGAGAATGAATGTACCTTTAAGTCTGCATATTTCTGAGTTCAAAGAGATTTCAAATATCCCCAATATAGCTTGTACTGATCAGCAATACTCTCTACACTATTCCCTACAAATAATCATCCAATATCATCTTGAAGACCTCTATTGATGAGAGGCAATACTAAATACTAAAGGCAATAGATAAGAGTGCCTGGCCTGGAATCAGGAAGACTCATCTTCCTGAGTTCATATCTGGCCTCAGACCCTGACTAGCTATGTGATCCTGGGCAAGTCACTTAACCCAGCTTGCCTCAGTTTCCTGATCTGTAAAATGAGCTAGAAAAGGAGATGGCAAAGAACTCCAGTATCTATGCCAGAAAAACCCCAAATAGGGTTACAAAGAGTTGGACAAGACTGAAAGCAATCTAACTTCAACAACTCTATTATTAGTAACTGTTTTCTTTATGAGACTGAAATTTGCCTCCCTTTTTCCTCCAACTTTATCCCTAGTTGTGCCTCAAAAGACAATAAAACAGCCCTTTTAGATCAGGAAATACTAACTACAACTAAGAAGGTGATGCAAGCACTTTTAATATGAAGTATCAATACTGAAATCAAAAGAATATAATTCAATTCTAAAGCACTATGGCGAAGGCAGGGTCACAAGCGTATATAAAATATTGCCCTTGTCTTTGATCTAGTAGAATATTAAATCTATACTCAAAAAACTACAATATAAAATGGAAACCTCAGTATGAAATAGAACTGGTTAATCATGAGAATGATACAAAAGGAAAATTTTAACTTCTGCCCAGAGGAATCTATCTTCATAGAGATGATAGAATGTGAATATTATTATTAATTATACAAATAATAATAACAGCTATGATTTATGTAGAAGATTTGCAGTTGCTTTATATATATTATCTTGTTTTATCCTCTTAACAATCTTTGCAGATAGGTTCTGTTATCTCCGTGTTATAGATGAGTAAAGTAAGGCATACAGATATCAAGGGACTTTAACTAGTGAGCATCTGGAGCAAAATTCATACCCTAGTATTATGAGCTTTAAGCTCCTTGATCAATCCAAGATATCAATAGCCTGAGTTGGTGAGTATAAACAAAGATAGAGCAAGTTAGGTGTGGAATTATTGCAGGAAAAGGCCCAAAAGTAAGAGAAAATGAAACATTTCTATAGGACAAAAAGTTGCCAATTTGACTGAAATATAAAGTGGAAGATAATAGCATGAAATGTGGTTGGAAACGTATACCAAGATGTAGAAGGTCTTAAATTTCAGATCTGGAGCTGGTTTGTTTAAGTCAACTAAGAATCCTAAGGGGCAGCTAGATGGAGCAATGGATAGAGCACTGGTCCTCAAGGATTTGAGTTCAAATGTAACCTCAGAAACTCACTAGCTGTGTGATCCTGGGCAAGTCATTTAACCCAATCACTTAAAAAAAAAAAAAGAATTCTCAGTAGCTGGTTATTTCATGGAGGTCATCTGCCAAAATATATGTTAAGCAAACCTCAGAGCTAGGTAAAGCTATGTTCAAGTATCATCTCTGACATATGACACAACCTCATAATTTCTCAGTTTTTTAGCCCAGTGATATTAAACTCAAATAGAAAATAAACCCAATAAAGGTAAGGATCCCGGGGACATATATTGTCTAAGACAATATTTTCTACTTAGGATGTCACCTATTGTCTAAGAAGAAACAAGTGGAATTCGGCCCAAGTAGCATATTGTAAAGACCTCAATGAATATCACTGACCTGATGTCATCCTTGAGGTCAACAATTCAGGGACTTACTGAACATCTGGATAGGCTTCTGTCCTAAACATAAGGAACACTGAAGAGATGTCAGAATTTTATTACCGTCTCCAAGAAGAACGATGAGAAGATTGATCCTAGCATCTCTCCTATCACGGCATCTCACTTTTCTGAAATTACTGGCCTGACCCATGGTCTTACTCAATTGTACTTCCTACCTCAAGGGCAGTTAGTTACCGTAGGTGAGAGAGAGCGCTGAACTTAGAGTTAGGAATATCTGAGACACTATGTGACACTGTAATTCACTTACCTCTTGGCCACAGTCTCCTCAACTATCAAATGAGAATAATAATAGCACCACATCTCACAACCAGGAATTTCCCATGTGACTAATGAAGACCAAGAAAGCTCCTTCAATCTTCAGCTCCCTCTTCTGCATTTTACTCTGGTGTTTCTCAGTCTCTCAACCTGCCATCACTTGAATCCACTTGTTGATCCATCTCCCTCAACACTCAAACCAATCCCAGAACCCGAATTCATTCTAATCACTTTGGCCTATTTTTTGGTCAATTTTCGGTCAATTTTGTTCTATTCACTTTTGCTTATTTCTCACAACTCACTTTTCACTCTCTTTTTCATTCAAGATATAGAATAAGCAAATAGTCTTCTGAGATGTTGATAGCCTCACTGTTTCCAAAGATTTATAAACCTTCACTGAAGACTTTGCTCTGGTTCCACCTTACCACTCCCCCCCCCAAAAATAAAATTGTCTCCAAGTATCCTACAAAGGTATCCAGGAAAGCAAACAAAAATTGGAATATAAGGGAAAATGCTTCTCTTGAAGGTCTGACATTAGCAAACTGTCAGCCCTATGAGAAGGAAGCAATTGGAAAGAGAAATCATTATGGAGAGGATAGAAAATTAAGGGGTGAAGAGAACTTTTTGAGAAATGAGTCCAACTCATAAGACAGAACATTGACTAATTGTAAGTTGAGGGTACTCTGCCTTCCTTTCCTGGTTCTTTCACAGACTTTGAGCATAGCCTTCAGCCATTCCCTTAAATACTTAATTTATCTGAATATAAAATTTTTGTTATTGTTCAGTCAAGTTCAACTCTTCTTCTTTGGGGTTTTCTTGGCAAAGATACTAGAGTAGTTTGCCATTTCCTTCTCCAGTTCATTTATAGATGAGGAACTGAGACAAAAAGAGTTAAGTGACTTCCCTAGGGTCACACAGCTCCAAAGTGTTGAGGCCAGATTTAAACTCAGGTCTTCCAGACTCTGGGACCAATCTCTATCTATTCATTCACCAAACTCATACCTTTGCAGAGCTATTAGGAAACTTGATAAGGTGATTTTTGCAAGGTGGTTTGACTTGACCTCTTTCATGAAAACCCATCTAAGTAGAGTCTGCTTTGTATTACTTTTTCCCCCTCTGTCTGCGTGTTGCCATGACAATATGCCAAAAACCGGTATTTCTTGGGACAGCAGCAAACGACTAATGGAATTAAGGGTAAAAATAATTAAAGCACAAAAAAGAAATTAAAATAATTATAAAAGCAGAGATGTCTCCAAAGACATATGGCCCACATCCCAAAAGCAGATGATGATAGAGAGTACCATGATGATGATGACAATGTCAAGAACAAAAACAAAAAGAACACACCAAAAAACCCCCATAATGAAATTTTTTTTCATTCCCCAGAGAAAACTTGACAGGTTCCAGAACTGAAGATAAGTTTCTCTGATGTCTTAAAAAAAATTACCCCCCCCAAAAATCTCCTAAAAGCACTTATATTTGCAACTCTTTCAAACAGACTCCTCATTTTTTTTTAAATTTCCTGGATGCAGGAAGGAAAAATATAGATTTTAAAAATGTATTAGTCATGGCATTTAGAGCTTAGCATGCATATTTATTATGCTATTCACATTCTGGGGTCCCTCCTTTTCAATCCGTGCTCTGACCAAATCTCCCCTCAATTCTTGTTTTTAATAAAATAAGCTGGCCCGAAGCTGGTTACCTTGCATGACATGATTTATGACCATGGATCATTTCTGTGAATAAGGTAAATTATCTTAATGACTTTGCAGTCCTTATTGGGAGCATTTACCACAGCAGTCAAGCTAACACAGTCTATCAATCTGTAAATGTTGACAAACTGAACAACAGAGTTTATTGTTGCTCCAAAATGTTGCCTGCTATGGAAATAATTTCATGCTGTTTAAGATGATTTTTAAAGCAAAAAAATAAAGGCAAATCATGAGTGGTGATGTGGATTATTTGACTAAATAGTAGCGTGGCTTAGTGAAAGTTATTATCCAAGTTGCAGTCAGGAGATTTCACTTTGAATTCTTTCTCATATACTTTCTCACATTCTTGTAAAGTGGGTACAGTAACCCTTGAACTACCTACATCAAAAGACCTTACTGATTGAAGTTCTTTGTAAATCTGAAAATACATAATGAAGGATGAACTGATATTGTACACACCTGATTATCAGTGGGATGAAAAGAAAGTTTTCTCACAAGAAATTTTCCAACCTTGTGACCCCCAACAGAGGTTGTCTGGGGGTGATAAGACATTAACATAAGACCTAGACTGCTATCCCAAATAATAAGGAGAATAAGAGAATTAGAGATATAGAATAGTTATGGAACCTGTAGAGGTCTAGAGGGATTAAGTGACTCCTCCCACAAAATCTCACATATATTAAGTGACAGAGACTGAATACAGGTCCTCTTATGTCAAATTCAGAGTCATTTCCAGTATAGTCTACTGCTTCCATTTTGCAAATAGAACGTTAGGAATACATATTACTCTCTCTCTCTCTCTCTCTCTCTCTCTCTCTCTCTCTCTCTCTTTCACACACACACACACACACATATACACACACAAAAACACACACATATACTCACACACACTCACACTCACACACACACACATACTCACATCCCTTATGAGAGGAACAGGAAGGACAAAACCTACTAATCTTGACAAGTTGGTCTGTAGTCATCTTGGTAAATTAACCTTCTAATCAGCATGAGTCCAGCTGTGGCTCAAAATATCTTTGCCATCTGTCACATTCCAAAAACAGTACTGTTTTCACTCTTCTGCAGTCTGAGTAGCTAGAATTTGAATAAGGTCTAAAGTAGGTGGTTAAAATCCTGGATGTGGAATTAGGAAGACCTGAGTTCAAATCCTGCCTTAGATACTTACTGACTGTGTGATCCTGGGCAAGTCACTTAAGCTGGTTTACCTCTGTTTCTTCATCTGTAAAATGAGCTGGAGAAGAAATTGGCAAGCCACTCCACTGTCTTTGCTGAGAAAACCCCCAATGGGGTCATTAAAAGTCAGACACAACTGAACGACTCCACCAATGATAAAATAAAACATTTAAGTTTGTTTGGAGGTATAAACTTTTTATCCCTTACACTAAATTTGAAAAGAAATTTATCACCTAAATCTTTATGTAAAGGGTCTTGCACACTGTGACAAACAGATTGAGTCTATATTGCTCTTCAACTGTAGTTCTAAATGAGGATACAGAAACATTCAAATGGACTTTTCTTAATATGCTGCTTTTAGTTTTTAATGGATGGTTGCCATAATTTTTTTGCACAATGAAGGCATTTCTATACGGAACTAAGGTACCAAATGGTCAGATACAAAGCTTTCTAATCATCAAACAAGACAGAGTTTGCAAAATGTCAAAGCATGAACATCTAATGATTATCCATTAGGCGAACTCTCTGAAGTTTCAAATGACTCAAGTAAGTTTTTAATAAGGGCAGGATAGTAACCAATTCAAGGTTGAATTCTGTAAGAAGGGTCAGTATTTGGGGGTATTGATTAAAGAGGGATCCTTATATGTAAAAAACACCTTATATGTAAAAAAAAAAAGTTTTGCATTCCAAATTCTATCCCTCCCTCTCCTCTCCTCCCACCAGAAACAGTAAGCAATCAGATATAGGTTACACATATGCAATTATATAAAACATTTCCATATTAGTTATTTTGTACAAAAAGATTTGAATAAAAGAAAAATGAAAGGAAGAAAGGAAAAAATAGCATGCTTCAGTCTATATTCCATGAATATCACTTCTTTCTCTGGAGGCAAACAGTATGCTTCATCAGTAGTTCTTTGGGATTGTCTTGGATCATTGTATGGCTGAGAATAGCATTCACATTTCATTGAACAATATTGTTGTTCACCGTGTACAACATTCTCTTGGTTCTGTTAGCTTCATTATACATCAGTTGATGTAACTCTTTCCAGGTTGATTGTTTTTTTTTAAAATCATCTTGCCTCTCATTTCTCGTAGCATGATAATAGTCCATTACAATCACATACCATAGCTTTTTTAGTCATTCCCCCAACTGATGGGCATCCCTTTGATTTCCAATTCTTGGCCACCACAAAAAGCTACTATAAATAGTTTGTACAAATGGGTCCTTTTCCTTTTTTTTGTATCTAACTTGTATTCTCACTGAAATAGAAGTCCCTATTGTTAACTTGCACAGTTAGATTACAGGGTTATCTAGGAGTAGCTGGATAAAAAGTTTTCTCAAAGGGGAGTTTTCAATTCTCCTACATCCTTGAACTTTCTGTAAAATGTCTTAAGTTTCACTTTAATACCTTTACTCTATGATTATCACCAATTTTTTACATGCATATCTTGTTTGTACATAGTTGTTTAAATGTTTTCTTCCTCAATTATATTGTGAATTTCACAAGGATAGGCACTATTTTTGTCTTTCATTGTGTCCCTGGCACTTAGTAAAATACCTGGCATACAGTAGGTACTTAATAAATGCTAATTGACATGGCTTGACAAATTTTTAATTGAAATCCCAGAGTCTTGGGCCATAAAGTATGAAGATGAAAATTTGGACCTGAAAAATGTTAAAGAAAATACTACCAATTGTTCACTTTGACCATAAAAGAACCCTCATAGCTCTTTTATATTGGATTTATGGATTATCTCTAAGTCTTGTTCTGTAGAGGATAGTAAGGACATCACTCAACCAGAAGAAGATATTTTGTCAGATGGGCTTGAAAATCTAATTGAACAAAAATGGTGAAAGAAACAAAGTTAATTTATAAAAACTATCAGAAGCTTATGGATACCTCTAGGTGCTAAATATGTATTTTTACATATTAGTGTCATCTACATATCCAATACAATAATATAAATTTTAATTACATTATTGGGATGCTGATAACCCAATGATCCATGAGATCAAGAATTGGTACTATATCATTTCAATCCAATTCAACAAGAATTGATTGACCTCCAACTATGGATTAGATATTGTACCAGCTGCTATGGAGGTCACAGAGATTAATAATATAAAATGTCTTCCCTCATGAGTTTATAGTTTCATAAGGAAGGTAAAATATTGTCAAATCATTATAATCATTATGCTATATAATAAACATAGAAATGAAGACAAGATTTTTTTTTAATGAAAAGCAAAGTCAAAGGATTTGAGGAGACATGGGAACCAGTTTTGTCTCTGCCACTAACTTATTCTGTGACCTCACTTGAGTCACTTCCCTTCTCCAGCATGCAGTTTCCTCATTTATAAAATGTAGGCTTAAACTAATTAATTTCTGAGATCTTTTCAAGCTCTAACACTCTATGGGAATAGGAGGCCATGTGTCAACATTGGTAAGATTATGAGATTTGGAGTCAGAAAACTTATCTTCAAATCCTGGCTCTGCCATTTACCATGCTTGACCTTGGTTAAGTCCCTGTTCCCTATCTCTGTTCCTCATCTATAAAATTAAGGATTTGGACTCTTAATAGCCCTTCAAGCTGTAAATGAATATTCTAAAGTAGTTGTGAGAGTAAAGAGGACAAAGGAATTATTTCCATTTGAGTGAATTACATAAACTTTATAAAGAAGTTGGCATCTGAGCTATATCTTGAAGGATATTTAGGATTTCAACAGTCATAGTGGGGAAGGGCATCCCCTAGGGAAAGAAGAATGTAAACATAAGCATTGGGGTAGGAAAGTCCAGGACACATTAAGCCAATGACAGTCTACTTTGAGTAGAAGATGGAGCATATCAAAAAGAAGAGCTGGAACAATGGCCCATTATAGGTTCTAGTGTATCCACTTCCAGAGAGCTATAGTCTAGAAGCAGTATAGAGTACCACAGAGTCAGCCATGTTTTATCTCTTTTCCTTCCCTCCCCTTCCCTTCCCTACTACGTGTTTGAGACATGAATGTATTTTACTTCCTTATACGTATCTGTAGTGAGCTGGTGATGTTCTTGATTTTTGGTTGGTTTTGTCTTCTCAATTCATGGGGAATAGGGAGGAGGGAAGGAGGGAATTTAGACCTGAAAATAAAGTAAAATTGAATTTTAAAAAAGAATAATTGGAGATTATATTGCAAAGGTCTATTTTGGTCAAATTATAAGTGACTTTCAAAGGATAGTTTGTATGTTGTCTTTTTTAAGTGACCAACAGGGTGAATATATCTGAGTAGAGAACTGCAGGCTCAGAATCATGTATTAGTTAAATAATCTGGGCAACATCCTTTTTATAGTTTGTACTTTAATAAAGTATTGTGTTGTTTCTTATTAGCAAAGATCATTGATTGAAATGTTCCATTTATGTCTTGCATTTTCATTCATATCAAATTTGATCACTTTAAAATCTACATGATCAAATGCACATAAATGAGTTCTTTCCTTGTCTAAATCTTCTCATATTAGAAAAAAGAAGAAAAGGAAATCATACTCTAATAAGATTCCAAAGCTATGTTATCTGTGGGGGCAAATGGAGTCATTGGTTGGAATAGGGAAAAAAATGATGCATTCGTGTGAGTGAATTTCAAACAACTATCCCCAAATAGCATTCTTCCCCTGGAAAGCCTGTCCTCTTTGATCTTAAAAGCCTTTCATTTGTAGTTCCATGAAAAACTAGCTTATGTATAAGGTTTCAGAAATCAATGACTAAAACACTAAGATTTGGTGGTCTGAGTGAAGACATGCTGTACATTAAAAAAAATAAAAACAGAAAGGATAATTAGAAATAATCTTTGTGAGGAGTTTTCTTCCTTTAAAAGGGCACACAAATAAATTTTTATTTTTTAAGTTTTCTTTTTTATCATGATTTTGCCAAACATCACCAAACACAAACATGTCAATCTAGCAAAAACAGAAAAAAAGGATTGTATCTGAAACTGTAGGCTTCAATTTATGTACAGATTTTTTTTTAGCGTACATCAAATTTAAGACATTTAAAAAAAAAACTGCCCTGCCTTCCTATATCTCTTGAATTTCCTTCCCACCCTGTTCTGAGTACAATTTTAATGTTTCGTTGATACTTCTTTCTTTTCTTCATTTCTTTCTTTCATTGTTATCACCAATTTTTACTCTCCTACTTCCAAACAAAACCATCCCTTGTAGCAAATAAGTGACGTAAAGCAACATTTTCAAAATTACTTATTAGTTATATTGTGTCTATATTAAAGGATTCTTTGATATGATTGAAGAAATTTCCTCCAAAAAAGTCAATTCAAAGTATTATTGTTTTCCGTTCTATATGCCCACCTATTGGTTTTTGGATTATATTGCAAAGTAGCTGCTAAATGTTAGTCAAAGAGCAGAAGTAACAGATACTTAGCACATAAGCAATGTGCCTGAGGCCTTTCAAATCATGGCAAGCATTAGAAATAGCAATGTACAGATTTGTGTTTCAGTAATCCCTATGGTAGCCTTGAAGCTCAGACTCCCTGGGGATTCATAGCCCTAGCATCAAACAATTGTTTCCGACAAAATTCATTTTGAAATCTGTTTTAAAAAAGCAACTCTGTCAAACAAAATGACTGAAAGTGCCACTTTCGTTTAGCTGCCAAAAGAGCCATTTGGCCTCTCCTAATTCTGCTACAAGTAAAATCGCACTTCTCCCTGTAATTCCTATCCTAAATATCATGCTCTGAATTTTGCCCCAGAAAACGTGAGCATTCACAATTGAATTGGGAAGATTTTAAAATGTAACATTCTTTTTTTTAGTGCAAGTATAAAAGTTATTTTTTCATACATTAAAATACAAGTATAAATTCATGTGGTAGGAGAAAACCTGAAAACTAAGGAGAGATGTGTCCATCCATGGGGCAATACCTGAACATTTATACATATATATACTAAAATGTTGCTGTGAGGGAAAAAATGATGAATGGGACAGTTTGGGGGAAAGCTGAGAAGATTTATATGAACTCCTATAGAATGAATGAAACAGAACCAAGGGAACAGTTTGTACTAGATAACACCAAAAAAAAGAAAAAAGAAAAAAAGGCTACTTTGAAAGACTTAAGAATTTTTATCTATATAATAACCAACCATGATTACCAAGGATAGATGGTGAAACACGCTACCCCCCTCTTGACAAATGAGTGATAGACTCAAGGTACAGAATATTGGTATTTATTTTGCTTGACTATGAATATTTGGTGCAAAGGTTGTTGGTTTTGTTTTTTTTTTTACTATTTTTGATAGGTGAAATTGGGTTAAATGGGAGTTTTCTATAGCCTTGCCAAAATGAAGCATAAATAGCAAAGGATGATTAAAGAATTTTTTAATGCTCGGGAAAAAAAACAGAAGTAAAGCCAGAATACGAACAGGACAGTTATGAAATTTACATGATGATTTTTATTATACTTAAGAGGAAAAACAAGTATTCATGTCTGTGATTTCATGTATAATTTTTTCTATGTATGGAAATACTCATTTTATGCAGTATTTGCAAAATTCAAAATAAAAATAAATCATTTTTAAAAATCACTTTCTGTATCAGATGTTCAAATGTAGTTATTTCAAAGGGAAAAAAGGTAGAATTGCTGGCTCACTATAGATAGACTCAATAGCTGTTAAGATAATATGACTAGGAATTAAGAGTTTGAAATGTCATTGTCAGAAAGGAAAATATCTATGTCATAATGTATTATATGTAAGTGAAACGTCTGTTTTTGATAGTACCTTTTTTATCTTCCATCTTCTCTTTCTTTTTTCCTTGCTCCCATATTTCTCAAACCTTCTCTTTTCTCTACATATCCATCCATTCTGCTGTTAAATGTCTATGATCTACCTTCGCTCCATGCCACTCTTATTGAAGTTACATTCTTGAAGGTCAATGATAAACCCCTTTTCAAAAGATCCAATGACCTTTTCTCAGTCTTGATCTTCCTTTATTTCTCTGTGCTATTTTGTAATATTGACCATTCCTTCTAATGATAATATTTTTCTTTCTTGTTTTCCATTACAATACACTTTCCTGGTTTTCTTTCTTCTTCTTTGTTAGCTCTATCTCTGACAAAATTACTGAATCCTTTCCCTTCACATCCTCCACTTAAGTACAGCAACGAAGATTCTATACTTAATCTTCTTTTCCCTCATGAATTCATTTTCTTAGTGAGCATAGCCTCTCCTATGGTTTGAACTATTACATCCATCTTAATTTCTATTCCCAAATCCACAGATCTAGTCCAAACTGAAGGGTTCACATAAAAAGTCTCAATTATAGTCTCCCCCTCCTCCTTCTTCTCCTTCTTCTGCCTCCTCCTCCTCCTAATCTTCTTTTCTAACATTTATATAGTTCATGTTTTACACAACTGAACTTGGTCCCACATTCACCTATCCCATTTCTGCATATAATACTATGATTTTTCTGCCTCTAAAAAACTTAGTATCATATTTCAATTTTTCTTCTTACTTATCCTCTAAATATAACCTGTCATCAAATCCAACCATATTTCTTCCTTTCAATTATTCCCAGATTTGTACATTTCTCTATTGCCACTGTCATAACCGTGATCTAGGCCTTCAGCAATTCAGCCACATTCCCCAAAAATACCTTTTATTACCTTAATACCCTTAATATTTTGTTACTCAAGCTCCTCCAAACTTTCAGCTCCAGTAGGAAAACATCACCATAGACTATATAATTGGAGTATACTTTTTTAATGAATGTAAGGATGGAAGGGACTGAATTCATTTCTAAGATGAACTGCTTTCCCTGATCATTCACCTTTCATACATTGTTTTTAACCTCTCTGAAGTTTCTGGCTTGGATTGCATAGTCATTCTCCATTGCTCCTAGACATAGTCTTTATATGTTGGTATTTTCATGATCAATATACCTCATGTCCTTAATCTGCTCTCAGTGGATACAAATCCTCAGTTTTTGCTCTTTCATTTAATGGGGTGTCTGGAGCTCTGCACCCACAGAAAGTGGGGAATCAAGCAACTGATACAAAATTCCTGAAGCCTGGGACAGTACACCAAATCCTACCCCCACTGGAAGCAGAGTCCTACACTGACAAAGAGTTAGAAAGTCAAGTGTTTGACTGGGAAGATGAGCAAACATCCTAAAAGAACTCAGACTATAGAACCTTATTTTGCTGACAAGAAGATCAGGGCATACAACCAGAGGAAGATGGCAGAGTCAAAGCTTGTACATCAAAAGCCTCCAAGAGGAATATGAATTGGTTGCGAGCCATGGAGGAGCTCAGAAAAGATTTTGAAAATTAAATTAAAAAAGCAGAGGAAAATGTGAGGAGCAAAATGAGTGAGGAAAGAAAATCATGAAAATCAAGTCAACAGCTTTCTAAAGGAGATCCCCCAAATATTGAAGAAAATAATACCTTAAAAATAGACTTACTCAAATGGCAAAAGAAGTCCAAAAAGCCAATGAGAAGAAGAAAACCTTAAAAAGCAGGATTTGCCAAATGGAAAAGGAAGTCCAAAAGCTCATCAAAGAAAATAATTCCTTCAAAATTAGAATGGAGCAAATGGAAGTTAATGACTTTATGAGAAATCAAAAAATTCTGAAACAGATCCAAAAGAATGAAAAAAATTGGAAGACAATGAGAAATATCTCATTGGAAAAACCCTGACCAGGAAAATGGATCCAAGAGAGAGAATTTAGAAAATTATTGGAATGCCTGAAAGCCATGATAGTAAAAAGAGCCTAAGCATCATCTTTAAAGAACTTATCAAGGAAAACTGCCCTGTTATTCTAGAAACAGAGGCTAAAATAGAAATTGAGAGAATTCACTGATCACTTCCTGAAAGTGATCTCAAAAGGAAAACTCCTAATCAAATTCCAGAGTTCTCAAGTCAAGAAGAAAATATTGCAAGTACCATAAAGAAATAATTTGAGTATTGTGGAAATACAATTAGGATAACATAAGACCTAGCAGTTTCTGCATTAAAGGATCAAAAGGCTTAGAATATGACATTCTGGAGGTCATCGAAGCAGGATTAAAACCAAGAATCACCTACCCAGTAAAACTGAGTGTAATCCTTTGGGGAAAAAATGGATATTTAATGAAATAGAGGTCTTTCAAGCATTCTTGATGAGAAGACCAGAGCAGAATAGAAAATTTGACTTTCAATATCATAAGACACTTATTAAAGTTGAACTGTTTACATTCCTACATGGAAGACTATATTTGTAACTCATGAGACCTTTCTCAGTATTAGGGTAGCTGAAGGAAATAGACTGGCAGACAGACAGACAGACATAAAAACAGACAGACATAAAGACAGACATAGATAGATAGATAGATAGATAGATAGATAGATAGATAGATAGATAGATAGATAGATAGACAGACAGACAGAGGACACAGGGTGAGTTGGATATGAAGGAATGATATTGAAAAAAATAAAATTAAGGGGGGAATGGAATATTGGGAGAAGGAGAAAGGGAAAAAAGGAATGGGGTAAATTATCTCACACAAAAGAGGCAAGAAAAAGATTACACAATGGAGGAGAAGAGGGGGGAGGTGAGAAGGAATGAGTGAACCATACTCTCATCAGATTTGGATTAAGGAGGGAATAATATACACACTCAATTGGGTATCTTTCCCTACAGGAAAGTAAGGGGTAAGGTGATAAGAGGAGGGAGATGATAGAAGAGAGGGCAGATTGGGGGAGGGGGTAGTCTGAAGAAAACATTTTAGAAAAGGGACAGGATCAAAGGAGAAAGAATAATTGTTTGGGCAGCATTGGATGTAGGTAAATACAGTTAATCTTCCACAACATGACTATTAGGGAGGTTTTTGCATAAATACACATGTATAACCTATACTGAATTGTTTGCCTTCTCAATGGGGATGAGTGGGGTGAGAAAAAGGGAGAGAATTTGAAACTCAAAGTTTTAAAAACAAATGTCAAAAAATTGTTTTTACATTTGACTGGGAAATAGGATATACAGGCAGTGGGGTATAGAAACCTTTCTTGCCTTTCAAGAAAGTAAAGGGGAATCAGTTAAAATGGGGTAGATGATAAAAGGGAGGGCAGACTAGGGGAAGGAGTAATCAGAATGCATACCATCTTGGGATGAGGTGGAGGGGAAAGATGGGAAGAAAATTTGGAACTCAAAATCTTGTGGAAATGAATATTGAAAACTAAAAATAAATAGATTTAATTCTTAAAAAAAAAATTATGCTAAATTTCAAAAAAATCTTTCTCCCTCTGCATTTAGGGTCTAATTCCAAACTGCATTAATTAATAAACTGATATGCTTACTACCATGAAAAATAATTTTTCAAAAGAATATTTTATGCAGTCAGGTTTGGAGAACTAACCTCAGCCATTCAGTAGAAAAACATATCCTAAGTGCTTAAGCTCTGGGTACACCCATCCTTGGAAATATAGTGCTTTGGCTATTGTATGCATATATTATCTCATTTAATTCTCAAAGCAACCCTATAAGTGTCATTATCCACAATAATATCAATGAGGAAACAGGTCATAAATTTTATCTAAGATTTTTGGGTGAAAAAAATATGATTCACATACAATTCTTCTGACCACATGTTATATTTCCTCCATAGCAGACACCAAGAGTTGTAGTCCTTTGCAAAGAAAAGTCTCATGGAATTCTTGACTCCAAGTGAGGTGTTAAATGGACTGTTATGATTCCATGATATTGGAAGGAAACAAATCAAGATAGTATTTTTCCCATGACCCTTTATATCTGAAGAAAACACCATGCTCATACCCCTTTATATTTGAAGAGATCACCATGCTCACAGAAGCTCTTGACAATCAGAGATATGTGGGAATATGAGCATTTTCTATTTTTCACTCTCATCCAGTCCTTTGTACTTCTTGACAATTTAGCAAGGACTTTGTTGCTCTACTCATTTGAAGCCTACTCTGTCCTGGGTGCTTACTATTCTTCTTTACTATTCAAATGAGGGTGAAATCCCCCACCCAATTACTGTCAGTTTATAATCTCAGTCTTTTAAACAGCTGTCAGCCCGCAGACCATCTGGAAACCCAAAGTAGAGACATATTGGGTGTCACCCGAATTCAGAAATACTTAAGGGGTAACTTTCCATTCTGAAAAGGAAATTTCAGCACTTTTTAGATAAACATCATATATAGTAATTATAATCTTTTACCTGTACTGTCTGTAGTTTTGTATCTGTTCTAATTTCAAGTTCACAAGGGTGATTTGAGAAATTGACTCATAAAATTCAACTTGTCATATACTGTCAAAGCACAAGTGCTTTTCTCATATTCATTATTATTCATGCTTTAGACATCTTCCTTTCAGTGGGAGTAGTTATTTAATAATATAAAAATGTTAAGTGTTTATTGTTTTCCAAGCACTTTCCAATTCCTTTAATCATTGTGACAGAGCTTGAGAATAATGTGATCTTATTTGTCCTGAATTTTAAAATTAAAATATTTGGGCACAACAGACATTGTTGTCAGGTTTAGAATTGGTACTTGGGAGTTTATGAGTCCTTCTCAGATGACTAATCCTCCCTCTTGGAAGGAGATAAGGAAAAACAGCAACCAACAGCATCATAAAAATGTACTTCAAACTAGAAATTAGAAAGAAATCCTAATTTCAATTTATCATATTGGATCTAATTCAATATAAAATTTGAAGAATTATTTTGTTACTGTTGATTATGATTACTATTAATATAAAGATGTTGTGATCATTATTGATAATTCAACAATAATAACATAAGAGTTTACTGTGAAGTCAAGAGAATGTGGGGAAAGACTGACAGTGAAAGTAGCTGGGCTCCCCTGGGTAGAATTCCCCTTGCTCAGATACTCTAGTGGATCTTTGGTCTCATTGATTTGGATATTTTCTCCAGTGATCCAGATTGTATTCCATCATTACCCTCCCATCCTATACATCCCTTGTTAATTTCCTCCCATAAGGGTGCCACAGGGTTTCAGCCCCATGTACTGAGCATCTTCATTAATTTTTCAACATCTTAATGATAATAGTGATGCACTCAAGACTGTCATCTCTGAGTCTTTCCACTTACTCTTCTCATCATATATTGCTTTCATCACACCCATTATCCCTGTTCTACAGAATTCCTCATTAGTTATATTAAAACTTTCTAACATAAACCATGTTCCCATCATTTCCCTCTGGGTAATAATTCATTTTCCAGTATTCAGAAATGTTTTGTACCATGTCTTGCAGCCATAGGAAATTCACAGCCACCAATAACTTCCTTTCAATCAAGTTTCCCTTCTTTCTACACAGAGCCCAAACCCTACTAGCAGGGTTTAAAGAGCAGAATGGCTTCAGTCAATGGCTCTTCACTGGACTTTTTGCAGTGTGTACTCTGCATTCTGTTCATATGAAAACAATGTCCTTGGAGATGAGCTAATACAATGAGTAAAAATGAGCTATGGGCAGTCATCAGGAAACCTGCCAAGCATTTAAGTCTGCCACTAACTAGCAGCACAGACTTGGGGAAACAATCTTCTTCTCTGGGTCTCTATTATTTCATTTATAAAATGGGAATGAGAATGTTCTATGTGGTCCATTTCAGCTGTAACATCCTTCAATTGTATGGTTTTGTGTGATGATCTCTCCACTGGTATCTGTACGGGCAACTTGAATGCTAGACCTGGATCCAGAAGTGCTGGATTCAAATTCAGCTATAGACACTCACTAACTGTATGGCCTTTGACAAATTAGTTGATCTCTGTCTGCCTCAGTTTCCTCCTCTGTTAAATGGGTATAATAAAAACACCTACATACCAGCCTTGTTCTGAAGATGAAATAAGGTAATATTTTTAAAGTACTTACATACCTTAATGTGCTACAGAAGTAATAGCTACTTCTATATTTCCCTTTGATTTCTGTACTTCATCTGTCTCCAATAGACTGAACGTTTTTCATGCAAATAAGTTGACTTTTTAAAAAAAATGTCATAGTTTGACAAATTATGAGAAAGTCTAGAGTATACTGGGTGAGGGAAACAATCACCCTAACACAATTAACACAATTAATAAGCTGTATTAAACTTTTCTTAATGAAATGTAATCCAATTCTTCCTGGAATTGTAGGAAAACAAAATGCTGTGTGTTTATGCACACTGCATGATTTATAAATAGCATATTAAAAATAACATAAATCAGCTACAAGTCTTGATAGGTGAGGCAGATAACACTTCGTTTTAATGTACATTTTATTGTGTGTTGTTGATAGATACTTAAATATGTTTGCTCTTTGCTTCCTCTTGTTAAAGATCCCAGCATGTTCATTTTAAACACCTGTGCTCTAAGGTTTGTAATTCAATTGTTAAGAAATAGCTGTGGGGTAGAAGTTTACCATTAGGGGCTCCTGGTAGATCACATTTTTAGCTTGAAAACAAACAGGTTGTCACTTGAAAATCTAACAGGTTTTTAGCAAATTTTCTTTTCAACACAACAAAAAGCAAACAAGCAAAAAAACCATTAGTTGCTTTAAGGAGCTTGACACTAAAAAAACATATTATAAAATTAAGTTTGATGACGTCAAAACATTAACATATGGTAATGTTTCTTATAAATCTCAGAAAGTCATAATTTTTAATTTTGAAAAACAGCTGTTATAATAAACCTATAAGTAACTTTTGCAACCACTTATATGTTGCGTATTTGGAATGCCACTTTTCCAAATATGGCAGAAATTGATAGGGCTAGGCCAGTGATCCAGACATTCAAAGCTTTCCATAAAAATACTGGAATGTGATGAATTGAGCTATCCTATCCTTGGATCAAGTAATTTGGAAAATAGGAAGCTCATTCACTTTCATTGAGCTGGAACTGTCATCTCAGTGAGAAAACAAAAACAATTTAATAGAATCTACATTTCTTGGTCCTTGACAAGTCTAAGGTCATAATGTAATAAAAATAGATTTTATTTCATCTGAAGCATCTGAGAAAACCACTTAAAATGTAATTTTTAAAAAATAGACCCAATTATTTTCATGAAGGAAAGAACACTTAGTCAATTGGAACGATGAAAGAAAATTTGTTCTCAATATGTTTTCATGGCTAGTATTATTTTGCATGTCTACAACACAATTATTTCAATAAGCATCTATTAAGTGTCTATTGCTTGGAAGGTGATAATTAAAATTAAACCACATGGTTATGTTACAAATCTTCTCTGTGTCATTCATTCAAAACAATATTGCTGCCCTTAATATTGTAGTACCATCCAATGTGTTTTCTCAGAAACAATCATTAGTGTTAACTAGGCTATGCCTATATAATTTTAATTTAGTATTCTAAAAGAATGACTTCCAGTGCTTCCCAGACTGTACTTTGAAGAAGTAGATGTATAAACATACCAGGATCTGGTGCCTAGATCACTGAAATATTATACTATTATTCCAGCATCATTTTCTCCACCTTCCAATTCATCCTTCACACTATAGTTGGAAAGTCTTCATTATGCATATATCAAAAAATCTCATTACTTACTGAGTACAATTAAAGCTCCTTTATCTAGCATTCAAGCCCTCCTATAATCTTTTTGTTTGTTTGTTTTTGTTTTTTTTAAAATTTATTTATTTAACTTCTAACATTCATTTTTACAAAATTTTGGGTTCCACATTTTCTCCCCTTTGTCCCCTCCCCCCACCCCAAAACACTGAGCATTCTAATTGCCCCATCACCAATCTGCTCTCTCTTCTATCATCCCTCTCTGCCCTTGTCTCCATCTTCTCTTTTGTCCTGTAGGGCCAAATAACTTCCTATACCCCTTTACCTGTATTTCTTGTTTCCTAATAGCAAGAACAGTACTGGACAGTTGTTCCTAAAACTTTGAGTTCCAACTTCTCTTCCTCCCTCCCTCCCCACCCCTTCCCTTTGGAAGGCAAGCAATTCAATATAGGCCATATCTGTGTAGTTTTGCAAATGACTTCCATAATAGTCGTGTTGTATAAGACTAACTATATTGCCCTCCATCCTATCCCCCATTACTTCTATTCTCTCTTTTGATCCTGTCCCTCCCCAAGAGTGTTGACTTCAAATTGCTCCCTCCTCCCATTGCCCTCCCTTCCATCTTCCCCCCCACCCTGCTTATCCCCTTATCCCCCACTTTCCTGTATTGTAAGATAGGTTTTCATACCAAAATGAGTGTACATTTTATTCCTTCCTTTAGTGGAATGTGATGAGAGTGAACTTCATGTTTTTCTCTCACCTCCCCTCTTTATCCCTCCACTAACAAGTCTTTTGCTTGCCTCTTTTATGAGAGATTATTTACCCCATTCCATTTTTCCCTTTCTCCTCCCAATATATTTCTCTCTCACTGCTTGATTTCATTTTTTTAAGATATGATCCCATCCTCTTCAATTCACTCTGTGCACTCTGTCTCTATGTGTGTGTACATGTGCGTGTGCATGTGTGTGTGTGTAATCCCACCCAGTACCCAGATATTGAAAAGTTTCAAGAGTTACAAATATTGTCTTTCCATGTAGGAATGTAAACAGTTCAACTTTAGTAAGTCCCTTATGACTTCTCTTTGCTGTTCACCTTTTCATGGTTCTCTTCATTCTTGTGTTTGAAAGGCAAATTTTCTTTTCAGCTCTGGTCTTTTCATCAAGAATACTTGAAAATCCTCTATTTCATTGAAAGACCAGTTTTTGCCCTGAAGTATTATACTCAGTTTTGCTGGGTAGGTGATTCTTGCTTTTAGTCCCAGTTCCTTTGACTTCTGGAATATCCTATTCCACGCCCTTCAATCCCTTAATGTAAAAGCTGCTAGATCTTGTGTTATCCTGATTGTATTTCCACAATACTTGAATTGTTTCTTTCTAGCTGCTTGCAATATTTTCTCCTTGACCTGGGAACTCTGGAATTTGGCCACAATGTTCCTAGGAGTTTCTCTTTTTGGATCTCTTTCAGGCGGTGATTTGTGGATTCCTTGAATACTTATTTTGCCCTCTGGTTCTAGAATCTCAGGGCAGTTTTCCTTGATAATTTCATGAAAGATGATGTCTAGGCTCTTTTTTTGATCATGGCTTTCAGGTAGTCCCATAATTTTTAAATTGTCTCTCGTGGATCTATTTTCCAGGTCAGTTGTTTTTCCAATGAGATATTTCACATTATCTTCCATTTTTTCCTTCTTTTGGTTTTGTTTTGTAATTTCTTGGTTTCTCATAAAGTCATTGGCCTCCATCTGTTCCATTCTAATTTTGAAAGAACTATTTTCTTCAGTGAGCTTTTGAACCTCGTTTTCCACTTGGCTAATTCTGCTTTTGAAAGCATTCTTCTCCTCATTAGCTTTTTGAACCTCTTTTGCCAGTTGAGTTAACCTATTTTTCAAGGTGTTATTTTCTTCAGCACTTTTTTGTGTCTCCTTTAGCAGGGTGTTCACTTGCTTTTCATGCTTTACTTGCATGTCTCTCATTTCTCTTCCCAGTTTTTCTTCCACCTCTCTAACTTAATTTTCAAAATCCTTTTTGAGCTCTTCCATGGCCTGAGCTCATTGGGTGGGCTGGGATACAGAAGCTTTGACTTCTGTGTCTTTCCCTGATGGTAAGCATTGTTCTTCTTCATCATAAAGGAAGGGAGGAAATACCTGTTCACCAAGAAAGTAACCTTCTATAGTCTTATTTTTTTTTCCCTTTTCTGGGCATTTTCCCAGCCAGTGACTTGACTTCTGAGTTTTTTTTCCACCCCCACCTCACCTTCAGATCTGCCCAGCCAGCTCTTGGGGGCTGAGATTCAAATGCAGGTCCCTAGCCTCAGGGCTTCGGTGGGGATGGGGGCTGCTATTCAGTGTGAGATTAAGTTCAGGTGCTCAGGTCAGGGCAGGGCTGCCTCAAGGGCTCAGTTCCCTCAAGGGGTTTATGCAGAGACCTTCAACAATGGATCTGAGCTCCTGCCTGCTTTGGGAGCCCCTGTCTGCTCCCACCGCCGCTGCTGCCTCCCGAGGGGGCCTGAGTTATGGGGGCACCCCACTCTCTCAGCAAGCCGAGAAGACCTTCTCACCAACCTTTGGGGCCCATGGGTGGATGGACCCGCTCGGCCGCTGGAGATTCCATCCCTGAAGCCTGCTCTGATCTGCTTCCCTGGGCGCTGGGCGGCCAGGGCAGGGCTGGGCTCGGCTCTGGGTCCGCAGTGCAACAGACCTTTGGTGTCTGTTTTCAGGGCTCTCTGGAACAGAAATCTTGTCTGCTCTGTTGTTCTGTGGCTTCTGATGCTCCAGAAGTTGTTGGGAGTTCTTCTTTACAGATATTTTATGGGCTGTGGGTTCAGAGCTAGCATATGTGTGTCTTTCTACTCCACCATCTTGGCTCCACCCCCAAGTCCTGCTATAATCTACTACCACCCTACCTTTCTTGTTATATCTTTTGTGTTCCTGCCTCCATGTTCGCTTAGAATCTCCCTTTTTTTGACATAATGTTAACATAAGACTTTTTTTCTTTTACATATGAGCACAAATTCTAATGATCTATACATCGCCAATTGAGTTACTTATAGAAAATGGTCAATGACACCTCTCCCCAACCAATACACTTATTTTGGCAGCATATATTGTTTTTTATAATATTTCATTTTTCCCTAATTATTTGTAAAATTTTTTAATTAAAAAAAAATTAGTTTCAAATTCTATCTCTCTCTCTTTCCCCTTCCTCCTCACTTCCTCAGATAATAAACAGTCCAATATAGGTTATACATGTGCAGTCATGTAAGACATTTCTATATGTTATTTTGTATAAGATGAATTAAAAAAAAGAATGAAAGAAAGTGAAAAATGGTATGGTTCTGTCTGTATTCAGACAGTATGAGTTCTTTCTCTTGAGGCAGATATCATGCTTCATCATGAGTTCTTTGAGATTATCTTGGATTGCTTGTGTTTTAACATTCTTCTTCCATTTCTTTACTCTATGATTTCTCTCCATTATTTATAGCTTACCCTATGTTCAACATTTCAAGGAACATAAAGAAAACCTCAATCATTCAATGAATCAATAAACAAGCTTTCAAGTTGGAACCTGCTCTGCGCCAGATAATGTGAAAGAATACAGATGTACAAATAAAATAGCCCCTGCCCTCAAAAAAGCTTACTTCTGTCAGGAAGACAACATGCATGCATGCAAATATAAAATGTACACAAAATAAACATAAGTTAAAGGCATATTGGTACGAAGCTGTGAAAGTCTTTGGAAGATCTAATGGAGGATTGTTATTTGCTCCCCAAGGTATTAGGGAGCCCCTGGAGTTAGCTGTTTAGGAAAGTGAAATAAGTAGACCTGTGCTTTAGGAAAGGAAAAAAACATTTTCCCAGGTCTGTGGAAAATGAATGGGAAAGATGGAGGACTTGCGGCAGAAGAATCACTCAAGAAGCTATTGAAGTCATTCAGCTAAGAGGTGATAAGGGAGGGAGTAGACTAGGGTCTTGACTGTGGGGTTCAAGAGATAGCTTAAAAGTGGAATGGATAAGAATAAGAAATTAATTGGATATACAAGGTAAGAGAAGGAAAACTGAATTTGCAAACCCTTGTGATTAGAAGTATGATGTTATCCTCAATAGATATAGAGAAGTTTAGAAGAGGGCTAGGTTTTAAAAGAAAGATAATAAATAATAAAAGATAATAAAAGAAAGATAATAAAGATGATAAAATAAATAAATAAATATAAAAGAAAGATAATAAAATAATTGAAATAAAGATAATAATAAATAAATCAAGTTTGGACTTGATGAATTTGATTTGTCTGCATTTGACTCATTTTAAAATATCTAATAGTAGATGATAAGACACTAGGGTTGATATTTATGTCTATGCATCTGGATATAGATATGTATATATACATGTATAATGTAATATTACATTTTTTCTTTTTTTAAATTTTCTTTATTTTATTCTAAGCTTAAATAAAAGAAGCATTTCCATAACATAGAATAACATAACAACAGAAAAAAAAGATGAGTGTACATACATGAAATTGCAAATCTATTATATACAATTTGCTATTCCTTTTAAATGTAAAGTTGTCTTGTAACTTTGTCTTGTTTTCTTCCCTATTCCCTGCCCCCCAGCCCAAAAGATGGCTACAAATAGGTGTGTATGCATATATGTAGCACAAATAGGGCACTAATATGTAAAACCATTCTGTACATCTATCAGGTCTTTCTCTGGATGCATTGATATTATCTGTGTCATATTCTTCAGCTAGAACATAAACTCTGTGACGGTAGAGATCATCTAGAATTTGTATCTCCCTCCTTCCCCAGCTCCTGCTTCCTAGAATTATGCAGCTGGTGCTTAGTAAAGGTATGAAATGAATGAACCTAAATGTATCTACAGGGTCATACCAAATCATAGAACACAAAGTAAAGTAATTGACAATCTGCCTGGAAAATCTCTTGCTTCTTCATAAAAACAAAATAAAACTCTAAATAAAAGCAAAAACTCATGCAGTTTTTTATTAGAAAACCTACTGAATTATTTTCTCCTTGGTAAATGGCAGCATATTTTATGCCTTTTCAATGAATCAGTTGTAAGTCAATCAAATGGATGGATGTTGCCTGTAAAAGTGATGAGTGTTTGCAAAATTGTTTTATCAACGTTTGAAAATTAGAAGCCGCCATTTGACAGCTTCAACAAACTCCTGGTTTCCTTCACCACATGTGCATAATCAAGTTCCTTTACATGATAAATGTGGCAGGTCCAGAATGAACATTCAGTGTGTGTGTGTGTTATAGTTAAAATGAAAATATCAGGTAATGTCTAAAGCAGAGAAATATAGTTTTCAAGGCCAAGATTAGCCTTATATATGAGATAGATCCATGTGGCATGACTCAATGGGAGTGAATTAGGCACTACTGGTCTCCTTCAATATCTTATCCTTGGTTCATGATATTCCATGAGACATGGAGTAGCATGCAAGCATAAAATGGGAAACAGAGTGAGAAGACTAGAGCTTTGGTACTGCCCTAGGAGGGGTAGATCTGGGTAGAAATCTGCAATTTTGTGACCTGTTTAGTCAAAAGGCATCAGAAGGGCACTAGACTTCTTGGGAAAATGGTAGATACTTTAAAGTTTGCCTTTTATTTAGAATGAGGCATTAAATGTTGCTAAACTACATAGAAAGTTAATCACTTTTAAGTGATGCCACTTTTAAGCCTACACCCCAAAAAAGATCAATGATGGAGGAAAAGATCATATGTGTGTAGATGTATCTATAGACATAAATATATCTCTAGACATAGATGTATCTATATATTCAAAAACATTAATAGAAATTCTACTAATAGAGAAATGGAAACTAAGAGCATACTCATCAACTAAGGAAGAGCTGAGCAAGTTATGAATGTAATGGAATATTAATATAATATAAGAAATTATGAGGGGGTCATTTTCAGAGAAACCTGGGAAGAATAGGATGAATTGATAGAGAGTGAATTTAGCAGCAATAGGAGAACAATTTAACATCAATAACATAAAAATGAATAATTCTTCAAGACTTAAGAACTCTGATCAACCATGATTAGAGAGTATCTATGATGAAGAATACTAGTCACCTTATAACACAGAAGTGATGGATTAATATTCAGAATGAGACACACATTGTGATTACTCTGGGAATTCTTGCTTGACTCTAATCATTTATTACAAGGATTTTATTTTTCTTCCTTAAGGGCACCTCAAGGGACCAAAGAGATGATTTGAGATAGGAAAAAAAAAAAAAACAAATGATCAAAAAAATCTTTGCCTTCCTCAGTAGGATAGAAAAGTCTTTTTATGGAGAGAACTTGAGTCTCACCTTTTTTTTTTCTTATCTACACACTACTGAAACAGTATTTTGAACATTGCAAATGGTAAATATGTGTTTAATGTTTCACTGAAAAGGCAATCAAAAAAATCATATGGTCTCTATCTGTGTGAATGGTTACCATACAGAATATGGACTGGCCCAGTTGGGACAAGATAAGGTGAAGTGGAAATGTCATTGTCTGATCCCATTTATGCCAGGTATGTCACCTCCTTTAGAAGATGAGTTCCCTGACAGCAGAGACCATGCTTTTGATTCTCTTTGTATTTCCACTGCTTTGCACAATGTCTAGCACGTAATAAGTACTTAAATATTTGTTGCTAAATGACTTATCCTATCCCCAGTACCATATTCCTCTCTTTAGGCAAGTCAGCTTACTTATCATCTCCCTAATTTGACTCATGTGCTTGCCTCTTGGGGCAGGGAGGTGGTACAATGAATAAAGTGCCAGAACTGGAGTCAGAAAAGCCTAAATTCAAATCTGACTTCAGACGCTTCCCAGCTATGTGACCCTAAGGAAGCCATTTCAGCCTTTTTGCCTCAGTTTCCTCATTTGTAAAATGGGCTGGAGAAGAAAATGGGAAATCACTCCAGCATCTTTGCTAAGAAAACCCCAAATGGGGTCATGAAGAGGCAATACAACTGAAAAATGCCTGGAAGAAGATGCACATACATGTATACGTAGTATTTTTCACTCTTTTATTTATTCAGTGAATATTGATTAATGTAAACTCCTTATGGCCAAATCTAGTTACCAAATCCTAGATGAATACATCACTCAGGATGACACATAACCAGTATGCAAAGCAATGTGCATTCAGTGGTACACTCAGTACAAACTAAGGATATAATCAATAAATATTATGAAAGATCAGTGGAACTAGAAGATTGCTTATTACTGAGATAATCAAGCATATTTCTTAGTAGAGGTTATTGGAACTGGGGTAAGCAGTGAAGGATGGGTAGAATTTCAATAGACAAAAAATTAGAATGAGCATTTCAGGTAGGGGTAGCTGCAAAATCATGGAGCTGGGAAAATGCAAGATATGTGTAAGGAATGATAAATAGTGGTTATCACATTTAAGTAGGAGCTCACAAAGATAGAAAAAGTCAGACTAGGAACGGTCTTGATTTTCTGTGCAAAGAAAATAGAATTAGTAAGAATCTTTCGTTATCTAGGATCTGTCCCACAAATGTCCATGTGGGCGTTGATTATGTACTAGTTGGTGTTTTGAAGGAAGGAGTAGAGAGTTACCTTCAGAAGAATGGGTTAAATGATTATTAGCTGAAATCGACACAGCACAATTTCTTAGTACCTCTCTAGTTCCTTTTTCTCATGCCTATTTCAGTTAAAACAGCTTCCAGCTCTTGAAAAACAGCTAGTTAATGTTCAAATAAGACATCATTAGAAGTTATTGATCTTTTTCTTGTAGTTGGCTAAAAATAACTCCATGGGAAAATAAAGTCAATTACATTTTAGACTTGAAGGAGTTGGATAATTAGGGGTAAAAACAGGATTGAGATTCATGGTTCACAGTCATTAAACGACTTATATTCACTCAGAGCCTTCCACATATCAATAGTCCACTAAACCTATCACAGGATTCAAAGAAATTATGTTGGCTTCCACATCCAGAGAAAGAACTACAGAATTCAATCACAGAATGTGATCATTTGTGTATGTGTGTGTGTGTGTGTGTATTGCGTTTTGATATGTTACATGATTTCTCCCACTCATATTAATCCTTCAACACAGCATGACTATAGTGAAAATGTATTTAATAAGAATGTACGTGTAGAACTTATACAAAATTGTATGCTGTCTCGGGAAGGGAGGGGGAAGAGAAGCAGGAAGGAGGGGAAAATAATAATGTAAGTTATTATGGTAATTATTATAGAACACTGAAAATGAATAAAATTAAAAACCATGGTAAATATTTTAGATATGTAAAAAAAAAAAATTATGTTGACTCTTCCTTGAGCTAATGAGATCATCCAGTTCAACCTATGAATTTTACAAATAAGAACACTATCCCAAAGTCAGGAAGTAGAATTGCCCAAGATCACACAGGTGACAGAGCTGGGATTTAAATCCAGGTCTTCTGACTCAAAATCTAGTTCTCTTTCCACTACACAGATACCATTAAGATGGATGTATATTCTCGTTTTGTTTTGGAAGCTGTATATTTTTCTCATTTCCATGTT
The DNA here is from genome assembly GCF_028372415.1 of Notamacropus eugenii. Lineage (NCBI taxonomy): Eukaryota > Metazoa > Chordata > Mammalia > Diprotodontia > Macropodidae > Notamacropus > Notamacropus eugenii. Next base: position 378,922,328 of record NC_092876.1, on the reverse strand, counting down.
GTTGATACTTAGTCAGTTATTCGGGTCTGACTCTTTGTGACACCACTTGAAGTTTTCCTGACAAAGATATTGGAGAGATTTGCCATTTCCTTCTCCAGATCATTTATAGATGAGGAAACTGAGGAAAACAGGTTAAATGACTTGCCTAGGGTCACCCAGCTAGTAAGTGTCTGAGGCCTAATTTGAACTCAGGGCCTCCTGACTCTAGAGCAGGGAATCCATCCATTGGGCCATCTAATTAATCATTAGTATTTCTATTGGGATTGTCATTGTATAGATAGTATGAATCTGTGTTGTACTGGATGAAAAGATTTGTTACTCCCTCATACTTCTCCCTACCTTGGCCCAAATCCTTCCCAATCACTTCATCATTTCTTCCCCTGAGATGTGAGTCTTTCTCCAATCACTTCTTAAACTCTTTCCTTCTAGAGGAACATCTTCCCTTTCAAATTTGAATTCTAGAAACATGGGAAAGGAAATGACCAAATATATTTCATAATGGCAACCAGCTAGTCGTATTGTCTATTAGCCAAAATACTTTACTCATTGACTAGATTAAATTTTCTCTTTCTCTGCTCTGCAAAATTATAAAAAATATTAATCAATAATCCTCTTTTGTTCATTCTGACTTGCTAGCCATCAGATCACTCTAAAATTAACCACACTTCTAAAATCTATTTTTTTTCTCTTTCCTAAATTTGAGTCATGAAACACATCAATTAGCAATGCAGTGGTTAATCCTATTTATCTTAAAATTTGTTTTAATGATAAGGTGAATAGGAAAGTAAATGAGCTTTAAGAAAAAATAAATAAATTTCAGAACTATCAGCAGGAAAGGGGGAGAAGAAGAGTGAGGAATCATCAACCCAACTTAAGCAGGATCTATCAAACTTACCTGGTGCTTCCCAAGTCCAGTGTAGATGACCTCATCCCTGAAGATCATCTTCCATCACCATGCTTCATGATGATGGATCTCTGTGGTTTATGTTCTCCCAGTCTACTCCCCTGGTTGATGAGCTTAGGTTCTGTGCACTATCCCCACCATATCCATTGCTATGGCTGTTGCTTTCTGTCCATACTTATCTCATGCTTTTATTTTTACTCTTTGTAATACCAATATGCTTGTTTCCTCATCTAATTACTCCAACTGCTTCCTATTCTTTAGTATGAAATGGTTCAAATTGCAGGAGAAGAATGCTGGGTATTCCTTTTCACTTGCTGAACATTCTTCTCCAGCATCCAGTAGGATATGGTACAGATAAGAAAATGTATAGGTAACGTATATGTGGATAATTAAGGTTGGAAAGAAAATTAAGGTTAGAGAGCTTGAGTGACCTGCCTGAAATCACATGATAAATTAGTCACCTACAGAGCCATAGACTGGTCTGGTCCTTTCCCTGGAATTTCTACAGTCATTAAATCTTGGTTCATTTAACTCATTTCTGTAGCCTTATCCCTCCTCTAAGTTTTGGTACTAATGGATAGTGGAAGCATAAGAACCCATGAATCTATAGTTCAGCAGACCCATCATAAAGTTAGCCTACCTCTTGTGCCTGTGCTATTCAGGTCCTCTTTGCAAGTTACTGTCCTCTAGACCTTTTCCTTGAAGTCACATGTCCTATCCTAGAACCATTTTAATCCTCGTGTAGTAAAAATAAATGTGAAATTATTTTGAAATGCTTAATGTGCAATAGAAATACCTATTACTCTAAATAGCTATTTGTAAGTATGCATTTTGGTTATAGACAAGGTTCCACTATAATTCTTGTCTTAACCTTTAGGATTCTATTGACTGTCTCTCACAGCAAGGACAGTTTTAAGTCTTATGCTCTAATACAAAGGCCTATGTTCAATAATTTTTAAATATATTTTCTCCTTTTAAAATGGAATCTAATTTTTATCACTTCAATTAATGCATTGAATGTATTATTTTATTTGTTTTACTCAATATTTGATTTGTTCAAGTTGAGTGATTTCACAGAGTGAAGAGAACATTTATATTTCTATGAATTTAAATCTAATCACAGGAGTTGGATTTTGCTACATGGCTGACTGAATTTATGTGGAACAGTTAATAAATCAAGAAAATACCACATTGATTAAAATGTGCACCCAAGGATACTATAAATTTGTTAAAATCCTGCTTAATAATGTATTTTTATATGCTTAAGAATGGTTTTATAATGCCACTTTAAATTCAACAAAAATTTATTAAGTGCTTATGTAACTAGCCAATACAGTTACTATAACTCTGGAGCTGGAGTCAGGAAATCTGAATTCAAATACTATCTCAGACACTTACTACCAAGGGTGACCGTGGTCAAATCACTTTGGCTCAAATCACTTTACCTCAATTTCTTCTGTAAATTTGGAATAATAATAGCACCTACTTCCCAGGTAGACATAAAATGAAATAATATTTTAGAGTACTTTTTAAACCTTAATATGCTGTATACATGCTAGCTATTATTTTACTATTATCGTATTAGGTTCTGAATATACAAAGGTGGATATGAGATATACCATAATCCCAGAGATGATGCCATCCTAAGTAAGAAAAGGGAAGAACAGTGCAATGAGATGTCATAAGGTAGAGAGTTGGCACAATAGTAAAGTATCTATATGAGTATTATAAAAACATGTAGTTAAGGGAGTGTAGGGAAGGGTGAGGTTCATTCAAATTGCTGTAAGACACTTCAGAAGGAAGAGATAACTTTTGTTTGGAGGTCAGCAGTGTGTGAGAGAGTGGTTCATAGAGGAGATACTGTCACATACATTGGATCTTGAAAGAAGCAAAGGATTTAACAGCCCTAAAGCTGAGAATCTTGTCTTAAGGACAGAGGAGAGACTTTTCTCCCCTGTTTCTTCAACCCCTCTTCCTATGGTTGGATGTTTACCCCCTGCTTTGGATGCTTCTTAGCTTTTCAGTTTCTTCTCTAAAAGATGTTGATAAGAACAGAACACAACTACAGATGTGGCCTGAGCAGAGAGCATAGGACATGAGAAATATCACAGCTCTACTTCTAGGAATCGTATCTCTCCTCAGAGTCCCTGAAATTACATCAGCATTCTTGACTTCCCTAGCACCCTGTGGACATGCTTAGTTCATTGCAACCCTCTTATAATAAAAACTGGGAAACACTTAATTTTTCAATGATATTTTAAAATAACTTTCTCCATGTATTTTTAATACACCACTCATTTTTTGGATATAGTCCCTTGCACACATACTCATTGATTATTTCCTTAAAATAAGGAAAAATGATAAAGCCTATTTAATCAAGTATGATGCATCTGACAATGTTTGCCACATTTAGCAACTATAATCCCCTCCTGTCTAGTGAAAGGAGAGAAGTATATTTCAAAATATGTTCTCTGCAACTGACTGGTAATGGTATTCACTCAGAATCTGCCTTTCTTCTAGTGTTCTTTTCATTTCCATTAATTGTAACTATTCATATTATGCTCTTAGATTTGAATATTTCCCTCTGAATCAACTCATGCAAATGTGTCTTCTTCCCCACTCATAAGAGGTTTGGATTAGACTCCCAGATTATTTGCAGCCATGCCTCCTCCATCTTGTACTTGTGAAGTCAATATTTTTTTAATACAATTGTAAATCTTTACATTTATCCCAGCTAAATTTCATCTTATTCAGTTTAGCCCAGTGTTTCAACCTATCCAGATATTTTTGGCTCCTGACTCTCTCCTGGCTTTATGTCACCTACAAATTTGATAAGTATGACATCTCTTCCTTTACCCAAGCCATTGATAAAAATGGAAAACACAAAACAGCTGGGCACAGATCCCTAGGGTACTCTGCTAGATGATATATTTGCATATATTGCTTTCATTAAGACTTTATTTTAGTATTTGTTATTTTATATTTTTTTTAGTTTTACAATTATGCTACCCTCATACTCTTTCCACCATAATAACAGGCACAGTTCCATCACTGTGAAGAAATAAATATAGTTATTTCGTGGGGTTGCTCTTGCAAATTCAAAGTTGCCATTCATTTCACTTTTAAAGATGATCTTTTTTCAGTTTGTACATGCATAAGAAGCTGATGAGGGGAAATAGAGAAGAAACTTCAGAGATGCTTTTGAGTATAAAATGCAATTTTTTCTGTACTAAATTATAATCTCATGTAAAAAATAATCTAGCAGCATCTGCATCATATTCAGAAGCAATGAAAATACTTTGTGACACTATTGCATAGTGGATCATCACCAAATTCCCACGGTCAAAATCTCTAGCTTACGGACAATGATATATTGGTTGATCTCAGTTTGAATCATGGGATCATAGATCTAAAGCTGGAAGAAAGTTTGGAAATCTGATTCAACCATGCCATGCAAGTGATATGACATGTCCTTGTTACACAGGCAAATCCAAGTTCTGTACTCTTTGTTTTGCACCATATTGCCTGGTTAGGGTGATAGAGGGTCTACTTTCTCCCCAGAGATTTAGTAATGTTCTTTGAGATGCTTCATACCCTTATGCCTGCTGATTTTGCCTGTTAGTGCCTGGAACCATGTTGAGAAGCATTCTTAAAACCACTGGAAGTATTTCTTTATTTTTGCCACGTGCTAGTTCTACTGTTCCAATACTAAGGTAACCAGGGCAGCCAAGCTAAGGGGGGGGGGGGCAGCAATCAGTAACTGTGGGGAATAGAAGCAAGGATTATACCAGCATTCCTCCCACTCAACTTGTCAATAGGCAGCAGATGAAAACAAGAAGAGGTTGAATTTGTGAGTTGTTATAGATAAGTCTAAGCCACTCTGCAGATACTCTAAGACAATTTATTGGCAAAGGAAAAAGAGAAGTGGAGATTAGGTGAGACTCCTTCCCCAAAGAATAGTTCAGGTGTAACTGAAGATCTCTTATTCCTATATGGCTTTCCCTGTGGGACTCTTAATCACGGATATCAAAAGTTTGGGCGCTGATGAATTCAAAGCATAAGGTAAGTGATAGCTCTTCCTTTGACAACACCTCATGAGATGTTTCCTCATTTTTTCTCTGGCTTTCCTATATCAGCCTTCTCAGGATCCTAATAGAAAGAAAAGGCAGAACCTTGAAACTAATAGCCACAGAGATTACAGCTAGAAAGGTATAATTCTACCATTTCTGTGTTCCCTTTGTACCAAGAACAGAATTTTCACATTGAAACATTATAAGTGGTGATTATGTCCCAAAGATCCTATTTAACATACAACGAAGCTGAAACAGTAGGCATTTGCAATGAAATATAATAGAAAATAATACCACTGTATTATTTTATGGGAAAGGTTTTCATTGTGTGACCCAGGAAGCCACCTACCATTTGTAACAATGAATGTAGGAAAATGTGCTCTGGGTTCTACAGATCTGGATGACAGGAAGATTCCTAGAACATATCAAATTGTTATGCAAATTATTTTTATAACAGAGTATCTAGTTGTCCTTCATAAATTAAAATCATTCGATCTGGGTATAATATATCCTAGGGCGTTGTACCAATTGGTAAATGTGTTTGCTGAGTATCGAAAGATGAAAGAGGATATATTGCATGGCAAAAACCGTTTTCAAAAAAATAGGAGAGTAGAGTCCTCAGACTATATGTCAGTGAGTTTTACTTTGATTTCTGGTAAAATTCTCAAGGATTTACTGAATATTGAAAAGAGAAAATGGTGACTATAAAGAGATGAGATGACTGTACTGAGAAAAGGTAATGCTGGACTCAACTTTTTTTTAATAAAGATACTAGATTGGTAGATCAGGAGAATGATATAGATGTAATGAGCCTAAATGACAAGAGCAAAAGATTTGGTAAAAATTTGTTGTTACTTTATGTGGACAATGTAAAAAATGGGATAGATGAGAGTAAAATTAGATGGATTAGGAGCTGGTTGAAAGGAAAAAAGAAAGCATAGTAATTAATTTTTCCTTTTTTACTGGAATGAAGGCACAAGTGACATTTGTATGGATTGTCAGATGATAATAAGATAGGTAAGAAAGTAATCACATTAGATGATTAACTCCATCTTAATTCAAATCAAATAGTATAATATTTAATAATAATAATAAAATCTGACAGATGGAGTTCAAAAATGAACCTTAAAAGCAAAATAAGGGAAGTATGCTGCAATTACTTTTTGCTTTAAAAAATCTGGGGATTTTCAACAGATTGCAAACTCATTATGAATTTATATTGTGGCTATGAATGAAAAGAAAAAGAAAAAATAAATAGTAACATTATCTACATTAAGAAAGGCATAATATTCAGAACAAAGGAAGCAAAAGTTCCACAGTTCTCTGTCCCAACCATATTTGGAGCTGGCTTCTTGGGACCCAAGTGTTAGGATATTGGAGAGTATCCAGAGAAGATCCACTAGGATATAGAAGCACCTTGAACCCTTAACATGGAAGAATAATTTGAAGAGGCTAGACATATTTAACCAGAAGAAATTAAGACTCCTGGGATTTGACATCCTAGTATTTAAAGGATTATCAACGTGGATTTGTTCTATTTAGCCCCACATTGTAGAACTATGAACAATTTGCAGAAGTTTCAGATATTCAAAGATATACTTGACACTAGAAGAAACTCTCCCAAAATTTGAGCTGTCTAAAAATGGGATGAGGTGGTGACTCAAGAAGTTGTAGACTCCCTTTACCTGGAGGTCTTCAAATAGAGGCTAGATCCTCATTTGTTGAATATTTTAGAAGTCCTTTTGAGTCCATCCTGTTGAATATTTTAGAACTCTTTTTATCCATAAGCTAGAACAGGTGGTCTTTTCTAGCTCTCAAATTCTATGATTCTTTGTCTTTCCCCACATTATATTTCCTTATAAAATTTTCCCCTCTTTGTACCCCATCTTTTTTCAAAGAAGAAAAAATGATCAAAAAGAAGAAATATAAGAAGCAATAATAATCTGTAATGGAATGGAATGGAATCTGCTTCCATTTAAATTTGCCTTGTCCTTTCCTTCCTAGAAATCTCAGTTACTGGTCATTGCCCTTTCTTTCTCTCCATTTAATCTTCCCTTATGATGTACCTTCCAAAACTAAATTTTATTTTGCTTGAGGATATTTCATCTATTGTGTCCTGTTTAAACCGCGATCTTCCCTCTCCCATTCCACACCTGCTTTATCTATTTTAATATATTCCTAAAATCTTTTATATGTATGTATGTAAGGGGACAGATTCAACTCTACTTTATATGTTTCAGGTAAGAAGGAATTTTATGTGATTCCTGTTTCCCTACCTCCCTTCCTCCATGTTTGTATGTTATTCTTCTCACACATCCCTATTGTGAGAAATGATTGAAGTTCCATCATCTTCCTTCTTATTTTTTCTAAGTATATTCCTCTTTGTCTTTACTTTACTACCCCTAGGACCTCTATTTTTTTATTTAATTTCCTTTCTCAACTCCTGAAATTTCATTATGTTCTTGAAAAGTCCATTCTTTCCCTGATAGATTATAAAGATTGCATCATTTAACTCATTCTATTTGCTGAAATGTCTTCACTTTTCTATATTTCACAGTTTTTTTGTTTTCCTTTGAAGTTTCTACTCAACACAGATTCAATAAAATAAGATGCACAATTCAACAATATTAAAAATAACCACAGTGGAAAGATTACACAGAAAAAGGAAAATCAAAAGTGAAAATTTCAAAATTATAAAGAACAAACATACCTCAAAAGGAGAGACATTAGAAGAACTTCCCAACCACCCTTTCATGGAGATGAGAGATCTATGGTTGTTGCAAATTGTACAAGTGTTTGGACTTTTTTAATACATTGATAACTTGTGATGATTTTTCCTCTTCTTTTTTTTTATTCATTATATGGAATATCTCTCTGGGAGGGATAAGGAAAAGGGCAAACTATTAGTATATAAAACTATGGATATATATTTATACACACACATATATATGCATACATATGCATATATAAGAACCTATTGGGGAAAATTATTATGATATAAAAAGTAAAATTCCTCAAAAAACAGCTTATTTTGTTTCTATTTAGCTCTGTCATTCTATAGATAATATTTTGAAGTTTTCTTTTCCATTACAGACATTTTTTCCCTTGTAGGAGTATATTCACTCCTGTAGTATAAGTTTCTCTTGATTGTAAACTTTAATCTTTTGCCTTTGGGAACATTATATCCTTGATTTTCTCCTCTTTGAAGTAATTGCTGCAAAGTCTTGTGTGATCTTGAATGTGGCTACTTGGCATCTGAATTATTTTTTTTCTTTTGGTTGTTTACAGTGCTTTTTTTTTTTTTAATCTAAGACATTCTGGAGGATTTTGTTTTGGTTTGAGATTTGGTTTTGGCTGTGACATTCCTTGCAGTTTTTGCTTTGATTTTGTTTTTATTTCATAACTGGCAGATTTTTATTTTCATTTTAACTTTGACTTCTGGTTCAAAAAGATTCAGGCAATTTTAATTAATTTCTATCTTGTATTAGCATATCTAAGTGATTTTGTTTCATCATAATTTTTAGGGAGTCTGATGATTCATGAAGCATTTTTTTCTTCACCCATTTTCCAGATCAGTTGTTTCTGAAATTGTAGAACTACTTTTCAATCTTGTTGATTTTGTCCTAATATTTCCTGCTGTTTCATGGAGTCATTGGGTTGTTTCCTGCCTTCCAGCTCACAGACAAATCATTTCTTGTGTATTGTTTTCAATATTCTTTTGTAAACTATTTTTTCTAAGTCTTTTATCCATTTAAAAATACTTTTTTAAATTTTGCTTTTGCTTTTAAAATCTTTTGCTTTGTTTCTTCTAGTCATTCTGTAGTTCTTGTAACCAAACTACTATTTTTTCTGAAGCTTGGTTTGCATTTGTTGTGAAATTGTCTTTTCTTTTAGTGTGTACTTCTGAGGTATCTCTTTACACATATTTCTTCTTCACAGTATCCAATGTATATTTTCTTCTGTTTTACTCACATGTCCATCCTCAATTCCCAGGTTCAGGGCTTTGTTCCAAAGCTAAAATCTGGTACATACCACATTCTTGGATAGAACAGTCCAGTACTGTTTATTTTTAGCCTCAACTAACTGGTTTCCTGTCACAAACCTCCACCTACCCTGGTATGTCTACTTGAGTGATGACAGGTTTCAGGACCTACTTGAATTACCTGCTCTCTTTAGGGATCTTTGGAGTATTTGATCTTATATTGCTGTGTCCTTCTGGAACCCAGGGACATCTTAATCATAGTGTTCCTTCCTTCTAGCTCCATATTCATGATCAAAATAGATTTCTGTGGTTTTCTGATTCTCTCTGACAAGGCTTCCCTCATAACGCAGTCTAGACTTGTTGCCTCCTGGATAGAGCATCACAGGATTCAGAGCCTCTGTAACGTGTTTTCTACCTTCACAGTCATAGAGGCAGGAGGTTTCTGAGACCCCCTGGAACCTTCCAACTTGTATTCTTATCCTTAAGTTGATTTCTCTTATTGAAGGATCCCATGGGTCTATGGCTGTCTTTGCTTACCAAGTTTTCTCTTTGGATTTCTTCATCATTATTAAGTCTGGAACTATTTTTATAACTTTACTGCAGTGGATTTGTGAGAGCTTGGCTCCCTTGTAAACTTTCACAGTGCCATCTTAACTGGCAACCCACGAATAAAGGGAGAGAAAGAGAGAGAGAAAAGGTGAGAAAGAGAGAGAGAGAGAGAGAGAGAGAGAGAGAGAGAGAGTCAAACATAGAGAAAAGTTAGTGATGATTGAAGACAACCAAGAAGTAATCAGTGGACAGACAGATCTTTAGGGGAGAGATTGAGCAGGGAAAGAAGAAGATGGAAGCAAACTGCTGGAGAAAATGAAAGGTGAAAGAATTAAGGCATGCATAGAGAGGCCTGTGTGAGGGACAATTAGCAAAGGTCACCTCAAACCTCTGCGACCTTCAGTTTTCTCTTCTGTAAAATGAAAAGGCTGGCCTAGATGACCCTTTCTGGTTCTACATCTATGATTCTACTATAGGGTGATTGGGTTTTTTTGGTTTCATCTTTTCCCAAACTTTAGTGTTTTTTTTGCATTTTGATAACTAGCCTTTATAGATCAGGGAATTTTATACGCGTGAGGTAAATTGAATTTGAGGAGATATAGTCCATAGATCCTGCTTCACTGGCTGACGCTCCCACGCAATAATAACTACAAAGGTGGTACAATCAATAATTAAATTGAATTTAGTTGATTTAAAAGCAAACTTATAGAAATTTTATTAAAGAATGATCTGGACTTTCACTGAACGAGCTATAAAAGTAATTTTCCTTCTGACCTAATAATCTCAAAACTCAGAATATACCCTAAGGAAAATCAGGAAGAAAAAATTATATGCATAAAAAAATTAGAGCTATAATATTTATAATGAGAAAACACTGGAAATAGACTGAATGATGTTAAGGACACTGACTAATTCAATTGTGCTCTCTCCTAGGATCACTGGAATGCAGGCAAAAATGATAAATGTTGGGAATAAAAAAGATATATGTAGCAATTGATATGGAATAATGTAAAGCATATAAAGCAGGATTAAGGCAATATTTGTAATGGCTTGCAATATGCTAGAGAAGGAAAAACATACATGAAACCGAAAAATGAATGGGAAAGCAATGAAAGATTAGTTAAACTAAGGGAAGACTATGAGAGACAATTTCACCAAAGGACTGGTTTTGTGCTCGGTCATGATCTGAGACCTCCATTGGAAGAATTTAGGTCTCAAAGAGATGATATTATCACCTTTTTGTGGACTTCTCTTTGTGGAAAGGAAAAACAGAATTATTGTCTCAATTTATATTGATCTCTTTCATTAGGACACAACTGGATCAATTCAATTCAACAAATTGCTAACCATCTGTGTATGTGAAATATATGGTATATATAGCATTGGACATATAAAGTTTAAATAAGATATGATACCTATCTTACCTGTGCAAATAACTATGAATGATAAGAGCTTAAAATAAAATAATGTAGAATAAGGTCATAAAAAGGTGCAATGCTTTGTGGATGTCAAGGAGGCCATTCCTGACACTAGGTTGATCAGAGAAGGCTTCACAGAGAAAGATTTTCTTTGAATTGTGCTTCAAAGAATGGAGTGGAATTCATTAGTCACTGGGAAAGAAAGCATTCAGGGCACTGCATTTTGAGTGGAGTCATGGAGGTGGTAAATTATACTAACATTATAGAAGATAGTGGATTAACAAGATAGTTGAATTCGGTTTAAGTACTTTTAAGTTAAGTAGTAAAAAGAATCAGGACTGAAAAGACAGATTGAAGTCAGATTATGTTTTCATGGTGAGAGTGCCTGATCGGGGAAAGAAAAAATCCAAACACCTATGTAATGTCAATGCAATTGATATTCACAGTGCCTCCAGTGGCTGTGAATATGCCAGCACAGTTCTGAATCACAAAATATAACAGACTCTCTACATGGAAGACAGAACCAAAACAGTTATTCAAACACCACAAAGCCGAATCCCAACACCAGAAAACCAAATCCACCCTAGTAACAAAGAAATACAAATAAACACAATAACAATGCAAGGGGCTTATCATCTCCAAGCCTTCCCTCTGTTAGGCTTCCCACAAACCAGCTCCCTTAAACAAAATCACAAACTCTCCCATTCATGGTAGTTGCTGCTTGCTCTTTCTTTCCCATCTCTGACTGCTCTGACTCACTTCCTGCTCTACCTGTTCAGTATATTCATCCCACCACGGGTTCCATATAACTCAGACTCCCATGTGACCCAGGCAGGTCACGTGGGCCTATTAATGGATGAGAATGATCTTCCCACTTAAATTACCATTGCAACCTACTAGAGCTGCTTGAAATTTTTGTCAGTTTGTTTATCATGGAGCTTTTAAAGCAAGACAAAATTTTGTATGCATCTCTTATTTCCTTTAGTTGCATGTTTAATTTGTTCAATGCTACTAAGCCTTTCCAAATGAATTTAGTTGATACCAACAAATTAGGAAATAGACGTTGTCTCCTTTTTAAAAATTTCCATTTGTTTGTTGTGTTATGTGCTAAGATGGAGTGAGATCCTTAGATCTCTTCCATATCATAATCAAGCCAAGTGTTCTGTATATGATTGGAGGTTTTATTTGGTGACATCTTGCTGAAATGTTGTTCACTGCTTCCTGCACATGCTTTGTAATGTTTGTAATGAAATTCAGGCTTCCTCCAGATCTCTATTGTAATTCTGTACTTTACATGTAAATTATATTTGAAAGTACTCAGTCTTTCCCCAGTGGTGATTAAGGCTTAAAAAGGGGGGGAGGAGGGAAGGTTCATTTATTTGTTTTTTAATGTTAGCCTCATTAGAGGAAGAATTGCTTTTTTAGCTTTTAAGAAAACAAAAGTTATTTATGCATCACACACATACAAACATACTGGGCATCCGGGCTCAGAGTTCTGGGCTAATCATCTGCTTCATGTAGGATTTCAACATATATATTTTCATCCTTTTATTTTATTTTATGACTTAAATTTGTTTCTTTGTTTATAGTTTTCAGCATTCATTGACACAAAATTTTGAGTTCCAAATTTTCTCCCCATCTTTCCCCTTCTGCCACCCCAAAATGGCATGCATTCTAATGACTTCTTCCCCTGGTCTGCATCTCCCCTTCTTATCCCCTTCCCCTTTTCTTTCTTGAAGAGCAAGATGAATTTTTATACTGCATGTAAAAACAATTTTTAAGATTTGTTTTTAAAACTTTGAGTTCCAAATTTTCTGCTTTATTCCCTCTCCACCCACCCCTATTGAGAAGGCAAGCAATTCCATACAGGTTATATGTGTCATTATGCAAAAGGTCTCCATAATAGTCATGTCGTGAAAGACTGACTATATTTTCCTCCATCCTATCCTGCCCAACCAATTATTCTATTTTCTCCTTTGACCCTGTCCCTTTTCTAATGTGTTTGCTTCTGGCTACCCCTTACCCCATTCTGCCCTCCCTTCAATCATTCCCCCCTCTTATCATCTTCCCCCCCTACTTTCGTATAGAGTAAGATACCCAATTAAACCAAATCTGATGAGAACAACCAAGTTTCACTCATTCCTTCTCGTCTCCTCTCTCTTCCCCTCCGTTGTGAAACCTTTTTGTTGCCTCTTCTATGTGAGATAATTTATCTCATTCTATCTCTCCCATTCTCCTCCCAATATATTCTTCTCTCACCCCTTAATTTTTTTATATCATCCCTTCAAATTCAGCTGTGTCCTCTATCTATCTATCTGTTTATCTATCTATTTATCTCCTTCAATTACCCTTATATTGAGAAAGATCTCATGAGTTACAAATATCATCTTTTCATGTGGAAATGTAAACAGTTCAACTTTAATAAGTCTCTTATGATTTCTCTTTCTTGTTTATCTTTTCATGCTTCTCTTGATTTTTGTATTTAAAAGTCAAATTTTCTATTCAGCTCTGACTTTTTCATCAAGAATACTTGAAAGTCCTCTATTCCATTGAATATCCATATTTTCCCTTGAAGAATATTACTCAGTTTTGCTGTGTAGGAGATTCTTGGTTTTAATCCTAGCTTCTTTGTCCTCCAGAATATCATATTCTAAGCTCTTCAATCCCTTAATGTAGAAGTTGTTAGATCATGTGTTATCCTGATTGTATTTCCACAATACTCAAGCTGTTTCTTCTGGTTGCTTGCAATATTTTCTCCTTGCCCTTGAACTCTGGAATTTGGCTAGTGTATTCCTATGAGTTTTCCTTTTAGGATCTTTCTCCAGAGTCAATTGGTGGAGTCCTTCAATTTCTATTTTACCCTTTGGTTCTAGAATATCAAGGCAGTTTTCCTTGATAATTTCTTGAAAGGTGATGTCTAGGATCTTTTATTTTAGCATGGCTTTCAGTTAGTCCAATAATTTTTAAAATTCTCTCTTCTAGATATATTTTCCAGATCAGTTATTTTTCCAATGAGATATTTCACATTGTCTTCTATTTTTTTCATTCTTTTGGTTCTGTTTTTATAACGTCTTGATTTCTCATGAAGTCATTTGCTTCCATTTGCTCTGTTCTAATTTTGAAGGAATCATTTTCTTTCAGTGAGGTTTTGGACCTCCTTTTCCATTTGGCCAATTCTGCTTTTTAAGGCATTCTTCTCTTCAATGGCATTTTCCACTTCTTTTGCATTTGGGTAATTTTTTTTTCTATTTTTAAGGTGTTAATTTCTTCAGTATTTAGGGAGTCTCCTTTAGAAAGCTATGAACTTGATTTTCATGATTTTTTTGCATCATTCTCATTTCTCTTCCCAGTTTTTCCTCTACTTCTCTAACTTAATTTTCAAAATTCTTTTTGAGCTCCTCCATGTCCTGCAACCAATTCATATTTTTCTTGGAGGCTTTTGATGCAAGAACTTTGACTCTACTGTCCTCCCCTGCTTGTATGCCCTGATCTTCCTTGTCACCAAAGTAAGATTCTATAGTCTGAGTTCTTTTATGATGTTTACTCATCTTCGCAGCCCAACACTTGACTTTCTAACTCTTTGTCAAGGTAGAACTCTGCTTCCAGTGGCAGTGGGGATGGGGGTGCATGTACTGTCCCAGGTTTCAGCTGCTTGTATCAGCCTCTTGATCCACTATCATTTGTGAGCTCAGAGATCCAAAAGTAGCTTCTGCCATTGTTGCTACTGCTGCTGCTGCTGTTGCCATCACCCCCACCATCCTGGGCCTTGGACCATACCAGGCCCGACTGCACAATCCTCTTTCACCCAAGTCCCATAGAGTTTTACCACTGACCTTTTTGGTGTTTGTTGGTTGAGAAGTCTGGAGCCACAGCTACCAGTGATTCAGTCCCCTGAGCACTGCTTCTGCTGGTCTATACTGGTGCAGCCTATGCTGGACTGTACTCTGCTCCCTGCCCAGTGTGAAAGACCCTTCCTGTCAAGTTTCCATGTTGTCTTGAGCTGGGAATTTGTTTCACTCTGTTGTTTTGTGGGTTCTGTAGTTCTAGAATTTGTTTAGAGTCATTTTACAGCTATTTGAAGGGCTTTGGAGGAGAGCTCAGGGAAGTCTCTGCTTATACTTCACCATCTTGGCTCTGCCTCTCCAACACATACTTTTTAGAGGCTATGAAGTTTTTCCAGATTCCAATGGTCGTTCAAAGGACTGTCAATGTTGGGTTCTCCTAGCAGGATCTGGAGAGACAATAGGATGGTCATGATGTTATGCAGGGCTATCCACTTTTCCTTCAGGATGTCCAAACACATTGCCTTGGTTATTCACATTGGGATGGTGACAGCTATCCATAATTTAGAATAAGTTTAAATGTCAATAACTCCAAAGGAACTGTTGGACATCCTTCTCTTGTGGTCTCCAAGTTACATCATGTGGTATTCTGATTTTGGAAAACTTTTTGAAGAATTGTATAGAATTCATCTCAATCTGGATGCATATATCTAAATAATTGTAATACAATATTGTTTAAAAAGTCTGACTCCACATGCAGTGTTCTTTCTGTTGTACCAAATTGCTTTCCAATGGATTTAAAAAAAACATATCAAGTGTCACAATAACACAACACGAAAATAGCTTCAGGTGGGACAGGGGAGGGGAGTGTAGAATCATCATCACTGGAAAGGAGAGGAGAGGACATGAAAGGTCAGGATTGTAGATAAGAATACAGGAGAAGATAAGAAAAGTCAGGAAAGCAGAGGATAGGAGAAGATGAGAGAGGAGAACATCACCACTTTAGGAAAAGAAAACTATCTCTCCTGTATGATTCAGAGCAGGGAGCCATAAGAAGTAGATGAAACTCAGGATTTTTATTGCTAGAAGGGACTTTAAAGTTCATTTATTTCAGTCCTCCAATTCTACAGATAAAAATTCATTAGTAGATCTCAGTTCTTCCTGGTTGCCACTACCATAACCCTTGCTTTCCTTTCTTGGTTTCCTAGGAGAGAAAGGATCTCACGTATGAACTATATACATTTATTTACTTGCTCTGCTCAAGACTTCCTTATTATCTTCTACAATTTCTTCAAAGGTTTAGGGGAGAGTAAAGGACTGCTCCCCATGGTAAACATTAATCTTCCTATAGTCCCCAAATTATGTTTCTATGGGCCTATGAAAGAATGATCACATACTTAACATGCTCTGACATTTATACTTCTGTGGCATCTGAGAACCACAGAGGTCTTCTAACACAACACGTGTATTTATTTCCCTTTACAAAATTTCTAACGTGTTTTTTTTTTGAAAACATTAAGTGAGTTGGGAGTTCACCATCTTCCAAGACAATACATGTTTCTTTTAGATAGCTCTGAGTTTTCCTTGGGTAACTAGGTAGTGCAGGGGATAGAGCGCTGGGCCAAGAATCAGAAAGATTCATCTTCCTGAGTTCAAATCTGGTCTCAGATACTTAGTTGTGCGACCCTAGACTAGTCATTTAACCTTGTTTGCCTTGGTTTCCTCATCTTTAAAAATGAGTTAGAGAAAGAAATGGTAAATCAGTATGGTATCCTTGCCAAGTAAAACTAAAACGTGGTCCCAGAGAGTTGGACACAACTGAAATAACTTCAACAACAATTATATTTTAGGGCAGTTAGGTGGTCTGGGTACCTGGGGTTAGGTGGCATTTAGTGCTGGGCCTGAAGTCAGGACTACTCACCTTCCTGAGTTCAAATCTGACTTCAGATTCTTACTAGCTGTGTGACCCTGGGTAAAGTGACTCAACCCTATTTGCTTTAGTTTCCTTATCTGCAAAAGTGAGCTGGGAAAAGAAATGACAAAATACTCCAGTGTCTTTGTCAAGAAAACCCCAAATGGGGTCACAGAGAGTCAAAAATGACTGAATAACAACAAAAAATTTTCCTTCTTTTAATTATAAATTTGTCTCTTTACGGCCCCCACCCATACCCTGTAGCACCAAGTAGAACTCTAATCCTCTTTCAAAAGACAATGCTTCAAATATGTGAAAATAACTATCATGTCTCCCCTAATTCTTCCCCAAAGGCAACTCATGCTATGATGACATGAAATGTACCTCAGGGCCCATAGACACATGTACATTTATCAGCATTCGTCATACCAAATTAAAATCAGTTTTGAAAAGTATTCAAAAGAGACACTAAGAATCATTCATTTCCTTTTCTCAAGCATAATTACCTCTTCAAACAGGCAATACTTCTAATAGCAAAGGGGCCCAGTCAGGGTATTTCTGAGTATAATTTGCCAGGGGAGAGCTCCTTGAAGAATCCTTCTTGGAGCCCTATTATCTAAATTTAAGTAATTGGTTATGGAAAATATATGCTTGTGCACCTCTGATGACAATGACCTCGAGCTGTTCCTGTGTTTTGTTCTTATTCCTGGAACACCAGCCGCCTAGAACACAGCATACATCTGCTTTACTATCCACAGTTACTTTCATTCTGCTCCTGGAGCAAACTTCCAGTGGGCATTGGGATATATAAAAGCTAATTTGTGGGTTTATGCCAGAATTTTACATCAATGGTTTGCCTTAGGCTTTATAATGCAACTGGCTGGTGTGTAATTAGCCATAGTTCTTACATCTTGATTCTGAGGGGGCACAGGAAAAAGGGTTAGTGTTCCCTACAGAAGGTTCCTAAAAGCTGTAATTTGCTTCCATAGGTGGGCATTCCAGCTAAGATGAAGGTGTACGAGGCATGTGGCTAGGCCAGGGCTTTCCAGGCCTTTCAAATACATGAGGGACTTAAAAAAGTTTTTTAAAAAAAATCCTCCCATGGAAGTAATTGTAATATTAGCATCCATTTTTTGAGAAGATACATGATGCTACATGTCTATTATGAATTGAAAAATGCTTTTAAATATATTTGTATGTTATCACAGAATATCTGAATATATTTCAAAAGTAGTAATCTATAGCTATATAAGATAAATTCTTTATTCAGTGTCCAGAAGAGATGTTTGTTTATTTATTACAATTCCATGACTGCATATTTTGTTAGCACTAAGTCAAGAGGCAACCTGGTATTGTAGAGATCTGGCTTGGAAGTCTAAAAGTCTTGGGTTCAAGTTTTGCTACTAACCAAACCCAGCTTTGTGAACCTGGCCAAGGTAGTTAATAATGTTCTGAGCAATTCTCTAAGATTTTAAATTGCAAAGAAGGTGTTGAGTCACTTTGATATAGAGTTTCCTTACCTAGGAGTTCTCTACACCAAAAAATCTCAAAAGACCCAGCCCCTTTCCCTAAGTAAAAATGGCAATGCTTGCTTGCATGTCAATTTGTGGATTGCTTTTGCAGACCTCCCAGGGTCTTTGAACTTTCTTTGAGAATAATCATTGGCCTAGGCATGGTCCTTATGAGGATACATTCATGCGGGAATTCTAGTTTTGTTGGGATTTTTTGAATGTAACATAATAGGATTGAATTCACTAGTATCCAAGGTCCTTTCCCTATGATTCTATATTCCTAGGCTTAGGCTTTTCTCCATGAAAACATCCAGTAGATAGGTAATAACAATGTTTGTTTGTTTGTTTGTTTTACAGCCACAGAACCAAGGCTTCAGGCTGGCCTCCTCCCTCAGGCACCTGGAGTTTGAACCAGGTGCCACCTTATGGATGGGAGATGACGGCAAACAGAGATGGAAGAGACTACTTCATCGAGTAAGTTGACTAGACCTATAGTAAAAACTTGATTAACTGGATCTCTCCATCACCTAGAGCAATTTTGATCACTCTACTGTTGGGACAAAGAAGGAAATGATGACAAAAGAAGTTCATATTCTGGATTTATATTAAAAATAAAACATACACATGTGCACATGTGAGTGCCTGCACACATGCACATGCAGATAATTTCCAGGAAAGCCATGGTCAGTATGTATTCAATCAAATGTATGTACTTTGACACCCCACTAATTACAGTACTGCACTAGAATTCATGTGAAAAATGACTCAGCGAGACTGAAAAATGTTTACTCATCAAAGGAGTGCATTATATTCATGCTATTCTACTTAGTAATATGATGAAAGTAGACTGATTCAATTTAGAAATACTTCCACAAAACAAAGATTAAACTAGAATGTGTATGTATTACAGCGATATCAAACTCACTGACCTGCCAACCCTGAACCAGATTAAAATTTAATTGGGAAATGTTTAACAAAGTAAATAATACAACAAAAGTAGTGTTAATTTGTGGTCTTCTAAGTCAATATGTGCCCAACAGGGGATTTGTTCCTATTTTAGCTTGACACTGTTACTCTAGCAAGAATGTGGGTAAGCAAAGTAATTCCATTTGCCGAGCATTCCAGTTAACTAAAGTTTAATTTCCTGTCCTACATTGCCACAACTACTATTTCTTCCTCCCATTACAAAAAAAAACAAAAACAAAACTATCTTGTTCAGAGAGTTAAGATATAGCATTCAATTGTTCAAATAATGATTATTTATTAATCATTTCTTGAGCATTTAAACACTATGTCCTAACTCTTTGACATGGTATTGAATAAGTTATTTTGGTTATTTTATGATATATTTACCCTCTTTACCACCCCCAAATAAGTAAGCGGCTAGAATATAAAGGTCTAATTGATTCATCATTTATTCCTAACTCAGACTGACATGACACATACTTAATTTTATTCAGGTGCAGAAATAGATTTGAAGCTGAAGTGCTCATGATTTTAATAACATGACAGATACTTGTACTCTGTGCTCTAGTGGGGAAATTATTTCTTGTGCCCTTCTGGAACATATGGAAACTTATGGGCTAAATTTCATTCTAGTGGGATTTATGCAAAGCTGTTTAAATAGCTGGATCCAAGAAGCAAACATTGTTAAATATGAAGTTTTAATCCCGGATTCTATCATCTGAGAAAGAGATCTCCAGTGGTGTTCCCACAGGGATCTGTATTTGGCCCTGACTTTTAACATTTTTACCAGTGATTTGCTTAAGGCACAGATGGCAGGCTTACAAAATTTGCATATGACATAAAGGTGGGAGGGATTGCTAACACAGTGCATGACAGAGTCAGGATCTGAAATTATCTTGACAAGGTAGAATCTAATAAGATGAAATTGAAGAGGGACAGATGGAAAATCTTATATGTGGCTTTAAAACATTGTCTTTATAAGTATAAGACAGGAGAAAATGACAATTTGAAAAAAAAAGATCCAGTGGGCTTCATGGACTAAGAACCAGAGAGTGAATAGCTTAATAAGACAACCACAGAAGTAATAAGAGCCTCAGTCAGATAAAGAAAGGTACAGTGTCCATATTAAAGGAAGGTGAATTTTCTATCCTAATTAGTCATACATCTGTAATATGGAGCAATAATGATCTGGAGCAAATGCAGAGCCAAGCAACCTAGATAGTCAAGGCTCTTAAAATCATGTCATTTCAGGCATGGTGACGACAAAGCTTCAGAGGGACAAGATAATTGCCTTCTAATTTTAAAGGG
Organism: Notamacropus eugenii; assembly: GCF_028372415.1. NCBI lineage: Eukaryota > Metazoa > Chordata > Mammalia > Diprotodontia > Macropodidae > Notamacropus > Notamacropus eugenii. The sequence goes on along the minus strand of NC_092876.1, from coordinate 378,901,926 downwards.
CTGTCATATGGAAGAGGGGGCTAACTGTATTCTTTGTACCAGAGAACAGAATGGAATTAGGAACAGTAAGGAGATATTTCAAAGAAGCAGATTTAGATGATCATATGTAAAGGAATTTTAGATTTCATTAAGAAAATTTCCTAATAATGAAAGATATTCAGAAGTGGAACAACTTTCCTCTAGAAGTAATGACTTCTTCCCCACTACTTCAAGCAAGGACTGGGTGACCTCTAATTAGGTAGTTTATGGTTGGTATTATTGTTCTTCTGTAGGTTTGATTAGATGGCCGGTGAGGTCCTTTCCAACTCAAAGATTCTGTGCCTCATGAACTTGTGTGGAACTCTCAATACTCCCAAATATCACCATGTATCTGCTCCAAGGGAGAGTAGATGTATCTGTGTGAGGAACAAATTGCATTCAAAAATTTAAATAATTAGGCAAAAGTTTGATTTTGTTTGACAACTTTGAATTTGGAATGAATGTATTCTTCCAGCTTGCCCAAGGTAGAAAGTAAATATGTCAACTATCCTACTGAGCCATTTATTTGGATTAAAAGTCCTAATTCATTGAACTTCTTCTCCCAGGACCATAGCTATCAAGATGGCCTTGATTCATTGACTAAAAATGTAAAGCTTTTAGATGGAAAAAATAAAAGATTTGCTGGAATGAATGCTGTTTTTAAAATGAATTGATAATGAAGTTTTTGGAGCTATTTATCAGATCCTTTAGTTTAAAATCAATTTTTGTAGGTTGGACTTTTGGTCTGTATCTCATCCAGTCTGGATGTTTTTGATCAATAAGTAGAAACCTAAACAGAAACAAGTTGATTTGAGGTCATAGGTCTGAAGTCAGCTTCATCTTTGTGTATTTCTACTCATCTTGTTGACATTTTAAAGGACTTATCCTTGTGTTGATTTAACATTGATGCTGTATTATGACGCAGAGAGACCAAAGCCCTACCTAATGGACAGGCTTTCAATGGTCACTAATTAAGAAAGTTTTTACAGACCAAACTTGACCAGTAGAACTTTTTCATTTGCTTCTCACCTCAAAAACCTTTAAAATTTCATGGTGTCAAGGAGTTTGAGTCAGATCCTCAAATCTCTCTCTGGTTGGATTCCTACTCTGTCACTAATTAATTAAATAAATACTGGTCATCATTCCAGTCTTTCTTTACCTACTGACTACTCGTAGAGTCACAAAGACATCTTCTAATTGCTTACACATCCATGGAACTATGGTGTGCTGGCTGAATGCATTACTTTCATTAGTCTTAGAAGTAAAAAGGACATTTTGAAAGTTAATCTGTGATTGGCAATTGGCACCTTAATAATTAATTTTGCCGTCTTGTATAATTCCTTTTGAAAGTATCAAGATCTTTTATTTTTTTTAAATAAAAAATGCTTCTCTATCGTTACTTTAGCAAAGTCTGGATATGGGTTTGATTAGTTCAGTGAAATAGGAAGCTTCAGAACAGAGACAGAATCTGCAGTTCAAAGTCAGAGTCTGGTGGCTAAATAATGAGTCAGCTCAGTCCAAAAGGAATTTGGTAGAAGAGATCAAGTAGAATAATGATAGTCTTGGTGAAGGTTCATGCTATATAGGAATGAGGTCAAGAATGTGAGTATGTTAACCCTTAAGAAGAAGAAATTTGGAGGAAAGATGATAGCTGTATGTAGCTGAAGGGCTATCTCATTAATAAGACATTAACTGATGAGCAATTATTGAGTGTCTACCATTCTCTAGTACTAGGCAATAGAAATAGGAAACAACCAAAAAAAGGAACCAGTTTCTTCGCTCAAAGAGCTTATACTCTATCTGGGGATCAGATTCATTCTGACTCACTGCAGTGGGCAGAATTCAGAGCAGTGGTCGGAGACAGAGTTCTTCTTCACTTTCAGCATAGTTTGGATGACAGGCTGTTGTTGAATGTGTAATAGAAGGGATTCCCTTCATGCAGGAACAAAATTATGTCAGAGAAGGAGCAATTCACCTCATTTGGTACTGTTTGATTAAGGATTCTTAAATGGATGGACTGTGAAGTCTCTTTCAACTCTTCAATTCAGTGATGGCACCTTTCTATCAAAATATGATTCTGAAAGGCTCAAAGCTTGTGAAAAGTGACTTATTGCTAGGTGTCACAATAGATAGAGCATTGGGCCTGAAAGATGTGAGTTCAAATTCAGCTTCAGACATTTGCTAGCTATGTAAACCTAGGCAAGTCACTTAACCTCTATCTGCCTCACTTTCCCCAATTTTAAAATGAGGGTAATAGAAGTTAACTCCCAGGGTGGTTGTAAGGATTAAATGATATTGCATATGTGCCTATACATTTTAGAAAAGCTTATTTTTAAACTTAAAATAGATCAGTTTTATATTATGTCCATCTGAGTGAAGGGAAATGGAAATGGAGCATAAGAAAGAGGAGAGAAAAGAAGGAATATGCTAAGGGGAAGAAAGAAAGGAGAGAGAGAAAAACAGTAAACTGGCAGACAAGGAGGAAAAGATCACAAGTCAATGTGTTCTACCCAACTACTTGCTCACAAAACACGTGTGACTTCTCAGTTCCCAAAGGAAGGAAAAGTTCTTTCCCCTACCATGGGGTAGTGCAAGGAAGGTTTTGGCCTTGGCCTGCTCCCAACTAAGGGTCTTGCCTTCCTCATCCACAAGTCTTCCAGATCCCTTATTAGAATCTAATAAATGCTCAGGTCAAACCTTTGTGTTTCTATAATGAACAGTTTACCCTATGAATAAAGAGCAGAAGTAGCTGCAGGTCGATGTTTGATGCAATTGTAAAATAAGAGGAATTTGACCTCATATTGCTGACCTCACCAAGAGATGGAATGAACTGAAGAACTATTAATTATAAAATTATAAGCCTGAGATTCTCTATCCATAGTTCAAAAACTGGAAAACTATCCCCTATCCCCTTTTAAACAAGTTCATAGGATAATAGATTTACAGTTGGAAGCTACCTGGGAGGTCTTTGGATCCAGCACCTTCATTGTTTTTTTGTTTTTTACAGTAAAGACAGTAAGGCTTTAAAAATAAGTGAATTTAATAAGTGATTTGCCTAAGATCACATAGATAGTAACAGCTTGGATTTGAACCCAGGCCCTCTGATTCCAAATCCATCCCACTGTTAAAATTAAATAAGTAAATTAAAATAATATTATATAAAGACTTCACTAATTTTTTGTAATATAGCTTTTAAGATAAAATCATTTTATCTTATAGGAAGATTATAGTTTATAGGGAAAAAAATCTACATATGAGCCAGATATAAGGTCAAAGAAGTGCTATTTACTGTAAGAAAGGTCGATGTATCATTGTTTGGTTTTGCTGAATTGTAGTGTTTTTTTCTTTATAAATCTTCATTAAAAGAAAAGGTTAGCTTGAATCAGGAAGGCTGAAAGGCCATAACAAAAAATAAACTAAATGTAAAAGAAAAGATATCTATTTTTTAAACTTTTAAAAGATGAAATAGGTAAAGTGGTGATAAAGTGGTGAAAATAGATTGTGTGACTTTTGGGAGGAGGTAATGAGGTCATTTGTATACCACATAAAGGATGACTCTTAAAGTCACAAAGTTAGCTAGTTTATTTTATCCTTGGCTTTTCTTTCTAGGCATCATTATTACATGACTCAAAGTGGTGTCATTGGGTCACATACACACCCTGTTCTTCTATAGAGAACTCCCATAGTAATAAATTAAATTGAGCCATTATCTCCTAATGCAGATTTACTTTTTTTGTAAGGTGATCAGAGTTAAGTGACTTCCACACAGCTAGTAAGTGTCAAGTATCTGAGTCTAGATTTAAACTTAGGTCCTCTTGACTCCAGGATTAGTATTCTATGCACTGCATCTACCTAATTGCCCCCCAGATTAACTCTTAATTCTGGCCAATGAACAGCTGGAAATTGGTAATGGAAGATTAGAGTTCTCTTGTTAGTGTTAATATTGCCCAGTTTGATGGGGATTTAGCCATTACCACCAAACAAAGTGTGCAGTAGCCAATATAAAATGTATAGGGAATTGTGAAGTCTCTTCCAATTCTTTGATTCAGAGATAGTACCTTTCCTTCAAAATATGATTCTGAAGGGCACTTAGGTATTTAGATCTGAAGGAACACCATCTGAAAAACTGGAATGTCTATGTATTTAGGTGTGCCTGTATGTAAATTTTTAGCTTCTGCAAACACCAAGAAGAAAATGAGCTAATAGAGTACAGTGGGAATTTATTATTATGGAATTTGGAAGTCACAAAGACCTAACTTTAATCATTAGACTGTGAGATCTTTGATAAGAGGGACTACCTTTTGCCTTTGTCTTGGTATTCCCAGCAATTAGTACGGTGCCTGACACATAGCAGGTGCGTAATAAATGAATATTAACTAAATGTTTACCCAGCCGATCTTTTTGTAAATTTTCATAATATGCTTCTGCCTGTTTTAATAGAATTATGTCCCTTCAACATTCTTTGATAGCCACAGGATCTGAGATTTAGAACTTGAAGGGGTCTTAGAGGGCTTCAAATACAACCTTCTACTTTTACAAATGAGGAAACTGAGACTGAGAGAATTTCCCTGTATCACACAGTAAGCATCTAAGACAGGTTTTAAATCCAAGCCTTTTTGTCTTTAAGTCCAATAACATATTTACTATATGATATTTGGGCTGGTTTTTTTTTTTTGAGGGGGCAGATTTTTCTTGGAATTCATCTCAGTCTTTTTCCTGTTCAATTCATCCTTCTCAGATAGGTTGAAGTAATCTTCCTAAGGCACAAATCTTAATGCCATCTTCTTCACCCTACAACCCCTCTCACCTTGAGAAAAATATATAATATCCTTATATAAGGTTAGTAGATAAGGTTTTCCATAATATAGTTCCAACCTTTCTTCCTAGATTGATTTCATGACTATTCTCCTTTCTGATCCAACTTTCCAACCAAGCTAGACTTTTAAACTATTTCCAGACCTCAATGTGCCAGCTTCCATTTTTTGGCATTTGTGCTATCCATCTCTGATGACTAAATGTACTCTCTTAATCTCTATTTTTCACAAACATTCAATAACTCAGCTCAGATTCTGCCTCCTTCATGAAGCCACCTTTGACCTTTAGAGGTCCTTACTGAAATTTTCTTAGTGTATCACATCTGGTCTCCTCTTTGGTCCGTGGTGCATTACAGTGTAGTACTTGTCTCTGTCTGTGCTGTCCTTACTCACTCCTCCCCTCACCTGGCCAATACCACCTTGCCATTTTTTAATCTTAGCTAAAGACCATGAGTATCACAAGCAACTAATCAATACCTTGTTAATTGAGTGATGTACATATTTACACTGTGTATGACAGTTCCTTTCCTTTCATCCTGTCAGAACCTAATGATCTTCTGTTAAAGAGTAGTGAACACCAAGTTAAGATACAATATATACAGAAACTTGCTTAATTTACCCATACACTGAAGACTTCAACGTCTTACATTTCCCAGGCTGTGTTTCTTTCAAATGGTCAAACACTAAAAGATTCAAAAAGATTAAATGTGCTACCTTTTCTTTACTAGGAATAAAAAGTGGCAAAGGAACACATTGGGAATCTCTATTCATGTTCCTATGGTGGGGGGGGGGGCATTTTAGGGAGATGGTTTGGTCCATTACATGGGTTAGAGGGATTTCTAACCACAGGATTAACTAATAAAATTATGTCAGAGAAGGAGCAATTTACCTTATTTTGTATTGTTTAAGGATTCTTAAATAAAACCTATCACTTCCTAGTGCTCACAATGAATCCTTACATAAAGCACAGATAATGTGCTTGTTGCCAGAGCAGAAACTGCCTTTGAGTTAAATGGGTTCGTTGCAATCCCATACATCCATTCAAGTGGAAGGAGACATATTATAATTTTGAAATTGGAGGAACAAAGAAAATGCGATAACATCATTACATGAAATGAAAGGTAATTATGTAGTGTCAATGCAAATGCTTCCCAGCCTGAATGTTCTGAGATGTTTATTCCCTTTGCTGAACCAAATTTGGCTCCTTTCAAAACTGACAACACACCTATCTGCTGAGTTAATAATGGCAGCTCCCTGCTGGAAGGTAACAGTTTGCAGAACTGAGAGAAGAGCTTTTAGTGTGAAAGCTAAGGAGAGACACTATCATTCCCTGTCTCCCTTGGCCGACTGCAGAATGACCTGGGATATGTAAACTTCCCAAATGCCAGGATCAAATCAGAGTCTGCTTTATTTTGATCTGATTTCCTTAGACTGCCATCTATTCCAGGAAGAATCTCCTGAGACGTTTTGCTTGTCTCTCTAATGGATCCCAGGGATGGTGATCATCTGACACCACTGACGTGCACCTGATTGCAACAAACAAACAGTGGAATTCAGTAAACATGTGGTCCCAACAATACTCAGCACAATTAACTGCTCACCTTAGCCAGGCTATTTTCTTTTCTGTTATTAGGTAGCCCCTAGGGGCATACGTGGTGAGTCGTAAGAGCCACTCAGAGCACAATGCCTGCTGACCTGTGAAGAACAAAACCACCTGCCAAAGCCAGGTTTTCATAGCAGACTGTAATTGATATATTACCTTGAGGCTCCTGGTCACCCTTTGACTCCTTTGAGCAGTTTCTGGTACACTCGCTTCTATGTTGAGCCAACCCTTAGAGAGAGCAATTTTGATCATAGCTTGTGGCACTTGCAGGGTGAAAAACTCTACAGACAACTGGGCACCCTGGCTATGGTTCCAACCAAATGGACTGACCTCAGAGGACACAGAACATTTTGGCAGTAGGTGTGTCTTCCCTACTAAATGAGAAAGAGAAGGGAAGGGGCCTGGTAGAGGGTTATGAAAGAATCCTTAGTGTACTAATTGAAGTCTATGCATGCTGTAGAACAGGGCTTAACCTGAAGTTAGTGAATTTGTTTGTATTTTTTCTTAGTATTTCATTATTTTAAATTTTATTTTATTTAATATTTGATAAATATAATTTTAAGATAAATATAACTGGTTTCCCTTGTAATCCTATTCATTTTATGCATTTAAAAACATTATGCTAAGAGCAAGTACATATACTCCACCAAATTGCCTTAGGGCTCTATGACAAAAAAAAAGGTTAGGAACATTTGCTATAGAGAGTATAATTACATACATATTATTTACTATATGACTCTGATATAGAACCCCTCCCCTCAGGTTTAAGTTTGTTCTCATTAAATATTTTAAGAAGTTTGCTAGAATGGCCCTTTTTCTAACTCTTTGCAGTCTTAATAATGGCTGCATCTTGGTGGTGAGTCTTGGCTGAATAACAAGTCACACATGCAAACCTATAAAAGTTTCTTACAGGAGGGTACTGATGCTTTCCCAGACTTAATAAGATTCCATCATGTGCAAGTCACTCAATGTAATTCCTAACCAAATGCCATCCATATATCTAAGTGCTAACCACCTATTCATGTCAGCAATTCCTGAAAGACCACCATCATTCTTGCTTTAATTATAAATTAAATTTATATGTATATGCATAATTATTTTATAATTATATAAATTTTATATTTATACATAAAATATATATTATATATGTGTATATAATATGTGTATAATAGTTTAATTATAAATAATAGATTAAATAAATCTTAGCATTAGAAACAAAATCACCAATATCTGCCTCATGGATGCTCAAAAGAACCCAGTGGACTCACCTTTCCTTTCTTTGAAATGCTTTTTTTTTTTTCCAATATCTGAAAAACTTGTGATTCTTTGCACCCTTGATCTCCATTCTCACCAATGCAAACACCAGCAATCCATGGGCTGCTATGTTGTGTAAGCCTGACCTAGAGCTTCACCTCCTGATAACGAGCCAAAAGTTCTTTAAGATCTTTAAGCAAAAGTGGTCTGGTAAATATTTAACAACTGACACTCTGGGAGGAAAAAAAAAGGCAGTCAGACACACTTCTAAATTTATTCTACTTTATTTCTCCATCACTTTAGGTCTAGAGCAGGGCTTCTTAAACTACAACATGGTTGGGTGCTGCCAGAAGCACTTCAGATCCATTCCTTGTTTGATTTTTAATTAATTTTTGGTCATCGCATGTTCAGAAACCATTTACTCTTGTCAAATTTTTCACAGCCCCACATAGGGTTTCAGCCCACAGTTTAAGAAGCACTGATCTAGACAATCAAGAAAACAATAGATCAAGAATTTAGCAATCAGTTCTAGATGACTAAAAGAATCTCCAGTAAATCTCTATAATGCTTTGAGCAATAGACTGCCTAGATTCTTGGGCTCCTGAGGGCAAGTATAGTGTTTTTGGCCTTTCTTTGACTTACCAATACTTAATGCAGTATCTACCATATATGGTATCATATTTATTATTTAGTTAATAAATGTTTCATTAATGCTTTGTTGGCAGTTAGGTGGGAGCATTGGGGTCAGAAAGACCTGAGATCAAATTCAGCCTCAGTCATTTAATAGCTGTACAATCCTTGGAAATCAATAAACCTCTATCTGCCAAAGTCTCCTCAGCTATGAAATTGGGTTCATAATACTGCTTGCTTCACAGGGTTATTGTGAGAATTGAATGAGATCATATTTATAAAGAGCCTAGCATGTAAATGGTGCTTTATAAGTGCCTATTCCTTTCCCCTTATTGACTGACCAATTGAATTGACAGCCTGATAATACTACCAGATATTTTTTTTTTTTTACTAACCCTACATTCGCGAGCTCCATGAGGACAGGATTTGTCCATCAATCAATAAATATTTATTAAGTTCCTACTGTGTGCCAGGCACTGTGCTGAGCACTAGGGATACAAAGGAGGGACATGTGTATTTGGGGAAAGAATGAGACAGTTTGGAAAAGTCACTGTGCTAAGTGGGATAATGAGTCAATTAGGGAGGCAAAAAGGATTTCCTTGCTGCAGTGAGGGCCCAGTTGAGGCTATGGAACATACATTTGTAGTAGATCCAGTCAGCAAAGCTCCATGATTTTCTACAGTTTCCTTGTACAGCAGGTGCATGGAAGCAATGGTAATGGATTTTGGAAGTAATCCAACAGCTTGGCCTTGACGTGGCATGATCAGTGATTAGAAGAGGGGGGACTCAAGAGAAGAAGACAATATACAATTGAAATGGTTCACCCAGAGATCAAAATGAGAAAGGAAGGAGATTTTAGTCAGTGCAGGGGTGCTGACTTATAAAAGAGCTTAAGTATTAAAGGTCACGTTATGGATGAAAAACAGAGTTTGAAGTTGCGAGACTCAGTGATATCAGAGACAGAATAACAATTCTTTCACCTCAGAAGACTTTACTTTTCCCTGTGAAACCCCCTTCCCTTTCTGCATCTGAATTATGCTGATGTATAGAGGGAGGTGCAAAGCATCACCACACCCATCTATGACTAATGATGAGAATCTGGCTTTAACTGCATTTGTTTTGTCCAGAGGGCAGCCTCCCTCAGGACCACCCACCCTCTTTCTTCTATAAACTGAAGAACTCTGTATTGAGATTCTGATAACCTCCGTCATTCCATCCTTGATGGTTCCAGTCCCTTTAGTCTATTTATTTTGGCAGTGTCCTTGGTTATCCTTGCTCCCCAGTGGCTGTGATAAGAACCTATTGCTTTTTGCTTTGTTACTATGTCTGTCTCTTCTGTGAAGGCTTCCTTGTGCCAAAGAGGCTGCAACTAATTGGATCAGCCATAGTTACCACAGTGTTGTGTCAATAAGTACCAGAGCAGCTGCTACTAGCTGGGACCAAGCCTCTGTCCACTTAGCTGGTCTGAACCATGAAGTCCTGGCATTCTATTGTCAAGACTCCACCTTAAGTTTTCCCAACTCATAAGAAACTGTCAGCATTTTTACTCTGGTATCTTAGACTTAAAGAATCCAGATCCACCCCTATACTGCAACCAGGCTTTGGTAGATAATAGGTAAATACAGAATCACTTATACAGTAAAAGAAGTGTTACCAGGTTATTGATTAATCACCTAATGAATCATACAAGCAATAATTACCATAGGAATTCTAAGAAAAGTAATAATCCTTCAGGTTGGAGGGATCTGGGTATGAAAGACATAAATGAGAGCTAAGTTTTGAAGCATAGCCAGTAGATAGATAAAGCTGAAAACACATTTTTCTGTTTCAGAATTTTCCTTTTCCCACACCTCATGTTATACCTTGCTTTGATTTATACGCACAAAATTGAGCTATCCCTGAAACACATACTTTTTTTCATGTTTCCTTCCTTTTTCTCATTATCTACCCCATGCCCAGAATACATTCCCCCTTCTATTTGTTGAATTTCTAAACTTCTTTTAATGGCCAGTTTAAATGATACCTTTATCATGAAGATTCACATGATGCCCTTGTAAGTAACACTTCCCCTTCAGACCTCACTTAGCAATTTGTTCTGAACTTTGTTAATGTACTTACCAGGTAACTGTGTCTGTTATAATTTCCTGTGCTAGTATCTTTTTATTTCCACTAAGTTGTTTGCCCAACAGGATCAGGGTCTCTGTCTTATCTAAATTTTGTATCTTACCTGGCACCTAGCTCAGTGCTGAGGACACAATAGATGTTTAATAAATGGTGGTTGGATTGAATTGAAGTTGAAAAATAAACAATATCCTGAGAAAAGTCACCATTTTACTTATAACATTGAAATTGTAGATTTTTTTTGTAAAAATAGTCTTCCCCTATACAAATTACTCCATTTCCAAAAGTCACTCACTCACTGGAACTCTTATCAACATTGTAAATCCTTCATTTAAGGAATTTAAAAAAACTTGTTTTAGAATAAATGCCTTGTAAATTTGTGAGAGCCTAAGGAAACAACAATATTTCCTTAGCCCCACACCCCTCACTTTCAGAACTTGGAATGGAGACGTGGCCATAGAGTAAGATTATATAGCCTCTCTAGAGATTAACTTTCCCAGAAGGTAATCTGTATACCATAACTGGAATAGGACTTCATTTTACCTTAATTCTCCTTTGAGATCCTCTCATTCCAGGTCTTTTTCATGCTTTAAAGAACACTAGTCCATTAATCTTCGTGACACCCCCATAAAATGGGCATTTGCCACATATTTTACATATGAAATAAACTGGGTCAGAGAAGAAGTAGCAAAGTGGATTGTCCAAGGTTTCACCCTGAGTCATCCAAAGGGCCAAAAATAGAACCCAGTACCACTTTGTCCTCGTGGTTGACTATAATCACTCTAATGTGCCTTAGGGGAGGAGAAAGCTCTTACGCAGCTATGACTTTGTGTGCCCTAGTTGAGGCTGTCCTTGGGAGAGGCACCTATCAAGTTCCATAAGTGAAGCATCACATCTAATATGAACAAATGATGTCATTCCTCCTTTTCTCTTTCATGCTGGTTGCTGTTACAGAGGAGGGGTGTGACCACACATCTAGTATCAGAACTTGCTGTCTGATCATAGGGTTTGCACCTGATCTTAAAAGCTCCAGGACTGTTCTGGTAGGAGTGAAATGAAGGCACAAGACACAGGGTACCAACAGGCAGCTCAACCTTGCCTAAAGTACATGCAAGTAATTACTAAGAAGCTAAAAATGAAATTATATAGCAACTCATACTAATAATCAACTTAGAAACAAAGGAGTATATTTACAAAAGGGGACTACGTATGTTTCAGTAGAGTCTGCTTATTTTCCTCATGGGATTCTATAATGCTACAGTGCAGCCTCCTTAACTTTTCTCAGGATGAGGAGCTATTTTGTTCCTCATCTAAAGCAAATTACTGCAGTTGAAAGAATGAAGGATCTGGAGTTAAAGGACCAGGGTTCATATTCTGACTCTGTTACCTACAACCTTTATGACCTTGGGTAAGTGACAACACCTCTCTGACCCTCGTTTGGAAGACAAAAGGGTTTGGCTAGATTTCTAGAGTCCCTTTCAGCCTAAAATTCTTCGTTTCTAATCCTCATACTGAAAAGTAGAGGGCATTGACTGACAAGGCTGTGACAGGATAGGGATGGGAATTACTGATGGGAACTCCCTATCTGGAAGCCAAAGAAGACTCTGGTCCATGACCAACAAGATCTATGACATGGGGATGCCTTCTGTGATGTAAAGTATTTGGGGTAGTTAGTGATCACTGCTACTGTTCCTTAGTCTTGTCTTTAGCCTTTGATTTTTAACTTCTTTATCTGATGAAAGTTAGATGTATTTCCTTTTTGCTTGTGTTCTATACCACAGATCAACAGCGGCATAAAGAAAAGACTTTTTTTCCTCTGCCTACACTATGACTACTCTCCTGTCGTTCTGGAACACCATGCAGTAAATTGGGGAAAAGCAATAGATCTGAATTGTAGTCTCAATGTGACCATTTCTGGACTGTGTGAGCTTAAACAAGTCATTTATCTGGGTCTCGGTTTCCTTAGCTATAAAATTAAAGAGCAGAACTAGTTTATCTCTGTGACTCATTTCAGCTTTAATTGTGTGAACTGTGCTTCTTTCTCCCTACTCAAGTGCTGAAGAGTATAGATACTGACTTTGGAATCTCCCATTTTAGGTGACACAGTGGTTAGAGTACCAGACCTGGAGTCTGGAATACTCATTTTCCTGCATTCAGATCTGAAACTTATTAGCTGTGTGACCCTGGACAGGTCATTCAACCCTATTTGTCTCAGTTTTCTCCTCTGTGAATAATGACCTGGAGAAGGAAATGGAAAACTGCTCCAATATTTTCCTAAGAAAATCCCAAATGGACTCACAGAGAGTCCTCCTATACAACTTAAACAATTAAACAACTCATTCAATATCTCCAATACATCTATGTGATTTGAAATATTCACCTATTTAAACAGAATCCATATAAACTTATATTTTTATTTTTTTTAAAAAAAGTAAAGATCGACCAGTTATGTAAAATGGGGCACTATCTCATAATAATTTCCAAATAATATTCACTTTGAATTGAGTTTTTCCTTTCCTATTGTTAGTTTTCAAAGTTGGAGGCTTTGTATTCCCATCCATACTCTGTCTTATTTTGGTTTCTTGTATGAATTTTGTTTGGCAGCTCATTTAACCTTTCCATTATGTTACCTCATCTATAAAATAGGTATTTTTGATGAGACTTGCTACTGTTCTAGAAACTTTGTGAGTGAAATTTTTATGAAAATATGAGAATTTCCATAAAGAAAAGACATACAATCACCTATGAATCCACACATCCCTATTGTATATAACTTATTTTTTAAGTTAACAGAAATTGATCATATTAGTACTAAATCCTCCATACTTGTCTCTTTTATCTTCTTCTGAACTTCCTCTATTCTCTTCTATTCATTTTTGAGGATGATTCATTGATTCATTTTTCTTTTTTTCCTTTCTTTTTGGCATCATCTTCTCATTTTTCCTCTCCCACTCCCTTTCTATCTCTCTTCCTCTCTTTCTCTCTCATTCTTCTTCATTCTCTTTCTATCTACTAAACCCTTCCTTGCTGCCTTTAGACATGCACATATTTATTCCATCTTCAGAAACTCCTCACTTGATACTATAATTACTCCTAGCTATCACCCCATATCTTTATTTTTTCTCTTTCTTATTAAGCTCCTGAAAAAAATTACATGTACTAGGTACCTCCATTCCTTCTCTTCTTACCTACTTCTGAACCCACTGTAGTCTGGCTTTAATTTTCATCTTGCAAATGAAAATTTTCTCTCCCAATTTACCAATGATGGTTTGATTGCCACATATAATGACCTTTCCTCAATGCTCATCCTTCTTGATCTCTCTTCAGTATCTGATGCTATTGATCACCTACTTCTATTGTGCAATCACTCTTGTCTGTGTCTTTGCAATGTTTCTTTCTCTTGGTTCTGAAGCTTGCTGCCTATTTCACTGTTCCTTCTCAGACTCTTTTCCTGGATCTTCAGAATCCTTATCATGCCCTAGCTGATGGGGATGCCCAAACCTCTTTCCTGGTCTTCCTTCTCTTTTCTCTATAAGATTTATTTCATTAGCTCCTATGGGTTCAGGTATGATTTCTATGTAGATAATATCCTAATCTTGAATAGCCACATCAAGTCTTTCTTCTCAACTCTCATTGTCTGTTGAACATTTCAAATTCAATGTCACATAGACTTTTTATACTTATCATATCCAAAATAGAAATCATTATCTTTTTTTTTCCCAAACCTTCCCTTTTTCTAAAGTTTCCAATTATGGTTAAGGATACCACCATCCTCTGTGTTTCATAGGTTCCAAACTTGTGTCATTCTGTTTGATAGAATAATCCTAAACAATTAAATTATTAAATTTATTTATTATAATTATTAAATTAAATTGTTAAAAGCAATTAAAGTATTAAAGACAACAGTGTAGTGTCAATGTGATATTCACAGTGCTGATGGCAGCCATGAATATCCCAGAGCCATTCTGAATTGTGAAATAAAACAGATTTTCCACATGGAAGACAGAACCAAAACATTTTTCCAGATACCAGAAAGCCAAATGCATCATAGTAACCAAATTCTATACACAACAACAATGCCGAGAACAACACCACTCTCAAGCCTTCCCCCTGCCAGGCTTCACACAAACCAGGTCCCTTAAACAAATCACAAGCAGGTTTCCCTTAAATAAAATGCCCTTCTCACATTCACAGCCAGCTGCAGGTTTGCCTGCATCTTTCTGTTCTGACTGCTCTGTCACTAATTTCCTCTCAGCTTTGCTCTAGCTCTGCTGCTTCCTGTTCCACCCATTCAGCAAACTCCTGGACCCCAGGCTCCAAGTGACCTAGTCTTCCATTTGACCCAGGCAAGTCACATGGGCCTATTAATGAATGGGAAAGCTCTCCCTATTTGAATTTCCATTACAATCAGTTATTATATATAATTACTATTATTACGTTATATCATATTGCTCAATTGCTCCTCCATGGACTACATACATGTAGTATTGTTTGCCTATAAACTAAAAACCTCAAAGGTCTTTCTGAGTAATTTTTGAGTACATGTTTTCTGAGTAATTGTGTATATTTTTCACTATGTTTATTTTTCCTTCTTCGCTGTCAGAAACTCTCTTGTCATTATGATTACCTCTAGCAACTCCATCACAGGGACCCATCCCTCTCCACCTTTGTAATTTATTTCTTCTAATCTTTGATGAGGTGGAAAAGTAGATTACTGGAAATGATTGCCAAATTGTTAACTTGTGGATAAAGCAAAGTAGACTGTTGGGGAATGTAGAATTTAAAAGAAAGGTGATTCTTCTGTGACTGAAGTACCTGAGATTTAGTGACTATAGATTATATGGCATCAATTTCAGCCCCTCAAAGACCTTTCTTGCCTGATTCTTGGTATTCGCTTGTACTTCACATAGTTGAGTTTTTGTTATAAATGACCTCTGGGGAACTGGAGGGTGTATCACTTTTTTATTGCATGAGGTAAAGCACAGCTGTTTACACATTTCAAGAGGATAATTAAAAAGCAATGAATCCAAGCAGATTAAAGTGCAGTGGAAACAGTGAATTCTACACAATCTAGGACATGCAAAAGTCTAGTGAATGAAACTATGCAATACATGAATTATAAGTAGGGTCAGCTCTAAGGAAAGATTTTGAACTTGGTGAATATTGTCATTGGCACCCACATTTTCCCCATTTTGCAGCCATCCACTCCTTCCAAGTTCCAACTCCTTATTCTCTTGATCAAAATATGCTTTCAGAAAAGATCTGATGTGCTTATTCATACTAAGACCTAAATGCCCTAAATAAAAATACTAAAACCCATTGGAGTGTTTATACTTTAACAAATTAAAAGTCAAGGCAAAAAAGAAAAAGAACCGCTAACAGTAAAAGTACAGGTACCAAGAAGTTGAGAGAAAAATGTGGTGTGGTTACAGGATCATAAATATGATTGTCTCTGAGTATCATATGCTTTATGTTACAACACATATAATTATACATATATACATGGTGTATATGTATGTATGTGGGCAGAGCAGTGGCACATGGATAGAGCACCTGGCTTGGAGACAGGAAGTCCTGAGCTCGAATCCAACCTCGGATGCTAAATAGTTGTGTCACTTTGAATAACCCTATTTGCCTCAGTCTCCTTATCAGTAAAATGAGCTATAGATGAAATGACAAGCCACTTCAGTATGCTTGTCAACAAAACCCCAAATTCAGTCATGACTGAAAAGGACTCAACAACAATATATATAGGTCTATGAATGCATGTATCTATCTATCTATCTATCTATCTATCTATCTATTTATCTATCTATCTATCTATCTATCTATATATATATATACATACATATATATATACATATATATATACATACATATATATATACATATACATACATATATATATACATATATAGTTCTCTAGATATTCATCTCCATATCTAATCAATATGATATCATTTAATTTGCCTAGTTCTTGGAGGATTTATGTATCACTTTTTCTCATGGGCTAGATCATACTTTTAAAGCTGGCCACGGTATCTGAGATTAACTGTTCTCTGTCTTGAATTTTCACTTTTAAAACAGTTCAAGTAATAATGTTGTTCTTGAAATTCCAAGCAATCTCAAAAAAAATGTATGTAATCACAAAATAGTAACACTTTCCTTCTCTATTATTCCTCAGATCCATTCACAAGTTCTCCTGTTCTTTCATTAATATCACCTTTAGGCACTGCTACCTTGCTGACAGCCTATTCCAACTTCTTGGAGCAAATGCTGACTCAAGCAAAATCCATATTAAAGAATCCTAGAGGAATGTTATTGTCAGTAACATTCATCACACTTCTACCTGCACATTATTTTCCCTCTGCCCTCTAATGCCAATATTTATAACATATTCTCTAAATCCTCCTTCTGCATGAATAGCAGCCATCTGGTGGTCAACTGAGCATTGAAAATATCTGTAACAGCACCATGCAAAGAATAATTCATGATATACTTTTTTCTCCCAAGAAATAATTGATGGGTGATAACTGAATGGAATCAAAATGCTAAGGGAAACTGTCTTATCAGAACATATAGCCAGTGTCTCCCACTAAGAAGAGAAGATTTTTGAGACTATAATACATTTTCACCCTTGTACATCAGTGTACACGCCATGAAGGAATGCCTTGCTGGTTGCACTTGTTAAATTTTGCTTGTCTGTAACACTTCAGTTGTAATTATTGTTCTCCAACATAATTCCCTGGATTCTCACTCTTAGATTTACAAAAGGTAAATATGTATTTAAAGTTGCTTTCTGTTTACCCTTCTGTACAGGGAATCTTCAACTGCTACATCCAATCAACTTTATCACTTATTGTGCAATGAGATTTAGATAGCTAGGAGAAATAACAAAATAAGCCCCAAAGAAGATTGCTCAGACTTTGTTGCAGTGTCTGCACTTGAAGATCCTGTTTTTAGATTGTAAACTTATAAATGAACTGTTATATTAAATTAGTACATTGGACAGCAGCACACAGCTGAGAGCACCTGATTAAACTTCTCACTAATTGTGTGTGTGTGATCAGGGATCACGGGTCTCACTGTGTCCTTTTGGCTGGGTCTTTCCTTATGAATATCACTTTTCGGATTTCTCTGTCACCAGTATGCCACTCTTTTAGGCCCTAATTCGTATCTGATTCCTCCTATTGTTCTGTTGGATTCTTGTTTGTCCTGGGGCATTGCCCTTCCTGATTTTATATCTTTTCAACCTAAACTACAGATTTATTCAGCTGTTCTAATTGTTACTCATAGAGCAATTACTATGCATTTTTTTTAATTCAAGCACTCCTTTACTTAGCTTAGAGAAACAAACTTCCAGTTTGTTCATTTAAGAATCTGTGAGATAAACAAATGTTTATGTCCCATGATCAGGGATTGAAACATCCATACTGATTTTTCTATTTGCATTTAGTTTCCCTTCTCCCCCAATACCCTGTACATTTGTGTGGAATAGTCCCTGCTTTTATGAAATTTACAATCTATTGAGGGGATGAGATATGTACATAGATAGAAATAATATAAATTAGAACATAAGGATGTAAGAGAAGTACAATATGCTATGACATCTCAAATATGAGGGAAACTTGCACAAATTTAAATCACTGGGTATTTATGGGGCATATGCTATATGAATAACATAGTGCTAGAGTGTGTGTAGAATACAAAATAAACCAAAAATCCCTGTCTTCAGAGGTTTTACTGTCTAGGTAGAAAAAAAATACTGTCACACAGAAATTAGAGAATACTGGCAACTGTGATATGTATATAATAGGAATTTGTAGATGACAATGAACATTGACAAGCTTTTAAGTGACAGCTACACAAAGAAGGTATCTGACTGGTTACAGATTCAAGAAGTCATATCCTCAAGGGTATGAAACATTCTTGAGGTCTCCCTCTATTCCTTACATAGAAAAAAATTCAGTGAATTGACAGATATGTTTTGGTAATAGTATCTAACATCTATATACCACTTTAAGTTTTTCAAAGTGTTTTACCAATATTATCTCATTTTCTCTTTACAACAACCCTGGGTGGTGGATGCTATTATTATTCCTATCTTACAGTTGAAGAAACTGAAACAGGTAGAATTCTTTCCTGTCATCACACAACTCGTAAGTCTGGATTTGAATCCAGGTCTTTCTGAATCCAGGTCCAGCATTCTATCTACTGTACCTACTAGTTGCCTCCATCATGTGGCCCAAGCTACATAGTATCTGAGACACAAATGATAAGTAGGATAATATAGATGGCAGTCCCGTTAAGTGAAAGAGTTTCATGTTGTTTTCTGTGGCTTATCACTTTCTCCTTTCCAAGAAAGGATGTTGACTATAATCTAATACTAACTCAAAAAAAGGAGGTTGTGATGGAATGATAATTGATTAGGGGAGTGAGGATATCTTAGAAGCTACCTATGGCTAACTGAATCATTTCTTTCAACTGACTCAGCACCAAAGAAATAGTGCCTTAGTTATGTCTGTTAAGACCAAATCACATATATTACTGTTGGTGACTTATTTGATTACTCAATAGTCTACCTCAAAACAAGATCCTAGAAAGCCAACCATGACCACTTAGCACTTCTTTGCCACCTGAATTTTCTCTAATTGGATTAGAATGACCAGTTTTCTTTTCCAAATACACTTGAACACAAACAACCCCATGTTTATCCATAATAACCTCATCATTAACCTCCTACTCCTGACCTTACAAATATAATCCTTTTTGATGATCCATGCATTTTATTATAGGTCACATGATTCTTGATTCACCTATTAAATATCAAAGATTCTATCATCCATATTACCTTCCAGCATCATCATAAGAATTAACATCTTGTGTCCCTAGCTTCTTTTTTAAAATCTATATTCCATTTACCTCCTGCCCTGTTTCTAACTCCCTAGGTTGCTTCATATTCTCTCTCTTCCCTGGTGCTCCAAATATCTTAAAGTTTAATTACCTGTGGATATGTGTAGCATGTTATTTATTTTCCTCCTTTTCAGTCATTTAACAAAACTCCCAAGTCTGAACTTTCCTCTGCCCCTTTCCTCTCAGGTTCTGGCACCTCTTCTCAGGAGAATGCCTTCTGTCATTGTTTTAAACAGCCACTCATGGGCTCTTAAATAATTATCTTTTGCAAAGATAATTAAGACAATGCTCAATTAGATCCTGATTGAATTGATTGTGGAGCATTATTCTACATTTCTGAGAGGTCAGTAACAAAAATCAAAACAGGCTTCACAAGTTTGACTCCTGCTTTCTGGTTCCCTGCAGTCCACTGACTTCCAGTGGTTACATGGACAGATATCAAGGACCAAGAAATGCTTCTTTATTTTCATAAACATCTAACTGAAATTTAATATTTCCTTCAATTATTTTAAAACATTAGTCTAAGAAGGGATCCACAGGTTTCACCAGGCTGCCAAAAGAGTCCATGCCACACAAAGTTTAAGAAGACCTGGTTTATTTAGGCCATGTTAAGAAAAGTGGCAATTGTTTTTCTTTGTCATTTTTTGGATTTTAGATACAGTTTCAGCAAGGTGACCAAAGTGCTAACAAGGTGTCCCAAAACTTAGCACAGTGACTGGTACATAGTAGATTCTTAATAAGTGCTTGTCGATTGATTGCCTAGTCTCTTTTGATTTTTTGTTTTTTTCACACAGCATTTATTTTTAATGATCTTAGAGATAGTACAAACAATAAGAAATTTAAGATTCATCAATATTTTAAAGTAATTAACATTTGCAGTGTTCTTCAGTATAGTTCTCCCTGTTAACAATGAAGGCCTAGGTCTACTCTACATGACTTTTCTATTCCCCCACTGGTGGCCTCCAACAATGATCTAGATGATCTGGAAACTTTATTTTGTAATGTCCATGTGCCCCAAGGTGCAATCCCTTCATGGACACATTTCACAACTTAAATCATGAAACAATTTTTTTAGTGGTGAAAGAAAAAACTCCCATTAAAATAACTGAAAATATCTCTCAGCAAGTAACTCTCTTCCAGAGGGCCTGTCATTGCCCCCACTTACTGTACTGCCCTGGGGAGACTTTTACCAGGAGTTAGCCAGGGTTTGATTATGGAGCCTCCATTATGGAGCCCTTCTATGGCTCCTCTGGCTACCTATGCATTCTTTTTCCTTTATCTTGAACACACACTACAGTTCTCAACAGATGTTTCTGGTCACCATTTTGTATTGTTTTTTTCTTTTTTTGAGTATGATATAACTTTATATTTTTCTTTATTTTTTTAAAGTTTTAATTAACTTGTTTTCAGTTTCCAACAATCACTTCCATAAGTCTTAAATTTTCTCCCTCTCCCTTCTGCCTCACTCCCCAAGATGGCATGTGATCTTATATGGGTTCTACACATACATTTTCATTAAACACATTTTCATATTAGTCATGTTGCCTAGAAGAATTAAAATGAATGGGAGAAACCATGAGAAAAACAAAACAAAACACAAGAGAAAATAGTCTGCCTCATTCTGCATTCCAATTCTATAGTTCTTTCTCTGGATGTGGATGACATTTTGCCTCAAGAGTCCTTTGAGAATGTTTTAGGTCCCTGAATTGCTGTGAAGGATTAAGTCTGTCAGAAACAGTCTTCCACACTGAGGCTGTTACTATGTACAAAGTTCTCCTGTTTCTTCTCATTTCACTCAGCATCACATCCTCTAAGTCCTTCCAGGCCTCTCTGAAGTCTTACTGTTCATCATTTCTTGTAGCACAATAGTATTCCATTACATTCATATACCACAACTTGTTCAGCCATTCCCCAATGGATAGACATCCCCTCCATTTCCAATTCTTGGCCACCACAAAGAGAGCTGCTATAAATATTTTGTACATGGGGAACCTTTTCCCATTGTTCTGATCTCTTTGGGATACACACCTGGAAGCAATATTGCTGGGTCAAAGGGTATGCACATTTCTGTAGCCCTTTGGGCCTAGTTCCAAATTGCTCTCAGAATGGTTGGATCAGCTCCACCAACAATGAATTCATGTTCCAACTCTCCCACATCTTCTCCAACATTGATCATCTTCTTGTTTTGTCATGTTAGCCAATCTGATAGGAGTGATGTGGTACCTCAGAGTTGCTTTGATTTGCATTTCTTTAATCAATAGTGATTTAGAGCATTTTTTCATATGATTATACATAGCTTTAAGTTCTTCCTCTGAAGACTGCCTGTTGATATTTATCAGTTGGTGAATGCTAATCTGTTTTTATTGAGTAAAGATTTTCATTTGTAAGTTGTGGTTAAGAGGAAAGAGCAGTGAAGTCATAGTCAGAGATTTAGGTTCAAGGACCAACAGTACCAATTACCAGTTGTTTGACCATAGGGAGGTCGCTTAACCTCCCTCATATTCAGCTCTACTATCCATATAATAATATTAGACTAGAGGATCTCTAAAAGGGCCCTTTCAGTTCTGAAACTGACCAAAGAGTTTCTTTCCCAATTAGAACCTAAAAGAGTGGGAGAATATGTTCACCAGATTGCACTGGCTTGCCAGTGGTGTCTGTTCCTATATTACTTTCAAATCAGTTTTAATACTTGGAGATATAGGGAGATAGATATATAGACATATATACACAAATACAAACATATATTCATAGAGAGATATATGTATGTATATATGTGTGTGCATACATGTAAATGTACATGTGTGTGTGTACGTATCTTGCTTCAGCCACACTGCCCCTAATTTTTTGTTTTTACAAAATGGCAAAAATGATGTACAACTTCTCTCAGATTGCTAACAGGAAAAATTTCTATAAATCTTTCTAGAAACCACTCTGTAAATTTGGGCTACTGCTATTTCCTTTGACAGACCTCCTGTCTCATCTTCCCCGATGTAGACACTCTCCACTGATTAAGATGATAGCATATTGATATATTCTCACTTATGTATTTCTGTAAATTCTCCAAAAAGGATGTTTCTCTTGTTATTTTAATATTTCATAGTTTTGAACCCATCCCCCAGGTTGTCTTCATGCTACTGGACCATGCTCTCTTATACAAAAAATATAAGAGTAGGGCTGTCACAAATCATAAAACCATTAAAGAGACTACATATGGAAAGTGAAATTATCATATTTTCCCTCCACTTGCATGATTATATTATGGTCAAAATGGGAAAAGGCATTTTTCTAGTATATCACCAAGACCAATTGTAAATGGTTACCATATGTTCAATGATCATTCTTGTCAGTAACTTGCACTGTATCCTAATGGCAAATATAGTTCATAAGAAACCTGGATTCTAAAAACTAACTTCACAGTGCAATGTAAAGGTCACATCAGTAATCTATGCACATGGGTTGTCCCAAAAATCTTGAATAACATAAAAATAAACTTAGATTTTTAAACTTTAATAGTTTAATATTTTATAACTGCACTAAGACTTTTGGAATACCATGTCTGTATAATTATACATACATGTGTATTTATATGTACATATTTATAGTTTAATGTCTGAAAAATATCAGAAGGATTTTAGTTTAGTAAGACTAAATAGTGTGTTAATATAACCTTGGAATCCATTAAGGAATTCATAGTGTATAGAAGTGGTGTCAAACTCAAATAGAAAAGGATCCCTGGTGGCCATATAATGACTTAGAAAATCACAAATTAACATTATTGAATTGTATTTTTATTCATTTTGTTAAACACTACTCAATTATATTTCAATCTGTTTCTTCTGAATTTAGGAGTTTTGTGGCTGTGAGCTTAATTGGTTGGTTGGTGTCCTTTGTTCTTGAAGAGGACCAAAATTACCTCACTATGCTATAGTCAAGTTTCAATGAGTCTAACTGTGGCTGATCAGACCAATACAAGCTCAGAATGCTCTACCACAAATAGTCCATGTGAATGTTTGGGTTGTATGCTCTAGACTTGTGTGTCCTGTGTTTCCTTTGAACTGTTTCAATTCTTCTTTGCTCACAGAGCCTAGCACCTTTTCTGATGTAGTTATGCCATGCTGAGTGGTCCTGTGCCAGTGTCTCCTATATCACACAATCAGTTCCAAAGTTCTTAAGAGAGACCTTGAGAATATCTTCATGTAGCTTCTTCTGATCACCATGTGAATGCTTGCCCAGTCTGAGTTCTCCATAAAGCAGACTTTTTTGCAAGTGTACGTTTTGCAGTTGAACAACATGACCAGTCCATCAGAGTTGTGCTTTCTGAAGCAGAGTGTGAATGCTTGGCAGTTTAGTTTGAGTAAGGACCTCAGTGTCTGGCACTTTATCCTGCCAGGTGATCTTCAGAATCCTCCTAAGACAATTCAAATGGAAGCAATTCAGTTTCCTGGAATGGCACTAGTATACTCTCCAGATTTATACCTCTGCTCTAAAGTAATAGGACTAGTCTTGTCATATTCTTTCTGTCTTGGTCTTGCCAAAATAATTCTAGGTAAGTATAAAGTTCTGGGTACCACTTTTTAGGAAGACCACTAAGCTGGAGAATATTTAGTACAAGGCAGCTAGGATGATGAGGGATCACAAGCTCATGATTTATGAGAATTAGTTGATGCTTAGTCTAGACAAGAGAAGACTCAGGGGGAACACAAAAGCATCATTCAGGTATTTAAAGGGTTTTTTTTTTCCGCAAAAGAGCAGCTTTGTTCTGTATGATCCTGGGGTAGAACTAGGAGCAATGTGTATGATTTCCCAAGAAGTAGATTTAGGATTGTTCTAAGAAAAAACTTCCTAAAAATTTTTGTTATTGCTTAGTAATTTTTCAGTTATATCTGACTCTTTATGACCCCACTTGAGGTTTTCTTGAGTGATTTGCCATTTCCTTCTCTAGCTCATTTTATAGATGAGGAACTGAGGCAAACAGAGCTAAATGACTTGCCCAGGGTCACACAGCTGGTAAGTGTCTGAGGCCAGATTTGAATTCAGGAAAATGTCTTCCTGACTTCAGGCCTGGCACTCTATCCACTCTACTACCTAGATCCTAAAAATTAGAGCTATCCAAAACAGAATAGACTGTCTCAGAAACCTGCAGATTCACCATCTTTGGAGGTCTTAAGGCATAGTTCGGATGACCTCATGTTATGCAAATTGTAAAGAGATGCTATGATTATCTAATTGTTAAATACCAAATATGTGCTAACATTTAAAAGTTTATCAATAGAATAATTAGGAAATCTCTTGTACAAGCTACTTATCTTAATCTTATATGGAATTTTTTGGACATACTTTCATAGGAAAGTTGAAGATTGCCATTGAACAGAAATCTTGAACAAATATATTAATATGCAATAACATATTTCCAACAGCTATTGAGAACGAAAGCATTGGTAGAGGACTGGATGTCTAACCAACAAACCTTGATTTCAGTCTTTACTCCACCACTTACTATTTGTCTTAATCTTGAAAAATCATTGAATTTTTCTGAGATTCAGTTCTCTCATTTGTAAAAAGTGGATAATAATATTTGTTCTATCTACCTTTACTTCTAGCTATGAGAATAAATTGTGACAATGCATTCAAAAAAGATAACCACAAAGAAGAAACAAGCTACTATTGTATAAGTCATAAAAATTAGTTACTTTTTAATATTTTCATGAAATACTTAATTTGGATGATGATTAGAGATAATAAATATACAAATTTCATTTTCATGTTAGGTAAAGCAAATAGAAATAATAAAAACTAAATGGATGAAAAAATATGTACTGTCCAGACAATGAAAATCCAGTTGAATGGCCAGTCCATTGTACATACATCATACATCAGCTCATACGTCGCTGATAGACATTGCAGATGGATAATGAATTTATATAGGAAAAAATAAGAGAGCAGGTTGTATCACATTTTGGAAGCTATGCATTGTTCCAACAGTCTATAACTGTTACCCAGCACAAATAAAAAATCTTTTAAAATAAATACTCTCACACTGATAGTATCTGATTAAGAATCTCAGAACATCACAATCTCCAAGTAATCAAAGTTGGAAGTGACTTTTAAGGTAATAGTGAGACAACAGAGCAGGTACAAGTAGGGTGCAGAATATTTCAGTTATAACTTATATGCAGGAAGAGTTGTATAAGGAACATTATCCAGGAAATATGTGATGAGAAAAGGAGATGGGACAGGTGTGAGGTAAGAGTCATAACAGATGGATAACCCAGAAGCTACATAGGTACCCATCAAATATAAAAGACTTAGAGGAAGGCTGCCATGGAGCATCTATGGGCTGACGTGGACAAGACTTGCACATGATGAAAAGATGTGTGTGGGTTGTGATTTTTACAAATGGAAGGAGTAGCCTTCTTGAAATAATTATATATCCACTGATATATTGAGGTATAAGTAGTTTAAGGTAGATAGTTTGGTATGATCTGAAATTGAAGGGTATTCTAGTACATACAAAGGAAAATGTCTTTTAATGAAGTGTTTTAGGATACAGTGCTTTTATAGTTCTATTCTACACATTAAACTAATTCTAATCACCTTTGTGAGATCAAGTATTTCTACATTGAACTCATATAATTCAAAATATTAAGGGGGACATTATAACAATAAAGAGAGACCTATTCTGAGGAGTTCAAATTTTGGCTTTCTCAAAGATTTTTTTATCGCCTTATCTTGGATAAATTATTTTCCACATTTACCAGTTTTTCTTGTTTTTAAGAAGGGAGTATGGAAATCTCAAGATTCTTCTGCCTCCTAATTAATCAAATTATTAATGTGAATATTGGCAAATGAAAGATTGTTTTTTACATTTAATGTTCTCTAGTGTTATAATTGTTATCAGAAGGTGTTGTGTTGGAAATTATGACTTCAATATCTAGAATTCTCAATTTGTAAAAATCCAGGAAGGCTTATGTCTTCTGATTAGGAGTGAGGAGAGCGTAGAAATTTAAGAAGAAACTTGTACTAAAATTTCCAAAGATCATTACAATTGATTTATTGTAACAAGGTATCATTTCATTAATTATTGAGCCCCCTACTGAATGCCTTGTTCTGTATCTGTAAGCTGCCAAAATGCCTTCCCTGACTAGGGATTCTTCCCACATTTTAGCCCCTTTTCCCTAATTTTTTCTATCACCATCTAAAAATGTACCAAACAATTATCCCAAGAAGATGGAAGAAGCTATTTATGAGTCCTGTCCATCCCCAAATGGATTGAATAAAGAATGAACTTGAGTAATGGAGAAACCAAGGAAGCAAATGCAAATCTATGGAGTGGTCAGTCAGGTTACAGGATCATGGAATGAATGAGATTAGACAAGGCAGGCATCAGGCCAGTTATGACCAGAATAGCCTCCAGTTTGAGCCAATACATGAAAACAGAATTTAGATGTGGTCTGAAAGACATGGATTAGGGGAGAGATGGGTCTCTGAAGTTCAAGGGAAAAAGAAGTTCAATACAAGCAGAAGAAAGTGAGGAGATACTGAGAAGGAAGGTTTGATTCCAAAATGTCGTGTGTGTGTGTGTGTGTGTGTGTGTGTGTGTGTGTGTGTGTGTGTGTGAGAGAGAGAGAGAGAGAGACAGAGAGAGACAGAGAGAGACAGAGAGAGACAGAGAGAGAGACAGAGAGACAGAGACAGAGAGACAGAGACAGAGACAGAGAGAAATACACAGCTCTCTAGGAGAGAAATTTCTCTAAGAGAGTAAAGTCATATATGAGAAAGTAAGGGATCAGATCTTTAGACTTTGCCCATAATTCTTAGATACTATACAATTTGTTATAATTGTTACTCATATAAATGTTATTTTAGGCACAAAGATGGCTCTTATTGTAACTAAACAGCAGTTATTACTAATCAAAGGTTTGATGCTCACTCCAATCTTTTTCAGTCTGCAAAATATCTCTGTTTCAAATAAATCAATTATGTTTTATGGCTGCTCAACTAAATCTAACCCCTGGACTAAGCATTCTAGAGCAAACATCTGCTGACAGAGCAAAGATTACTTAAAGATTTGTGTCTTTCTTGTAACAGACAATTGAACTCACATTTTTATCTCCATCCAATGCTAAGTAAAGTAAGGTAAAAGACTAAAATCCAAATAATGCAGAGTGGAACTCTGAGACTTTCTGACAAGAGAAGTAATTAGCTAGAACCATTATTTGAAAAGTGGTAGGTAGAGAAAGTTTGGGGGTAGTTTGGGGATATTACTCTATAACTAAGAATGGTAGAAATGAGTAGAATATAAATTCTATAGAAGTAGTTGTAAAGTTTGATGCTATATAGGATAAGGTCAAGAGACCTTATCTTGATCAAGCAAAGCAATTCACTTTCTTGAACCTATCCATGATGGTTCTAAGATGTTACTGTCCTCTTTGAATAATTTAACTCCTAGAGAAAATCTCAGAATTAAGTAAGGAATACTACCTGAGTTTTTCCTCATAGGCAGAACAATCTATTTTGGAATCAGTGAGGTTCATTGCTGTTGAACAGTATAGAACAGCATGTCATAGTGCTGTATTAGTAATAGCAACTCTGAAAACAGACAATTTTCCAACCCATTTATTAAAGTGTATTCAATTTCCAAGTCAAATGAAATAGCAGAGAAATTGTTCTATAGACAAAGCCTTACATTAAACAAAATGGAATTTTATATTACACCCTCCGCTTCTTTTTCTGATCCTTACTTTCTTGAGGCATTAGATTTCAACAAAATGGGATTGGAAATGAACAGAGAAGAAAATGGAGTATGTTGTACTGATATTTGTTATTTTATTGTCCTTGAGAATTTGAGTGATTTCCCAAAGAATGAAGATACAGCAGAAAGACAGTGAAAAGGTTCTTGGACTAAGAAATAGTTGAGATTTGGATTAGAGTCTCACTTTTAATATTTACTGATCACATGACAAGTAAATTCAATACAGTAAAAATTTATTAAGCACCAGGTACTGAGCTAAGTCTTGGCAA
Source organism: Notamacropus eugenii (assembly GCF_028372415.1). Classification (NCBI taxonomy): domain Eukaryota; kingdom Metazoa; phylum Chordata; class Mammalia; order Diprotodontia; family Macropodidae; genus Notamacropus; species Notamacropus eugenii. The sequence goes on along the minus strand of NC_092876.1, from coordinate 378,873,552 downwards.
TACAAATAAAAAAAAAGAAACACAGCCCCTCTCCTCAAAGAGTTTACCATCTAATAGAAGAAGACAACACACAAAAGTAAGCTTAAAGAGGGAGCCCACTAGTGTATATCCAGTGGGGGATTCCATGGAGTTGGAAAAAACAGAGGGACTGAAGGAAAATTCTGAAAGTTCAGTGCCTTCTGTCAAGAAAGATTTTGGGCAGAATTTGAGAATCCATCCTTCAGCACTCCAATCAGATATAATTTGCAATGGAGGGGGCTAACATTAGGTGTGGAGTATCAAAAACCTCATTAATCTATATGGTGATGAGCTAAGGAAGACATGATGTTGATGCTGATGTTCCATGGAGATGAAGCCAAACAGAGCTGCTGATGGAGAATGGAGAATTACATTTCTCTTACAAATAAGTGACCTCTCTGAGTGTCTGCTTCCTTACCTGTGAAATTCAAATGATGAAATGCAAAAATTGATGCATGATCTCATTGATTTAGACATACCTTCCAAACCAGGTATATCTTCCCACTCTATGCAACTCATCCTCTTATATATTCACTGTGTGGTTGGTGTGTGCCCAGTTTGGTAGGCTTCCTCACTTCTTACTGACAGAAGAGAATCTCTGGGGAACTCTGAGCCAATCCAGCTATGATAGTTCACCTTCACTATTGACTCTATCACGTAGTAAAGAAATGTTGATAATGATACAGTGATATCAATGGTGCCTACAGCCCAGAGTTAGCATTAGGATCTAATCTGATCAGCAAGTGAAATCTGTTGGGCTACATATCAGAATTGTTGACCCTTCCCTAAGCCACTCACTAATTAAGCTCTTCTTGGCCACACAGTCTTCACAATTACAATGAATGAACATTTAATCAACAAACATTCATTAAATATCTGTGTGTCAGACACTGATGATACAAAGACAAAAGTGAAACACTTGCTGCCTTCAAGGAATTTCAATTTTAGCAAGGGGAAAGGATATGTGTATGGTTTATCAGCTACTCAGTACACACAAAAATCAAGGCAATGTTTTCCACAGGTGAGTTATATAACTCATTATTGCAAAAAATAAAAGACATTGAGAATGATGAGACTACATTTAAAACAAAAGAAAAAAAATATCTTGCTTCTAATTTTAGTGTAGAAAAGCCATGAAAAACTCCAAGAATTATGTGCTTTTTTGATTCAAGGCATGCCCTGAGGAAGTGATCAGTCTTCAAAATGCAAACAGTATTTGCTAAATGTTGTCTGTTATAGCATAATAGATGTCAGTTCCTTTAAAAAGTCATTTTGCTTTCAGTAAGAGATAGCTGAAAAAAATACAGTTTTTTGCTTGAAAGAAGGATAAGCATAAGAGGCGTCTTTCAGGAAAAAAAGCAGCACTATTTACCATATAGTGTGGTTGATTTGAATGAATACACTAAAATAGACTTCAAATGGAAAGAGGGAAAGCTTAGTGAATCAGCAATATTCTCTTGGCATCATCTTTGAGTTTTACACCATTGACGAGATAAGGATGAGAATGAGTCAGTTAAGTCCATCAGAATTTGCAGTTTTCAGGATCTCAACTTTTTGACCACCCACCTCCAGAAAATAATTGCTCTCCTCAGAAATGTCATTTTGGTGTTCAAATGCAGAATCTCACGATTTATTCTGTGACTTAAGAAATTCATTGGTGATTATAAAAACGTTTTTTTCTTCCACTGGTGACTTTGAAAATGTATGAGTTTGTTTTGGAGATAAACTGCTGCTCTGTCATTACTTTGCTTTATATGCAATATTATATCATAACTTATATGATGATCACCTTGTACATATCTATGTGCAAAGTCATTTCATTCAATGTAATGCTGAACCAAGTCTAAAAATTGAAGATGAGGGCTGGATTTTTTTGTTTTGGGGTTTTTTTTGTTTTACCAATTGGATAAGGTTAAAAATCCAACAACAGATAGTCACAATTATTGAACCAGCTATGTAGGCATGGTCAGCCTTTATCTCTGATGTGATCCTTGTGAGGGATTGATTGTCTTTTAGGCTGTGTTTTAGGGAGTTGCGTGCGGCACAAATAAGTGACTTCCCAAGGGTAGTCTAAGTCTTAGAATCCAGAACCTAAGCCTTAGTGACTTGGTAACTGGCACATGCTCCATTACACCATCCTGCCTGTCTGTTATCTAACATTGTGGCCTGATCTTTCCAAGAAAGACAATCTTATTTTAGCCTTCTTCATTCAATAAATAAACTGGGAAAGTAGTGAGTTTTTTGTACTACAATTCTGTAAAGATGCACACAAAATTATTTTTTAAAAGAAAAGCAATATTTGAAAAAAATTGGAAGCAACTAACCCATTCATGGAAAATAAATGGAGAAAGTAAAGAGTGAGTAAATATCTAAAAAGTTTTTCCAAGTGTCTAAAGATCCTGGAAGTTAAAGCATGGTTGATTATAGAGTTTTTCTGCGCCCTATCCTTGTGACCTTCTCTACTTATTTTAATAAAGTAACTTGCTATAAAAATAGGACACTTTACTTATAGAAAACTATTCAGTTCTAAGTTCCAACTTGGAAAGATTGTGCATTTTCATTGGTAGAAGTATTAAAAAAAACCAGTCTGCATAATTTTTTAAGATGGAGAACACAGGGCTAAAAAGTAAGTGGAAATTCAATAGTTTTTTGAAATACTGAAAAGTTACACAATATTTCCAATATTGTTGAATATACTATCTGAAATACAAGTTGGAGAAGAATCACATGTGATGTGCCTTTGTTGTCAGCCCACACAAATACAAGTTTTAGAACAGAGAAGAAAATAAAGATGTTCTCCCTTTCAAGCACTTTATAATTATGGAGTTCCTAAAAAGAAGATTTATTGAATGTGGGTGTTGGAGGAGTTTAGTTGGTAAAAAATCCAGTGGTGGCTATTAAAAATTCCCTGAAGAAAAATGTTTGATTTCACACAGTCTATAATCAATAGACTCTGTTTGCCTCAGTTTCCTTACCTGTAATATGAGCTAGAGAAGAAAATGAATCTTTGCTAAGAAAACCACATCTCCAGAAAATCTCCAGAATCTTTGCTAAGAAAACCACAAAGGGGTCACAAAAAGTGAGACATAACTGAACCATAAAATCCCCATTTTACAAATGAAGAAATTGAGGTTCAAAGTGACCTACTTAAGGTCACACAGGTAATAGGAATTTGAAGCCAGCATTTAAACTCAAGTGTAACTGGAAGTCTAATACTCCATCTACTGAAGTTACTATTAATAACCTTTTTTTAACTAATGCAGAATCCCAGAATCTCCAACTTGTAAAGAACTTAGATGTCTTCTAGTCTAAACTACACCTTTAAAAAAAATCCTCTATCAATCACCTGAATGCCTTTAGTGAAGGGGAAACTAGGTCCTGGGAAGCAGTGGTTCATTAAACTTTTGGAGACTTCTACATTTTAAGTTTCTTCTTACATCAAAAGTAAATTTATTGCCAGTATGCAATTCCTAGCTATTTTTTCTACATCTACCCTCTTAACTTAAGAAGAAAATGCCCATTCCCTCTTCGTCATTTGACTTTCATGTACTTGAAAACTTTTTTTTCTTTTCCCCCTTCCCACTATCTTCTCTTTTTCAGACCAAATACTCTAATTTTCTACAACTGATCCCCAGCTGAGTTGATGTTGAGGCTTTTCACCATGGTGATTGGCCTTCTCTCAATATTCTGTTTAGTAATGTCCTTCCTAAACTATACTGCTCAGGACTGTACACTACCACAAGTATCATCCGAGCAGGGCAAAGTTCCCTCCCTAGTCCTGGACACTTTGCCTTTCTTAAAGCATTCCAATATTGCTAGCAATTAAACCAGTTTCAAGACAATTCCATCAAATAATGCATTCACTCAGTTGAAATGGGTTACATTTGACATTTTTCACCTCAAAACTTAGGCAAAAGTGAAATCACCCCTACTATTATGACATGACTATTATTTCTTTAACACTTTGAAAGGGTAGTGTTTCAGCTGGGGTAGTATTTCCCTTACAACACAGTTCATAATTCTTTCATACCTTAATTTTACCATCTAGCAGTCAACATTATAATAAGTAGGCAGCTAGGTAGTGCAGTGGATTGGACAGCTTAACCTAGAGTCAGGAAGAAATTAATTCAAATCTAGGCTCAGATGTTCCCTAGTTAAATGACCCCGGGCAAGTATTTTTATAGCATTCTACCTCAGTTTTCTCATCTCTAAAATGAGGATAACAATAGCACCTACACTTTATTTGGTTTTGGGGAAGGCCAAATGGGATATTATTTATAAATTACTTTGCAAACTTACTTAATCACTTTGGTCTTTGTTAGATGTGTTGTCTCTGTCTTGACTCGTTCATCCTCAAAACCTTTTCCCTTGGCAAGATCTAAAATGATCCTGCATTGGCCTTGTGCTTAAGAACCTTTTGTCTCCTCCATAAAATGATGTATACAGAAGTAAGACATTAGCGGATAATTAGCAATACTATTACCTGAATGGTTAATGTTATGTATTATTTACGTTCTGGTTATAAAAACAGGTTGCTTCATAATAGATAAGCAGCAGAAGCAGGAAAGCTAGGTGGTATCATAGTGCACAGAGTGCTGGGCCTGAAGTCAGAAAGACTCATCTTCCTGTGTTCAAATCTGTCCTCAGAGTCTTAAAGCTGTGGGACCCTGGACAAGTTACTTAACCCTGTTTGCCTCAATTCCTCATCTGTACGATGAGCTGGAGAAGGAAATGGTAAACCATTCTAATATCTTTACCAAGAAAACCCCAAATGGGTTCACCAAGAGTTAGACACAACTGTTATATGATATAATATACTTTCAGACAGACTATGTTCAAATCTTTCCTCTAATGCTTATTAACTGTGAGGTCATAGTCAAGACACAAGCTGCCTGGGCTTCAGTTTTCTCAAAGGTAAAATATAAGGTTTGAACTAGATAATCTCAAAGGCCTCTGCTATCTCTAAGTCTCTGATCTTATAGGAACTTTCCTTCTTTTTATGATAATTTCTATAGAACTCAATGAAATTAAGTGAGAAATTGAAGAAATCACTTCTGGGCAATTTAAACAAAGAGCTCAGGAAAAAAATCAGCTGTAGGTGAAATACCTTAAGTTTACAAGCCAAAAAAGAAATGAAACATGTTATGTAATAACCCAGAAAGTACTTATTGAAAATTTTATTTCACTTTGATGCTCCCAGGGGTATATTTTCACACAAAAGTAAGTGTTAATGAGACTCGATTGTTTTTCAGATATGAGAACTGAGACCTGCTTCAGGGACAGTGTGAAGATTATATAGAATTATTTGAAAAACAGGATAAAACATTGTTTCTCCAAGGTCACAGCACCAGGTCAATGGTCAAAAACTAAACCTTCTTCACTGACACCATTTAATGAGTAGAAAATAATGTGTCTCTTCTCCTTTGAAAAACACGACACCTTTTTTTCTGATACTGTATTTAGCCTGGTGTCCAGTCACTTGGACCAGCTAACAATGTGGCACTGGTTAAAGAAGTAGGGATGCTGATTTCATTCATTTTATTAGCAGGGTAACTTCTAGAAGAAGAGAAGGAAGCTTTAAAAACATGGACCAGTTAATAACATTTGTTTACAAGCATGTCTTACCAGAATTATTCAACCATCCCAGTTTTAAGGAGAAAGTATACATGTATAAATGTAAAAATACGTATATATGGGCAGCAGGGTGGCACAGCGGATGGAGTACCAAATCTTCTCATGTCAAGTCCAGTGTTTTATCCAGTACACACAGAAGCCCACAACCACCTCCAAAGTTACAAGAATTCACCAGTGGTAGAGAGAACTCTGTAGTTCATTCCACCTCATATCCCATTTCAATCCTAAAATAACTAAAGGGAGGATACAGGAATTCTAGGAATAAGGCCAATATGATGCTCCTCCCAGTGGTTTCATTGTCATTCACTTCAGATATCATGCAGTCCAAGTTCTTTGTTTTACAGATAAGGAAACTAAGTCATAGGTAACACATAGAAGAGGTACAATTTAAGTCCTAGTCTTCTTGTTCCTAATTAGACACTTCTGACACAGATCCGTATTGCCATTCATTAAGTCAAGAAAAAGCTCTCCATAAATGAGAATCACAAACAAGAAATGGCCATGTAATTATTTTATTTAATGTAATTCATTTATTTATTTGCAACTTCAAAATACAGGAAGGAAGAAAATGAGTATTTATTTGAGGGAGTGAGGTTTTTAATAGTATTTTTCCCAATCACATGTCAAGAAAATTTTTAGCATTCATTTTTACAAGATTTTGAGTTCCAAATTTTTCTCCCTCCCTTCCCTGCTTTCCCATTGTCATAAAATGGAAGCAATTTGACATAGGCTATGGATGTGCTATCATGTAAAACATATTTCCATATTAGTCACAGTCTTGAAAGAAGAAACAGATCAAAAGAAAAAAACACAAAAAAGAATAAAGTGAAAAAGTTCAATCTGCATTCAGAATCCATAAGTCCTTTATGTGGATGTGGATAGCATTTTCCTTTGTGAGTCCTTTGTATTTGTCATGGATCATTGTATTGCTGAAGAAAGCTGAGTCATTCATAGTTGATCATCACACAATGTTGTTAATACTGTGTAGAATGTTTTCCTGGTTCTGCTCATTTCACTTTGCATCAGTTCACACAAATCTTTCCAGGTTTTTTTTCTGAAACCTGCCTGTTGATCATTTCTTATTCCACAACAGCATTCCATCACATTCACATACCATGGCTTGTTCAATGATTCCCCAATTGAAGGGCATCCTCTCAATTTTTAGATTTCTTTTGGGTCTTGATATTGAAGATGAAAATTTTTATTAAATTCTGGTCTTCTCCTTATGAAAACTTGAAATTCATTTCATTGAATGACCATTTTTTCTCTTGAAGTATTATGCTTAATTTTGCTGGGTAGGCAGACCTTGGTTGTAGCTCCTAGTTCCTTTGCCTTCTGGAATATCATGTTCCATGACCTCTAGCACTTTAATGCTGCAGCTTCTAAGTCCCGTGTAATCCTGAATATGGTACCCTAATATTAGAATTGTTCCTCTCTGGCCACTTGCAACACTTTTTTCCTTGACCTGATAATTCTATTGTTTGGCTGTAATTTGTTCCTTGGAGTTTTTTGGCATCTCTTTCCAGAGGTGATTGGTGGATTTTTTTTTGAAGCCGAATTTGCCCTCTAGTTCCAGGATCTCAGGGCAGTTTTCCCTGATAATTCCTTGAAATATGCTGTCCAAATCCTTCTTTTGAATATGGCTTTCAGGTAGTTCACTGATTCTGTCATTGTCTTCCTGTGTCTATTATCTAGGTTAGTTGTTTTTCCAATAAGGTATTTTATATTTTCTTCTAATTTTTCATTCTTTTGAATTTATTTGATTCATTCTTGACATCTTATAGAGTCATTAGCTTCCACTTGCCCAATTCTAACTTTTAAGGAGTTGTTTTCTCCTTTTCCATTTCACCAACTGAACTTTTTAAGGAGTTCTTTTCCTTTTGTGTCACCTTTGAATTTGACTAATTCTACTTTTTAAGCAGTTGTTTTCTTTTTCCAAGCTGCTGACTTTTTTTCCATAATTCTCTTGTATCACTCACATTTCGTTTTCCAATTTTTCTTCTATCTCTCTTGTATGATTTCAAGCTCCTCTTTGAGCCCCTCCATGAGTTCTCCCTAGGCTTGAAATGACTTCCTATTATTTTGGGGGGTTTTCCCATAGGTGTTTTGACATTGTTGTCTTTTTCTGAGTGTGTGTCTTGGTCTTCCCTGTCTCCCTAATAACTTTCTATGGTCAGATTCTTTTTCTGTGGTGGTGGTTGTTCCTTGCCTCCTCTTTTTTGCTCTTTTTTTTCCTTTGAGCTTTGTTACTAGGGTAGAATGGGCACTGTCTCAAGCTTCCTGTGCCTGTGGGTTCAGGCCCTGGTTGTTTACTTGGTGCTGCATTGATATTGCCCTGAGGTCCATGGGGGAACCTCACATCTGGTACTGTGCTGAGGGGGTACTGTAGTGAGGTCAGTGGGGCATTTCTGCATTTCTCTGGGGCTACACTGAAGCATAAGGTAACCTGGCCTCTGGAAACTTCTTGTTTACACAGGGATACAGCTCAGCACTAGCGGCTGCCTGTTTGCCTATGTACCCATAGAGTTAGTGTCAAACATTTTGCCTAGGGTTATGCTGAAGCATGTGGAGGTCTGGCTCCTGGAGGATGCCTGCTTACCCAGGGCTACACTGAAGCACATGGTTGTTCTTGGAGTTGGAGTCTGCCAGTTCCCCTGGCTATACTGAGGCATGTGGGGCATCCTGGTGTTGGTGTTTGCCTACTCTACTACATTGGAGCTCAGGATCTCCCACTGGTTTTCTGAGGGGGGGGCTTGCTGCTAGGATGCTTCCTGTCCTGGACTGTGCTCCCCTTTTACTCTAATGAGACAGACCATTCTTATCAACTGTCCAAGTTTCTTGGGCTAAAAGATTGTTTCACCTCAGCATTTTGCTGGTTCTGCTGTTCTAGGATTTATTTGAGGGCACTATTTTTATTTTTTTAACATCCACTTTTATAAGATTTCAAGTTCTGAATTTTTTTCTCCCTCTCTTTTTCCCTTCTCCCTTCCCCAGGATGACAAGCAATCTGATATAGGTTATACATGTACAATCATATTAAACATTTCCACATTAGTCGTGTAATTAGAGGAAAATCAGAACAAAAAGAAAAAACCACAAGAAAGAAAAAAAGAGAGAAAACAGTATGCCTCAATCTGCAGTCAGACTCCATAGTTCTTTCTCTGGATAGTATTTTCTATAATAAATGTTTTGGAATTGTCTCAGATCGTTATTTGGTGAAAAGAGATGTCTATCAAAGTTAGTTGTCACACAATGTTGCTGTTACTGTCTCCACTCACCTCACTCAGCATGAGTTCATGTAAGATTTTCGTGATTTTTCTGAAATCCACCTATTCATCATTTCTTATGGAACAGTAATATTCCATTACATTTATATGCCACAACTTATTTAGCCATTCACCGATTGATGGGAATTCCCTCAATTTCCAATTCTTTGCCAACACAAAAAGAGTTGCTATAAATATTTTTGCACATGTGAGTCCTTTTTCATTTTCATGATCTCTAAGGGATGCAGACCTAGTAGTGGTAGTGCTGGATCAAAGAGTATACACAGTTTTATAATTTGGGTACCATTTGATGGTTGTTTGAAGATAAATATGGGAGTATTGTGGCAATTTACTGCTTAGTCCACCAGCTTGGTTCCTGGAAATTTGAAACAATTGTTTATTAAGCTTTTACTGTGTACCAGTGTGCTAAGCACTTTACAAATATTATCTCATTTGTTTCTTACAACATCCCTAGAAGGTAGGTGCTATTATTATCCCTGTTTTACATATGAGAAAACTGAAGGAAAGAAATGTTATATTACTTGTCCAAGGTCACACAACTGGTAAGAGTCTCAGATTTGAACTTAGTTCTTCCTGACTCTAGGTCCAGCACTCTATCCATTACACCATCTCAGTATCCCATATTTCATAATGTTTTTCAAAACTAAGCAGTGTGTAGTTGTGAATGACAATATGATATCACATTTAGGAAAATAAAAGCAGGGATTAAGGGATTTGCCCATGATTTTTAATTCAATAGAACAAAGAAAAATATCTTTATTTTTCCCCATAAATTTGCATCATAATTATTTAACATGTTCTCATTTTTTCAAAAAACATTAACTGGACTTCTCTATGCCTCAATTTCCTTATTTATAAAATAAGAATAATAAAGCCATCCACTTTTTAGGATTGTTAAATGAGGACTAAATGATTCACCACATGCAAAGTCCTTTACAAACAGTAAGTATTTTGTAAACATTTGCTATTATTATTATTATTTAAGAGTTGTAGCTTCAGCAGGCAAAGGGTTAAAGACTCTTCTGTTTTAAGCATACTCTTCTCAGGGTAAGCATAGTACTATAGATCACTTACTATATCTAAATCACCAAAAGCAAGTTAGACATGTTTGAGCAAAAGCAAACATTTTTCTTGATATAGATTTTGTATAAGAATGCAATGCTTGGTTAGATCTATGATCTTCTTCATGTGGATGCTTTCTCCAGTGGGCGAGATGGAAATCCATTCTTTGAGATTCTGTTCCAGTCTTCTGGTGAATCCTCCATGGAAAGTCCATCTAGCATGTTGAAAAGGGGACTTCCAGGGCAGCTAGGTGGTATAATGGATAAAACACCAGCTCTGGAACTCAAATCTAGCCTCAGATACTTGACCACTTACTAGCTATGTGACCCTGGGCAATTCACTTAACCCTTATTGCCTCCAAAAATGAAAAAGAAAAGGGGACTTCATCTTTATCTTTGGCCATTAAAGTTTAGAGACTTTAACCAGTAAAGTAACTAGGCTATCCATCTGATATCCTTCCATCTTATTAAAATATGACTGATGCATTATTTGTATTCTTGCATAGTGTTAGAATTCCTATTTATTTAAACCTAACAGTTTAAACATCAGAAAGCCTCATTTCATAAAACAAATTGTTCAAAAACATATGTCAACATCTCTGGCCTTCAGTTGTTCTCCTATAAAAATGATAAGGTTACATTCAATGATGTCTGCCCCTGAAGGAGTTGAATTCTTCTACACAAACAAACTAATGGCTCTCACAGCAGTTTATCATGACCTTTATAATGCACCTTGAATCTCAACTTGGTATCAAAAAGCCTCTGGACAGTTTTCCTCTCAATCTTTCACTCCTGCTTTTTTCCCCTCCCCTATCCATAAAAACCCCCTTTTCTCCATCTGCCTCCAGTAAGTATGAAAGAGATAGCTTTTGTTTACGTGTCTAGATTTTCTTCTCTGGGAAAAAGGAAAGGTTTTGTCTTCCCCCACCCAGCTCCCTACTAAAGCTATTTTTCTCAGTACTTGGTATTATATTTCTTCAGCTAACTGTATCTCTTTCATTCAAAACAAAAAAAATAAAAATAAAAAAGTAGTAGAAAGAAAGACAGAGTGCTACTACTCTCTTGGCTTAGTAGGTGCATCAATAATCCCTTTATTGTCCCAGAGAAAGATTTTCTGCCTTTTAATTTCCTTTTTTTCCCTTCTTACGCTGAACAGAATAAAGTGCTTCTTTCTTTTTTTGGTTCTCCTTTCTTCTTATAATATTTTATCAGTTATCAAAACATTAATTTATCTGCCAACTCCCTGTCTTTCCCCCCAAAAGAAAAACAAAAGCCTTGGAAAATAATAGTTAAGCAATATAAATTCCCATATTGGCAAAATCCATAAATCCATGTCTTCTTTTGCATAATCATCCATCACTTCTCTGTCAGGAGGTGAGTAGCATGTTGCATTATGGGTCCTCTGGACTTGTGGGTCAGTCATCATATTTATCAAATTCTAAAGTCTTTCAAAATAATTTTAAAACAGTCATCTCATCTGTATGTCAGCTGTTTCTCAGTCCATACTAGATGAACCTTTAAGTCCCTGGAGGGTTCTGCCATCCACTCAGGAACAGGGTATTTCTTCAGATGTTTCAGGAGTCCACACCCACAAGTTTAGACCTCTGGTAGGAGCTCTTAGGGAAAAAACTCCTTGTATCGTATTGGAATCGGAGTTTCTGTTCATCATAACAGAATTGCCTATGTGTTATAAGTTATATTGCCTACCTGTTTTATAAAAAATATATTTGTATCACCAAGACAATGTAATTAAGTCAGGTACAGATCAAACTACTTACCCGGCTCACAATCGACTGGTTCTGAGAAGGAAAATTTACATGTCATCAAGTTAGCCAAGAGAACGTAAACATTAACATCAAGATCCATCTAAGAGTGGTATAGAACTATTCTTTTAGCCTGAACATTCTTTTAGCCTGAGGTGGGGCTGAAGCCAGACCCAAGGCAGGCATGAGCCTCTTGGTCTGTGGATGCTGGAGCCAAACAGAGCAGACAGGAACAGTTGGTTAGGAGAACAGAGTGTACAGAAAGGATAGTCCCAGACATCTTTTTTCAGAACATCACTAAAAGGAGCTTTGCTTTTCTGTATCCAAATCTAGAACTTCTGATTCAGTATAATCTAATACAATCACTTAAATTTGGTTCTCCAAATTTGAAACTTCAGAGATTTCAGTTTATGTACCATTTGCTATTTCTATTCTTACCTAAATCCTGTACCTGATATCAGAATCTTTTAAAAATTTGTGAGGATATAACTGAAAATGAACACTTCTGCCTTATTTATCAGACAGATACTTTTAAAAATGGGAAAATAATTTCACTTTTTTTTACCTTTACCAATATAATTTTTGGAGTAAAATCCTTAATCCAGATTGAGAACTTATTACTACAATATACTTAATGCCTGAATTTTTATAATAGATAAATTTTGGAAGACAATAAAAATTGAAAGATAATCATAGTTCTTAGAAAAAACAATCAAATCCTGTTGCTTTTTCTCAACATTTAGTATTCCATTTAATTAGAAAGCTTGCACATTATTTCTTTGTCCTATTACCTTGTCTAATCATTTCCCCCTTAGGAAGAAATAATCACTATATTATAATTTCACCAAAATATAGGTTAAAATTGTAAGATGTTCATACATGCATCCTAGTCTAGTAACTCAGAGATGTTCCAATACCAATCTATTATTTAATACTTTTAGTACTGTACTAATAAAATTTCTTGATTACACAAATGCACTATAAAAGGAGAAAGAGGGACATAGTTATAACATCATATATTGTAAAGGAAGGGGAAAACTCCCTTGGTTCTTTTTGATTCCAGGAATGAGTCATATCTGACAACCAACCATATAGTCACAGAGTGTTAAAAGCAAGGCTCAGGATTAACCAAGTGGGAATTTTCCTTTTCAGAAAGAAAACAGCACATTGGGGAAATAGAGTCAGGAGGCTCCTACTTGGCCATGTCCAAGGTCATTCCCAAAACCTGTCTGGGCACAGACTCCACCTTTAGCATTTCCCAGACCACAGAACATGCCATTTTCTAGTATTAGCTTCATGACAATTCAGACAGCTATCCCTGTAATAAAAGCTCAAAACAATACCAAATTACAGTCCTGGGAACTTTTACCTTAAATAGCAGAATTTCACTAACCACAACTTAGGGCTTGAATGCTTTTCCTGTTCTTCCCTAACAGTTAACATTTTATTAATACTTTACTTACAGATTAAAGCTACCCATATTCTGGGACTTCAGATATACAGCAAGTACTTGATAGTTGACTCATCATTAATAGGTTGAAGCTACATCTTTAAACCACCATATACACTTTCAAAACAGTCAAGATTTTCAAAGGAAAATTTGCTATTATAGTAAGTAGTAGTAGTAGCACCTGTTTTGTAAGAAAAAAAAATACGTGTATCACCAAGGCAATATTCACAGCATCAGTGGTGACTATAAATATGCCGGTGTACTTCTCAATCTCAAAGTAGACTCTTCCTATAGAAGGTAGGAAAAAAAGATTTATTCAGACATCAGAAAGTCAAATCCATCATAGTAACCAAGAAGTCAACATACAATAACACTGCAGGAGACAAAGTCATGCCCAAGCCTTCCCTCCACCCCTGCTGGGGCCTTCCCACAAGCAAACTCATGAGCCTAGCTATGCCTGCCTGCCTGAGTCCTCTCTCCACTGCTGTAATTGTTTTCACCAACTTTCTTCCAGTTCTACTCCACCTGTCCTGTTCCACCCGCTCAGCTTCTCCCACCACATGTGATTTAGGCTTCCATGTGACTTAAGTAGGTTACATGGGCCTATTTATGAATGGGAAAGAGCTTCCTGTTTAAATTGCCATTACATTTAGCTCCAAGGACTTTCATATTCATTCATCACATAGGTGGATGGGGCAACTGGTATCAACAGAATTGTAACAGGGATAACAGAAAACAAGCATATAAAACAATATCTTAGGCAACTAGTGTCAACAAAACTTTATAACACTATAACGGGGATCACACAAAGTAAACACATAAAAGAATATCTTAGGCTGGAGCTTGAGCACAAGCACCTCATCATTTCTCCCTCCAACGATTGAGGCCAAAATTCTTGGGGTAAGGGGTGAAGGTCTCTTCTTCTATAACTACTTCCTTCTAAAATTGGACATAGAGCTGTCCCTGCCCCAAGAGGTCCCAATTGAGAGGTCAGTTCTTTAAATTGGCATCCAGAGTTTGGTCAATGCCAGGTCCAGCGGTGACACATCACAGTCATGGACAGGGAGTGACATCCAGCTTAAGCAATCAGACATTTGCAGGTGGAGGCTACTAAGCCTGCAGAAAACAAATCTAGTGAACAAGTTTAACAGACAAAAACAAACAAAAAGAAACAAGGAGATAATAACCAGAAGCAGGGTAGACAAAGGGTCAGCCATGCTTCTGGAGTCCATGAATCTACAATCATAGCCTCATTCATAGTAGAATATATGAGTTAAGGGTACAATGTGGTAATCATCTTCTCCTGAACAAACAACAGTTTTGGTATTCTCTTTGCTGTGTGCTATAATTTCCACAGCCTTTGGAACATTAACTGGCTTTTCTTTTACCCATACTTTAGCTCCCAATTTTATTCTATCAGTAGAACCCAACCTTTCAATCCCTCTACTAGTCACTTTGGAAGGAGGGTCAGTTTTCACATGGGGTATTGTTTCACAAGGAGTAATCACTTGAACTATTTTGTCATTTTTGCAAAACTGTAAGGGTTCTTAACCTAAATTTTGGAATGTCACAATTTCTCCATGATAATTAGAATCCATTATTCCAGCAAATACATATATTCCTTGAATTGCTAATCCTGATTTAGTTAATATTGATCCAAAATGATTTTTAGGGATTCTCATACATATTCCAGTAGAGATTTTTCTTATTTCTTTTCTATCTAACCAAAAGTCCTCCAAACATTGTAAATCATATCTCGCCAAATGAGATGTCCATGGATGTGGTTTTGGGACATCTGGCCTCACAGTTCAATACTCAATATTTGGGATCTTATGTGTTTGTTTTTTCTAATTTTTCAGATTTAGGGTCATTATTCTGGCTAGAGGTGTACTTCCTCCCAGTGATCTATTATTCAAGTTACATATTGCATTTTCAAATTACCACATTAAAAATCATTGATCTTATTACCTATGATATTTTAAACCTACTTTGGAATTATCAGGCATGGAACAATTACATTCAGTTAGAGAAATAATAATAATGTAGTGCTTAGCATATGCCAGTCACTGTGTTAAACATTTTATACTCATTATATCAATTTGATCTCCCAACAACCCTGGGAGGTGGATATCATTATTATTTTTCTCTTCACAGACCAAGAAACTGGGAAAAATACAGATAAGATAGCTTGTCTAAAATTACATAGCTAATATATTTCTATAACCAGAACAAAGAAGGGTGAAAACATCAAGTGAAGAGGTTGGCTGGCCCCCACACCTCATACTGTCACGCTAGTTGTTGTCAGGGGCACCCAGACCTCCCACCCCCCCCAGGTAGCACCTGAGCAGGATCTCCTGAGGGCTAAACCTTCCCTGGATATGAGTGGACTTTGGGGATACAGCAGAGGGCACTACCTAGGGCCTGGGGTGGCTGGTTCCAGGACCTTCCCATTGGTGGTAGTTCCTGGTGGCCAGGCAAAATGAACACTGGCCATGGTGCCTGACCCCCACCCCTACCCTGATAGCTGCAAGACCTGCTGGGACTAGGGTCACTAGCAACTGCAGGGGCAGGGTGGACAGGATGTATTGACCCTGGATGATACCTCCAGGCTTGCCTAGAGGGGCAAGCTGCTGGATACCCAAGGGCACAGGGCTGTTGGGGCCACTGCCATGAAGGGGGTTTCTGTTGCAGATGTTGCCCTCACCTCCACCAGGTGGGGCAGAATATTCAAGTTTCCTTACAATTCTCTGTGATTCTGTTTTCTTAATCTGATATGAGATGACAGAGTTAACACAGAGACATGGGCTATATAATGGTCTTGTTAACAAGCCACACAATTGAGATACACTTATGACTCCAGGGGAGGAGAATAGGGAAGACAGAGATGTTTATTGAATATCTCCCTCCTCTTGACATTCTTCCCTGAAGCCATTTCATGCTGAGTGATCCAAGTTGTGGGGAGGGTACCTCAATACTTTTCTGCAGTGCTTTCTCTTTTTTCAGAATCTGCCATAGCCTTTTTTCTACATTCTGATTTGCAGGAATCAGGTTCATTATAGTAGAAGCAGACTCTTAGTTTGCATCTCTTGTTGATTAAAGGGATGATGCATTCATTCCTAATGGTGCAGAAGAGACTCAGAGAATAGTTTCATTCTCTTCTGCTACCTGTAGTCTCAAGGGAGAACCCAATGTCAGAATGATGCCAATTAGCAATGGTCAGCAGGTGAAGATTATTAACAAAATTCAGTAAAAGCTTAAGCCAAGGAAGGGTTAACAAGAGGTTGAAATAAGGTGCGAACCATTTACCTATCTTTTCCTTCACTCTCTTCACTCTGGATTACTACCAAGCTAGCTATCTTCATCGCCCTACAGCAATGAAGTTATTAATCTTGCCAATTACTTAAAAAGACTTTTATAAGATTCAATCCTTATTTTTCCTTAAACCAATTCTACTTCAAAACTTACTAAGATCTTTCAGAGGGGAGTGACTTCCTGTAATTACTCCAAACTTTCAGGAGTTCTCTCCTGAAATCTTAAAATGACTTACTGCTAAACTCCTTAATAATTAATCTCCAAACCTCCAGAATCTGCTAAAGTGTTTTTAACGTTTCTACAACTTTGTTTGCCTAACTTTATTTCTGTAATTTCAACTTGGCCAATGTTGAAAAGACAGAAAAAAGTATCTTGGGTTTTTTTTCCTCTGTTCTTATAACCTAATCTCCCACAGAAAGCCTAAAGTAGGAGTTAGTCCTGCTTATTGGGTCAACCACTTTAGCTATGAAAGTTCATTAATCTTTCCCAATGTTCTAAAACTCTCTGGCTATGTACTTAGAGGTTTTTCTGACTGGCTGCATTTTAAATCTTTCAAGGTAACAGAACCCAGCTCACAAGACAATCATTCAGCATCTTACAATGACACAGATACAGACAAAATGACAAGACAAACAAAAACAACAAAGCACACAAATCTAATTTTACCCAGTTGACTCAGGGTACACATACCCTGAAATGTGCAAAAAGAAAAAAAATTGTAGAGGCACCAAAGCTGCACAGAGGGATCAAACTACAGAGGGATCAAATCCACAGAACTAACTGAACATTCTCTTAGTCTGTGGGTTAAAGTTGGAACAATGGTAAGTGAAGGTTCCTAGCCTTGAAGGCCAAAACCAAACAGAGGATGGAGGAACAATTGGTTAGGGAAGGCACATGACACTGAAGTGTGCAGGAAAAATACACACACATAGAGGCATACAGCAACAAATTTACAGAGTTGAGCAAAGAACAGAGTTGTGCATGGGATGTCCTTACCAGAACTGAGTCAAGGGAGGGGCCCTGGAGTTTTCCTTTCAAAGAAAGGTGAGCTCAATCAAGGGTGAGCCCACAAGATTAGAGCAGGAACAAAGGACAAAGGGACAAGGAGAGAGCAACTCTAGAGAAATCTTCAGTGGCACCTAGTCCAATCTTGCTGGCACTGGGGAGTCCAATAACCTGATGCTGTGTCCAGTCCCACTTCTTACACCAATTAATATCAACAAGACTGGAACCAGCCCCTAAGCTGTGGGTGACCAGAGCTGCACAAAGCAGACCAGAGGCAGGAGATGTAGGACACAAACAGAAGTTTAATTAATTCAAAAGTGAAGAAACGCTTGCAAGTGTTCATCCTCCTGCTAGGATAAAGGCGATGATTTATACACATAAAAAGTCACAAGTATGCTGGACCATGACATAATCATTCTTAGATCTTGAGCAGCAGTTTCCACAGAAGGCTCATGCATGGACAATGGGTCTTATAGGAACAGTCTCCAAGTTGATTGTCTCACAGTAGGGTACAGAACCAGAGTTATCAGGGTGAGAACAGGAGTGTAATACCTGGTTCAGTTCACTTAGTTGTTGCAAGAAACAGGGACTGTGATCATGTCAAGAGGTGCAATGAATGACACTCATGTCCCTGGGAAACAGAAGGAACTAAATCCCTCAATGAATATCTGGTGCTCATCAAAGCCATACACTTGGCCATAGGGCAAGATCATATAGAGCACAAAGGATTGTTATTAGATCAAGCTTGTTATTAGACCACAGTCTACTTGCTGGGCCTTAGCTCTGGGAAACAGGGTGTCTCCAAATACCTTGACAGTTTCCAGTTCTTTTGAAGAAAAACAGCTGCTATATTTTTTTTGCACACATAATACTTTTTTCCTCTTTCTTTCATCTCCTTGGGATGGGGTATAGGTCTACTATCCCCACCCTTTTCTTAATCTCTATTCAGTAACTGGTCAGTTATTTAGTGGTCTTGACTGACATCAGAAAATGAATCAATTAAAATGAGAAGAAATATTTTTAAAGACAAAATTTTAACTTAGAATAAACAGGAATCAAATAAGATTTGAACTTGCCTCAGATTCGGACTTGATTTCAGATCTTCCAAATAAAACTCTTTACTATCCTGTTTTTTTAGGCTCTTGATTGACCCGTTTTCACTCTTGCCATCTCCAGTCATCTTGATGAATATCTGATCACTGGACCCAGATGGCTCAGGAGGAGAGAGTGAGGTTGGTGACCTTGCACAGCCCTTCCTCACTCCAAACAAAGTCAAATGCAAGTCATGTCATCATTTCTCTGAGGTCATGGTCTTCTTTGAAAACTAAGGACAAACGTAACAACAACAACCTGCTATGATTGACCATCATCCTTATTGACTTAGTCATCTGTGCTTATGACCCTTCTGACATTTTAGGTTCACAATTTCTTAATCTCTTTAATTCCTATGTTCTTAATCTGTTCTTTCCTCAGTCCTCAAATTTTTTGGATTTATTATGAGCAAAAGTAATTCCATAGTATGAGCCAATAGTAAATTCAAGAGTTCTTGACCTTTGAAATTCTCCCTCTTATTCTCTTCTCTCTCTGCCCCATTTCTTTATCCTCCATATTCTTACTGACTCTGACCCCATTCAGTCTGGCTTCATTTTCTTCCTTTCTACCCTAAAACGCTTCTTTTCCCTTCTCTTCCTGTCACAATTGCTACATTCAATGCCCTCATTGTCTTTTGACTTTGTGTAGCATTTGACATTCCTTATAAATATACTGACACTGATATTACTTTTGTCTTGGTTCTTTCCTATCTCTCTATTTTTCCTCTGTCATTTTTTTCTTGCTTCTCCCTCAGGTTTCATTTTTCTCTCTGTTACTCTCTCTCTCCATGCTTCCATTTTTCAGGTATCACTTTTATGTAAACGATTCTCAAATCCACAATTCTTTCAACTATTCCTCAAAGCTCTAGACTCTTATTTGTAGCTACTTGTTATAAACACTGCTCAGATCAGAGGCCATGCCCTGGAGAACAGTCTTCTCTGCTCCAGAACTTCATCTTGGGGGGTCCTGCTGCCCCGACTAGTGAGTATCTCAGGTGGTTCATTATAGCTAGACCAGCTGCAACTCTCTAGCATTTTTCTCAACAGCTGCTTTACTACCACAGGGTAGTACATCCTTTCTTTTCCACCCCTCACTCTCCATAGAATCACAATCAAATCAATATTGCCATTGCTATGACTATTCGCCATCTCTGTAATTTCTAGATGCAAACATACCTCCTTAAAATACATCACTTCTCTCTGTGCTTTGTTTTTGCTATATCAACCAGACTGAAAGTGGCCTTTAACCTGTGGGTGACCAGAGCTGCATGTAGCAGTCCAAAGGCAGGAGAGTCAGGACACAAATGGAAATGTAATTAATTTCAAAGTGACGAAATGGTTGCAAGCAACATTTTCCTGAGGAGTAGGTGGGCTTAACATGCTGGGGCAAGGTAGTGCTTCATATACATGAAAAACGACAATTGGGCTGGACCATGGCATAATCATTCTTAGGTAGCAGTTCCCATAATAGACTTACATATGGACAATGGACAATGCAGGTATCCCTGGGGCCTGTGGGAACAGTCTCCAAGCAGATTGTCTCACAGTAGAGTTAGCGTGGCAAGAACAAGAGTGAGAACTGGATCTAATCTTCATTTTTTAATTTGTATTACCAGCATTTAATTATTACAGTGTTCATCACAAAATAAATCCTTATTAATGAATTTCTATATTTTCTTTTTGCATCTCACACTCACCAAACCTAACTCATCATTCTCTTCCAACATCACCTGCCCTTCCTTTAGCATCTCAGTTTTTTCCAATTACTTCACTATCCTACTTGCCTAGACTATATCCATAGAGTTATCTTTAACTGTTCCTTCCCTTTCACGCCATGCATTGACACAATTAATTGCCAAATCATGCCAGCCCTATATCTGTGGTAAATCTCATATCTCTCTACCATTTAGCAATCACCTCAGCTAAGGTCCTATCTCTTGCCTGACTTAAAACTTTGCTCTATCTTTAATCTATTCACAGTAGCCTCCTCATAATCTTCTTGTCTCATTTTCCCCTTCTCCAATTCATGCCTTAGTCACCTTCCTAATAGACCATTCTAACCATGGGCACCACCACTCAAAAATCTATGCTCACTTCTTTACTAACTGTCAAATAAAATATGTGCACCTGAGCCTTGACTCTAAGGCTTTCTGCAATCTGACCCGAACCCTGTTTTATTTCAAACCACTTTCCTTCAAGTAAGGTTATTATCCAGTGAGATTAAATGACTCTCTTTCTTCTCCATAGTCATGCCACACATCAATATCCTTTTTATCTTGATTAACAGTGTCTTAGTAATTGGAGATTACAGCACAGAACAGTAACTCTGTCCCATAATTGTAGATGATAAATGGTAATTGGACTCTGTAACTGGCAATAATCAAAGTATGTTCTGGTTTTCCTGAAGTACTCAGTTGGAGGCATGTGGTCTTCCATTTCTCACTCTTCCAATGAATCTATTCCTTACTAACTCAGTGGTAATTATTTTTTCTATGGTTATGGAAGATGATAAATGTGGGGTTCTGAACTGTCATTGTTAAGATGAATACAAATTTCCTAAGAATAACATGACTTAGTTAATAGGTGGCCAAAGTTCCCATTTGCCTCAGGAAGAGTTTTCTTGGTGTTAGGTTTACAACTGGCTTTGAATCATAATAATTTTATCATTCTTAAGAAATTGACTTTTTATTGTTATTTTTGTTTGCATTTCACTTGTTTCTAAATCTGGGGAACTCTTATTGGAAATAGCAGTAAACAAATTGGATTGAGTTTTCACTTCATGAGTAGTCAAAGCTTGGAAGTACATGAGTTTCTCTTTCAAACTGAAAACACTGAACCTCCATTTAAGATTCACTATTTTTAATCTGAGAATTATCTCTTTTTTTTACTTTGCAAAGAACAAATTATTTTCTTGCCTTTCTTAAGGTAACAGAGCTCAGTTTCTGATAATTTCCTAAAAGATACCTTTGAAGGTGGGATAATTATTTTCCCATTTAATAAAATGGAATGAATTCTGCCTTTAGAAAAAGACATGACAGCGTTTTAAAAGATTCAAACTAAGGACAAAAAGTTTTTTTTTCCTCAAGTTGCCTAACAGTAGGGTGACAGTTCATTTTCTACTTGACAACATGGAAATTTCTTTCACTGTATGAATTAACTGATGTTTACAGATTAAGAAAAATAAAATATTTGAAGTCAGTTGTTTAATAAAACTAATCTATTTGAGAAGCCATGTCTATGTAGATTTCAAAGCAGATGGTGTTAAAAGCAATTTACTGCTGGGCCTACTTAGTCACAGAAGCACTTCTTCACTTAATAAAAGGAGTAAAAAAATAAAATATTCCTTCTTGATCCCATGTCATTGTGTAACACCTAAATGCAATCAAACTCTTCAAGCTTTTATTTACATTTTGAAGCCCCAGGTGAGAGGAGTGCTATTTCTTGATCTTGATTTGAGGTTGACAAAGTTTTTTTTGCTTATTTCCCACCAACATCAGCCAAAGGAAATTTATCTAAAAGTCATACAAGAAGACCAGTGAAAAGCCCTGAAACTGAAAGCCTAAAGAGAAAGAAAAAATTATGTATGCTAATCTAGATTATTTTAAATTTAAGTTAATGAACTATATAATTCGTTTTAATGGCCTACTTTGTTAAAGCCTCTAAAAATGTCCAAATTAATCTCTTCTGGGTTATTTTGCAAAGAAAATTAAATATATCTAATTTGATTGCTTTTTTTATCTCATTTATTTTAAATTCTCCAGATATTTATATTCCATGTCTCCCTTGCATTTAGCAGTATCAGTAGAATGTTGAATTCAAAAAGATGAGCCTTTGTTTCCAGAGGAAACATGGAGTCATGAATGGAACTCTACATTTTCCTGAAAACAACAGAAGGCCCTCCTGTCCTACTACTCAGATCTGATTGTCCATCTGTACTGGCTATCACAAGTATATGTACTGAAGGATAAACTCTATAGGCTGCCTATCCAAATATACTATCTTGGTAATAGACATTCTTTATTCACTTGATCTTTATTGTGTGGATTGTTACACCAAATTTTGAATAGTTATAAGTTTATTCTAAGAGGCTCTGCAATGTTCCAGGGCTTGTTTCAACCAGAGCAATGTCATCTGCAAACAGAATTGTGTGAAGGTGTTACCATCCACGAAGAATATTTCTCCAACTTAGATTCTGGCCTGGATCTCCTCCATCTCAAAAGCAAACACCTTTACAATCCTTACTGGTGTGTACCATAGTTGATGTTTCCATCAGAGGCTTATTTCAGTTGATATGTCTTTCCTGGAATTTTGAATGATTTTTATATAGTGATACAAGACATTGTATTTTGCTCTACTGAACTATATTTGTTTTCATGCTATTCAAACAAAAAGCTTAATGGGATTTTATATTCCCTCATAATTCAAATCAATTGTAAAATGGTAAAGATGTGGTCCATTATTAGCCAAATCCTTTACTACTAATAGCCTAATTAGTAATATCTTTAGTTTACATAAGTCTGATTTATATTTTGTATAGAAGAGTGAGTTGGGGGTATGTTTTCTTGATTAAATTTATTTTTTTATTTTAAGAAGATACTAGAAATTTCCAAACCTTTAATTTTTTTTCTTCCCTTCATATACATCCAATATCAGTTGCTAAGTGGTCACAAGTACATATCCTTCAGTCTGCATTACTTCTATATTCAGTAGGCTCCATCTACTGCTTTTTCCCACCTATTTTCTCTTTTTTGCCATTTCTACCTCCTCATAACTATATCTCGGACTGTGATTTGATCCAAGTATTGGTTTCATTGCCCTTGATAGTGAAAATATTGTGTCATCGTATTCTTTACAAATCTTTTCGACTTTTCTTTTGCTTTGGCGAGGGGGAGAGATGGTTTGGCTGTTGCTGCTGCTGCTATTGTCGCTGTTGTGTTTTCACCTGGCCTGGGATTTTTGCTCCTGATTTTCCCTCTTAAATGCTCCTAGGATGAATTTGTTTAGTAAGTGTTCCTGCCAAGCTTTCCTTTAACTCATTTTATCCTCCACTTCTCTCTTTTTGATGAGGCATTGCTCATAATTGTATATTATTCTTCCACATAAGATTTTACAGATTGGTTCATAATCTATAACAACGTAGACTCTCATCACCATTTCTTTTTGCTTGTAAAGTAGGTCAAATATTTGCTGACAGAGGTGCTTTCCAGAGTCGTTTAGTTTTCTTGTTATATCAGAAGATTTATATCAAACTTCTACATAAAATTATAATTTAAAAGTCAGTGTCATTTCGGTTGTTCATTTCCCATTTTTCATTACTAATTTTTCCTTTAGATAGTTTTGAGTTTAGTTGTTTCAATCATATACCACACCATTTTCTCTTTATTATTTCTTTCTGCTTTATAATAATTCTTAGCTTTGTCCTGAATTGTCTGGCTATCCATAGGCAGTTTATTCATTGAGAACTACCATGCAAATCACGAGTTTTCCTGTTAAAATATGACTACTTAGGTTTTCTTGTGATATTGTGATCAGTGCATATAAATTTTTTCTCAGAGTATTTGTGCTTTAAAAACATGAGTTTTCTGTATAATATATGTCTTTCTCTTCTTGGCTCTGCTTCTGATTTTTCAAACATTGAAACCGTACTTCTGTTGCCATCTCATCCTGCAAATTCTCTCATTGCCCAGGTCCTCCTCACTCTGGAACATCCATCCATCCATCCATCCATCCATCCATCCATCCATCCATCCATCCATCCATTCTGTGGCTTGCTCCCTAGAACATCCTCCATTATGCTTGTCCCTTTCTCAAGGCCTGCATGTTGGGCATAAGACCAGGATATGAAACGTGCCATCCTCCCCTGGCTTTGCTGCCGATTTTCTCGTACTCAACAGCATTCCTTTGTGTTGGTGCCTTCCCTATACAAACACTGTTAAGGACTATTAAGGGATCCCCTGAACTAGTCTTTTTGATTTGCCGTATTTTGGTTCCACAAGCATGTTCTCTTCTCTTCTAATAAACCTAGTTTTCACCTAAGTTCCATGATGTGATTGTCTGTTGACAACATACACAAACACACAGACACCCTCAAATACGTACACTTTTCAGTTCCCTTTTGTGCTTTGTCTTTCCCCATTACAGAGTAAGATCCTTTAAGTAGGGATTATCTTTGTTTGTGTTTGTATTTTTATTTCTATCACTTAGCACTATGCTTGGCACATAGTGCTTAATAAAAGATTCTTTCCTTTCACCTCTCATTCTTTATTCCTGCTCCATACTTTCTCATGTATTTTTCACCATTATTACCTTTCCCCACATTTGCCTTTAAGTCACACTGATTAATTTGGAGAGCCTTGTCAACATCTTTGTACAATTTCTCTACTTCATCCTTAGCAGCCAATGTTGGTGCTTCAGCTGCAATTAATTTCATACTGGTCTTTTGGCAAACACATCATCAGCATGACAATAGGAGATAACCCAATATCCCCTGAAATGATGATTTTTTTGATGCCTTTGAACATATAATAAAGCAAACTCCTTTTTATTCCTCTACAAACAATACATATAAACCATCCTTCTGTGTAGTTGAAACTTCCTTCTTTTGGTTTCATTTATGGAAAACATATCAAGATTGATGTTCTTCTCCTCCTCTAGGAGTATGTCCACTCATTAGATACTAGATAAGAATCTCAATTTATAGAAACAATAGTCAAATTAAAGTTTATGAACCATCTAAAAACTGTAATTTTTAGCTTTCTCTGCCCCCTTTCTTGTCTTTCTTTTACTGTCTCTGCAGATGAAGAAAGGGCCCCACAGGATTAAAAGCCATATTGTTTAATTTGGTTTTGTTTTTTGAGTTTCCATGACCCACCACCACCCAAAAAAACTCGCCAAATAAGTAGCCCTCTGGTGGTGAACTTTATTGTACTTTTGATGGACTGGTTATCAGAAATCATACTTAATTTCTTACCAAGAACATACTTTCCTATAGAAAAAAATTATGAATTTAATTTATGTGTAAAGATTTTTAATCCTTTATATAGCTGAACTGTAGTGCTAATTCTGAGATCAGGAGCATATCAGGTATCCAAAAAGGAAGAACATAGTCAGAATTTCCACCCTCTTTTCTGGGAGTGGATTGACTCTAGCTTTGTATTCATGGAGTCCATGAATGTGTATCATAAACATGTGTGTATGTAGCATGTATACATATATGAACATACATACATATATACATACTTTGATAACCATATTTTAGTATAATTGTTTTCATTCCTAGTCCAATGTCTTTTCTTTCATGTGTTTAAAGATATTCAGAGAAGGGGTCCATATACTTCACCAGACTGCCAAAGAGGTCAATGAACAAATAGGTTAAGAATCCCTTTTCTAGGTAAATGTTTTAAATAATAACCTTGCCATACGCTACAACTCCTAAGTCTTTCTCACAAGCTTCATAATGCCATAAATGACTTAATTAATCAGAGGGGATTCTTTTTAATCCAGACAATTCTTAGAACTGAGAAAGTAAAGCTGTGTTTTCTTTTCAATAGAGTCAACTAACATCTCACTTTTCTAATTTGTTACGTAGAGACACTGAGTGAATTAATGGATTCATGACTTCCGTTCTCTCTACCCGTTCCCCACCCACTTCATAGCCCCATAACTAGTAATGGGATTTTATATTCTATAATGCTTTGTATAAAAATATAAAACTTTAACAAAGAGAGTGTGGTCGAGTGAAAAGAGCTCTAGATTTAGAATTGAAGGTCTTAATTTTTTTTTGGAGGCAATTGGAGTTGTGACTTGCCCTTAGTCTGAAGATAGTAATTGTCTGAATCTGAATTTGAACTCAGGTCTTCCTGACTCCAGGGCCAGTGCTCTATCTAGTGTGTCATCCAGCAGTCTTCATTTTCAATACTGCTTCTGTCATCTGTCCTTTACTACACATGTGACCTTTAGTATCCTTATTTACAAAATGTGAGGATTGGTCCAGATGAACTCTAAGGTCCTTCTAATTGTAAATCTACATATGATCCCCTGAAGCTTTCCAGTGGTGATCAATTTTTGCCATGTTACTAAAGATGAGAGTGAAGTTCAGGAAAGTTTTCCCTAGGTCAGATGCCCAAGTGATAATGTGCTTAAAAAATTGGATGTCTGAGTCCCAGATCAAAATAGCCTGTCCCAAAATAGTCTGTACTTCTTTGGTTTGCTTTCTAAAGGTTTTTACTTTAGATTCCACACAAATTTTAAAAAGACAGGATCCTTAAAGTTCATTAATATTATGTATTAGGCCAGCTCAGGAAGAGAAAGAAAAGATTCGAAATAGTGGATCCTTTATTTTTCAGTACTTGATCAAGGATAGTTGGCATGCCCTTGTATTTGCTAAGATACGCTGTGCATCACAGTGTCTGTGTGTTCAGGCAATGTATTTAAACCGTGCCAGCCACCACTGAGATGCTCAAGGCACACAGCCTGTGTTTATATAGCAGAAACCATGTTGGCCCCTGATGACACTGCACTCACCCTCCAGCATGAGATGTGACCAAATCAGGCAAAAGAAAAAGAGCATTGACAAGGCTGCAAAATGAATACTAATAGCGACTGTAAGGAATTAAATGTCAGTGAGACCCAGTGCTTTTCAAGGGAGCAGGAGATAGCTAAGAGTGTGAGATTACCACCAAGGATGCTGATTATTTTGTACCCTGTGGCCCCAGCCTACCAGTCTAAGAGCCACTGTTATTCATTGCTCATTTCCCTAAAGCATCTTGAAATCATCTCTTCCAATAACTAATACTAATAGGAACGCAGTGTTGCAATCCATTGCTTGCTGTATATATAGGAAAGCAATGTTCATAGACTCTGAATTTATGGTCACAGTCCCAGACATGCTTGTAGATGAAAAGGACAGTGTTTTCCTGATCCCTAGACAAATTTCTGGAAGGTCAGAGGTTGGTACAAGGTAGTATGTCCACAGCTAAGGTACCTTGTCAAGAACTGTAGTGGAGCCATGCCACAGGGAGGGACCACTGCAAAGACAGGATATTTCCTACTGCAATGGGGGGACAGGGGGCATTATAAAGAATGATTTTCTCTTGCAAAAGACTATCGGCATCACTGAGCAGAAAGCTAGAAGAGGCATGATGTAGAAGCAATGCTGCTGCCACCTGGACAGAACTATAAGAAGAAAAACCAGCTGGCACACTATTGGTCTCTGAGGAGAGAACAGCTCTAACAATGATGGTTTTTTCTGATTGGACTTTGACTATTAGTTATATTTTCTTTCCTTTCCAATGCCCTAAAGCTTCTATTGAGTTTTTTAAAACAGTATTTCCAAGAGACATTGGTGAGAAGACACTCTGTGGTGCCATATTATAGTAAGCTTCTCAGATCTTTTAGATTGTTGGTCAGTTGGGTGTGACTCCTCATGACCCCACTTAGGGTTTTCTTGGCAAAGGTACTAGAGTGGTTTTGTCATTTCCTTCTCTAGCTCATTTTACAGATGAGGAAACTGAGGAAAAGAGGGGTAAGCAACTTGCCCAGGGTCAAACAGCTAGTGTTTGAGGCTGTATTTGAACTTGGGAAGATGAGTTTTTCTGATTCCAAGCACCATGCTCTATCTACTGAGCCACCTAAGAGTTGTGAACTCAGGAAGTGTGAAATCTAAGGTGGTTCTCTGTTTACATACCTTTGCTAGCTCGCCACCAAATCACTATCATCCCCTCCACGTATAGGAACATCCTAAGGCTCTGTCCTTGGCTCTTCTTGTCACTTTTCTCTAAATTCCCTCATGTGATGGCTTACTTTAAGTGACATCTAAAATTGCTCTTTCTGATTTCTCTCTCTCTCTCTCTCTCTCTCTCTCTCTCTCTCTCTCTCTCTCTCTCTCTCTCTCTCTCTCTGTATATATATATATATATATATATATATATATATATATATATATATATATATATATATATATATATATATATATATATATATACACATACAATTTATTTATTTATTTTTCGATTTTCAACATTCACTTCCACAAGAATTTGAATTCCAATTTTTCTCCCATCTCTCACCACCACCCACCCCTTCCTCCAGTCTCCCCTCCTTTTTATCATTCCCCCATTTTTCCATCCCCCTCCCCTCTGTTTTCCTTTAGGACAAAATAAATTTCTATACCCCATTGCCATTACATCTTGTTTCCCAGTTGCATGAAAAAACAATATTGGACATTCATTTTTAAAGCTTTGGGTTCCACATTCTCTTCCTTTCTCCCTCCCCACCTACCCTCATTGAAAAAGCAAGTAATTCAATATAGGTCATACATGTGGAGCCATGCAGAACACTTCCATAACTAACTGATTTCCCTTAACGACAGTGCACAGATGGGTGGCTAGAGTAGACAGAGCATTGGGTTTGGAGTCAGAAGACCTGGCTTTAAATCTAGCCTTAGGTACTTTCTAGTTGTGTGACCCTGAGCAAGTCACTTAACATCTGTCAGCCTCAGTTTCCTCAATTATAAAATGGAGAAATAGTAGCGCCTACCTCCCAGGGATGTTGTAAGGATCAACTGAGGGAATAATTTAAAAGTGTTTGGCACAGTGCCTTGTGTATAGTAAGCACTATATAAGTGTTAGCTATTATCGTTATTCCTTTAGTGGATTCTTTTTTTGTTGAGTCATTTCAGTCATGTCCAACTCTCTGTGACCCCATTTGAGGTTTTCTTGGCAAAAGTACTGGAGTAGTTTGCCATTTCCTTCTCTAAATCATTTTACAGATGAGAAACTGAAGCAAATAGGGTTGACTTGCCCAGGCTCACACAGCTGGGAAGTGTCTGAGGCTGGATTTGAACTCAGGTCCTCCTAACTCTGAGACTGGCACTCTATCCACTGCACGATCTAGCTGCCCTGATTGTCTTTCTTTTATTGTGTGTGTACATATGTGTATATTTTGTGTATGTATGTACATGTGTATGTATGTATTGTTTCTGCATTATTTGTGTATTGTCTTCTCCCATTAGACTGTAAGAGTAGGGACTGGATTTGAGGGTTGGGGGAAGAGTTGCCTTTCTTATGCTTTCTTAGCTTACTGGCTAGTGCTTACTTAGCACAATTCCTAGCACATAGTAGATATTTGTTTTTAACTGAAAATATCCTGCTTTTTTGTGAAAAAATAAATTGGATCATGTGCAATAACAAAACGTTTCTTGATTCTAAAAGAGAGAAATGATAAGGTACCTATCTGTCCAACATCTTTGCAGAAGCAGGGACTAGGAGTGTGGTACTTAATTTCTCATATTTTCTTCCAACATGCCATTGATTATTCCTAAAATGACATTCTAAAGATGAAGAAATAGGCATATCAATTAGGAACATCGACATGTTGGTAATGACCTTTCTTGGTGACAGTATTGTCCCTGTTTCCTCTCCCCCTCATTCTTTTGGTGTTTTTCATTTCTTGAGAGAAGTAGACATTGTGTTGCATTTGGAATCAATAACCTAAATTCACATAGCAATTCTGTTACTTAGCTATGTAGCCTTGAGAAAGTCACATCATCTCTGGAGCTCACTTTCCTTATCCATAAAATGATGATGCAAAGTTAGGAAATGATATGACTGGATTATGTGACTTCTAAGGGTTCTTCTATACATCCGTGGTCATGGGATTCTATGTTGTCTGGCCTCTTGAAAGGTTACAGGTCTGAAACATTGATTGGCTTCCTTTCCCTTTCTTGTATCCTGACTTTGCCATGAGTGCTTCCAGAGGCATTATTGGGTCACAGCATGATGCCTGAGACTCCAGGCTTCTTGCATTGCATGCAGTGACATGTCTGTACAGACTTTGGATTTGGTGATGAGAGAAATTTGAATTTAGTTCATTTCATTTTGTACATTAGAGGCTGGTCTTGTCATTTTTATTCACCATGTGCAAGAACTTATTGCCATGACTTAGCTGAAGCATAACATTTTGGGGTGATACAATCACAACCCCATGAATTGGCTGAATTCTATCTGCAGGGTCACATCTCTGTTGTACAGGCTGTATCAGAGCTACTGAGGAATGTTGATTCCTAAACACTAAGGTATAAGTAGAATACTGTCTTGTATCTTCTTACAAAAAAATAGCTCATAGCCTTTTCAGATAAAGACAACTTTTGATTATCTGAGAACTGGATATCTACCTTTGTTGTCTCCTCTAGGCTCTTCTAAAAAAATTACCTTGTTTTTATTTTGGATATGTTTTAATTACTTGTATATATTCTCTTTCCTAGTTGAATATAAGTTGTTTGACAGCAAAGACTTTCATTTTTCTCTCCATATCCTTAGTGCCTAAAACATAGTGGGTGCTTAATAAAAGTTCTGTGCCCTGAATTCAGGCTGTCCCAATCAGTTTGTGAATGAATGCAAACTCACCTAAACCAATCAATCAATAAGCACGTGTTCAGCACCTACTGTATGCCAGGTACTATACAAAGCGCTGGCTGTACAAAATGAGTGAAAAGACAGTCCTTGCCCTGAAGGAGTGCCCAATCTAATGGGGGAGAGAACAAGCAAATGAACACATGCATAGAATGTGGAAATATACCAGATAAATAGGAAAATTAAAAGAAAAAAGACATGAGAATTATTACATTTAGCCTGTTTCAGACCATACTTTACATCCCATCCTTTCGCATCCCTTCCTGGTCTTGGTAAACAAAACTCCCTAGGCTCCAACCTCATTCTTACCTCACTCTCTTTCCCTCAAATGAAACCTTGGATTCTGCCCCTGTGATATTGACCTCTGATAGGCCACCATTTCCAAACCTTTCCTCTAAAAATATACATTCCCAGTCTTTTCCAGCACCTTTTTTCTGTGTTACCTTTTATCCCATCCCTATAAGAATGCAAGTTCCTTAAGGACAGGGGCCATGTTAATTTTTGCTGTTTTATGAATATGCCAAAATTTTGCACAGTTCAATGACACTTATTATGTAAGTGATAAATGCTTCTTCTTTGTCTAGCTAGCTAACAAAAATTCACAGAGACCAAGATCTATATGGATAACTTGCAGTCTACTTTGATGCTACTTAAATACTCTGCTTAATAACTACTTGTTGAATAGAACTTCTTTAAAAGCAATTCTCTAATTCAAGCCCTTTACTTCAGAACAGTATGTGCGTATGTATAGGCACATATACATTTGTATATATATACATATATAATGTTATGTGTGTGTGTATATATATATAATGTGTATGTGTGTATTTGTAGTGTGTATGTATTGTATGTGTGTGTATATATGTGTGTGTGTGTATGTATGTATATATATATATGTTTATGTATGTATGAACACCATAAGAAAATACAGTAAAACTCACTGAAGGAAGACTCATTTGAAAGAATAGCATGAACTAGAAAATTTCTTTTAGAGACATTCAATTTAGCAAGCACCCAAATGTCTACTATATGCAAGGCACTGTAGAAATCAAAATAAAAATGGAGATAGCATCTTCTCTTAAAGAGGGATCTCTACATTTCATGAAGTTTTCTTTCTTAAAAAATACATAATACAATAAAATTAATTAAAATATGACAATGCTACCAAGTAGACTTCTTTACTGGACAAGTTTTAATTAACAGATAAGGACTGTTTATAATTGGCTAGTTAATTATTTGTTTACGAATGGGTTTGGGAGAAGAGCTATAGTTTTTCTCCTTGATGAGTTAAACATCCCTCCTCCCATCTTGTTTTCATTATCCATTTGTTTAATGAATTCTGATAAGTAAGCACAGGAGCAAAGTTCAGAATCATTCCACATCCCAATTACCACAAATTCTGAATACAACAATAAATCAGTACATTTTGCTTCATTTTTAAATTTTAGTTACTCCTAAAACAACAAAGTACTAGGTCATGTTCTTCCTTAACTCTGGAGTTATCTCTAACAGTAAATTATTTTTGTGTGTATGTGTGTGTGTGTGTGTGTGTGTGTGTGTGTGTGTGTGTGTGTGTTGGAAAAGGTTCACAGCAAGCAAAAGTTCATTTGTAGCCCAGGACAACCTCATATGTTTCTATAAATAAGCACACATGTGAATGTATAGACATTTTGTATTCATTTAATGAAGTTATGCATTTTTCCTCATGTTATTTCTTCCTTGATCCCTTCCCTTGCCTTATGCCTCTAGAAGAAATATCTCCCATATCATTCAAATACCATTTACTTTCATGATGTGCAAAAATATTCTTCAATTGCATTCCATATATATGGCATTTATAAATTCCCAAAATTATCCTAAAGAATTTCACATTTTCCATTGAACAATAACTTTGATGTTCACATATACACATGAAAAATTTGGAGCAGAGAAAATGAATGTACAAACTTCCTGGATATGTTTACTTTGTAGGCAGTTTATTTTTCTATTCTCACCTAGACTAACTACCTAGAAATAGGCTCCCAAGAATCCATAGGCATCTTCATTGTATAAAATGTATCATTCTACTATTTTGACTATTTGGAAGTTCTGCCATATTTAGGAACCAAATCTGTTCTCCATCCCCTTCTTAGACTGTGACATGACCACCTCTGCCTGAAGTACTTGGTCACAACTGCTTCTGACCCCAGTGCTACTAATCAAACTGTGATTCCACAGCCATACTGCACAGTACTCATCTTTTGACTTAGAACATTAAAACATCTTCCCCAACCCTAGGCTTCCCCAACCCTTCAATTCTGCCCTATAATAAAACTATTAGATTTGTCTTTGTCAGATGACACTTTTACTCTTATTATTCCCCTGCTCAAAAAACTTCATTGGTTCACTATTTCTTACCATATCAAATCTAACTTCCTCTGCCTGATTTCAAGGTATGTCATATCTGGGACATGCTTATTTCCTGCCACTAATCTTAATATCTCCTCTGTTCTAATCAAAACAGTTCCTTTTTTTCATCATGAACACACCACAGACCATAAGATTATGCTCTGTCCATTTACTGAAACACCTTCCTAGCTTGTTAAAGTAGATAGCAGTACTTGGAATCAGAAAGATGTGAGTTCAATTCTACATCAATCCACTCATTAACTGTGCAACTCTGGGCAAGTCACTTGAATGTTCTGACCCTTATTTTTAACTCATCTCTAAAACATGGACAATTACAACACCTACTTCAAAAGGGTTCAATGAGGTAAAATGCTTAAAGCATTTTGCAAATGTTGAAGTACTATATAACTATCAGTTCTTACTATCATTATTCTGTATTCAATTCTTATGCATCTTTTGAGATTTAGTTGTCATACCTCCTCTTTGAAGTCTTCTTTGTCTATTACCAATCTTGCTGCTATCCCTCTACTCTCAAGTATCACACCATTCTAAATCTGCACCAGCACCAATTAGTTATATCGTGTATACTTCTGTTTCTTAAATTTTAGTGTTGTCTCATCAACTAGATGTTAAGTCCCTTTAGGGCAAGAATCTAATTTCTTCTCTAACTCTTTCAGCACCTAGGACAGTACCAAATGCATATAGTCGCTCAATGAATATCTGTTGATTGAATATTGACTCAATGTTAAATTGTTCCCCAAAGATTATGATCTCAATCCAGGTTTGTTGTATTACATATACTAATGAAATGTTCTTTTTATCTCCATTGCCTAGTGAAGTTTCTCCCATACAGACAGCATTTGATAAATGTATGTTGAATGAATAAATGAACGAATGCCTTTTTAAAATGACTTGCAAATGTTTTATTCCGTTCCTTGTCATCTGGCATACAGGTATTGGGTGAATCCCTAACAGTATCATTTCCTTGCTCAACTATGTATTTATTTGCCTATTGCTACTAATATCAGAATCAATAAAATAAGTTGACAAACTATTTCTGTCCTAAATTAATAGCCATTGTTTGATTATCAAGATGTGGGATTTTGAAGTGCTAGAATAGTCTTTGCAATATACCAGCCACTTGTACAAATATTTTGCAAGTTAACATTCTTATCTTTTAGAATTTGTCAAATTCTTGAAAATATCCTGCATGTGAGAGGTCTCACTTGCATCTTATTATTGTCAGGGCTTTAAAAAAATTGTTGTAACTTTGGAGAGAGTAGTTTAGGTTGAATGATGAGGTCAGAAACCATACTGTTAAGAATTAAAAAGAGAATGGAAGGAAAGAAAGTGTAGGAATCCATTGCAGACTGCCTTTTCAAGAAGTTTATCAACAGGTGAGATAAGAAATATGGTATGATAGCACACAGAGATGGATGTATCAAGTGAGTGTTTTCTAGAGAATGGGGGATACATGGGCTTATTTGTGGAAAGCAGGGAAGCAGCCAGTAGACAGACTGAAAAATAAGTGAGCATGGGAATAATAGAGGAGGTGGTCTGCTGGAAAAGACATGCTTTTTAATGGGCTTGCCTTGACAAGGATATGTTTGGGTTTTTATTTAATTTACTCAGTGGGATGGGGCAGTGAGAGAGATAGATTAAAAAATACTTATTTAAAATATAAAAACTAATTATCTATTAAAAATAAAGCCTCTTTTCAATGTAATAACCAACCTTAATTCCAGAGGAACAGTTATGAATGATGCTTCACATCATTTGACAGAAAAGTGATGAACTAAAGGAGCAGAATGAGACATACTCTTTTCTGACATTTCTAATATGTGGATTTGTCTTGTATGTCTATTTTGTGGTGGCTCAAGGGAAGGTTTTGAGAGAGTGAATAATTGTAACTAAGGAAGCAGTAGCAATACTGGTACCAGGAAAAGAAAGAAAAGACCATCAGTGTAGCAATTTTTAATGCAAAGAAAAGAAAATAAAGGACCTCAGAAGGAGATATAGGCAAGTAGGACAGCCTTGGAACTAGTGTTGACTTTATTATGTAAGTATATCTATTTAGAGATACACACACATATACACACACATATATACATTTATATAGAGAGATATATAGATATATATACTTTAGCTGTACATAATATAGATTAGCTGTTATACATACAATCCTCTTTTTTATTTTCTTTTCTAAATAAGAAATAGCATGGTATTTGAAGCTAGCCAAGTTCAGAATAACTTAAAATTTAAAATTGTGTGAGTGGGGGCGGGGGGAGGAATGTAAGTTCTGTCTCTTTATATCCTAATTCAGTAAAAAAAAAATTGGGATAATATCAAATATATATTGGTGTGTGTGTGTGTGTGTGTGTGTGTGTGTGTGTGTGTGTGTGTGTGTTGGTAAAATTGTCATTTTGTTATATTAGCTCTGCCTACTCTTGTGTAATGTAAAGATCTTTCCTGCCCATTAATAGGCCTCAAGTGGAGCTCATAAGGGAATCTTGATTAGAGGAGGTTTGTTTTGTAGGAAAGCCCACACCTTTTGTTAATTTCTAACGAGGCACTGGATCATGGGTTGTGATGACCTCAGGCTCTGAAAAATGTATATATACTCTGAGGTGAGGTTTTGCTTTGGGGCTTCTCTTTGGAAGAAGGTTCGTGTGCCAGATGAGACTCTGGGTAGCCTTTAAGGAGCCCCCTGGCTTTGAAAACCCAGATGTTGCCGCTTCTCTCTCTAGTAACTACGTATGTATATAATAGTCAGAGAGTTGGCTCTGTCTGTTGATCTATGATGTATGTATTGCTTATGATCGGAGAGTTAGAAGACCTGTCTGCTTTTTTTTTCTCTGTTGGCTAATGTGATTACAGAAGATTGTTGTCCTCTCAACAATTGTTTCCTTTTAGAAAAGCAGATCTAAGAACCTGTGCTAGCAAGCCATCCTGGATGTGTCAGGGTGCTTGTTGCTGTATCATGAACAATTAATATTTCTCCAATTATTTAAATCTGATTTTATTTGTACAAAAAGTTTTTTTATAATTTAGTCTTATAGTTCCTGGATTTGTTTCAGCCAGTATACTCCCAGGTATTTTATACTGTCTAGAGTTATTTTAGATGAGGTGACTCTTACCTTTCCTTAGCACAGCTGACACATAATAAGTCTTAATAAATGTTTGTTGACTGATTGATTTCCTCTGTCCTGTCTACCTGTTACACAATAATAATGCATTAGATCTGTATGACATTGTATAGTTTATAAAGTACTTTTGTACACAATGAATGAATGTATAAATGAGCAAATGAACCAAAAAAATACTAATGGGCATTTACTATATGCCATGACCAACACAAAAGTGAAGATTGTCCCTGCTGTCAACAAAGTTAAATTCCAAGAAAGGGACACAACACATTTGGAGGGGTGGTGGTCAAGGAGTACTTTGCTTTCAAAAAGTTATAGAGATGGTGAGTGAAGCCATAATAGATTGAAATACCTTTTCCAATAGTAATGACAGAGTTGATTTTTATTGGTTCCAAAACTGAAAAGGAGTTGAGACAGAGGTTACCTGTGAAGTAATAAGGCGGCTTTCAAGAAAATAGCTAGGGAGTGAAATGAAGCATGGTTAAAACCAGATTTATACGGAGTGTGTTCACTGAAGGCAGCAAAGGTGTTTCATTTGATCCTCACAAAAATCACATGAGGCAGATACCAGATAGGGTATGGATTATAACTTCCATTTTACAGATGAAGGAACTGAAACTGAGAGAAGTTAAATGACTAATCTTCTAATCTATTTTCTGTTCATTCTACCTGGGATATGCAAATTTAGAGACAGCTCCACTCCAAATGTTCATAGGAAATATTTATGCTTGACCTCTGGTAGAGCCTTCTGAGCTCATATTGGTCTGATCAGTCATAGTTGGACACACTGTACCCTGACCTCAACTTAGTGATGTCATCTTGGACCTTTTTGAGAACAAAGGACAGCAACCAACAAACCAACCAATCACTCTACTGTGCTTTATGACTATATCCTCAGATCTTAATCAGTCCCTTCTTTGATATACTACTGAATGGTGATTCATTTATATTACTATAATACTAATACAATGATAGAGCTCTTATGGTAGCCTAAAAAATTAATCCATCTTTTAAAGGACCCAGATTTTACAATATTTTTAACATTTTCATCAGCCTTATGTGAAAATTATATTAGTGATGGTTTACTGCAGCTAGTTTAGCATGTGATATGTGAATTTGATGTTTAAAAATCTTTTGCACTATTCAGGACATAGAATAAATACTCTTCTCTTTGTAGCCAGGTCATCCTTTACCCCTTACCTGAAAGGATATCTGTAAAGCAAAATGTTACATATTGTGATGCATTTTTCCCTTAGCATTGGTTGTAATTTCATATATGCCTGCTTGCAAAGTAAAACATCCTACATATACAAGAAAATTCTCCCTCAACTGACAGTGGTAGTAGATGATACTACTGTGAAATTTGAGGCTGGCAGAAATTTTGAGCTTGAGTGGGCTATGGCACATAGGTGTTTGCGCTAAGTTCAACATGAATATTGTGAAATAACTACATTGGGGAATCCACTGGATCCCCTAAGGTGGGGTAAGCAGGCTCAGGTTGCTAACAGAGCAGGTCAAAGTTCCCAAGCTCATTGGGATCAGGCCAATTAGTAAGGAGGAAAGAAGAGAGGAGAGGAGAGGAGAGGACAGGAGAGGACAGGAGAGGAGGGGAGAGGAGAGGAGAGGAGAGGAGAGGGGAAGGGAGGGGAGGGGAGAGGGGAAGGAAAGGGAGGGGAGAGGAGGGGAGCAAAATGTATGCTCTATGAATCCAGAAGTTCTTTGCAAAGAGCATTTTGACTTTGTTAGTACATATTCTATGTTCAAATCATTCTATAATCGAATGCCTGCTAGGGAAAATAGCCATGTGGATGATCAATTAATTTAATCTTTGCTTTCATAAAAGCACACATGTTATCATAATATATCAGTTAATGCCATTTCATTCAGGACTCACTGATACTCTAACACTAATAAGTAGTACACGAATATAAACAAATGGTTCTTTAAAAAGCTAACCATGAACAATCATCTCAAAAGTGCTCCAAATTACCAATAATCAGAGAAATGCAAACTACAATAACACTAGCATATGACCTCACATCTATCAAATTGACAATGGCAATAAAACATAGAAAAATCCAGCATTGGCAATGATGTGGAAAAATAGACATAATTCACAGCTATTGGAACTGTGAATGATCAACTGTGGTGACCAGCTGTTTAGTCATTCAGTCAACAAGTATATGCCAACCATTGTGCTAAGTACTGGGGATACAAAGAAAGACAGAAAAATATTCACTACCCTCAATGGCCTCATAGTTTTGGAAAACAACTTAGAATTATTTGACAGAAGTTACTAAATGTTTATATCCTTTGACTCTTTGTTCCTTTTTGGGGGTTTATATCCCAAGATTATTATGCATAATAATATGCATGAAACTGTTAAGAGTTACATTATTTTTAAAAGGAAGAAATGGTAAATAAACTATATTTAATGACTAGGGAATTTCTGACAAATTGTGGTCCAGCTAGGTCCCGATTAGTGCAAATAATGAATCTCCATAGTAGCCTCATTACTCAAATTCCCTCTAAATGTCTGTTATATTTTACATTATTATAATTTAAAATAGTGTGCATTTTAATACATGCAGCCACTTCAGCAAATTTGTTATGCACACTAATTGAGACCTGGCTATATATGAATATAATGGACTATTAACTGTAACAGAAGAAATGACAATATGAAGAATTCAAAGAAATACAAAAAAAAAAATCTTTATGCAGAATGAACAAAGAAGAACCAATAGAGTGATATGCACAATTACTCGGATCATACAAATGAAGACAAGTTCAAAGGGCAAAAAAACTCAGGTTTGTTTTTTTTTCAAATCTAGAAGATGCTAGTTGTTGTTCAGTTGTGTCCAAGTCTTCATGGTGCCATTTGAGGTTTTCTTGGCAAAGATACTGGAGTGGATTACCATTTCTTTCTCCAGATCATTTCATAGACAAGGAAACTGAGGCAAACAGGATTTGAACTCAGGTCTTCCTGACACCAGGAGAATGTTAGTGTTCACTTATAAACATCCCTGACCTATGCTGGTCCATATATACCAAGCAAGATTCAGGTTTAGACTTTTGTGTGTAACAGAAATCATGTAACATAGACAAAGATTTAAGGATAGATTCAGAATGAGCAGCATCTGAACAAAACTGTAGTTAAACCTTTGTTGGG
Source organism: Notamacropus eugenii (assembly GCF_028372415.1). Lineage (NCBI taxonomy): Eukaryota > Metazoa > Chordata > Mammalia > Diprotodontia > Macropodidae > Notamacropus > Notamacropus eugenii. The sequence continues at coordinate 378,833,815 of NC_092876.1, read as the reverse complement.
AATAAGAAAATATCTCTGACTAGGCTATCTCTCCCTCATTCTTTTGTCTTCATGAGGAATATTGGTCTTGTAATTATAACCGTCTATTACATATCAGATATTTGAAATCTAGAACTGGGATTCTTTGGGGGTTCAGAATGAAAGCTATTTTCTCTGATCTCTCTGTAGGGGAAGACATCCCATCCGAGACCTATAGGGTAGCAGTTTAATCTCATACAACATGCCATTGCCTTCCCCTCTATATGTTTATCACACAAATGACAATCATGTAAAGAGAACAAACATTTTAGCACAAAAAGATAGTAATTGGGAAAACATTTAAAGCTATCTAAAACACATTAGTTTAGGTAATAGAAAGCACTAGAATTAGCGTGCTTTGGACCCAAAATAAGGTGAAATCTCAACTCAACCTGGAAGAAAACATTCTTCACAATCTAAAGGTTGTGGGCATAAAGGGAAATAATGAAATGCTGGTTTTTTCAGACATGCCTACTCCTCCAAGGGGGTCTCTCATGGGTGAACCATTCTGGTTCTGCATTGTCTCTCGCACCCTGTTTCTTTCTTATCCATATCTCTCTCCCAGAGATCTCTCAAACAATCAGGAGTCACATCTTTCTAAAGGTATGCAATATGTTGGAGCTTTCCTTCAGGTATTATCAAGTCTATCTGATGGTAACACTAAATACATATTTACAAGAATAGGAAGAAGAGGTTGGACTTCTCAGTTGACAACATAATTGAATACATTTTACTTGAAAATAAATTTTCATAAGGAAAAAGATTCATAAAATCTTAAAAACTAGAAGGGACTTTTGAAGTCATCCAACACAGTTTTCAAAAATCAGTATAGCCCAGTAACCTCATTTGCAGGTCAACAAAACCTGTGGGGCAAAATTTGAATTAAGATGTATCACCAAAGATTACTGGAAAAGTTGATAAATCAATCATATTGAAGGGGAGAGGAGAGACACATGAGATGTATGATTTTAATGCTATCTTGATTGCCCTGAGATAATAAGAAACAAGGTCTTCTGCATATTGAATACTTCTTCTAAAGGCAACAGCTCCTCCTCTCCTGTCTGCCTCCCCCTCCCCTTCCTTCTCCTCTCCAAAGGAAGGTAAATTTGGATGGCCAGAAGATGCCCAGTTGACTGGGTTTTACTGGCTAGTTCCTCTCCTCTCCTCTCCCTACTATACTGGGAAGCCAATGGGCTCCTGCCTAAGGCCTCTTCTGGACTCTACTAGCTTTACAATGATTATCAATAGTAACTCTTGCTCTTTCCCTCCCAGCCTGATATCTTTCCTTTTCTTGGCCTCATTAAAGGGGCCATGCCCTGGCTACCTCTGAAACAGTCCCATTCTATGAATGGGCGTTGCCTCACCCTAAGTAAGTACCTGCAAAGACCTTGGCCTAAAAAGGCCAAGGTCTCCCAGTGCATTCTGGGTCATCTCCAGTCATCCTGATGAATATCAAGTTACTGGATTCAGATGGCTCTGGAGGAGAAGTGTGGCTGGTGACCTTTCACAGCCTCCCCTCACTCAAAACAAACTCAAATGCAAATCATGTTCTCATTTCTCTGATGGCATGGTCTTTTTCGGCAACGAAGAATGAACACACAAACCTTCTAAATCAGGGGTTCTTGACTTGAGACAGACAGAATCAATAGATAGATTTCAGATGGTTCCCAAATTTTGATGAGAAAAAAATCATATCTTCATTTCCATTTATCTCCAATGGAAACTGAGCATTTCCTTCGATTACTAATGTAGCCAACAAAACACTATTCCGAGAAAGAGTCCATAATTTTCAGCAGACTGCCAAAGAGGTCCATAGCATGAAGGTTATGAACTCTTGCTCTGAAGGAATACGTGGCTAAGTATCTTTGAGGACAAGATGGTAGGGAGAGATTTTGTTCTTTTTTTTAATGGCAAATACTAGTAAAACCAAGAATCTCTCAAACTTTTCAAGTATCTAATTATTTTAAAAGTTCTTTCTTATATTGAGCTAAAATTACTTTCTTTTAACTTTCACTCACTTGACCTAGTTCTCTTCTCTATAGCAACACTAGAAATCTAGTCTTTCTTCCATCTGACAACCTTCCAAATATTAGATGACAATTATCATGTACCTGCTAAGCCCTGCCTTTTCAAGCTAAACTTTTCCAGGCTCTTCACCTCTTGCTTATAGGATATAGTTTCTAGGTCTTTCACTATCTTAGCATGATTTTCTAACACGATTTTAAGATGTAGTGTTTCTGAAGTGCTTTGTTTTCATTTCATTGAATGTTGCAAATCACTTTTTAATTGTTCATCTGACTTGAGGTTAGCAATTAACATTTTAAAAACTTTGTTCATCTTCAGTTTTATACTCACACCTACAGCATATGCTAATTTTCTTTCAATGATTTTTGTATGTGTTGTGCAAGACAGAGTTTTTAGATAATCTACTCATTTTCATTTTACTATTGGACCTCTAAATATGAGATCATCATCCTCTGATGAGTCGGCATAATATGAGAGGAAATAAACTATATCTATGTGAATAGTCTCATTATAAATAAAACCAGAGAACAAAGAAATCATGGCTACATGGAAGAATGAATTGCATATCATCTGTTTAAAGGTAAATAAAGGAAGTGATAGATTAGACTGGATCTTGACTCCTTTTCTCTTGTCTCTCTATATTTGCTCTCGTGATGATTTCATCAATTCCCATGAGTTCAGGTTTCATTTCTATGCAGATGACTCCCAAATCTTTAAATTTACTAAAAAGCTCTCTCCTGAATTCACATTTCATATTTTAACTTCCTGATGGATTTTTCCATCTAGAGGTTACATAGGCGCCTCAAATTCAGCATCTACAAAATGGAATTAGTTGTATTTCCTAAGAAACCCTTCATATTCCCCCATTTCTGTTGATATCACCTTCCAGTCTCCTAGGTTTGAAACCTCAGAGTCATTCTTGTCTCTTTCCTCTCCCTTGCCCTACTATTCAAACAGTTCCCAAGTCTTGTCTTTTCTAACTTCTCAATATCTCTTAATCTCTCCTTCCTTTAGTCACTATCATAGTTTAGCCCTCATCACCTTGTGGCTGATTTATTTCAATAATTTCCTAATTAGTATTCCTATACACACACACACGCACGCACACACACGCACATGCACACACGCGCATGCACACATGCATGCATGCACGCGTGCACACAATCCTGCAAATAGCTGCCAAATTGATATTCTTAAATGAAGATCTGATTGTCACACCTAAATTCAAAAAAGTCAATGTCTCTATGTTTTTTTAGGATAATAATCTTGCTTCTACAAATTTTAACAGTATGATTTTATAGTATTCTCCTTTATATACTCTTCAATCTAACCAAGGGGACTTATTAGTGGTGCCCTATGCACAGAATCATATTTCTGTGCATCTGTGTACTTCTATCCATTCTTTTTTCATCAAAATCTTTTAAAATTCCTGACTAACTTCAAAGCACAGCTTAGATGCCACTTCTTCCGTGGGACTTTCCCTAATCCCTCCCATTTCTTGTTCTCTACCTCTTTTTCTCTTTCTCCCTGTAGCATTATACTTATTTTGCTGGGTAAGTTATTTTTGACTGTAAACCCATATCCTTTATCTTGTGGAATATTGTATTCCAGTTTCTCTGTTTTTTTATTGTGGTGCCTGCTAAACACTGTGACCCTGTCTGTGGTTCCTCAGTACTTGAATTCTTTCTTACTGGCTGCTTGCAGTATTTTTTCTTTGACATTTAGAAGGTTTAGATTCTGGCTATAATATTCTTAGGAATTTTTATTTTTGAATTTGTTTTGGGATGTGACCAGAGTATTCTTTCTATTTCTACATTGCTCTCTGGTTCTAAGATATCTGGGGAATTTTCATTTAAAATTTCTTTAGACATAATAATTAGACTCTGGTCATGGCTTTCAGGTAATCCAAAAACTCTTTTTTTTTCTTCTCAATTTGTTTTCCAGGTCAATGGTTTTTGCAATGAAGATAGCTTTCATTTTCTCATATTTTTTCAGTTTTTTGACTTTGTTTTAATATTTCTTGTTGTCTGATAGTGTCATTAAGTTCTGTTTGCCCTATTCTAATTTTCAGGGAGTTTGTTACTTGGGCAAGATTGTGTGCCTCTTGTGGCAAACTGTTCATTTCCTTTCCAGTCCTTTCTTCCATATATTTCACTTCTGTTTCAAATTTTTTTTTCCTCAAACACTGTCATTTCATTTATAAAAAAAAAAGCAAAAACATTTTAAATTACTTAAACTCTTGCTCCATCATCCTAATTGTACTTTTCTTTGAGTCTTTTCTTATAGATGTTTTGGAATCATTCTCCTCTTCTGGGTTTGTATTTTGAGCTTACCTGCCACCTTACCTCTTTATGTTGGGATTTTGTTTGTTTGTTTGTTTTCTCATTATTCCAGCCTACTTCTTGACTTTAGACTTGATATTAAGGTTGGACTTTTCTGGACAGAAGGTCTGAACTGGTCCTCTTGCTAATTTCTTAGGGTATGGGGTGTTATGTTATTCGAGGATTTTGAGATAGGCTGAGTACCTGCAAGTTTTTGGTTCTCTTTGATCCAAATTAAAGTCTGATTGCTAACCCCTGGTCTGTACTCTGCTAGTTCCTGATGTGAATCTGGGTCTGAGCAAGACTAGACTTCTGCTGGACTCTAATCCTGTCAGCCATTTTGAAGTCTCTGGTGATTCATAATTGCAAATTTGTAGGCTCCCCTTTAGTCTGGCATTTCGGCTCTGGTTGTTCTGCAAGTGAGGCTAGATGCTTGAACCAAGAACCCACTCTTCTCCTTCATTAGCTTGTTCTCAGTGTCCACAGTTTCCTAGGCTGACTAGGACTGGACAAATGGCTCATTGTAACATTTTCTGGATTTTCCTATCAGAATTCATTCCAGTGAATTTTCTAGTTTTCTTTGAAAAAATTTTGTGAAGGGGATGGGGGAGCTTCTGTACTGCTTCCCACTATTATACCATCTTGACTCCTCTTCACAATATCCCCTTAATTACTAAGTCAAATGACCTTTTTCAATCTTCTTTCTTGACATATCTGATGCATCTGATGCACCAACTTCTCCTCCTGAATACTTTCTTCTCTATGGATTTTCATATGCTGCTCCTCTCTTTTGGGGAAAACCTTTTTGGTTCTCCTCCTTACTGTGTAACCACTCAGTCTGTTTTACTGACTCATCATCTATACAACACCTACTAATTAAACCTCAAGACTGTATCTTGCCCTCTCTTCTCTTTTCTCTCTAACCTCTCATACTTTATGACTTTATCAGCTGTCATTGGTTCAATTATCACCTCTATGAAAGTGCCTCCCAAATCTATTATATCCAGTCCTAGTGTCTTCTCTGCACTACAGTTATTCATCCCTAAATACCAATAGAAAATTTCAACCTGGGTATTCTGTAGAGCATCTCAAACTTACCATATCTAAAACAGAACTTTCTGTCTTCCCCCATCCATAAAATACCACAATTCTGAATGTCCTTATTTCTATTGAGAGTACTCTGATCCTTCCAGTCATGTAGGTTAATAACCTCAGTCATCCTTGCTTACTACACATATCTAATCAGTTGCTAATCTTGAAATTTCTGCCTCCACAACATCTCTTGGCTAAGCCCTTTTCTCATTACTCACACAGGCGCCACATTCTTTTAGACCCACATCATCTTTTCCCTAGACAATTGCAATAACTTCCTAAATTGGTCTCACTGCCTCAAGTCACTTTCTACTGCTATCCATTCTCCACATGGCTACTAAAGTGATTTTCCTAAAGCATATGTCTCTTCTCTACTCAATAAATTCCAGTAGTTCTGTTTCCTTTAGGAGAAACAAACTTCTCTGTTATTTAAAGTCTTTCCTAACCTGGCTGTGACTTACCTTTCTGATTTTTTTTATATATTACTCGACTTCTCCCATTCTGTGGTTCAACCAATCTGTTTTGCCATTCCTCACACATGATACTACACTTCCCAGGTTTTACTCCATGTCTTAGATGCACCACTTTCTCACCTCTACTTCACAGAATTCCTCATTTCTTCAAAACTCTACTCAAATGCCATTTTCTCCATGAAGACTTTCCTGATTCCCAAAGTTTCTAATGCCAACCTCTGAAAAATTACCTTGTATTGACTATATATGCATATATGTGTGTAATGTGATACATATAATCACATACACTATATTGTATATGTGTACTTAGAATATGTATGTATGTATTTATATATGTGTGCATATAATTTGTGTGTATATCTTGTCTCCATGAAAATTAAATAAGCTCCTTCAAGTCAGGGACTGCGTCATTTTTGTCTTTGCATTCTAGTTTGTTGCTTAAAATATAGGACGTGTTTAACATGTGTTTGTTGATTTATTCAATGAACTTCGACCAATAAAATGAGATAAGCTAAGGAGACATATTCACCAAAGTTGTGTTCCTAATGAATATAAATGATATCATGTATGAAGTCTGAAAGGGAGCTTCTCTGGATAATCTTTGTAGAGGATGTTGTGTCAATTGTATCAAGCCCCAGAATAGGGGCTCTCAATGAGTCTAATGACCATTCAGCAGAAATTGGTCTAATAATTCATATAGGAAAACCAAAATGTATATAAAATTTGTGGTACCTAGATGATAATGAATATATAAATGGACAATTCAGAACATATATCAATGAAGAACATATAACTTGGACAGGCTCTGAAGATATATTATGATTTGAACCCAGGAATACCAAGTTGGATAGCCTTTGAGAAATTGTATCACTCTTTTAACAAACACAAGCTGTTTCCTGCTGCCAAAACCCATCTTTCTGAGACCAACCTTCTTCTGGTGATGCTATGCACATCATGAATAACCAGAAAAAGAAATGGGTTAGCAACAATAGGGTATAACAAGTGGATAGTTCACATGTTGTGCAAAGTATCATAGTCCCCACAGAGTGAAAGAGACCACCAAGATATTGGATAGATCCTCTGTGGAGGACTTTGGGAATGACAAAGACAAGAATTGCAAAAGATGAGAAGGTGTGGATGGATTGGGATCTGCAGTGATGAAGGAATCATCCATACCAATGAGGTCAGGTATGCATGAAATTTTATTTTTTTAAATCACATTTAGTATCCTTTATTGGAGCAACCCTGTTTCAAAGAGCTATGCAACAATATACCATCTCACCTTTTTCATTCTGTATTCCATTCTCAAGTGATTATTTTGATCTCATGGGCAATTTTTGCCATACTTCAACCTGTCCAAATAGTGATATCAGTAGATTCTTTTAAAGAAATGACAGTTTCATGAATCAGACCTAAGTATTTTTGTCCTTTTTTAATCTCTTTAATGAGCATTGGTGTTCAAGTTAGCACTTTTGCAACTGACTTCCCGAGTAGATTCAGTGAGAGAGCTTTGTTCATAGAATTTGAGTCTTCAAATTATCAAGCAGAACAGCCAGGCACAGGCTGTAACTAGGACTTATTTGCTCATTTATATACAAAAGTATGGAGATGAATAATTAATTTTGCTGCAGAGAGTTGCCTGCTTAGAATCATAAACACACTTTATAACTCCTGATCAACATATTATTGCTAATTTTTTCACTGACAAGTAGGATTAATTGTTCTTTCCTTCCCTTTTCTTTTATTCCCTACTCACTACCACTCCTCAACCTATTTTAAGGAAAAGAGTATATGTAGAATAATTTATATACCCTCACTTTGACCAAGAGAACTTTCATTTCTTTTTTTAAGGCCTTAGGAACTTGTATACTCTTCTTGTTTGGTCCATAGAATCCAAAATATCAAATTATCTTCCTTAACTTGGGGAAACTGGTAAACTAAGGACAATAATTGAGAGAATCAGTCTTGAAATGGCCAAAAAATTCTTAAGAAGTCACACGTTCTATTCTATATTTTTCTTCTTTTGTTGGAGTAAAAGGTGAAGTAGTTGTATATAGAAGATTTTGTTGCATTTTTTGGTGAATATTACTTGTTTTTTAGGACAACTGACAGATCAAAGGTATGGAATATAATATATTATGTCCTATCAGATATTGCCAATGTGTCAGTTTATTTTACCTAACTGTACTTTCTTTTACAAGGGAAAGCTCTATTGGTTTGGGAGAAATATTGGGAAATGATAGTAAAGTTTTAAAAATCAATGGAATTTTAAAAAAATATATATTGAAAGTAAAAGATCTGTCATTTTATTGTTTACTACATAGCATCAAAATATAAAATTTTAAGACAACAGTGTTGGTAAGGATCTGAATGTATTGTATATAAGAAATTTATTTCTATTGTCTGAACTAACCAGTCAGAACACAATAACCCAAGTCACAATTAATCATAGCTACATTTCGCCATTTCAGTGGATTTATATCATATCAAGAAATAATTTAGATTATTTTTATAGAATATACAAATTAGTGGATTTAAAACTGAGAGCTCCATTTGAAAATTATTCTTTTCTTTTTTTTGCCTCTGTAGCTAATTTAAACTATCCTGTTCTCTTTTTTTCCCATCTGTAAATAGTAAATTATTCTATTCTGATGAAAATACTAAAATACTATTCTGCTAAAATATTTCATATAATTGCCTGAGAATTGCCAGATAATTTTGGCGCTCTCAAAATGGATATGTTGCTTACCTGAGTACAATTTTATATTGAATTTTCATTTTCTGGGTTGACATTTCACTGTCAATTTAAATAATCAATCAGCAAGTATTGTTAATCATCTGCTTTGTTATTTTGAGCTCTAGACATACTAGTCCCTGTCCTGAAGGAGCTTGCTTTCTGTTAAGATGACATATACAATTATAAGCATATTATAAAATGAAAAGTAATTTGGAGACAGAAAGAGGGTACCTGCAGCTGGGTGCATCAAATAAGTCTTCATATGGAAAATATAACTTGAGCTAAATTTTGAAGAAACCAGGAATTCTAAGAGTTAGAGATGAAGTCATGGGGGAAAGCAAATGGAAAAGAGCAGTGACAGAAAATGGAGCTTCATTTGTAAGGAATATCATTTGTAATGGAGTATCATTTGTAAGTCCAATCTATCTGGACCACAGAATGAGGGAAACAGAGGAGAAAAGATAGACATACAGATAGATAGACAGATACGTAGATAGATAGACAGACAGACAGATAGATAAGACAGACACATATATTTACATGTATATGTACACATATATACATACATGTATGTAAATATATGAATATAAGCAAATATTGTATATGTGTATATGGATATAGATATACAAATAGAAACAGAGATCAAGTCTAGAAAGTTAATTGTAACCAGGTTGGGAAAGACTTTAAAAGTGAGAATCATTCATTCCTTTGAAGAGGTCCACAGTTGTGGTAAATTATATATATTTTCTGACTCTTTCAGTGTATTGATCAGTTTTTCTGATTTTCTTTCTCTTTTTTCTCTTTATTTTTCTAAATACTTTTCTATAGAATGACTCTGGGGGAGAAGGAGGGAAAGGTATACTGAAAAAAGTTCTACCATTGCAAAAAACAAAAGATAATAAGATATTTTTAAAAAGCCAAATACGAATTTGTATTTGATTCTAATGGTAATAAGAAACCAATGGAGTTTCTTGAGTAGGACAGTGACATGGTCAGACCTGAACTTTAAAAAAATGTCATTCTACCAGTTTTATTGCAGCTAAAACTATTATGGGAGACATTGAGTCAAGGAGACTAATTAGAAAACTGTTGCAATAGTTTAAACGAGAAGTAGTGAACAGAGAATGTGAACAGAGAAAATGGAATGAATGCAAGATATCTGTGATTTCTTTCAATATGTTTTCTCTCCAATAGTGTTATTGACAACTTGTAACTCAGCCATGTCTGTGCTCCTCACATCCAAGTCCTCCCAAGGCAAGATTGCCGCAGTGGTTCTACTCAATGGGTCTTCTTCACCTTCTCTTAACACCATTAAGTTACTAATGGAATACAATGGCTGCCCATTGGTTGCCCTATGCCCTCCCTACATTACCAAATGTAGTTCTCAGTCAGATACTTCTTTGATTACATCCTCTACACGTCTCTCTAGTTCATTGTTTGATGTGTATTACAATCAGATCACACCATCATGGTCTTCTCCATTTTCCTTTGAGTGATACCCAACATCAACTCTTCAGAGTCTCATGTTATATGATGTGTAATCATACAACATCAACAAGAGAGCAATTTGTTGTTGTTTTTTAAATATCTGTGTGTGTTCACCCTTCATTGCTGAGGAAGACCATGCTATCAGAGAAATAATGACTTGCACTTGACTTTGCTTTGAATGAGGGAGGACTGTGCAGGTCACCAGCCTCACTTCTCCTCAAGAGCCATCTAAATCCAGTTACCAGATATTCATCAGGATGACTGGAGATGACTCAGGATGAGGCAATTGGGATTAAGTGACTTGCCCAAGTTCACACAGCTAGTGAGTGTCAAGTGTTTGAGGTGAGATTTGAACTCAGGTCCAACTCATGCACTGGTGCTCTATCCACTGCACCACCTAGCTGCCCTTTAGTCCTTTGCTGAAGAGAGAAACTAAAAGAACATCACTATTTCCCAAAGACAATTCAGCCTCCTCTTCCCATTTGATGCTGGGACTACTTCATTGTTCATTTGTAGCATCTGTCTAAGATATTGATGGACAAGTGCCATGGATTGTTCATACTTGGAATTGCATTTCACTGCGGGTGTATCATTGTTTATTATAATAATAATAATCTATATTTCTATAATACTTTGAGCTTTATGGAGACTTTTCTCACAGTAGTTCAATGAGTCAAATAATTCTATCATTATTATCACCATATTCATTTCATAGAAGAGAGAATTGAACAATATAAAACCTATGTAACTTTCCCAGGACACATAACTAGAAGGTGTTAAAGTCAGGATTTGCACTCAAGTATCAGGTATGTCCAAGACCAGTACTTTTTTACAATACCATAATGGTTCTTTGTAAACAAAAATGAAAAATATTTACTGAATTTTCACAAAATAAGAAGTCTGTTACTGGAATTCAAATTCTGTCATATGAAGGTCAGCTGAAATAACTAGGAATATTTGGCCTGGAGAAAAGAAAACAGAGGAGAGCTGTCTTCAAGTATTTGAAAGGCCACTTGCAGAAGAGGGATTTGATTTATTTTGTGTGACTTCAGAGAGAACTACATCCAATACATGGTAGCTTCAGGGGCAGAGATTTTGACTCAACAAAAGGAGTAGTTTTATAGCCTTTACAACTATCCAAAATAGAATGGTGACTTAGTAACTTCCTTGTCCCTGAGGATATTCTGTAGAAGCAAGATTATGATGATATGTTGGAAATGTTTTTGGAGAGATTCATGCATGCATACAAAGGGTGAGGGGCTGGACTAACAGACCTCCCATGAAATCTTCCACACTTGAGTTTCTACCACTTGAAATTGATCATGTCTTAAAATATGAAAGAAAAAAATGCTTTGAAATGTAATTATCCCAAATTGAACATAAAACATATTATATTCTCTGATATAATAGATCATGCAGAGTAAATTTATGATAATTGGTTTTTTAACTAAACCTATAGTATCATAATATATTATATCATTATATATATACATATGTATATATATATATATATACACACATACATATATATGTTGTTGTTGTCTTTCATTCTCAACCAGAATCAAAATGACATCACCATGAGAAAGTGAAATTTCAGTGTGTTCAACTGTGGTTAAGCAGACCAATATGAGCTTGGAATGTTCTACCACAGGTTGGGCACAGATAGTCCATGTGAACATTTGGAGTGGATACTCCAAATTTGCACATCCTACGTTTACTTTGTGATGTCTCAATTCTGCTTTGCTCGTAGAGCACAGCACCCTTTTCGATATGAGCCTGGCATGCTAAGCAGTCCTGTGCCAGTGTCTCCCATGTTGCACAGTAAAATCAAAAGTTCTTTTTACATTATATGCATTATATACATTATATATGATATATGCATATTATATGTATAAATACCTAGATATTATGAGTATATATTCCCTTGATGTTAATATATAGTTCTCTTTTTTCTTACTTATTTAATTCATTTATTTTTAGTTTTCAGCATTCACTTCTACAAGATTTTGATTTCCAAATTTTCTCCCCATGTCTCCCCTCTGACCACCCCAAGGGATCATGCATTCCAATTAGTCATTCCCCCAATTTGCCCTCCCTTCTGTCACACCTCTCCCCTCTCTCATCCCCATTCCCCTCTATTTTCTTGTAGGGCAAGATAAATTTCTATACTCATTGACTGTATGTGTTATTTCTGAAGTTGCATGTAAAAACAATTTTTAATATTCATTTTCAAAACTTTGAGGTCTAACTTCTCTTCTTTCCTCCCTCTCCATTCATCCCAACTAAGAAGGCATGCAATTCGATTTAGGTTATACATGTGTAGTCATGCAAAACACTTCCTTAACAGTCACAATTTTAAAGATTAACTATATTTCTCTCCATCCTATCCTGCCCCCCACTTATTCTATTCTCTCTTTTGATCCTGTCCCTCCTCAAAAGGATTTGCTTCTAATTACCTCCTCCTCCCATTTGCCCTCCTTTCTACCATTCCTCCTACCCAACAATTATCCCCTCCCCTCTACTTTCCTAGAGTACAAAATAAATTTTTCATAACCAACTGAATTGCGCATGTTATTCCCTCCTTAAGTCAAATTTAGTGAGAGTAAGATTCACTCTTTCCCTCTCACCTCCCTCCTCTTCCCCTCCACTGAAAAAGCTTTTCCTTGCTTCTTTTATATGAGAGATATTTTACCCCACTTATTTCTCTCTTTCTCCTCCCAATATATTCCTCTCTCACCCCTTAATTTTATTTTTTCAGATATCATGCCTTCATATTAAGCTCACCCTGTGCCCTTTGTCTGTATGTATATAACCCTCCAACTACCCTAATTCTGAGAAAAGTCTCAAGAGTTACAAATATTGTCTTTCCATGTAGGAAAGTAAACAGTTCAACTTTAGTAAGTCCCTTATGATTTGTCTTTCCTGTTTACATTTTCATACTTCTCTTGATTCTTATGTTTGAAAGTCAAATTTTCTATTCATCTCGGGTCTTTTCATCAAGAAGGCTTGAAAGTCCTCTATTTCAATGAATGACCATTTTTCCCCTGAAGGATTATATTCAGTTTTGCTGGGTAGGTAATTCTTAGCTTTAATTCTAACTCCTTTAACCTCTAGAATATCATATTCCAAGCCTTGCAATCTCTTGATGTAGAAACTGTTAGATCTTCTGTTATTCTGATTGTGTTACCACAATACTTGAATTGTTTCTTTCTGGTTGTTTGCAATATTTTCTCCTTGACCTGGGAGCTCTGGAATTCAGCTACAATATTCCTAGGAGTTTTCCTTTTGGGATCTCTTTCAGGAAGTGATGGTTGGATTCTATTTTACCCTCAGGTTCTAGAATATCAGGGCAATTTTTCTTGATAATTTCTTGAAAGATGATGTCCAGGCTCTTTTTTGATCATGGCTTTCAGTTAGTCCAATAATTTTTAATTTGTCTCTCCTGGATCTATTTTCCAGGTCAGTTGTTTTTCCAATGAGAGATTTCACATTGTCTACTATTTTTTCATCCTTTGGTTTTGTTTTATAATTTCTTGATTATTCATAATCATTACTTTCCATTTGCTCCATTCTAATCTTTAAGAAATTATTTTCTTCCTGTTAATCTTGAGAACTGTGCAGCTATTATGATAAAAGGGATATACGTAGAGGGAACGGGCATAAAGTAAATGATGTCATGTCAAAAATATGATTTAAGTATGAGAAGGGAATGTAATAGGAGGTGTGGAAAGGGGGAAGCAGAAAATGGCAAATTATATCACAGGAAGAAGTACAAAACTATAGTAGAGGGAAGGAGGGGAGGGAGATGAGCATTGTTTGAGAGGTACTCTCATCTGATTTGTTCAAAGGAGGGAACAATAATCTTAAGTAGATAAGCCTAACTAGCTCTATAGGTAGTAGGAGTGGAAGGGGGAAGAAAGGGGAGGGTGGCTAAAAGGGAGGAAAGAAGCAATAAGAGTAAAGGGGACTAAAAGGGAGGGGGGTCAAAAGAAGGAGGGGAAGGCTGCAGGAGGAGGGGGAGAAAAGTGAATACTATTGAGGAGGGGAAGGGAGACGGGAGAGCTAAAAGCACAAATGGTGGGAAAGAGGTTGGAGGGAAATACACAGATTGTAATCATAACTGTGAATGTGAATGGAATGAACTCTCCCATAAAACGGAGACGGATAGCAGAATGGATTAAAAGCCATAATCCAACAATATGCTGCTTACAAGAAACACATTTGAAACGGGGGGATACACATAGGATAAAGGTCAAAGGATGGAGCAGAATATATTGTGCTTCAGCTCATGTAAGAAAGGCAGGAGTAGCAATCCTAATCTCAGACAAAGCAAAAGCAGAAATAGATCTAATCAAAATGGATAGGGATGGAAACTATATCCTGCTAAAAGGCACCATAGACAATGAAGCAATATCATTACTAAACATGTATGCTCCAAGTGGTATAGCATCCAGATTCTTAGAGGAGAGGTTGGGGGAGTTGAAGGAAGAAATTGATAGCAAAACTATACTAGTGGGGGACCTCAACCTCCCCCTCTCTGAACTCGATAAATCCAACCTCAAAATAAACAAGAAAGAGGTTAAGGAGGTAAATAAAACTCTGGATAAGGTAGATATGATAGATCTTTGGAGAAAATTAAATGGGAATAGAAAGGAATATACTTTTTTCTCAGCGGTACATGGAACATTTACAAAAATTGACCATGTACTAGGACACAAAAATCTCACAATCCAGTGCAGAAAGGTAGAGATAATCAATGCATCCTTTTCAGATCATAATGCATTAAAAATTACATGTAATAAAAGGCCATGGAAAGAGAAACCAAAAATCAATTGGAAACTAAATAATCTAATTCTAAAGAAGGGTTGGGTTAAAGAAGAAATCATAGAAACAATCAACAATTTCATTCAAGAGAATGACAATAGTGAGACAACATACCAAAACTTATGGGATACTGCAAAAGCAGTTATTAGGGGAAGTTTTATATCTCTGAATGCCTACATAAATAAAATAGAGAAAGAGGAGATCAATGACTTAGGCTTGCAGTTGAAAAAGCTAGAAAAAGAACAAATTGAAAATCCCCAAGTAAATACCAAATTAGAAATACTGAAAACCAAAGGAGAGATTAATAAAATTGAAATTAAGAAAACTATTGAATTAATAAATAAAACCAATAGTTGGTTTTATGAAAAAACTAATAAAATTGATAAACCTTTGGTCAATCTGATTTAAAAAAAGAAAGAAGAAAACCAAATTACTAATATTAAAAATGAAAGGGGTGAACTCACCTCCAATGAGGAGGAAATTAAAACAATAATTAGAAACTACTTTGCCCAGCTTTATGCCCACAAATTCGATAATCTAAACAAGATGGATGAATATTTTAAAAAATACAAATTGCCCAGATTAACAGAAGAGGAAGTTGAATACTTAAACAACCCCATCTCAGAAAAAGAAATTGATCAAGCCATCAATGAACTCCCTAGGAAAAAATCTCCAGGGCCAGATGGATTCACAAGTGAATTCCATCAAACATTTAAAGAAGTTAATTCCAATACTACATACACTATTCTTGAAAATTGGGGAAGAAGGAGTCCTCCCAAATTCTTTCTATGATACAAATATGGTTTTGATACCCAAACCAGGAAGAGACAAAACAGAGAAAGAAAATTATAGACCAATTTCCCTAATGAATATAGATGCAAAAATTTTAAATAAGATTCTAGCAAAACGAATACAGCATCTTATCACTAGATTAATACATTATGATCAGGTAGGATTCATACCAGGACTACAGGGCTGGTTCAATATTAGGAAAACTATTAGCATTATCGATCACATCAACAACAAAGCTAACAAAAACCACATGATTATCTCAATAGATGCAGAAAAAGCTTTTGACAAAATACAACATCCATTCCTACTAAAAACATTGGAGAATGTAGGAATAAAGGGAACTTTCCATAAAATAATAAGCAGTATCTATCTAAAACCTTCAGCAAGCATTATATGCAATGGGGATAAGCTAGATGCATTCCCAATAAGATCAGGGGTGAAACAAGGTTGTCCATTATCACCACTATTATTTAATATGGTACTAGAAATGTTAGCTGTAGCAATTAGACAAGATAAAGATATCCAAGGAATTAAAACAGCCAAAGAAGAAACTAAGTTATCACTCTTTGCAGATGATATGATGATTTACCTAGAGAATCCCAGAGATTCAAGTAAAAAATTACTAGAATTAATAAACAACTTTGGCAAAGTTGCAGGGTACAAAATAAACCCACACAAATCTTCTGCATTCCTATATATTAGCAACAAAGTCCAACAGCAAGAGATAGAAAGAGAAATCCCATTTAAAGTTAGGGTAGACAGTATAAAATACTTAGGAGTCTACCTGCCAAAACAAACCCAGGGATTATATGAACACAATTACAAGACACTTTTTGCACAAATAAAGTCAGATTTAAGTAAGTGGAAAAACATTAGTTGCTCATGGATAGGCCGTGCTAATATAATAAAAATGACAATTCTACCCAAATTAATATACTTATTTAGTGCCATACCAATTAAACTATCAGACAATTACTTTCTAGAGCTGGACAAAATAATATCAAAATTCATTTGGAAAAACAAAAGGTCCAGAATATCAAAGGGACTAATGAAAAGAAATGCTTGAGAAGGTGGCCTAGCGGTACCAGACCTCAAACTGTACTATAAAGCAGCAATTATCAAAACCACTTGGTATTGGCTAAGAAACAGAGAGGTAGACAAGTGGAATAGACTTGGCACTCAAGATGCAGTAGGCAGGGAATATAGCAACCTTCTGTTTGATAAACCCAAGGACCCCAGCTTCTGGGATAAGAACTCACTGTTTGACAAAAATTGCTGGGAAAACTGGATAACAGTGTGGCGGAAATTAGGCATAGACCCATACCTGACACCGTACACAAGAATAAAGTCCAAATGGGTACATGATTTAGGTATAAAGATTGATACCATGAATAAACTGGAGAAGCAAGGAATAGTGTATTTATCAGATCTATGGAGAAGGGAAGAATTCTTTACTAAAGGAGGGATAGAATGCATTATGAAATGCAAAATGGATAACTTTGATTACATTAAACTGAGAAGTTTTTGCACAACCAAACCCAATGCAACCAAAATCCAGAGGGATGTAGTAAATTGGGAAAGAATTTTTACAGCTAAGCTCGGGGATAAAGGCCTCATTTCTAAAATATATAGAGAACTGATCCAAATGTATAATCATACAAGTCATTCCCCAATTGATAAATGGTCAAAGGATATGAACAGGCAATTTTCAGAGGAAGAGGTTAAGGCTATCTATAATCATATGAAAAAATGCTCTAAATCACTATTGGTTAGAGAGATGAAAATCAAAACAACTCTGAGGTACCACATCACACCTATAAGATTGGCAAACATGACAGAACAAGAAAATGATAAATGCTGGAGAGGATGTGGGAAAGTTGGAACACTAATTCATTGTTGGTGGAGCTGCGAGTGCATCCAACCATTCTGGAGAGCAATTTGGAACTATGCCCAAAGGGCTACAAAAATGTGCATACCCTTTGACCCAGCAATATCGCTACTAGGACTATATCCCCAAGAGATCATAAAAATGGGAAAGGGTCCCACATGTACAAAAATATTTATAGCAGCACTCTATGTAGTTGCCAAAAACTGGAAGTCAAGGGGATGTCCATCAATTGGGGAATGGCTGAATAAATTATGGTATATGAATGTAATGGAGTACTATTGTGCCATAAGAAATGATGAACAAGAAGACTTCAGAGAGGCCTGGAAGGACTTATATGACCTGATGCTGAGTGAAAGGAGCAGAACCAGGAGAACTTTATGCACAGCAACAACCACAGTGTGTGAGAGTTTTTTCTGGTAGACTTAGATTTTTGTAATAACACAAGAACTTCTTACCAAAAAAAAAAATCCCAGTGGAGGATCTCAAGGCAAAATGCCTGCCACACTCAGAGAGAGAAATATGGAAATCACTCACATATTGTAGCAGATCATGTTTGTGTATGTGTATGTGTTTGTGTATCATGTTCTGATTTGTTATACGATTTCTTTCATTTATCTTAGTCTGACTACATAGCATGACTATAGTGAAAATATACTCAATAGGAAAGTATATGTAGAATCTATACAGAATTGTATGCAGTCGTGGGGAGGGAGGAGGGTAGTGGGGGGTAGGTGGGGGGGATAAAATCACAATTGTATGGCAGTGATTGTTAAACATTACAAAATAAAAAAAAATAAATTAAAATAAATTAAAAAAAAAAAAGAAATTATTTTCTTCAGTGAGCTTTTGGACCTCCTTTTCTATATGGCTGTTGTGCTTTTTAAGGCGTTCTACTTGTTAGCTTTTTGGATCTGTTTTGCCATTTGGGTTGATCTATTTTTTAAGGTATTATTTTCTTCAGCATTTTTGGGTCCCCTTTAGGAAGTAGTTGACTTATTTTTCATGATTTTCTTGTATCATTCTCATTTCTCTTTTCAATGTTTGCTCTACTTCCCTTACTTGAGTTGCAAAATCCTGTTTGAGCTCTTCCATGTCCTGAGACCAATTCATATTTTTCTTGGAGGTTTTGAATGTAGGACTGTTGACTTTGCTGTCTTTTTCTGTTTGTATATTTTGGCTTTCCTTGTCACCAAAGTAAGATTCTATAGTCCAATTCTTTTTCCAGTTTTTGCTCATTTCCTCAGCCATTTATTTGACTTTTGAGTTCTTTGGCAAGGTAGTTCCGTGCTTCCAGTGAGAGTGGGTGATTTATTGTCAGTTGTTCCATCCCTCCACAACCTGTGGACCTAGAAATTCAGAAACAGGCACTTGCTCTACCCCTACTGTGGCTGCCATAGGCTCCTCCACCCTCTCCACCACCCTGGGACTGGTGCCAGAGCACTCTAGTCTCTCACACAGGTCAGACAGTTTTTTTCCAACGACCTACCAATTTGTCCTCAGCATTTTGGGGTTGTGAAGTCTAGAAACCATCACAGGTGCTGGAGATTCAGGACCCTGCAGCCTGCTCAGGTTCCATCTGTGCTGGCATGGCCCATATTGTACTTCAGTCTATTCCCAGTGTAGCATGATAAATGCTTCCTCTTGATATACTCAGCTATCTTGAGCTGGAGATTTGCTTACTCCATCATTCTGTGGGTTCTCCAGCTTCAGAGTTATTTTAGAATAATTTTTACAGGTATTTGGCTGGGTTTGGGTTGGGGGTAGTACTCTAGAAGTCTCTGCTTCTGCTCCACCATCTTGGTTCTGCCCCTAAGTATGTATATTCTTAATGAGCAAACTCTCTGTACCAATTCAGATTGGCACCCATTCTGCTACTTATAATTTTAGAGAGTTCCATGAGGAACTATAAGTTTGGTAACTTATTTAGGGTCACATAGCCTATATGTATCTAAGATAGTAGCTGAAACTACATCTTTCTGAATTTGAGATGAGCTCTTGAATCACTAGATCATGTTGTCTCTGAATTATTTTTTTAAGAAATTTTATTTCCATATAGAGTAAAGTAAGAGAAATTAAAGGTGTTCAGAATGACATTACCATTTTTGTACCACCAAATCTGGTATCTGTAGATGCTAAGACCCTAGAATATTTTTACATGTTTCCAACTATTCATTAGATACTTCAAATAATAAGGACTTATTCACAAACACACATAAGAAAAATGAATTATGGCTTTTCCAGCTTAATTTGTTTTTTAATTGAGGACTGCTTTATGATGCTCATAAAATGGCACTTTTAGCTATAACATTTAAAAGGCAACACTTTGAAGAAAAGGAGAGTTAGATTTATTTCCAGATGTTACTTCTGATTATTCTCTCTTTTTATTTCTTTTATCCTTTCTTCTTTCCTTTTCCTTTTTTTCTGTGTGTACAAAAATTTTAGCAGAAAGTGATTGATTGAAGCCTTCTATATACTATAAACCATACCTCTAAGTTATTTATTCGAGGCATAATGAAAATCTTATTTGCATAGCTATAGAAATATGTGTAATTAAATGATGAAAAATTATTTACTTCAGTTTGTAGATCTGCCTTTTTGTGAATTGAAACTATAAACAATTCCACCCCTATATCATCTTTAAGCTGACGTTTGTAGTGAAACGAGGAGAGGAGGTAGGGAATGACAAATGACTAATCTATTTCCTTTAGAATTCTTTTCTCTTGGGACATCTGTGATTTTCAGTTTGGGAGAAGGTAATTTCATAAATTATAGAAATGTAAGAATTTTCAAATGATCTCTTTCAGATTTATAGTCCCCACTCCTATGCCAGGAAATATTAGACACTAGACATCTAGGTGGTACAGTGGATAGAGTAGCAGGCCTGGAGTCAGGCAGAATCATCTTCCTGAGTTTAAATCCAGTTTCAGACACTTACTATCTATGTGACCCTGGGCAAGTTACTTAACTCCGGTTACTTCTATTCTCTATGTATAAAATGAGCTAGAGAACGAAATGACAAACCACTCCAGTATCTTTGCCAAGAAAACCTCAAATAGCCTCAGAGAGCAGACACAACTTGACCACAACAACAATAGACATGATAACAAAATTAAAAGTATCTGGCCTCAAGGAACTCATATTCAATCAGGAAAAAAATATGCACACATATAGGAAATATAAAATTCATTTCAAATAAATACAAAATAATTTTGGAGAGAGCACTACCAGCCAGGTGAATCAAGAAAAGTTTAATATAAAAAGTGGAATTTGAGCTGAGCTTTGGAGAAAAATTGGAATTCTAAGTATTGAGAATAGAGTGCATTCCTTGCAGCAGGGAAGCAGAAGTTAAACGACATAAAATAAAGGGTCATGCATAAGAAATGACCAGGTCAGACTGAAAGGATTATGGAATGAATGGAGCAGAGTAATATATAATGAACTCAAAATGGTAACTTGATGTCAGATTTTGAAGTACTTTTTTGAAGTAAGATTTTCAGGAGGAATATGTCATTTGATCCCAGTGGCATTAAGGAACCATTGGACTTTCTTAAGTAAGGATGGGTGACATCGTCAGAACAAGTAACACTTTGGCAACAGTATGGAAGATAAATTAGAAATAGATGATTCCCAAAATAAGGAGAATAATTAGGAGGCTGTTACAATAATCTAAGCAAAAGGTAAAGAAGACCTCAACTAGAGTAGGTCAGTCCAGTGGTCTCCCAATCCCAGGGTCTCACCATAATGGTGTTGAACTTAGTGCAGACATTCAATTATCATTACTGTGGCTCAGAACTCCTAAGCTTAAGTAATCCACCACCTCAGTATCCCTGTAAGAGGAATTATGGGCATATATCATTACATCCAGCAACAGCATCTCTTGTCTAAGTTATTTCAATGACCTAATTAATCTTCCTGCTTCTGATCTCTCATTTCTCCAATTCATCCTCCATATAGCTACCAAATTAATTGAAAAAATCCATACACTATCATTTCCAAATTCTCACTTTCCATCCTAATTTCACATCACTCTCCTTCATTCCAGTCAAATTGACTTGCTTGCTTTTTCCCCTACATAACATACTCTACCTTATCCTGTACTTTTGCAAAGTGTTCTTCATATCTAAATTGTACCCCTCCACCTCACCTTCTGGTAGAATCCCAAGCTTCCTTCAAAGTATTGTGCATGAGCAATATCTTATATGATACTTTTCTTGATTCACCTAGTTTTTCTACTCTAGAAACTACCCTTGAAATTGCATTGTCTTTCCTTGTTTCTATACGTGTTTTCCCCTAGTGAAATCCAAGCTCCTCAAAGGCTGAGATGATTTTGCTTTTGATCAATGTATGCTTAATGCTAGCACGTAATAGACATTTGGTAAATGTTGAGCTGTATTGATTTGAAATGCTTCAGTGTTCTACTGAGCTGCAGTACAACTTCTGTAAGAGGGAAGCCCTACCTCTAAAATTAGTGCCCTCTATTAAAAAAGCATCACTTTCTTTATCTGGAAAGATGGAAAATAAATGAGGATGTTTTGGAGAACACTATTCTATTAAAAAGATTTCAACAATCCTTATAGATTCTTTTGTTTCTTTGGAACTCTCTTACCATGTTTACCAAGTTAAGAAGTGAGGTCTTCCTAGTCATCATTTCTTATAGCACAACAGTATTCCTTTACATTAATATACCACAACTTGTTCAGTCATTCCCCCATTCCCTCATATGAAGGCATGTTGAGTGAGCAGATGATGCTGAGCAAAGTGAACAGAACTAGGAGAACATTATACACAGTAACAGCCATGGTGTGCAAGGACTATTTCTGATAGACTTAGCCCTTCACAGCAATGCAAGGACCTAAAACATTCCCAAAGGACTCTTGAGGCAAAATGCCATCCACATTCAGAGAAAGAATTATGGAGCTGGAATGCAGAATGAAGCAGACTATTATCTCTTGTGTCATGTTTTTTCTCAGGGTTTCTCCCATTCATTGTAATTCTTCTATGCAACATGACTAATGTGAAAAAAAAAAAAAGTGTGCAAATGATACTTTAGAGAGAGTGGAGTCAGAAAATATAAATTCAAATTCACTTTCTGATATTTATTAAGTTTGAGACCATGAACCCTCAGTTTCCTCATCTGTAAAACAAGGAGATTATACTACGTAGCTTTTAAAGTCCTTTCTAGATTAGATAGAATAGGATTCTTGGCCCTTTCCTACCTTTCCAATATTCTTACATTTTATTTCCCTCTGTGTACTCTGGAATCCATTGACCTCCTTGCTGTTACTTGAGCCTAATGCTACATATCGTGATTGGGTATTTTTATTGACTGTATTTGTTACTTTTAATATGATTTATCCTAATCTCTGCTTCCTGAATCCTTCAGATACTTCCCTTAGATGCCAACTAAAATGCCACTATCTTCAAGAAACCTTTTCCCTGTCCTTAATCTTAGTCCTTTTCTTCTGAGATTATCTCCAATTTATCCTCTGTTTATATTAATTTATACCTAGCTGTTTGCTTGTTTTCTTTGCTGTTGGGCTGTGAGATCACTGAGAGCCAAAATTGGGTTGCTGTTGTTTCATTTTGCCTTGTTGCCAGTGTTTAACACAGTGCCTGCTGCATAGCAGTATTGAACACTTGTTGGCATGATGTGCCCTCACTCCCTTTAATAAGCAAATAATGGAATCGCTCTGGACCTCATATTTTTCTGTCTATAGAATATAAAGTCTATAAAATGGAAATCATACTTGCACTTTATACCTTATGCAGGAGTGTGGAACCTCCAGCCTTGAGGTCATGTGTGTCCCACTAGGTCAAGGGGATTTGTTCTGTGAAGTTTGGATTCAGTCAAAGGGTTGCACTTGAGGACCTAGAGGGCCACATGTGGCCTCAAGGCCATATGTTTCACACCCCTATAAGGTTTGTTATGAGGGAAATACTTAGTAAAAGCAAGCCTTATATAAGTGTTAATGCCTGTTGTTCATATTAAATGCATGATAGGTCATATCACACAGACAACAGAAAGTCATGAAGTCTCTAAAGTAGGGTCTCTGATGGGAATAATTGCTAAAAATAACATTACCAGATCTACTAATGCCACTATTGCATATCATTAACAGTATTTATTTAGATTTGGCAGTATGGGTATTTGTCATAACAGATGCTAATAAGCAGATGAGCTGATATTTAAATGATATCAACAAAGAATATGAGAAAGACTTCCAATATATGTGCAATTAACTTTAACATTTATAAGTAGTTTTCAGCCTTTAGATTGAATTAAATGAGGAACATTATAACAAGTTAATGAGCCATAAATTTGTTAAATATGTCATGAATAATGCCTATGTTACATATTTTGTTATACCTTAATGAAAATCATAACAATTTTATTCTTAATAAAACTAATTCTGCCAACACATACTAATTATACTGAAAAAAGCACTTAGCTCTTAAAAAATAATTCACTACACAATAAAAGCCTGTCTTATGCTGTGCATAGCCAAATGAAATGGATAATATAAAAAAATTTTAAAAAAGCTTACCTAAATTTATAATTATATAAGTGTTTGTATAAGAGAGAGAGGTGGGTTGGAGAAGACAACATATGCTATCTTATGTCAATTTCCCTCTCCAGGCTTCAGTTTTCCCATCTGAATAATGAGGGAGACTGACTTAGATGGTCTCTTAAGTTTCCTTCCAACTCTGAATCCCATAAGATTGCCATAGTGAGACTTTTCCCTAAATGGACTGCGTATCATATTCTTAATTCTTAATAACTTTCTTAATTTCTAATAATTCTGTTCTTGCCTGTGGTAGGGGTAGAGTTGGGAGCAAAAGCCACAGTTGAAAATAATAAATGTTAATATCTTTTATTGTCTGACATGTGGGGAGGAAGGAGAAGAAGGGGGAAACACTGGGGTCATTGAGGTAGGGGAGGAGAATGTCAAGGAGCAGTTTTCAAGTTTGATAGATTTTCTTAAAGTCATAGAAAAGTTGTCTGTATTCTGGTTTTCCATCTTTGGGATCATTTAGAGGTTCTAAATGCTAATGTGATGACAAATTATGTTAATTTAGGCCATTAATTGCTCATCAAGAAAGGTACTTATTCCTTTCATAAATAATTCTCAAACCAAAGGTTGAGGCTGTCAAGAAAGGTCATGGTTGATGTCAGAAGGGTCAAAGAGACTACAGTTTCAAGCAATCATTTGACCGCAGGGGTAGCAAATAAAAAATAAAAAAGGAACTATATCAGATTTGTCTCTTCTATGTCCTAAATTTCATCTCCCTTTGGAACATACTGGGATACAGACTTGCAAATTAAAATATTCTTGGGTTACAAACCATGAGTCATTTTGTGAATGTGTACAGGGGCCAAGAGGACATGCTAGGGATGATGGAGCTTCCTCCCATTCCTCAGGAATGTTGCAGGGGGAGGCAGAAGCTTGAGAATTGCTACTTTATATGAATTAAAATAGTGCAGGAAGCCCTTGATTTAATAAACATCTAACTTTAAGGGGTAAAACATCATGCTACTTTAAGTCAATCAATCAATCAATCTATCACCCCACCACATTTACCTCTAATACTTTTATCAGGTGGGTACACCTCCAATGAGGTTCCCCACTTCTACTTCTTGACCTCCCTGACTTCTTTCAAGAGTCAGCTCAAATCTCACCTTTTTCAGAATGCCTTTCTTTCCCCTTTTCCGCAGCTCCACTCCATTCCCAGCCACCACTCCAACAGTGTTTTTGCTCTAGAATTACTTCCCATCTTCTCTATAAATATCTTGAATATATATAGTTATTTTCATGGTGTCTTCACCATTAAATTATGAACTTCTGGAGGGCATATAGTGTGTGTTTGCCCTTCTTTGTAAACCCAATGTTTAGCATACTGTCTCTCACAGTAATTGCTTAATAAAGATTGTCAACTGACTGAATGAATTAACAAATTATGGTTCTTTGCTCAGACTGGTTTTTTTTCTAATATTTATTGCTATAATGCCTCAAAGACATAATTTCCTCAGAGTAGGTACTCCCTCCACCAGTGCAGATAAGTGTATAATATGCATTTTTAACATTATATCCATCAATTTCTTAAGTTTAGATAATCACCAAAATAAGAAATCAAACCCTGACTTGTGGCATTGCCCAATTCCTGAGATATAAATTCTCACACTGGAAATTTACCAGTCAGACCTCATTTACCTGTTTAAGCTCATTCCAGCACACCCTTGTTTACAAGTACCATGAGATCACTGAAGAGTACCAAGCATATTAGGTATATAGAAAGAGTAAAAAGAAAGATGTAAGAATGTCAAAACCAATTTTTAGGGAAATTTTTGCACCTAGAATATGTGAATGAAACTCTGCCTTCTCCTAATTCTCTTCTCCGTTAATATTGTACCCCAGTGTCCTCTGTTCTTAGGTTCTAGAACTCAGGCTACTATTTTTTACTATTATAATTTTTTCTGAAATGGGTTAATTCAAATAAGCTTTTTTTTAAGTTGTCCTGGGAACTTGCCTACTATTTGCTTTAACTGAAAAATAAATTTGACTTCCAAAGAAACAACTTACAAATGATCTTTTGGCATGCAGCCTACCAGTAAACTTCGCTAAAAAATAGCAAAATGGTTCATTGCATTGTTTTTAAGCTAGGGATCATCAACAAAGAGCTGTGTATTTTATATGAAATCTGACTGGGCATCCAGAGTTAACATATTGACTGGCACATAGTAGGTACTTAACAAAGATTTGTTGAGTTTAATGGAATAATGATTTTCTGAGGGTAAGGTCTAGGGTGACTATGGGCTCCACAACTCAGCTCCTCATGGACTTGATTCCCTTTACCTGTCACATTAAAATTCCATTAACATAGAAGTCGTCTCTAAATACGTTGAATAGAATTCAATTAATTTAATTGCTAAAAAGTCTAGCTGTGGGATCTTTTCTACCATAGGCAAACTGAGAGACATCTTGCCCTTTTAGATCCCATAATCAGATTCCTAAAAAACAGTCAATAATCATTTTGCTACTCAGAAATTTCATTGTTCTCACTGATAATGAAAATTTATTTTTGTGACTGAACCTAGCTCTAGATAAAAAGACTAATTGTTACTGAGACTTTGGGGACAGTGGAGCTGAACATTTGAAGAATAAATTTGATTATGAGTGAATAAAACCTGTTTTGGACATTAATTTATACAGTCCCTAGTAAGTGCTTGATTAATCGCATCCAATTTTCTAAAACTGACTGCATGGTTTGGAAATATGATACTTCTGTTTTTATTCTGTGAGTAATTCATGTGACTGTGAACTATAGTCCTAAGTTCAGTACAAAGACAAAAGGAATTAAAGGGCATTATTACAATTCATAAGTAATAATAGTAAGTGACATTTATGTAAGGCTCTAAGGTTTATGGAGCACTTGACCTATATGATCTCATTTGAGCCTCACAGCAGTCCTGTGAGACTGATATTATTTTCCTATTTTACAAATGAGGAAATGGATACTCAGATGGATGAAATGATTTGCCTACACACATAGGTGATAAGAGATGAAATTTAAACACATCCCTCTGATTGATTCCCAGTTCAGCTCTATATTCATTTTTTGTTGTTTTTGGTCTTTTTCAATCTTGTTTCACTCCTCATGATGTCATTTGGGGTTTTCTTGGCAAATATACTGGGGTTTTTCCATTGCCTTCTTCAACTCATTTTATAGATGAGAAAGCTGAAGCAAACAAGGTTAAGTGACTTGTCCCGGGTCACACAGCTGGTAAGTGTCTGAGACCAGATTTGAATTCAGAAAGAGAAGTCTTCCTCATTCCAAGACCTGTGTTCTATGTATTGTGCCACTTAGCTGTTATCTATCTACATCATGACATGATTTATTTTGAAATTATCTCAATAAAAAGTTGGAATGATTTTTTTAAATTAATTATAAATGTTTTTAGTATTTTGAATGGTTTTAATATTTCTAAGAGGGATTTCAGCTTTTTCTCTATGACTTTGAACAGCTTTGCCTCACTTAAATCTAATTTGCTTTCAGGTCAAGACATCATCCTCCTGATGTCATTGGTCCTCTTGGGGAGCAAGGGGTGAACAACAATCTCCATATCCCAGAGACATAAAGATTTTCTATGTCCTACTCAATTACCTTATGCATTTTTGAGAGAGAGAAAGAGGGAGGTGTGCAAGACAAGTCACATATGTGACAGGCATGATATTTTTGAACCTTTGACACCAATCAAGCACTCAACCTTCAAAGGTCTTAATTTATTGGAGCCTGTTATATTAGCACCCATAACAGCAGGGAATCCATCCTTATTCTGCCTAAACCTGCAAGGGATCTAATTCATTATATCTTGCTACTGCTCGATTTGGCAATATTGTCAAAATAAGCTACTTTCATAATGTAGAATTGTTGAGAGGGTATATTGAGTCAGCAGTCAGGTCTCTGAACAATCTGCCCAATTATTCTACATGTCATGGTCTGTTGATTGTTTTTCACTGGGTACAATAAGCCTTTTAATGTCTTGGAGAACTAGAAAACCCCAAAACAATGCTTTCAGAAGTATATATGGTTCAGTCAAATACTTATAAAAATCCTCTTTTTTCTTCTTATAGACCATATGAGGTCCTCAATAAAAATACTTTCTGATTATTTCACTGATAGCCACTTGCAGAAAATTGGATCAGTGATCTATGAGACCTTGGACATCTTTCAGTTCAATCTCTTCCTTTTACGAAGTACTCTGGCTTCACAGGGCTTCCTTGTTGTGCTGTCTGGCTATAGCATCCCACCTAGAGTCCTGGTTCCAAGGTCACCATGGCTTCATTGTGGATCCAGTAAGGATAATAGCCTGCATCTAGAAGCAAGACAAATGAAATGTAACCAAACAAGCCTCCAGGTTTATTTCTTGGAGCCCTGGGGTAAAAGGAAGAACAGGAAAGGAAAATTTCCTTTCTCCAACCTGCAATAGTTCGATTATTAGTAATCATGCTAAGCCTTGACCTTTTGTATCAGTAAGCACCCCAACATATACAGAAAGGGCCTGCTATCATAGGTGCTTAGATCTGACAGAAGGAAATGCAACTTTTAGGGGTTAACAATCACTTTAATCCAACACATGTATCATTCCTTTAACCAAGAACATTTATCATTCACCTAGTGCAGGGAAGTCAGCACCCTGAACTTCAAAGAAAATACAGAGAAATTAAAAGTCAACAGGCATGGCTTCCTCTGCCTGACCATAATTCAACAGACAGGTCCAACTGTCTGACCATAGTTACTAGAAAGGGAAGCAACAACATCTGGGTTCTCAAAGCTGGGAGGCTCCTTTAATAGCTTCCCAGAGTCCTCATCTGGTCAAACAAGCACTCCTAGTCAGTAAGCCCCCAAAATAAAAGCCCACGTTAGAGACTTTATACACTTTTTATAGCCAGAGGGCATCACATCCCTTGAGAACCAGTGCCTCATTAACAAAAGGCATGTACCTTCCTACAAATCTTCCCAGGCCCAACAATGGGTGGGAAAGATCCTCCTTAATCCCATTCAAATAGAGGCATTATACTTCTTGATTATACTAAAACAAAAACAACAAAAGATCCTATTTTGATTGTCATCACACCTTTATCCTCTCTGAAGGATAAATAGCAAAAAGAGAGACTGTCTCAGTCTAGGCAGTTTTTAAGACAAAGGCAATAGAAGCAGGTAACTCCTGACCACCAGAGAAGCATGGTGCCTCCATGTTAGGTTATCTGAGCATGCATAGCAAAGCTGTCATTACATACAACTAAGCAACTGAGGCCCAGAAAGGTTGTGACTTGACCAGGGTCACACAGGTGGTAAAAATTAGAAATAGGATTTGACCTTGGCTCCCATAACTCCAAGGCTAATTGGAGTTGTTGGCTTCAACAACATTTCCACTGACCAGGCTGCTCTGACCTAGCTATGATGGTTCATCATTCAAGACCCAGCTCCTTCATGAAGTTGCCCCAGTCATCTCGTTCTTCTATTTACAAATGTTTCCCATCCTTTTCCCTCCTCATCCTCTCTCTCATAGCACTTTGAGAAATGGCAAGGACTAGTGGAAAGAGAATCAGACCTGCAGATAGAAAACATGGCTCCCATCTGGCTCTTTTCCTTTCTTAGTAACCAGGAGACATTTGGTAGAGGATTTGAAATCATTGAAGCTCCATTTCTTTATACATAATTTCTCAAATCCTTAGGGAACTACCTAAAACTTTAAGCTACAAAGCACCTATTGATATGAAGTGACGGAAGAACTTTTTGTACCAGGAATTCCCTACATCCTACAGCTTCATGTCTTCATTTTCTTCTGCTTTTCTGGACCTGTAAATCCAAATAGTAGAATATTATAGCTACCAGACAATCTATAGCATTCTATTACCTCTGTATATATTTCTACATGATATTCAAGTGTATCAATTTTCCACCCATATCCCTCAGTTGATCAAAAAGAAAGTCTTTTCCCACACTGCATCATTCCCTAATTTTCCAAACCCCAACTTGTAGCTACTTCTGCACTTTTCCTCATTTCCTCTTCCTTCATCACTGATTCTGGTACTTACTTCTGTGACTCAGGTTTAAAGTCAGGAGAGATCACTTTGTACAGAGAAAGGTCAGAATGGTGAGGGAAGAGTTTTATTAAGGCGATGGGACACAGGCTGTACTCAGAATTTAAAAGAAGATAAGACAGAACATCCTACACTTTATAAGACACCTTCTCAGGCATGTGTCATTTGCAGTCTTCAAATCTGATCTCATTTGTTGTTCTTAGCTAGTAGAGGATCAGTCAAGAGAGTAAATATAGGGCTTTATTAATGATTCACTTTGTAAGTAATGAGGAACACTTTCCCCCTTGTGTATTGCTATCCCACCCCAAGAGATAAAGAGAATTCTACATCTTTGCTCCATTTTCCTTTGCTGTGAACTTTCACTTATATTTATGGTCTTTCATGCATGCTAAACACATTCTGTTCACATCCTCTTGACATTCTCAAATGTTCATGTTTTCTATGATGTTCCCACTATCAAAGGGTTGCTAGGGGTACAGCAGATAGAGAGCCAAGCCTGGAGTCAGGAAGAATCATCTTTCTAAGATTGAATCTGGCCTCAGACACTGACTAGCTGGGTGACACTGGGCAAGTCACTTCACCCTATTTGCTTCAGTTTCCTCATCTGTAAAATGAACTGGAGAAGGAAATGGCAAGCCACTCTGGTGTCTTTGCCAAGAAAACCCCAGATGAGGTCATGAAGAGTCATACACACCTGAACAACAACAATTTCCATAGCCCAAGAGATAAACAATTCTTTGCCATCCTGCCTTACTTTGCTATGGACTTTACTTGCTTCTTATTCCTCTGAGCCTCCTTCACACATTTCTCATCTAGATAGTTATTTTTTATGCCTCTGACACTATGAAGCAGAGCTAATTAGTTTAACAAAACTTTTCCCTATATGGACAAGAGCAGATGTGTAAAGTCTGATACTTTTTTCTTCCCAGATTGCAAAATTACACTGGGGTGATAAATAGAAAAGACCCATTTTATCTGAAGAGGAAAGACCTTCACACCAGATGTGTTATAGTCCGCATGTGGAGGGCTTTGTTGAAGATTAAGGACACCATCTGGTTTATAGTATATCACTGAGAAGTTCTGCACTGTTTCTGTACACTACCCACTCAAGGTTAGTGGCACGGCAGCGATCCCTGTGTGTTTTAAACGTCTGTGCCACAGAAAACATTCTAGATTCCCTGGGCTCTACAAAATATTATGTGGGCCTCCAGAGCTGCTTCAACAGCCCTTAATGCCATTAAAAAAAAATCTCCATTAGAATATGAGACTTGTGCCTGAGAGGTAATTAAATAGTTGGCATTCTTCTCAATCCACAATTCATTCATTCAACAAGTACTTAAAAAGACCCTCCTGTGTGCCCATCACTGTGCTAGTTTCTGTGAATACAAAGATAAAAAAGAAACAACCTTTAACATCAAGAAGCTTGTCTTCTAAGTGATAGTTTTTTTCTTGTTCTTTAATAAATTAGTCTTGTCTGACTCTACATTATGCTACTTGAGGTTTTCTTGGCAAAGATCCTAGAGTAATTTGCCATTTCCTTCTCAAGTTCAGTTTACAAGTGAGGAAACTGAGGCAAGCAGGGTTAAGTGAAATGTCCAGAGTCGTATAACAGTGTCACATAGCTACCACTGTACCACCTAAGTGCCCCTATAAGGGGATGGATATTCAGTCATTTTTCAGTCATGTCTGACCCCATTTGGGGTTTTCTTGGCAAAAATACTAGAGCAATTTGCCATTTCCTTTTCAAGCTCATTTTACAGATAAAGGAACTGAGGTAAACAAAGTTAAATAATTTTCCCAGAGTCACCCAGCTAGGAAGCATCTGAGGGCAGAATTGAATTCAGGTCCTGTAAAAGCATCCAGACACATCCAGAACGACCTGCTATACAGGTTTTTAGATCTACTATTCTAAAAGGAAAGCAACTTTGCTGGGAGGGGTCAACAATCACTTTAATTTAGCACATATATCATTCACTTAGTTCAGGGGGAAAAGTCAGCACCTTGAACTTCAGAGAAAATACAAAGAGACAGATCAACTAACAGACAGGGCTTCCAACTGTCTGACCGTAAGCAATACATCCATCACAGATCAATACACAGATCCAACTGTCTGACCATTACCTACATACATAGTTATCAGAGAGAGAAGCATCAACATCTGTGTTTTCAAAGCCAGAGGTCTTAGTGGTCTCATCTAGCCAAACAAACACTTCCAGTCAGTAAGAGCCAAAGTAAAACCTCACCTCAGAGTATTTATACGTTTTTCAGAGCCAGAAGGCATCACAACCCTTGAGAACTAGTGCCTCATTAGAAGTTAACAAAAGATGTAGGCCTCCCCTAATCAAGTTTCCCTTAATGGGCAGGCCCATTAATGGATGGGGAAGATCTTTAATCTAATTAGCACTGCGGGTGCTCATGACTATAAGGTCATCATTCTATCCACTGGGCCCCCTAGTTTCCCTACTGATTTCCTAGTGGCCCTCAAATTATGATGTGAAAGGCTATCTTGAGGTCAACCTTCAGCACTGGGAGAGGGAGCCAGCCATTAATAGGTTATGGAAAAATGAAAATATAATGTTGATGTAGCAGAATCAGAGGAGAGAAAGGCAAACAGGTCAATAATATTGAGAAGTTGGAAAAGATAAGGTCAGTTATCGTTCTCCAATACATCACAAATCTGAGATTTCATCCTAGTGGAAACTGCCTTCATCAAAGCAGATCACAATACCTTTATAATTTTACCAATTATATTCAAAGAGTATGTAAATTAGAGGCATCTCATTGGAGCAGTGGATAGAGCATTGGGCCTGAAGCCAAGAGGACCTGAGTTCAAATCCAGCCTTAGAAGCTCACTAGCTGTATGATCATGGGTGAGTCACTTAACTCTGTTCTCCTTGGTTTCCTCATCTATAAAAGGAGCTGGAGAAGAAAAAGGCGAACTACTCCAGTGTCTCAAAAAACCCCACAAAAATGGGGTCAAGAAGAATCTCTCGACCTAAGATTTGGTCAAAAAATGCATCATCTTGTGGACAATCTGATGTTGGATCTCTCTTGAATTAATCTTGAATTAAGTCCTGAATTTGCAGCACAGTGCCCACACTATAATCAAAGCCTTTACAATTTAGGAATACCTGCCAGTGTTTGAGCACAGCCTTCCAGAAACCAAGATAATTTTCATGTCAGGATGAGACATCAGAGTCTGCCTTTAGCAGATAATGTCAGTTTATCATATAATAACAACAATAGCAGACCCACTGTGTTACAAAAGAGAGGCTTATGCCTCAAGTATACTTAACTTCTCAGTTATGTCTGAATCTTGGTGATCCCATTTGGGGTTTTCTTGGCAGAGATACTGGTGTGTTTTTCCATTTCCTTCTCCAATTCATTTTACAGAGGAGGAAACTGAAGCAAACAGTGTTAAGTGACTTGCCCAGGGTCACACAACTAGTAAGTGTCTGAAGTCAGATTTGAACTCAGGGTGATGTCTTCTTGACTCCAGACCTAGAATTTTATCTTCTGCACCACCTAGCTGCCCAACTTCAGTTTAGTTAATAATAATTAGGTTATTAAAATAAATTGTGTTAATTATTAAATTAATACTTGTAATCATTAAATTATTAAATTAAATTAATTATTAATTGTTATTAATAATAAACAACTAATTGTTAAATTAATTAATAAAATAAGTTATATTGATTGATTCTCACAACCATCCTGTGTAAGAGAGACTATATAAATATTCTTTTCTTCATTTTGTAGATGAGGAAACTGAGGGATAGAGAAGTAGATCTTGTCTGGATAACACAACTGGTTTGAGGTAAAGCCAGAACATAAACTACAGAAGTTCTATTTTTAAATCCAGTGCATTTTGCATTAGGATAATAGATAAAAAACTGAAAGAGACTTTATAAGTCATCTAATTCAATGCCCTCATTTTCAGAGGGGGAAACTGAAGCCTAGAGAAGTTAATTGCCTAGCCTAAGTCACACATACACAGATTATCAGAGACAGAAATTTGAACCCAGGACTGCAAACTCCAGAACATTATACTACAGCTTCCTCTGCACTTCAAGAATACACGTTTTTTTTCAGGATACACAAGAGAGAGAGAGAGAGAGTAAGTAGATATATAGGGTAAGAGAGAAATATTGTGCGAGTCAACTTAGTGGGAAGAGTCTTAGCAAACTGTCTGGAACATAATAGTTGCTTAACAAATTTTTATTGATTTATTAATTGATAGGAAATTACAGGATTTGGGCACGAGTAGAAGAATAACAAATCACATTCATGTTTACAAAAGGCTTAACAGATACTATGTCACTTGATTTTCATAACAACCCTTTGAGGTAGGTAGCATGAGTTACCTTATCCCCATTTTACAGATGACGAAACTGAGGTTTAGAAAGGCTGGTGACTTGCCTAAGAGCTGAAAGATAATTACTAAGTGGTAGTTCTAAGATCCAAATCCAGATCTTCTCACTGAAAGTCCAGTGTCCTTTGCACTATGCCAGGCTATCTCATTCAGAGTCACACCCTGCAAATTGAGAGTCTCAATTCATTCTTTCAGTGCCATTCTCATCCAAATTATAATCATGAACCTGCACCACATCTAGTCACAAGTGACTATATCCAAAACAATATTAGTTACTGAAATATATACAGCTCTCTCAGATTTGCAAAACATTTAATTCTCAGCAAAATAACTCTATCACGTACCCACTTTACAGATGTGGCAGCTGAGAACGAGAAAGGTCAAAAAAACAGCCCACAACTGACATTTGTTTAAGGCAAGATTTGAACCTGTGTTTCCCTGACTCTAATACCAATGCTCTACCACTCTTGCCAAGACCCATTTCTTTACAGAGTAGAAACAGAGTGTCTTTGCTGCTACCTTTCCCTCCCTAACCATCCAGACAGAGTCCTTGCCACTACCCCACTGCTTTGTTCACCCTCTGTGCCCAAGTTAATGGTTTCTAAATACAAGGCTCCCTTTGCAGACCTTTCAGTTCAACACATAAACCACTGAGGAGGTTGTTATGCTAATGAGACCGTCCCAAGCCAGGAGCTCTTTTTTTAGGTCTCCTCACATGGTGGGCTGAATTAATTCTTCCTGATAGATTGAAGGCACCAGTTTTTTCTTCATGCTGAGGAAGAAGCGCTGGAGGGTTTCATTGAAAACCTTTTCTGCCTAGTATGCAGAGGCAGGCTGGCTATGAGCAGATGTCATATCTTTTGGAATGAAACCTGTCAAAAGCAGGACACTGAAACTGTTAGCTCCTTTTTGCTGTACTCACTTTCCACCTCAATTAATTTGCTTGTGCATTTTTCACTTCAGCAAATTCTATGTTGTTCAGGGAGTGGCTGACCGGCAAGTCGCCAACTGTATTCTCCTAACCTCAGCATCAGAACTCAGTGAGGCATGTTCCACAGGTACAAAGATGCTGCCTTTTCAAGCTCATTAAAAACAGAATTCAAGCTTTTTCTTTTTTTTATTTCGAATGCAATAGTAAAAAGTACTTGGCTCACAAAGGTAAAAAAACTGTTTCCATGGGGAAACTTTAGTGTGGTTACATTATCATTGAGTGAGAGACAATGGCTGGGATTTTTAAACTCCCTGGAAAAACAGATTTCTGAAATAAAACCTACTGATAAAAAATAATAATGATGTCACAAAATTATTAAAGATGAAGATCACAAAGAAAGGCAAAGAGAAGTTCTTAAGGTGAAGAATACTAACTTGGCAATTGAAAAGGAGGTTCTACCAACAACTAGCTCTGTGACCTAACTTAAATCACTTGAGCTCTCTGGGCCTCCATTTTCTTAATTGCAAAATGAAGTAATTGGACTAGATCAGTGATTCCTAACTTCGGATTTACAGATCCCCAAGTTGTCTGTGGATAGATTTCAGGGGCTCCATGAATTTTTTTTATTGCTATTTTGATAACTATTTCAATATAATTGATTTCCTTAGTACTCCTATATATTTTGTTTGGGGCATTTAAAAACTTTATTTGGAGAGGGAACTCATAGCATCCACCAGACCGTGGAAGTAGTCTGTCACACACACACACACACACACACACACACACACACACACACACACATACAGAGAGAGAAAGAGAGAGAGAGGTGGGAAGAGAGAGAGAGAGACCATTAAGAATCCCTAGACTACATATTGCTTCCCTTCTCAAGGGGTAGGGAAGGGACCGGAAAGAGGGAAAGAATTTGAAACCACCCTCCGCCCAAAAAAGAAAACACATGTTAAAAAAAAAAAAGAATTCCTGGACTACATGGTCCCTACTAAAGGAATCCATTTCCATACCAAAGTCTGATGTTTCCATGAAAAACAATATATTAAATTTTGTGGTTCTCTTTTTAACACACAGAATATCATATACTGAGGTCCAAAGTCACACAAATAGCAAGAGAGTAAAAGAATAGTTTTGAACTCAGGTCCTCTGAATTCACACATGCACACTTTCTACTACAGTGTGTTGCTTCTTTAATGAAGCGAAGGTACTCCTATCTTTTACTCCTATTACTGAAATTTCATTCTCATCTTTGCCATCTCTTGGATGACAGGAAATTATCCACTGACATAGACATGAATATTTGTGACTTTAATATAATCTTCTTGTAACCTGAAAGTGTTCCTATGCCTCCCAAAGCGAGGGTAAGGGTTAGACCCTCTTGTTTGTTTTCCTAGTGCTTTTTGTTCGATTGCTTTTTCAGTCTTGTCTGACTCTTCATGGCCCCATTTGGGGTTTTATTGGCAAAGATACTGGAGTGGTTAGCCATTTCTTAATCCATCTCATTTTACAGATGAGGAAACTGAGGCAAACAGGGTGAAGTGATTTGCCCACAGGGTCACACAGCTAGTAAGTATCTGAGGCAAGATTTGAACTCGGGAAGACGTGTTTTCCTGACTCCAGGACTAGCATTCTGTCCACTGTACCACCTAGTTGCTCCATTCATTCCCAGCGCTTGATATATAAGTACTAAATAACTGTTTGTTTACTTATTACTCACAAATGCACAATGTTAGGGTTTCATGGGACTCAGAGAGCTAGATTCCTCAGTCTAACTCCTTCGTTTCATTGACAAGGAAACCCTAGGTTCAGAGAGCCTATGTCTTATTTTTATTTATCTTCTTATTCTATTTTGTCTTATTACTATTATTATATCTTATTTTCTTTTCCTTTCCTTTCTTTTCTACACCTACATCTTATCATAGCCCGCTCACTATCTCTTGGAGGGGAAAAGAACCTGACTCAGTTTTAGCTCTTTCTGGTTTCTTTTCTTTTTCTTCCTTCCTTCCTTCCTCTCTCCCTCGTTCCCTACTTCCCTTTCTTTCATCTTCTCATTTTGCCCATAGTCTCACAAGTAGTAAGTAGCAGTAAGGTGGAGTAAATGGTAAGCAGCAGAATCTTCCTGTAATTTGCAAATGGAATTCAATTTTGGAGGTATCTGTGAACACATGTGCATGTGAATGAGGGCAGTGTGAAATCACTGAAGTTTAAGTTTGTGGGAGAATATGTCCCCTAATGTCCCTTCCATGGCTAGAACTATAATACTATTATTCTTTGAACTCAATTGCCTTGTCTTTTTCTACAGATGACATTTCCCTCTATAATTTAGCCATTCAGTTGTCACCAAGTACAGTGAAAGAATGCACCTGATGTCAGAAAGTTCATTGTATTTGTGTTACTGTGACCAAATCACCAAGGTACAGCAAAAGAAAGGACCATTGGAACTCCAATGGCATTCACTGCCCACCTTAATATCTTACAGTTTGCTCATTTGTCATTGTTGTTTTGTTATTATTTTGGACGTTTTCACCTTTTATACAAATGAGTATACATTTGTCTTTATTAGTATTGGCCTTCTATTTTATTTCCTATTTCAAAAGATGTGGATTTATTAGTATTAGCCTTAAATCTATTTCCTATTTCAAAAGATGTGAATTTATTAATGTTGGCCTTATATTAATTTCTTACTTCAAAAGACATGAATTCCTTAACATGAGTACCCCCTTCTCCACATCCTTTTTATACCTTACTAGATAGCTTCAGATACTGCCTTTACCATTGCCAATGACCAAGGCTGATCCTTGACTATAGTGGCTCACAGAACATATAATCCAACCTCTTTCTAGGTTGCTAGGAGCTGCCAGAATTTCCATGCTGCCCTACCTGCATAGCTTTACGGAATCCTGGGTTACCTTAGTCACCAAGAAGAACCAGATTAGGATTTTGGAGGAAGCTGGTTAATTTAGATCACAAGGATTTCCTAATTGATCAGGGTTCCAGGATATAATCCATGGTTTCAAAAAGGCAGGAGGTGGAGGAAATATCATACTATGAATGAGTATATTCCTACTATGGTTTGAATGGATTTGAGGGGGGAAACTCATGAATTTCATAGTTTAAAGCCCTTGGAAATCTATTAGAAACCATCTCAAAGGTTCTGCAAAAATGTCATGCAACTCAATTTCCGAAAATAGAGTTTGTCATAAAATTTCATAACCTAGACTTTAGACTTTATCTTATCCATCTTAGCAACTTTAGACTTCATCTTATGCAACCTCCTCATTTTACAGATGAGGAAAGTGAGGCTAGCGAAAGTCAAGTATTTGCCCAAGGTCATACAGTTAGCTGGTGGTAGAACCCACATAGGAAGCCGTGTTTGCTTTTTCTTGTTGTGTTGCTATCATCTTTCCACTATGCCATTGTACTTCTCTTGTGGATGTAGAGTATTATAAAAGAAGGTAAAGGTTATTTTCTCAAAGATTTTTGCTTTCCTCTTTTAATTGATATGGAACTGAGTTAGCTCCACAGATTGCTTCACAGAATTATAATTTCAGTGGAGGTGACCAGAACTTTGCCCCAAGGCACCAAATTTAGAGGAGACTGATGGTCACGGCAGTTCTTCAGGACGCTGGGAAGAACCATTCTGCATCCTTCCTTGCCCTGTTCCATCAAGGTGGCTTCTTCAGTAATAGTCCCACACCTATACCAAAGTCTCTGCAGAACTGACATTGGGTAGTGCCATAAACCTTTCCACCTTTCCCTTAACACCTTTAGACATCTTTCAGGAATTTACCCCAGGTGTAAAATATTCCTGTTTAAAACTCTGCTCCTCAGCATGAAAAGTTAAAAATTGCCTAAACCTTTCCTCTCCTTGAAGGCAATTGTATATTGTTTCATGGTTTTTGAGTTGTTGGTTTTTGGTTTGTTTGGGTTTTTTTTTTTGGATCTCTTAAACCTTGCACAATGCCAAGTAGGGAGCAGGGGTTTAATAAATACTAATTGATTGATTAAGCTCAGTACTAATTTTACACAGTCAATTTCTGATCATCTACATGATATGATTTAAAAGCTTCTGGAAAGGGTCCCTGCCTTAAAATATTTTTCCTACCCACACTAAATGAAATTCTACCATTAAAAATTCATTCCTTTAGATTCTTTTCCCTGCTCCTCTTTTAAAATCCAAGCACACCTGGAGAGGGTAACATAATCTAATTCACACTAAAGTATTAATGACTTAGATCCTCTAACAGAAGAAAGACAGGCAGGGAGAAGGGCAGAGCATTGAATGTTTAAGAAAGGTATGGGGAGTGTGGAAGAAAGAAATAGGAAGAAAAAATTTGGGGAAGACAGGCCCAAAGACAAACATATATTATTAATACTATTGGATACTATTATGATACCCAACAGGCTACTCACCATAATTATAGGAAAGAAATCAAGATTTTACATCTTTTTTCTACTCAGATTTCAAGGAGGTATAATTTCAATTCAATAAACACTAATTAGTACTCATTAGTATCTCTGACTCTGTTCCTTGGTTCAAACAGCCCCCCATGCCTTTCCCTAAGCTCCACCTGTTAGAATCCTTAGCCTTGGTCAAGGTTTAACTTAGTTGCCACCTCCTATAAGCCACTTTTCCTGATCCATCTAGTTAAAGAGGTAATTCATTGTCATGACACAAATGGTAATATGTTTCTTTCCTTCATCCCACAAGGAAGCATGAGGGTCATCCCTTCCATCATACGAAGGAGAGAAAGCCCTACTTCTACCTAATTTAGATCTTCTCCTACAGGAAGAGTACCTTCCCAGCTTCAGTTGACTACCACTTCAAGGCAAAAGGACATTGTTATTGGTTTTTTTCTGAAATGGCTGCTCCGTCTGTGAGAATGATCCATTCTGAGGGGAACAAAGGATAGAGGTGGTTGATAGAGAATCATCCCGATTCCTTGTGTGGCCACTGGTCCAGTCTTAGATATCCACACAAAACATCTTGAACTTCTTTCAGGGCATATGGTTTAAGTGACATTTGGAAACCATACTGCCCTCCCAGTCCTGTTAGCTAAAGCTGTCATCTATACCTACATTTTACCATAGCCCACTCACTGTCTCTTGGAGGGGAAAAGAACCTGACTCAGTTTTAGCTCTTTCTGGTTTACTAGAAACTCCTGACACTGAGTTATACATAAATGATTCTCCTTTACAATATGAGAGCACTTTTTCTACCATTCTTTTTGCTTGTCAGGATTTTCTAACTTTAGCTGGGTGAAAAAAAATGCAAGGTGAAGTGTTTCAGTTGGTACCTTACTCTTATCAATTGTACACAAGGAGAGTCTTCTGACAGCTCCTATACCATCCCCACCCAAATCTTCCATCACCTCTTATTTTATTGCATTTGAACCATATGCTTGGCCAGATGGCATGCCTACATCTTTTAGGGAATTATAAAATGACCTTCTTTAAAAGATTTTCTCATTGGAAAAGATTAGAGAGAAAAAAATTGAATTAACTCTGAGGCTGTAGTAATCATCCTGGCTTTGATTTCATTGAGCAGAGTTTTCATTTTCAAGCTGGTCTCTTAGTCCAGGACATAAAAGGTGAGCCGCTTTGGTTAATACAGGTTTAAAAAAAAAAGCATTAAACTTGAAGTCAGGATGCCTGGGTTATAGTTCTGCATTCTTCAATAGTTCATGTGCTCTTGGGCAGGTCACGGACTCATAAGATTATAGCTATAGAGATGGAAAAGACTTTAGATGTTATCAAATCCAACTCCATTTGACAAATTGAGAAAACTGAGACCAAGAGAGATCAAGTGACTTGCGCAAAGTCACACAGTTAGCAAATGTCAGAGCCAGGATTAGAATCAGGGGTGGGGTGGAACCAATTCAAACTAGCTGGGAGAGCTGATGGTTAAATGTTCAGTATGAGCATTTACACCTTGGAAATTGACAATTGCTACAAAGGAGGTCTTGGTTTATCATTTTTGATCGTCTAGACTTAAGGAAGTGACAGAGAAAATACTAATGCTAATGAAATTGCAAATGTAAATGAAAGTGTTAATAATGCAAATTAAATTTAAAAATGTGTGCAGTTATACTGTTTTTTCCCCCAAAGAACTAGTTGTTAAATTTTTACCAGCATATTCCTGATTGAACCTGAGGTTCTCTGACTCAAATCTGTGTGACTTTCCACTATACCACATTTTCCCTTAAATTATTAGACCTTAAAAGGAATTTAGAGGTCACAGTCCAACAACTTCATTTGACAAATTAGGAGAATAAGACCCATGAAGACAAAATGATTTTCCCACACTATTCAGGCACTTAACCAGTTTGAGGCTCATATTCCTCATCTGTAAACATGATAATTACATTAATTTTGATTATCACTCAAGATTACTGCAGAAATCAAATGATATCATGACTGTGAAAACCTTTGAACACCATACAATCCACATGTAAGATAGTGTGTTCAGCCATTCCCCAATTGATGGGCATTCTCTCAATGTCCAATTCTTTGCTACCACTGAAAAGGCTGCTATAAACATTTTGTACATGTGGGTCCTTTTCCAATTTTTATGATTTCTTTGGAATACAGTCCCTAGAAGTGGTATTACTGGATCAAGGGATATGCAGTTTTATAGCCCTTTGAGCACGGTACCAAATTGCTCTTCAGAATGGTTGGATCAGTTCACAACTCCACCAACAATGCATTACTGTCTCAATTTTCCCACATCTTTCCCAACATTTATCATTTTCTTTTTCTGTCCTATTTGCCAATCTGATAGGTATGAGGTGCTATATTAGGATGATTTTAATTTGCATTTCTCTAGTCAATAGTGATTTAGAAAATTTTTCATATCACTGACTATAGATTCTTTTAATTTCTTTATCTGAAAACTTCCTGTTCTTATAGGATTTCAATTTAGCCAAAGCCTAAATCCAAAATGTTAGGTAGCCAGCTTTTGGAGACCTTTGAGAATTTTATGTTGTGGTTAGAAAAATGACCACAGGCAAATGTGCTGCCTTCCTATTTTATTGTTCACATAATTCTATCCACATTCAAAATACACCCTCAAAAATTTGAAACAAATAAAGATTTTTTTTAATGGTATGGTGCAGGGATAGGAACCTGTAGGCTCAAGGCTACATATGCCCCTCTAAGTACTCAAGTGAGGTCCTTTGACTAAATTCAAATTTCACAGAACAAATCCCCTTAAGAAAAGGATTTATTCCATAAAACTTGGACTCCGTCAAAATGCCACCCAAGGACCTAGAAGGCCACATATACCCTCAAGAACTCACATTTCCCCGGATCGGGTGAATGGGGAGTGTAGGGGTAAAAACTGAAATGGGGAATGGGGAGGGAAGTCTGGAAGTTTAAATGCCCAAATGTTGAAAATTGACTATTTAGAAAAGGTGTCTGTCAGGACTCCATCGTTAATATCTCCAGATTCTGATTTTGAGCATAGAAGATTGGCCCTAAGTGCCATAGTCACCATTCAACTCAAGTCTCCGTAATTAACCCTGCACACAGATTTGATCCAAACGTTTGTAATAGATGACCTTTCTTCCTCCCATATAGCCCTAGGATTCTGCAGCTCCTTGGACAGCACACCATAACCTATCCATATTTTGTTCTCTCTCACCTACACCATGTATTATTTCATCCTCTCATAAACCACTGTTGTTTCTAGATATTTGACCAGAAGGGCACGCTGCCAGCTTTTTAATGCTGTGATGAATTCTGACAATTCTGATGGCCTGGGATTATGTCATTTGTGTTTCTTTCAAAATGAAAACATGATACAGCAAAATAAAAAAAAAATCCTCATAGTGCTGCAGCTTTCATTAAAATGCAGGTCTATTCCCAAGTTCCCTACACACACATTGTGATGCAGACAGTTGTAAATGGATTAGTCTTGTTCTCCTCCACCAGTCCAATAATAAGTTCAACTTCATTTTTGTGCAGTGATCATACTTGGATTACTAGAGATGCTGAACTCTGAGAAAAATAAGCTTTCCATAGTGTAAGACAGAGTAGTCTAAATTGAGTTGTGTATTTGGGAACAGAAAAGAATGTTAGAAAGTTAAATCATTGTGTCCAAGCATCATAGTTTATAGATGAGGCTACTGAGACCCACAGAGGTAAAATGACATTCCCAAGATCACAAAGTTAGTCACTGTGGCAGATCTTATCACATAGTTACTTTCAGGTGTTTAACCAGTTCAATTCTGTGTGGTGCATATAGAATACGGAGTGGGTTTTAGTGGACATGCAGAGTCCACTTTTCTTTTTTTGTTGTTGATGTCGTTCTGTAGCAAATGAAGACTGCATGGATGAAATGAGCTGGTAGACCAAGTTGGG
Organism: Notamacropus eugenii; assembly: GCF_028372415.1. Lineage (NCBI taxonomy): Eukaryota > Metazoa > Chordata > Mammalia > Diprotodontia > Macropodidae > Notamacropus > Notamacropus eugenii. The sequence continues at coordinate 378,789,879 of NC_092876.1, read as the reverse complement.
AAAACTAAATGCAAAAACACTTTGTAACTGAAAAACATTGAAGCAACATGGGGCATAAGGACTGGACCAGGGATTTCATCAAACTCAAGTAGAAACTATGGACCACTAAACCAGACATAAAGATCCCTGTAGGCTTCATATTCATGTAGAAAGCCACATATTAACATTATCTATGTTCTTTGTATTTTTACTTATTTTGTTACATATTTCTCTGTTTCAATTTTTTTAATGGGTGTGGAGAGGAGAGCACTTGAGAACACTACAGCCAGAAGGCAGTGTGTTAGACATCTTTTTATGTAAGGGAACTCTCTAAGTTGATACAGGTCAAGACCTACTCTGTAACTTAGAGAATTGCCTAAAAATGAAGCTACTTAAGTGACTTGGCTATGATCACAGTCAATATGTGTCAGAAGTGGAACTTAGATTTCTTGGTTCTTAGGTCAACTCTTTATCTGCTAATGTGGATTGCTATTATTATGTTATTTATATATCATATATTGTATTTTTATATTATGATTTTGATTATTATAATCTAGTAGTAGTAGTATTCATGATTCATTTCCTCTGTGTTTGTCCACAGTCACATCACACAAGGGGTCACCTTTGAAGACCCCAGATTTGAAAGCTGCCAAATCATTCCTCCTGCTCCTCGACAAGTTGAGATGAGAAGGGATCCTGTGCTGGGATTCGGATTTGTGGCGGGAAGTGAGAAACCAGTGGTTGTCCGCTCAGTAACACCAGGTAAGCAAACCTGCAGCCCCTCTTCCTCCTGATGCCTGCCCCTTCTAACTTTATCCAACTATGAACCATGGGTCTCTTCCTTGAGGCCACGTTAGATGCGGCCAACAAAACAGATCTGTTCATACTTACAACTAAAGTTGGAATGGTTCTTGAGAATTTCTTGTAAAGGAAAATTCATTCAGTTGTACATTTTTAAACATGAGATTGGCCATTTTAATTGACCATAAGCAAAACTGATGAAATTTTATCCTGGAACACTGTTTCTTTAAGTGTGACCATCAGAGAATCATAACTCAAGAGTTGGAAGGTATCTTAGAGGCAATCTAGTCTGACTCCTTTATTTTATAGAAAAAGAAATTGAGGCCCATGGAGATTAAGTGACTTGCCCCCATTGCCACACAAGTAATAGATGGCAGAAGTTGGATTTAAACCAAGGTCCTCTGCTTCCAATGTTGTTCCCAATGCCTCCCATTGTGGGGGTGGGGGAGGTGTGGGAAGAAAGGCCTGGGCTATTATTGGTGCAAGAAATTCCAAATGATGAAAATCCTTCTACCTTTGTTTCATTCATTAAAAAATTCTTTATCCATTTCTCTCCTTGACTCCTACACACACACACACACACACACACTGTACTATTTCTCATATTCTTAGCCTCTTTAACATTGTCCCTAGTTCCCCCATGCCTTTGCAGATTTCTGGAGCTGTACCATTTAGAGTTTATGGTTCCAAGAAATAAAAAAGACCATGAAGACCCATATCCTAAATCTCCAATCCAGAAGGATCAAATGTTCTTTTCTTCACAAATTTCACCAAAAGCTATTCAAATAAACTCAAATAAATCCATGACTGCCAAGGGACAAAGTCCTCATTCATCTTAGTCATTCTCATGATTCTTATGTCCTTCAATACAGCATCTATTTCTCCATAACTGTGTACTAGAAAAATTGGTTCTTCCCTCGTCTACACATCTAGTTGACTGAAATGATTGATGCATTTTGCTGTACTTGAAACGTGCTAAGATTTTTCATAGCAGTAGAGCATATATAATGAAAATATAGCTGGCCTTATAGCCAGGACTACCTGGGTTTAACATATGCATGTATGTATGTATAGATAGATAGAGATATATGCACATACAGAGATAGATAGATAGACAGACAGACAGACAGACAGACAGACAGACAGACAGACAGATAGATAGATAGATAGATAGATAGATAGATAGATAGATAGATGCACATATATAGAGAGAGAAAGAGGGAGAAATAGAAATATATTTTAGCTTATTTAAAACTTCAAACTGCACTGTTTTGGGATACTGTGTGTAGGTCTATATGTGTGTAATATATGCAATAAAAATATCACTCGACTTTCTGTGGACTGTACAATCAGTGCTGAATATTTCACAGTCCTTGGTCATTTGGCCATCTTGAGTCCCTCAGAGTGGGATTTTTGCTCTCCCCTTCTCTGTTTGTACTTTATAGCACCATATAATAACTTACTCCCTCTTGCTCCTGTTATTTCTTTCCAAATTCAAAGTCACTAATGCTTGTGGATAGGGAGGTTTGAGGCACTGAGAATAAAAATGAAAACAAAATGATTTCCATTAGTTTTTATCCTTAAAAAGTTAGATAAAATGTGTTGCTGCCTTGCAAGTGACAAGTCATAGATTTTCCTTCTATAGAAGAGAAGCCAGTCTGTTTAATGAAGTGCAAAGAATGATTTCTTTCCTGAAGAGCTCTACTGATTCATAATTTGGAAGAAACAAGGAATTGTGTGTGCAGAATTTATATTTCAAATCTTTCAGCTATCAGCCTGGTGGCTTTCGTGGGGAGGAGGTGATTTTGGGCAAATGATGGACATAGACAGTTCCAAAATTGTATTTAAAAGTTGGTTGTTTGGGACTTGGTTTGTAGTTTATCATAAAAACAATGTTATGCTTGGTGATTAGTTTCCTTGGACAGCCCTATTTAACTTGGAATTGTGCTGGAAATATTGTCACATTCTAGTAGTTCTATTGAACTTAATCATCACATATAATAATGTTTCTATGGGAAAATGTGTTGATCACTCTCTCTTGCCATCTCTCAGCCCCCAACACATCTACTTAACCCTACCGTGTCCCTGGTAGATGAATTAGAGATTCACTTTTTTTATCCTTAGCACTTTTTCTTGGATAATCACTGGTAATGGCTCCCATGGTCATCAGACAGAGAGGATGAGGGGTTCAGACAATTTGATTCAAGTCAACCAGCACCTTTTATTTGCCAGAAATAGTGGTGGAAAATACCCATTGATCTCAAGGCTTTCGTTTATCTCATATCTCTTTTACCTACTGTAAAACCCTTCTGGTAAATGAGAACAGATTTTTTTAAAAAAAAGTTAAGTAACTTATAAACTTGCCAACTCTGATAACCAAGCTCTGCTAGGGGCTAGAAGAGGTCCCCCTGAGACTACTGTCACAACCCTACACATACATGTACCTGGCACTGGTGTTTTACTGGGTTACAGCACAGGATGAGGACAGATCTTCTGAGAGCTATCATACCTTATCTCTAGGCATTCTGCCCATTTCCCTGCTCAGGTCCCCAGTTTCTTCTTCCTACTTTTTTCTGACTCTCTAGTCTCATTTTTTTACAATTATCTCTTGCTAAAAGAAAGGACAGTGCAAATCTTGTAGTCAAAATTCAGCCCCTGCCTAACTCCCTCTTCCTCAAAGACAACCTACTCTCATGTTGGGTAGGAGAGAGGGCCAGAGTGAGATGAAAAAAAAGCCATTTATTTTCCTCTCCTCCTCTTTGCCCCTGCTGATTCGGTCATAGCAGACTCAACTAAGCTTAGCAGCAGGTCCCACGCTTGGAGGGTAGAGAGAAAGGCCTGGCAAGGGCCTAGACAGTAGCAAAGTCTACATAAAGAGATAAGAGAGATTTCAATGCAACAGCTAAATTAAATAGGGAATCTATTCAGTTATCCTGGGTCACATTCATATTTCAGCTTGAAATACATGAATCTAGGGCTACAATTAGTATTTAAAGTAATCATTTCACTGTGGTTGAATTCAAAGAATTGATTATTTTGAAACAGTTAGCAAGTGGTCACTTACAAATTTGATTATCCTAATGGTTGCTTTCACAAGTCATTAAAATGAGTTCTTCAAATGATTTTATAAATCACTCTGAGAAGGTCAACGCCACTTAAGTCTCAGTTTCGACACTTGTAACATGGATACTTTCCTGTGGATATAGTAAGATTTCTCTCTCTCCAGCCCTGACACCCACAAATTAAATATGGATTTCAGTTTGTCCCATTCAGAGACAGGAGTACTGAAAACATAAAATATGAAGTAATATGGTTTAGAGGAAAAAGCACTGCACTAGAAGCCAAGACACCTACATTTCAGGTCCATTTTTGCACAAATAAGCCATGGTACCTTGAACATGTTGTGACGTCATTTCTCCAAATGCTCAGTTTTCCTATATAAAGAGGAGGTTACACTAAATGATCTCTAATATTCTATCCAGCTCAAAATATCTGTTTCTACTTTTATTGTCTGTCTGCTCTGTCATGCCTAAAGACTTGTTTATATTCATTGCTTTAAAAATTTTTTTAAATAATACCATTGACATTTAAAAGTAAAGACTTGGATTGTATCATGTATGGGATCTAACATCTGGATGAAAACTGAAAAATTCAATCAAATGTCACATCCATCATATACCTCGGTATGTGGAAATAATACTCTACTTCCAACTGAATATTTTCTATTTTTACCAGATGTTTGGCTCAGGCAGATGTAGCTTTATTTACCATATTTAATATATAATAAGACTTTAGAAGCCAAGAAAATATTCAGTTCTTGCATCAGAAATGAACATTCAGAGGCTGAAGCATTGACTGTGCACCTAGGGATAAGTCCTTTGCTTCTAGAAGAAGCACCCTGATCCTTCTACTGTAGAAGATATCAGTTCGGCAAGAGAATTGTTTCCAAGTGCTGAGGCACAAGAGATGAGGTTGTCAGTGTGTTAACAATGATCAGCTAACTGGTACTTAACTCTCATTTGTCTCCAGGTGGCCCCTCAGAAGGAAAACTTATCCCAGGAGATCAGATCGTAATGATTAATGATGAGCCGGTCAGCACTGCTCCGAGGGAGAGAGTCATTGACCTTGTCAGGTAGTTGATCCATCTGTGACTTTGTCCTGTAATGTACAAGAATTATTGCACTGTCCTGCCATAGAAAATGGCAGAAGGTGGTTTTTCTATGGTCTGCTTTAGGCCTGAGAAACCAAAGTAATACATTCAATTTTTAATGAATATCCAAACAAGTGCTGGTAAAGCTGTCCATTATGCACTGTAATGGAGAGGAATCCAAAGTGCTTTTCCCCCTTTGACAAAAGTATAGGTCTCAACTCATAAACTCTTCTATTTCTATTGCTAAATACAAATTGGATTGTTTTTCCTTCATATTTTTCCCATGGAATGTCAGAGTGCTCTCAGTTCATCATCAGAAGTTAAAATGCCTAACTTCTTAACTAAACTCAAGTGAAATGTGTAAGAATAATTATATGTATTTGTATATGTATACATCTCTTTGGATACAAATGGATGCCAATTCATTCTATCTTTTCCACTTCTGAGTTTGATCCATTACTGAATTTTCAGAAAAGTAAGCAAGCCAAAAAAAACAAAACCATAATGTGTTCAAATGTGCTGAGTTTATTTGTGTAGACATCTTGAAAGTGAATTCATTATTTCATGTGCCTGATAAAACACCAGAGGATTTCATTTGTATTTTTCACGTAAGTGATAAAACATCCATAGGACACACTCTCTTAGGAGTACACTGGTATTAAACCCTGACTGAGAATTAAAGCAAACAAAATAACTTATTGGGAACCCTAGTTTCTACTTTCTAGTTACAGTAGCAATAAATTACAGAAATGCATTGAGAGGCCATGTGGTATGACAGGATTAACATTCAGCCCTACAGTCCAGGTCCAAATCCCAGACCTGTGAGATCTGGGTCAAATTACTCTTAGGACCTCAGTTTCCTCAACTATAAAATAAGGGAAATGGTGTTGAACTAGTTGTACTCTAAGAAACCTGCCAACTATCATTCTGTGATCTTATGTGCCATGAGAATGTACTATAGAAGCAATCAGCCAATGGACATTTTATTGTCTATTACGTCCAGGTACTGTTCTAGGTATTGGTGATGTCAAGATAAAAATGAAACAATCCTTGCTGTGATGGAGCCTTTAATGAATGATCCATATTTATCTTTTGAGTAGCATATAGACCAAAAATTTCTAATCATGACTGAAATAAAAACTAAAAGGACAGGAGAACTGTAAATGGAGTTGTAGGTCACTAATATTTGGAATCTAATGCTTTCTGTCAATTAAAATAGATATTTCTGCTAGCCCCCTAACTTGTGTTCCTGTCATGGCCTCCATCTACCAGATCCCATAAAGTACTGGAAATCACAGAGTAATGTAGAGATAGTTTTCAAAGCAACATCTTAGAAAATTTTATTCTCCCACATAACTTGGCTTGGGCATGGCAAAGGGAATGCTCTATACTGACAGTGAAATTCAACTTCTCAGCAGCCGCATAAGAATTCTTATACTTTCATTCTCTGTTCATGATGTAGGCATGCTCCTATCCTGGCTCTACCCTTATCCTTCCAAATTCCTCTCCTCCCTTCCCAGAAGAACATCTGATAACAGAGGCTCTCTACAACATCTGTGAATTAAACTGTAAGGTTACTATGGTACATATTTCCATTATCTCCTTTCTCTCTGGATTCTAACATGTTTTATTTTCCTTTTAAAAGTAGATATAATTCTTCATTATTGTACTTTTCTTCTTTCCATATCTTCCTGTCTCCAGTTCCCAGATAACTTTTAGTTCCCAGATAACTAGTCATCAATCCTTAAAATGTTGCTACATCCCTTACTAAACAGGAGTTGGTGAGAACAGAAAAAGACAGAAAAAGGCATTAATTTTATTATTGGATTTCAGGTTCTTCAACCTGAATCACTTCTTACATGATGTTCACTTACTCCAGTCCTGACCCAGTTTATTTTCTTGACTATCAAAGCAGTGTACATTTCTAGAATGGTAAAGTGCACCTTTGAGGCATCCAGGGATATTACAGAACTTGTATGAGAGATGGGCAGATCTAGAAGGCTTCTATCCCACGACCAGTTCAACTAATCTAGATAGTTCTTACATAGGGAATTCCTGCCTAACAAATCTTAGGAGGAGGCAAAAATATGGAAGTGCCCCTTTGTTCCTTAGCCCAGGGTCTTACACATAGTAAGCACTTAAAAGTAATTTCATTCCGTCCTCCCCCAAATGCGTTGGAGTTCCTCACCAAAGCAATAGACTCAATCAAGATTTTTAAGAGCGCTCCAGGCTCCCCTTCAGTAGCCAATCCTAAGCTCATTTCACATTTAACCAACACCCCAGAGAAGACCCTGAACAGATGTATTTGTCTATGTATAAGGATACAGTAAAGGGATACCCCATGGTTGTACCATGCCTCACAGAGCGCATATTGAAATGGTTTGGTGTACTGGGATGGAGGAGGTGGAGCTGGAATGATGCCCAATTCCAGACTGTACCTGTAATCCACTAGGGAAGTAAAGCATCCTTTTTCACACCTAAACAAAGAATAGCCCCAGATCCACATCTTGGGAAACCACAACTGAACTAGATTGAAAGTAGTTTGGACATTTTGCCTTATTGTTGGAGTAAGATCACTGTGATATGTAGCCATTAAGCTTCACATCCTAAGAGACAATGAAACAAAATGGCAACATTTAGGTTTTAGTTGGGCATAACTGTACTACAGAGACATGTACTAAGTCCTATCAGCCATATGGAAGTGTGTGCAGTTTCTTAGCAGTCTTTTCAGAGCCATTCAAGAGAAAACAAAGACTTTTCCTTTCCAACTATATACATCAAGAAAGGAAATAGTGGTATTTATCTGTGAACTGGTTAGAATGCTAGCAGACTAGCAAAAACACAATTATCTGGTTCAAAAATAACATTAACCATAACATATTTCTTCAAATTATAATAAATTCATAGAAGAGTGGTATAAGTTCTCTGTACCCACTGATAAATAAGATTTTAAATCCTGATGACTCAGAAATAAAAAGATCTTAGGTCTCTGATTCTAAGAAGAAACAAGGTATAATGGATAGAGAGTTGACCTTGAACTCAAAAAGACTTTGGTTCAAGTATCACCCTCAGCACATGCTAGCTGTATGACCTGGGTCAAATCGCTTCACTTCTCAGGGCTCCAGGCAACTCTCTAAGATGAAGAGTTACCAAGAAGATACCAACCTCCATTGATAAAAAGCAGTTCCTCCCATCAAGCATGAAATTACAGGTCCAGTCCCTGTCCTTAATTGATTTTTATTAGGGTAGTTCTCATTGAGATTTACACTTTTAACTTGAAAGTTAAACCTACGTGCTTCTAACATTAAGAATTTGAACTATAGTTTTACTTCTTTAAAAAGGAGGGAGTGGGGAAAGTATTTAGCATCTACACCAAAGCCAACAGTCTGTGTTTCTGCCTCTTTCTCTCATTAGAGACAGTAGGGAACTAATCAAGTAGTTGGTGGTCTTTTTTTTACAGCATCAGAATGATTGCTTTGCATCAGTTACCATTTCAGTGACTGTCATTAGCAAAGCTCCTCGTGGATTTCTTCTCCCTAATGAGTTTTCCAACACAGTATGATGACATTCTCTTAAATAGCTTGTTTCTGATACCAACCTTAATAAACCCAAGCACTGGGGTCTCAGAGAAGCTCTTGGTATTAGACACATTGATATTGCATTGAGTTTCCTTTCCAGTCTGCAGTTTTAATGTTTTAATTCAGGATGGGGGAGTCCTTGTGATATACCAGCCCTCCTAAAACAGCATGATGTTAAAAATTTTATCCTTCAAATAAATGGGGAATTCACCCTTGTTTGGAAATCAAGCATCCTCCACAGACCTCTGATGGTTACTATGTTTTGTGCCAGTTTATTTTTACACTAAAGAATACTACAATAAGCAGGGAGAATGAGGAAGCCCTAAGTCTTGAGCTCATGTAAGAGTCAAGTACATCTGTAGGGAAATCTCACCTTCATTTCCCACCCTGCTTTTTTTGGCCTCAGGGTAGCATTTAATTGAAGCATGCATGTTTTAGTTTTGAGACCACATTTCCTAAATGACTATGTGGGGCTTATGGTCCCATTGGCAATTGGAAACTTCTTCTCATTAACAAACACAGCACGTCAGTGCTCATTATTTTAGGTTTTGTTTAGCCTGGGTCACTTGTATGTTCATTGGGTGAGGCAGTGAGAGAATGAAGCCCAAAACTACAGTTGTTTTTTTCAATGTAGGTTTAGAGGTTTCATTTACCAAATTTTCAATGGTAAGGTCATTCTTTCTATTGCATCACATTGGGTTGGATTGGTAACAGCATACAGAGACATACCTGAGTCTCATCCTCTGGCCGTATCTCCAATATGGGGATAGGATGGACCCCAGGAGACAGGTTGCAAGGATTCCCTGCAGTGGAAAGATCACTGTCTAATCAAAACCTATGTTCACATTTTGGCTCTTCTACTTCAGTAAGGGACATTGGAAGGGGAAATGGCTCTGAAGCCAGAGGACCTGGGTTAATAATCCAACTTTTGACATTCACTAACCTTGTGAAATTGGGGGAGTCAATTTAACCACTCTAGACCTCAATTTCCTTATCTGTAAAATGAGGAGCATTGATTATAAAGTACTTTGTAGCTCGAGCGTTTTGTACTCTGTGAACTTGTATTATGACTAAGGATAACTTACTTAAACTCCCCAGCCTCTATTTTCTCATAGGGGATTAGGGGAGGGAAAAGAAATAAGTACCTACTGTGTGCCAGGAGTCCTACTAAGCCTTTTACAAAGTATTTACTCATTTGAATCTCAGAACAACCCCTATTGTTATCACCATTTCACAGATGAAAAACTTAAGACAAAGAGAGGTTCAGTGATTAGCCATAGTCATACAGCTAGTAAATCTGAGGTCACATTTGACTCCAGGCCCAGTGTCCTATCCATTATGCAACCTAAAACATAAGGATAATATATATGCACTAAAAAGATAGCAGGATGATCTGACCTCAAAGCTGGGAAGGCCTGGCTTCAAATCTCACCTCTGATATATACTGACTATTTGTTGTTGTATTCATTCTTTGTTTCCAAAGAGGACCATGACATCAGAGAAATGATTGACCTGACTTGCACTTGACTTTGTTTTGAGTGAGGGAGGACTGTGCAAGGTTACTAGCTTTACTTTCTCCTTCTGAACTATCTGGATCTAGTGACCAGATATTCTTCAGGATGACTGGAGACAGCCCAGGATGCAATGGGAGACCTTGACCTTTTAGGCTACGTAAGGCCTTTTCAGGTACTCACTTAAAGTGATGTATTGTCCATTCAGCAAATAGGACTCTTTAAAAGGTAGTCAGGCCCCTTTAATAGAAAAGAAAAATAAATAGATAAATCACTCTGGGAGGGGCAGGAGCCTTAGGATTATTGTTTTGAAGAGAAATTGTTACTATTAATGTTCACTCTAAGCCAGGAGGGTCCAAAACCAGCCATTGAGTGGAGTTTGGGCAGGGACCTCTCCCTGTTCAATCCATGGGCTTCAGAGCACACAGGGTCCAAAGCTTTAAGGGAGACAAGAAATAAGGGAAGGGAAAGGAAGCTAAGGGAAGGGAAGGGAAGGCAAGGGAAGGCAAGGCATACTGGTTATATGACTCTGGTGAAGTCACAACTTCTAAGTGCTCCAAGAGTATAAATTTCAGAAAATAGAGTTTCCTAACCCACTAATGGGATGTATGGGGTGTTCAGGGAAAAGGAGCTCCTCTAATGTGAGGTTTTGCCAAGCCTTTTTTTAGGGCTGCTTATCCACCTTTGGTTTCCACCTTCACCCAACTTTCACCTGGGGCTCAAAGGAACTGTAACATATGCAGTGACCACACCCAGGTAAAACTGGCATGTGAGCTAAACTAGGTTAAGGATAACTGACAGGCCTCAAAGCCATCAGTGATTTGGGAGAATGTCTACTCTGAGCATGTGAAGACTTTCTCTGGCAGAATGAGAGAATGAGAACAATTTGTTCCCAAGGCCATGAAGATGACTGAAGTAGGCTCTGCAGAGAGCTTAGAGCTTAGTCAGACATTGAAGACACTAAGGTCATCCCCTGCATCGGGGGCCATCACCAGTGTTGTTGACTTTTGCCCTGCCACTGTATTTGGATGACTCTAGAAGAGAGAGTCTGCTGATCTTGTCCAATTCTGCCTCACTTAAGTCCAATTCACATGTAAGTCAAGACATCAATCATGGTGTCATGGGTTCTATTCCAGAATGAAGGATGAACAATGACATCTCAAGGAAATCTCAGGTCCAAGTTTTCCTCCTGTATTTGCACTACTTATCTTGTGGGGTTGTTATGAGAAGCAAATGATGCAATCGATAGGACTTGGTAACCTTTAAAGCCCTGTGTTCATATCAGTCATTATACTGCCCTACAAGAAAAGGATGAGAGAAAAAAATAGGAACAAAAGACAAAAGGATCACGTTAGTGTAGGATTCTTATGTAGCAACACTGGCCCCCCAACCCACCATGGATTTAGTCATTGAATATCAGGGTTGGACAGGGCATTGGAGATCCTCAATTCAGGCTCATTATTTTACAGGGGAGGAAAGTAAGGCCCAAAAAGATGACTTGCATAAGATCATACAACTTGTCCTTGGTAGAGCTAGGACTTGAGTCCGTCTCCGGGCTCCCACTCTACCCTCTAATCTTTCTGATATAGCTGTATGAATAATTCTGTTCCTCTTCATTTCTTTTTTTTGCACTTTCTCCAAAAACCACCAATCTCCAACCTGCTTTTTTTAAACAAGGCAATCAGGATTAAATTACTTGCCCAGGGTCAGATTTGAACCAAGCCCTTCCTGACTCCAGGACCAGCACTCTATCCATTGTGCCACTTAGCTGCCTCCTTTACTCTGCTTTGCTTCTGTCCTGTCACGTCCTTCCTCCTCCCCAGAGATGAAAACAAGCTGCTATGGGTTAGTATAATGTCTCTATCAAGCAGGTAGATGATGCAATGGACAGAACACTAGCCCTGGAGTTTCAGGAACAACACCTGAAACAATTCAACAGAAACATATCAATAAGGACTTAACTCATACTTTGATAATTTCATGGTCTGGGATCTCACTCACCTATTTCTTCACCTAGGCAAATCCATGCAGTTCTACCACTGTACAAGCTCAGAGGGCATTTACCCTATGCCTCCTCAGTTGCCTCCTCTTGAAGATGAGGGTCAAACCAGATGGCCTCCAAGAACCCAGCTCTACCTTGAGGAACCTATGATCTATCCATGCCTTCTTACTCCATTGCACTCTTCTCATTTTTCCCATAAATTTTCTACAAGAGTTCAACCCCTTATGTTTGAGTCTTTCCTCTAGATTGTTTGATATTGTTTAGTTATGAGTGAAGCACATGGGTATTCCATCATTAATCCTGATTCTCCTGTGAAACTCTTTGATTAGAAGGTGTCATAGCCTACTGGTTCCTACTGTTCCCTTTTCCATTTTCCTTTGAGTGATCATCAACTCTTATTCTTTGGGAGGTATAATATTTTATGACTCACAGCTATACAGCATCATGGAAAGTCCTTGGGAGTGGGGAGGAATAAAGAACTAGACCTCTTAGTGCATACACTCTATCAACTGAGCACACTACAGCTTAGAACTCCAGCACTCAAACTATCTATTATCCTTACTTAACCTCCCCAGGAGTAGGGATTATAAGGATGATTCACTAAACCTAGTTTAATCATCTCTTAATCCAAATCTGATAGTCTTTTAGCAATCCTCTTACTTCTGAACCTATCTGCTTCATTTGACACCGTTGATTACAGCTGATTGTATAATTTCTTTCTAGGTTTTCATGATATTTTTGCTCATGCTGTTCAGTGTTTTCAGTCCTGTCTGATTCTTTATGACCTTGTTTGGGGTTTTCTTGGCCAAGATACTCGAGTGGCTTGCCATTTCCTTCTTCAGTTCATTTTACAAATGAGGAAACTGAGACAAATAGGATTAAGTGAGTTTTTCAGGGTCACAGTAAGTGTCTGAGGTCACATTTAAACTCAGGTCTTCCCAACTTCAGGTCCAGAGCTCTATTCACTGTGCCACATAGCTACCCTTTCATGGCATTACTTTCTCCTGATTCTCCTCTTAACCTGCCTGACCAGTTCTGTGCTAATTTATCATCCATATCATTCCCCTAACTGTGGGTATTCCTTAAGTTTCTGTCCAAGGTCCTTCATTCTATTTCTGTCTCCATATCTGTCTCTGTCTTTGTCTTTGTCTCTGTCTCTCTGTCTGTCTGTCTGTCTGTCTGTCTCTCTCTCTCTCTCTCTCTCTCTGTCTCTCTCTCTCTCTCTCTCTCTCTCTCTCTCTCTCTCTCACTCACTCTGCATGTGTCTGTCTGTATTTTTATCTCTCTGTTCTTCATCAGTTCAATTATCATTCTATTCAAATGACTTACTAATCTACCTAGAAAGCCTCGGTCTCTCTCTCCACCCACCCACCTCCAGTTTCTGACCCATATCACAGCATCTTGGGGCATCTCTATGAGATTTTTCAAATTTGTTGTTCCATAGACATCTCAAATGCCATATTCCTAAAACTAAACTCATTTTGTTTTCCCCCAAACCTGCCCCTCTTCCAAATGTCCCTGTTTCTGTCAGACATCACCTTACTTTCAGTTTCCCAAGTTTATATCCTTAATATTGTTCACAACTTTTCATTCTATCTCAACATCTTCCCTCCTTCAATCTCCCTACAAAAGTTTCTCCATTACTGTCCCAATACATGCAATCAGTGATAAATCTTGTTATTTCAATCTCCATAACATCTCTCACAACATTCAGCCACTTTCTACTCATACAGCTATAACCTTAGAAATAGTGCCCTCCTATGTAGGAAACTGGGAAAGAATTTTTACAGCTAATGTCAGAGATAAAGGCCTCATTTCTAGAATATATAGAGAACTTAATCAAATGTACAAAAATACAAGTCATTCCCCAATTGGTAAATGGTCAAAGGATATGAATAGGCAATTTTCAGAGGAAGAAATTAAAGATATCTATAGTCACATGAAAAAATGCTCCAAATCACTTTTGATTAGAGAGATGCAAATCAAAATAACTCTGGGGTACCATATCACACCTATTGGATTGGCAAACAGAACAGAACAGGAAGATGATAAACATTGGCAAGAATGTGGGAGAGTTGGAACACTAATACACTGTTGGTGGAGCTGTGAGCTGATCCAACCATTCTGGGGAGCAATTTGGAACTATGCCCAAAGGGGTACAAAAATGTGCCACACCCATTGACCCATCAATAGTGCTTCTAGGACTGTATCCTCAAGAGATCATAAGAATGGAAAAGGATCCCACATGTATAAAAATATTTATAGCAGCTCTCTTTGTGGTGGCCAAAAACTGAAAGTCAAGGGGATGCCCATCAATTGGAGAATGGTTGAATAAATTATGGTATATGAATGTAATGGAATTCTATTGCGCTATAAGAAATGATGAACAGGAAGACTTCGGAGAGGCCTAGAAAGACTTACATGATCTGATGCTGAACAAAAGGAGCAGAACCAGGAGAACTTTGTGCACAGCAGCGACCACAGTGTGCGAGAGTTTTTTTCTGGTAGACTTGGAACTTCATTGCAATGCAAGGACTTAAAAAAAATTCCTAATGTTCTTCTAAGGCAAAATGCCTTCCACATCCAGAGAAAGAACTACAGAGTCAGAATGCAGAGTGAAGCAGACAATTTTCTTTTCTGTTTTGTTTTCTTTCTCATGGTTTCTCCCATTCATTATAATTCTTCTGTGCAACATGAGTACTATAAAAATGTATTTAATAGGAATGTATGTGTAGAGCCCATATCAAATTGCATATATATGACATATATATATGTATGTATGTATATATCCATAGCACCTGCCATAGTTCCTCTCACATAGTAGGTGCCTGACAAATTCTTGTTGTTTCATTATTAAAGAATATCGTTATTTTAAAAACAAGCCCTTGTTTCAGGTAGAAAATTTGGGTCATGAAAACCACTGCACTGTTTCCCAAAAGCAATTCAGGTCATCATTCCCTTCCTGTTAAAGAATAGCTCATGAACTAGATCCTTATATATATACTGGAGTATTTCCATCCATCTAATTACATTTCCAAGTCTGGAAAATAGACATTTTTAATTCACTTGGGTTTTTCCCATACAGGTAGTTAGGCTGATCCTCTTTTATTGATTATGGATGTCATTTCAAAAGCCCTGGTGTGTTGCAGGATATGACACCAATAGTCTCCATAAACAAGAACATCTGGAGAACATCACTATCTTCAAGGAATTCCTGGTCATTTTCCATAACCAATTCTTAGTATCCTAAAATGTCAGAGCTAAAAGGGATTTCAGAAATCACCTTACTTTTTGTATTTTACTCCTATTTTAATAGAAAAGGGTTTTGTCTACTGCTGTATAGGTAAGTGCTGGAAAAGCCAGAAAGCAATGACACAATTAAAAAGCATTTATACTTTTGTATGGATGGATGGATGTGTCTCAGAGCCAGAGATGGTCTATCTGAGTCTCTGAGAGACCTTTTCACAAGTGGTGTGACTATCATAGGGAAAAAATTTCCAGAAGTTGCACCAGATTCCTCTAGCTGCAACCTGAAAACCTACATGTTGCCTTATTAGAGCAAAGATCATTCTCTCCCAAGATTCTAAGATATTGGGAATACACCATGCCTTCTCATTTCCAGCAGTCACTTATGTTTTAATTCTACTATTTTTTGCAATAGGATTTTAACCTAGAAAACTAACCACTGATCAATTTAATTAATTCATCAGTTTAATAGCCATCAATTAATTTAACCCTGCCTCTTGAGCATATTGAATATGCCTTGAACTGGCCATCCACAGTCAGTTGTCTTGGACTTCCTGCTACATAAAACCTTTTAAAACTTAGGACATCTGGGATTGGCCCTTCCCAGAGCTCACGATATTTTGACCAAAAGATTTATCAATCTGAAATTGTCACTCCCTTTTACCAGCCCAACATCACCATGGGAACAAAATGGCAATGCTCACAACAGAGTTTAATACCTTCAGTTCTGTTCCATCAAAGTGTTTTGAAGCACTGTATATCTTTCTAGTAGAATAGTGTCAGAATGCTCAGATGATGCTCAAATAGCCCATTCAGCTTCATCACCATTGGGGGAAATTGCTACTGTGCCTTTTTATCAGTTCAGTCATCTGTCTGCAGTATATGCTAAGCTAAAAATTTAGGTCTTGCAAAAATAATGGGCTTTTTATTTAGCTCTTCAGCCAAAATGTATTTTAATATCTCTTATCTTATAGAAGACAAATTATCTTTCTCTTTAATAAAATATCTCATTTTTTTATCCTCTGAGAAAATGAAAAACATTCACTCATCATTTTAATAACACTGTAAAATTCTCCTAAAGATTGGCATCCTTTTCTTTTCCTTAAATGATATGAATATTTTTAAAAATTCTCTTTTCCTCATTTGTTCATGAAATACACTTTTTCTTCCAGAAACATTTGTGGGTTTTGGTAGATTGTTTTTCTTATATTTTGATTGTTTTATTACAGAAATTTATTTTTTCTTAAGAGAAATAAAAGGGTCTCTCTGAGACAAATTTACTGCTATAGTAACATCATTTTGTTTTTTCACGTCTCTTCTAAAAGGGCTTTCATTGTGGCAGTGAAATTAAACTAGTTCAGTTCATTCCATGACCTTCTGTGTTGGCAGCTCTACCTCACTCTTTGCAGGGTCGATTTTAGAAAGATCAAATAATTTTCTAAAAACCTTCCAAGGAATCCACGCATTTGAAAATGACCATTGTCTTCTTCACAAATATCTTAAGAATCATTTCCCTAGACATTTACAATCTACAAAATTAAATGCAGGCAATCCTCTATTTATGACAGGAAGTAAGCTCTTTGAGGGCAAGGACTCTTTCATTTTTCTCTTTTTTATTCCCAGAGTCTCACACAGTGCCTGGTAAGAATTCAAAACATTCTGGTATAGAATTAACAGTACTTAATAAATGTTTGTTGATTGATTATAATTAAGTTATACTTAAAGAGCTAATTTTAAAAGTTGATTGAAACTGAAACAATATTATAACTGAAGTTTAGTTTTCCAGATTAAAAAGTTATTGCAAAAAAAAGTAGAAAAAGATAGTGTTATAAATGTACAGCTCCCTTTTATGAGTTAAATATCTATTGTCTTCTGACCTAGAAAGCTAACCACAATTTATAACACTACTGCTAGGAGAAAACTCCACGACACATGACAACAAGAAAAGCTGGTCTTATGTTGAGAGGTGATATATGTTGGTCATAGATTCAGGGCTAGAAAAACCCAGACAAGGGAAAAGATGCATATGTGGGAAAAACACCAGGTAGGGTCTTATTCACTATTCCCTATCCCCAAATACCACCTAGAAAGTTCACCCAATTAGAACCTTAAAAGATTGAAAGAAATGAGTCTGGTGGTACTTGGAGAATCGTTGATAGGTAGCAACATCAGTAAATAGATACATCAGTAAACAATATATGTGTGAACTCTGAGGGGCCGTAAAGCAGTTCATTTCTCCTAACTGCCTATTATTTATGTATGTAAGACATTAATAAGTTGATTATTCACAAGAACTAGAGTCATTGTATTTTAATAATTACTACAAATGTAATTAATGATCAGAGTTATAAAAGAGGCTTTAGAAGAAATGACTATTATAATCTAATTCTGTTGCCTTCGTTTATCTGAGTGTCTTTACTCTGGATTAAATAAAACATTGTCATGTCATATATTAATTTTCTCAGATCCCAGAGTACACTGGGGAATATATAGTACTCTTCATATTAGGAGCTATAAGCTTGATTGAGATTTCATCTTTAGATTTTAATTTCTCCTTTATTCCCTCCAGTGATAGAAATATTTGAATACTTAACAAATGGAAATTGTAATCACTATAATATTCTGTAGTTTCTTAATAATAAAACAACAACTAGCACTTATATTTGATCCTTACAATAACCGTATGTGAGAGGCACAATTCCCATTTTACATATGAGGAAACTGAGGCAGATGGATATTTAAGTATGGGCTCAGGTTCCCACAGCTACTCTATGAGTTCATATGAGCTCAGATCTTCCTGACTCCAAGCTCAAGGCTCTATCCACTGCATCACCTAGCTGTCTCATCAAGAATAACTCATATCAGCCTGACTTCAATTCCTTTTTTGGTTTTATCACTAGCCTAGATGATCCCTGGATTTCATCAAGAAAATTGACAAAATCTCTCATGATATCCTTGTAGGCAAGATATGGGTCAGGTGGTTGTTTGTGTGGGTCTGGAACTGTTTGTCTGACTAGATTCTGAGAATTATGGTTAATGATTCAATGAACTAAAAGGAAGACTAGTTGAATGCCTTAGGATTTTGTTCTTGGCTTTTTTCTCTTTAACATAGTTATTGATGACTAATGAAAGTATAGATATGTTTATTAATTTTTTGAATGACAAAAAAATTAAGAAAAATAACATACGTGTATGTATGTGTGTGTATTTGTTCAGTCATTTCAGTCTTATCTGACTCTTTGTGACCAATTTGAGGTTTTCTTGGCAATGATACTGGAGTGTTTTGCCATTTCCTTCTCCATCTCATTCTGCAGATGAGGAAACAGAGGCAAAAAAGTGACTATTGCCCAGGATCACATAGCTAGTGTCTCAGGAGGATGAGTCTTCCTTACTGCAGCCTATCGACTGTGCCACCTTGTTTCCCCTGTGTATATGTTTTGAGAGATGGAGACCGAGAGAGAAAAAGAGAAAGGCTGTGAGAGAAACTGAAAATATTAGAATCTACAATTACCTCAACAGGCTAAAACTAAGAGTCAAATCTAATACAGATCAATTAGAGTCCTACATCTGGGTCCAAAATATCAAGTATAGAAATATAGAAGGGGGAAATATGCTCATAAAATAATTGATGTGAAAAAGTTGGAGACTTTAATGAACAAGTTCAATATGGACACAGCATAACAATAACAAAAAAAGAGCAAAGTCATCTTAAACTGCATTTATGGATACATAATACCTAGCATGAGAGAGGGTACCACCACACACCACATCTAGACTATTCTGTTTAGTTCTGGAGCTTGTCAAAAAAGAGGCCACCAGCGTTTTGTTGACTAACAAGCATTTATTAAGCACCTTACATATGCTAAGTACTCTGAGTCCTTTACAAATATTTTCTCTTTTGAAGACAATAAAAAACTGAGGACAACAGCTGTTTTCAAGTATTTGAAAGGGTAGTATGTGGAAGGAGACTCATAAACTTGTTTTATTTGATCCTAGGAGCTATGGCTGAAAGTTGTAAAAAAGGCAGATTTTGACTCAATGTAAAGAAAAATCTAGGCTACTTAGGTGGCACAGTGGATAGAGTACTTGTGCGTGAAATCAGGAAGATTCATCTTCCTAAGTTCAAATCTGACCAGATATTTACTAACTGTATGACCCAGGGCAGGTCATTTTATCTGTTTGCCTCAGTTTCATCTTTTGTAAAATGAGCTGGAGAAGAAAATGTCAAACCGTTGCACTATCTTTGTCAAGAAAATCTCAAGTGGGGCCACATGACTGAACAACGAGAAAAAACTATCACCTTCAGGTGACTCCTTCAGTGACCCCTTCAGACACTAACATTCTGTGATTCTCAAAAGGTGATTGTTTTCCACAAAGTAAAGAATATGCCAACTCTCAGCTGATCATAATCAATAACATTTTTCACTTGCCAAAGAAGATGCAATCATTGGGACTGGCAACCATTGATTCATACTGCTATTAATTATGACACTATGGGACACCAAGATACAAATACAATTAAATCAATAAATAATAGCTGACATTTACGTTGTGCTTTATGGTTTGCAAAGTGATTTATAAATATTTCTTACAACAACCTTGGGAAATAGGTGTTATTATCATTCTTCTTTTCCAGGGGAAGAAACTGAGGCAGATTGTGACTAAGTGGTTAATACCACATAGCTAGATAGTTTCTGGGATTGGATTTGAACTGAGATTTTTCTACTTTCAGGTCCAGTTCTCCACCCACTGCATCACCTAGCTCTCCATTTAAACAAACATTAAATTTGTTTAATTGAGTTGCTTAAAAATAATTAAACAAATTTATTAACTGCCTGCCATGTATCATGCACTATGCCCGATAGAAGGCATATAAAGACAAAAAAAAATAATAATCCCTTCCCTCAAGGATTTTATATTCTATTGGGAGGAAATAATCTGTACATAAATGAACAAATTAAAATATATGCAAAGTATAGCAAAGTAATTTAGTTACGGAGAACATCAGTAACTGGGGGGAATTAGGACAGCATTTTTGTTGGAAGTGACTCGAATTAAAGCTTGAAAGGTGTGAAGAACACCAAAGATTGTGGTGGAGACTTTTCCTACCTTGAGCAATAACCTTCTGCAAAGACAGAGAAATGAAAAGTGGAATGTTATGTATGGAAAACAGCAAATATGCAAGTTTGACAAGAACACTAGGTGAGTTGGGATTTTGTGAAGTGAGCCCAGAAATATAGATTGAAGCCAGAGCACAAAGGGTTTAAATGGCAAAAAGATGTTTGTATTTGTTCAAGATGCAGTGGATCCTATAGTCCCTATGCTGATCCTTGAAATAAAAGAAGGATTCAAACAAAAAGACTTGAAGATGTATTATCATTTAGTCACAGACAGAGGGAACTTGTGGAAAGAAAAATGGACAGCAGTAAGAGATGAGCTATTACATTCACAAAACAATTTGTCCCTTAGTTTATCTAGAATGTAGCTCATGTGTTTGAGAGAAAATGGTAGCTACATCCTGGGAATATTAAGCACCTAGATGAGAAGCCTGTTTTTATCATAGAAATTAAAGGAAAAAATTAAAAGTTTTGAACCAGAAGAAAGAAAATTATTTAGGTAGCTGTCTGGGAGATCGATGGAGAAAGGAAGACACTAGCAGCAAGAAGAAAATAATGGGCAAGTATTCCACAGGAGATGTGATGAAGTGTTAGTAAAGAGAGAATTCATATATGTGAAACCCCCAGCCACCTTAATGTTCCTGGGATATGTTTGACCTGTTCAAAACCTACTTATCTCAAGTGTCCAGTCCCCACTAGACTCCCCAGCTTCACCAGCATTAAAAATACATGATTAAATAAATACATGATTAAATACTCAACATTTTTTGAAGAGTCAAGATCAATTTAAAGCAGAATACAAAGTACATAACAAGAAATACCCTAAATAAGAGGCACTTTTACTACCCACTTTCCAAGACTGCATCCTTTCCTCCTTCTATTGATGATGGATATGTCTTCTTGGGTTTCTTTATGTTCTCTTTTTGGCACTGTTTGGAAATATAGGGAACATGCAGGGTGTAAGGACTTAGCCAACAGATGGGCACTACAACCTCAGTGTCCAGAAGGTGTTATGCCCCAACACATGGACTCTTAACATTTCACAGAGCCTTGTTTCTTCCTGTCAGGACTAAGTGAGGAAATAGTTCCTGGCTCTGCTTTTACCAGGAACATCGGCCCCCTCCAAATCAGATGCCACCACAGATGGCATTGGCATTGGCTGTCTACTAGCTCCAAATCGAAATAGGCTTCAGTCTATTTCTCCCTTGCCTCTCTTTCCTGCGCTCTCCTGTGATTTTTCTCCAGCCAACATCTCTTTCACTTGTCTTCTCGTACAAGATTTCCTTCCATGCACTTCTAAATTTCTGTGCTGAAAGTTTTTATCACTCTTCCTCTGCTAATCCCCCATGTCAACCCATGGACATCCCCTCTATGCCAGTGAAACCATAGATAAAGCATCTTACTAATAAAAAATGTTGCATTTTTTTCAACTTTGAGGCATAATTCAGGATATCGCTTCTTGCACTTTTCCCATGAGTGAGATGAAATTAAGTCAAGTCAAAGATCAACCAATAATAATGTAAAGTACTTCAGGGTCCCATATGTTTCCAAATGCTTGCTAATACTACTGGTTTGTCCCATGAAGATTTTCTCTTCTGATATGATAATTATTTTATATTGATATTCATTATTTATAATTGGGTTAAATAATTATATATTCAATTTGTAATCATCGGTGTTAATTAACAAATAATTAAGGCAGGAAATGATGATGATAAATTCATTAGAATTTCCATTAATATAGTATCTTGTAATTCAAACAGTATTTATTTTGTCCCTAATGCCTCTCTGAAGTGTATTGCAAAAAAACTATTTTCTCCTTTATGGAACAGAGAAAACAGGGTAGCAGAGATCAAATTATTTGTCCAAGGTCACATAAATAGACAAGAGCAAATCTAGGATTGGGCATATTTCTCCTTACTCTTGAGTTAAATGTTCTTTTCACTAAACCACATTACATTGCAGACAGTTCCACGTGAATTTTTTTGCCCTATAAGGTTACTTACATATAATCCATTACTGGTTTCCTAAGCCCTTTCTAACCATCCTGTTTCATCTAATGAGGGACCATCTCCGAGGCCTGCCTTCCTCACAAGGACACAGTAGCAAGGCCGGCAGAATTAGCCTTCCATTCACAGCCAAATAAAGAATGAATAGCATTGCCTTCTGGTGCTTTGCTCTGTAAGCAAAAATGAAGTCCTAGAGTCACATTGCCAGAGTCGACAAATAAATTTCAAACAGAAGAAGGAAAGCAGTGGAAAAGGAAGGCTCTGAGACTCGAGAAGTGTTCAGGCACTTTTAAGTCTACTGTCAAAACATGAAAGATGATTATAAGCCTGTGATGCTTTGGAAGTGAAGATGTGTTGTGCTCGCTTTTGGTGGAGAAGGTGACCTTCCAAACCATCACAGATAATCCACACAGACCCTGCACTAAGGACTTTACAATCTGGGGGCAGACAACATGGGTACATATGTGTGTGCGTGTAGGTATGTGGGTATGGATGTGTTTATTAAAAAATCGATACAAGGGAATTTGGGAAGGAAGACCTTTACAGCTGGGGAAATCAGGAAATGCTTCATGTAGAAGGTAGTGTTTGGGCTTTTCTTTTGGTCAGTGTGTATTTGTGTATGTGTGTGTGTGTGTGTGTGTATACACACACACATACATGCATGCATACATACACATGTGTATATGCATATATGTGTGCATATAGTGTATGTGTGTGTTTGTGTATATATGCATGTATACATATATATGTGTGTATAGGTGTGTATGTATACATATATATATATTTGTTCAGTTGTGTCTGACTCTTCATGCCCGTTTGGGGTTTTCTTGGTAAAGATACAGCCGCGGTTTAGTCTTTTCCTTCTCTAGCTCATTTTACAAATGAGGAGAGTGAGGCAAACGGAGCTTAAAGTAACTTGCCCCAAGGTCACACAGCTAGTAAGTGCCTGAGGTTGGATTTGAACTCATGAATATGAATGTTCCTGACTCTAAGCCCATTGCACCACCTAGCTGTCCTGTCAGACATGGAGAGGAAGTGTATTCCAGCCATAAGGGAACAGCCAGTGCAAAGGCAGAAAAATAGGACATGGGGGTATCATGGATGAACTCTAGTAAGCAGACCAGACTGGCTAGAGTATAGTAAACATAAAGGGAATTAATGTATGATATGCCTGTAATGGTAGCCTGGAGCTAAGTTTTAAAGGGCTTTAAATATCTGACAGAGAAGTTTATGTTTGATTCTTGAAGCAACAGGGAGCCGCAGAGGTTTATGAAGTAGGCAGTACTAGTAGTTGTGTGAGCAGAGAGAAGAGGGTGAATGAGAGACCTGCTTTAGAAATAGAGTTGTTTTTTTAAAAAAAAATTGCAATTGATTAGATGTAGGGGTGAGGAAGAGTTAAGAGTTGAAGATGACACTGAGGTCAAGAAACTGGGTGACTGCAAGAATGGTAGCTCCATTGCCAGGAATGTGAAGTTGAGAAAAGGATAGTTTTGGGTAGGAACAATGGCACTGGCAATAATGAGTTTTGTTTTGGACAGTCTAAGCTTAAAGGGATATGGCACTGGAGCTCAGGAACATGATATGGGATTCATCAGACTAACTGCTAGAGTGCTTGACTTAGAATCAGGAAAATCTGTGTTCAGATCCTGCCTCAGACATTCACTCATTATGTGTGACCCTCAGCAGATCCCTTAATCTTATTTATCCTTAGTCACCTCATCTGTAAACTAACCATAATAATAGCATGTACTCTGTAGGGTTGTGAGGATCAGATAAAGTGTGTGAGGCATTTTGCAAACCTTAAAGTGCTATATAAATACATTTTTTTGTTGTGTTATTCAGAAGTGTCAGTAATGTCTGACTCTTCATGACCCTATCGGGGTTTTCTTGCAAAGGATATTGGAGTGGTTCACCATTTCCTTCTCTGTCTCATTTTACAAATGAGGAAAGTCAGGCAAACAGGGCAAAGTGACTTGCTCAGGGTCACACAGCCAGTAAGTGTCTGAGGCCGGATTTGAACTCAAATCTTCCTCACTCCAAGCCTGGTGATTCATCCACTGGGCTACCCAGTTGCTAGTTAATTATTCTTCTTGTTGTTGTTAATTAGCTTAATGATGTTAATTAAACCCAATACAGGCTGATGATATTACCAAAAGAGAGAGTATTGAGAGAGAAAAGGGAACAGATTCAGTGGACACTCATACAATTAGGAGGCATGATATGGAGGATCATACAGCAAAGGAGAAGGAGAAGGAACAATTAGAGAACAGAGAGCAGAGTTGTAAAAAAAAAAACCAGAAAGAAGCCTGGTGTACCAGCACATAGTGGTAATCCCTACTGCTGGAGAAGGGTAAGGCTGGTGAATCCTTTAAGTTCAGGGTTTCTGAGCGACAATAGAGATAAAGTCAATTGAGGGTCTGCATGGAGACTGTCATTAATATGATGTGCCTCCAGTAATAGAGAGTCACCAGGTTGCCTATGGAGAAATGAACCAGCCCAGGTTAGAGAAATGGAGCAGGTTAAAGCTTCAGTGCTACCGTGTATTAGGAGATGGTTCATAAGCTTCATTTTTAGACAAGGCAAAATAAGGAGATCCAGTCTCAGACATACAGAGAGAGAGTGAGGGGGAGAAGGAAGGTGGGATGAAGGGAAAGGGAGAGAGAGAGGGAGAGGGGGAGGGAGGGAGGGAGTGAAAGGGAGATAGAGAGAGAAACAATATTCAGGAGAAGAGGACATCCAACAGTGTCAAAAGCAAAAAAGAGGTCAATATTTATAAGGATTGAGAAGAGGTCATTAGATTTGTCAAATAAGAGATTATTTTCTTTTTTGGAGGGAGCATTTTCAGTTGAGGGGTGAGATACAAAGAAGGAACAGGTAAGAAAAAGAGAATTGGAGGGAAGAAGTGTAGACAATTTTTTTTCAAAATATTTGACTGAGAAAAGGAAGACAGATGTAGTTATGCTATCTTGAGGAAAAGCTATGCTCTACTGAGGATTTTCGAAAGATGTGGGAGGCTTGAGCAAGTTAGTAGGCATGGATCCAGTAGAAAAGGAGATTAAGAGTAGAGGGATAGACAGAATAATTGAAGACAGCTGTCTGCTGGCGCAAACAGAGGGGATGGGACCAGAGGTACATGTAGAGGGGTTGACTGTGAAGAGAATGCTGCCTCTTTATCAGAGACAGAGATAAGGAGATGATTCTTCAGACTGAGTATGAACCATTGTATTGTTGGTGGAGCTGTGAACTGATCCAGCCATTCTGGAGAGCAATTTGGAACTATGCCCAAAGGGCAGTCAAATTGTGTATTAATCTTTGGTCCAACAATATCACTACAAGGTCTGTATTCCAAAGAGATCATAAGAAAGGGAAAAGAACCTCCCTTTGCAAAAATATTTATAGAAGCTCTTTTTGTGGTGGCAAAGACTTGGAAATTGAGAGAATATCCATCAATTGGGGAATGGCTGAACAAGTTGTGGTATATGGATGTAATGCTATATTATTGTGCTATAAGAAATAATGAGCAGGTGGATTTCAGAAAAACCTGGAAAGACTTACATGAACTGATGTATAGTGAAGTGAACAGAACTGGGAGAACATTATATAGAGTAACACCAACATTGTGCAGTGATCAACTTTGATAGACTTAGTCTTCTCTGCAATGCAGTGATCTAAGATAATTCCAAAAGACCATGATGGAAAATGCTCTCCACATCCAGAGAAAAAACTGTGGAGTCTGAATGCAGATCCAAACATAGCACTTTTTTGGTTTTTGTGGCTTTTCCCTTTTGTTCTGCTTCTTATTTCACAACTTGACTAATGTGGAAATATGTTTACATAATTGCACATGTATATCCTATATCAGATTGCTTGCTGTCTTGAGGAGGGGGAATGGGAGGAAGAAAAATATTTGAAATTCAAAATCTTATTTTAAAAAAGAATGTTGAAAACCATCTTTATACATAATTGGAAAAAAATATAATACTATTTACCAAAAAAAAAAAAAAAGACAGGGTGATTCCTAGAAGATAGTTATGAAATGAAGGTGTAATAGAGGTCATTTTCAGGATTTATGACCACTAGAACAGAAAGACTAGTCAGGCCACTATAAAAAGAACTCCTTTCAGAAGTAACAAATAGGACCTAAGACAAGCTACGTGAAACACTGCATTGGAGACTAGTGATAAGTAGTAAGAAGCACATACCTTTAAGAGCAGTTAAAGTAATACAAGGGATTTTTTATACAAGTACTAAAAGTCAAACTGGGATACCAAAGCTATCTGCAATGAAAGCTTCAACCCTCTCATTCCTGTTGCAGAGTACATGAGAAAACTGGCTGTATCTGAGCTTTAAATCTTTCAGAAGATCTCATTTCCCAAAGTACCATGGGTGGGAGAGGAATGAAACTATTTATTAAGAATTATGGCTGAAATGGTTTCATGTTGTTTTGCTATTCATTTCTCCTCCAATTAAATGATTTAATATTGTTTCTTGCCTGAGTCTCTTGGTATAATTAATGGAATATCTAGAATTGAGTTAATTTCAGATATTTCCACCTTTTGAAATGGATGAGGACAAGTCAACCAAAGGGAAAGGTCAATTATGAAAAATATCAATAATTTGAACCTGAATCTAAGAGGATTCAGTATTAGGTGAGCTGCAATATAACAATGGCGAATAATATGATCACTCCTATCCTCAAATACCTTGACAATACCTTGTGGAGTATAAAACAAATAAATCGGTGATCATAATATAACACAGACCATAGTAAGAACCGTAAAATTCATCCCAGGGGTAAAGATGTAGCAAGATTAAATCAGGTATTGCATTGCAGTAAGCTACTTCTTCATCAGCTAGGTAGAACAGTGAAAAGAATGCTGAGCCTGAAGTCAGGAAAACTCATCTTCCTGAGTTCAAATCTGGCTTCATAAACTTACTAGCTATGTGACCTTGGGCGAGTCACTTAACCTTGTTTGCCTCAGTTTTATCATCTGTAAAATGAGCTGGAGAAGAAAATGGCAAATCACTTCAATGTCTTGGCCAAGAAAACCCCAAAATGGTATCACAAAGACTGGGACACAGCTCTTCCTATCTCTACTGACTAACTGATAAAGAGAAATGACAGAACACCAAGATATGATGGAAAACCTTCTCAAGATGGGCATCCTTCTCAGTAGAAGTGAGAGGGTCCCAAGCATTTCAGAAACAGTTAATGAATTTTCTTGTTTAATTTTATCTCTGTAGACCAAGGCATGAAAGATGAATGAAAAAAACACCCAGAAGTGATGGAAAACCTAAAGCATCCTTCTCATTAGAAACCAGATGGTATCAAATTATAAGCATTCCAGAGGCATTCAACACATTTTTTGTTGAATTGAATTATGCGAAGCAAGGAGAGAAATTCCTGAATATTTCGAACAATACTGTTATTACCTCTTCCTGAAGGAAAGGTAAAGTGTAATGTGGCAACTGTCTGGTTCTATTAGGCTTTTCATCGGAGGCAAGATTCAGAATGGAGTTCCCTCAGATTGAATGTGATACTCACTTGTCAGCAACTGTCCCTGGAATCATAGGATCATGTTAGGCTCCAGTTTCATATTGTTGACATGACATTAACAGTCTCACAAGGTCGAGGAAAAGTAAGGGAAATAGAGCTAATATTTCAGGAACATAAAACTTTTGAAAATTTTATAGTGTTGAATTAGACTTGACCAGAGAAGTTTTCCTAGGTTTTGAGGCCATTCCATGGCAATATAGAAAACACCATCACATCAAAAGCTATGTGTGTAAGGAAGGTCTTTAGAAAGACCTTCTTTCTTCTGTTTTTTTTTTCCCTCTTACATCTCCTTCTTCTTTTAAATCATTCTTGGATGATGGTCATTCCTGCATTTGCTCGGATATGTCCACACATAACACACACATGCACATGCATGCACTTTTCCTATACCTTCAAAGTATAGAAAAAGTAATTAAAACATCTGAATGTTTTATTGACGTAAGAAGGTAAAGATAGGAACATAGATTTGGAACTGGAAGGAAGGCCATTTAATCCAATACTCTCATTTTACAGCTGAGAAAGCTGAATTCTTGGGAAGTTAGGTAATACAATAGCAGCTAACATTTATATGGTGGCACAGTGGATAGAGTCCTGAGCTTGAAGTCAGGAAAATTCATCATCATGAGTGCAAATCCAGCCTTAGAGATCCTGAACGAGACATTTAACCCTGTCTGCCTCAGTTTTCTCATCTGTAAAATGAACTGGAAAAGGAAATGGCAAACCACTTCATTATGTTTGCCAAGAAAACCCCAAATGCAGTCACAAAGAGTTGGGCATGACTGAACAAAACAAAACATTTATATGGCACTTAGTGTGTGCAAGATGTTGTGCTAAATACTTTACAATTTTTATGATTCCCATAAGAAACCTAGGAGATGAGTGCCATTATAACCTCCATTTTACAAATAAAAAAAAAAACTGAGACAACCAAAGGTTAAGTGAATTTCCCTGGTCACATAGCTGTGAAGTGTCTGAGGGCAGATTTGAATTCCGGTCTTTGTGACTACAAATTCAATACTCTATGCACTGAGCCTCCTAGAAGGGATTTGACTCTAGCTAGGTCTTTTGACAACAGGACTGCCTCCCATCTGACTAACAGATGAAATTTTTAAACTTTTCATTGAGCTGTTTTAATATCTTGAGTCTAGAGCATTGTTCAAACTAAAGATTAGAAGAAATAAAAATTCTCTATCACTTAAATGACAGTTATTCTGTATACCAATTTTCTCACTAATGTGGCAGATTTACATAGAATATTGCTTTAGAGATACTCTTTCTCTTCCATCCTCATTTAACAGTTGAGGAAATAGAATTTCAGAGACACTGAGGGATTTGTCGAAGGTCACAAAAGCACCATGAAACTTTATGAATAAGATATGTCTAAAATCCTCTCCACTTCTCCCCTGATAGATAGCATAATAGTGAAATTCCCCACAAAGCAGTCTCTACTTAATGTATTTATTATTATTTCACACATTCCTCCCATGTATAGCAATGCAAAGCTAGCATCTTTAAGTGATTTCTTCAGATACTATCTTGTTGGCCAAATTACAAATCCAGTCAGCTGCTCGGTTAATCTGGAGATGTGAGATCAGGCTTCAGAATAGCTCTGTGGATAGTCACTTTCTGAGAGAAAGTAGTTAGCACAACATGTCTTTATGATGAGATGAGAACAGTTTTTATTATGTCGTTACATAGGCTGGAGGTTTATTGGTTGTATTTTTATGACTAATTTAAATAGAATAAAAGTCAGCATTTTTAAAACTTCTTTAAAAACTAAAATTTTTAATTTCTTTAAAAATTTTAAGACTTTAAAAATCTTTTTAAAATGACAAAGCACACTAAACTTTAAATTGTATCTTGCTTGATGATTTTTACTGTTTTAGTGTGCTTGAGAGTTCACTTGTGATGGACTGGCAAAATAAATATTCATCAAACTGTCAAAATAAAATCTTCATGTGGTACAAGTCTGACTACATTACTCTCCTGCTCAAAAGTCCTCCATTTCTCCCTATTGTCTCTAAGATGAAATACAAACTCTTACTTTGACATTTAAAACTCTTTATAATTTGACTCCAGCTACCCTTCCTAGGTTTATGCATGTTTGTGTGTGTGTTCATCCTTCATTGCCGAAGAAGGCCATGACAACGGAGAAATGATGACATGACTTGCACTTGACTTTTTTTTGAGTGAGGGAAGACTGTGCAAGGTCACCAGCCTCACTTTCTCCTACTGAACCATCTGGATCCAGTGACCAGATATTCATCAGGATGACTGGAGATGGCCCAGGTTGCACTGGGAGACCTTGGCCTTTTAGGGTAAGGCCTTTTCAGATACTCACTTAGAGTAAGCTAACACCCATTCAGTGAATAGACCTCTTTAAGTAGTAGTCGGGGAATGGCCCCTTTAATGAGAAAAAGAAAAAAATAACTAAATCTAGCTGGGAGTGAAAGAGACAAAGTTACTATTGATAATCACTCTTAAACCAGGAAGGTCCAGAAAGCATGTGGAGCCTGGGCAGGGACCTATCATTGTCCAGTCTATGGATCTATGCATGCTACATTCCAGCCAAACAAAACAGCATTCTTTTTTCCACCTCTTTCTCACAGACTGTTCTGTATAGGTGGTATAGAATACACTTCCTTATTACCTCTGCCACTTAGAAATGTGACTTCCTTCCACCTATAAGCAGCTAGGTGTCATAGTGAACAGAGTGCTGTGGCCAGGAAGTGCCTGAGTCAGGAAGGCAGTGGAGTCTGGAAGACCTAAATTTAAAGCCTACCTGAGATATGTGATAGGACAAGTCACTTAACCTCTGATACATCAATTTCTACAATTATAAAATGGGGATAATAATAGTATCTACCTTTCTGGATTATTGTGAGGATCAAATAAGATAATATTTGTAAAACATTTAGCACAGTGTTCAGGATGTAGTAGGCACTTAATAAATGATTATTTTCTTTCCCTATCCCCTTTTGATTATCAGCTCATGAGTCCCTCCTAAAAAAAAAAAAAAAAAAAAAAAAAAGCTTTTCTTGAGCCTCTCTGATTGTTACGGATTTCTCTCTTCTAAAAATAATTTCAGGATTATTTTCTTGTTTATTATTATCATGTGTATACATATCTGTTTACATATTGCATCCTCTCATTAGACTATATAAGCTCTTTGAAGGGAAGGACTTTGTTTTGTCTTTGTATTGCTAGCACCTAGTATGCTGCCCACACATGATAAGTGCTTAATAAATTATCCTTGGAATTAATTGTCTCAAGCCCTAGGATAGAGGGAAAAGGTCTGTACTGAAAGTCAAAATATCGAGTACTGGTCCCAGCTCTGCCAGTTGACTGCCCAGGTGATCTTGCAAGTCATTTAATATCTCACTGCCTCAGTTTCATCACCTAGAAAATTAAAGAGGCTGAAGTAAATGATCTGTATGGTCCCTTCCAAAAGGATCTATAATGTTCTGATTCCAAGTTTCAAGGCCCATTAGAAGGAATGTCTCATTATACAGAATTATAGACAACCATAATACAAAGCCCATTTCTTTGGGCTGACCTTCAAATGGAGTCACAGAGAGTATCTCAATCTATGAAACACTAATTGTAGAAATGCTTGAGTTTATTAAGCTTTTCATTCGTGGTTCACTGAATGTGGAATTAGAGAACATAGGTTCAAATCCTGTCTCTGATCCTTATTGCACTTTGTTTTCCACATCTACAAAATAACGAGGTCGGATTACATTCTCAATCTTTTGGTGGGAAGGAAGGGAATAAGCCTTTCTTTAGTGCTTACTATGTGCCAGGTACTACCCTAAGTTATGTAGAGATATTATCTCAGTTGATCCTCATATCAATCTTGTGAGTTCGGTGCTATGATGATTACCATTTTACCACTGAGGAAATAAAGGGAGAAGAAAGTTAAATGACTTGCCAGGGTCACACAGCTAGTGTTTAAGGTTGTATTTGAATTCAGGTCTTCCTGACTTCACATCCAGCAGTCTATTGCATCACCTAGCTACCTGTCCCAGGGTCCCTTTACTCTGTTAAAAATTATTGACAATCCAAAAGAACTTTTTACTTATATATTTTATTTCTGTATCAATATTTACCACATTCAAAATTAAAATATCTTAGTATTATTAGGAAAATACTTTTGACCTTGAGGACTTTCTGAATGGCTCCCTAGGGATTCTCACACCACACTTTGGGAAACCCCAAACTAAACAACTTCCAAATTTCTTTTTCAGCTCTAAATCCTATGATCTTATGAAAAGAAGAGAAAGAAAGAATCACTGACCTCTCTGGTTTACAGTACACAAGATAATAAAGTGTTCTAAGGAAAATTATTTTCCTTCAAACATGTAGCTACCTTTAGTGAAAGCAAATTGTGATCATGAAGATAGAACTCTTTTAAAAAGTAAAATGGGTGACACTGGGGAAGCCTAACTAAAAAGTAAATTTCAATCTATCCCTTTGCCGTGTACCTCCTCACCACTGAACTCCCTCTCTTAGTGATGGACAAAAATGAATGGGAGACTAAACAGAACACTGTACAATGCAGAATTGGACAAGAATTCTGTTGTGCAATAGGAACTTTTTATGCCTGTTTGGAATGTCACCTTCCCAGCTAATTTTAGCTGATTTTAGGGGCCTCAGATTGCAGCTGAGTAAAATAACAAAGAAAACACTTCCCTCTGACATCCAGCACACAGAGTATCCATGATGATGTATGATCTAATAAGGCCCTATTAGAGTCAGACTACCAAACAATTTAAGTGAAAACAGGAAAGAACTGGCCTTTCCCTCAGTGTGCTGACCCTACAGATCTAGGTGAGTGGGTAACACATGCTTGTAGTGGGAACCTTTTCTGATGTATAGTGGGGACTGGAGAAAAGGCAGTCAGCATTTCTAGGGAAGTGGGAGTGCTCAAAAAAAAAGAAAAGAAAAAACTCTCCTAATGAGGGAAAAGCATTCAGTGATATGAGGTAACAAAAAGCTGGAAACAAAATGTTTTTGGTGAGTTGTTTCAAATTCTTTGTGATCGCATTTTAGGGTTTTATTGGCAAGGATACTAGACTGGTTTGCCACGTCCTTCTCCAGCTCATTGTATAGATGAGGAAACTGAGACAAATAGGGTTAAGTGACTTGCCCAGGGTCACATAGCCAGTAAATCTCTGAGACTAGATTTTAACTCAGGAAGATGAGTCTTCCTGATTCTAAGCTCAATATTTTATCCACTGATTCATCTAGCTCTGCCAAAATATGGGTCAACAATTAGGGAATGATTGAACAAATCAAGGCATAGGAATGAAGCTGAATATCACTGCACTCTCAGAAAGGACAATATGAAGAATTCTGAATAAATGCAGAGAGATTTATTTGAAGCAAGGCCAAGTAAGGAAATAAGAGTAAAAAGAATGCTATACACAGGGGCAAATAATATCAACTTGAATACATAATAAAGCCCTTGCTTCCCCGCCTTTAAAAACAAACCAAAACAAAACAGTTATCAGTGTTGATGCCATTCTGCCGATATTATGGGACATGTCTCTTTAGGTTAATAATCAATCATTTAGGTGTTTAGTGGTTTGTTTGGTTTTTTTGGTTTTTTGGTTTTTTTTTGGTTTTGCTTTTTTAGGGAATAAATAGAGTAAAAGGGTTTATTCAAATATGTGTTAGGAACACTTTCTTGTGACAAAATAAAGTGTGGCATTTTTTTTTAAGAATGATGTGAGCCCCCAGTGTATTCACAATGACTAAAAATGAGTGACAGAATCACTTCTAACTATTAAAGGACCTCCTAACATTTTTGTGTATCCTTAACCTTCAGGGATCTTTTCTTCAGATGTTATTTTTCAACGTATAAAATAAAATATATATGATACCAAGGGAATCCTATTACATTTAAATAGTTGCCAAAATATTTTTAATCACACACATGCTTAGACCCCTGGTTAAGAACCCAAGAAGAGCTAATGTTCAACTAATGTTGGTGATACCAATAGCTGCGTCTACCAATATCTTTGTAAGCATCTCCTGTACAAATTGCAATCCTTTATAGCTTAAGGTATGTAATAAATGTCAGAGATCATTGGAGAAGAAGAGGGGAAAAGATTGCCCAATCACAGTGCTCTAATGGGTTATTCTTTTCTGATGGTCACAAAAACACAAAGTGCTTTAGTGTTACAGATGTTATGGTTATTTAATTTCC
Organism: Notamacropus eugenii; assembly: GCF_028372415.1. NCBI lineage: Eukaryota > Metazoa > Chordata > Mammalia > Diprotodontia > Macropodidae > Notamacropus > Notamacropus eugenii. The sequence continues at coordinate 378,755,718 of NC_092876.1, read as the reverse complement.
TTGAGATAATGTTCTGCCAATTCATTTTATTTAATATTTTATTTTTCCCCTATTACCTGTAAAAACAATTTTAATATTCATTTTTTTCATCCTGAAGTCAGATTCTCTTCCTACCTTCCTATCTCCTCCCTCATTGAGAAGGCAAACAATTTGATAAAGGTCATGCAAAACATATTTCCATTGTAGTCATGTGAAAGAAAACACAGTTCCCTCCTCCAAAAGAAAGTTTAAAAAGTTATGCTTCACTCGGCACTCAGACTTCATCAGTTCCTTCTCTGGAGGTGGATAGAATTTTTCATCCTAGGTCCTTCAGAATTGTCTTGGATCATTATATTGCTGAGAATAGCTAAGTACTTCACAGTTGATCATTGTACAATTTTGCTGTTACTGTGTACAGTGTTCTGGTTCTACTCATTTAACTTCGTATCAGTTCATGTAAGTCTCTCCAGGTTTTCTGAAATCATCCTGCTCATCATTTCTTATAGCACAATAGTATTCCATTACAATCATATAGCACAACTTGTTTAGCAATTCTCCAATTGATGGGCATCCTTTCAGTTTCCAGTTCTTTGCTACCACTGAAAGGGCTGCTAAAAATATGTGTTCATATAGCTCCTTTTCCCTTTTGTTTTCTATCTCTTTGGGACACAGATTTAGTAGTGATATTGTTAGGTAAAAGGGTATGTATGGTTTTATAGCCTTTTGGGTATAGTTCCAAATTGTTTTTCATAATGGTTGAATCAGTTGACAATTCTACCAACACCATTCCACCATTAGTGTCTCAATTTTCCCATATCCCCTCCAGGATTTGTCATTTTACATTTCTGTCATATCAGCTAATCTGATAGGTGTGGGTTGGTATTTCAGAGTTGCTTTAAATCCCATTTCTCTAAGCATTTTTTCATATGACTATAGATAGCTTTTATTTCTTCTGAAAACTGTCTATTCACATCCTTGCCTATCAGTTGGGGAATGGCTTTTATTCTTATAAATTTGGATCAACTATATATTTGAATAATGAAGCCTTTATCAGAAAAAACTTTTCACAGTTATGAATACTATGTAGTTCCCTTCCATCCTATTTCCCCCGTTTATCTTACTTTTTCTTGTCTTTCACCTTGTCCATTGTTAGAAGTGTTTTGCTTTTGATTACTGCTTCCCACAATGTACCCTACTTTCTATCGGCTTCCCCCATCTATTATCCCTTTCCCCTCCTACACTCCAGTAGGGTAAGATAAATTTCTATACCCAACTGAGTATGTATGTTATTCCCTCTTTGGACCTCTTCCAGTGAGTGTAAGGTTAAAGTACTTGCCTCTACTTCCCTCCTCTTTGCCTTCCCCCTTTCATACCACTTTTATGTAAGATAATTTACTCCATACTACCTCTCCCTTTCCCCTTCTCCTAGTTCATTCCTCTTTCCTACCCTTTAATTTTATTTTTTTAGATAGCATTCCATCTTATTCAATTCACACCTCTGCCTCTGTCTATGTGCATTCCTTCTAATTGCCCTAATAAAGAGAAAGTTCTTAGGAAGTAAAGAATCATCTTTCCATATAGAAATGTAAACAGTTTAACCTTATGGTCTCTTATGGTTTCTCTTTCCTGTTTACCTTTTTATACTTGTCTTGAGTCTTGTATTTGAAAGTCAAATTTTGTATTCAGCTCTGGTCTTTTCATCAGGAATGCTTGAAAATCCTTAATTTCATTGAATATCCATTTTTTCCCTGAAGGATTATACTCAGTTTTTTTGGGTAGGTGATTCTTGGTTGTAATCCTAGCTCCTTTGCCCTCCAGAATATCCTATTCTAAGCCCTCTAATCCTTTAATGTAGAAGCTGCTAAATCTTATGTTATCCTGATTGTGATTTTGTGATATTTGAATTGTTTTTTTCTGGCTGCATATCATGTTTTCTCCTTGATCTGAGAGCTCTGGAATTTGGTGACCATATTCCTGGGATTTTTCATTTTGGGATCTCTTTTAGGAGGTCATTGGTGGATTTTTTCAATTTCTATTTTACCCTCAGGTTCTAAAATATCAAGGCAGTTTTTCTTGATAATTTCTGGGGGGAAAATTATTTCTAAGCTCTTTTTGTGATTATGGGTTTCAGGTAGTCCTGTAATTCTTAAATTCTCTCTCCTAAATCTATTTTCTAGGACAGTAATTTTTTCCAACGAGATATTTCACATTTCCTTCTATTTTTTCTCTCTTTTTTTGTTTTATTATACCTTGATGTCTCATAGATTTATTATTATTTATTATTGTTATTCCATTTTCCATCTTCCAATTTTTAAGGAATTCTTTTCTTCTGTGAGCTTTTGTGCTTTTTTCCTTTTGGCTAATTCTACTTTTTAAGAAGTTCTTTTCTTCAGGAAATATTCATATTTCTTTTTCCATTTGGTCAATTTTGCTTTTTTTTTTTTTTTATTAATTTTTTTATTTTTTTAACGTTTAACAATCACTGCCATACAATTGCGATTTTATCCCTCCCCACCCACCCCCCACTACCTCCCTCCCTCCCCACGACTGCATACAATTCTGTATAGATTCTACATATACTTTCCTATTGAGTATATTTTCACTGTAGTCATGCTATGTAGTCAGACTAAGATAAATGAAAGAATCCGTATAACAAATCAGAACATGATACACAAACAGATACACATACACAAACATGATCTGCTACATTATGTGAGTGACTTCCATATTTCTCTCTCTGAGTGTGGAAGGCATTTTGCCTTGAGGTCCACCATTGGGATTTTTTTTTTTTTTCAGAAGTTCTTGTGTTATTACAAAAATCTAAGTCTACCAGAAAAAGCTCTCACACACTGTGGTTGTTGCTGTGCATAAAGTTCTCCTGGTTCTGCTCCTTTCACTCAGCATCAGGTCATATAAGTCCTTCCAGGCCTCTCTGAAGTCTTCTTGTTCATCATTTCTTATGGCACAATAGTACTCCATTACACTCATATACCATAATTTATTCAGCCATTCCCCAATTGATGGACATCCCCTTGACTTCCAGTTTTTGGCAACTACATAGAGTGCTGCTATAAATATTTTTGTACATGTGGGACCCTTTCCCATTTTTATGATCTCTTGGGGATATAGTCCTAGTAGCGATATTGCTGGGTCAAAGGGTATGCACATTTTTGTAGCCCTTTGGGCATAGTTCCAAATTGCTCTCCAGAATGGTTGGATGCGCTCACAGCTCCACCAACAATGAATTAGTGTTCCAACTCTCCCACATCCTCTCCAGCATTTATCATTTTCTTGTTCTGTCATGTTTGCCAATCTTATAGGTGTGATGTGGTACCTCAGAGTTGTTTTGATTTGCATCTCTCTAACCAATAGTGATTTAGAGCATTTTTTCATATGATTATAGATAGCTTTAATTTCTTCCTCTGAAAATTGCCTGTTCATATCCTTTGACCATTTATCAATTGGGGAATGACTTGTATGATTATACATTTGGGTCAGTTCTCTATATATTCTAGAAATGAGGCCTTTATCCCCGAGCTTAGCTGTAAAAATTTTTTCCCAATTTACTACATCCCTCCGGATTTTGGTTGCATTGGGTTTGGTTGTGCAAAAACTTCTCAGTTTAATGTACTCAAAGTTATCCATTTTGCATTTCATAATGCATTCTATCTCTCCTTTAGTAAAGAATTCTTCCCTTCTCCATAGATCTGATAAATACACTATTCCTTGCTTCTCCAGTTTATTCATGGTATCAATCTTTATACCTAAATCATGTACCCATTTGGACTTTATTCTTGTGTACGGTGTCAGGTATGGGTCTATGCCTAATTTCCGCCACACTGTTATCCAGTTTTCCCAGCAATTTTTGTCAAACAATGAGTTCTTATCCCAGAAGCTGGGGTCCTTGGGTTTATCAAACAGAAGGTTGCTATATTCCTTGCCTACTGCATCTTGAGTGCCAAGTCTATTCCACTTGTCTACCTCTCTGTTTCTTAGCCAATACCAAGTGGTTTTGATAATTGCTGCTTTATAGTACAGTTTAAGGTCTGGTAGCGCTAGGCCACCTTCCCAAGCATTTCTTTTCATTAGTCCCTTTGATATTCTGGACCTTTTGTTTTTCCAAATGAATTTTGATATTATTTTATCCAGCTCTAGAAAGTAATTGTCTGATAGTTTAATTGGTATGGCACTAAATAAGTATATTAATTTGGGTAGAATTGTCATTTTTATTATATTAGCACGGCCTACCCATGAGCAACTAATGTTTTTCCACTTACTTAAATCTGACTTTATTTGTGCAAAAAGTGTCTTGTAATTGTGTTCATATAGTCCCTGGGTTTGTTTTGGCAGGTAGACTCCTAAGTATTTTATACTGTCTACCCTAACTTTAAATGGGATTTCTCTTTCTATCTCTTGCTGTTGAACTTTGTTGCTAATATATAGGAATGCAGAGGATTTGTGTGGGTTTATTTTGTACCCTGCGACTTTGCCAAAGTTGTTTATTAATTCAAGTAATTTTTTACTTGAATCTCTGGGATTCTCTAGGTAAATCATCATATCATCTGCAAAGAGTGATAACTTAGTTTCTTCTTTGGCTATTCTAATTCCTTGAATATCTTTATCTTGTCTAATTGCTACAGCTAACATTTCTAGTACCATATTGAATAATAGTGGTGATAATGGACAACCTTGTTTCACCCCTGATCTTATTGGGAATGCATCTAGCTTATCCCCATTGCATATAATGCTTGCTGAAGGTTTTAGATAGATACTGCTTATTATTTTATGGAAAATTCCCTTTATTCCTACGTTCTCCAATGTTTTTAGTAGGAATGGATGTTGTATTTTGTCAAAAGCTTTTTCTGCATCTATTGAGATAATCATGTGGTTTTTGTTAGCTTTGTTGTTGATGTGATCGATAATGCTAATAGTTTTCCTAATATTGAACCAGCCCTGTAGTCCTGGTATGAATCCTACCTGACCATAATGTATTAATCTCGTGATAAGATGCTGTATTCGTTTTGCTAAAATCTTATTTAAAATTTTTGCATCTATATTCATTAGGGAAATTGGTCTATAATTTTCTTTCTCTGTTTTGTCTCTTCCTGGTTTGGGTATCAAAACCATATTTGTATCATAGAAAGAATTTGGGAGGACTCCTTCTTCCCCAATTTTCAAGAATAGTGTATGTAGTATTGGAATTAACTGTTCTTTAAATGTTTGATAGAATTCACTTGTGAATCCATCTGGCCCTGGAGATTTTTTCCTAGGGAGTTCATTGATGGCTTGTTCAATTTCTTTTTCTGAGATGGGGTTGTTTAAGTATTCAACTTCCTCTTCTGTTAATCTGGGCAATTTGTATTTTTTAAAATATTCATCCATCTCGTTTAGATTGTCGAATTTGTGGGCATAAAGTTGGGCAAAGTAGTTTCTAATTATTGTTTTAATTTCCTCCTCATTGGAGGTGAGTTCACCCCTTTCATTTTTAATGTTAGTAATTTGGTTTTCTTCTTTCTTTTTTTTGATCAGATTAACCAAAGGTTTATCAATTTTATTAGTTTTTTCATAAAACCAACTATTGGTTTTATTTATTAATTCAATAGTTTTCTTTATTTCAATTTTATTAATCTCTCCTTTGGTTTTCAGTATTTCTAATTTGGTATTTACTTGGGGATTTTCAATTTGTTCTTTTTCTAGCTTTTTCAACTGCAAGCCTAAGTCATTGATCTCCTCTTTCTCTATTTTATTTATGTAAGCATTCAGAGATATAAAACTTCCCCTAATAACTGCTTTTGCAGTGTCCCATAAGTTTTGGTATGTTGTCTCACTATTGTCATTCTCTTGAATGAAGTTGTTGATTGTTTCTATGATTTCTTCTTTAACCCAATCCTTCTTTAGAATTAGATTATTTAGTTTCCAATTGATTTTTGGTTTCTCTTTCCATGGCCTTTTATTACATGTAATTTTTAATGCATTATGATCTGAAAAGGATGCATTGATTATCTCTACCTTTCTGCACTGGATTGTGAGATTTTTATGTCCTAGTACATGGTCAATTTTTGTAAATGTTCCATGTACCGCTGAGAAAAAGGTATATTCCTTTCTATTCCCATTTAATTTTCTCCAAAGATCTATCATATCTACCTTATCCAGAGTTTTATTTACCTCCTTAACCTCTTTCTTGTTTATTTTAAGGTTGGATTTATCTAGTTCAGAGAGGGGGAGGTTGAGGTCCCCCACTAGTATAGTTTTGCTATCAATTTCTTCCTTCAACTCCCCCAACCTCTCCTCTAAGAATCTGGATGCTATACCACTTGGAGCATACATGTTTAGTAATGATATTGCTTCATTGTCTATGGTGCCTTTTAGTAGGATATAGTTTCCATCCCTATCCATTTTGATTAGATCTATTTCTGCTTTTGCTTTGTCTGAGATTAGGATTGCTACTCCTGCCTTTCTTACATGAGCTGAAGCACAATATATTCTGCTCCATCCTTTGACCTTTATCCTATGTGTATCCCCCCGTTTCAAATGTGTTTCTTGTAAGCAGCATATTGTTGGATTATGGCTTTTAATCCATTCTGCTATCCGTCTCCGTTTTATGGGAGAGTTCATCCCATTCACATTCACAGTTATGATTACAATCTGTGTATTTCCCTCCACCCTCTTTCCCACCATTTGTGCTTTTAACTCTCCCGTCTCCCTTCCCCTCCTCAATAGTATTCACTTTTCTCCCCCTCCTCCTGCAGCCTTCCCCTCCTTCTTTTAGCCCCACTCCCTTTTACTCCCCTTTACACTTATTGCTTCTTCCCTCCCTTCTAGCCTCCCTCCCCTTTCTTCCCCCTTCCCCTCCTACTACCTATAGAGCTAGTTAGGCTTATCTACTTAAGATTATTGTTCCCTCCTTTGAATAAATCAGATGAGAGTACCTCTCAAACAATGCTCATCTCCCTCCCCTCCTTCCCTCTACTATAGTTTTGTACTTCTTCCTGTGATATAATTTGCCATTTTCTGCTTCCCCCTTTCCACACCTCCTATTACATTCCCTTCTCATACTTAAATCATATTTTTGCCATGACATCATTTACTTTATGCCCGTTCCCTCTACATATATTCCTTTTATCATAATAGCTGCACAGTTCTCAAGATTAACAGGTATCATCTTCCCTTATAGGGAGGTAAACAGTTTGCCCTAATTGAGTAGCAAGTTTTTGTTTTTGTTTTTTCCCCTCTGTTTACCTTTTTATGATTCTCTGGAGACCTGCATTTGAAGATCAAATTGTCTATTGAGTTCTGGTGTTTTGGTCAGGAAGCTCTGGAAATCCCTTATTTCGTTGAATGACTTTCTCCTTGCCTGAAATGTTATGCTGAACTTTGCTGGGTAGTTGATCCTCGGTTGGAGTCCCAACTCCTTTGCCTTACGGAATATTGGGTTCCAATTCTTTCGATCTTTTAATGTAGAAGCTGCAAGGTCCTGTGTGATCCTGACTGTGTGACCTTGATATTTAAATTGTTTCTTTCTGGCTGCTTGTAGTATTTTCTCCTTCACTTGATAGCTCTGGAATTTGGCAACTATATTTCTTGGGGTTTTGAGTTTGGGATCCCTTTCCGGTGGGGAACGGTGGATTCTTTCGATGACTATTTTGCCCTCTGAGTCTAGTACTTCTGGGCAGTTTTCCTTGATGATTTCCTGGAAGATATTGTCCAGACTCTTTTCTTCATCATGGGTTTCTGGCAGGCCAATAATTCTTAGATTTTCTCTCCTGGATCTATTTTCCAGGTCAGTTGTTTTTCCAATTAAATATTTTAGATTTTCTTCTATCTTTTCATTCTTTAGATTTTGTTTGACTGATTCTTGTTGCCTCATTGAGTCATTAGTTTCTACTTGCCCAATTCTAATCTTGATCGTATTGTTTTCTTCAGTTAGCTTTCGCATCTCCTTTTCCATCTGGCCAATTTTTCCCTTTAAGGAGCTATTTTCTCCATTTAATTTTTGTACTTCTTTTTCCATTCGACCAGTTTTCCCAGTTAGGTTTTGGGTTTCCTTTTCCATCTGATCAATTTTCCCTATTAGGTTTTGAGTTTCCTTTTCCGTTTAATTAACTCTTCCTTTTAGGGAATTATTCTCTCCAGTTAATTTTTGAACTTCCTTTTCCATTTCTTCAATTTTCTTTTTCAGATTGATGTTCTCATCAGTGAATTCTTTTTTTATGGTTTTAAAATCATTGGCCAGTTTTTCTTTTATATCCTTCTTCAGACGTTCCAGGTAATCTAGTTGTGCTTGCGAGAAATTCATAGTCCCATCTGAGGTTTCAGATGGAAGTACAGTCTCAGCTCTGACCTCTTTGGTGTTTGTGTTTTGGTCCTTATCCCCATAGAAAGATTCTATGGTTTTTTCACTTTTCGTCTGCTTTTTCCGATTCATGATGTTGGCTGAGTGTTGTAGCTTTTGGTTCTTTCAGTCAGAAGATACAGATCTTTTAAGTTGAGTTGATGTTTGTCTAGGCTAAAAGCAGGCTTTTTTTTGTTGTTGTTGTTTCCCAGATGAACCCTGGGTTTAGCTTGATAGGTGTGTGGGAGGTGTGGTCTGGTCTCAGGATATCTCCTCAGCTGGCCTGAGGCAAAGGCAAGGTCCGGGGATGCTGATCCCAGCTTCCCTATTGTCTTCCCTTTCCCCTGGAGGGCTGGGGCACGCCTAGAGGCTAATGCGTGTTCCCGCCCCTCCTGGGGCTCGTCTCCCGGGCTGAGGCTTGCTTGGGTCTCAGTGCGAATTTTTCTCTGCCCTGGGTCATCTGTCCCTCCAGATAGCCTCCACCACGGTAGGAAGAATCCCCCCCCCCCCCGCCACCTCTCCAGCCCCTGGTGCCATGAGACCATCCGCCCCCCTCTGCTGCCCCCGCTGATCCAGGATCAATCTGGGGAAGAACTCCATGGTTCCCTCAGGGTCATCAGGGGGGAGGAGAGAGCACCCACTGATCACTCTGCCATCCCAGCTCCTGGAAGTTCAAGTAGTGACCCACCGAAGTCCGTCTTCAGGCTGAAGACTTCAAGGACTGCTGCGCTGATGTCTGGCACTCAGCGGCTCTCACCGGCTCGGCCTGGCTTATCTCCTGCTCCGCCGGTCCTGCCCGCCACTCTCAGGCTCCTCTGGTCCCCTCCGCCCTGCCGCGCCGACCACGCTGCGCTATGCCCCGGGGTCCCACCCCCGCGGAACAGATCCCTCCCGTGGACCCTCCAGTCCAGCCTGGGCTCCGAATCCGCCAAAGTCCGTCTCCCACTGGATTCTACACCTCCAAAGTCCGGCCAGATTCTCCCCCCAGATATATCCAGAGGAGCCCTTCCAGGAGCTTAGGTGAGTCGTTGCTTTCACTCCGCCATCTTGGCTCCCTCCTCAATTTTGCTTTTTAAGAAGTTCTCTTTAGTGGAATTTTGTGTCTTCTTACTATTTTTTTTTTCCATTTGGCTTACTGTTTCTTAAGATACTATTTCCATCAATATTTTTTGTACCTTTCTTTACCAAGCTGTTGAATCTTTTTTTCATGCATCACTCTCATTTCTTTACCCAATCTTTCCTCTACCTTTCTTGTTTGATTTTTAAAATCCTTTTTGAGCTCTTCCAGGAATTTGGGAAAGAAAGGGCTGAAACCAATTCATATTTTAATTTGATACTTTGAATGTAACAGTTTGACTTTATTATATTCTGTGTTCAATTTTTTTATCTTTTCTGCCAACATAGTAAATTTCTATGACTGGGTTCATTTTTTTGTTGTTTCCTTATTTTTCCAGCCTAATTCTTGACTTTTAAACTGTGTTAAAATGGAGCTCTGCTTCCAGGGTAGAGGGGGGCCCTGTTCCAAGCTTCAAGCCTTTCTTGTTGATGCTCTCAAAGCTAGTTCTGGAGGTCTATAAGTTTTCAATTCTTCCACAGTGGTAAGATCAGAGAAGAGATGTAGTCGCTGCTCACCTAGCCTGTGCTGTGATCTGTGAGTGACCACAAGCACTCTTTTCTGCCCTGGAACTGTGTCCAGGGTCCCTGGCTCTTCTGTGGCCTCCAGCTCTGGTGAACTAGTACTTCTCCTTGCCCTGGGACTGTGACCTGGATATGGATAAAAGTAATGCAACAGGGTCCTGCACACACTGTCAGCAAAGTAACTCCTGTAATCTCCATCTGACTCCAGTTGTCCAACTGCCTTACTGTCTGTGGGATGAGAGTTTCAGAAGCCACTGCTGCTACTGCTGCTACTGCTGCTGATTCAGTCACCCCAAGATCTGCTACTGGTTTGCTGGGGCTTAGCCTGCACTGGTGCAGCATGCGCTGGAGTGCACTGTGGTTGGTTGGTTGGTTGGTGGTGGTCCTTTGTTCTCAAAGAAGAGAAAAATGACATTACTATGTTAGAGTGAAGTTATGGTGTATCCAGCTGTGACTGAGCAGACCAGTACAAGCTTGGAATGCTCCACCACTGGTCAGGTGCAAATATTCGATGTGAACATTTGGGGTGGATTCTCTAAATTTGGATATCTCACATTTTTTTTCAGTTATTTCAATTCTGTGTTACTCACAGAGCACAGAACTTTCCCTGATGAGGACACATCACCTTGGGTGATCCTGTGTCAGTGTCTCCCATATCATGCAATCAATTCGAGAGTTCTTAGGAGATACCTTGAGAGTGTCCTTGTGTCACTTTTTCTGACTACCATGTGAATGCTTGCCCCTTGTGAGTTCGCCATAAAACCATCTTTTTGGAAAATGTACATTTGACACTCAAACAACATGGCTAGCCCACCAGAGCTGCTCTCTCTGCAGTAGAATTTGAATGCTTGGCAGTTTAGTTCAAGAAAGGATTTCAAGGGATGGTATCTTATTTCATCAAGTGATCTTCAGGACCTTCCTAAGACAATTCAAATGGAAGCAGTTGAGTTTCCTAGCATAGTACTGGTAGACTCTCCAGGTTTCACAGGCATACACCAAAGAGGTCAGCACAATGGCTCTGTATACCTTCATTTTGGTAGTCATTCTAACACCTCTTCTCTCCAATACTTTCCTTTGGGCCATCCAAACATTAAGCTGGTTCTAGCAATACGTATGTCAACTTCACTATCAATGTGTACTAAAAAGTATACTACCAAAACAAGTGAACTTATTCACAGTATTCAAAACTTCTCTAGTTGCTGTAACTGATGGTTCCACATATGGATGCTGTGCTACTGGCTAATTGAGCACCTGTGTTTTCTTGGTGTTAATTGTTAGGCCAAAATTAGTACAAGCAACAAAGAATCAATCCATTCTTTATTGCATCTCAGCTTCAGAGGCTGCACTGAGTGTACAATCATCTGCAAACAAAGAAATCATGCACCAACATTTCTTCCACTTCAGGATTGGAGAGTGCAGTGTATTCTCACCCCAATGGAACAGACCTTTTCTTCTTACCTTCTAAGTTGTCTTGGGCTGGAAAATTGTTTCACCCCACCCTTTTGTGGATTCTGACACTTCAGAATTCATTTTGAGGCATTATTTAAAGTTCTTTGAAGGAGAATCTGAGAAAGCTCAGGCAATTTCATCTTTAAAAATCATTTCATATCTGCTTTGTGCAATGTACTAAGATCAGCATATAAAGATGTAAGTTTTGAGTGAGATCACTAGATCCATCATGGAACCTATAGTCAAAATCTGTTATCTCAGTGTGTATGTTCCTCATTCATTGTTGAAGAAAACCATGCCATCAGAGAAATAATGACATGACTTGCACTTGACTTTGTTTTGAGTGAAGGAGGGCTGTGCAGGTCACCAGCCTCACTTCTCCTCCAGAGCCACCTGAATCCAGTGACCAGATATTCATCAGGATGACTGGAGATGACCCAGGGTGAGGTAATTGGGGTTAAGTGATTTGCTCAAGGTCACACAGCTAGTGAGTGTCAAGTGTCTGAGGTGAGATTTGAACTCAGGTCCTCCTGACTCCTGCACTGGTGCTCTATCCACTGCTCTACCTTGTTGCCTCTGTTATCTCAGTAGGACATACCAGTGGACATACATAGTTAAACACTAAGAAAATTTCCAAAACAGAGTCACTTCCATAACAATGGGGAAATAAGGCTCTGAAGGAGGAGCAAAAGTAAACAATTTAATTCACTTCAGTTCAACAAATCATATAGGGTACCCATCTTCAAAAATCTATCTAATAGAGGAGATAAAACTTATGAGGAAATATATACAGTATGTGTGTGTGTGAAATCTACAAATTACAGTGTGATCAACACTTTAGAGGAGTGCTTTGATATCAAATAACAGGGAGATTACTTCCAGTTCTTGCAATAAACATTTTAGGTGTATTTTAATATTTAAAAAGATCTGGGTGGGGGGAGGATCTGTAATTTCCAAAGGGTTATCCTCCCCTTACCTTATTAGTTGTTAAAAGAGAGCACCTTTGTCCATAATGAGCATTTGTGACACATTTTAAAAGTAGTGTAACCAATGTTACACTGGTAAATATTTGACAACTAGCTCTTAAAAAACTAGTATGCAAGACATACTTTTAAGAACAATCTGCATTATTAATATTTTCTCTCTATCACGTTCTTAAATTTAAAGTAGAAAATTTTAAAAAATCAATTCCTGATTTGTAACATTTGTCTACTTCTGAAAATTTAACAGATCTCATGAACCAATCTGAGCTGGATCCAACACAAATTTCCATCACTTATATTCCAAGAAACCTAGTCAGAGAGGGCACCAGCCCCAGAGTCTGGAGGACCTGAATTCAAATCCAGCTTCAGACACTTGAAACTTACTGTGTGACCCTAGGCAAGTCACTTAACCTTGATTGTAGAAAGAAAGAAAGAAACAAACAAACCTGGTCATAAGGCCATGACCAGTCTCAAGAAAGTATGTGGTTATCTGTTTGTACTATGAGATGGTGATTGGGCCAAAGGCTGAAAGAGATTTCATTGTTCTAGTTTTTTGTGTGTGTTTCTTTTGTTTTATTTTGTTTTGATACTAAGAAACTGAATGAAGGACTGAAGACTGAGCAGATTACTATGAAGAGACATGAATACAGGGTCTTATACACTCTTGAAGGACAGACTGATGATTTTTTTAAAGCATCTTGAAGCAGATATTACTTGCAATGTTATTGTTTGTTCAGAAATATTTCTGACCCAGCATAATCCTTTGGTCTTGTAATATGGTTATCTAGTTATCCATTAAGTTGCAGAGCTATGAACATCTCTTCTATTCCTTGGTTTAGAAGTTAATATAAAGACTTTCTCTTGTGCTCCCACTAAGCAGAAGCTACAGACTCAGTTTTTATTAGATGAATGTAGCAGCTATATTGCTTCATATGTCATCAAATGGCAAACAGTGATAAACCATGGTATTGACTGTCATATGAGTTAGTATAATCCTTGTAGACACATTTCCTGTTTACAGTCAATAAATATATCTGAAGAATACCACCTAGAGGGTATTTCCTAATCTTTTCTAAAACAGATTTTGCTCATCTCTCCCAACAAGCTTTCTTTTCCATTCTAATGTGTTTGTTTTTAAATATTCCTAGTAATTCAAGTTTAATTAACCAACCAGGACAAAATCTTTATTGGTTCTAGATCAAGTAATAGAGGACCTAAAAGACACTGATCTTGCTACATCTGTCCCTTAGGAGAAGAGATAAAATTGTGAAAATTCACTTCTCTTTTTCCTGTTTGCCATTTCTCTGGTTATATTTGTGTTTATAGCTCATCTCTCCATCTAATAAATGGGGGGAATTCTGTGAATAGTGCTCTCAGATACTAAACCATAGTATATCACAGATGAATTTTGATTACACATGCTGAAATTTTACTCCAGGGTGATTCATTAATGTTTAATGTGATACCAAGGATATTAGAAATTGAAAGGTTATTTTTTTCATTGAACTCAATCAATATAATCTGCTTACTTCACACTGGGGAAATAACACTACAAACATATTTTTTGCTGTAGCACTCCAACGTGTCTGGGGTAACTCAGAGTACTGCTGTTTCAAAATTGTGCAACCTATCTTTTTTTTTGATGGGGTTGGGGGTGAATAACTGAACGTATTGTTTAGATTTTATTGTTTTTGAATTACATGTAAAAACAATTTTTAGCATTCATTTTTAAAACTTTGAGTTCTAAACTCTCTCTTTTTCTCCCTCCCTACCCTACTCATTGACAGGGCAAGCAATTAGATACAGGTTATATATGTGTAGTCATGTAAAACATATTTCCATATTAAGCATGTTGAAAAAGAAAACACAGACCAAAAAAACTCAAGAAAAATAAAAAAGTTAAAAAGTATGCTAGAATTTGTATTCAGACACCATCAGTTCTTTCTCTGAGGATGGATAGCATTTTTCATTCATAAGCTCTTCAGAGTTTCATAGCTAAGTCATTCACAGCTTACCATCTTACAACATGGCTGTCATTTCATACACTATACATGTCACTTTGCATCAACCCATGCAAGTCTTTCCAGGTTTTCCAGAGAGCATCCTGCTCATCAATTCTTATAGCACAATAATATTCCATCAAAATCACATATCAGTTTGTTCAGTCATTCCCCAAGTGATGGGCATCTCTTCAATTTACAAATCTTTGCCACCAGAAAAGAGCTGCTATAAGTATTTTTGTACACATAGGTGCTTTTCCTTTTTGTTTTTCATCTTTTTAGATACAGATCTAGAAGTGGTATTTCTAGGTCACAGGACAAGCATGGTTTTATAGCCCTTTGGTCATAGTTCCAAATTGTTCTACATAATGGTTGAATCAGATCACAACTCCACCAACAGTGCATTGATGTCTCATTTTTCCCACCTCCCCTCCAACACTTGTCATTTTCCTTTTCTGTCCTATTAGCCAATCTAATAGGTATGAAGTAGTACCTCAAAACTTTTTTAATTTGCATTTTTCCCATCAATAGTGAGTTAGAGCATTTTATATGACCACAGATTGATTACTTCATCTGAAAACTGTTCATATCTTTTGATCATTTATCAGTTGGGAATTGTCTTTTATTTTTACAAATTTGATTTAATTCTCTTTGTGTTTGAGAAATGAGGCCATTATCAGAGAAATTTGCTTCAATGTTTTTACAGTTATAATTGCTAACAGTTTTTTCCACTATCTTATTTCCCCTTCTCCCTGTTTATTCTATGCGCTCTTTCTCTCTCTCTCTCTCTCTCTCTCCCTCTCTCTCTCCCTCTCTCTCTCCCTCTCTCTCTCTCCCTCTCTCTCTCCCTCTCTCTCTCTCTCTCTCTCTCTCTCTCTCTCTCTCTCTCTCTCTCTCTCTCTCTCTCCCTTCACTCTGTCCCTCCTCAAAAGTATTTTGCTTCTGACTACCCTCTCCTTCAATCTGCCTTCCCTTCTGTCACTTTCCCTTCTCTTATTCCCTTCCCCTCCTACTTTCCTATAGGGTAAGATAGATTTCTATATCCAATTGAGTGTGTATATTATTCCTTCTTTGAACCATTTCTGATGACAGTAAGGTTTACTCATTCCCCCTCACTTCATCCATCTACTCCTCCAGCTTTTTCTTGTCTCTTTTATGTGAGACAAATTTGACCCATTCTACTTTTCTCTTTCCCTTCCTCCCAGTGCATTCCTCTCTCCAACACCTTAATTTTATTTTTTTAGGCTCACAAGTGTGCCCTCTTGTCTATGTACATTTCTTCTAACTGCCCTAACAATTACAAGTTGTGAGTTACAAGTATCATTTTCCCATGTAGGAGTGAAAGCAGTTTAATCTTAAGTCCCTTATGATGTCTCTTTCCTGTTTACTTTTTTATGCTTTTCTTGAGTCTTGTATTTGAAATTTATATTTTCCATTCAGCTCTGGTCTTTTCATCAAGAATGCTTGAAGTTCTCAATTTCATTGAACATCAGTGTTTTCCCCCTGAAGAGTAATGCTCAGTTTTACTGAATAGGTGATTCCTGGTTGTAATCTTAGATCATTTGCCTTCTAAGCCCTCCAGTCCTTTAAGACAGAAGCTGCTAAATCTTATGTCATCCTGACTGACACTCTGTGATACTGGAATTATTT
Organism: Notamacropus eugenii; assembly: GCF_028372415.1. Classification (NCBI taxonomy): domain Eukaryota; kingdom Metazoa; phylum Chordata; class Mammalia; order Diprotodontia; family Macropodidae; genus Notamacropus; species Notamacropus eugenii. Next base: position 378,739,687 of record NC_092876.1, on the reverse strand, counting down.
CTTTCTGACTACTCACAATCTTTTTTCCTTGACCTGGGAGTTCTGGAATTTGACTATAATAGTCCTGGGAATTTTCATTTTGGGGTCTCTTTCAGGAGATGATTGATGGATTCTTTCCTATTTTACCTCTCTGGTTCTAGAATATCAGGAGAGTTTTCCTTGATAATTTCTTAAAAGATGATATTTCGACTCTTTTTTGGTCATGGTTTTCAGGTAGTCAAATAATTTTGAAATTACCTCTCCTGGATCTATATTCCAGGTTTATGGTTTTTCCCATGAGATATTTCACATTGTCTTCTTTTTTTTTTGTTTTTTTTTTGGTTTGCTTTATTGTTTCTTGATTTCTTATAAAGCTGTTAGCTTCTCTATGCTCAAGTCTAATTTTTAAGTTATTATTTTCATCAGTGAGTTTTTGTACCTCCTTTTCCATTTGGCCAATTCTACTTTTTAAGGAGTGCTTTCTTTGGGGAATTTTTGTGCTTTTTTTCCCCATTTAGATAGTTCTTCTTTTCAATACATTCTTCTCATCATTGGCTTTTTGTACTTCTTTTACTATTTCACCTAATTTGTTTTTCAAGGTGGCATTTTCTTCAATATTTTTTGTGTCTCCTTTACCAAGCCCTTGATTCATTTTTCATAATTTTCTTGCATCACTCTTCCCTTTTTGAATCTTTCCATGGCCTGAGACCAGGCCATTTTATTTCTTGGAGGCCTTGGATGTAGGAACTTTGACTTTGTTACCTTCTTCTCAGTGTGTTTTCATTTTCCTTTTCACCATAGTAACTTTCTACAGTCAGAACTTATTTCTGTGGTTTGCTCATTTTTTCTACTTTTTGACTTTTACCTCTTTGTTAAAGTTGGGTTCTGCTTCCAGGATAGAGGACACACCATCCCAAGCTTTAGGGCTTTTGTGCAGCTGTTTTCAGAGATACTTCTCAGAACCTGTAAATGTTTAGTTCTTTCAAGGTGTTATGCTCTAAGGAGAGGTGTTTGTTGCTGTTCTACCTGTGCTCTTATTTGTGAGGGACCACAAGCACTCTTTTCTGCCCTAGGACTATGACAAGGGTCCCTGCTCCAGTGAGGCCCAAGTGCTCCTCCTTGCCTTGAAACTGCCACCCAGGACTGCAACCCAGATCTTAGTATGGGCAAAGCAACAGAATCCTTCCCCCAGTGCCAGTCTCTTGATCTATTGTTTGATCCCCTTACCATATATGGGTTGAGAACTCTGGAAGCAACTTCTGTCACTGCTGATTCAATGGCTTCCAAGATGTGCTCCTGATTTGCTAGAGCCCAGCCTGTGCTGGACTGTGTTCCACTCTCATCCAAGCACAAAAGATCTTTCCTACTGAACTTCTAAGTTGTCTTTGGCTGGAAAATTATTTCACCCCATCCTTTGTGATTCTGTCCCTCCAATAATTGTTTCATGACATTATTTAAAGGTGTTCAAATGAGTTTTGAGGAAAACTCAGCAGACTTGCTGCTGTCACTCTGTCATCTTGGCTCTGCCTCCCTCCAATTTTAATGAGAAAAAGTAATTTCTCCCAAGACAGATAATAAAAAAAATACCAGTTTTATTGAAAGATTTAAAAAAGCACAATGATGGTTCTTTTAAAAATTCATTTCTTGCCATTCCAATTTTTTGCCTTCACTCTGTTTCTTCCATACATTAATAGAAGATTTTTCCTGTAATGATGAAGTAAAGGAATTTGCAGCTAGCCTTGGGAATTAACCTTCCCAGTTATCTTTTTTCTTTGATTGCTTTTGCTTTGATTTTCTTTGGTACTCTGAGTCCTCCTGCTGCAGTTTACTGCTTATAAAGCCATTATAAAATCAGAATAACAGGTTATTTGTGGCCATGGATTTTCAGTAATGCAGCTAGATTTGAAGAATTATTCTTGAATCCTCTGCAACCCCTGGGATCTTTTGAAATTTTTCATTTGTACAATTATCCAGGAGGCATACTTCAACAAGTGATATGTCATACAGGTATTTTTATGGACTTCTAGAAAAAATTTATAAACTATGTATTAAGACAAGTGAATGGGAACAAAGGAACTAAGCTGTCCTCCTGGCAGGAAAAATTATTTTGTATAAACATACCTATGCTTCCAGGTGAATGGAAGGTCACTTTTATAGAACAAAGTATATTTAATGCACATAGCTAGCAAGTTATTTCCTGATGTCACATACCTATATACACAATTTGTGCATGGTCTTTCTACATGAACTTAATAGGTAGGTAGGTAGGGATTCCAACCTCTTTCTATGTCATGTATCCCTTTAGCAGTCTAGTGAAGCCTATAGACTCCACCTCAGAATTAAATTTGTTGCCTACATTGATAATTTCAGTGAAAAGTTGATGAAAATAAATATGTAATGTTTTTCCCATCTTAGTTCATAGACCCCATAAAAGTCTATACCTATGGACTTCTCTCCTGGGCCCAAGTTAAGAGACCTTTGACTAGTATAAAGAAAGCAAACATTGGAGTCAGGAAGAGACCTGGCTTCAAATCCTTCTTCTCCATATACTTACTGTGGCCAAGGGCAAATCACCAAACCTCTCACTGCCCATAAGCAACTCGCAAGCGTAAATTGCAGATTGATTGCTTTTCAGATCTGTATTTATAGAGGCAGTATTTACAACAGGCCTTCTCTATACTACTAATAATAAAGTGGACAGTATACTTGATAGAACTCCAGACCAGACACCTACTAGGTGTGCAACCCTGGGAAAATGACTTCATCCTATTTACCTCAGTTTCCTCATCTGTACAATGACCTGAAGAAGTAAATGGTAAATCACTCCAGTGTCTTTACCAAGCAAACCCCAAATGGGGTCACAAAGAATTGGACACAACTGACCCAACTGAACAACAAAATTTTAGAGATGAGAAAACTGAGGTTTAGATAGGTTGACTTACCCAGCAGTGTTGTAAAGTATAAAGGTAAGTCTTCCTGACTTAAAGCTCAATGATGAAATCACAAATCCAAAGCAAAATAAATCTTGTGTTAGTAATATTACTCTTCCATAGATAACCCAAAAAAGAGATCACCACTAAGATCTTTTATATACACGACTTTCTGACACCAGAAGGATAAGTAATTAAGATATGCTCAAGTCTTCTCACCTACCAACCTAGAATCTCAAAGAAAATGCCCCTCATCCTTGCAACTTCAATTATTGGCCTTAAGTGGACCTCTACCCAAGACAGGTGCTATTCAAGATAGAACTCTAGATTTTCATTTCTCAATACAGATAAATTTTGAACTTATTCCTATACATTTTGATTCAGTAGAAATTTGCTAACATTCCTAAATATTAATGTGAATTCAATTGTCAGTTACTGGGAAGTCATATAGTAAAAGATGGGGATCAAGATTGGAATCTAGGTCTTCTGCTCCAGCACTGGTATTCTTTAAATTACTTCATACTCTTTGGAGGGACAGAACACTTGAAGCCAGGTATTCTGGCTTCAGGGTCACATGGCCAGAATATGGCTACAGAAACCCAGGAGTTCTGGCTCCCACGAAGGTATTCATTCTACAATTATTTCATTGTACTTTCTGAGGGCATGATTTTAGATTCCCTGCCATGAAAGGTAAATCATGTATCTTATGTCTAAATCATGTACCCATTTTGACCTTATCTTGGTATATAAAGGGCCAGGGTCTCACATTGCATCCTGGGCCATCTCCAGCCATCCTGGTGAATATCAGGCCACTGAATCCAGATGGCTCAGGAGAAGAAAGTGAGGTTAGTGACTTTGCATAGCCCTCCCTCACTCAAATCAAAGTCAACTGCAAGTCATGTCATCATCTTGATGTCATGGTCCTCTTTGAGAACTAAGGACAAACAAAACAATAACAACAATCTTGGTGTATATATCATGAGATGTTGGTTTATGTCTAGTTTCTGCCATCCTATTTTCCAGTTTTCCCAGAAATTTTTATCAAATAGTAAGTTCTTATCCCAGAAGCTAGAGTCTTTAGGTTTATCAACAGTAGATTACTATGGTCATTTACTACTGTGTCTTGGGCACATAACCTATTCCACTGATCCATCACTCTATTTCTTAGCCAGTACCACATAATTTTGATGATTACCACTTAATAATGAAGTTTTAGATCTGGTATGGCTAGGCCACCTTCCTTTGAATTCTTTCATTCCAATCCTTGAAATTCTTGAACTTTTATTCTTCCAGAAAAATTTTACTATTTTTTTCTAGCTCTATAAAATATTTTTGATAGTTTGATTGTTATGGTAATGAATAAGTAAATTAATTTAGGTAGAATTGTCATTCATATTATATTAGCCCAACCTACCCATGAGCAATTGATATCTTTCCAGTAGTTCAAATCTGACTTTTTTATGTGAAAAGTGTTTTGTAATTGTGTTCCTGGGTTTGTCTTGCCAAGTAAACTCCCAAATATTTTGTATTATCTATGGTTATTTTAAATGGAATTTCTCTTTGTGTCTCTTGCTGCTGGGCTTTGTTACTATTATATATAAATGCCGATGATTTATGTGAGTTTATTTTATATCCTACAACTTTACTTAAATTGTGAATTATTTCAAGTAGTTTCGTAGTTGATTCTCTAGGATTCTCTAAGTATATCAACATATTGTCTGCAAAGAGTGATAACTTAGTTTCTTCTTTGCCTATTCTAATTCCTTCAATTTCTTTTTCTTCTCTTACTGCTAAAGCAAACATTTCTAGTATAATGTTGAATAATAGTGGTGATTGTGGGCATCCTTGTTTCACCTCTAATGTTACTGGGAAAGTATCTAGTTTATCCCCATTACATATAATGCTTGCTGATGGTTTTAGATAGATGCTACTTATCATTTTAAGGAAAACTCCATTTATCCCTATGCTCTGACTATATTTAATAAGATTAGGTACTGTGTTTTGTCAAAAGCTTTTTCTGCATCACTTGAAAAAATCATATAATTTCTGTTAGTTTGGTTAATTCAAAGGTCAATTTTGCCAACAGTTTTTCTAAAATTGAACCACCCCTGTATTCCTGGTATAAACCCCACCTAGTCATAGTGTATTATCCTGGTGATAAATTGCTTTAATCTCTTTGCTAAGGTTTTATTTACAATTTTTGCATCAATATTCATTAGGGAAATTGGTCTGTAATTTTCTTTCTCTGTTTTGGCTCTTCCTATTTTAGGTATCAGCACTATATTTGTGTCCTAAAAGGAATTTGGTAGGACTTTTTCTTCACCTGTTTTTCCAAATAGTCTATAAAATATTGTAATTAATTATTCTTTAAGTGTTTGGTAGAATTCACTAATAAATACTTCTGGCCTTGGAGATTTTTATTAGGAAGTTCATTGATGATTTGTTCAATTTCTTTTTCTAAAGTATGGTTATTTAAGCATTTACTTCCTCTTCTGTTAATCTGGGCAATTTATATTTTTTGAAAATATTAATCCATCTCACTTAGATTCTCAGATTTGTTGGTATACAGTTGGGCAAAATAGCTCCTAATTATTGCTTTAATTTCCTCTTCATTGGTGGTAAACTCACCCTTTTCATTTCTAATACGGGTAATTTTTTTTTTAATTAATTTAGTCAAAGGTTTGTCTATTTTATTGGGGTTTTTTTTCATGAAATCAGCTTAGCTTTATTATTAGTTCAATAGTTTTCTTATTTTTAATTTTATTAGTCTCTCCTTTGATTTTCAGAATTTCTAATTTGGCATTTAATTAGAGATTTTGAATTTCTTCTTTGTTGCTGTTGTTATTGTTGCATGCCCAATTCATTGATCTCCTCTCTCTGTGTCTTATTAATGTAAGTATTTAGAGACATAAAATTTCTTCTAAGAGCTACTTTGGCTGTTTTCCATAAGTTTTGATATGTTATCTCATTATTGTCATTCTCTTTGATGAAATCATTGATTATTTCTATGATTTGTTGTTTGACCTACTTATTCTTTAGGATTAAATTGTTTCATTTTCAATTAATTTTTGATCTATCTTTTCATGGCCCTATATTAAATGTAATTTTTACTGCATCATGATCTGAAAAGGATGCATTTAATATTTCTGCCTTTCTGTATTATATTATGACCTTAGAATATATGGCCAATTTTTGTAGGTGCCACATACCAGTAAGTAAAGGATATATTCCTTTCTATCCTGATTCAGTTATTTTCTAGAAGTCTATCATATCTAACTTTTCTAAAATTCTATTTACCTCCTTAACTTCTTTCTTGTTTATTTTTTGGTTAGATTTATTGAGTTCTGAGAGGGCATAGTTGAGGTCCCCAGTTGAATAGTTTTGCTACCCATTTCTTCCTGTAAGTCACTTAACGTGTCCTCTAAGAATCTGGATGGTATACCACTTAGTGCATCTGTATTTAGTATTGTTATTACTTCATTATCTATGGCATCTTTTAGCAAGATATACTTTCCTTCCTTATATAACTCTTTTAATTAAATTTATCTTTGCTTTTGCTTTGTCTGAGATTAGGATTGCTACCACTGCTTTTCTAATTCAGCTGAAGCATAATAGATTCTCTTCAAGCTTTTTATCTTTACTCTGTGCATCTCTCTGCTGCAAATGTGTTCCTTATAAACAACATATTGTAGGATTCTGATTTTAATCCACTCTACTCTCTACTTCCATTTATGGGAAGGTTCAGCCTATTCACAGTTGTGATTACTAACCGTGTTTTTCCTTCCATTCTCTCACACCCTCCCCCTGTTTATACTTTTCTCTTTCTTTGCACCTGTCCCTCCTTACCAGTGTTTTTCTTCTGACCACTGCCTCCCTCAGTCTGCCCTCCCTTGTATCAGCCACCCTCACTTTTCTTTTCACTTTCCCCTACAACTTCTTTCCTCTTTTTCTTTCCACTTTTACCTCCTACTTCTGTATAGGGTAAATAAATTGCTATACCCAACTGAACCAAATCCAATGAGAGTAAGGTTCAAACAATGCTCACTACCTCACTCCCTTCTTCCTCTCCACAGTGACAGGTCTTTTGTGCCTTTTCGTGTGGCATAATATACCCTATTCCACCTCCCCCTTTCCTCTTCTCCTAATACAATCCTTTTTTTCACTCTTTAATTATTTTTTATATCACCACATAAAAGTCAACTTATATCCACACCTATTGCCTATGTATACCCCTTCTAACCATCTTAATACAAATATAGTTCTCAAGAGTTACAAGTACCATCTTCTCATGTAGAAATGCATACAGTTTAACCTTATTGAATAACATATTGTTGTTTAATTTTCTTTCCTATTTGCCTTTTTATTCTCTTGAGAATATTTGAAGATCAAATTTTCTGTTCATCACAAAAATTTGTCCCCTGTTTTCACTGAATGTTCATCTTTTCCCCTGAAAGATTATGCTCAATTTTGCAGGATAGTTGATACTTGGTTGTGATCCAAGCCCCTTTGCCTTCCAGAATATCATATTCCAAACCCTCCTATCCTTTAAGGTAGGAGCTACTAAGTCTTGTGTAATCCTGACTGTGCCTCCTTGATATTTGAATTGGTTCTTCCTGGCTGCTTGCAGATCAAGCTTGATAATTCTAGAATTTGGCTACAATACTCCTTGGAGTTTCCAATTTGGGGATCTCCTTCAGGGGTGATTGGTAGATTCTTTCAATGACTATTTTACCCTCTGGTTCTAGGATATCAGGGCAGTTTTCCTTGATGATTTTTTGAAAAATGCTCTCCAGGCTCTATTTTTAATCATAGCTTTCAGGTAGTCTAATAATTCTTAAATTATTGCACCTGGATCTATTTTCTAGATCAGTTGTTTTTCCAATGAGATACTTTACATGCTCTTCTATTTTTTTCATTCTTTTGATTTTGTTTGACTTATTCTTGATGTCTAATAGAGTATTAGCTTCCACTTAACCAATTCTAATTTTTAAGTAATTATTATCTTCAGTTAACATTTGTACCTCCTTTTCCATTAGGCAAATTCTATATTTTTTTAAGTTCTCTTCAGTAAGTTTTTGTATCTCCTTTTCCATTTGGCCAGTTGTGTTTTTTAAGGAATTGTTTTCTTCCTTTAATAAACTATTGACTCTGTCTTTCACACCTCTCATTACTTTTCCCAATTTTACTTCTACCTCTCCTATTTGACTTTCCAAATCCTGTTCTGGTTCTTCCAAGAAGGCAATTTGGGCTTGCGACCAATTCATATTCCCCTATGAGGTTTTTTATGTAGGTGTTTTGACAATGTTGCCCTCTTCTGAGTTCGTTTTTTGATCTTCCCTGTCACCATAGTAGCTTTCTGTGGTCAAGGTTCTTTTTTTGTTTCTTGGTCCATTTTGCCTGTTTTGTGGTTTTTAAATCTGACCTCTCCTCCTGGTGCACAGGGAGCACTGTCCCAACCTTCTTGTGCTGGGGACCAGAACCCTGGCCACTGATTTCATGTGCTGGGGCCTCAGGTGTTAGTGCTTGCTTATTGCCCTGGGGTGGCCCAGCCTAGTCATGACTATTGTTGCCTGGGTACTGGGGCTCACAATTTGCCTTCTATACTAATGCTGGAGCCCTCACTTCTGGCTTGCTGAGTAGGACTGAGGGGCTTAGATTGTTGATTGGTGCTGTAGCCAAGAGCCCCTCACTGGCTTGCCTGGACACCTTTTGCACTAGCTATGCTTCCCTTTTACCCAAGTGAGACAGACCTTTCCTGAAGTCCTTCTATATTAAGCTGCAAAATTGTTTCACTCCATATTTTTGTAGATTCTGTCTCTCCAGAATCCATTTGGAGGCTTGATTTAGTGTTTTTTCTGAGGGAAACTGGGGAGAGCTCAGGCAACTTCCTGACTTATCACTTCCATGTTGGTTCTGCCCCTAATTATAATTTTTAAACATTGTTATTAATTATGGCTATATCAAAGCCCTTAACATAGGAGATTCATTCACTAGTGAGCAGCAAATACATATGTAAAAAAGATTTTCTCTTCCCATTATTATTTCTTAGTGCTGCAGCATGCTGATTATTGCTCCAATATAAAATGCCCCAGAACAAGATAAGTTCTAATCCCTGCTCAGTCACTGGCTAAGTCTGGATCTGTTTCTTCCTATTTTAAAAGGATTAAATGAGACTATTTGATAAGATTAAAAACTGTATGAGAGATTCATTATCTAACCTAAGCTTCCTTTTGCAAATGATAAAAGTGAAATCTAGAGAAGCTGAGTTTTTTGCTGAAGGTCACACAGATAGTAAGTAGCAGAAACACGTTTCAAACCAATGTTCTGTGATTGCAAATCCAGTGTTCTTTCCATCATTCCAAGATGGTGTCAAAGATCCATCCTAGCTCTCACACTCTGATTTTAATATTATAATTGTTGAAATAGATCTGTTCCAACTTCAGGGAAATTTCTTTTTGTTTGTTTGATTTTGCTGGGACCAAATATAGCTTTGAAAAATACTATTTCCCCATTCTATTAAATTTAAAAAATATATTTATTTAATACTTACTTTGTAAAGAAAATAAATGGTTTTTCTTGGTAAAGATATCAGAGTGATTTGCCATTTCCTTCTCTAGCTCATTTTACAAATGAAACTGAGGCAAACAGGGGTAAGTGATTTGTTCTGGGTAACACAACTAGCAATTTTCTTGAACTCAGATTTGAACTCAGGAAGATAAGCTTTCCTCACTCCAGGGCTGGCACTCTATTCACTATGCCACCTATCTGCCCTGGTCTTTTAAGAACTAATGAAATACTTACATAGTTTAGTAAATTAAGGGCAAGTCAGTGTTGCAATGGCTAGAGCACCAGTCTTGGAGTCATCTTTATGAGTTCAAATCCAGCCTAAGAAACTTACTAGTTGGGTGACCCTGGGCAAGTCACTTTACCCCAGTTTCCTCATCTGTAAAATGAGCTTGAGAAGGAAATGGCAAAGCATTCCAGTAACTTTGCCAATAAACCCCCAATGGGGTCACGAAGAGTCAGAAACCATTGAAATCGTTGAACAATGACAACTGACTGACTGGCAACTGACTGACTGGCTAAGAGTAGCATGTAGCTATAACTGAAGAGAGAGGATGGAGGCAGAGGAAACAGTTTGAAGCTAGTTATTCAAGTGAGAGGCAATAAACATGAAAAACATTAATAACAATTCACATTTCTATAATATTTAAAAACTGACAAAAGGCTTTACTCACAAGACCCTGTGGGATTGGCATGAGAAATGATATTAGAGATAAGGAATCAGAGTGTTTATAGAGTATACATAATTTGTTTGCTGTCCCAAAAGTAGTGAGTATCAGAGTCAAGCTTCATATCCAGGTCTCCTGATTCTTTTTCAGTATTTTGGTAGACAGATAATCCCATTAACTAGACTTAGAAGTTGATTGATTGTTATTGAAAGAGAGAGGGAGGAGTCCAAGTTGTTGAGCCTGGTTCATGGCAGTCAGTGCAACTAGGTGGTAAAGGGGTTGAAGTACCAAGTCTGGAATCAGGAAAACCTATTTTCCTGACTTCAAAACTGGCCTCAGACATTTACTAGTTGTGTGACCATGGACAATTCACTTAACCTTATTTCCCTCAGTTTTCTCACCTGTAAAATGAGCTGGAGAAGGAAACAGCAAATCACGCAAGTATTTTTGCCAAGAAAACCCCAAATGGGGACACAAAGAGTTGGACTTGACTGAACAACAGATGGCAATCAATTTCTTTAACAGAGAAGGTAATGGGAAGAGCAGGTGTGACCAGAAGGGAAATATGAAGAGTGCAGTTTAGGAATATTGAGTTTAATTGGAAGGATATTCACATTGAGTTGTCCCATTAAAAAAATTAGATTTTGAACCTAAAAGTGGGGCTGTAAATTTAGAAAGTCATCTGTTTGAAGGTAATAATGAAAGACATCAGAGATTGCTCCAGATTAGAACTCTGGACCAGTATATGTCAGAGGCAAGATTGCCAGGTCTTCTTGATGCTAGGAGCAGCCAAACAATGGTATCAAACTCAAATAGAAAAAGAGAATCCCTGTGAACCACATAATGATTTTCAAAAACTGCATATTGTTATCTATATTTTATTGTATTTTATTTATTTATTATTTCCCAGGTACATTTTAATCTGGTTTGAGCTACAATCAGGATTATTGAGTCATATATCTGACACGTTTACACTGAACTATGCTACCTCAGGGTTAAAAATAAAGACAATTTTCTTGCCTCAAGACACAGTGTTCTATCCAGTGAACTGCAGTGACTGCATCTAGTAACTGAAGAAAGCTATTGCAGGCAGATGGATGAAGAACCATGCCACAAAAAAATCGTTGAGAGAAATGCCCAGAACAAGGTATAGTCAGGAGTGTGAAATGCCATAGGTCAGTCAAGAAAGGTAAAGACTGAGAAAAGGCCATAAGATTTAACAATTGAGAGATTGTGGATGACCTTGAAGGGAATGGGATAAAATTTTATAGGTGAGATAACTGAGCCTCAGGGCAGCTAACTGGTGCACAGTGGATAGAGGGCCTGAAGTCAGGAAGATTCATCATCCTGAATTCAAATCCAGCCTGCAACACTTACTGTGTTGACCTGGGCAAATCACTGGGCAAATCCACTCTGTTTGACTCAGTTTTCTTCTCTGTAACATGAGCTGGAGAAGAAAATAGCAAACCAATCCAGTATCTTTGCAAAGAAAACCCCAAATGGGATCATGAGAAGTCAGACATGACTGAAATAACTCAACAAACACAACAACTCAACCTCAGAGAAGTTATGGGACGTGTCTGTAGTCACAAAGTTAGCAAGTATCAGAGAAAAACTTGAATCCACTTTCTTCTGCCTCAGATTGCAAAACTCTACCCATTTTGCCATTTTTAAAGGCAAACACATGCTATCTCTTTCCTGAAAATTTCCTCAATCAGTCTGGCCCATAATAATATGACAACTCAAAGATTGATACCATGAATAAACTGGAGAAGCAAGGAATAGTGTATTTATCAGATCTATGGAAAAGGGAAGAATTTTTTACTAAAGGAGAGATAGAAAGCATTATGAAATGCAAAATGGATAACTTTGATTACATTAAACTGAGAAGTTTTTGCACAACCAAACCCAATGCAACCAAAATCCGCAGGGATGTAGTAAATTGGGAAAGAATTTTTACAGCTAAGCTCGGGGATAAAGGCCTCATTTCTAGAATATATAGAGAACTGACTCAAATGTATAATCATACAAGTCATTCCCCAATTGATAAATGGTCAAAGGATATGAACAGGCAATTTTCAGAGGAAGAAATTAAAGCTATCTATAATCATATGAAAAAATGCTCTAAATCACTATTGATTAGAGAGATGCAAATCAAAACAACTCTGAGGTACCACATCACACCTATAAGATTGGCAAACATGACAGAACAAGAAAATGATAAATGCTGGAGAGGATGTGGGAGAGTTGGAACACTAATTCATTGTTGGTGGAGCTGCTAGTGCATCCAGCCATTCTGGAGAGCAATTTGGAACTATGCCCAAAGGGCTACAAAAATGTGCATACCCTTTGACCCAGCAATATTGCTACTAGGACTGTATCCCCAAGAGATCATAAAAATGGGAAAGGGTCCCACATGTACAAAAATATTTATAGCAGCACTCTTTGTAGTTGCCAAAAACTGGAAGTCAAGGGGATGTCCATCAATTGGGGAATGGCTGAATAAATTATGGTATATGAATGTAATGGAGTACTATTGTGCCATAAGAAATGATGAACAAGAAGACTTCAGAGAGGCCTGGAAGGACTTATACGACCTGATGCTGAGTGAAAGGAGCAGAACCAGGAGAACTTTGTGCACAGCAACGACCACAGTGTGCGAGAGTTTTTTCTGGTAGACTTGGAATTTTGTAATAACGCAAGAACTTCTTAAAAAAAAAAAATCCCAATGGTGGTTCTCAAGGCAAAATGCCTTCCACACTCAGAGAAAGAAATATGGAAGTCATTCACAAAATGTAGCAGATCATGTTTGTGTATGTGTATGTGTTTGTGTATCATGTTTTGATTTGTTATATGATTTCTTTCATTTATTTTAGTCTGACTACATAGCATGACTATAGTGAAAATATACTCAATAGGAAAGTATATGTAGAACCTATACAGAATTGTATGCAGTCGTGGGGAGGGAGGGGGGTAATGGGGGGTAGGTGTGGGGGGGATAAAATCTCAATTGTATGGCAGTGATTGTTAAACATTAAAAAATAAAAAAAGAATATAGTAAAATAATAATAATAATAATATGACAGCTCAAATCCCCACTTTATTGATGGAAAAACTGAAGCTCAAAGACTTTAAAGTCCCTTGCCAATGATAATTCAACTAGTTAAGTACTGGAACCAGAGCTCCCTCCCAGTCCCTGCCCTCAGAACACACATAGTATACTATGCTTGCTTTCTCTGTATTATGGTATATCATGGTTGTTTGTGAGAGATATGCATCATGCCCCCTACTATAATGTGATCTCTGCAAAGGCATAGATCATATCTCACCAAACCTAGCACCTCCCATAGTGTTCTATCCATGGCTAGTGCTTATACATGTTTATTGATGTTCAGTGAATCTTCAAGTACTGGCATATCTCCAAGGAAATCCCAAGTGTTCTGGGTCATGAATTTAGAATGAAAAAGAACCATTAAATCATTGCAGCTGTTGACTGGATTCAGTTCTCACTGGATTCAACTCTGTCTCTAGAGGCTTTAGACTGTAGGAAGTAATATGGCTCCACTACAGTTATCAGTCACACCAGGGAAGGTCTAACTCGTCCAATACCTCCTGGGGGCTCATTTAAATCCCAAGATTTACTTCTTTCCTCTTCAGTGATCAAAGAGCGCCTATGTTGGAAGATGGCATGCCTTTAAGAGTGAAGGTACTCCTCTTCATCCTATTCCAAATCTGCCCTTAGAATATTCCATTTGGGGGACTTCTGTTAGAGATTTTTGCTAAAAATTACTATTTTGATTGACTATTAAAGTGAGAAAGGCCATTTTTTGAAGCAACTTCCTTACCTGTTCTGTTATTACTTTCCACAATGGTTTTATGATAAGAATGCTGAAAGATATATTTATGTGATAAATTACAGAGATTTCAAAGGATCTAGCAAGGTTTGGGGGGTTTTAAATTTTATTTAAATGCACTTAATGTGTGTTTGCAGAATGACCTCTTGATGCTGCTACTGTTTCACAGTGATGAAAAAAGATGAAACCTTGAAATAGTCTCAAAATACATATTTACATAGTAGCATTTCCTTATTAACTTCAATATATTTCCCCTTTTCATAAGATGTTATTCTGTATTTTTCTTACCATTTTTCCACAAAATATTGTGAGGTGTTCAGAGCCTTGTTCAATTCAGTTTCATGCTGCCTTTTTTCCATGCCTGAGTCTGTATCATCTGTGCACTCTTTTAAAAAGCATGATAGAATAACTTGTAATCCTCTTCAGTCTTGCATTCATCTTTTAACCCTTTCATTTTTAACTTTTAAATTTTCTCATTTACCCAATAACTCTCATTGAGTTATCTTGAAAATTAATAAAATCTCTGTTCTCCTGAAAAAAAAGGGATAATGAAGATCAAAGCTTGAATTTGATTTAGAAAGACAGATGCATCCGTTTTGATTTTTATGCTGCTTAATCGCTTTCAGTTTGAACGTAATGGTTTGTTTTTTTAAAAAACAGTGAAAGCTGCAGAGGTAGCAAAGGACAATAATTATCACTGCACCATGTTTTAATTCTTTCTGCCTTTAAAAACAGAGGAAATCAAATTAGGAGACAAATTCAAAGATAACATTGAGGGAAGTAGTATGTGTAAATGAGTGGATAGGTGGCGCCATAGTGTGTGGAGTGCCAGGCCTGGAGTCAGGAAGACTCAAGTTCTTGAGTTCAAATCTGGCCTCAGACACTTACTACCTGTGTAACCATGGACAAGTCACTTAACCATACTTGCCTCAGTTTTCTCACCTGTAAAATGAGCTGGAAAAGGAAATGACAAACCACGCTACGATCTTTGCAAAAACAAAACAAAACAAAACAAAAATAACTGGCCTCAAACACCTAATAGCTATGTGACTCTGTGCAAGTCACTTAGCCTAGCTCTGCCTCAGTTTCCTCACCTGTATAGCAGAAATAATAATAACACCTATCAGGTTTGCTGTGAAGATCAAATGAGAAGCTTGTCCAATACTCTGTAAACCTTAAAGATCTAAATAAATTTAGCTATTAGAAAAACATGAGAAATAGTCTTGGGATGTTGAAAGGAAGAGCTCATTCTAAAACTTGCTCTTATTTTATTTTCTGATTCTTTGTTTTCAGCCATGGTAGATGAGCCATTGGATGACTGATTTTTTTTTTCCCTTGAAAGGTTGTTATTACAAGACTTTGCATATAATAACTGAATGTCCTTGGTGAGTGATACCGGATTTTTTTTTTTCATGTGGACACACCAGAATGCAAAATATTATTTTATACTGCATAAAGAATTCTCAAAATCTGATCACAAGTTCATAGCATTCAGGATTCCAGATCACTTTTGCCTTTCATCATAGTTAACATAAAACAATTGGCTACTCAAAAAATCACAAATTAATTACATCCAATGGTTAATTGGTTAATTATGGTTAATAGGAAACTTTCCTAACATAAGACTGAGTTTACATGGTTAATTTAAAATGCTTTGTTAATCTTTGTACCTTAATTAAAATGTCTTCATCTACGGAAAATATGTTTACTTTCAGAGTGGGTTAAGGTCTGACTAGGTTTTCTTTAGATGAAAGTCTTTTCGGAAAGACTATCTTAGACTTAGCTAGGAATCCAAGACATCCATTTTTACCTTCTACTAAGGAGTAACATTCAGCTGTTTATAGGTTAAATATTGTTTCTGTATACCACTTCAAGTACTGAAGTTTCTCGAAAGAGTGATTCCTACCCACAGCCAAAATTGAAGCATCCCTCTTTTTTACTAGTGAGTCTAGGAGTAAATTAGAACAACTGCTTTGGAATGGTGATGTTTCATTCCTTCCTCTAAAGCCCTCTTCAAATATACCATCAACACATGAAAGTGATCTGCAATTTATGATAATAAGGTAAATGAAAAATAGACTCCAGCAGCTCCTTCCAAGCTGGAAAAGCCATTGAGTCCAAGGCTGGTTCTGGACTCAGTCAACAAACATGTATTAAGTGCCTGCTATGTAGCACATGCTGTGCTCAGCTCTATGTCTGTCATTCAAAGACTTTCAACCTATTATCAATTAGTTAACATTTATTAAGTGCCTACTATGTGCTAGGCACTATGTCAAGCACTGGGCAAAAGGGGCAAAATACATCCCTGCCCTCGGGGAGCTTATAATCTAAACGGAGAGAAAACCACATGCATACATACAATACATACAAAGCAAAGTACATATTTTGCCATGTTGTTATTATTCACACATTTTGGTCATGTTCAACTCTCTATGACCATATGTGGAGTTTTCCCTTGCAAAGGTACTGTAGAGGTTTACCATTTCCTTCTTCAGCTTATTTTACAGATGAGGAAACTGAGGCAAACAGGGTTAAGTGACTTATCCAGGGTCACATAGCTAGTGAGCTGAACTCAAGATGAGTCTTCCTGACTCCAGACTTCCACTTGATTGCTCCATACATAATAAATAGGAAATAAGAGGGAAACACTAAGTCCCAAAAGATTCACAGGGTAGACCACCAGATGATGCATTTTTTGGCTGCAGCAACTGATGAAGACTTGTACTTGATGTATGGATAGGGAATGCCCACATTGACAAATTCACAGATCCATTAAGAACTAACATATAATGATTTCCTTATTGTTCATGTAAAAGCTAATTTTTTTCATCTTGATTGAACTCAAAGAAAAGTATGATTTCTAAAATCTCCATTTATTTTCCTGACTTCCTTCTGAAAATGAAACACTGTCTTTCTGTGTTCTTGAAGTAACAATAATTTTTTCAGAACTATCTCCTTTGAAGTCAGATACACCCAAACCATGGTCATCTATTTTTTAATTTCATATATAAATCAATCTGATCACAGACAAAACTAATTCCACTTACTCATATTATCTTGATTGGACAAACTTTCCTTATTTCTTTCACTGAATTGTGGTTACCACCAAAACAAACAACAGTTAGATGTACCACATATTTTATTTTATTTTTGGAAGCAATCAGGGTTAAATGACTTGCCCAGGGTCACACAGCTAGTAAGGCCACATTTGAACTCAGGTCTTCCTGACTGTAGGCCTGGTTTCTCTATCTACTGTACCACCTAGCTGCTCCTTACAATTTTTTAAAATGATAAATGAAAAACACTGTGAAAGTATTAATCATTCACAGCAGGGGTACGATTGGGATTTAAGGTGTTATTATAGGGACAATTAGTTGCCAAAAGAAGTAGGTTTACTAATTGCTGTTACCAATTTTCTTTGTGACTTTGGGGCAAATAACTTTCCTTGTAAAGGCCTCAATTTTCTAATGTGGAAAGTATTAGACTCCTTCAAACATTAAAATTCTATTATAAGCAAATTGTCACCTAATATAACATGCTTCAATGAACACTAATTGATCAGGCTTTCATTTCTGGGACTACTGCAAAAATCTCTTAATTTGTCTTTCTGTCTCAAATATCTCTTTCTCTGTTCCATCCACCTCACCGATGTCAATCATTGATCTAAGCAATCTAAACATTTCACGAGGCAAAAGTTCCAGTAGCACCTACCATTTCTAGGATCAGGTATGTACTCTCCAGGTTTGGTTTGAAAATGCTCCCAGGGGCAGCGAGGTGAAACAGTGGATAGAGTACTAGCCCTGGAATCTGGAGGATCTGTGTTCAAGTCTGGCCTCAGACACTTAGTAGCTGTGTGATCCTGAGCAAGTCACTTAATCCCAATTGCCTCCCCACACAAGAAAGAGAGGAGAGAAGGAGAGGGAGAGGGAGGGAGGGAGAGAGACAAAGACAGAGAACCGCTTCTCAATCTGGTTCAAGCTTAGCTTTCTAGACTTTATACATAGTATCACCCTTCATAGACTCTACATCCTAGCCAAGCTGGTCTACCTACTGATCCCCATACATAACATTCTATCTCCCATCTTTGTGACTTTGCAGACTATCCCCAGTGCCCAAAATGTACTTTCTCCTCACTTCCATCTCTTAAATCCTCCCTTCAAATTTCAGATTGAGTATTCTGAGGCAGCTAACTGGTGCAATGGATAGAGCCCTGGGCCTACTGTCAAGAAGATCTGAGTTCCAATCTAGCCTTAGACACTTACTAGTTGTATGGACCTGGGATCCGTCTGCCTCAGTTTCTTCATCTGTAAGATGAAGATAATAATAGCACTGATCTCACAGGATTGTTCTAAGGATCAAATGGTGTAATATTTGTAAAGTTCTTGGCTTGTAATAGGTGCTTCATAAATGTTTATTCCCTTCCCCTCTTCTCCCTAGCTATAAATGTCCCTATGAAATTTCCTTGTGTTTTCTTATTTGTATTTTATACTTACTTATCGACATATGTGTTGTTTTTCAATAGAATATCTGTTTCTTGAGGGAGGTCAGGGACTCTCTCAGTTTTGCACTTTCATCCTTGCTGTGCATACTAACATGTATATAAAATATATGTACTTGTAACATATTCACGTATGTACTTCTATATATCTACATACATGCACACACATACAGATACGTATTTTCTCTGTGTGTATGCATACACACACATACACACATACTAGGTGCCTGTCACCAAGTAGCCAATAAATGAACAAGCATTCGTGAAGTATTTACTACATTCCAGGCACTATTATAAGTGCTAGAGATACAAAGAAAGGCAAAAACACCTTTTCTGCCCTCAAGGTGCTGACATTCTAACAAAGGAACCATGCTACCAGATCTGTGTAGAGTAGACTGAAGGTAATTTCAGAGGGAAGGGGGATGAAGATAGGCCTTCTGAAAAAGCAGGCCTGTGCAGTCTGTGACCCACCAAAGGATTTCAGGAGGCCCATGGAAAATGGGGAGCATGTTTTCTTCTACATTTGCTCTGTAAGCGGCCCATGGGGTACAGGTTGTACAGGCCTGGTTTAGACTGAATCTTGAAGGGAAGGGGCACAGAATTTCAGACATGGGGACAGATAGTAGAAATATACAGAACAGTGATGAAGTGTCTTGCGTACAAGTGTAATCAGTACTTATTACATGCTTATTGATTAACTGATTGAAAGAATATTCCTCTGAAAGTAAAAAATATTAATATTGTACAAAGTATAGCTATTCTTTCCACCTCGTGGGATTAGGGGCCAGCTTGCTCCATGATCTGGAAAATCCATGTAAAATGTTTTGGCCCTCCATTTGTACCAGAAAAGAAGTCTGGATCATTATGGTATTGAAAGATAAAATATGAAAAAAAAAGATAAAATATGTTGATATTAATACAATACATATATTTTATGCATTTCTGAGTTTCTAAAATTTTTCTGTGTTGTCTGCTGGCCTTCATGTGTTACCTGTGGCTTCCATAAAACTCCCCCAAAATTCCTATTTAATTTCTTATATCAACCAAAGATATATTGAAACCATGATGGGGAAAATTGCCATGTGAAAGGGATAACTATACTTTGCAGATATCATCTCATTTGATCCTTACAACTACCCTGAAAGGTAGGTGCTGTTATTTCCCCCATTTTCCATGAGGCAGAAAGAATTTAAGTGATTTGGCCAGATGTGTAACAGCCCATAAGTATCTAAGGTTTGATTTAAACCCAGGTTTTCCCGATACAGTGGGTAAAGCACTAGACCTGGAGTCAGGAAGACCTGAGTTCAAATGTGACTTCTGACCCTTAGTTGTTGTGTGACCTTGGGCAAGTCACTTTAACTCCGTTTGCCTCAGTTTCCTCATCAGTAGAACGATAAGGGGAAGAGCAGGTGTGAGCAAAAGGGGAATGTGCAGTGCTTTGCAATGTTAAACACCATTAGGGCAGTTAGGTGGTGCAGTGGATAGAGCATGGGACCTGGAGTCAGGGAGACTCACCTTCCTGAGTTCAAATCTTGCCACAGACGTTTAATAGCTGTGTGGCCCTGGTCAAGTCGCTTTACCCTGTTTGCCTCAGTTTCCTTATCTGTAAAGTAATCTGGAGAAGGAAGTGGAAAATTATTTTAGTTTCTTTGCCAAGAAAATCCCAGATGGAGTCATGAAGAGGCTGAAAAATGACTAAATGCCAAATTTCAAGCTGGGATGTTTAGGGAAGTGCCCATGGAGAAGGAAGGATTTGAGCAGGTGGTCAGCTAATGGCTACTTTCCCTGATTTAGGACTCAGAAAATGAGGGGTGGGGAGCTTTCGACCTCAAGGCCACGTGTGGCCCTCTGAGTCTTCAAGTGCATCCATTTGACTGAATCAAACTTGCAAAGTCTGGATTCAGTCAAAGGACCGCACTTGAAGACCTAGAGGACCACATGTAGCCTCCAGGCTGCAGCTTCCCTACCCCTGGTAGATAGTTTCCTTATGTCTCCAGATTAATATAAGTAAAAAACATGGGGTGGGGGGTTGCAAAAATGTGGTAGCTTAATGTAGTAATGCCTCCAGTTATTCTGAGAATATATATGCCAAAGGCAGTTTCTAGAAATCTTTGTGGCAACTCTTGGCAAGGATCTACTTATCTTTCCATCCCACATTCTTTTATATTGGCTGAAAAGCCCCTGCAAGATGCTTCACCAGGTGTGTAATCACTAACCTTTCCATCTAAAGGCAAATCTCCTGTTGCATGGATGCAGCCAACATTAAAAATGAGCCCTGGAAGTTTTCTCCTATATAGCTGTTTTGTCAAGGAGATACACTGAATAGGTGTATTCCCATAGCACCAGAATCCTTTAGGAAAGAATATTTTTACCTCATGTAAGATGAGAAAGTGGAAGGATTTGTGGAAGTGATCAGAGGTGTCAGACATCTAATGCACTAGGGAACTGAGAAGGCATTGTGGAAGAAGCCCTGGTCCTGGAATTCGGAAGCTTGTTGTCACTGTTGTTCAGTCATGCTTGACTCTTTTTGACCCCATTTGGGGTTTTCTTGGCAAAGATATTGGAGTGGTTTGCCATTTCCTTCTCCAGCTCATTTTATAGATGATGAAACTGAGGCAGATAGGGTTAAATGACTTGTCCAGGGTCACAAAATGGGTAAATGTCAGAGGTCAGATTTGAACTCAGGAAGATGAGTCCTCCTGCCTCCAAGCTGCCCAGCACTCTATCCACTACACCATCTAGCTGCCCCTAGCTTGAAAATAGGAGCATAGGATTTAGGGCTAGACAGGGCCAGAAAGATAATGTAGTATGATCTTGCCCTTCTCAACATTTCTGAGAATGCTTTGTCCCTTTTTCATGTTCTGGGCGGCACAGAAGAACACTGATTCTGCAGTCAGAGAACCTGTGTTCAAATCTCACCTCTGACACTATCTGTATGTTTACCAGATCACCACTTCCTTATACCTTGATTTCTTCATCTGTAAAATAAGGGCGTTAGCCTAGATGATGTCTGAGGTTCCTTCCAGTTCTTAATCTAAAATTCTATTACCTCTCATTATTGGACATGTACCCTCCCCCTATTTAATTGCAAACTCATCAAAAGCAAGACCCTTTTCTTTTCTTTTCTTTTTTCTATGTATCTCCAGTACTTACCACAGTGTCTTAGACACAGGAGTTAATAATGTATCTGAAAAACTGAATAGGAGAGGTATTGTCACAATATCTTTTTAACTTAAAACAAGGCATTTACCAAAATAACATAAGAATGGCCCTTCCTCATCAATTTAGGACTCATCATCCCACAAGTAACCATATCTTTTAAACCCAAAATCAGGTTTTCCTGAGGTTTGCCAAAGGATATTACTTTCCCAAAGTCTCTTTTTGAACTCCAGACTGTTTCATGAGTAGAAACCTTTGTTTGTTAGGCAGTATTGCCTGAAGGGTTTAGGATGTTGCTAAGCAATGAAAGTATAAATGACTGTATTGGCATAGCACCCCTCATCCAAAGACCCCAATATTCTTAGGGCATTTCTTTCATGTATGGGTTAGACTAAATGGTCACTGAGGTCCCTTCTAATTCTCCAGTTCTATGATTGTGTGATCCTGTGTTTCCCACAACATCTTTGAGAAACTGGTGTAAATAGGGTAGCTAACAGAATTAGGTGATTTGCACAAGACCTCATAGTGAGTCAGAGCCAGGAGGAAAAAGCAGGCTGTATTTTATCCTGGGAGGCTGAACTCACTCTTGACAAGTGCATCAGAAATCTGCTTCACAAACCCACTCACTCCCATGGTTCTCTGAGTCACGGCCAGAATTCATATCAGCTTCAGCAGGAGTTATTTTCAGTACCTCTGGGATGGGAGTCTTGGACAGATGTTTGAAGTGTCTGCATTATGAGGTATAGTCTGATTATTCCACCTCAGGCAATAAAATAAGCCATCAGAATCACCGGGTTACTACGGCATGTCATGTTCCTTGAAGACACAGGGGACAAGGGAGAAACTGCTACCATTTCCTTTCAACCTAAGCTCAGAAGTACAGCAAAATAACCATCTCAGTAACTGACTTCTAACTTCAGAACTGTCCTTACTTCTGGATCAAAGCTTCTCAACCAGTGACTTAGATATATGTGTGAGTTGAAAACATTGTTGACTTATTTTGGCAAACTAGGCTTTTCACATAGTTGGAATGCTGTAGCAAACTAGGCTTTCTCCAAGTTCTGGCACCTCCCCTAAGGGGAATGCATTAAGATGCTTTTACTTAATGTCTTATCTCTCCTCCCCTTCCTCTAGCAATACTTCTCTTACAAGTCCTGCTACCACACTTAGGATTTCCTTTTTGACATAAATGATCCAAGACATCTGATCGATTGCAGCAAAGCAACCTTTGAATTTTTTCTCTCATTTTTCTCTCATTTCCCATTTTCCCATATCTGCTCTCTTTCTAATCATCAGTTGTTGTTGCTTGAGGGAGAGGGGTTATTTGTATGTTTTTTAATTGTCATTTTTGTCTTCTTTATTATTTGAATTTATTTTAAACAGATACAAAAAAAAGCAAAAAAAGCACTGCAATGTACATAGTAGAACATAAGAGAAAATCTGATACAAAGCAATAAATTTCCATTTCAAGAAAACCTATTAATAAATACTAAACATTATTTTCTTTGCTTCCTTATGTTTTCTTTTGTCCACTTCTATGCAATTTCTGTTTTGTTTTGTTTTTCTCCTTCCCCCCTTACCCACAGAAGGCTACAATTAAGCGTGGATACATATATACATATGCATATATGTGTATATATACAGATATGCACATATATACATATACACATACACACATACTTATATATATACATACATGCATACATAGATTTCCATAAACATATACACACAAAGGCATATAGATAAGAGTGCAGTATGCTTATTTCTGCTTGTCATCTGTTTCTCTGTATGTGGATAGCATCTTCCTTTATAAGTCTGAGTCTTTCCATATTTTTCTGTGTCTATCAGCTCATCATTTCTTACACCACATCAACATTCTGATCTGATCACATTCTCTGCAGAAGATTGTCTATGAGAAGTTTTTCCTCCAACTTTTCTGTTTTGGCAGGCATACTTATATTTTTTTATACTGTCTAGTTATTTTATATGATCTAAAATGATTAATATAACACATAGAGTAGTTTTCCTATTTTTTCTCTTTTAAGCTTGATTTTAGCTTTAATTTTTTCTGTGATCATGATTACTATCACTACTTTTTTATGAAATAAATTCTACTTCTGACTTTTATTTTATGTTTGTGTTTATCTCTCATTTTTATAGCATTTCCTAAAAGCAACATATTGTTGAATTCAGATTTTTAATCTGCCATCAATATCCATTTTATGGGCAAATTCATCCCATTCACATTCTAACATATAATTACTTGTTGTATATCTTTCCTCCTATTTTCCTCACTATCCTTCCTCTCATCTTGTTCCTATCCCTCCTCATTCTTCTACTTTACTTCTACATGCTACTTTGCCCTCCTATTCCTTAACCTATCCCCCTCCAAGAATCCCTCCCTTATCCTCTCCCTCCACCCCTACTCTTTTATTTCTTTCTGAATTTAGAAGATTTATATATGTTGTTCCCTCTTTATCCCGTTCTGTAGCATCAATGCAATATTCACAAACCCTACAAGAGCACAGTTCTGAATCACAAAATATAATGGACTCTCCACCTGGAAGACAGAACCAAAACATTTATTCAAACACCAAAAAGCCAAATCCATTATAGCAGCAAAGAAATTTATACACAATAACAATGCAAGGGGCACTACCATCCCCAAGCCTTCCCTCTGTTAGGCTTCCCACACACCAGCTCCCTTAAACAAAATCACAAACAAGCTCTCACACCAGTTGCTGCCTGCTCTCTCATTCCCAGCTCTGACTGCTCTGATTCACTTCCTGCTCTACTATTTCCTGCTCCACCTGTTCAGCAAACTTCTCCCACCACAGGCTTCGTGTGACCCAGGCAGGTCACATGGGTCTATTAACAGACAGGAAAGATTTTCCCATTTAAATGATCATTACACATTCCCATTAATCTACATACCCTTTTACACTCCCCCTTATCCTATTCATTATCCCTTTCTTATTCTCTTCCCACCTGCCTATCCCCTTGTCCTCTTATTTCTTTATGAATTTAGAAGACTTTTAGACATTCTAAATATTATTATATTTATATTATATATATTTTATTTGTGTATTATATAATATATATGAATTCTATATATGTATGTATTGTTCCCTCTTTAGCCCATTCCCAATGAGAATAGGGTTCCAGAACTACCCATCCTCCTCCCCCATCTACTTCCTCTGTATCAGTTCTTCCTCTTGTATCTCATTTGTACTAATTACTCTTTTTGCCTTTTCTTACATCTTTTTGCCTTTTTGGAATCACATCATACTCAGCTCTACCCAAATCTTACTCTCAAACTACCTGATTACTAGTGATGATCTTTGATATAAAGTTTACATTGCACATATACAAAGTAAACAATTTGTCCTTGTTGAGTCCCTTGTAATTTAGTCCTTGATGTTTATCTTATATTTCTCTTGAATCTTGTATGTCAGATTTTTCTATCTAGTTTCTGGTCTTTTTGCAACAAAATCCTGAAAGTCTGGCAATTCATTGAATATCTTTTTTTTCATTCAGGATTATACTTAGCTTTGCTGGATATGACCTTTTTGGCCATAACCCCAGGTCTTTGCTCTTCAACATATACTGTTCCAAGACCTGCAGTCTTGGTGTAGCCACTGCTAAGTCTTGTGTTATTCTAATTATGGCTCCACCACATTTGAGTTGTTTTTTTCTTTGTTGCTCATAATATTTTCTCCTTAACCTGGGAGTTTGGGAATTTATCTGTCATATTCCTATAGGTTTTCCTCTAAGGGTCTCTTTCAAGTGGTGATTGATCGATTTTTTTCTATGTCTACTTTCCCCTCTTATTCTAACACTTGAGGACAATTTTCTTTAACTATTCTTGTATTTCTTGAGCATAGCTTTCAGGTAGCCTGATTAATTTTATGTTTTTCTTTTTGTGATTTGTTCTCCAGATCAGTATTTTTTCTTATAAGATGTTTCACATTCTCTTCTATTTTTTCATTCTTTGTTTGTTTTGTTATTTCTTGATTTCTTATAACTTTGCTCTTTCTCTTGCCTAATTAAAATTTTGAAGGAGTTGTTTTCCTCCTTAATATTCTGGATTTTCTTTTCTAGTTAATTGAATTGCTTTTCATAATCTTGTAGTTTTTCTTGGATTGTTTTTGCTTTTTTTCCCTCAATCTCTCTTATTTGATTTTTGAAGTCTTTTTTGAGTTCTATGAATTCTTTTTTTGGGTGACTATTTGATGTTACTCTTTGGGGCAATAAAGGCTTTTTTTTGCTTTAGTTTCCTCCTCTGAAGATGAATCCCAGTCATCTCTATTCCCATAGTAACTCCTTATGGTTGGTTTCTTTCTCCTTTTTCCTACTCATTTTTTTTTTTTTTAGCAACTTACTATTATAATCACCTCTAATCCTGGGGTGTGGAAGGATGGTGCCTCTGGCTCGGGTTCCTTTTGCTATTATGTCTTGTGCTTTGTCCTGGGTCCAACTTATGCACTCCATTCTCCGTTCAAATCATAGCTAGAAGAGCCCCAGAATACTATGCTGGAAATACTCTTGTTCCCTGAGTACCTTACAGTGGCTATGACCTCTCTCCTCTAGTTCTCTCCTCTAGTCTGGGACTGAGTCCAAGAACTCAGCTCTCCTGTAAGTGCCCACAACCAGATGTGCTGATTCCTTCTTGCCCAGGATCACATCTCAGCAGCACAACTGGGCCTGGCATTGTTTGTCAGCAGAGGCTCCCTCAGTCTTCCACCACGTAGATACCTGACTTCCCACACTGTCCAGGAAGTGAAAAATTCCTGTGACTGAGGGCAAAACCACTTCCCAACCCAGATGCTGCTAGGGCTCCCTGCTTTCTGTTTCAGTAGAGCTAGCCCTGAGGTGTTTGCACTTCTCTCAGATGAACCTCTATTCTGGGATCTTTCTTGGGATCTTCTCTGGTTGTTCCAGGTGGACCACTGTTCTGCCTGAACTCTTACTTATTTTTGCTACTCTGTGTTAACCCTGAGGCATTATTTTGTCTTGTTGTCAAAATCCGCAGAGCTTGGAATTTTCTGACCTCCACTATCTTCCCAGAATCCTCTCCCTTGAATGATTTTTAAAATCTGCACAGTGATGCACAGAGTTAAAGGAGATTTCTGAAGGAGTGGTGACTAAAGAAGTTTCCTTAAAAGTCATTATTGCCCAGTGTTCTAAAAGAAGGGGATATTGTTAAGATAGAAATGAGACCATTTTAGGTGGTAAGCATAAGAAAATCTCTAGAAGTCTATAATAGTACTAACAATAACTATTATCATTTTATTATTATTTATAGGCACATGTTTAGGTTTACTTATGAGGAAAGTGAGGTTTTGGAGAAACTTATGAGATTTGTCCATGATTACATAATTAATAACCCCAAGGCTTCCTGTATCCAAGTCTAATACTCCAATCACGAGACAACAGAGCCTCTCATGAGCCAATCAATAAACATTTATTAAACACTCACTATGTGCCAGGTATTGTGCTCAGTGGGTGGGGAGGTCACCAGGTTTGTATGGTTGAAGCAGAGAATCATAGCATTTTAGAGTAGTAGGCTTATCTATCACTTGTTCCAACCCCTTTATTTTACAAATGAGGAAAGTGAGGCCCCAGAAGGTGTATTCAACTTCCTCAGTGGAATACAGGTAATTAGTGGCAGAGTTGGGTTTATAATCCTGGTCTCCATGCTCCCTGTCCAGTGCTCATTTTTACTGTACCTTGCTACCAAGCTGAGCTGTAACACAAAATGAGGACAGTTAGATAAGGAGAGGCTAATTGGCAAAGAGCCTGGAAGCCCATGATTAGGAGTATTCATTTGATTTGAGAGGCAATTTGGAACCATTATAGGCTTTGGAGAGGAGAGTGTTATGATCAAAATGTTATTTTGGATAGGTGATTGGTGTTACTGTGTGGAGGGTGAGTGGGAGGGGGCTGAGGCCAAATGGAGGTCACCATTTCCCAACATTTTTTTCAAAAACATTCCTTCCTCCTCCCCACTCTGAATTTGGTTAAGTTCCAATGAATTGACTGGAAACAACTTTATTGTTAGTTGTCATGGAAAACCATTTACGCTGCTTCTAACATCAACAAGTCTGATGTGTCCATAGAGATGGTGATATGAGTCAAACCTCTGCTGTAGTGAATTTTGACAAGTCTATTTTTAATCATGCATCTTGATGCACACCATTTAAACCAGAAGACACACTCATGTCCTTTGCATGCTAAAGCTTTCAGACACCAGAACCTCTGAGTGCCAAACTGTAATCTCTCTTCTCAGAACAAAGGATCTGTTCTTGTACAGAGAAAGCACTTCTCAGTGCATGCAGATCAACAGCTTGGGCATGTGCAATCATTATACATAGAACTTGATTACAGCAAAGGAAAGAGAGATGTCAGCCCTAATGACCATCCATGTTAACCATAATTGAAGGAGTGCTCTTAGTGAAGCCAGTCAGAACTGAATGTGCCACCTAGCTATTCAAGATCACTTAACTGGGAAATCACCCCATCTCAGACCTAGACTTTAGGCTAAAGAGGTGAAATTCCCACCCTAGGTGACTAAGGATATGCAGTGACCCAGAAACACTTTAAGTGAGCTTTCTTCTCTAGTACATTTTCTTTGCTTCTTTTCACCTCCCCTCCCA
Source organism: Notamacropus eugenii (assembly GCF_028372415.1). Classification (NCBI taxonomy): domain Eukaryota; kingdom Metazoa; phylum Chordata; class Mammalia; order Diprotodontia; family Macropodidae; genus Notamacropus; species Notamacropus eugenii. The sequence goes on along the minus strand of NC_092876.1, from coordinate 378,711,379 downwards.
CCCTCAGGCCTTCCTCCTATCCACCCACTAATATCTTTTATTTGGCAATCTCCAAGTCAACATGCAATAAAAAAAAAGAATTTGAATTTGCATAATAGCTTCCTTCCAAGAAGCTCAAAGCACTTCTCCCATATGTAATTTGTCCTCACAACAATCTTCTGAACTAAGAAAAGGCCTATCATTAATATCATCATTATAATCATCATTATTGCTAGACCTGTTTTACACTCACAAAACTTGCTGGTGAAGGATTCTGGTGACATGACAAGTTCTTACACGGTTTTTGAAAACTGGCACACATATCGATGATTACAGTAAAAAAAGACTTCTTTTGCCTCTCCTCACCGCGTTACACACACCACTAAATTCACTAGCCCTCTTTTTAATCTTATTTTTAAGATATATCACAAACTTTAGATTGACAGTACTGCTAGATTTGAACAAAAGGTGGCAGAACCACCAAAAGAACTCTGAATCAAACATAAATATGTGCTAAGAAATAAGTGCTAAGAAAGTCGCTGTCAAAGCAAATTGATTTGAATTATGTAAGACCATTCTCATTTCCTCTTTTAGAGGTTTGACTCGGGATAAGAGCTATACTTTATAATAGCCTTAACTTCTCAAATGACAACACATACCTCTTTCTACCCTCACACGTTCAAAACTTCAGTTGGTTTCAAAATTTTAACAGACAATTTTTTTTCATCTCACAGAATTGCTCATGCTTTTCCTAGATCTCCCATAATAATAATAATATGGTAGATGTAACCTTCAAAGGATCAAATCACTATTTTGGATGATATTTTTCACTGATCCAAACATTATCTTATCCATTGCCTGCCTTCCTTAAAGAAAACAAAAAAATTGCATTGATGCTTTTTCTTTTTTATACTGTTATCATTTCTAGGGATATCCTCCATCTCTACCCCATAAACAATCTCTTGCAATAGCAACAAAAATTATTTAAGCAAAAGTACCCAGCGTAATGAGGGCAGCTACGTGGTGCAGTATATAGAGTGCAGGTCTGGGGCCAGAAAGACTCATTTTCCTGAGTTCAAGTCTGGCCTCAAATATTTACTAGCTGTGTTTCCCTAGGCAAGTCACTTAACCCAGTTTGCCTCAGTTCTGTAAAATGGGGTGCAGAAGGAAATGGCAAACCACTCCACTATCTTTGCCAAAAAAAACCCAAATGGGGTCACCAAGAGTCAGACACTACTGAAAAAAATGACCAAATAACAACAAAACCCCAACTTAGGGACCATGCTTAATGTATTCCACATTCTGTTCCCTGGCCTCCCACCTTTTGCTTCTCTGTTTTCTAGGACCAAGATTAAAATCATAAGATTAGCTATCTCAAGCTAGAAGAGACTTCAAAAACCAACTGCCTCATTTTACCAATCAGGAAGGGGAGTCACAAAAAGACTAAGTGACTTTAACTTTTGGAGTTGTGATAAAGGATATAAACTCTAAGTTTAAACATTCTATCTTGATAAAGGCCACATCATATCAATATAACTCCAAACTACATTAATGCTGAACTGAAAGATGATTGCATATACTCCCCAGGTAACTTCTAACTTCACACCTAAGATGAATTCCTCAAGGAGGCCTATTACAAGACCTGCCCAATCTTTTGTTCTAAATGGGCCTAACCTCCAGTTGATTCACTAACTGAATAAGCCACTGGGGTAGGGTTTGCTATCCCTATGTATGAGACATTCGTAAATAAATAGAGTATACAAAGCTTCCACTATGCATTTTATCTCTTGTCAATGTGAATTTCTCATAGTTTCTACCTTCAGAACCATAATTTTTTGTACCAGTATTTGTGGTATGAGAGAAAATTCCAAGCTGTCATTTTAGAAAATTATAAGCTTTTAAAATAACTAGAAAGAAATTGGTAAAGTACAATCAACTGCAAGAGAATACCCATTGAGGGGCATGAACATCTGTGCACAGTAATTGTTCAGTTTGTCCTTTCCGCTGCAGATCATAGCTTTTTTCTCTGGATGCATTTCTTATATCTGATCAAACCAGCAAAATCCACCCTCTTTGGAATCCCCCTGCTCTTCCAAAGGAAGATTCTCTTAGATGTTTTTCCCAGGAATTACATGAGAGAGTCATTCAGATGTTTTCAGATAATTAAAATGTTCTTAGATTTTTAATCCTTCAAAACAAGGCAAACACCACCCCCTCAAAGGTACATGTGGCTAAAAGCATGATGAGAGGCAAATCCAAGCAATAGGAAAATGAACAGGAATATATGCATTACTCACTCTGTACTCCCAAAACAAGGCAGAATGTTCAGATTATTGCAGACTGCAAGCAAGGCATCTTGGCCCACCTGTATTATGGTATTATTCATGCTGCTTGGTTTGGATTCACTTAGTAAAGCAAAAATGCCATTCATCCTGCCAGCATCACTTACCCCCTTACACAGCTTTGCCCACTCCTTGAGTAACCTTTTCTCAGTTTATTCCCTAGCCTGGATCTAGAAGGTTAAAATTGATCTCCTGTTCAGCATGATATCTAACGGTCATAACAGCACTTATTTCTGCAGGCACCTGCAAAGAGCATGCTTCCATGACAGAATTCACTTCAGGGGACGTTTTAGTTCCAGGAACTAGTGGGATAAAAGTAAATGGAATCTAGGAAGAATAATTCTCCCTAATTGCTGTTAGAGGTCAAAGAATTAAGGAAGCTTTGCTTGTCCTTCACTGGTTGGGTGAACACAGTGGGGAAGGAGAAATATGGCCAAACTGGGAAGCTTTGCGACCACGATGGTCTATATGTTCAATGGCTCTTTATGCTATTTCAGTGATTCTCAGAATTTCCCATAATGATTGTTCTGGTGTTGTAATGATTGTTTGCTTAATGTCTGACTGCCTTATCCCAAGACACCTGTGCTCTAAACCGCCACCCCTCATCTATGAATTATCCACACATAGGGCAGGAATCTTACAAAAGCAAGGACCCCAACACACACAGGAGGGCCTGCTATACAGATTCTTTGATTTGCTTTTCTAAAAGGAAATAAATTTTTAAGGGGTCAACAATCACTCTAATCAACCTCATGTATCATTTACAGCGCCCTGAACTATAGAGAAAATACAGAGAAATTAAAAAAAAAAAACAGACAGTGCTTCCAGGTGCCTGACAGTAAGCAATACATCCATCACAAATCAACAGACAGATAACTGTCTGACCATTACATACATACATAGTTACCAAAGAAAGAAGCAACATCTGGGTTTCCAAAGCTGGGGGGCTGCTTAGTGGCTTCATCTGGCACACAAAGCTTCTTCCAAAAACTAAGCCCCAAAATATAACCTCACCTCAGAGTACTTATACATTTTTCAGAGCCAGAGAGCATCACAACCCTTGAGAACCAGTGCCTCATTAACAAAAGGTGTGGGCCTTCCTATAAATCCTCCCAGACCCATTAATGAGTGGGGAAGATCTTCTTTAATCACATTATTCAATCAGAGGCACTTGATTATACTAAAAAAAAAATGCATTGCAAATCCATATCTGGAGGAAATACCTCACTATGGGAAATTTCAGAGATACCAACAAACTGGTCCTGGAATACTTCTTCCTTCTCTCACCTCGCTCTCCCTTGAGATTATTTCTGTCTTGCTTGATTCACTCCTTAGGGTTAGTATTGGTGGCAACACTCACCCCAGGGGTATCTCAGCCCCAAGGGGTTACTCCCATGGCAAATCACTCTATCAACAAGTTAAGTGTCCACTCTGTGTCAGTCACTGTTCTAGGTTCTAGGGGTACAAAGACAAAGTCCCTGCTCCCTGTGAGCTTACATTCTCTCAGGAGAGATAAGTACCTATCTAAGTATTTTCAAAATAAATACATAAATACAAGGTCAGTCAGTCAAAGAGCATTTATTAATCACCTATTAAGAGTCATGCATTGTGTTAAATGCTGCCAGTAATAGGTTATGAGGGGAAGTACTAACCATGATGCTTGAGTTGAGCTCTGAAGGAATCTAAGGCTTCTAAGAGATGGAATACGGAGGGAATATATTTCAGGTATGAGGAATGACCAAGGCAAATGCAATGGAGATAGAGAAATAACAAGAAAATCAGTTTGGCTGGATCATAGATTATGAAGGAGAAAAATCAATAAGGCCTAGAAGTAGATTGGAGTCAACTGGATAAAGAATTTTAGGAAGGATAAGCCACCGGAGGGGCTTTAAGTAATGGGATGACATGGTCAGACTTGGACCTCAGTAAAATCACTTTGGCAGCTATGGGAGAGATGGAATGGAAAGAAGAGGGACTCGAGGCAGGGAAACCAATTAGGACATTATTGATGAGCCTATTGCCCAGATACTGATAATTTCTCAACCAACACTTGCCTCAGGTGGAAAAAAATTGCTATTGTATTTATCCTCATTGCCAAAAATTTTCCAAGACCTGCAGGCTCCCATGCCATATTGTTACAAATATTTAAGGCTGCAAGGAAAAAAGTATTTGAGGTAGAACAAGGAGGTAGAACTTCACTCCATTCATTTCACATACAAGTCAGTCTTATCCTGGCTACAGTGCAGTTACCTTTTTTTACATTTAATTTTTAGTTGACTTTTTTTCAATTACATATACACAACAATTTTTAATATTTTTTTAATTTTAAGTTCCAAATTCTCTCCCCCTTTCCTTCCCTGCACTCATACTTAAGAAGGCAAGCAATTTGATATAGATTTATACATGCTCAATCATGCAAAACATTTTGATATTAACCATGTAGCAAAAGAAAAAGCAGATCTAAATAAATAAGAATAATAAAGTTTAAAAAGATGCTTTAATCTGCATTCAGGCTCCATGAGTTCTTTCTCTTGAGGTGGATAGCATTTTTCATCATGTCTTTCATAATTATCTTGAATCATTGCATTTCTGAAAATGTTCTCCTGGCTCTGCTCATTTCATTTTGAATTCGTTCATATAAGTCTTCTCAGATTTTTCTGAAGCCATCTTACTTGTCATTTCTTACAGCACAATAGTATTCAATCATAATCATAAATCACAACTTGTTCAGTCTTTCCCCAATGGATGAGCACTTCCCACCCCCCCCACAAAAGGAGCTACTATAAACATTTTTGTACATATAGGTCCCTTTTCTTTGATCCCTTTAGAGTGTAGACTTACTATATTATTGCTGGCTTAAAGGATATGAGCAGTTTTATAACCCTTTGGGCATGGTTGGATCAGTTTATAACAACACTAAGAGCAAATCAGTGTCTCTATTTTATCATATCCACTTCAACATTCATCATTTTCTTTTTTTTTTTTGCATAGAGCAATTACTTTGCAATCCATAGCTCCAGTGTTTGTAATGCACTCAAGACATCACCTGTGGCCCCCAAATGGAGAAAATATGGCCAAATCCATCCCTAAATATCAGATATGTGGAAATATCCTATGGGGACATAGTAGATTGTTGTTGCTCATTCTCTTCAGTCATATTCTACACTTCGGGACCCTATTTGGAGTTTTCTTGGCGAAGGTATTGGAGGGGTTTGCCATTTTCTTCTCCAGTTCACTTTACGGATGAGCAAACTGAGGAAAAAAGGATTAAGTGACTTGCCCAGTGTCACACAGCTGATAAGTGTCTAAGGCCAGATTTGAACCCAGGAAGATAAGTCTTCCTGATTCTAGGTCAGGCACTCTATACTCTACACCACCTAGCTGCACTAGTAGCATTAATTAATAAATGACCAGTATTAGCCTCTGGAAAAGAAATCCCATATCTAGGCTTAACTATGGCCCCTCCCCCTTCCCTTTCTACTTTATACTAGTCTCTCTGTCTCTCTCTGTGTCAGATAGAGAGAGAGAGAGAGAGAGAGAGAGAGAGAGAGAGAGAGAGAGAGTTGTGTGTATGTACTGTGTTTATGTGTATGTAGGTATGTATATATCTATAATCACATGTATGTTTTACATATATATATGTGTGTATCCATGTATTGTAGACATACACATATAAAAAGGACATTCCCTGGAATTCCAGTATATACATACATTTTGCATATGCTTCACATGTATATATACATATAAATGATTATGTGTATATATGTACATGCATATATCATACCAACATCACTCTGAAAATCTATAAACACCATGGGACTGGTAGTGCTATACAATTACCGGGAGTGAGGATTGCTGCCTCTAGTGTCCTTATGAGAAACAGTAATCTGCAGTGAGACAATCAACTCTTCTACTTCCTGTGGTCAGTTTCAGTAAGAGAAAACAAGCTTCTAGGATGGGGAAGAATTTAAATTGTAGGCTTTTAACTAACCACTGGTGTAACTGGAAGAATTTTTTTTTTTAATGATTCTGTGTGTGGAAGCAGCATGGCTATTGCTGTGAGTATGAATTCCTCCCAGTCCTTCCTATTTTCAGGGGACAGTGGCTTATATCCTCCCAGTCCGAGAATCATTGACACTTGTTGATCTTAAGGGATCTCTGAGATTACCTAGCCCAGCATAACTAGGACAGAAACTCTCTCACCCACCCATCAGGATGCACTATGCTCAAAGACTTCCAAATGACAGGAAACTCACTACCTTAGCAGGCAGCACATTTCACTTTGGAATAGCAATATTTCTTAAGAAATTTTCCTTTCAGTCTAGTTAAAATCTGCAACATCTTTCTACAACTTCTACCTACTGCTCCAATTTGTGACTCCTGAGACAACACAAAAAAGTCTAATGTCTCTTCAAGGTGTTAGTGCTACAAATGCTTGAAGATGGTTATCATCTTCATCCTCTCACTCCCACCTCAAAGCCTTCCCTTCTGTAGGCTAAACAGTCTTATTCCTTTCAACTGATCCTCTCAGGATCTCCCCCAATCAAACAGCATCCTGATTAAACCTCCTCTCAATATGCTCCAACCTGTCATTGTCTTTCCTGAGATGTGGCACCCAGAACTAAACAAAACACTCCTAAGACACTGTAACATTGCCATGTGACCTAATATGACTTTTTTTTCACATTTATTTATTTTATTTTTAATTAATGGAATAAAATAAGCATTTCTATAACATAGCATAATAAAAAAGAAGATTGCAAAGAAACTGCTAATTTATTATGTACATACAACTTGCTATTCATTTCAAATACGTAATAAAGTTATCATATAAATTTCTTTTTCTTTCCTTTTTTTTTCTTTCCTCCCCTTTTCCTCCCCCTAGAAATTTTGGTTTTTCTGGATGCTGTATTGAGCTACTTACTGACTCCTATTAAACCCAGGTGTTTTCTGCAGAAGCTATTGTTATCTTCATGCAGCTGATTTTTAGTACATAGGTGAATGTAATGTAATGCTCAGATTAAATTTTATTTATGGTCACAACTTGTCTTTGGGATGAGTAAAGACTGGATAAATTGTCCTGGACTAGAAATTACTAATATGCTCAGAAACAAAAGGAAAACAATAAAACAATAAAAGTATGTGTGTCTCAGAAGACTTGAGAAAAACTGGCTAAAGAACAGCAGTGACCAAATCCATTCCCTTCCTCTTCCAAAGCAAAGCCATCTGCCCCAATACATGCTCTCAGGTATGGCATGAGGAGGTCTTCCATCTTTTCTGAGCAGGGGGTCTTGAAATCCTAATTATGTCAACAGTACATGTGGCTATAGTTTCTCTAGATTCCCTGCTCCAGATAACCAAGAAAAAACTGTTCACATTAGAAAATTTTCATGTCACTTTCACTCTTCTCATCTGTCAAATCAAGTGACTGCACCAAGCACCATTCTTACTTTCTGTGAAAATAAAATATGAATATATTTTTCTGGTATTGAACCAGAGCATTCTTTCTAGCTAGTCATATCAATTCATTTTTGACCTCTTCGTTGTGAAATATCCTGCCCATGAGTCTTTTAAGACTCAGCAAGCATTCATTTCTAAATTATTTAAGCACTTGGTATGTGCCACTGGGATAAGAACTGGATGGCTAAACACAAAAGGACAATACCAATATAATTTCTCCTATTAATGACCTTGTGTTGTCTTTGTGGCAACCTTAATGGATAGGGAAAGTTGTTTAGAGTTGACTGTAATCCCTGTTACTGGGGAAACTGAGGCTGGAGGATCACTTGAGCTACAGAATTCTGAGGAATAACCAAAAGGTCCTGTTTTGCCACTAGTATGGAGAACCACAAGAGCAGTCAGGCTGCTAAAGAGGAATAAACTAGCCCAAATTAGAAACAGAGAAGGTCAAAGCTTCCAGGCCAATCAGGGGTGACCACTGTACTTCCACTCAGGATGACATAGGGCAACCCTAAGGATGGGAAGAGGGAGAGGGGAAGGAAGAGAAGGGGAGAAGATGGGAGGGAAGATATATACAAAGCAATTTCTGTTTCCTTGTGTTTCTATCACCAGCACCCAGCTCAGTGCATGCCATATAATAAGTGCTTAATAAATGTTTATTGAGTAGTTGGTTGATTGATCACATTAGAGGAAAGGCATTGGCAATTAAGGGGATTGGGAGAAGCTTCCTATAAGAACTGACACTTGCTTTAAACTTTGGAGAAACAAGAGAACCCCACTCCCAACCTCTTTAACCAAAAGAATGATAATAGACCAGTACACCATTCCATGAATTCAAGATGTCTGAGATTTCTTCTGTTAAGAAACCAGTGGATCTCTATATTAGACTTGCAAGATGTGAATTCTAAGGTCCTGTTCTAAATACCACATGACCATGAAGCTATGATGCTCCCTAATGATGGAGTGAACTCTGTTTGTATCACCCAAAGCAGATAATATCACCAAGAGAGAGTATAGAGGCACTAGAGGGTACCCAGGTTGGAATCTTGTGATGAACTTATGCAAGGGGGTTAGGACACAGAAAAAAGGTGATGATCCCACAAGGAATACTTAGAAATCTCCATCAGCATATGACTGTGATAAAATAATCTGGAAAGACTTGCATGGACTCATGCAAAGTGAAATGAGCAGAACCAGCAGAACTTCATACACAGTAACAATAATATTGTAAGATAATGAATGGCTTTGCTATTCCCAGCAATATAATATTCCAAAACAACTCTGAAAGACTTATGATGAAAAATGCTATCTATCCCCAGAGAAAGAACTGATGGAGTCTGAATAGACTGAAGAACGCTTTTTAAATTTATTATTCTTGAATTTTTTGGTCTATGTTTTCTTTCTCAATATGACTAATATGGAAGTATGTTTTGCATAACTACACATGTATCAAATTACTTCCCTTCTTAATGAGGGGAGTGAGGAGGGAAGGAGAGAATTTGGAACTCAAAATCTTAAAAATGAATGTTAAAAAATATTTTTACATGTAATTGGGGAAAAATAAAGTAAAAATTTAAAAATACTAAAAGTAAAAAATTGTCCACCAACCATCAAACAGGTACAACTCTGAAAGTCACATGAAGCAAGATGTTCATTAAAGTCATGTGATAAGGCTACCAAGTGACAAAGCAAGAGAGTACAGGGACATAAGAATTAGTTATCCAGTAATATCCTCCCTAAATTGTAGCACCATTCTTGATATCATCCAAGTCAATGAGTCACCCTAGCACCCTTTTGGGCATTCTCATTCACAATGCTTTACAACTCTACACATTTTTTCTTTGTTTTCATGGTAGGCAACATATTCTATTTTAAAGTCATTTCAAATACACTTGCTGTGCAAGTATGTTGTGTTGTTAAAGAGTCCAATTTTTCAGAGATTGATTATCTATCCTGTGGATTAACTAGGCTCTTTGATTGCTTTTTTCCCTTTTTTGCTACTTTCCTCTGTCTTTTTACTGATCATTAGCAGGAGGAGAATGGTCAAGGCAAAAGAAGTGAAAATCAGAACTGTCAACTTTGCTTCTTGTCAGGCACCTCTGATAAGAAGAAGAGTTGGAACTATTGATAAAATGATATCTTTGATTCATCCTGGGATTTCACTAATTCATTCACTCCTGTCTCAGTTGGCATAGGTCACTCTTGTGGGTTCCCTCATCCCATTTGCTTCCATAGAGTCCACTGAAAATAGCTGAGAAACATTAAGAGACTCTTTTGTTCCCAAGGAGGACTTTGAGGTAGAGTCTAGGTTCAAGACCAACAAACAGAATGTTAACAAGTCATGTAGCTAGTACCAATAGTACTTAGTAGTAGTTTGCTGACCTTTTTTAGTGCTTTGTAATTTGATTTGATGGCTATTTCTCTTCTTTTCTGGCAATGGGTTTAGAACCTGTTAGGAAGAGATGTGATACACAATTATAATCACAACATAAGATATTGAAAAGTCAGCGAGGGGAGGCATCAGCTTCCTATTCCTGGTACATCTTGCCAGGTATAGTCCTACGGTACCCTTCAACTATTTTCCTGAAAATGAAAGGAGATAATGTTTTCCTTCACCTTGTCATGAAAAGGCTACAATGTCTAAACTGATCCTAAGGGACCAGAAATCACTAAGATTTTAGTCTCCCTATCCTTGTCTCCAAGGTAAGACAAGGGAGACAAAATGAAAGATAGAAAAAGACAGAGCAAGAAAGGAAATATCTCTTCCAGTAGAGCTTCCTGGATTTCTCAGAAAGATCACTAAAATCTCTTCCAAGAACAGGAAATTTAAGGAAAACTAAAGCCCTTATGAAAGTATGTGGGTGCTATTAGAGTTGAAAATATATGTGTAGCCTTCAAAGTAAACCCTGAAAGTGTTGGCATAAAACTGTGAATGAATGAATAATATTTTAGTATTTACAGTATGCCAGACACTGATCTAAAATATGGGAATGTAAATGCAAGCAAGCAAAACAATCTTTGACCTCAAGGAACTTACATTGCTAAAAGAGGAAGAAAATAAATACACTTAGGGTAGTGGTGGTCAGGGAAAGCCGGGGTGAAGTATTCATTAAGCTTTTACTATGTGCCAGGCATTGTAAAAAGGGCTTTACAAATATTTTCTCATTTGATCCTTATGACAGTTCTATGAGATGGGTATTCTTATTCCCCATTGAGAAAACTGAGGCAAGCAAAGTTTAAATGACTTGTCCATGGTTACACAGCTAGTACTTGAGGTCGGATTCGAACTCAAGACTTTCTGACTTCAGATTCACTGAACATAGGTGGCCACCTCCAATGAGAAGTGTTATATTATATATAGGAAAGCTATGAAATTGGTGATTGCAGTCACAGGGCAATGTTGTCATTTCTGCTTCACAAAATCTCTAATATATATCCACTTTTTATCCAATTCCCGTAGATATCACCTTGATGCAAACCCTCATCACTTCATATCTCGACTTTTGCAATAGCCTTCTGATTGGTCTCCTTGCCTCAAGCCTCTCCCCACCCCTCCACCTTCCCCTCAGCTGCTAAAGTGATTTTCCTAATGTTCAAATCTGATGATGTCAATTCCCCTCTCTCCACTCAATAAATTCCAGTGGTTCCCTTATATTCAGAAACAACTGTAAAAGTCTTTGCTGAATCTTTAAAACCCTTCACACTCTGGTCCCTTTTCTAGTCTTCTTGTACTTGACCGTCTTCCATGTAGTTTACAAATCCAATGGCATCCTCCCTCCTTGCTGCTCTTACACAATGTACTCCATCTCCTGACTCCTTGCTTTGTCACTCACTGGCTGTTCCTCAGGCCTGGAATTCTTTCCTTCTCACCTCTGCCTGTTGGCTTTCCTGTTTTCCTCTGTCACATTTTATCCTACCTTTTATGAAGTCTTTTCCTGACTTCACTCCCACCAGCTGCTAATGTCTTCCTTCTGAGATGATCTCCCGTCTATAATGTATATAGCTTGTATGTGTAGTTATTTACATGTTGTCTCTCCATTGAGATAAGAGTTCCCTGCCTTTCATTGTATTCATAGTTCTTTGCACAGTACCTGGACCCCTTAGTACTTAATAAATGCTTACTGATTGGAATGTTCTCTCCCGGGATGTCCATGTTAAGTTGATGACTGTTCTCAAAGCCAGAATTAGGAAATTAGGGACCAGACAGAAGAGTATGTATGTGAAGATGACCAGGAAGTTGCATGGTATGTCTAGGTTCTGGAGAAGAAAAAGTAGGTATTTACCAATCAGATTCCCAAGGCCCTTGACTAGGAACTTAAGTTCTAGGTAGGAGGGACAGGAAGCTGGAATGCAGGAGCATGACAGTTTAAACATGATCTATAGTTGTGTGGTGGGTGTGAATCCTTGACAAGCAGATAAAGTAAATGTCTACCATGTAAGGCTACATTAGGTATTTGACATCAATGACATAATTTCTAGCTGTTGTTCCCTATCTCCCTGTTTTCCCCACATCTACATATGTACTTTAAGACTGCTGAAGCATGTCCTGATGAATGTTTTATTTGGGGAGAAAATGGAAAAAGAGGAAGGTAGGGTAAATCAATTAAAAACAAGCATAATAACATTCTGCAGTGATTAACTATGATAGACATAGCTCTTCTCAGCAATATGACTATTCAAGACAATTCCAAAAAACTCTTGATGGAAAATGGTGTACACATCCTGGGAAAGAAATGAAGAACTGTGAATACAGATTGAAGCATACTATTTTCACTTTCTTTTTTTTCCCTTTTGTTCTGTTTCTTTTTTCACAACATGACTAATTTGGAAATATGTTAACATGATTTTACCTGTATAGCTTTCATCAAATTGCTTATGGTCTTGGAGAGAAGGGAGGGTACAGAGGGAGGTTGAAAATTTTGGAGCTCAAAAATCTTATAAAAAAATAAATGTTGAAAAAAACTATCTTTACATGTAATTGTGCCAGACCTAGAGGCCTGTGGGCTACCCGAGTCTTTCTTACCTCACCTCCCGAGGTCTTCGGCTGGCCACGCCAGGTGCGCATATGAGAGAAAGGACGTTCCAGAGTCGAACAAGGGTTGAGCTTTATTTCAGGGTCTCGGTTACAAGTGCAGGGGATTCTTCCTTAGGAGGGAGAGAGAGAAGGATCTCCCAAGGAGGCAAAGATCTTACAATAAGAGATTGGAAGTAGAAGTATAAGTGGGGAGAGAGGGGGAGGGGAGAGAAGAAAGAGGGAAAGCGGAGCCTTGTTGTTCTGTCTGCTCCACGCCCCTCCGCCCAAGAGAGCTTTCAGGCTTTCCTGATCCTACTTAAACCCTTCAGCAACATAGTTTGCATCTGAATACCGTGCTGTTAGATAACAATAGTGTGCCCAGATCCGGGACTATCTCGAGGGCGGGGAGAGCTCTCTCCCATCACGTTTCTCACGGGAAGAGGCGGAAATACACGAGATAGCTCGGTTCACCTTGATTCCCAGCCGTTTCCTGGAGGGTCTCGTGAGAACTCTAAGATTTAGAAGTCCCCACCTTTACCCGCCCGAGACTGTCCACATGGAATTGAGCTTCCAACCCTAGCATAATTGGAAAAATAAAAATATTATTTACATTTTAAAAAATTTAAATTGAATTAGGGAACACTAATAATTAAAGTTATTTGCTTTTGAGAATAGATATTCCACATGAAAAATCTTTATAACCACACTAGAAAAAAATTGTCCTACATTAAATTCTTTTTTAAATTTATAAATTTATTTATTTTTAGTTTTCAACATTAGCTTCCATAATTTTCAAATTTTCTCCCCATCTCCCAAGATGGCATGCAATCTGATATAGGCTGTACACATAAATTTCTATTAAACACATTTTCCCATAGTCATATTGCATATAAGACTTATAATGAATGCGAGAAACCATGAGAAAGAAGGAAACCAAAAAAAGAAGATAGTCTGCTTCACTCTGCATCCTGACTCCATAGATCTTTCTCTGGATGTGGATGACATTTTCCATTACAAGTCCTTTGGAATTGTTTTAGGTCCTTGCATTGCTGAGAAGGGCTAACTCTATCAAAATTAGTCTTTGCATACTGTGGCTGTTACTGTGTACAGTATTCTCCTGATTCTGCTCACTTCACTTAGCACCAGTTCATATTAGTCTTTCCAGGTTTTTCTGAAGTCTGCCTGTTCATCATTTCTTACAGCACAATAGTATTCCATTATATTCATATGCCACAACTTGTTCAGCTATTCGCCGATCGATGGGCATCCCTTAAAATTTCCAGTTCTTGGCCACCAGAAGAAGAGCTGCTATAAATATTTTTGTACACATGGGTCATTTTCCCATTTTTATGATCTCTTTGGAATACAGCCCTAGAAGTGGTATTGCTGGGTCAAAGGGTATGCACATTTTTATAGCCTTTGGGCATAGTTCCAAATTGCTCTCCAAAATGGTTGGATCAGCTCAAAACTCCACCAACAACGAATTACTGTTCCAACTTAGCCACATCTTCTCCAACATTTGTAATTTTCCCTTTTTATTATGTTAGCCAATCTGATAGATGTGACATGGTATGCCAGAGTTCTGCTTTGCGTCTCACTAATCTGTCTTATATATTCTGAAAGAACATTGATTCTATTTCAACTAGACCTGTGCATGCTTTCATTCATTTAGGAAGATTCCTGTGAAAAACTTCCTCCAATAATGCAAACTAGCACCTTCTCTGAGGTTTTTAATCTTGCACAGTTGTTTGAGGCATAAGAGGTTAAGTGACTTACCCAGGATCAAATAATCAGTGTAGGACAGAGAGGAGATTTGAACTCAGGACTTTTTGCCTCTCTACCCTACTCTCTGCTGTACTATCTTTCACAGCAAAGACACTAGCAGTTATGAATCAGTGATATTAAATAATAAATCACTTAAAATTCTGAAAAAAGTAAGCATACATACTCCAATGGATCTCTGTTCTTATCTATATGGATGCTCCCTTAAGAATAAAAATAATTATTATTATCATAATAACAATTATCATTCTTAGTATAGCTAACACATATATATTACTTACTATATGTCAGTAACTATGCAAATACTTTACAATTATTTCATTTGATCCTCACAACAACCCTGGGAGATAGGTGCTATTGTTATCCTTCTTTTACAGATGAGAAAACTGGGGAAACAGTTAAATGATTTGCCCAAAGTCACACAACTAGCAAGTGTCTGAGGCTGGATTTAATTCAGTTCTTCCTGACTTTAGGCCCAGAAATCCATCCACTGCATCACCTAGCTACCTATGGGGAAACTACTTTTTTTCTTGACATTGTAAACGAGTTCTGGAGTTCCAGAACCTATTTCTATCTTATCAGACTTTTAATCCACTGTTGTGACTTCCAAGAGCCACTATCTTTTGCTCTTTTTTCACTTTGAAATATTTTCTATTCCAATCATTTGTAGGATTCAAATAAGTTGGATTGTAGGTACCTATGCATCAGGTTTTTGTTTTCATACAGAATCATCGGAGATAGTCAACGTGGAAGGCCAACCTGAATGGCTAGCACAAAACATCCTAATAAAGACAGCATCCTCTGATTGTCTTTAGATGGTCAATGTTCTTATTTGTCTTTTGAAATACCATCACTTGAGCTGGATTTCTTTCTTATAGTCAGTCACCTTACATACATTTGATTTCTACAAAAGTTAAAACCACTTACTTAAGTTTAAACCTCAGTGTATTTCTCTTTGAGTTGTCATCATCATTTTGTTTTTAAGAAAATTTAAAATTTTTGAAGGCCCTAAAAATGCTTTTGCTATTAATATTTTTTATAAATTCATTGAGTGGACCACCTGTTCTGTTCCCATTAGGAGGACATATTTGAAAGTCAGAAAACAGGCAAGCTTAAAGATAAATTCTAAGTTGATTTGTTGAAGGGAATGTCCCCATGGATGAAATTAGAAATCCATTGAGAGTGAGAGTTTGCAACATCGAAATATTTCTTTTCACTGAAGGACTCCTTTGATTCTATCCACCAAGTTGGTGAATGTCTTTGTTTGGAAGGCGTGAAAGGTGAACAAATGATGACCTGTATTGATCCCATCCATGTATGCATATTGTTATTTGTTTACACATTTGTTCTTTTAGTAGGTGCTGAACATAGAAAATGAATTAAGTTCTGGATAGGAATAAAGGGGGTGAAAGGAGGCAGGGTAATTCAGGAGGCTTGCCAAACTGGGCTTCTCTGTGAAATGGTGGCCTTGGGAAACACCAGCTTTATCATCACTTGGAATAAAGAGGAAGTTCATAATGCATTCAGAGCCCCACCTCTCTTGGATTTAGCCTTCTCCCTCACTCAGCCTGGATCTCTGCAGCAGGAGCACATCCAATGAAATTATAAAATGAAGCCTGATACTACAGCATGACTTGTAGCCACTGATGTTTGGGGTCCCCAAAAATGTTTCTGTGGAGGCACAAAAGACCCTGCAGGAGGAAGGGCTAAAGAAAGACTTTTGCTGCAGCAATGAAAGGAAAATAATTAAAGGTAAACTTTGCAGAAGAGGTTTAAGGTAAGGTTATATTGTATTTCTCCCAGCAAGTCAGCACAGTGACTCAGGGATTAAAATGACTTTATAACCAACTCATTAAATCATTCTAGAAGGGTTTGGCCCTTAAAAAGGATCTATTTTGTGGAAGTAGAAAATTCATTCATTAGGAATACAGTGACATAATATTTCGATGTCATCCTGCACTGGTAACTGGAATGGAAATGGGATGGGCAAGGATATGCTTGCTTGTGGGAAGTAGGGGTAGAGGTGGGAGTGGGGATGAGGGAAGGAGAGCATAAAGATATTTGGTTACTCTGCTATTGATATTGTCCCTTCCTGGATTTTGTCATCTTGAGATTACTTCAAAATCATTTTAGGGTTTGTTCTTACTTTCTTAGTGGCAGATTGGGAGACCTTGGAGATCCAGGGTACTATGAATTTCATTCTACCTGCCTGATGGATTTTAATTAAATAACTAGAGATGAGGGTGGCATGATATTGAGAATGAAAGAGAGAATTTCACTGCAATATATAGGAATATTTGATTTCAAGTTAAATAACTTAGTTTATTCATTTAAATTATAGAATTAAAGTCATGTTGAAGTACCTACTGGAAATATTTCAGAGGAGAACACCAAGGACTGCAAATGAAGACAATGTAATTGACATGCTTTAAGAAATGTTCTCATTATCAAATTAATAATATTTGATGATTGATGCTTATTCCTAAAGTTCTTAATAAGAAAGTGTAATTGTGAGCAAAGATCACTGGAGCAGACTGTTTTTGAGAAACTTCATGAAACTTCTCCAAATTTCCTATGCACATTTGTCAGTCTCCCAAGGGTTAGCTTGCTACAGATGGCATGACCATGGCCCTTAGTTTATGCAAAAATCACAGCGACATGAACTGTTAGAGCCAGAAGGCTCTAGAGAGAATCTAATCTAATCTCTTCTTTAGACAACAGAGGAAATTCTGGTCCAAGAAAAGTTAAGCAACTTACCCAAGGTGACACAGTTAGTTAATGGCAGAGACAAGTAGAAACCAGGCTGTTTAAATACACAATTTGTTCAGTCCAAAACAGCATGGGCTGGATTCCAAC
Organism: Notamacropus eugenii; assembly: GCF_028372415.1. Taxonomy (NCBI): domain Eukaryota; kingdom Metazoa; phylum Chordata; class Mammalia; order Diprotodontia; family Macropodidae; genus Notamacropus; species Notamacropus eugenii. The sequence continues at coordinate 378,693,946 of NC_092876.1, read as the reverse complement.
AAGTTCTGTTCTTTTCTGCTTTGCCCCCAAGGGAACAAAGAATACTCCTGGTGGTCTCAGAAATAACTTGCCCCTTTTGTGATTCCCTACTTCTGCATCCTTCTTGGTCTGCTTCACCTCCTTGACAAAAACACACACACTTGTGTCCCTGCTCTTGCATTACCTCTCCAAAAACACCATCTTTCAATTCACACAAACCACAATTCTACCATGACCCATATCTCTGTTTGTTTTTACCTAGTAACAGACATACAAGGGAATTCCTTGGGAGGGAGAGGGAGTTAAGATGGACAATTAGGCAAGAAACCTATTATTTAAATAGTATATTATTTTAATTCAATTCCATTTAGTTGAGGAGGGTCTCTTTTACAGTTGCTTCCTTCAACAATCATTTATTAAGCACCTGCTGTATTCAAAGGATGGGGCAAAGAAAAAAGGAGAAAATAGGATACAAAATGGAGATAAAAAATGTGACCATGTCTTTGGAGAGCTTACAATCTAATAGAGTGATCTAGCCTGCAAAGAAAAGAAAACTGCAATACAAAACAATACTTGATCACTAGGTCATCAAGAGCTTCATCAAAGGGGATCAGGGAGACCTTCCTGGAGATTCAAGGGGATGTAGGGAGGAAAGGTGAGAATTTTAGTTGACTTTAAAAATGGATAAAAATTCAACATGTGAAAGAGAAAAGTACTTCCCAGGGTCACACAGCTAGTAAGTATCTGAGACCAGGGCCTCCTGACTCAAGGCCTGGTGTTCTATCCATTTTGCCAACTAACTGCCTCATATTTCCAAGTACTCTACTATATCTATTTTATCACCTAACTGCCTTATAGAAAGCTATACGAGTAAGGTAGGGGGAAAGAAAAATACATGTAGGGGACAGCAAATGATCTAGTTTGACTGGATCATTGGATAGGTGGAAAAGAACATTATAAAATAAGAGTGGGCAGAGCACTGGATAGAGTGCCAGTCTTGCAGTCAGGAAGACTCATCTTCCCAAGCTTGAATCTGGCCTCAGTCATTTATTGAGTGTGTGACCCTGGATAGGTCACTTAACTTTGTTTGCCTGAATTCTTCACCTGTAAAATGTGCTGGAAAATGAAATGGCAAACCACTCTAGTATCTCTGCCAAGCTAACCCCAAAATGGGATCACAAAGAAAGACAATTGAACAAGAAGATTGTAGATGACAGATTATGAAAGGTATTGAATGCCAGGTTAGGTAGTTAGGCAGTTTTGTTTTGTTTTTACAGAAATTGTGTGTGTGTGTGTGTGTGTGTGTGTGTGTGTGTGTGTGTGTGAGAGAGAGAGAGAGAGAGACAGAGACAGAGACAGAGAGACAGAGAGAATGAGAAAGAGACAATATTGAACTTAGAAATCATATTTACGATTCTCAATTCACCAAATCCAGATGTGAATCCCTATATTGTCTAATTATCTCTCCCCTGAAAAAAATGAAAAAAAAACCTTAGTTCTTAGAGATACTGTACTTTGCCACTTTATCCTCATAATTAGATTCAACATTACATGTAACCCATTCTAATAATAATGCCTGAAACTCATGCTGGTCCTCTCTTTCTGCTGTCCAGCAGCTGTGGTTCTGAAAATAAGCCGCATTATAGAAAGGGATTGAAGAGACCAGTTTCATTCTCACTGTTCTTTCACTTGTTCCTCATTCTCCCCTGAATTTCTATTCCATTCCTGTTTCCCACTGCTCCATTGATTTCCCCCCAGCAATATGTCAGTAGGACACAACAGCAGCACAGCCAGAAGAGCATGCAGGCACGACAACAAAGCAGTTAGTGTTACAAATGTGATTTGTGGTGGGTTGTCTAAGGAAGCAGTCCTTGCATACAGATCATCTTTTCTTCACACAGCTAAGCAATAAATCATAACACCAGGTAATTAACTGCAATCTGAGGAAAAGTAAGCTTGATCCTGCTCCACAAAGTTGCAACTAGCCTTTCTCTAGTTAACAAATGAGAGAGATAGGAAGGCAGGAAAAGTCAGAGAGACAAAGATGTGGAGGAAGATAGAAACAGAGATAGTCAGAGATAGAGACATGGAAAGAGACAGAAGAAAAAGAAGAGAGAGAGTGAAAAAGAATGAATTGCAACCAGTGATGTAACAATAATAACTGTTATAATAGATGGTTTGCTATTTGGGGGCAATTAAACCATTGCATCATTCAGTTACTAACTACCAATGTACTCCCTTTGCTACCAAAGCACTCCATTTAGCCTGAAATCTTCCCCAATAGTTTCCTCTCTATAATGTTTATGGACCCAGTATATTAGGCACTGCTGCTGCTCACTGAATGAGCTGGCACAATGTAGTAGGTGATGTACACCAAGGCATGATTTTCAGCATTCTGCTCTTACATAAAGTGCCATAAAGGATTTTTCAAAATGATGTTGACCCTTATAAGATAATTAGTTTCCCAAGTAGCTGAGATAATTTCAGACATCTTTCTTCCCTTTACCCCTCCATCTCATTGTGAAAAACTACCCAGACTAATACTGCAGAAATGGAGAAATTTTTAAAACAGAAAAGAAAATTGAAAACACAGAAGGGGAGAAAGAGAAATCAATTTTCCTAACAGGGAAAAGGTACAAAGAATAGATTGAGCTGAAGGTTTTAAAACTGTTCCCTACTCAACAGAGCATTATTTTAGTGCACAACTGCATGGTGAAGCAGGTAGTACTTCCAAATATGAACTGCATGGGAAGTTTTAAACCAGGTTGTTTGTTACACTTGGGATGCACTTTGATTTTAGCTGTCACTGCAGATTCAAAGCTTGTTTTGCAACTTTCTGATCTGTTCTGCCCTGGGATTCCAATGAATACTTACCAATGGATCACAGCATCTTATGTCCAAAGAAAACTATGGGAGCCTTTAGAGTCCTCGTTTTCTGTATTTCATAAATGTTTATTTTTCCTCTTTTACAGAAACTGCAAAGAATCGATCCTCCTCACTGTTATTCAACCTTACCCTGTGAGTGTGCCGTGAGTAAATAGTCCCCACCCCCACATACTTTTAGGCTTCCATTTTCTTGGCATTTTCATAGCTGTCTTTAAAGAAAATATTGCCAACATGTGGCAACATGGGGGGAAGTGATTTGTATTTGTTTTTATTTCAATATACACATAGAATTTCAAAAGTGTAGGAAAGTCCCAGCATGAAAACTCTTCCAAGGGTATGGATTAACAACTCCTCTGTAGCATAGTCTTGGAGAGTCATAGAGAATTGCCTAGAGCATTTACCCATGGCCATACAGCTATTATTGACCAAAGGTAAGACTTGAACCCAAGTCCCACTCTAAAGTTAAATTTCCCTCAGATATGCCAAACTTCTTCTCCACATGCCTTCCCTCTATTAGCTAGAAGAGTTATGGAGATTCTCTTTCAATATATATCCCATTTGAAGATATGTAGTTTTGATGAGTAGGAGGAAACTAGGTGGTGCAATGGATAGAGCACCAGGCCTTGTGTTCAAATCTAGGCTCAGATTCTTACTAACTGTGTGACTTTGGAAGAGTCACTTAACCTTGTTTGTTTCAGTTATCTAATCTGTAAAATCAGTGAGAGAAGGAAATGGCAAACCACTCCAAATCCCAAATTGGGTCACAAAGAGTCAGACATGACTGAAATGACTGAACAGAAACCATAAGTATATGCCAAATAAATATGAAGGAAATAAATACAAGGCAATTTCCTACAAGATAATTAGGGAGGGAAAGCACTTGCATTGAGGAAAAAAGGAAAGCTTCATGTAGAAAGTAGTGCTTGCACTGGATCTTGAAGGAAGACAGGGATTCTACAAGGCAGAGGTGGGAGGGAATGCATTCCAGGCATGAGGCAGGTCAGTGAACTGTTATGTGTGAACAATAGCTAGATCAGTTTGGCTGGATTATACAGTATAGGAAATAGGAGTAATATATGAGCATATAGAAAAAAAGCTGGAAAGTTAGATTGAGAACAGGTTTAAATAAATGCATTTCATACTTAAATATCTTAATAAATAAGTAAAGAAAGAAAAGAGAAAGAAAGAAGGAAAGAGGGAAGGAAGGAAAAGAAGGATAGAGAGAAGGAAGGAGGCAGAGAGGGAGGAAAGGAGGAAGGAAGGAAGGAGGGGAGGAAGGAAGGAAGGAAGGAAGGAAGGAAGGAAGGAAGGAAGGAAGGAAGGAAGGAAGGAAGGAAGGAAGGAAGGAAAGGAAGGAAGGAAGGAACGAAGGAACAAAGGAAGGAAATTGTTAAGGTACTTTAAAAGCAAAACAGGAATTTATATTTTATCCTAGAAACAATAGCTACTATAATTTATTGAGTACAGGAGTTACATGGTCAAAGCTATTTTACTTTGACAGCTATGTGGAGGATGGACTAGAGTGGGGAGAGACCTGAGTCAGAAAAATCATTTAGGAAGCCACTGAAATAATAATAGTGGCTAACACTGATATAGCACTTACTATGTTCCAGGCCCTGTACTAAGTGCTTTACATTTATTCTCTCATTTTATCCTCATTACAATTCTGGGAGGTAGGTGCTATTGTTATCTCCATTTTACAGATGAGGAAACTGAGGCAGGTAGCAGTTAAATGGCATGCTTAGGGTTCTACATCTAGTAAGTGTCTGGGGATGGATTGGAACTCAAATTTTTCTTATTTATTTATTTATTTTTAGAATAGTTTTGTTTATTTATTTTTAGATTTTGGAATTCATTTCCACAAAATTTTGAGTTCCAATTTTTTGTGCCATCTCTCCCATCCCTCCACCCCATAACACCTTGCATTCTGATTACCCCTTCCCTCAATGAGCCCTCCCTTCTATCACACCCCACTCTTCCCTTATCCCCATCCTTCCCTTATCCACATCTCAAATTTTTCTTTGTCCTGGCCTAGTATGCTACCCATTGTACCACCTAGCTGCCTCCTCAGTCTAGGTAAGAGGTAATGAAGGCCTGGACTAAGGTGGTAGCTGTGTGAGTGGAAAGGAGTGTGATGTGAGATATATTGAATAGATAAAAATGGCAAGATTTGACAATTGATGAGATATGTGGGGTGAGGGAGAGTGGTCAATCAAAACTCTCAAGCTTCAAGGTACCAGTGGTCCTAGAGGGCAGGTACTTCCAGTTACTGAGGTGCTGGGAATCAAAGTCTTTCCATCTCTCCTCATGCTCTACATACATGATATCTCCCCTATGTCCTCATTATCTTGAGCTCAGAACACTGATCTGGTGCTGAGTAGGAATTCATTGTGGCTTAGAAGACCCCCAACATCAATTACTTCCTGATCTCAATTTCTGTATAGAACTCTCTACTTCTATACTATATTCAGAGTATCAGTGATGGAAGATGATGCAACTGTCCCCACACTGATTTTCACTCATCACAGGATCCTGGAAGAAAGGACTTCTGGTCAACTGATTCTTCCTCCATCCTAGAAAGGACAAATTCCCAACTCCTACTCAACTATCCATGTGAGCTGCCATCTTCTGAGGCAAAAATGTCTTCTCCTTTCTCTCTCTACCCATAATTTTATCCCTATCCATCTCAATCTTATTCCACCATAGTCTATACCCTTCTCTGCTTTTCCATTCCATGGTGTCCATTGAAACTAGGAGTGTTAAAAAACTCCTTTTTGGACTACATCTCTTACCTTCACATTCTTTCTATTCTTATGTTCACAGAAACACTCACTGCATCCTTGGCTACTATCTCAAGTCTGGATACTCATACCCACCTAAACACTGACTCAGGGGCAAGAGTAAACATATACCTTCCTCACTGTCTCTTCCAGCCCATCCCTTTGCTATCTTTACTTAGCATCTTCTCATCATTTGAAGTTTACTCCATCAGTCTCTATTCCTCTTTCTCTGTCATTCAATTCTTCTATATTACCTGTTCAGGACACTTGTCATAGTCATCCACCTGCCACTGAGACACTCAGTGCCTGGGTCATAGTTCTGCTCTACACCACAATCTCTTCCCTTAAATGCTTGCTCATGTCTCTTCAAACACTGTGGCTTCCCAATTCCTCGTCCTTCTTACCTTCCAAACATCTTCATTCTCTGTTAACCACACACAGAGATGGTTATACTTTAGAACTCAGTATCACTCTTAGTATTGAGCAACTGTTATGATTCTGAATACTAAAATTCCTCTCATTCCACAAATTCTTAATCTTATACCTTTCTCTTTTTTCTCTTAAGGCTATTCATCATCATCATTGTGACTTCAGTCTTTCAATCCCTCTCTGATCTCCCAACCTACTACTTCCTCTCTGGCTTCACTTTCTTCCCCTCACATTCTTGACCCTGTGGTTAACCAGTTTAAACAAAGATTCTCCTCTATCCTTGAATCCTTTGTCCACTTGTCCACTCATGCTTGGCCAAAACAGAACCCAGGATAACTCCTACCATTCTTTCCAGGCTTTATTTCTTTACTTGACTACATGTAGGCAGGCTCATAATGTATGAGTCAGTGTGTGTGTGTGTGTGTGTGTGTGTGTGTGTGTGTGTGTGAGAGACAGAGACAGAGAGAGGAGGTAGTCCACTCCCCTAGTTTTGCTCAGGGCAACACTAACCCTCAGATGGACACAAATACAGTTGAATGTGAGGAAGTCGTGGAGGAAGGGATAGAACAATCAATCATGTGTAAAAGTATAAGACTGATCAAGTGAAAATTTGTGTGTCTGAGAGTATATTTGAGGGATAGCAGTGGGGGCTATTCCATCCTGGAGACTGGAATGTGTAAGTGGGAAAGGGTATGAGAAGGATAGAATGGAGGCCTGGAGAAAGGAGAGTCCCCACTCCTTAATTCTCTGAACCTGGATTTGACCACAATCCTTCCTCCTGAGAGGCAACTGAAGCCTTCTGTCCCAAAGGACAGAAAAGAGCTCCTCTTGGTGGTACTACATGGAAGGAACAGGGTGCTAGTAATCCAGCATCCTATGGGGGAAAGATACAGCATCCTATGGGGGAAAGAGAACTGAATTTAAAAACAGAGAACCTATTTATTATTTATGAGACTTTAGGAAAGTCACTTGATGTATAAGCTTCTGTAACCTATTCTGCAAAATGTGGGAGTTTGATTATCAATGTCAGTCTATGAAGCATTTACCATGTTCTGGGCACTGTGTTAGGCACTGGGGATATAAATATGAAGAATGAAACAATCCCTCTCTTCAAGAAACTTCCATTCCTAATGGGGGGAAAGAAAGTCCTCATATACCTATGTAAAGTCTAATATAAAATAGTTATATACTATTGTTCTTGTTCTTCCTTCATTTTCGAAGAGGACCAATGACATCCCTTGGGTGATCTCTTTATTTGAGCATGAATTAGTAGCTTGTGAAGAAGAGTGCTAGCAGTTGAACTTGTTGTTGTTGTGTTTGTCCTTCATTCTCAAAGAGGACCATGACAGCAAGATGATGATATAAGTTGGAGTTGACTTTGATTTGAGTGAGAGAGGGCTATGCAAAGTCACTTCTCCTGAGTTATCTGGGTCCAGTGGCCCAGTGGCCCATCATAACAACTGGAGATGGCCCAGGATGCAATGGGAGACCCTAGTCCTTCCAGGCTAAGGTCTTATCACATTCTCACTTTGAGTAAGATACACCCATTCAATGAATAGGCTTCTTTAAATTACTCAGGGGATGGCCCCTTTAACAAAAAAAATCAAACTGGGAGGGGAAGACCATCAGAGTTCCTGAGTAAAAGAGAAACAATTACTACTTAGTTATTAGTTAATTATAGGAGTTAGGCAGGGTTCAGAAGAAGTCTTCTTTCAGAAGATGATGCTTGAGCTGCTTCTTGAAGAAACAAAGGGATTCTATGACACAGAGGTGAGGAAGGAGTAAATTCCACTCCTGGAGGATAGCCAGATTAAAAGCATGGAGATGGAGTACCACATGTTAGGAACAGAGAGGATGGTTTAGTTAAAGAACTAAGTTCATGTGGGAGCATAATGTACAGTAAGCCTGGAAAGATAACCCAAGTTGTAAGAGACTTTAAAAGCTAAGCAGAAGAGTCTATATTTTATCCTAGCAGTAATAGGGAGCCACTGGAGTTTATTGAGTAAGGGTGTGATGAGGCTAGATCTCTGCTCAAGGAAAATCTTTATTTTTATTATTAATTAACTTATTTAACTTTTCAACATTGAATTCCAAAAAATTTTGGGTTCCAAATTTTCTCCCCATTTCTCCCCACCCCCCACCCCAAAACACCGAGCATTCTAATTGCCCCTATCACCAATCTGCCCTCTCTTCTAACATCCCTCCCATCCTTTATCCCCATCTTCTCCTGTAGGCAAGATAACTTTCTATACCCCATTACCTGTATTTCTATTTCCTACTTGCAAGAACAATACTCAACAGTTGTTCCTAAAACTTTGAGTTCCAACTTCTTCCCATCCCTCCCTCCCCACCCATTCCCTTTGGGAAAACAGGCAATTCAACATAGTCCATATCTGTGTAGTTTTGCAAATGACTTTCATAATAGTCGTGTTGTGTGAGACTAACTATAATTCCCTCCATCCTATCCTGCCCCCCATTGCTTCTATTCTCTCTTTTGATCCTGTCCCTCCCCAAGAGTGTTGACTTCAAATTGCTCCCTCCTCCCACTGCCTTCCCTTCCATCATCCCCCCCCACCCTGCTTATCCCCTTCTCCCCCATTTGCCTGTATTGTAAGATAGGTTTTCATACCGAAATGAGTGTGCATTTTATTCCTTCCTTTAGTTGAATGTGATGAGAGTAAGCTTCATGTTTTTTCTCTCCCCTCCCCTCTTTTTCCCTCCACTGAAAAGTCTTTAACTTGCCTCTTTTATGAGAGATAATTTGTCCCATTCCCTTTTTCCCTTTCTCCTCCCAATATATTTCTCTCTCACTGCTTAATTTCATTTTTTTAAGATATGATCCCATCCTATTCAATTCACCCTGTGCTCTCTGTCTCTCTGTCTCTCTCTGTCTCTCTCTCTCTGTCTTTGTGTATGTGTGTGTAATCCCACCAGCTACCCAGATACTGACAAAAGTGTCAAGAGTTACAAATATTGTCTTTCCATGTAAGAATATAAATAGTTCAACTTTAGTAAGTCTCTTATGATTTCTCTTTGCTGTTTACCTTTTCATGCTTCTCTTCATTCTTGTGTTTGAAAGTCAAATTTTCTTTTTAGCTCTGATCTTTTCATCAAGAATGCTTGAAAGTCCTCTATTTCATTGAAAGACCATTTTTTTCCCTGAAGTATTATACTCAATTTTGCTGGGTAGGTGATTCTTGGTTTTAGTCCTAGTTCCTTTGACCTCTGGAATATCATATTCCACTCCCTTTGATCCCTTAATGTAGAAACTGCTAGATCTTGTGTTATCCTGATTGTATTTCCACAATACTTTAATTGCTTCTTTCTAGCTGCTTGCAATATTTTCTCCTTGCCAGGGAACTCTGGAATTTGGCCACAATGTTCCTAGGAGTTTCTCTTTTAGGATCTCTTTCAGGAGGTGATCAGTAGATTCTTTCAATATTTATTTTGCCCCCTGGTTCTAGAATATCAGGGCAGTTTTCCTTGATAATTTCATGAAAGATGATGTCTAGGCTCTTTTTTTGATCATGGCTTTCAGGTAGGCCCATAATTTTTAAATTGTCTCTCCTGAATCTACTTTCCAGGTCAGTTGTTTTTTCAGTGAGATATTTCACATTATCTTCCATTTCTTCATTCTTTTGGTTTTGTTTTGTGATTTCTTGGTTTCTCATAAAGTCATTAGCCTCCATCTGTTCCATTCTAATTTTGAAAGAACTATTTTCTTCAGTGAGCTTTTGAACCTCCTTTCCCATTTGGCTAATTCTGCTTTTTAAAGCATTCTTCTCCTCATTGGCTTTTTGAACCTCTTTTGTCAGTTAAGTTAGCCTATTTTTCAAGGTGTTATTTTCTTCAGCATTTTTTGGATCTCCTTTAGCAAGGTGTTGACCCACTTTTCATGCTTTTCTTGCATCTCTCTCATTTCTCTTCCCAGTTTTTCCTCTACCTTTCTTACTTGATTTTCAAAATCCTTTTTGAGCTCTTCCATGGCCTGAGCCCACTGAATATTTATTTTGGATGTTTGGGATACAGAAGCCTTGACTTTTATGCCTTTCCCTGATGGTAAGCATTGTTCTTCCTTATCTGAAAGGATGGGAGGAAATATCCGTTCACCTAGAAAGTAACCTTCCATGGTCTTATTTTTTTTCCCTTTTTTGGGCATTTTCCCAACTAGTTACTTGACTTTTGGGTCCTTTGTCAAGAGTAGGGTATATCTGGGGACTTGTAAGATATCAGTTCCTCCAAGGTGGCACAATCAACATGTACTGGTCTGGGTGCAGGGAAGAGTTTTTGTGCCCCAAATCTTAGAAGAGTTTCCTCTTCACAGGCACCTGACCTCCAGTTCCACCAAGCTAGCACTGGCAGGGTGGGATTCAGTCAAGCTGTAAGGGCAGGGCCATCATTCAGTGCGAGACAAAGACCAACTCCTTCAGCAACCCCAGGGGTTTTTATGATCCAGCAATGGTCTTGGGTTGCTGTAGGGGCTGCCGTGAGATCTGCTGCTGCCTGCCCAATGTGGCCTCTGCAGCCACTGCCTAAGTCTGGAGCTATGGGAAGGCCCTTCTCCCTTCCAGGCCAGCTGAAAAAGCCTCGTCACTGACCTTTGGCGCCTGTGGGTTGAGGGATCTATGGACCTGCTGCTGCTGGGACTGGTGATTCCAAGACTCTGCCCCCAAGGGCTGTTCACCATCCATGTGCAAAGCGGCCAAGGCTGGGCTGGGCTTTATGCTCCACTCTGCATCTGGTGCAACAAATGTTTCCCGTGGGCCTTTCAGGTTGCCCTGGGCTGGAAATCTCCACTCTGTTGTTCTCCACTTCTGCTGCTCCAAAATTTGTTGAGAATCCCTCTCTAAAGTGTTTTATGGGCTATGTGGGGAGAGCCTGCATTTTTTTGTCTACTCCACTATCTTGGCTCCACCTGCCAAGGAAAATCTTTTTGACAGCTGTGTGGAAGGTGGACAAGAATACGAAGGGACTCAAAGTATAAATTCTAAGGTCTTTTCCAGCTCTCCACTTAGGAATCTTTACTACAACACTGTTGGAGAAATTCAAAAAAACCAAAGCAATGGAATACACTTCAAATTTATGCTATGTAATTGAAGAACCAAAAAGTATTTATTAAGTGCCTACTGCATGCCAGACACTGGGAATATCAAAATAAAGAACCAAACACTCTAAATTTAGCTCTCACTTCATTAAAATCATTACATTTTTCCATGATTAATTCTCTATCACCTTCCCCACAACTTCTGTTCCAAACTTACTCTTCTGCCTTTAAGCCATCTATGCTATTTTGTTTCCTACTTTTTTAAATCATTCATTATTTCCTTCTTTTACATATTCAATTTCTTCTTGGCCATTCATTCCCATAAATACTCTCAGGTCTACTCCACCTTAAAGATGAGTCAGTCTTCACTTGATTCTGCCATCCCTTCAACCTATCATATTGTATCTTCTCCTTATTACAGCCAAATATCTTGAATTCATCTATACTTGTTTCTCTTCCCTCACTTCTCAGCTCCCTGTAATCTGACTTCCAACCCAAACCCTTTACTAAAACTCCTCTTTCCAATATTGCTAATAATTTCTTAACTGTTAACTCTAATAGCATTTTTGCAGTCTCCATTCTACTTGAGATCTGTGCAGTTTTTGATAGCATTCATAACCCCCCTCCCTTTTTCTTAATGTTCTCTCCTCCTTTAATATCTGTGACACTTCTTGCTCTATCTCTCAGTTCTCTTCTACATCTATCTGATCCTTCTCAGCCTCTTTAGCCAAATCATCTTGTATCTCCCACCCACTAAGCATTGTCATTCACCAAGATTCTAATCCTCTAGTTCTGCATTCTGGAGCTCCATGGGTTTCATTCTCATATTTATTCATATGAATCCCAAATCTCCCTATTCACCCCTGATCTTTCTTCTGAACTGCAGTCCTACTATCTCTCTCATATGTCCCTTGAACTTCACAGAGGTGGCTAGGCAGCACAGTGAATCAGGAAGACACAGGTTTAACTCCCTCCTCAGATACTTAATAGCTGTGTGACCCTGGGCAAGACATTTAACCTCTGTCTGCCTTCATTTCCTCGTATGTAAAATGGGGATAACAATAGCACCTGTTTCCTACTCTGTCTCTCCATATGTCTCTCTGTCTCTGTCTCTTTCTTCGCATGTTGTACCCCACTTCCCAGTAGAATATAAGTTCCTTGAGGACCAAAAACACTTCCTTTTCCACCTACATCTCAAGCACCTGGCACAGAGTTGGTATTTAATCAGTGTTTATTCAATTAAGTGGAATATGAATCATAGTTAAGCTTTTGCAAAGATTGCATGATTTATTTTTTAGGTTACATAGTTCAATTTTTCTTTTTCACTTAACTCTGAGGCACTCATATTTTAATTACTTTCCGCTGTCTAAAATATTTCTTTGGAACCGGTCTAAATATATTACAATGAGAAAGATATTGAGCAGTTCCAGTTGTTGATGGAACTTCAAGTCTGCCTTTTATTTGGCTAAATTATCCTTTAAATCCAATGGAAACATGAAATCATTACCATCCTGTTCATCCTTGCTAACATCTAAAAGCTTACTTAATAAAAGTATGATGTGTCATCTACTGACTTCAGTAAAAAGATTAAGAGGAAAGGCCTGTCATTTAATGCATAATACAGAAAAAGCCCTGGACTTGGAGTCAACATGAACTGTATTCAAAATCTGGCTCTTACAGTAGTCGTATGACCCAAAACAAATCATTCATTTCTTTAAGCTTCAGTTTCCTCATCTACAAAATGGAGTAATAATACTTCTACTACCTCCATGACAGGATGGTTGTTAAGAAGTAATTTTATAAACCTTTAAGTTCTTTTGAAATGTGAATATTATAATGTTGATGGTGGTTATTATTACATCCTTTGAAAGTGTCTCATTGTTCATTGGAAACTTTTCTCTCTCTCTCTCTCTCTCTCTCTCTCTCTCTCTCTCTCTCTCTCTCTCTCTCTCTCTCCACCTCTCTCTGTCTCTCTCTCTTTCTCTCTCTTTTTCTCTCCCTTTCTGTATGTCTGTGTGTCTGTGTGTGACTGTATATTTGAAACCAAAATTCAGCAACTCATCCCAGGAAGACATGTGTTATATGGGACCAACCTTCTTAGCATAATGTAGTAAAGAACACAGACTTTTGAGTCAGTGACAGTACCTGGGTTTGAATTCTGGCTCTGATATTTACTACTTATGTGACTTAAGACAAATTAACTTAACACTCTGCGTCTCATTTTCTTCCTTTGTAAAATGATAAGGTTGGACTAAATGATCTACTCTAACTCTTCACTCCTGTGATAAGCCATATAAAGCATGAAACACATACATACTCCTGCAGTTCACAGTGATCTTCCCTCTTCTGGATCCACTGTGTTGTGGTTGTTCAGTCATTTCAGTTATGTCTCACTCTTTGGGACCCCATTTGGAGTTTCCTTGTCAAAGATACTGGAGTGGTTTGCTATTTTCTTCTCCAGCTCCTCTTACAGATGAGGAAACTGAGGCAAGCAGGGTTAAGTGACTTGCCCAAGGTCATAGAGCTAGTAAGTGTCTGAGGCTATATTTGAATTCATAAAGATGACCTTCACGAATTCATAAAATATGACCTGAGGTACAGTGCTCTATCTATTACACCACCCAACCACTCCCAAAGGGGCAGAGTCACTGCCTAATTGCTAAACCCAGTGACTTCTTTTTGGTCTTCATCCTCCTTGGCTTGTATTAGATGCCATCCACAGCAACTTCATTTTTAATACCCTCTCTTCCCTTTGACTTCTGTGAGACAGCTCTGTTCCCAGGCTCTTGGGAACAACACAGGATTAAAAAAAAAGATTAAAAGAAACAGACAATGAAAAAATGATGTCTCTTCTTGCAAGTCAATATTCTCCATTCTGAATTTTCCCTTCATGTTTGCCATACCTTACTGTGTCAATATCACTCTTGTGGGATCTAACCCAAGTTTCAGAGAGTATAATGGGCTAGAAATTATTAAGCAAAGGCTGGATGATGGTCACCTACAAAAGCATATTGTGGGGAGATTTTGTAAATAACAATAGCTGGCATTTATATGGTACTTTAGGTTTACTTAACACTTTACAAACATTATCTCATTTGACCCTAAAAACAACCCTGGGGGTGATCGATGCTATTTTACAGATTAGGACACTGAAGCTGAGGGTGGGTCAGGGATCTGCCCAGGGTCACATAGCCCAAAAGTATCATAAGCTGGATTTGAACTCAGATCTTCCTCACTCTAGGTCCAGTACTCTGTCCATGACACTGCCTAAAAGTTTAGATAAGAACTAGCCTAGATACTCCCTGAAATTTCTTCTGAGAATTTTTGCTTCTGTGTCTTAATACCATACCAGTTTCTATTATTATCTACATTGTACACCATTTTAGCTCTATGATTGAAGCATTCATTTGTGAAGCTATTAATACATAAATATATATATATAGGTATATATAGATACATTGAATGTGCTCACTTCATCCACGAATAAATGCTGTTTAATTCACTAAATTATTCCTACTCCTGATCCTGGGTTACATTTGTTTGCTAAACATAGTCCAGATTCCAGGTTTCATGGACAGAAACAGATGATCCAGTGGACTAAAAGTCAGTAAATTCTACTTTTATTACAGACAATAAAAATTAGCATTTTAATTACTTTTACTACTTGCTGCCCAGCATTTTTATGTTTGGGTTCCTCTGCATAATATCACCAAATAAAGAGATGGATTCATGTGTGAAACCTTTTTGCCAAATTCAGTAGGTAGGCCTGTGCCCATGCATGGTAGGGTGTAGGTATAGAATGAGTCCACAAATAGCTGGTAGGATCAGAGAGAGGGTCACACAATGGCAGGTGGGGTTATATAAGTGTAGTAGTTCCCAGATATCTGCCACCTTTATTTGTAGATAATATCAGATATTTGGTTTTTACTTACCTCCTTCTGAAATTCCATTTCTTTCCCTTTATGTTTTTCCCTTTCAAATTATGGACATTCTATTCATTCAGTGAATAGTAATGACAGGCCTGCTATCTGAACCACTGTGCCAGCTAGTAAAAGAGACATCAGATGCACAGTGCCTACATAGTAGGCATTTAATAAATGTTTATTGACCGAATGGTTCCTGAATTCAAAGAATTTAAAAATTAAAAAGGAAAACTTGTTCCTTTTTTTGGATGAATTTTTGCATTTGATCTATGCAATGATATTTTCTTCAGTATTATTTTTAAACCCATAGTAGCCTCATTCATTCATTTCATAATCATTTATTAAGTGCCTACTGCATCCCTACAGATTGATAATGAGGTTGACGCATGCATTGCCTGAGCTAGCTAAGTGTTTGAGAGGCTCCGAAGGAAAGAATGGGAGAAAGTATTAGACTGACTACCAAACTGAAGGTCTACAGAGTCGTGTTGACCTCACTGTTGTATGCCTCTGAAACATGGACGGTCTACCAGCGCCATGCCAGGAAACTGAATCGCTTCCATTTGAGTTGTCTTCGAAAAATTCTGAAGATCACCTGACAGGATAAGGTACCAGACAATGAGGTCCTTACTAGAGCTAAACTGCAAAGCATTCACACTCTACTTCAAAGAGCACAACTCTGATGGGCTGGCCACGTTGTTCAAATGTAAAACGTATGCTTGCCAAAAAGATAATTTCCTGGACAACTAACACAGGGCAAGCTATCCCATGGTGGTCAGAAGAAGAGATACAAGGTCACTCTTAAGTTCTCTCTCAGGAACTTTGGAATTGATTGCGTAACATGGGAGACACTGGCTCAGGACCACTCAGCATGGCATGCCCGCATCAGAAAGGGTGTTGTGCTCTATGAGCAAAGCAGAATTGAAGCAGTTCAAAGGAAATGTAGGATGTGTAAATTTAGAGTTTCCCCTCCAAATGTTCAAACAGACTATTTGTGCCCGACAAGCATCCTGAGCTCATATTGGTCTCATCAGCCACAGTTGGACACACTGAAACTTGATTTTATCAGTGACGTCATTTTGGTCCTCTTCAAGAATGAAGATTGTTACCAACCAACTAATCCCAGGCACTGAGGATGCAAATATAAAAATAAATTAGTCATTGTGCTCAAAAAACTTACATTCTAGTAAATATACAATATAGGCAGTGCAGCAGATACAGCATGTGGCCTGGAGTTAGGAAGCTGACTTCAGATTCAGTCTTTAGTCACTTAGTAGCTGTGTGGCCCTGAGCAAGTCCTTTAATTTCTGTTTCCCTTAGTTTTCTCAACTGTAAAATGAGAATGATGATAATAATAGCACCAATTCTGTGTTGTTGTGAGGATCAAATGAAGTAACATTTTTAAAAGTGCTTAGCATAGAACCTGGCTTACAGTAAACCCTTAATGAATGCTTGTTTCCTTCCTTTTACTGGTGGCATGGATTAGTATTAGTTCAGAGAGTGCCAGTTTCTCTGATCTTGCTATGTTAAATACATTGGGTATGGAGGTTTGTGTTAGGGACTTCTCAGACTCCTTGTATTAAGAAGATGTAATGGTAAGAGACTTTAACTCCTAAACATGATCATGAATTTCCATCTCTGTCTTTGGGTACAGTTACATGCAGGTTACTAGTGCCTACAGCTTTTTACTTCAGCAGGCACTAATTAGGCACTGAGGACATTCAGAGCCTCTGAAACTGGAAATTCTGGAGAAGATATAAACTTTAAATAAGGAATCATCTCTCTCTCTCATGGAACCTACAGCCTAGGAGGGAGATATGGCACATATGCAAAAATATAATGTCAAATGATATGTGATACATCCACAAGAGAGGGAGAGACTGAAGATGGAGCAGGGATGAAGAAATCATTATTGGCTGGGGACATCAAGCAGCTCTATGGAGAAGATTAATTAAAGAATGAGTAGAACTTCTAACAAGAAGAGATAAGGGATAAGGTAATGCAAGCACAGATAATAGTGTGGATATCAGCACAGAGGAAAGAGCTTCAACAGCTGCAAAGAATACATTATCCTCCATGTCGCAAGATGAGGGCTATATTCTTATCCAACAGGAATGCAAATAAGAGATTAAAAACAGGGAAAATGGAGTCACAATTAGTATGATCTGCCACATGTGCCACCAGGTGCTTCTAGTTCTGAGATAAGCCAAATTTTACCTCTATTCACAGAGGAGGAAACAGATGCAATGAGACTGGGCCAACCATCCCCATACTAAAACAGCCTTTCAAATCCTTTCCATTCATTTCTGTATTCAAGAAGCATTTACTGAACACATCAAGTTCATGGCACTAGCCTTGGGACTACAGAGAATAGTAAGAAATTAAAGAAAACCGTCCCTACCTTCAGACTGTCTGATTGGAGAGAGAGAATATACATACACATAACTCAAATGAAATGAATCTTCATACTTCTTAACCCTTGTCTCTTTTTTCCCATTTTTGCATTTAGCACAATTGAAATGTTTTCTTTTCTCTAGATAATAGTTCCTGATAGATGGCTGAAATTATTTTCACTGTCAAATATTTATAGAGCACCCTCAGGGTGCATGACAGCGTACCAGGAACTGTTTTAAGTAGATGTCAATGAATAGTGAATCCAGGGATTCATTAAGAGTGTTTTCTTGTGGTAGGCTACAC
This sequence comes from Notamacropus eugenii, assembly GCF_028372415.1. Classification (NCBI taxonomy): domain Eukaryota; kingdom Metazoa; phylum Chordata; class Mammalia; order Diprotodontia; family Macropodidae; genus Notamacropus; species Notamacropus eugenii. Next base: position 378,676,211 of record NC_092876.1, on the reverse strand, counting down.
AATGACATTCATTTTTTTTTTGTAACCTTCCTTCCTTTTTCTACACTTCAGCATCTAATCTAATGACTTTTTTGCTGTCAGCAGAAATAACAAAAAACTTGCTTTTTAAGTATGTGTACACACACATCCAGATGGACACATGTGTGCATACACACATATACACACATGAGGGTATTTTCTTTCCTGTTTTTCACATGGCATGGAATTATATTGTTATCACCATCTAGTCTCTTAGACTGTTGCTTCTATTTCCATCTTTCCCATAATGCCTAAGTTCTTTACAAACCCCACACACTAAGACTAGAAGGAAGGCTTACTAAAGAAATAAAAAAAAAAAACCTAGCTTAGTTACCTGAATGCATTGAAATATGTAAAAGGAAACCTCTGATATTCTTTGTTAAATACTGATCACGTTTGGTTAAAATAATATTGCAAAAATAAAATGAAGCTACATAATAAATTCTAAGGAACTAAGATTAGATGGAAGACCAGTCAATTGCTGAAAAGTCTGAATTATAGACTTTTTTAATAGATACATTGTTATTACTTTTAAATACTTGAAGTAATTCCAAGGGCTAAAAATGTACAGTCAGATGGAGGTCCCATATGGCCTTTTTTAATAAGTAGGTAAGACTCAATTATAACATCCTATTATTATTCATTTACTCTTGAGCCAATGTATTGAAGCATGTTTGGTCTTTAAAAGCTTGAAACTTTCCCATATGATACTGATTATCCTTTTAACTTTCTGATCTGTGATTTTTACTAGCTGGGTAACCACAGGTAAGTCATTGTACCTACCTGGTCCTCACTTCTCACATCAGTAAAATTAAGGATTGAATGAGATAGACCACCTATGAAGCCCTTCTGCTATAAGGTATATGTTCTTCATGTACACAAGGGACCTTTATCCTAGCCCAGGTCACATTTTTCACAGTCATTATTAGCGAAGTCCAAATTAAAGAGACCTGCCTTTCAGTGCCAATATGTTTCATGACCATCCTATAGCATCCTCCTCCTGTGTCTCTCAGACAGTAGTGTATGTTGACTTTCATAGATATCTGCCATTTATCCTCATATCATCACTTATCTCCATCACTAACTACTTTGTTTGATAGTGCTGGATGTCAGCTTATAATGAGGTACTTTTTAGTATAAATTAATGAAATACTTTAGGGGAGAAAAAAGAATTAAATTCAATTAGTGCCTTTTTTTCAAGATATTTATAATCCAGGATTAACTGATTATTTGGGGAATAGGAATTTTAGTATTAAGCTCCTTCAAAGGCAGTTATGGTAGATTAAAAGAGAGATATGGAAGAGAGGAGAAAGGGAAGTACTTAGAGGGGAATAAATGCTATTAGAGGTGAGCACCTTGACAATAGTAGGGAACAGATGGAATAACCCTGGAGTCATTTATCTCACAATGGTACTACACATCTCAATACCCCTCAAAGCATCAATGTATTATAGTCCCTATGCCATAATTTATGTATATGATAATGCAAAATTAATGGTAATAAGAGCTAACTTACATAACTCTTACTATGTGCCAGACACTATGCTAAGTACTTTACAATTATAATCTCATTTGATCATCACAACAACTCTCAGATTCAGGTGTCATTATTATACTCATTTTATAGATGAGGAAATTGAGGCTAAAAGAAGTTAAGTGACTTACACAGTGTCAAACAGCTAGTAAGTGTCTGGAGTCAAATTTGCACTCTGGTCTTCCTGACTCAACATCTGGCTCTCTGTTTCCTGCACCACCCCCCCAAAAAAGTTGTTATGTTGAGTATGCTTTTACTATGGCAGAGAAATATGCAATGCATTTTAGGAAGATGTCTTTTTTGTGGAAGGGGTGAAAATTGCTTTTAAGGTTTTGGTATGTAAAGGAATAAATTTCAGTTATCTGGAAAATTCAACTATGCTCTCAATGCCTCGTGATGATGGACAAGTAAGATGTTCTGTCTTGAAATATCTCACCTAATGTCATTCAATGTAGCTTTCACACAGATAACAATGTTTCATTTATGATAAACCCATTGTGTCAACGTAAATACCACCTACTTCAGTTCAGCAAGGGAGAATAATGTTTTCCCTTTAGCTAAAAGATGGCATTTCAAAAGCAAATTAGACCTTCCCTATATTATTTTTTATTAATTGTTACTTATCATGGATCATAAATAGATAGATGAAGGTAGTAGAACCTATGAATTACTTTTTCTTTGCAATAGAATTTTCTTAGTCATTTAAAAAACTTGTCAAGCGAAATTGTTTCTAAAAAATAATCTATCAGAATATAGTTTCTGTCCCAAAGGTTTGGACGGGGATCTTCCATCTCTGAAGATTAACACTCTGAAAGTTTCTTTTAGTGTTCAGTTCACCACAAAAAGGATAAGAAATTAATTACTGGACTCTGATGGTATTTAAGCCAAAGATTCCAAACAGAACCTCTAAAAATCAACCCTGGGGGAATATGAATAATTATTATTTAATTAGTCTGCCTGTACTGAATTGAGATGGAAATTGATTTTGCTATTTACTCCCATTTGCTATGGGAATATATGAATATATAATGTAATATATAATATATGAAGAGTACAGTAAACTGGAGATTTATAATTCAGTGTCTGGGTTTTATCCTGAATTGTGACATTACCTCAGACATAGGTTTCTATAATTAAAAGTCATATCTTTTAAAAATATATTGGGGAAGTATATTGTGATAACTATTAATGATAATTATTACTAATCAATAGCTATTATTGATCTCCACAGTGTTAGAGAAAAACCTGAATTATAGAATCATAGAATCTTGAAGTTGGAAGTAACATTCTAGATTATGCAGTTCAACCTCCTATCTCATTTTTAGGAATTTCTTGCCTCTATTAAGTCAAAATTGACCTTCCCATAACTACTGACCTTTGGTCCTATTTCTTTACTTTCTGAAATCTAAGACTCCTTCACTATGACATGCCTTCAAAACTTTGAAGACAATTACCATGCCCTTCAGTGAAATATTTTCTTCTGGAAGCTAAAATTATTTTCCTCAACCATTTTACAGTATCATTTCTAGCCCTTTGCCATCCTGATTGCCCTTCTTTGGATGATGTACAGTCTAACCTGTCAATATACCTTTTAAAAATGTAGCAAGGACCCATATCAACTCACAATCCATTTACCACTATTGACATTCATGCTCAGGTTTGGGGTCCATTAACTTTTCCACACACACTCTCTTTTCTCATGCAGAAACTCAGAACTGTGCCAACCAGATGTTTATGTCCGTTAGGGATTGCTCATCACCATTCCAAAACTTCTCTGAACATTAGCAGAGAATCCAAAGCCCACAATTTCTCCAATCAGCTACATAGCCAAGGGTCCTCTGCTTCTCCCTGATGCCTCTCCATGCACCCAAGATGAAACTGTCTCCATACATTCTGCTTGGACAACATTCCTCTCACTCCCTCTGTATGAGACAATAATCTATGAAGATCTTCATTTGGATGCCCATCCTCCCTCACCCTCTTTGGATGTGCCTTCATCTCCAAAGATGTGCATCCATATACCTTTCCTTCCTTACCCTAGTTCACCAGTATGTAGTAATAATAATACCTTAATTTACATAACACTTAAAAATTTGCAAAACACTTTACATAGAATACCTCATTTGATCCTTACAACAACCCTGGAAGGTGTGTGTGACTAACCCAAAGTCACACACAGCTAGTAAGTGTCTGAGGCAGGATTTGAACTTGGGTTTTCCTGACTCCAGACCCAGCACTCTATCCATATGCAACTTAGTTGCAACATCTATTCACATACATTAGCTCCAATCTCTATTTTATTTCTTCAATAGCCACATGAGATAGTCACAAATACACCAAGACTTTGCTTCATTGATTCTATAATCAATGAAGAGACCAATGTCCATAACAAGTACACACAGGGACCCAATCTCACTATAATAATTACCCCCACTGGGACAATATCCCTTCCTATACCCAAGAGATGGTTTATGATTGTACACAGCTACACAAATTCTGCATTTTCCCACTCAGCTGAATAGTATAGTACCCAGAATGATACTTTAGCTGTGATCTCACCAGCAGACTACAGTGGAGCTATCACAGTGTCGTATACTGGTAAAGACAAATTAGATTTGAAGTCAGAGGAGCTGGGCTGGAGTCCAGAGAACTGGCCTCATACAACCCATGTGGCCTCAAGCAATCCTCTCTGGGCCTTCCTTTTTGTCTACCAAATGAAGGTGCTGCTCTAGATGACCTCTGAGGTCCCTTTTAGCAGTAAATCTTTGAAATCATAAACCACTCCCCCATTCTAGGCCTCATCTTTGTATTAATGCTGACTAAATTTGCGTCGGTCTTTTGAGTAGCCATATCATTCTATAAATTCATATTGGGCTTGATACTAAAACCCTTTAAACCTTTTCCTCCCTGATCTATAACAGTAACTGACACTTCTATGATACTTTAAAGTGGTTTTGGAATATTTATTGATAGCCTTTGTTTTTATATCATCATTATGATACATCCTTTCCACTTTCCCCACCCAGAGATCCATCACTTATCATAAAGAATTGAAAAATGAGAACATTCAGTAACCCTAACCAACACATTAATCAAGTCTAACAGTATGTGCTGTATACTACCTCTAGAGTACCCCTGCCTCTTCAAAGAAGAGAGTGAAGCAACTTTTCAAATCTCTTCTATGGTCAGCTTGGTCATTCTAATTCCCAAAATATGCCATTTCAATTGTTGCTATTGTACTTTAATTTCCATTGTTGCATTCATTATGGTAGATTATTTTCCAATTTCTGCTTATTTCCCTTCATATCAGTTCATATAAATTTTCCCATGACTCCCTCTGTTCTTCATATTCATAATTTCTCATAGTTTATAAATATCAAATTGTAATCATGAACTACAATCTCTTTAGCCATTCCCCAGTCAATGGGTATCTACTTGTTTCTAGTTCTTTACTACTTCAAAAAGTACTACTATAAGTATTTGGTCTACTTTGGCCATTTCTTTATATCTTCATCTCCTTGATATGTATGCCTAGCAGTGGAATTTCTGGATATGGACATTTTAATCACCACACTTCCAAATTGCTTTCATGCAATGCTTTCAAAAGTTTTACAGAGCAACATACAATGTCTCATTTGACCCTCAAAACCTACACCATGAAGTAGGTACTACCAGCATTATTACCTCTATTTTACATGAAAAAAGTTTGATACCCAGTATGGTAAAGTAACTTGCCCATGCACAAAAAGATAGCAAATGTTAGAGGTAGTATTTAAACCCAGGCGCTCCTGACTCCAAGCCCAACACACTTTCTACCACATTACCCTTTAGAAAAACTACCCCTTTCATGAATTGATTGTTTGAACCTAAATGCAAAGATTTCATATTTATAGTAAATTTCAGCATATTCAATTGTGTCCATCATTCCTCCTATTCATGTTTTTAGCTCCTGATTTTGTCATACAGTGTATTAACTATGTCTCCTAACTTTTTGCCGTCTTCAAATTTTCTTAGCAAATTATCATCCAAATTATAAATGAAAATTCTAAACAGAGACTTCCTCAAGGTTGACATCTATTAAATAAGAGTTGCCCGTTGGATACAGTCCTTCAACCAGGCACATGTCCAACCAACAAGAATATCATCTAGCCTATATTTTTCCCTCTTGTTCACAAATATAGCATGAAATAATTTATCAGATATGGTGTTAAAATCTAACTATATTATATGTATAAGATTTCCCTGATCTACCAATCTAGTAATGCTATAGAGAGTTTCCATGAAGCCAAGGTTCATGAACTTATTGTGGTGCTGGCATTTTTCTTTTATAACTATTTTTCAATATGATTTGTTTTCTTCTTAATGCAGATGCATAGGCTTTATCATCTTGCTGAAGGAGTCCATGACATTAAAAAGTTAAGAATTCTTGATATAAAGAGCGGGAAATAGATTAGTTTGACACGGCTTCCTTTCTCTGTGCTCACAAACCATTCATAAAATCCATCCTAGAATTTACCAGAAAAAGACATCAAAGACAAAGACATCAAAAGACATAGTTTTTGTGCAGGTTTTGTGTACATCACCCTCATTTTGAAAATCAGGATCTCAGTCTATTTCCTTCCCTCTGACATTTCCAAAATTCTCCACAATTATTCAAAGATTACCAAATAACAGTAATTCAATAATTATATTTTTCCATACCATTGGATGTCATTTATTTGAATCAGTTCAATTCAGGATCATAGGCTCATATGGTCTTCTATGATCCTACATCAAACTCCTGTGCTCTTACTGCATTAATTTAATTATGAAACTTGAGATTTTATTTCCTCCCTTTTTTCATTCATTTTTCAGTCATGTCTGATTCTTCATGATCCATTTGGGGTTTTCTTAACAAAGACACTGAAATAGTTTCCCATTTCCTTCTCCGGCACATTCTACAGATGAAAAAACTAAGGCAGCCAGGGTTAAATGACTTGCCTGTGGTCACACAGCTAATAAGACTCTGAGGCCAGAGTTTAATTCAAAAAAATGAGTCTGACTCCAAGCCCAGGACTCTATCCACTACACCACCTAACTGCCCCTTTTTTCCCTTCCAACATGTTTATTCTAGTCTTTTCAGTTTAAAGAACCTTCTCTTGATGCAAAAGATGGAAAGAAAATAGAAAATTGAGTAGTTCTGTTTTCTTCTTGTTCCAAGGGCAACCCTGACCCTCCTCCCATCATTTCAGCATTTGTCTACCAGAAAGTCCAAATCTCTAGCTTGTTAATACTCCCCTTCAGGTTGTCATTAACATTTTACCTTGACTTTCAGGATTCTTTATTCTCTCCTGGGTGTGGGAAAGGACAAAGCTTCTTTCTTCAATTGTAGAATTATAGTTCCCAGTGCTATATGCAACAATATTGGAAATTAGACTATTTTTTTTTTTTTGCTCCATTCCATTCACATCTGACTTATCTTTCAGATCTCCACTTGGCCTTTCCCAAAGCTTATAAACCACTTTCTGGATCTTCCAATGCAGACTTCAGAGGTTTACCTCCTTTCTCTTTCTGTAACATCCAAAAAGTTCCTTCCTGTTCTCATCTTCCATTTTTTCCCTATACTAACTCAACCCACACCCTAATTCCCTCTTCAAGGATGTATTTGAGACCCTAAGATTGAACAGCAGGTTTAAATGATTCATCTTAGCCTATTGAGAATGAATTTAGATTCAAGAACTTGAGACAGCTAGGTGACACAGTGAATAGAGCCCCAAACCTAGTGTCAGCAGGAGCAGAGTTCAAATAAAGCCTCAGATACTTAATAGCTGACTCACCTTGGGCAAGTCTCTTAATGTCTGCTTCATTTCCTCATCAATAAAATGAGGATAATAGTACCACTTACCTCCTAGGATTGTTGTTAGAATCAAATGAGATTATCTATGCACTGTGCTTTGCAAACTTTAAAGCGCTATATGAATACTATTTATTATTACTAGTGTGAGGAAGGAAAGGTATATAAATGCATATCTTTGGAGATAAATGCATTTTTGGTGAGTATTGGGGAGGATGGGCGTCTAGGTGAAGATCTTCATAGATTATTCTCTCATTTAGAGGAAGTGAGAGGAATGCTGCCCAAATAAGATATCAATCTACAAAATGAGGTTAATACTACTTCTCAGAGCTGTTATGAAGATCAAATGAAATAATGTTTACAAAGAGTCCAGCACAGTACCTGACACAGAGTAAGAGAGCTACATAAGGGCCAGATATTGCTGGTGGCATTATTATTACTATTATTTCAGAATAGCCAACTCTTTAATAAATATTTCTTGCCCTCAAGGTAAAAGTCACCTTAAACAAATTCTATCTCGCTCTAAAAACATATCTACTGATTTCTTTTTCTATTTCTTATTCCAAGCATGCTTTTTACAAACTTTATTGTTCTTAGGGTTTTTTCATAACCTTTACTTATGCTTTGCCCCTTCTTTTTCTTCTTCTTGGTTCTGTCACCCTTTTCTTGTTTTGTACATGTTCTAATAAAATATGGCCTCCTCAGTGACCCCCTGGTGCAACCACATTGGTCTCTTTTCTTTTTGGGGGGAGGAGGGGAGAAGTAATATAGCGATCTCCTGAACTCAACAAACCGTCTCTTGTATTTGCATGTTTGCACAAGTCATCCCCCACTGCCTGAAGTGCCCTCTATCATCTTCTCTTTAAGTCCAGTTCTTTAAGTCCTCATCTTCCTTTGAGGATCAACTCAGGTGCCCTCTCTTGCATTGAGGCTTCTTTGATATATCATTAATATTATCTTCCTCCTCCTCTTTCTTCATATTTGCTTATTTGTTTATGCACTGTATCCCCTTTCCTCTTCCCCAACACCAGTAAAACCAGTAAACTCCTTTAGGGCAGGGACTATTTGATTTTTGTCTTAAAACTCTCAAAACTCTGCACAGTGTCTTTCTCATAGAGGAATTAGAGAAAAATGTTGGTGGTACTTTGGTCTTTGAACCAAGATTACTTAGTGAATCAATTGAGTAATCCCAGAACTAAAATTGAGTGTTCCTTCATTCTGCCACCCTGGACCACCCTCCCTTTCAAAGTAGATTAATCCATTTTGCTTTTGAACATCAGAGAAAGAATACTCTTTCTGTATGGTCTATTTCTCAATAAAAGTACAAACATTTAAATGCAATGATTCATGAAGACAAGATTAGATGATATCATCTAAATTCTAGAGAGTTTGGGAAAAGCAGAGAGGGAACAAAATATCCAGCCAATTTTCAATTGGCTGTGATTTGGTTGATAACTGTGGGCTAGGATTTACTCTCCACTGCTGGCCAGGCAAATCCTTGCCCACCAACAACAGACTGAGCCAACAGGGTAAATACTGAGGAGTGAACACATGAATGTATCTGTACGTGTCTGTCCTACTCTATTCCCAAAACAGATGTAAATGATAACTGAATTATCCATTGTTTTTAATTATCTATGCCTCTTCCCCTCTATTCGAGCCACTGATTCTCAGCTGGCTTTGTGTAGAGATAGCATTAGACAATGCCATCATTTTCCCTTCACAGTTTGCCTGATAGGGCTATAATGAGAACAGAGCTTATTCACTCAAGCAAACAAACACAGTTTAGAGCAGTCACTTAAAAAAAATTACTTGGAAATGTGTTCCATGACACAGAACATACTTTTTGTTATTTTTCGGTCCAGTGATCAAATAAAATTCTAATAGTTTGTGCATATGAGGGTATGTTTCTGTGTTCATTGGTGATTTTTTTCTTCGCCATACTTTGATTCAAATTATTTAAATTTAGTTCTTTAAATGGGCATGCCCCAAATTTTATATTTTTAAGTAAAATGAGAAATTTATTAGAACAAGTAGAGAACCATTATGTCACAGGAAGGTATAGGTTTTGTTCCAAATTAATCTGATAAAAAATGTTCTTTCCTTCCAGTCTCCCAAGTCAGCATTTATTAGTGCTGCAAAAAAAGCAAGGTTGAAGTCCAATCCTGTTAAAGTGCGTTTCTCAGAGGAGGTCATCATCAATGGCCAGGTTTCGGTGAGTTTAAAATTCTCTTCTTTGTGAGGCAGAGGTTTGTTAAGGTCATGTATATTCACTCAAGTTTAATCTTTGTGACTGGAATAATCAATCACTAATGGTCACTTGCTGATTATGCACTAAGGTCTATTTTTAATTACAGTTTATTTTCCCTATTTTTAATGTCTCCATACTAGATTATAAACTCCTAGAGAGTTGGGGAACCATGTTGGTTTCCCCCAAAACTAACACAAACCCTTATACCAATGGTAAATGCCCAATAAATATTTGTTTAGGGAAGTAACTACTAACAAGGCCAAATTCAATCAAAATGATTGGCGTAGTCTTCATCTGTGCCCATAGTCAAGATATAATCTACAAATCACTAAGCTAGAAATAAAAGAGAATATGTAAGTTCTTCATTCACATTCTTGAACTGATATCAAATATACTGGTATCAATTATGTGTGTGCACACATACATACACATACATCTTTCTCATCCTTTTTGTTTGTTGAATTCCTGTCCATTCTTTAAATCCCAGCTCAGGTACCGTTTCCCACATGATTTCCCCTTCCCCCTCCATGTTTCACATAGTCCTTCATTTTGTGCATCTCTTAATGTACTGAGCATATGATATTTTGCATAAAAGTTAAATACATATGTGTCTTATCCCAATTGGCCAATAATAGATTCCAGTCCAAGCCTCACTTGTTCATTATTTGGGATTTAATGGCCCAGAGTTAGTATAAATAGCGATTGTTTCTGTTCTAATAAAAAAAACTCTGAGGGTCTTTCCTCCCAGATTAATTCTTTTGGGAAGGCAAATTAGGCCATGTTTTGCCTCAATTCTTGCCTAACCTTTAATTACTTAATGTAATGGGCTTTGCCTCAGACAAATTGATACCTGAGACAGATTGTAGCTTAGAAAAGACAAGATCTCCCACTGCATGCAGGAGCCAGTCATCCTGACCCCTGTCTTGCCATAGGGCTCCAATGACTCTGGAGAAGAGAGTGAGGCTGATGACTTTGCACAGCTCTGCCTCACTAAAATCCAATTCACTGGCAAGTTAAAATATCACCTTCCTGATGTCATTAGGTCTTCTTTGAGAAAGAAGAATGAATAACAACACAATGTTAAACTACATGAAGGCAGGAATGATATCTTGGGAGACTGTTGTGTAGAAGATGGAGAACTACAAGTTAGGAAGACTTAAGGTCATGTACTACCTCTGTCGCTTACAGGCTATGTGACTATCATCAAATCACGTTATCTTTCAGGTTGCTCATCTGTAAAATGGGGATGATAATAGGATTGTCTTGACTCTCAACTTGTGTATATTCAAGCTTTCAAACACCATATGAATGTCAGTTATTATCATTTAAAACTATGTCTCCCCCAGCACCTAGCACAAGATTCTATACATGGTCAATGTTTTTATTTGTTGAATGAATGAATTAATGAATGAATGTGATGTTTCATTTAATTTCCTACAAAAATATACAGACTGTTTTGAATTTTTTTAAACTAACAACAAATTTATTCAAATTTTTGTCCCTTTGGAGTTAATTTTGCTTGTAAAACTGCACCAGCATTGTGATTATGCAAGCTACTTTTCCAAATTTGTCCCATATTTCATTTACTTCAAGGCTCAATGAGTGCATTTGTATGGATAATATTTCCACCAGTATGATTTAAAATCCATTCATTTCTTAGTAGATCTGGTTTCATAAGTAGCTTTGGTCAGTAATCTTCAGAGGATCATGGAGTCATAGATTTAAAACCTGGAAGGAATCTTAAAGATTATCTAAAATCTTGTATGATGACTAGTTGTTTACATGTTATCTTTCCCTTCAGAATATATGCTCCTTCAAATCAGGAATAGTGTGTTTTGTCTTTTTTTACATATCCAGAATTTAGCAAAGTGTCTGGCACATACTGAACGCTTCAACGCTTGCAGACTGATGCAGCCACTTCATTCTACCGATGAGGGAACTGAAGCACAGATAATTTAAGTGACCAGCCCAAGATCAAATATTTTAACTCCTGCCTGTCTGAGGCAGTATTTGAACCTAGGTATACTTGGCTCCCCAATCCAGTTCCCTATGCACCTTACCACACTGAAAGTTTGTCCTTTGCCTAACATCATGGGCATAGTAAGTGACAGAATGAAGATTTGAACTTAGATCATCTGATTTCAAGTACCTCCCCCTTTCCATCATTCATTCATCATTAGGTGGTAAGCCCTTTGATGATAAACCTTTCTTAAAGGCAACGAGGTGGCGCCAGGCCTGGCTTTAGGAAGGCTCATGTCCTTGAGTTCAAATCTGGCCTTAGACACTTACTAGCTGTGTGACCCTGGGCAAGTCATTGAATCCTGTTTGCTTCAGTTTCCTCACCTATAAAATGAGCTGAAAAGGAAATGGCAAATCACTCTAGTATCTTTGCCAAAAAAACAACAACCAGAAAACAAATAATGGTAACAGAGAGCCAAACATGAATGAAAATAAAACTGAACAAAACAACTTTCTAAACTTAGCTAGACTTTTTTTTTTCTCATGACCATTCTTAAAGTCATTTCAACTTCACAGGACTTTCCAGATGTTGTGCTGCTGGGAAAGTATTCGACACCTCAGGGCTACCTCCTTCACACCAGGAGGTATCTTCACACCATAGGCATCTACTTTAGTGGAGGATTTACTCCTTATTAGCTATAAAATATCCATCAGGGTTGACTCCTTGTGAAACACTGAGGCAGGTGAATTCTGTCTTTGCTGATATCCTTGCCAGGCTAGCTCCTTAACCTCAGCTATCCTGCCCCCTTCTCTCGTAGTACCCAGAGTTATCAACACATTTAGCAAACACCCTAATCCAGGAAGTTTAACCTTCTTTATGTCATGAAAACATCTTGGCAATCTAGTGAAGACTGTGAGCCCCTTCTCAAAATAATGTTTTTAAATGGAGAATTAAAATTCATAGGATTCCAAACAGAACTATTGTATAATGAAATAGGATATTTTAGATAAAATAAAAACAACTCAAGTTGACGTTCCCCAGGTTAAGACCCCCTACATTAATCTATGCTAATAGTCCTCCCAGTTACATAGGTGCATTTTAACTCTCTTTCAGGAGAAAATATCCAGCTGGGCTCCAGTCTTCCTTCTGCACTTTAGTCCCTAGATAAAGCAGAAAGAGTTCTGTTGCTTTACGCAAAACAGAACATCCAGATGCTAAATAAGCAAATACCTTGTGCATCTATACAGAGGAAATTATTCCAGAAGCTGCTTTGACAGACAATTTCAGGCAGTTCTAGGAAATAATAAGGCTTACTGGAAATGGTTCTTTTCATGAAACCTAGGACCAGTTGCTAATTGCCTCCAGCAGCTTCCCTCTTATAACTGTGGAATTAATGTCATGGGCTGCAGGTTGATAGGCTCACCCACACCTCTGCCTTTGTCACCCTTTGTTCATCTCCATGATCCAACCTCCTTCTTCTATTCAGATATAAGCTAGTTCACCCAAATTCTTTAATACTTGGCTCCAAGCTCATAAAATCCTGTCGGTATTCAGTCCATCAGATTTGTAAGTGAAGAACACAGTTCAATATAGTGATTCACTGAGCTCTTTCAAGTGTAGCTTATTTATATTTTGTCCTTTTCCACTCCCCCCAAATGTCAATATTTCTACTCGAAGAGAGAGAATTTAAAAGGGTAAATTTCTGTAGTTCACTACTTGGCATATATCATACCCTGGTGTCATTTTCTATGTTCTTTCTAAACATGAAATGTTGTTTGGGGACTTTGGAGGATTTTAGCTGTAATGCTGGCAGTCTAGTTCTCTTATTTTACAGTAGAAGAAATTGAGACCTAGAAAGGTTCATTAACTTTTCTAAAGTCACACAGGGCAGAACTAGGATTTGGAAGCCAGTCCTCTGAATGCAAATCCATCACTGTTCACTGTACCAGGTTGATACCTCCATATTTTTGGCAGCTAGATGGCACAGTGGATAGAATGCTGGACCTGGAATCAGAAAGATCCAAGTTCAAACCCTTTATTAGCTGTGCAACCCTGGTCAAGTCACTTCATGTGTATCTGCCTCAGTTTCTCCATCTCTAAAATGGAGATAAATTATAGCACCTACCTGACGAGGTTGTTGTGAGGATAAAATATGATAATATTTGTAAAATGCTTTGCAAACCTTAAAACTCAATATAAATGCTAGCTAATATAATCTGTTACTATGTTAAAAATTAAACCAGCCACCTTCATATGCTTTCCCTTCCTATGGCATATTCAAAGAATATCCTATATTAGTATTTTTTTAATTTTAATTAGTATTATCTTAAAAATTAGTAATTTTAATTAAAATTAGTAATTTTAATAAGTATTTAATAATTTTCCATTTTAATATTTAAAAATTAGTATTTAGTAATTTTAATACTAAATTAGTGTTTTTAATTAATATTTTAAGGAAAATAACCTTTTTTAAAAATTATCTTTAATACTGTTTTTGGAGCTACCAAGGTAGAAACATTCTAATATCTACTGAACTTCAATTTGTCAAAAATAATCTCAATTGCTTTGCACTGTTAAATTAAATGCTGTCAATGTTTGGGACTAAATATTGTCACCTGAAATCAAATCAATCACATTTATACAATTCAGATTTTATAATATGGCATCCAGACCTCAAAATGATGAATTTTGTCCTAGAATGGTTTCTTTTGTCTGTAACAGACCAGTCATTTATGGCTTGTGACCTGGAATTCCTGCTAAAACTAAAACTTTACTTTACCTTTGGTCATCCTGGTAAATTGCAGCATCCTCAAACCTTTAACACTGGTCATTCTGGTAGGTGGTAAGACCTCCATTTCCTACAAGCAAGAGTTTGCTGTGTTAGGGAAGAGAGTAGTCTCAAACAATAGGCTTAGAAATATAGTATTCTATATTTCTGAACTGAACTGAAACATAGATAATTTGTGACCAGATCAAGATCAAATCTTTCTATTCCTGCCTGTCTGAGGCAATATCTGAACCTAGGTCTACTTGACTCCCAAGTCTAGTTCCCTGTACATCCTGCCACACTGAAAGTTTGTCTCTTGCCTAACCTCATGGGATTAGTAAATGATGAGTGTATTTTCAGAATTTGAGACATGAATTCATCATAGACTGATTACCTGATGTCTGAAGTACCAGACTTCAGAATAATACTCAGACTTCAGCTATAGATATGCAAGATTCCCTAAAGGAAATATGTGTGGGACACCCCTATTAATACTCACTCGACTTATACCAGCTGAACGCACTAACAGAAAAACCCATAGACCCAAGACCATTGTAGTAACACTTTTCTTTCCCCCTTAATATTCAGTTACTTCCTGTCCACAAAGGTATCAGCACTGGTCTAAGGAACACTTACAATCGTTATGTTGTTCTTCTGTATTTAAATGTGTCATATATTGCTTAAATGTTGGCTCAGGGCTTTCTCAGTCATTAAGGAGTCACATTTTCACAGCACAGAGAGTTATAGGAAAACTTCCACCCAAGCTTGGAAGTAAGGTTAATGTTGATCAGTTATAATCCTAGCCTGGAAAGAATAATGATGTATTATCCTACAATAGCATCTGTATCAGCTCACTTCCCACTCACTTTAGTTCAGCTGCATTGCCTTTCCCGCTGAGCTAACAACAGGGATGACCAGAATACAATAGATTATAGTTTTGGCTTTGTCAAATGACTGCCCATAGGAAAATTGTGGGGTTTCATTCATTGCACTACTTTTACCATGGAACAACTGTTTAATTACTCAGAATAGAAAGATACTAATTTGGCTGACTTGCTCCTTTCCACAGGAAACAGTAAAAGACAATTCACTTCTCTTCATGCCAAATGTTCTGAAGGTCTACTTAGAAAATGGGCAAACCAAGTCATTTCGTTTTGACTGCAGTACTTCAATAAAGGTAAACCTACTAGTCACAAACTCATGAGGCATACTATGTAGCTTCTAGCTTTGATAATAAGTCTTTTGAGACATCTCATGTTTGTATGTTCTTAGTTGGCTGCCTTCATGTCAAATATACGTGCTTAAAAATTAATAAGGTCCTTCTCTGTTTTTACTTTTTTAAAAAAGAACATTATGTGGTGTTGGTAAAGTGAAAACAGAGGCAGTAATCTTCACGTGACTTCAGATTAATTAAAATTGTCTACATGTCACTAAGATGACTTAGTATACTGCCAAATGCCAGCATGATTTGTCAGCAAAGTCAGAAGTCAAGTAGATTAAGATGTTGCCTACTAATTGAATATCAACTACCTTGTTAGCCAGCAAAATATAGGGTGATTTGATGATAGATTTCTTCTTCTGTCCACATGGTTCAATTTTCATTTCCTAAAATCTATTTCATGGAAATTATAGATAAGTCTAGAATAAACAACATAATAATATATAACATATATTGTTATATAACACATAATATAGTAATATTATGTTATAAAATGATGTCTACATATATATAATACTATAATAATCATCCTGGGTTAAGGAATAGCTGTTAATTTAAGTAAAATATTTGTAAGAGGCAGTATGGAGTGGTAGAGAGAAGACTTACTGACTTAGAGTCAGGAAGACCTGGGTTCAAGATGCTCCTCTTAAGTGTAAGTTATGTGACCATGATTAAATCATTCTTTGTGTCACAGAACTCTTTAGAGCTGGAAGAAAGCAAATAATAGTAATCACTTTTAACAATTACAAGGGGGCACCTAGGTGGCACAGTGGAGAGAGAACCAAGTCTGGAGTCAAGAAGACCTGAGTGCAAATCTGGCTTCAGATACTTACTAGCTGTGTGACCCTGGGTAAGTCACTTAATCCTGGTTGTTTCATTTCCTCATCTGTAAAATGAGCTGAAGGAAATGGCAGACCACTACAGTATCTTTGCCAAGAAAACCCCAATGGGGTCATGAAGAGTCTGAAATGATTGAACAGCAATGAAAGCACTACAAAGTGCTGTGTGTGTGTATTGCATACATACATACGTACATACATACATATGTGTGTGTGTGTGTATATACATATATATATATATATATATATATATATATATATATATGTATGCCCCATTTGATCCTCACAAGAAGCTTCTGAGGTAGAGGTTCCTACTATCCCCATTTTGCAGATGAAGAAACTGGGACTGAGAGAGTGACAAATGACTTGCCCAGAAATACACAGACAATAAGCATCTCAGGCAGATTTCAAACTCAGGTTGCCATGATTCTCTATCCAGCACTTCCTCCACTGGACCACCTAGCTTCTATCAACTCTAGGGACTAACAACTGTATCTGTGGAAGCAGTTTCTACTCCAGGACTTCCCCAAACCAATTTGCACTTATACACTTATATAACATTTTATAGAAAGATTTCACATATATTATCTTAGAGGATCATAGAACCTATGATTTAGATCACAGCTCTAGAGGTGAAAGGGATCATCTAGTCCAACCCCCGCATTTTACAGAAGAGGAAAGTGAAGCTAATGGAGGTTAAGTGACTTGCTCAAAGTCACACAACTAGCATTTAGGGTTCAATCTCCATTTGACAACTAAGAGAACTGAGGTTGAAAGAGGCTAAATCCTTTATCCAAGTTCAAAGAGCCCATGGGTAGCAGAACTGGGACTAGCCCTGTGGTCTTCTGATGTCCAGTCCACTGTCCATCCTACCCCTCAAGGAAATTGTAAAAACAATTGATTTATATCAAAGTCACTGGTAACTTTTAGGCCATTCATAGTATTGCAAAGGAAATGGTGCTTTCTTATTTGCACTCAGAAGAAATGCATATGGTTTCTGTGTTCCTTTTTTTATTGAACAAAAATGTTTTTGGATTTTGATTACTCCCTAATGCTCCATTAGCTCAGGGCAGGTTTTCTTCATCTGGAACCATAAAAAGGATTTCAGGATAATAAAAAGTACCTGACGATAACTGAAAACACTAGTAGGAAAGGGACCTCTATTTATTTTTTAATTGTATGAAGGATCAAGCTGCCTTTCCCCTCCCATGTAACACACATGCACACACACACACACACACACACACACATTTCTACTTATGTTTTGTGTAAATAACTTACTTGAAATACAACACAAGTTGTTGAATTAATAATTGTGGATGTGGCATAAGGAAACTTTTATAAAAGCACTATCTACATTTACATTGACTATTATCTCTTTGTTTGCAAATGGCTTACTTAAAATTTCTGTTAAGCATCTGATAATTTAACAGGTATTAGGGATAACAGAAAAAGACTGATGCCAATAACATCCTCTTGAATCATTTCAAAAGAAACAATTACATACTTTATGGGGGATTATTAATTTGTAACAGGTTCCAAACGAAGAGTCCATTTTTCCTGCCCACCTCCTAGCCATTGGGCAAGAAAGGTCAAATCATGAGAAATGCTTTACGAATGATGAATTTGTCTTCCACTAGACTATGGTTCCTTTTAAAAGCATTTGATTTTTGTTCTGTACATCAAATTTAGACTTCCTCTAAGCAGTAAGTTCTATGAGGAAAGGAAATGTGTCTTTAGCTAAAAGTTGTATTTCATCCCTCATGCCATGCTCTATGCCCAGCACAGTAGTCTTCCCATAGTATATTCTTAATGAATATCTACTGAATTGAATTAGTTGAACTCCTTAGGATGAAGAGGAAGGCTTCAGTGATTTTCTAATATAAATAAATATAAACTTAAAAGATGCTTTCACTGTGCATTATCTTGTCTTATCTAATAGGAACCCAAATGATTTCAGATTTCAAATAACTCAAGCAATGTCAATTTCCATGAGTACTACAGATGACTGTGAGGAGACTGGGGGAAGGGCAAATACTCTTAAAAACAGGATGTTTTTTTTTCTAAAATAAGTTATAGCCTTTATTTTTAAACTGCAATTTAACAGAATCCTGGCTCACAGTAAGGAAGGTGTCGATAGAAATAGTGTAGCTTTATTATTTCTCTTACACTTTATAATGAAAGTTTCCCAAGATTCTTCACTCCAAACTCACAATAGGGAATAGTTACTGATGCTAATTTGCTAATATCATCCCTGGTGGAACAGAATGATACCTGTAATGTGTACTTTGGCACACACAACAACTAGAAAAACTCAATTTCGTTTTTCCCTTTGTGGGCCCTGAGTTCACTTTAGAACAGCAACAGTTAGAAAGGGTAGCACACATCTGTAATCCCTGCTCCTGGGCGGAGGCTGAGGCTGGTGGATGACTTGAGTCAGAGTTCTGAGGTGCAGTTGGCTTAACCAATCAATTGTCCCAACTTAAGTCTGACACCAGTATGGTGAACTATCCGGAGATGAGGTGGAGAAGGGATTGAACCTGCCTAAGTCAAAAAATGGAGCAAGTCAAAGCCATCTATACCTTTACACAGGTGAGATCAGGCTTGTGAGTGACCTTTATATGTCTAGCCCAGGAAAGATAGGTAGACCCAGTCTCAAAACAAAGAAAAAGAATGGAACACACACATCTTGAACACAGGAGACAATAACTGTTGAATTAAACTGAAACACTCTTTCCATTAGATTCAGTTTAAGCAAAAGGCATTATTGAGAGTAATTTGGGGCTCCACATTTTAAAGGGGTATGAAGAAATTGGAGGGGGCCAAAGGGAGAGCAACCAAAAAAAGTCAAAGGATTGGACAATCTGAGAAAATGTTAAATACCTAAGAAGGATTTATCTTGGAGAAGAGAAGATTAAGGGGCAATACAATAGTTTTCAAGTGCATAAAAAAGTAAAGAAAGGAAGCCTGTCATAAACTGTTGTAACAAAAGAATATAAAAAGAAACATTCCTTGACAGGAAGTATTGTTAAACCCTGGAATCAATGTGTATTTATTGAATCCCCTTCATGGGAGATTTTTAAGAATAGCAAAGCCTGTTTCAAGACTGGTTTAAGTGTATTCCTCCTAGGGCTAGACTAGAAAATCTGTTATAATCCTTTCTAATAATGTGATTCACATCAGTAATCCACAATCCCACATCTATAGAGATTTGTCTGGTAACCTCTCTAGTCCTCAGTAATGTAAAAGGCCTTGTGAGGTGTGGAGGACAAGGAGAGAGGGGACACATTTCTTCTTCCCATAACTCCATCTTTTAAGGCTCAAAAGTATTTACTAGATCTATATCCAAAGAGATTGTAAAAAAGGGAAAAGGGTTTATGTGTACAAAAATATTTATAGAAGCTCTTTTTGTAGTAGCAACGAATTGGACATTGAGGATATGTCCAACAATTGGGAAATGGATGAACAAGCAGTGGTTGATGAATGGAATACAGTACTATTGTTCTATAGGAAATTATGAGCAAGCAGATTTCAAGAAAACCTGGAAAGACTTCCAAGAACTGATGCTGAGTGAAGTGAGCAGAACCAGGAAAATGTTGTTCACAGTAACAGCCACACTGTGAGATAATCGACTATGACTGACTTAGCTCTTCTCAGCAATACAATGATCCAAGACAATTCCAAAAGACTCATGATGGAAAATGCTATCCATATCCAGAGAAAAGACTGATGGAATCTAAATACAAATTGAAGCGTACTATTTTCACTTTATTTTTTTCATGGTTTTTTTTCTTTTTGTTCTGTTTCTCCTTTCACAACATGACTAATGTGGAAATGTTTTACATTATTGCCTATATCAATATATACCCTATTATCACATCTGTTATTGCTTGGAGAGGAGGGAGAAGAAGGAAGGAGAGAGGATCTCAAAATCTCATAAAGAACTGAATGTTAACAACTGTCTTTACATGTAATTGAAAAAATAAAAATACCATTTTAAAAAAATTTTTTAAAGACTCAGAAGTATCACCAGAATCAAATTTCAGATTGATTTAAATAGAATTTAAAAATCAATAGCCTAAATTAGGAAAGCTTTTAGGTCACACTAGACTCATTGAGGATCTTGCCACCATTTTGATAACATCTTATAACTGTTTCTTTAATAAGGATGTCATCTTAACTCTTCAAGAAAAGCTTTCTATCAAGTGTATTGAACACTTTTCCCTAATGCTGGAACAGAGGACAGAAGGAGCTGTAACCAGACTTCTCTTGCTACACGAACAGGAGACTCTTACTCAGGTTTGTGAAATAATACACTGAAGTAGTCACTAGTCATTAGTGATATATATAGGGATTGGCCGGTTTCTGTATTATCCATCTCTTGGATGACTTAAATTAATTAGCTGTTCTACACACTGAAAGAAACACCAATTATTGGTCTCTGTAAGTGATTATCCACTTCAGGATATTTCCTTTTTAGTCAATTTTTCATAAGCTGTCCATTTTTCTAATAAACAATTGTTTTTGAAGGCTTCTATGGCTATTCATTAGTGATATGTCTTTGAAAAAGTTATATTTATACTGCTGTGTTTACCTTGCTTGGAAAATTGTTCTTTTGGGGTCTTTAAAAAAAGAAGAAAAAGAGGTTTCTGATATTATTTAAATGAAGCTGTCAAATGGTGTTCCATTCTGTGTAGCAACCTAAGAATATTTTTAAAAACTTGAAATTCCTGCCTCAATTCTGCCCACTCTGCATATGTGAGGCTGCCATGAGCCCTGGCTTGCTTATTGCCAACATGTCATCACCATCTGTTTGCTGATAAGACAAATAGTCCTGTTACCTGCTCCATTCGACCATAAACTCTGTATCCACTATTTTAGTGAGGACAACTGAGATGACTCAAGGTGGAAGATTGAGGAAGACACTTTCCAGTGGCCACTCTTGGACATAAGGTCAAGTTGGATGACTCAGAGTTAGGAGAAAAAAGGGATAAAAATGGCAAAAAGGAGGCCTTTATACATACTACATAGGTGTTTTATATATCAAATAACTAAAAACTGACATTCATCTAACTGCCATGTATCAGTCCCCCTATAGATCTCTGCTTTGTTGGAATAAGCCAAGCGTACTGTGACAGACGTATTATGTGCTGCCATTTAGATTGATCTGTATGGTCATAGGCTTTCCACATTTATACGCTATTCTTGATGCCTGCATATAGATATAGATGTACCCCCAAATACCTTCAAGCCCCCTCACAGTTCTCTTACCCTTAGAAACAAAAGCACCTGTTCATGCTTTAGCAGTAGTGAATAACCAAAGATTTAGTAAATCCGCACGTGAAATGTCAGCTGCTACAATGTGACGCTAATAAAACCAGCCCTGTGTTAATATAAAACTATCTCTCAACCACTTGATATCTCTAGTTGATAACCTTCAGAACAGGCTAGCCCATAACCTGTAAAGGAAATCTTCATGGTAACTTGGATAAGCAAAGGAGTTTGTAAAAATCATTTCTAAAGCTAGATGGTGCAATTTTTTTTATTGCACTAGTTTGTGTTCAATGTTTATATCTTTTTGCATCTGAAATGATATAATAGAAAGAGAAAGTCATTAATCTTTTCCTGCCTGAGAAAGGCCTTTGGACCACAGCCATGATAGAATTCCTATTTCAAGGCATATTTCCTCTGACAGTATTTTTATAAATAAAACACTTTGTAATGAACGCTTTGTAATGAATACACCTGAAAAAAATGCATTCAAAATAGTTTGCAGCATGCCAATACAGTGAGAATATCTATAAGAAATTATAAAAACTTAGAGATACTTTAGCTTGACTCCCTCATTCTGGAGATAAAAAAAAAATGACTTGTCTAGATAACAAGGAAGACAGCCACAAATTGAACTTAGGTCTTGTGATTTAAAGTCCAGACCCCTTTCAACTGAGCCATATGTAGCTACAAGTAACAAAGTCTTTTCCAAACATTTGAGTTTGATGAAAATGCTCAAGGGATTCTTAAGCAAGTGTGTTTAATTAAATAATAATACACACCTAATTTAATATCAATCTGACATTTAGACAATTCAAACAGTTTAATATTCATTTGTGTCTTATGAAGTGTGTTGTGTGTTAAACAGAGTATTTACTGAGATTTTCAGTGGGAAAGTGCTTTCAATCTGACTAGTTTTCTTGCTGTTACCTTCTTCTGATGAATTCAACACAATGGCCCAACTATGTTAATTAATTTCTAAAATCTAATCCCTATCACTTCTGCAAAGTGAAAGGGGAGAGGGGCAGGTAGAGAAGAAAACCTTTGTTATTCCCATTTCTCTTTCCAACAGTTCATTTTGTGATAATGACTTGAAAGGTGCCTTAAGGAGATTTTCAGTGGTCAGTTCTTTTGTATCTGCCACTCCTAGAAAAAGGAAACAAGGAGAATGGTCCTTATGAGACTGGCAGCAATTCAAAGATGAAAAATCTTAGTTGCAGAAATGATTGGCCATGGGGCAGACAAGCCAGTGACAGAACTTGCTTATTCTTGGTGAGAAAAAAGCACATGATTTATGGTTTTACCATCATGAAAAGTTCAGAAGTGAATATGGGCTTTATTAGCTCAAGAGGTGGTAGAAGATGAAAAGCAAAAAGGGGCAAGGTTTCAGATCAATTCATGGATAATAATTATAACTAGTAATAAGGGGAAGCTAGGGATGCTATGGATGTATCCCTGACCTTTTCTGGTCAGTGTTACAAAGGGCAAATAGCACTTCTGAAAAAAATATCATTTAATACCATGGTCAGAGATGGAATAAGGGATGGATGGGTCATTGTTCTGCCCCAGCACTGAATTCCTTATTATCTCTTATGATCCCCAGTGTACTGTTCCACTCATTAGATAACTGCTTCCCAATACAATCTATAACATGGCCTTGAAAAACATATAAATATTTTGCTGTGGACTACTTAGACCTTCTACCTTCTCAGTTAAGTGGATGTCAGTGTATCAAGTAGGAGACAGGAATTGGGGGGGTAAATGAATCTGAAGGCAAAAAAAAGCAAGATTAAGGGGAAAATTATGAGTTTTTAAAGTTCCTAAATTTTAGGAAATAAAAATAATAAGTTATAAACATTTTGCAGATTGAGAAATATTTACCAATAGCTAATAGTTGGAAAAAATTGAACTAGACCATTCTGTAATTTGTTTTTAATTTAAATTTCGTTTTGTCTTGTTTCATTAGACTCTTCAGTCTGTTGTTTTCACTAAGAATGAATTGATTAGGAAAATGCTGAGTCTTTTAGTTGATTTTCAAGCTCTTTTAAACGATTTTGTTATTCAGATGGTCTCAAATCACCGAACTTGAAACTAAATGAAAAGAACTTGAAACTAAATGAAAAGTATGAACTTTAAATGTTGGAGTACATATCAAATCCTCCAGCAAGTTTAGCTTCCTCTAAAGTGTCTTTCCATGCCCTTAGATAGGACTCCAATAGATAGTGGTTGTGGAGGAATACACTCGATTCCCTTCCCAACTACAGAATACATACCTGAAAAAGAATATTCAGTTGGAATGTGCATACTTAAAGAAAAACAAAAGAATGGATTTCAAAGTCTGAGTAACTAGAATAATGCTATTCTCCAATAAACTTCAAATATTGACTGCTTTATTCTGGAAAGAAAAAGCTTTGTTTTAGCATCATTTGACGATGACCTTTCTGTTTCTAACATTGAAAGATTTTTGTGTTATCGATTCAATGTCTCAGGTGACACAGAGACCCAGCTCCCATAAGATGAGATGTCTTTTCCGAATTAGCTTTGTCCCAAAGGATCCCATTGACCTTTTGAGAAGAGATCCAGTAGCTTTTGAGTATCTATATGTGCAGGTATGTGGAAAAACATGACCAGTTTGTTATTCTAATGCTATGCATGTGTCTCTTTTATGTTCTTACACTGAAGTTCTTTCCTTTCTTCCTACCATATGCAACCTCAAATGTGTTATTTGATAACTTCAGTAAGCATTTATTAAGTACCTAATATATGTCAGGCACCCTGCTAAGTGCTAGGGATACAAGTAAGAAAAATGCCCTGTCCTCCAGGTTGCAATCTAATGGAGGAGACATATCAGTGAGCATAGAGGGGGAGATGCCACACCAGAGAGTTCAAACCAAGTAGAGCTGGAGACGAAAAGTGAAATAAATTGTTCTGTAAAGTTTGGATTCAGTCAAAGGGTCACCCTTGAGGACCTAGAGAACCACATGGAGCCTCACGACCACAGGTTCCCCACCCCTAACATAGCAAAATATTATTCTCTGCAGAGAATATTGTTTTATTAGAATTTACTCATACTAAAGCATAGACCAGAATCCTAGACTGTCATGACTCCACCTCCATAGTAATAATATTCTAGCTTAAGTGACCAGTCATTGCTTCAAGAACAGAGAAGTCAAGTGTAAAAGCAAGAAATAAAGGCCAATATGACAGTTGTATGCCTGCCAGGCCTGGAGCCAAGAAGACTCGTCTTTATGAGTTTGAATCTAGCCTCACACACTTACTAGCTATATGACCCTGGGCAAGTCATTTAACCCTGCTACCCTCAGTTTTCTCATCTGTAAAATGAACTTAGAAGGAAAAGACAAGCTTCCAAATGGGATCACAAAGAGTCAGACATGACTGAATAAACTGTACGTGTGTGTGTGTGTGTATGTGTGTGACAAGACCATCAGCAGCCAATGAATGACTTTATAGTTTCCATAGTCCTCAGCCTTCAGGTTTTCTCTGTTATTTCCAACATCAGTTCTTATTCATAGGCTTTTCTGATAATTTTCAGGTTGAAAATAAGTTGTTATTGGTGTGCATTAGATAGATGCTGGACTTCTGTCATTATATATTCATGCCTACGTCTAATCTTATGAGCAGGAATAGATAATCTTTGGATATGAAAAGCTAGATGCAAAGGAATCCTACAACTTCATTTCTCAAAAGTGATCTAGTGGTATCCACATATACACATCTATTTATATATTTATATTTCTTATATAATATTTAATTCATATCTATTTATAAGATAAAATATATTTATTTACATATTTATAATTATTATATGCTATAATATATCTATTTTTATATAGTATGATTTGTATTTCTTCTTATACATAATATTTATTATATTTATTATGTGATATATAAGGTATATATCATCCATATACCACTATCAAAAAATGAAGAAGTAGGATTCCTTTGCCTACAATTCCTCACATCCAAAACCTTCCCCTGCTTATTTGTGATTAGACATAGATATGCATATATAATGACAGAAGTCCATCATCTATCTAATGCACACCAATAAGCAGCTTATTCTCAATCCAGTGACTTATTTATTTGACTGATGGTTGGGGTTCTTATCAGAGGCTCCAAATGCAACTGAAATTCATCCAGGGAATAGGGGAGTAAATACAAGCATAATGCACTTTTGCCAGGAAAAGAAAGAAAACAATTTAAAGTACTAGAAAGTCCTTAATGAGGACACTAATCATTAGTTAAATAAACAAACTGTTAGTTTAAAAAATAGAAGTGTCAGCATAAATGTTATCAACTAATCACTAGTTCACAGAATTTAACATAAATTTACAGTAAAAGCTAATTAATTCTGACAACTCATTCATAGACATAATAATATGGACGCAGGCTGGACTGAAATTGACCTTCGTGCTCTCTATGAAGAAAGGGATTGATCGCTAAGCAAATTAACAAGAATATATAACCTACTCAAGAGAACAAAATGTTTTCAAGCACTTTGATAATACTCATTTGCATATTAACAATTAAAATACAGTTATAAATTACACTTATCCCTCCATCACAGCAGGCCCTGGAGAGGATGTCTATTTGACAAATGTTTTGTTAGCCATTAGGTTTTTTTTTCCTTTTAAATAAATAATGTTTGATTCCCCTCCCTCCTCTTTCATCTTTCTTATCACAATAGTCTCTGGAAAATGCCCACTCTCCTTCCCCAATAATCTCTAGATTGAACCATTTCCTATAGCAAAGGGAAAAGCCTAAAAAAAAAGAGGAAGAGAAAAAAACCTGACATTATCCAAAATGCAGATCAAATTCTTCCACTGTCCTAACCAGTTTTTATTTTTGGATGTATCTAAAATTAATAAAAACTCTTTACAAATATTCTATAATATTGACATTTTACTAATTCAGACAATCTCCCCAATGAATTAGGTATATGATGTATGTGACTCATTGATAAATAATGTATGTGACGGACAGCTCCTACAAAAAAAGATGGGCCTTAAGGGGTAGTGGAAAGGGACATAAATAACCTCAGTTCCAACTCTGAAAGACTCCTGGGTGTCATAGAAACAGCCCTGGGGGGAGGGGGAGCAAGACATGAGGTATGTCCTCCACTGTTCCTGCAGTTTGAAGTGACTCTACCTGAAACCCAAGCAATAGTGATCCCCAACTCTGAGATCTTAAAAAAACAACAAATTTTACAGTCATATCACTACTAAGTCTGTAACCCAAAGTCGTCAAAGAAAGAGGACACATAACTACTTTTTCTTAGTGACAAAGAATTGGAAACTGGTAGGGTGCCTATCAATTGGCAAATGGATAAACAAGTTACAATCTGTGAATAGGATGAAATATTATTGTGCTGTAAAAAATGATCATTTCAGAGAAATCTGGGAAGACTTGTATGAACTGATGTAGTAAACTGAGTAGAACTAGAATAATTTATATGACAACAGCACTATGGTAAAGACAAACATTTTTGAAAGACTTACGAGTTCTGTTTAGTACAATGACCAGCCATAATTCCAAAAGTGTTCATGATGAAGCATGTTATCCACCTCCTGATAGGAAGACAATAGACCCAGGGTATAGACTCAGGCATTTTTTTATTGGATGCAGAGAATGCAGGAATTTGTTTTGTTTGACTATGTTTATAACAGGAGTTTTGTTTTTCTTGCTTTCTCAATGAAGAAAAGGGAAAGAAAGGGTGAGACGGCAGATTGATCTTCATGAAAATAACAAAAAAATTTTTAAACCTGCTGGCTATTCCAGAGGCCAGAAGAAGGGCAATCACAGAATTCAAGAAGTTGAAGAAATGCCCCTTCCTCTTTTTCCATGTCTCATCTATGACCCAGAGAATTTTGTAAGACTGATCTACTCATTCAAATAGCCCAGGTCCAGGTCTTCTTACTCTCACATCTGGTGATAATTTCAGCCTTCAGATAAGGGATCAGTGGGCAAACCAAGTATAGACAGAAACAATATAAGTGAAAGGATGTGGTGTTTATATCAATAAGCAAGTATTTATTAAGCTCCTACTATGGGTCAGGCACTAGGGATACAAAATCAAAGGATGAAACAATTGCTTCTCAACAATGAGCTTGTGTTTTAATGCAGGAGATAAGTACATGCAAAAAAATGTATATGACATAAATAAATGCATAGATGAGAAAGACCAGAAACTTCATGCAACAAATTTCATACCTGCTATTCTGTTGCTATTGGTTTGTCCTGCATCTCCCAGTTTGACCAAGGATACTTCTTGCATTGATCCTGGAAATCCCACAGGCTGCAATTCCTTCTGCTCTCTGCTGCACCTGTCCTCCTCTCTTGTACACAAGCATCCACTACTGCTCATTGCTTCATCTTCTTCAGAGATGTGTTTTAAATCTTATAATGAGATAGTCAGGATTAATGTGTCGCTGGACTTGATTACACATTTTCGTCTATTTTTAAGATGTACCCGTAGGCATGGTCCTAGTAGGGAGCCATGAAGACCTTCTGAAGACCTCATAAACCCATACATGGACCTAATTCCAACTCCAAAGATGACTTGGTACATGGAGACCAGTGTAGCAAAATTGAAAGAGAATTGGATTTGGGGTCAAAGAACCTGAGTTTTAAACCCAGCCCTGTCACTGACTACCTGTGTGACCTTAGTCAAGTCACAACTTTTCTGGACCTCAGCTTCCTCATCTGCAAAATGAGGAGAGTTAGGCTAGATTACCTCTAAGGTTCCTTCTCGTTCTCAATCTATGGTCTTATGACTTCTTCCCTACCTTAGGACTCAGGTATTCCTGGTAGATGCCACATTGTGAGGAAATATGCCCATCACGATGACTAGTTCGCACTGAGTTTTTCTGTAGGATAGAGAAAAATATCCCTTTTCTATTTGTCTTTCCAAATACCTTCATCTCCTCCTTGACCTCACCAGCTCTGCCAATATCGTCTAACTTATGTCAAGTTAGCCATAGTCCCCAGAGCCTCAGAGAAGGCTTAAAATAGTTTTTAAGAAAACTGGAAGAGGAATGTCGTTTCTCTTGAATAAATGAAATACATGAAATGTTCAAACAGTACTTTATAAAGAGAGTGGAAGTCTGAACAAATCCTACTGAGTTCTCACTTTGATCTTCACATCTCTAGGTGACATCTCTGGCTATGGAAGCTGAGCACCATAGATGCATAGACTGTGCCTTAGAGGCCTCTTCCTGATAGACAGCTTTGCATCTCTCAACAGCATATCTTAAAAGTGTAGGCCCCTATTTGTGCCCGTATGTGGTTTGTACCGTCATTCAAGGCACCTATGTCTTAAAATTTTGCATCCAAATTCCTAATTCTTTGAAGGGAAAACAAGTCAGCAAACAGTATGTCTTGGATCAGTCTTGTGTTTCATGTAGTCCCTGTGCTTGTGAATGCAATTCAATTAAATCAACAAGTGGCACTTGCCAATAAGGAAGACAGAACCTCTTTTGGGGGGTAAGGGGGGAAGGGGGAGGTAGTTGAACTCTTTGAACAAATGCATCCCCTGTTCCTAAGGTTACAAGAGAAAGTCATGAATCTAGATTGCTTAACATGATGCTCCCTCTTCTGGTTTGTTTGCAGAGCTGTAATGATGTGGTACAGGAGAGATTTGGGCCAGAGCTGAAATACGACATTGCCCTGCGTCTGGCAGCTTTACAAATGTACATTGCCACTGTCACCACCAAGCAAACGCAAAAGATTTCCCTCAAATATATTGAGTAAGTATGCTCCAGCACGGGGGAGGAGGCCAAAGTTATATGGGCATGGATTGGCGTTTATAATGTCTGAGACCATTTTAGATGAGTTTCTGGATTTCCATTGAGATTTTATGGCTGGAACATAGACAAGAGAATAGGAGGATATATATTTAGTAGCTTATCTTCCACAGCCTACTTATTTTACCTTTAAAATGACTTTTGATGCCATAGTATAGGGTACAGATAACCCCAGGTTCTCAAAAACTTTGATAGCAGACTACAATTTCTAGCAGGTCCTATAAAGCTGGAAAGACAGGATATATAATCCAGTGACTGTCTGTCTTTCATCACTACATAGCCTAACTCTGTGAGAAAGGCACATCACATATACACAGAAAACAAACAAACAGACAGAAACCCCGACTATCAAGGGAAAAAATATTTTGCACACTGGATTTGAAGCCAAAAGACAGGTTCAAATGCTCACTTCCTCACTCTACCTCCTATTTCCTACTATGTGACCTTGGACAAGTCATTTAGTTTCTCTTTGGCCTCAGTTTTTCCTTCAGTAAAATGAGAGGGTTGGAACTAGATTAGCTTCTATGGTCTCTTACAGCTCTAAATCTGTAACCCTATAATTCCATTAGATAAATTGTTTAACTTGTCTTCATTTTCTCCTGTGCAAAACGAGAGGTAGTGCCAGATAATCTCTAAGACCCTAATTTGAGACCCTAAGGCATAGAAGAGTCACAAACTACAATGATGGAGTGAATACTGACACCAAGGAAATCAATGCTCTTTGGGTATCGCAGTGCCAACTTGAAACTAGAGTACCCTGTTCAAGTGACTTAATGTTTTTAAAGCTAAAAAGAGTTATCTGCTTTCAAGACTGGATATGTTCAAGTATGGTCAGAAAGAAAGTTGTGTTTACCACTAACTTCCAAAGCAGCTGAAGGGTAATTCTGTGGACCAGCTCCCAGTTTAGGTATATCAGTATCTCTTGTTCCCCCTCCTAATACATCATCTTTAAGGACCATCTTTTGATAGAAGGACCATGTCTTCAATGTCATCTGCTTCCAACTGGCAATGAAATATCCAGTAGACTAATCTTCACTTAATCCTGACAGAGTGTAATACACATGGCAAAGAAAGGGGGACTGTTTAAAGCATAGGCCAAGGCTGGATCAAAGTCTCTGTGCATTAGAGAAAGAGCAGAATTATCACATAGCCCTAGCCTCTACAGCTCCCAAAAGCCATTAGTAAATTAAAAGAAGTCTGATTGCCTCAAATGCCATGCTTTCCCATGTCCTTCTAATTACTAACAGTAGTAGTTTTCCATTTATTGATTGAACAGCTTATTTGGGGTCTCAAACACTACATGGGCCACAGGAGGCAGAATGATCTTTTGCGGATGGAACACACACAGAGGAGATGAAGGCAGAGAGACAGAGCTGTGCAAATAGGACGAGAGCAAATGCACTTGAGAATTTATCTAATGCTATCTGGATCTACAAATGACAGGTCCAGTTTAGGAGTGTTCTCAGAATTCTAGGGCCAACTGCCAAGATCCTTTTGGTAGGTTCACAGAACTCCTATACATTACCAATAACCATAGGCCAAAGGCCAGACAATGGTCCTCAGGCAATGGAAATTACCATTGTATAGTGGACGGAATGTTGGATTTAAAGCCAGAATCTGGATTCAAATCTCACCTTGGAAAGCTATTAGCTGTGTTACCATGGTCAAATCACTTAATTGCTCTGAATTTCAGTTTCCTCATCGCAAAATGGATATACAGTCCTGGAAGACCCATTTTACAGGGTCTGTGGAGAAGCTCAGATGGAATAATGTATATAAAGTGCTTTGGAGGCTTTAAAGTACTGTATAAGTATCGGTTATTATTACCTGTTTACTTGAATATCTGAACCCAGCACTGACTATAGTTTCAAAAACTCCAATTCTCTCTGGCCTAGGAACATTTGCAATGGCCTCACCCTCATTTACTAGTGTTCCACCCACATTCTGTTCATTTGACTTCACTTAATAAGTCAGGGAAGTATTTAATTCATTTTACAAAGTAAATATTAATAGTCCCCACTATTGGTTTCCAAATGACTTCAATTTGGGGAGGTAAGGTTAGGTATTTCAGGTTGGGGGAAAGGTCTGCATTATATTAGAAAACAGCGATGGTAGAGATACGAGTTCTGAGGGCCCATCAATTTCCTTGCTCTCTTTGCCTTCTCTTATTATTGCTCACATTTCTAAGCTAAGAATCATAGGCTTTAGAGCTAGAAGGGACACTATGAAATCATGCAATCCAGCATGGGATCCTACACTCTCCACCCTCACATTTCATGTAGATAAAAATAGACCATTCCTATTTATATAGTGCTTCAAGGTTTAGTGAGCACCCTCCTCACAACAGCCCAGTGAGGATCAATGTCAATGTCCTCCCTTAACAGATGATAAACTGAGACCCAGGGAATTTAAGTAACTTGACCATGGTCACACTGCTCAGTGGGGAAGGAGAAGCCTGAAGCGCTCCTCCCCCAACACACTACATTCTGTTTGAAGAACACAGTTGGCTGTTGCTCAAGACTCTCCAAGATCTCACCCATAGATTCCCATGGCAACTGAATGAAAAAAGAAAGAAGAAGAAAGAAGGAGAGCACAGTTAAAATTTCCTTTCAGTCCAAGGTATGCCTTTGTTGATGCCACCTGCCAGGTTTCATTTCTGCTTGACCTGGTTGGGATTACTCCTAAAGGACTTAGTGACTTGAGAGGCAATGGAAAGAGGGCAAGATTTAGAAGCCAGCAAGGGAGCTTCATTTTCTGACTCTGCTGCCTACTAGCTGTTAGACTCCAGGCAAGTCCCTCCACCTCTTTGTCTGTCTGTCTGTCTCGGTCTCAGTCTGTCCCTCTGTCTTTGTCTCTTTGGGTCTCTCTCTTACTGTCTCTCTCTTGTTGTCTGTCTCTCTCTCTCTGTATCTTTCTCTAATTCTATCTCTCTCTGTTTCTCTGTCTCTCTGTGTATCCTTCTCTTTCTCTCTGTATGTCTGTCTCTGTCTCCCTCTCTCTCTCTGTATCTTTCTCTTTCTGTCTTTCTTTCTCTCTCTGATTCTATCTCTCTTTGTGTTTCTTTCTGTCTCTCTGTCTCTGTGTCTCTCTGCCTGTGTTTCTTTTTCTGTCTGTCTCAATCTCTGTCTCTCTTCCTCTCTCACTATCTAGAAAATGAGGACATTGTATTCATAGACTTCGAAGGTCACTTCCAGCTCTAAATCTATGGTTTTGTCGTTCATTCGTTTCAATCATGCCTGACTCTTCGTGATCCCATTTGGGGTGTTTCTGGCAAAGATACTGGAGTGGTTTGCCATCTCCTTCTCCAGCTCATTTTACAGATGAGGAAACTGAGGCAAACAGGGTTAAGTGACTTGTCCAGGATCGCACAGCTAGTAAGTGTCTGAGGTCAGATTTGAACTCAGGAAAATGAGTCTTCCTGACTCCGGGCCAGGCACTCTGTGCACTGTGCTCCCTAACTGCCCCAAATCTACTATCCTGTTATTCTATTTTCATGTCCAGACTAAGCAAATGTTAACCAGCAGGGCTTTATAACCAAGGTGACCTCTCCAGCAACTGATCTTGCCTCCGTCCCTGGCACCTCCCTGTGGTTCCTTCTCTCAATTGGAACTAGTGATCATGTGGACAAAGAGGAGAGGACAGGAATAGAATAAGGAATAAGAGGGGAATAGTGGATAGAGGAATGCAAGAGTTTTTCTGGGAGAAATTCTTTGGGTACAGTAGTAATTTATTCTAGTCTGGCCCAAGAGACATACAATGGAAGACAGAAGGAAGGAAATAAGCATTTATTAATCATTTACTGTGTGTCAGGCTCTGCACTAATCACTTTACAATTATTATCTCATTGGATCCTCACACTCACCCTGTTGAGGGTTGATGTAGATGGCATTATCATCCCCATTTTACAGGAGAAGAAATAGAGACCGACGAGGTTAAGTGACTTGCTCAGGGTCACACAGCTAGCGTCTGAGGCTGGATCTGACCTTCACTCCTCCCAGCACTCTGTTCACTGCCTATATAAGATTGTATGGATTATTAAGACAGAATGGGATAGTGAATTGAGGGCTGGCCTCAGAGCCAGAAAGACCTGTTTTCAGGACCCAAATTTGATATATTCTGACTGTGTGCCTGTGGCCAATCCATTTTTCTCCTTGGAGCTGTAGTCAATTCTCTCATACTATGGGTTGCAGAGAAGGTACCAACCTGCTTTGGTAGTTTGATGATGTCCATACATCAAACAATATGAGTTATAGCCATAGCACTTGATGGTGTGTGCCTATAAGTTCTTGAACCAGGGCTGTTTTATAATATAAGAAGATTCTTTACTTCCATCTGAGGCTGTTGTAATAACAACCTCTGTCTCTCTCTATCTCTTTCTCTCTCTCTTTCCATTCATTCATCTATCCATCCATCACAAGGCCTATGTTGTTGTTCAGTCATTTCTAATCATGTCCAACTCTTTTTTCTTGTTAAAGATAATGGAGTAGTTTGCCATTTCCTTGTCCAGCTCATTTTACAGATGAGGAGACTGAGGCAAACAGAGTGAAATGACTTACCCAGGGTCACACAACTAGGAAGTGTCTAAGGCTGGGAGTCTTCCTGACTCCATACCTAGCACTCGATCTACTGGGCCACCTAGTAGTCCTCACAGGGCCTGTACTTACATTCATATAACAATTTATTTTTAAAAGACATTTTTACTTCTGTTATCTTATGTGATACTCAAAAGAAACCTGTAAAATTTGGTACAAGTATCATGATCCTCATTTTATCCATATGAAATGATTGACCAATAGAAATGTGTTTCATCCAGCCACATATGGATAAAGAAACTGATGTCAAGTGATTTGACCAAAGTCAGGAGGTGTGTTAGTGGCTCACCTTGATCTAGGATGCAGACAGTTCTCTGGACTTACAGCCCAGTCATCTTCTGCTCTCAATTAAATAGCTGCTGACATCTCAGAACAAATCTTTGCTCCCATTTTTAAAGCCAACAACCCTAAGGTTATACTCCCCTTCCCACAGTCTTACAAATGAACATACCTATTTCAATGTAGACTAAAGGTCAGTCAGAAACCACTAGCTGAATAGATATCAAACAGTTCCATAGTAATTACGCCTAACATGATAGAGAACTAAAGGACCTATTTCCTTCTGAGAAATAGTAGTTATCACAACACTAGAATGGTCATTATTGTTAAACCAAAATATGGTTGTGAAATGTTAGATGCTTTCTTGTCTATCCCATTTAGTCTCCATTTTCCCCAGCCAGTACATATTTCTCTGAATCCTCTAGCTACCACTCATTAAGATGCATTATGGGAAGAAATGGTGTGACTATAGAGGAAAGGGGACACTGTCTAGATTGAAGGGCTGTAGATTTAAAGGGATCTCTGAGACCATCTAATTCAATCTCATTTTACAAATGAGGAAACTGAGACCCAGAGAAGTTAAGGGACTTGACCAAGGTCACATAGGTAGATATTCAAATGACAGAGGCAAATCCAACTCTGTTTACACCACCACAAACATGTTTGGTACAGAGAGATGGATACAAAGACCTCTAATCAGCATGTCCATACATCAAACAAAAAAAAAAATTAAGGTACTGTGCCAAAGGACCACAAATGGACTTATTACTCATTTAGTCAGGCAGACAGGAAGTTTTACTGAAAATTTCTACCAGGAAAGGTGCTATGTCTAGATACAAACAAGGGATTCCCAGGCCTTGCTCTCAAGGACCTTACACTCTAGTTGGGGAGACAAGACATGCCTCAAAATGAGATTTAGAAGTGAAATAATAATAATATTTGAATAGAAAATCAATAAGCATCAGAAGATTGCATGTGCTATGTGATAATAAGTACCATAAGTTCAGAGAGAGAAGACAGTTGGGCAACTGAGAAAGCGCTTGATTGGTGAAACAAGTATAGCAGTTTATTATAATAAACTGTGAATCATAATATACGGGTTCAGGGTCTGGTCTGTTACAAGATATGTCAACTTGGACAAATCAATGTAATCAACATTTATTTGGCAGCTATTATGTGCAAGGCAGAGAAGCATAATGAGGCTTTAGAAGAGAAAAGAATTTAAGCAACCATCTAATCTAACACTCTTTTCCCAGATAAGAAAACCAAGGCCCAGATCAGGGTCAGTGTCTTGCCCCAGGTCACACATATAGCAGATTCCTAGAATCTCATTTGGAAGGGTTCTCAGAGATCCTCTGTTTCATCCAATCTATATCCAGAATCCAAGAATTATCCAAACAATCATTCAGGTTCTGCCTAAGACTTCCAGTGATGAGGAATGCAGCACTTTCCAAAGCAGCCCATTCTCACTTCTAGATAGCTCTAGTGACATGAATTATAGAAATATGCATTATTTTTGTTCTCAAATATTTATTAAGCATTACTACATGCCAGGCTCTGTGCTGAGATCTGAGGATACAAAAAAAAAGTTAAACTCAGTCCCTGCTCCCAAGGACCTCACACTTTAATGGGAGAGACAACATGCCAACAGGTATATACAAACAAGACATATATATATATATATATATATATATATATATATATATATATATATATATATATATATATATATATATATATATATATAATGTACAGGATTCTGTTTATTTTGGCTAGATAAATCCAGAACTAAATTGCTCTATCTCTCTTGCCTTGAATGAAATATTATAGCACCTTAAGAAATGAAGACTATAAGGACTCCAGAGAAATACAGAAAGATTTGTATGAACAACAGTACACACATCGACAACGGTCATGTTAAGGATACTAACAATAAAAAGCCATCAGGATATATACAGGATAAATTAGACATAGTCAACAAAGTAAAGGTATTAGCATTAAAGGGAATTGAATGGAACCAGAATTTATTAGGGAGCTATGATGTGTGCCAAACACCTATTAATGTATGCCAGGCACTGTGCTAAGCACCTTACAAATGTTATCTCATTTGATCTTCACAACCCTGGAAGGTAGTCACTATAATTATCTTCATTTTACAATTGAGTAAACTGAGGCAGTCAAAGATTAAATGCTTTGTTCAACATCACAAAACTAGGAAGTGTGTCAGGATGAATTTGAACTCAAGTCATCCTGAGTACAGGACCATTGCTCTGTGCACCATCTAGAGGCCTCTGTTATGATAACTAACATCTATAGTGTGCTTTAAGTTTTGCCAGACTCTTCACAAATAATGCTGTTCAGTTGCACCTAACTCTTCATGACCTATGGACCATAACACACCAATACTGTCCATGGAGTTTTCTTAACAAAGATACTGGAGTGGTTTACCATTTCCTTCTCTGGTGTTTTAAGGCAAAGAGAGATTAAGTGACTTGCCCAGACTCACACAGTCAATAAGTGTCTGAGGTTGGATTTGAACTCAGGTCTTCCTGACTCAGATTTAGAGCTCTTGCCTACTGAGCCATCTAGGGGCCTCGGTTATAAATACTAGCTCACTTTATCCTCACAGAAACTCTGAGAGGTATTATTACTGATGTCACCATTTTACAGATGAGGAAAGTGAAACAGAAGTTAAATAATTTGTCTAGCAAGCATCACACAAGTAGTAAGTATCTAAGGTCAGTTTTGAACTCAGGCAATCCTTAGTATAAGATTTATATTCTATCTACTATACCATGTAGCTACCTAGGGATTGGGAAAGACTTGAAAAAGGTAGGTAGGACTTTAGCTGACAGAAAGCCAGGGAAGGCAGATGACAGAAGGAGATGAAGAGGGAATCCCAGGCACTGGAGGAAAACAAGTGTATTTATTTTGTTTAGTTTTACTATTGCCTTTTGATTTTTGTCCCATGGTTATTTCCCTTTAATTCCCCTACTTATTAACTTTTTCTTGCAACAAAGAAAAATATTTGAGCAAAATGCAAACCACTCAGCTGCATCTGACATTGAGTACCACATTCCACATCCATAATCCCCACCTCTCTACTGGAGGAAAAAGGTTTGTTTCCTTATCATTTTTCTAGGACTGAAATTATTCATTTAGGTTCATCAAAGTTTGATTGATTTTTATTGTTAATATCCCTAACATGACCATAGTCAATGTCTATACTGTTCTCTTTACTCAGCATCACTTCCTACAAATCTTTCCATGGTTCTCTGGATTACTCATAGTCTTCATTTCTTATGGCACTATAATATTTCATTCAAAGCAAAAGAAATTGGGCAATTTAGCTCTGGATTTATCTAGCCAAAAGAAAAAGAAAAACACAGACATGATATTAATGAATGCCTATAATAGAAACAGTCACAGTCTCTGTTTGCCTTAATTCACTGGAGAAGAAAATGACAAAACATTCCAGTATTCTTTCAAGAAAACCCCTTGGCTAGTATGGTCCATGGGGTTATGAAGACTTGGACATTACTGAAAGATTGAACAATAAGAACATAGTAATAGAAATTTTAATATTAATTAATGATATGTTTTACAGTTATATAGTGCTCTAAAAAGCTTTCTGTACAGCATCTCTAGGAGATATCATTCTCCTAATTTTACAGATGAGGAAACAACGGCCCAAAGAGGTTAAATAACTTGCCCAATACTACTGAGTGTTGAGGTATTTAAGTAAATAAAGCCTAGAGTCAGGAAGACCTAAGTTCAAATCTGATCTCAGACACTAAATGTGTGATCCTGGGCAAGTCATTTAACTGTTTGCCTCAGTATCCTTATCTGTAAAATGAGCTGGAGAAGGAATGGCAAACTGCTTCAATATCTTTGCCAAGAAAACCCCAAACAGGGTCACAAAAAGTCTGACACAACTGAGCAAAAAAAACTAAGTGTTAAAGCTAGGATTAGAACCCAGATCTTCTGGCTCCTTCTGGTCTAACACTTTTTCCTCTATCCTTCACTGCCTTTGAAAAACAAAGATGCTGTCATGGCAAAAAACAAATGAAAACAACAGGAAGAGAGAGACAGAATGATAGAAACAGGAGACAGAAAAACAAACTCATTAAGAGAGATAGAAACACCATAAAGTGATAGAAATGTATTTCCTCAAGTGTAATTGGTCCCAACCTCTGGGTTGACCTTAAATCTCAGAGAAAGAAAGAATACACTTATTTTTAAAATTAAAGCCTTTTATATTAATGAAGACTTGATAAACTGAGGCAAAGTGAAGAAAGCATGATCAGAGAAACAAGGTCCACAGCAACACAAATAGTAAGAACAAAGGACAACAACACGGAAACGATTGAAATGGAAAACTGTGAAATTATAATGACCTAACTTGGCAATTAAGAAGAAAAATCTGAAAAAGAACCTCTCCAAAAAACATTTTTTTTAAAAAGAGAAAAAAGAAGAACTTCCCTCCCTTCTTTGCAGAGTTGGGAAACTGTAGTTGAGGAACATTACATATACCATTTGTTAAGATTCATTAATTAGTTAAGTAAAACAACACCAAAAAACCCACTTTTTTTCCTCAGTTTTATTCTATTTTGAAAAAGGTGGCTGTCCAGAAGGGAGAAAGGAGAGCGATACATTGAGAACGGTAGGGATATAAAAATTAAAGATACCAATAAAAATTTCATTTTAAAAAATGTAAAGCCTTTGCTAATGATTAAATATTGTATCTCCTGAACACAAATGACGTCTCCCTCGCCTCCGAATTTATGCACTCTCTGCATCCTTAGGAGTTCATTTGTTCAAACAAACATCACAACACCACTTAGCCCTCAATAACCAAATAGCCCAGGAATGTGAAATTAAAGATATGCCTTTTATTGCAGAAAAGAATGGGGATTAGAGACTTTTCTTCCATCTGCTGTGCTGCAAAGCATGAAAGAAAAGAACATAAAGAAAGCACTTTCCCACCTTGTCAAAGCAAATCAAAACCTAGTGCCGCCGGGGAAAAAGGTATTACATTTGCATCTTAATAGAAAATATATTTTATAAAAGGAAGGCTGCATGCATTAAAAATGCTTAAAATTAGTCCTTTGGTAAAATACTTAGCACCATACTTTCAGAAGCAATAATACTGTTTAACTTGTGTTAACTTTAATGTTTTTCTAAGAACAATGAAAATTAATTATATTTATTAAACCGCAGAACTGTCTTGAAAGTGACAAACAATTGTTTGTTACTCACAAAGGGCTAGCCCATGTTATTTATCATGTGTGTTTTCCCCCATTTAGGGCCTACAGCTAATGAACAATTTAGAGTATTATATTACCTTCTCCATCACCTCTGAACCTAACACTAAGTGGTTACTTGATTTTTTGTTTTTTTTCTCTGACACTGAAGAATAACAAATAGGTATAGAAATTCCTTCTATAAAATATGCTTCATTCACCTTAGTAATAGTATCTGCTAGACTTTTAAAAAATTAATTACTCATTATTAGTATTGAATGCAATAATTCTTCATTGTTAGTAGTACTGCATATGCTTTCAAAGAAGAAAAATATGACTTGAACATGTGCACCATTAGTAGATACAGAGAACTCTGGTTTAAGGATATAAAAAGGCAGGTAACATAAATCCATCTGGTTACAGTTTTTCTGGAGAGAGAAATAGTAGGATCCTTCAAAACATTGG
This sequence comes from Notamacropus eugenii, assembly GCF_028372415.1. Lineage (NCBI taxonomy): Eukaryota > Metazoa > Chordata > Mammalia > Diprotodontia > Macropodidae > Notamacropus > Notamacropus eugenii. The sequence goes on along the minus strand of NC_092876.1, from coordinate 378,636,117 downwards.
GCCTACAAAATTGGATGCAGTCTAACAGACCGAGAAAAGACTTACTGGTGGACACTGACCATAAAAGCGTTTGTGAACAGAACATGAATCTGTGTTTATTTATAACGCTAATTTTCTGGTGTTAATGTCAGATATTATATCATTGCTTTACTTCTAAAGCACCCTGCTTTCTATTCCCCATTCCTTCACAGAATCCTTTAAGAAACCTGAAAAAAAGCATTTGGGCCATAGGCGCCAACCTTTCACACACTACCTTAGGTCAAAGAAATGATGCCCCTCATACTAGAGTTAAAAATGGGAAACCATTCACTTCATTGGTGTTTGAATTCTTGTTCACCTATTCATGGCCTAATTTCTTTTTAAAGTCTTTGGCCCATTTCTCTCCAACTTGGGCCTTGACTAATTTACATAATTATCTGGCTCACTAACACATTCCTGGAGAAGTTTCATGGCTAATAAATGACAGAGCCAGAAGTAAATCCAAATCTTGTCTAATTCAACTTTCTGTGAGCTCACCCTCTCTTCCATCTTCCCTTCCTTTCCTCCTTCTTTCCTTCCTTTCTTTCCTTCCTTATTTCCCTTCTTTCTTCCTTTCTTCTGTCCCTCTTCATGTCCATCTTATTTGTCTCCCTTTAATTCCTTTTTTAAAATTTTATTTGTATTATATTCCTTCTATCACTATCAGTTTCCTGACACCATCCCCTTCCATCCTGCAGAAAACTTTCCTCTCTTTAAAAAATATACAGTTAATCAATACATTGACCTTGTCTGACAATGTATACCTCACTCTTAATCTATAATCCATTGCCTCTCTGTGAAAGGGCAGCAGGCATATTTCAGAATGATCCTGCTACCCTACCACAACACCTCTCACTAAAAACACACATCCATTTTGTGTTATCTCTACAATCCTCAGTCTCTCTAGATATGAGAACTAACACTGGTGAAGGAGTTATTGCCAGCTCACTCCTCAAAATGCTTTATTTTTCTAGAATGAAACATGGCACATACCCAGCACTAAATAATTAAGACTGAAGGTGAAATAATATTTATAGTATAACTGGTATTTCTGTAGCACTTAAAGTGCTTTGTTGACATTCTCATAAGATCCTCATAAGAACCTTTCAAGATAAGTTTTACAGGTAGTATTGTCCTCATTTTACAGATGAGGAAACTGAGGTACAATGAGGTTTTGATTTGCCATGATCACACTGCTTACAGATATCAGAGGCAAGCTTCAAACTCCGACAACGACTGACTGCAAGTTAAGCATTCATATGTTTCAGTCAGTACATAAGGCAGTACATAAGTAACATAACCATTGAAGATAACATTATCGCCACTTCCAGATAAGGAGAGTGTGTGTGTGTGTATGTATATACATACACACATATACTTATATTGTATATGCATTGATTTTATGTATCTATATCTTATTCTTTTCACTGGTAATAAACATTGCTGATAGATGTTAGATTTCTTTCTTACTGATATAAAAGAAGGAGTCCTAGATCAAAAGCACTTTATGACATGGACTCCTACATTTTTAGATTTGTATAAAAGGAGTTTTATCTAGATTGAATTTCATTTGTAAATGATTCATTTGATTCAGATTCTTGGAGGTAAATGAATAAAATATGAACTTCCATAGGAAATTTGAACATTTCCACAATGCATTCTGAGTTTAGAAAGTTAATTTTCTCTGAGAACTTATAAAGACCTGAAGAAACTTGGCAGAGGGAAAGTGAGGAGCTGGGATTAAATTGCTTTCTATAAAATGCAGGTGTTAGAATTAAAAAAACAAAACTCTAAGCCCCTACAAATACTGAATAGGAGTGAACCTCACACAGTTCCTGTTTTGCCAGCTTCCTCCCATTGGTGAACCAGAGTTTGGAGAAAAGCCTGTCTTTGTCACTGATTATAGTGAGAAAGCTCCAATCTGCTCTTGAAATCCTTCAGTGAGCAGATGTTTAATTTGAACATCTTAACTTCCTGTTCTCTCTTTTTGGAAGAGCTCCAGGGCTGCTGAATGCCCTGATGCAGCCCATCCACATGCCTGAATCCTTCGTACTTTTCTCCAAACAAGTGAGATTTTAATTTCAAGATTTCAAGCTGCATTCCTTCATCAGGAAATCGAATGTGCTGCAATTTCCTTTCCCTCTTGCCAGAGACCCCTTGCTATGGGGAGTCTCATCCTCTTCACCCAGGCGATCACAGCTCCATCCATTTCTCCTGGGGTTGGTTCTTGATTTTCTCCTGCCTTCCAAGCCTATGGCAATAACATCTTAACTTTCTTTTCTCCTCAGCTGTCGGCTTTGCAAGCCAAGGTCCATTATCTCAAGTTCCTCAGTGATCTTCGATTATATGGGGGACGTGTGTTCAAGGCAACATTAGTGGTAATTTCTTTTTTTTTTTCTTGACTTTATGAAAAGTCTCTATAGTCTGTATACCATCATTACTGAAGTCTTTCTGCACAAAACTCAGTCTGATGACAGAAGCAGATCAGTGCAAGTTCTTTCCTAGGGTTCATTTCTAACCTACTTAGCTGCAGTCTGAAAATATCAGAAGAAATGTTGAACTAGATAATGCCAGCTGCAAAGTGCCCTAGAAAAATTTATAGACCCAGAAAAAAGAAAATAAAGATTCTAACAATGGTCTCCATTTAAATAACTGAGGCAGCAACAGTTTCTACATTTTTAAAAAATCCTTGCTATATACTCTAATAATTCACATATTTACATATGTATGTCACTTTATTTTCTGAATAATTCATAATGTGTCCTGGCCTCAGTGTAGTCATATCCTTGATTTATCATCTAACTAAAGGAATTAGTGAAGCAGCCCTCAAATATTTTGTAAGCAAAATGTAATCTTTTTTTTAAAGTATGATTTTTTTTGCAAGAACTCACTGTCTTTGTGTTCCTATTGCAGCAGGCAGAAAAGCGCTCAGAAGTGACTTTACTAGTTGGACCCAGGTATGGAATAAGTCATGTGATAAACACCAAAACCAACTTGGTGGCTCTTTTGGCGGATTTCAGCCATGTCAACAGGATTGAGATGTTTACAGAAGATGAAGGCTCCATTCGGGTGGAACTCCATGTGTTAGATGTGAAAGTAAGTCTCACAGTTCTTGCCACCAGATGGTACAACCTTGCTTTACACAAGGTGATTGAGCAGTAGATGTATAGGTATATGGATAAGGTGGTACAATGGATAGATAGATAGACGTCTGTAGACAGATAGACAGACAGACAGATAGATAGATGGATGTTGTTGTTCTTAAGTTATTTTTCAGTTGTGTCCAACTCTCCATGACCCCATTTGAGGTTTTCTTGGCAAAGATACTGGAGCAGTGTGCCATCTCATTTTACAGATGAAGAACTGAGGCAAATAGGATTAAGTGACTTGCCCAAGGTCACACAACTAGTATCTGAGGCCAAATTTGAATTTACAAAAATGAGTCTTCCTGACGCAAGGTCCAGCACTCTATGTGGCCTCCCTGAAGGACAGGATTTGCTTCATTTGTGTCTGTGTGCCTAGACTAGTTCCTGATATACAATAGATGTTTAATAAATGTATGTTGACTGATTGATCATCAATGATGCTTTCAGAGTTCAAATCAAGTGGGTTCCAGAATGACTCAGAGGGGCAACACAGAACAGGAAAGAGCATAGGACCAAGATGAGAGATTCCTCCTAAATGGCTGTGTGACATTGGTCCAATCCCTCAACTTTTGGGGGACCTCACTTTCATCTTTTGTAAAATGAGAGTGTTGGACTAGTTCTAAAAGTCTATGATTCATGCATGAGGCCTCTTTCTCAGCAACCCAGATGCTTGGTTTGTCAAACTTAATTGAACCGAATTGAATTGAATGTTGATATGAGACCAGTTGTACTTTTGGACTGCAGGGTAAAGCTGGGGAGAATGTCTTCTTCCAATTAGTCCTTTTTTGGAATTCAATCCCCTCTTGTTAAACTGAAAGTTGCTGTAAAATTTGAAAACAGTCTTGTGAGGGAAATAATCTCAGCTTTATTATCTGCATATTACATAAGAAACTGGCTCAAGATCATATAATTAGTAAATGCAGGGCCTGAATCCAGGTCTTCTGCCTTTTGGTTCAGGTCTTTCTCCACTATATCACCCAGTGTGGATGTCACTGAGGGAGGAGGGAGGGAAGATGGGATGGAGGTGCAGTAACTGATGTGACAGAGAAAATAAATAAAAGAAACCCTTTTCTCCAAATCATAAACTGATTAGATCCCCAAAGGTAAGCACATTCTCCCTTGCCCTCTCACACACATGCAAATAAACTTTCTGGGGGAGTACAGGAGTACAGGTCTGGTCTAGGTCTGTGATTTCTGGATATAGAAAACTGCCAGGGTTTGATACCCACTGATGAATGATAGAATTGTTTGGGGCACTGATAGTATATGTCTTGAACCCAGGCCTTCCTGACTCTAAGGCCAGCTCTCCCTATCCGTAGGACATGCTGATTCCCTACTTAGATTTTTGGTATCCTAAACTGTACTAATGTTTATGCTGAAAAGAACAAGTAGGCCCAAGTTATAGAAACTCAAACAGAAGAGATGCCCTTGTGGTAATCCTACAGGCTGAGAAATAAGGAGGAGAGAGAATATATGAATGTTTTTAGAATTCTGCTTCAGAGCAGGAAGGGATAGAGAAGAGCCAACAGCCAGAAAAATCTAACAATAGGAAGAGCTTGGAAAAATTGATCAGGGGGTATTGTTTGAAGGAAAAGGTAGGGAGCCTACCAAATACTCCACTGAATATGTGACATCAGTTTGGATGCTCCCTCCAATAGTGTAAATCCCAAATTATTCATACGTGCTCAGGAAAATTCTTTATACTAAGTTCACTGAAATCACCAAGTTAAGACCTCTACATAGAGAACAAGTTAGATGTGAAGTCATGGATGTACAACTAAAGCCTGGACAAAAATGATTGTGCTTTCTTAGGGACCATAGAAAATAAGAAAACTAGTTTAGGGAAATTGATCTTTGACCAACTCCCAGTCCAGAAAGTCCACATTCTAATTTCAAGGTGTTGATGAGGTACTAAACTAACATAAAGATAACGCTATCGTGATTCTTTTAGGAGATGTTAGTACCTTCTTCTGAGTGAATCACAAAGAACAAGCTCACTGGCTAACCCCTCCCCCAGTTACCTTAAAAGATAGTCAGTTTGTAAGAGTGAGGGCATGTTGGTTCAGGATGACCCTGCAGATGGTGAGAGGGGAGTTTCTCTTTCCACATTGGCCATGGTGTCTAGCAGCAACTTGCCACGGGAGATACGACCCACCCAGCACTTGGAAAATTCTTTGATTCAAGAGCATTCAAGGTATAATGGAGGGATAGACATGGATATAGAAAGGTAATCACTCAAGATAAGAATTAGCTTTGAGAAATAAGACTCCTGGCAGCAGAGAAGAACTATAGACTTGAGAGAGAGCTAGCCCTCACAATCAAGGGTCAAGCTGTGGAGAGAAGCAAACCCTGGGACCCCACCTGAACAATCTTCCTATAGCAGAGGTGCTGTACTCAAGTAGAGATGCATGAGGACTCTATGAAGACAGTAGGGACTACCAGGCCCTGAAGTACCCAGAGTTTTGAGTTACCTTTGCCACATGTATATCCTACATCTGTGTCTCATTATCATTTTGCTCTAAATTTGAGCCCACTCAAATTTAGTTTAAAATGGAGTTGGGGTTCATGATATTTTGTAGCTCATGTCTTTGCTAAGTTAATTGCATCTACTGTCTATTAAACATGCCAGTAGCAGCTCACAGATTGTAATGTTAGAGGTATAGTCTACAGGATTACCCCTAGAACTGGAAACAGCAGCTGCCCCCTGAGGACAAAGCTAGAAAGTATGAGATCAAGTTGGGGGAGTCCAAGTAAGGGGATGCCATGCTACTATTACCATTAGGTCGAGGGTATAAATATGGATTAAGAAATAGAATGGGATACTATTGGTACAACTGGATGCATTAATCTATTCCAAGGTGAAGTAAGGCTGAATACAAGTATACCCAAAGAGTTCCACAGAAGGTTCACATTTGAAATGATCAGACATATATACTGGTGGGGCACTAGACAGGAAATGGGAAGGGAACTAAACAGGGAATGATGCTGTTGGGAACAACAGTCACAGGATGGGAAGGAAAGAGTACTATCACAAAAAAGGCTACACTTTGAAGACATCTGGGCATAGGAGGCTAGCTTCCATCTGGAGCTGCTCGGGTGCACGAAACCAAGGTAGATATAGTTGTTGTATGTCCATATACATGCTGTGAAAGGCAGTGTGATATAATAGGTAAAGAGCCGGGTCCCCAAATCAGGAAAGCCCAGTTTATATAAAATCAGGTCTCTGATACTTAATATATTATCACTCTAATCAAATTACATAAGCCTCTTGAGCCTCATGCAATGCTCTAAGACTAATTTACTAAGTTATAGTTAGCCAAGAAAGTTCCCAAAGGACCTAGGTCACAGATTCTTGAAGTATTCATGTATGGGTGCTTATGTACATGTGTACATACTCACATATGTGTATGTGTATGCATACATTCGTATATATATATAAATTTATGTGTGTGTGTGGATATGTGTGTGGGTGTGGGTGTATGTATGTGTATATACATGTACCTAACTACCCACACATAAATACTTCTAAGATCTGTGATCCTAGATGTGCCCTTTGGGAATTCCCTCCGACAACTATGACAATATATTAGTATATAATGTGAACATACATACGTGTGTTATGTATACACATATATTATATACATATATATATACACAGAGGTTATGCATATACAGACCCACAACATATAAATTATACATATGTATGCATATATGTGTGCATATGTGGACATATGATTAGATGCATTATATATGTGTATATGTGTTTTGTTGTGTGTATTGTATATGTGCAGATACATATGTATGTAAAAAACCATACCCATATTGCTATGTGTTTCTTATCATTTTGTAAAATAAGCTGTAAGAAAGTATGGGCAAGTCATACAATATGTCTCAAACATATCTAGCCATTCCAAAACAACTGAGCACCAATCCCAGTCCCTTTACTACCAAAGTTGGGGAAAACACCATTTTAGTTTTTCCTCGTTTTTCCTGTTACTTTGCCCCCATGTCGGTTTCTTTGATCTAGCATCTTTATTTCTAGAAGCATCAAGCAAAGATTTTTGTCAACACTCATCTCTGTTAGGCTTAGTGATTTTACATTTTATTTTTAAGTATGATATCATCCTCTAACTTTGTGGCCTCATTTCTTTTTTGGCTCCTCAGTCATTTCCAACTGATTTTTACAATTCTCTAAGACTAATTTTCACTCTGATCCTTAAATTTTTTCTTGCTATTTTCAGATTGGAACCTGGTACCTGGTAACCAACCCTTTCTATAACTCAGCTTCTTAAATACCATAACTTTGGAATGAAAACCAAAATACTTTCTTTCCAGAGCAGTTGGATTTGATTTTGTTACAATATTTATTTATTTTTTAAACAAGGTTCACAGAATAAAACTTTACATTTTCTAAGATTTTAAATGAATTCACAATTTGCAGATTCTTCAAAGACTATCTCCTTATGAAACGTCTTTCTATGCTGGGCATGTCTACCTTATTCATTTGTGGTTCTCCATTGAAGCATTTGCAAAGAAACTCTTTTCACATACACTTCATAAACATAGATGTCTAGACACTGACATTTCAATGAGGTGTTTTAAAAGGGATGACCTTTAACCAAAACTTTCTCTTGTTTTTAGCCTATTATTCTGCTGATGGAACCATCAGATGCAATGAACCTTGCCTGTTTGACAGCTGGATATTATAGGCTACTAGTAGATTCCAGGCGGTCAATATTTAACATGGCCAACAAGAAAAATGCAGGAAACAGAGAAACAGGTATTCTCTTAAATAAATGTGACTATTTCCCATATCTATCCCCACTTATGTTAGACAGTATGATATAGCGAATAGTCAGGAGACATCAGTTCAAATTCCACAGCTCTGCCACTGACTAGCTCTGTGACCATGGATTTAAGACTTAATCTCTCTCAGTCTCAGTTTCCTCATTTGTAAAAATCCTTTCTGAGGCTGTTACAGTAAAGCGACATGTAAACTTTAAAAGACCTACAGATAAGGCAGCTATTATGATGATGAGAGAGTTCAAACCTACTCCCCTCAAAAAAATAAAACATGACTTTACAACATGACTAATGTGAAAATAAGTTTAATATGAATGTATATGTAGAACCAATATCAGATTCCATGTTGTCTTAGGGAGGGAGGGAAGAAGGGAGGGGAAGAAAATTTTAAAACTCAAAAGCTTGTGGCATTGAATTTTGTAAACTAAATATAATTAAATATTTTTTTAGAAAAGTAAGATATGATATGAAGATTTAACATAGATATCTTTAACTAGCTTGCCCAAACTAATGAAAAAGAGAGAAGAAAAAGAATTATAAGAACTAGTTCCCATAATTTTCCATCACATCTTACCATTGTGACACTCTAGTGATGTAATACTTGTCCCAAAAAAAATTTTATTGATTTGAACGTAAACTATAAAACCATAAATAATGTGGTATCATTTGTTCTTGAAAGCAAGAAGCACTGTGTTGGAGTGAGAGCACTCCAACACAGTTGGAGCACACAGGCTTAGAATCAAAATACCAAACTATAAACCCCATCTCTGCCACTAACTGTGAAACCCTAGGACAAATCATTTCAACCTCTCTGTTCCTCTGCTTCCCCATCTGTAAAAAAGGAGCAATAATATTTGCACCACTTATATCATAGGTTATTACAAAAGTGCTTTATAAACCTTAAGTTGGTATGTAAATATAAATCTATTATTTTAGTGTGATAGAAGTAAAAATGGATCAAACTGCTAACTCTTTATATAACAATGTATATTTATATATCAATGTTATGACATTAGGGCAGAAAGACTTAATAGTTTTATTAATTATTACATCCCAGGGATAGCTTTTTTCCTTGGAATCATTCCCAGTGTCTTCCATACTTCCTGGCAATGGGATTACCAAGGAATATGATGGTGGTAACATATCTTCTCACCCTCCCCAGTTATTTGGGCTGTGGCAACAGGAACGTGGGAAACAGTAATGGCATCTGGGTAAATCTATTACCTGGATGACTCCAGGTACTCACAGGGCAGACAAACCCTAGAACTGGTGTTGCTGCTTTGACAAACCTTAAAATTTCACTAACGACCTGTGACCATGGCTCTCAGGTACCAATTAGGAGCTTCATTTTTCATCTCATTTGCTTGGCTAGATTGTCAGACCCCTCCTAGTGTTTAGGAGGTGAAGGTGGAGTGAAGTACTGTAACCATGGTTTTAAATTATTGTTGTTTTCTGTGATAATGACAATAACTGACATTTCTATATCCTTTACTACATGTCAAATACAGCGCTAAGTACTTTATAATTATTATCTCATTTGAGCCTTACACAATCTTGCAAGTTAAGTACTATTATTATCCCCTATTTTTACATTTGAGCAAACTGAAGCTAAAAGACTTGTTCAACATCGTGGCTAGTGTCTGAGTCCAGATCTGAACCCAGGCTTTTCTGACTCCAGACCAGACACTCTACCCACTACACCACCTAGCTGCCCCTGGCACCACAATGCCATTATACATGTACACAATAGGCATTTAATAATGCCTTCCCCAAAACTTCTTTGTAGGTGTATACAATGAGCACTTAATAGTGCCTTCCCCAACACTTCTTTTCTACCTAAGGGCAATGAGACAGATATGAATTGTCACGGCAGAGAGTGGGATAAAATCATCAAAAAGCAAAAAGGCTAATAACAAACTAGTCTTAATTGCTTTAGCCAGTAACATTGAGAAATGCAAAATATTTTTCTTGACTGCATCTCAAATTAAAAATAAGGAACATGAGAGCAGACAGGTAGACTGCAGCACATCACATATTACCCTCTTTGGAGGATTTAGGGGAAAGCATGGTATAATATGCCAGACTACTAGGCTCCAGAAGTTGGGTAGTTTGGGTTCAATTGAAAGAAAATGAGATAACAGTTAAGAAAAAGAGGTTTACTTAGGTATAACAGGGGAAAGACATTCAGAACAGGGCAAGATTTCATTTATTCAGCTGAGCATAGCTTCCCTGTGTCTATCATGCTGCTGAACTGCTTGTCATAAGCCTGAGGGTGGAACCAGGTAATTAGCCATAATCTGGTTTTTGTCTCCTGGGCATCAGAAAGCTACGTTGACTGCCTGACATATAGTCCCTTTTAATCCTGTTCCTCCTCTGAGTCAATGAAATCTCCAAGACCATTTCAGCAACATTTAAGAAAAATAACCAGTCCAAACCAAAAATGTGGGCATAAGGGGAGAATATAATAAATGGCTGTGAAGCTAAGTAAATAGAGGCAGTAGCCACACAGATGAAATCACAGATCCACCAGATAATAAAAAGGAATTACAAATGCTATTTAACAAGTCATTCATTTAAATAAATTTTAAACACATTTTCTAAACAGTAAGTTCATAGGAACTTAGGTGGCACAGTGGATAAAGTGGGAGGCCTAGAGTCAGAATGGCCTTCCACACTATTAGTGTGTCCCTGGGCAAGTCACTTAATCTCTGTCTGCCTCAGTTTCCTCAACTGAAAAACGGAGATAACAACAGAACTTACCTCCCAGGCTTGGTGTGAAGATTAGGTAAGATAGTTTTTGTAAAACCTTTAGCACAGAGACTGGTACATAGTAGAGGCTTACTTTACAAGTAAATGTCATATTGTATTATCAAGATGCAAAGGTAAATTAATACAAGTTAATTAACTTTTAATTAATTAATTCAGTTAATTAATTAGTTCAGTTCTATATTATGGCAAGTTAAAGGAGGGGCTAAAGACCAAAGAGGAGGGAAACAAAGAGGAAGACAAGATGGATAGACTGATAAGTATCCATAAACACATGCTAACACACACCCTATATAAATACATATACCCTCATATACACATATACATATGTATACACACTATATTATACACACACACACACACATATATATATACACACATATTTACAGAGGAAAAGATACCCATAGAAGCAGAGGGAGAAGGAAGTAGAAAAAAATTTAAGCATTTGGAGTGAAGGTGTGCATATATTGTTCACTTTGGCTACAATCATCAAAGAAGGTTCACTGACTTTAAAATGAAAAAAAAGGAATCCTCCAGAACTAACTTAGTCCTATCACACTGGGATTAAAAATTTGGGTTTTTGTTTTCAAGTGTCAAAGTTCATTTTTTTTAAATCAAGCTATTTTGTTTCCTGCAATGCTAAAACTTGTACACATACATAAAGAAATTGCTTCTATTAAGGAGTTTCCTTAGTAAAGAGTAAGCTTTTCATAAATGTACCATGTAAAAAAAGGCACACTGCATGCCTCAGAAGAAATAATCTCCCTAATTTACTCATATTGTTCCTTTTAAAGGAACATATAAGGGCAATAAGTCTCATCAGAATTTTTTGTGAAGTTTATTTTAATATTACTTAAAGCTTGAGAATACAGCCATTCTTGAAGTCTTCTGTCTTAATCACATTTGAAGGAGAAAAGCCCTAACTTTCTTAGTCTAGAACACAGAGAAAGGAGTAGTCTGTTCTTCTGAAATAACGACTCCACTTTATAACCTTTCAGAGCACTATGACTAATCATTTTAAAAGTCACATTGTGTTTTCAGGGTTATAGGCACCTAGACATAAATAATATCACTTCTTGATAACTGAGGGCTTGGTGAAATTCAGCTGTTTCGCCATATCCCATGAGACACATTTGAGCGAGTCATATTCAATCCAGGTCTTTTAGCTAGCCAAGGTCAAATCTTTAACCAAAAGGTCTTTAGCTATGTCTACATACATATATAAAATTCTTGGCCAACTAAACATGTATGATACTGAATGAATTAGATTAAGAAGGTTTCAATAGCCATTTCAGAAACTAGAATACCCTATAACGTGTCTTTATGTGGATCTCTTTTTAGGTCCTGAATCTAAAGGAAAGCATAATCTCCTTGGCTCTGATTGGAACTGTGTACCACAAATGACCACTTTCATTGCTGATGGGGAACAAGAGCCACAAATAACATATATAGACTCAAAACATAAGAATGTTGATATCACCGATGATACCTTATGTCCAAAAGATCACAGGCATCTGTACATAGAAAATACCTATAATCCAGATGACCTTGATCATCGCCTGACCAAACAAGGTGACCCCATCAGTGAAGTGGAAAGCAGAGGCCTTGCTCAGCAGTCCTTGCTGTCACTTTCGGGTCTGGAGACAAGTCAAAAAGCACAGGATTCTCCCAGGAGTGCTAAAGTATCTTTTATTTTTGGAGAGCTTGCCTTGGATGATATTAACCCCAAAAACCTTGGGTATGAAAGACTATTGGATGAAAGTCCAGAAGTACTGGAAAAACAAAGAGCTCTTTACATGAGCAACGCCAATGATATTAAAGGCTTGGACTTCTCTCCAGATGCCGAAAGCATACAGTTTGTGACAAACTCTGTTTATGCAAACATTGGCGATGGGAAGAACTTTGAAACTGCCGAAGGCATAGAAGAGCCTTTGCTCCATGAGATATGTTACTCGGAAAACACAGATGATGCTGAAGATGACGATGAAGCAAGTTGTGAGGAAGATCTCGTGGTTGGAGAAATAAATAGACCTGCTATTCTCAACCTGTCTGGGTCCAGCGATGACATCATTGACCTCACATCCCTTCCTCCTCCTGAGGGTGATGATAATGAGGATGACTTCCTGTTGCACTCCTTGAACATGGCCATTGCAGCTCCTCCACCGGGCTTCAGGGACAGCTCTGATGAAGAGGATTCTCAGCACCCAACAACCCAGTTTAGGGAGGACAAGGAACAGGCCAGCAGCCTGCAAAATGATGACATTCCTGTATCCCTCATTGATGCCGTTCCTACCAGCTCTGAAGGAAAGTGTGAGAAGGGGCTAGATGATGCTGTAGTCTCCACTCTGCAGGCCTTAGAGGCCTTAGCAGCTTCAGAGGAACAGCAAACAAATGACAATTCAGGTTCTTTCATGATTGTTACATTCATTCAATGATAATCATCCCATTTCATCCCTGCAAGCCATTTGCCCTAGGAAGTATTCAGCCCTGTTATGTTGCATAGCTTCATTGACGCATGTTCCATTTCATAGTACACACTGGACCTACTGTTACAGAGTATTTTTGTTTCTGTTTTTGTCATTGTTATCGTTGAAAGGGTTTTTTTCAGTGTTTTGTTTTTGTTTTTTCTTTTTTTTAAACATGTGGCACTTTTTTCCCCTCCCTTTCCAGAACTACTGTGCAATAAAGTCAGAATCTTTTTTTAAGGAAAAAGAATATGTATTTTTATAAGAGATGAATCCCATTTTCTTACATGTATTCAAGTGCCTGCAATACCTTCATTAATTGGCTCTTGTTTTTTATGGTATACAGGTGTAGCAATCTTGCGAGCTTATAGCCCTGAGTCTTCCTCAGATTCAGGTAATGAAACTAATTCTTCGGAAATGACTGAGAGTTCTGAACTGGCCACAGCACAGAAGCAGTCAGAAAACTCCACCCGCATGTTCTTGGCCACTAGCGAAGGCTACCATCCCCTGGTGGAAGAACAGACAGAATTCCCCATCTCCAAAACCCCCACAGGAGGCTTGCCTGTGAAGTCTTCCCAGGTCCTGGCTGCCCGACCAGCAGCGGAGCTACAGTCCAAAGTCGTGCCTTCAAAGCAGATTCTTCCCTCAGATAACATGGAGATGGAACCAGAAACTATGGAGACCAAGTCAGTCACAGACTATTTCAGCAAGTTGCACATGGGGTCAGTGGTGTATTCTTGCACCAGCAAAAGGAAAGGCAAACTGGCTGATGGGGAGGGGAAAATAGCCTCTGATGGGGCAGTGGCAGGAAAAAAGCAGCAGGGACCTAAAAAAACAGAGATGGAGGAAAATGCCAAAGGGAAATTTGGTACGCTGGCATCACGAGACAGTCCACGACTAAGCACTTTTAACCTGGAGAGGACTGCTTTTCGCAAGGACAGCCAAAGATGGTATGTGGCTGCTGATGGCACAGCAGCTGAAAAATCTGGATCAGAGGTGGGGACTGGGAAGGCCTTTCAAAGAGTGTCTGGCCTTGGGACAATGGAAACTGAGGGTAAGGATGAAGGGAATCCTGAGGGAGATAATAGTGGTGCTCCCGGACTTGGCCAAGGCGAAAGCTTTCTGCCCAACATGACTTGTGTGTCCTCAGCCAAAGACGTGAATCCCCATGAGGATGCCGATTTGTCTGCAGATGACCATCCTTCCAAGCTTCCCGAAGCTGAGCAGGGTGTGGCTCGTCTTTGTGACTATCACTTGGCCAAGCGTATGTCATCTTTGCAAAGTGAAGGACATTTTTCTCTGCAAAGCTCCCAATGCTCTTCAGTGGATGCTGGGTGTAGCACAGGGAGCAGCAGTAGCACCTGTCCTACACCTGTGGAATCTCCCCTCTGCACCTCAGATGGGAAGCATATTATCTCTGATGTCTCAGGGAAGGGTATGAGTTACATTCCTGCAGATGAGAGACCTGCTGGGCTTCCCAATCCTGGGGCCACTTTTAAGGAATTGCACCAACAGACTGATCCTATGTGTCACCGGATAACAGTGCCTGTAATGCACACATCTGTTAATGCTGAGCCACTGTTTGGCACTTTGAGAGATGGATGTCATCGGCTACCCAAGATTAAAGAAACCACAGGTACAGCACCAGAGAAGATGATTTTGACTCTTTGGGGTATCACAAGATAGGGATGTGTCAATAGAATTTACCTTAAACTTGAAGATGAAACAGGGACCTAAGGAGAGGTGCAAAAGATAAAGGCAAGCAGCCAATTTAAATATCAACCTTACAGTCCCTGAAACTTTTAGGTAACTAAATTAAAAGCTACTTTAAAATTGCATTTACTATTCACATTTATATTGTCTGTACACTTAGAGTTTAATTTACCAACAGCGAATCTCTTTTATGTCCAAATACTACATGTGGCCTTTTATGTATACACTATGTGTGACTTTAGGAGACAATATTAACATCACAAATTCAGTTCAATTCAACAAGACTCTGTACTGTGTACAGAGAACGTGGTCCTTTGGTTTCATCCTCTATGGACCACTGTTAATTATGTCATTACTAGGGAAAGAAAAAGAATGATTGTTGAGATTTGGAAGAGACATCATTTAGTTTATCCTTTTGCTTTCAGACTATATCTATGGCCAAATGTCCCAGATATTCCCAGAAAGCTTCAATTTCAAATATTCTGTCCCACAGTTACTATGAACTGTCAAAATGTTCCACAAATTGCAATATTTCAGCAAATAATAACTGAGTAAGTTAAGGCAATAAAGATTAGAATAAAAACATACTTCAGTTCCAAAAGACTGTAAATCACAAAAGATAGTATATCATAAGTAGGCTCAGTTACTTATCTCATAATTCGAGTAACTATGATGTTTCTGGTACACAGCATAAGTATGGGATTCTCCTTTCTTCAATGATGAAAGCCCATGGACACCATGATATCTATGTGGTTATGGCAACAAAATAAAGGTGATTGGTGATATATTCTGATTTTTAGTTTGGAACCCATGGTTACTCTGGCTATACTTAAACCATACCAGACAGGCTGATGTACATAATGCTTTTAAAGACCTCTAGAAAGTAAGGATGCCATAGCGTCTTTTTCTGGCATCCAAAGAATGTCAATGACAGAAAGGTATTTTCACAGTTAATATAACTCTTACCAAATTGATATGCCAGCCTAATATATGGGCTAAATGAATTCACAGGAAGTGAATTCCTTTAAGAGTATCAGTCCAACTGCATTTCAGCTAACTGAATAATCAATCTCTACATAGGATGTGTTGCCTAAAGGTGCTGTTCAATCCTAACAGCTAAACCAAAAGTCCATCTACTAATGGCAGCTTAATTCATGAAGCTATTATCTCCTATGAACAGATTATACTACACAGTTTTATGAATTATGCTACACAGTTGTCTTCAGATTGGCAGTTTTCAATATTCCCTCATTATACTAGGCATTGATTGCCTCCATTAAAAGTGTTACTCTTATACCTCATTTTGTTGGGGCAGATTTTTGTAGAGGTGATCCTGACCTCTACATAGCAGTGGTCACAAAGTACAAGCCATGGTAAGATGAGCCTGAATGGAAAGGCTTCAAGATATAAAATGGGCAAAGGACCAGGTATCCACTGTATAAAGACCTAGCTAGCTAAGTATACAAAGAATCCTCACCAAAAAACTGATAACAAGGTGATGATATGGGGAGGGGAGAAGCAACTCATGAAACCATCTGCCTAAGATACTCATGGAGAGGTTGTGATCTTATAAAATCACAGAAGTGTGGAAGTGCAGGTATGGTATTTATTTAGAAACAAAGTCACACCCTGCAAACTTGCCATGAATTTCCCAAAATGTGCATGTGAAATATTAGGGGTCCCCTGACACTGAGGCAGAGATGATTGTCAGGGTGATGCTTAATGATTCTCTCTGTTTTCCTACTCCCCCTAGTGTAGCTTTCACAGAGCCTGGGAAGGGAAGACGAGGAGGCATGTCTTCAGCTTGTTCTCAACATCCTAAAGCTGATTCCATCATGCTGTCATCCAACATTCACTCTGAATCAAAGGTGCCAAGTCCAAATCAAGACCCTAATGATTTTCCCAAAGCGAACCAGGCCTACGGTGTGGCAATGAGTTTGTGGCCATGTGAGCTGAGGGGAGGGAGCCTCCGGACGCCCCAGAACAGAAGAGTTCTGAGACGGAGCAGCAGTGTCATTTCGGGATCCCCGGGCTTGGAAACATTTCTGGAGAGGAAGAAGGCTGTCATTGGCTTGAAATGTTCTGGCATTCCAGAAGCCACCGAGTCCAAATCGGAAAAAAGGGTTGAAATTCCCCTAGGCAAAAAGTTAACCAAAAGTTACTCACAAAATTCCATGCACTTAGGCCCTGAAGGGAAAGAGAAAAGGAAATCCTCAGGAGCCCACAAGGACTCCAAGCTGTATAGAACTTTACCTTTGAGGAAGCTGGAGACCAGCAACTGGAGATGCCGGGGACCTTTCAGTCATTGTTTCCTCAATCGAGGGCAAGATGAGGATGGGGATGATGAGGAAGAAAACAGCGAGGCCCTTCGCAGAGTCTCCTGCCTCTATCCACCTGAACTGTCCTGTGAGCCGCCAGAACCAGCCAGCCCATGCCTCCCTGCTGAAATCCAGAAGAAGGTAATGGTGGTGGGGGACACCTCCAAAGTTCTCCCCGGCGGTGCGCAAGCCCCCAGCAGCCCGTCCTCGGACTTGAACTTGAACCCCTGTGAGTTGGTCTTCGAGGAGCGTATCGCAAGGATCAACACCCTGAAAGAAAGCAAGTACGAGATGCCCAATGGGTTCCTCGCTGCCCAAAATGATGCCAACGAGCTGCTCTGCCTGGTCAGGTCCTGTGTCGGGAAGAGAGAGGAGTCGTCGCCCCGGGCAACCAGGCACGACCTGAAACTCTCCCAGTATAAGCAACTGTTATCCATAGAGTCCAGACATCTGGGAAGTGCCTGCAGGAAAATGGCCATGGTGGACAAGAGCCCGGAGGAGATGCTAGTGGCGGTGACCTCCAGCTTCCAAGTGCTCTGCTGCCTGACCGAGGCCTGCCTACGGCTGGTCAAGGTGGTGAGCTCTGAAGCTCAGCGGCAGGAGATCGTGGCCAAGATTGACGAGGTGGTCCTCAACTACATCTGCCTCCTGAGGGCCGCCGAGGTTGCTACCGGGAAGACGTCCACGGACCCCAGCTTGCGAGTCTTGGCCCGACACTCGACCACCATGGCTGCCATTGTAAGCACACTAACACGTTCTCTGAAGATGCTTTTAAATAAATAAGTAGATTTAAAATTTAAAAAAGGTGTGAAAGTCACTTCATGAGCGACCTTTGCAAAGCCATACATAAACTTTTATTTACTCTCTCTGTACTGATGATGAACAAGATGTTCTCTTTCTTCTCCTCTGTATATTTTGTTATTTTATATAAAAATAGGTATGAAAATCAAAATTCGCATTACTAAATATCGAACCAGTACTAATCAGTTGTATTCTGTTTATAGATTTTCTCTCTCTATATATATATATGTAAAAGAAGTATATGAAGAGGGTGGTGACTTTGACTATTTTTCATATAGTCTAAACAGATGTATGATGTGAAATTTTAAATACTGCAGTGTCAGAAAAAAAAGAAATGTACCCTCTCCCCTTTTTCCAAGTTTATACTTGGGAGTCACAACATTCATATTTAGAAGCAAGAAATTGAATCATAATGTATATAAAACAGCAGTTAATGTTTTAAAATTATAATTTTTAAGCATTGGAAATAAAAAAAGACATTTAAAAGCCCAAGAAGCTATTATAAATTATTAGAAAATATATAATAAATTGATTTTTGTTCATATGGCCTGGTTACTTGTTTATTTTCTAAGCACAAAGATGTCTTGGGAAAGGATATTATTGATGTCTTCCAGTCTTTCTAATAGAAAACTCCATGGGGTAAGGATGACCAAATGAATAGGAACTGCGTATAATTTCTCAAATGTGAATTGGAGGGAGGGAAGGATGGAAGGAAGAGAAGAATTGTTTCTACTCTGTTAATTCACTTTTGTCATGCTGTTTACAAATGGCATCTCAGAAGTGAAGACAGGTAGGTTATTAGATAATCTATGGAAGCTGCCCTTAATTCTGAACATGGGTTTTGAGATGATCTGATTGTAGATAACAAGAAGAACAACATTACAAAAATTGAATTATTTGATAAGAGAAAAAAAGGTCTGCTTTGTACAAAATGTCAAAACATATTCCCTAAAGACTTCGTTTGCTTTTGTTTCTACCTCAATTGGTGTGCTTTTCCTAGCTTGAGGAGAAACTAATTATTGATCATTAAGAATAAATGCAGATCTTGAAATCTAAACCATATCATGCACCTGAACCTTGGTGGAAGTGTGGTTTAATAAAAAATTCACTGACTTTGGAGTTAAAAAGACCTTATTTCAAATCCTGATTCTCTTGTTCCCTACCTGTGTGACCTTGGATTACTTTACTTCTCTGGGCTTGTTTCCTTAACTGTAAAATAGAAGTGATGTTCTCTAAGGTCTCTTCTGGAGCTAAATCCTATCTCAGTACTCAGTGCGTGCATGGATAAAATCCTTATTTACTTATTGTTTCATCTTTGTGGACAATATGGTCTATTGGCCACACTTTTCAATATTGTTATTTTATATAGAAATAGATATAAGATTCAACAGTCACATTTACTAAGTATTAAACAAGTATTAATCATATATATTCTATTTGTAGAATATATTCTACAGAATATAGCTTAAGTTAATCTGTGTTGTAACACTAATGCTCTTTCAGTTCATGGTCAGTGATAGCCTTTAGATCATGTCCTTTTCTAGCATTCTGTATAGAAGGACTCATGGCACTCCTGGGAATATGGAAGAAGCAGTGAGAAGCAGTAAGCTATTTAGGTAGAAAATAGTAGGTATGTTAGAAGGACTAAGAGTGTCAATTACATCAATTGACACAAGAATTTTTGTTTATAATTTTGCTATACTTTACTAAAATGTTTTCTATTCTAATACACTTTGAATATAAAGAATAACAAGTAGTTATTAAAATTTTACTTTGAAATTTTCAAAAAAAATCATCCTATATCTCTAGTATGTGCTAATGTATTGTGCCAATTGACACAGCTTGATTTTTTTTTGAGGTATTAGTAAATTCTGACCTTTTTATTGGCCCAATTGACTGGAAATTAGTTTTTCCCTGAAGACTATGACAAAAAGAACAAATAATATGGAGTCAGAGAGCCAGGATTTTAAATCTCATTTCTGCTACTTCCTACCAGCTGTTTGAGAATAGCTCTTCTCTGAGCCTCAGTTTCCTCATTAAAATTAGACATTGAATTAGTTCATTTCTAACATTTATTCCAGCTTTAAGTACACATTCTAGTGCCATGACAAAGTCATTATATCATCATAAAATATAATCTACATCTATTTCTATGTTCTTAAGCATCTAAAACTTTCAGAAAATAGAGCGAAGACCATAGTGGTCATAACTAACATTTATATAGCCCTCATCTTCCTGAGTTCAAATCTAAGCTCAGACACTTACTGACTGGACCCCTGGACAAGTCACTTAACCGTGTTGTCTTATCTTAAAAATGAGCCAGAGAAGGAAATGACAAATCCAAAGGATCTGAAGTTATGACCCTGGACAATTACACACACTTTATAAAGATTAAGTATTATCTTTGTCCTCGCAGTAAAGCTGTATGATAGTGCAAGGATTATCCCCTTTTAAGAGATGATGAAATGGAGAGATTAATGGCTTTTATCCAAGGTCACACAGCCAACAAGTTTCAAGCCAGTACTTGAACCTTGGTCTTCTAACTCCAGGTATAGGTACTTTCTCCACCACTGACAGCCTGACATTATTATATATATAACCTCTTGAACTAGAGACTTGTACTATCTCATATGAGAAATCATTCCATATAAGAACGAGCTGAAAACACTGGGGATGTTTAACTTAGTGAGGAAAAGAAATAGAGGGAATATAGTGCCCTTCAAATATTTGAAATGTTTCATGTGGAAATGGAATTAGACAAAAATAACCCTAAAAAGCAGTTGAACTCAGAGTAAATGTATTGACCGATCTTAATCCCAAAGGACAGTTGATGAAATACACTTTCTTCTTCTTAATTGGGGCGGGGGAAGGTGCATGAGGGAAGTATGGAGAGAGAATTATGGTGAAGAATGTTTCTTATACTTTCAGCTTCAGTTACTGGAACTTTTTTTACAAGGGAGGATTTTATAGGGGTAGCAAATATATTAGAAATTGTCTGTAATAGGAAAAACAAAAGACATCTATAAAAATTTTTTGAGATTGATTAGACTTTTCTTTTTCATTACAGAGGAAAGAGTTAGGACCAAGGGGTAGAAATTATATGGAGGCATTCCTTGCCAACTCTGCAATTCTATGTAAGCAGCTGGCAGCTAGGTGGAGTAATGAATACAGTGCAGGGCTTAAGCCCAGGGAAAACTTGAGTTCAAATTCTTTTTTTTTTTTTTTCTTTTCTCTTTTTTTTTTTTTTTTTATTAAACTTTTAACATTTATTTTCACACATTTTTGGGTTACAAATTTTCTCCCCTTTTTTCCCCTCCCCCCCAGATCCAAGCTTTCTAATTGCCCCTGTGACCTATCTTCTCTCTCCTCTATCCTCCCTCCCTGCCCTTGTCTCCGTCTTCTCTTTTGTCCTGTAGGGCCGGATAGCTTTCTTGACCCCTTAACCTGTATTTCTTGTTACCCAGTGGTAATAACATTACATTTGGTCCTAACACTTTGAGTTCCAACTTCTTTGGCTCCCTCCCTCTCTACCCCTTCCCCTTGGAAGACAGGCAGTTCAATATAGGCCATATCTGTTTAGTTTTGCAAATGATTTCCATACTAGTTGTGTTGTATAGGACTAACTATATTTCCCTCCATCCTGTCCTGTCCCCCATTACTTCTATTTTCCTATGGTCCTTTCCCTCCCCATGAGTGTCGACCTCTTATTGCATTCTCCTCCTCCTGCCCTCCCCTCTATCCTCCCCCCAATCCTGCTTGTGCCCCTGTCCCCCACTCTCCTGTATTATGAGATAGGTTTTCCTATCAAAATGAGTGTGCATTATATTCTTTCCTTTAGTGGATTGTGATGAGAGTAGACCTCATGTTTTTCTCTTGCCTCCCCTCTTTATCCCACCACTAATAAGTCTTTAGCTTGCCTCTTTTACAAGAGATAATTTGCCCCATATAACTTCTCCCTTTCTCCTCCCAATATTTCTCTCTCACTGCTTGATTTAATTTTTTTTTTTTAGTATGTGATCCCATCCTCTTCAATTCACTCTGTGCACTCTGTCTCTATGTATGTGTGCGTGTGTGCATGTGTGTGTGTGTGTGTGTACTCCCACCCAGTGCCCAGATACTGAAATGTTTCAAGAGTTATAAATATTGTCTTTCCATGTAGGAATGTAAACAGTTCAACTTTAGTAAGTCCCTTATGATTTCTCTTTGCTGTTCGCCTTTTCATGGTTCTCTTCATTCTTGTGTTAGAAAGTCAAATTTTCTTTCCAGTTCTGGTCTTTTCATCAGGAAAATTTGAAAGTCTTCTATTTCATTGAAAGACCATTTTTTTCCCTGAAGTATTATACTCAGTTTTGCTGGGTAGGTGATTCTTGGCTTCAGTCCTATTTCCTTTGACTTCTGGAATATCCTATTCCATTCCCTTCTGTCCCTCAATGTAGAAGGTGCCAGATCTTGTACTATCCTGATTGTATTTCCACAATACTTGAATTGTTTCTTTCTAGCTGCTTGCAATATTTTCTCTTTCACCTGGGAATTCTGGAATTTGGCCACAATGCTCCTAGGAGTTTCTCTTTTTGGATCTCTTTCATGCGGTGTTCTGCGGATTCCTTGAATATTTATTTTGCCTTCTGGTTCTAGAATCTCAGGGCAGTTTTCCTTGATAATTTCATGGAAGATGATGTCTAGGCTCTTCTTTTGATCATGGTTTTCAGGTAGTCCCAGAATTTTTACATTGTCTCTCCTGATTCTATTTTCCAGGTCAGTTGTTTTTCCAATAAGATATTTCACCTTATCTTCCATTTTTCGAATCTGCGCGGTATGTTCTGAGATATCTGTCTTTCTCGAAAAGTCCAAAGCGTCCATCTGTATCATTCTAGATTTGAAAGATCTATTTTCTTCAGTGAGCTTTTGAATCTCCTTTTCCATTTGGTTATTTCTGCTTTTGAAAGCATTCTTCTCCTCATTGGCCCCTTGCACCTCCCTTGCCAGCTGAGTTAGGCTAGTTCTCAAGGTGCCAATTTCTTCAAGATTTTTTTGGTTCTCCTTTAGCAGGGAGCTGATCTGTTTTTCATGCTTCTCCCTCATCCCTCTCATTTCCCTTTCCAGTCTTTCCTCCACCTCTCTAACTTGATTTTCAAAATTCCTCTTGAGCTCTTCCATGGCCCGAGCCCATTGGGTGGGCTGGGACACAGAATCCTCGATTTCTGTGTCTTTGCCTGATGGCAAGCATTGTTCCTCCCCATCAGAAAGGAGGGGAGGAAGTGTTTTTTTCTCTCCGATAAAGTACCCTTCAATAGTTTTATTTCTTTTCCCTTTTCTTGGCATATTCTCCACCTAGTGGCCTGAACTCTGAATGTTCTCCTCACACCCACCTCGCCTCCTACTCCTCCCAGCCAGTGTTTGGGAGGACTGAGATTCAAATGCTGCTTCCCGCCTTAGGGCTTTTGGGGGGGCAGGGCTGTTATTCAGTGTTAAATTAAGTTCAGGTGGTCAGGGGCAGGGCCGCCTCCCTGGCTCAATTCCCTCAGGCAGTTTATGCACAGACCTTCCACAATGGATCCAGGTTCCTGCCTGCTTGGGGATCCGCTGTCCGCAGCTGCCTCTCAGTCCCCACCTCCCGGGGGGCCCGAGCCATGGGGGCACCTCACTCCCCTCTCAACCTGCCAAAGAGACTCTCTCACCTACCCCCATCAGTCACCTGTTGGTGGGGGGGCCGTGCCGCTGCTGAAGATCCCGCCTCTGGAGCCCTCTTAGGACTGTGCCTCTCAGAGCCGCGGCCGCCGCCACAGGTCCGGGCTGGGCTCCGCGTCTGCAGCGCGACGGACCTTTTGTGAGAGGTTTGCAGGTCCCTCTGTGGGTGGGGGGACCCGCGTGGCCGCTGGAGATCCCGTCTCGCAGCCCTCTTGGATCTTCTTCCCACGTTGTTGCTGCCGCGGTAGGGCTGCTCTCTGCTTCTCGCCCTGGCGCCCAGTCCACGGCGCGAAGGACCCCCCGCGAGAGGTTTGCAGGTCTCTCCGGAACAGAAATCTCCCTCGCTCCAATATTCCATGGTCTCTGGGTGCAGAATTCGCCCTGGGTTAGTCCCCTCTGCCGTTCTGTGTTTTGTGGGTTTGGAGCTATGTGTATGTGCGTCTTTCTACTTCGCCATCTTGGCTCCGCCCCTTGAGTTCAAATTCTGATTCTGATGCTTATCTAGGTAAATCACTTAATTTATCTGTTTCATTACTTATAAAATGGTGGTAATAGCTCCTACCTCGAAGGGTTATTATGAAGATCAAATGAGTTTATATATGTAATGCACTTTGTAAAGCTAAAATTTAGGCGGCAAGGTGGTATAGTGGATAGAGTGCTGGGTCTAAAGTCAGGAAAACTCATCTACCTGAGTTGCAGTCTGGCCTCCAACATTTATTAGCTTTGTGACCCCAGGCAAATCACTTAACCCTGCTTGCCTCTGTTTCCTCGTCTGTAAAATGAGCTGGAGAAGGAAATGGCAAACCATTCCAGTATCTTTGACAAGAAAACCCCAAATGAGGTCACAAAGAGCCAGACACAACTGAACAACAACAAAAAAATCCTTAAAACTAATTTACAAATCTTAAAAGGTTATATAAATGCTTATTATTATTTGCATGACATCTTTTACTTAGCAAATAGTTTTAATTTATTAACAATTTATAGTAAATAAAATTATATATAATACATCATATAGTAAAAAGTTATGGCAAAAGATAATTAGTAAATAATTTTAATAAATTACTTAACCTTATGTAAAACAATTTTCATACTTGAAAATGCTTTGCAAACTTAAAAACCTATAGTAGTTACTATTATTTGAGTATCAGCTTTGTTGCTTGTCACTATGACTGTAAATTAATAACCTCTAGCTCAATTATTATTATTATTGCCACAATTAATGTAGCATGATGTATCATGTAGGTCATGATAGTCCATTTGATTTTCCACAAGTCCAGGAAAACCTTATTAATCCACACTAATCATGGCAGTTTGAATTAGAAAACTATTTTATCCTGACTGATAGAATATTTTATTTCATTCAAGTATTTACTTAAAATAGATTTAAAAATTTAAAATCATTCTCTAAGAGCTCTCTCACACACACAAAGTCAATTAGCACTAAATATGTCAATGTTTATTATTATCCATACATTGAAAGTATTTGAAGGTGCTTGAAAATGTTTTCAATTATTTTAACACCCCATCTTGCTCATACTATCAGTTTGCCTGATCTGTTAAGAAAGTATTTTTTTTGTCAGGCAAAATCCTTCCACACAGATGACTCCAAAATGTGTATTTCCAGCCATGATGTATTATCAAGTCTCATTTCTGTATCTTTTAAAGTTCTTTTTTGACATTTCCTCTTGAATATCTAGCAAAATCCTTAGACTCAACTTATCATGGAATTGTAAGCCTTAAAGGTAAAAAAGTCTCCATCTGGTTCAGTCCTTTTATTCCTTTAGATGAGCTCTGAGGATCATAGAGGTTAATTTTCTCCTCACAAATTGAATCCCATTTCCCTTGACCTTTTCCTCATTGGTACCACTAGTCACTCAACTTGAAGAACTATTGAGTTATCTTTGACACTTCCACTCCTCCCTTTTCACCAGATATTTCCAATGAGTCACTAAGTCCTATGAATTCTTCCTTGAATAATCCTGGATTTATATAGGACCTCAAAGTTAACTAAATGCTTTCCTCACAATAACCTTATAATGTACAAGTGTATTATACTTATATGTGTATATTATGTATATATATTCTTATGTATACACAAACTAGATAGATAGATAGATAAGTAGGTAGGTAGATGGAGGGATGGATTACAAATATTATCCCTATTTTTCAGATAAGTAAAATGAGCCCAGGAACTTTAAGCAACTTGTTCATGGTCACATGGTCACATTGATTAACAGAATATGAATTTAAATCCAAGTTTCTCCATCTCAAAGAGCAAAGCTCTTTTCATATGCAATGCTGTTTTTTAAATCTTTGAAATTCCTCTAACATCTTTTCTTTCTTCTTTATTGCCAGTGTTGTTAACCTGTGATAACAACACACTAAAAATATTATTTTTTAATCATCAAATTTTAGGAAAGATAGTGACAAAATGGAGCACATCTAGGAAGGCAACCTAGAGGAGGAGATTTGAAACTGTCCCACACAAAGGTGGTTTGAAAGAATGAAAAATACTTATCCCAGGCAAGAGAAGACTTAAGGGGCAAGTAATCTTTTGTTTCGAAGGCTTCCATAGAGAAGAATCAGAGCTCATGCCACCTGCTACCTCTGTGACCTTGGTCAAGTCACTTATCCATTCTGAGCTTCCATTTCCTTGTCTACAAACTGAGGGGTTTGGACCAAATGACCTGGATGATCGTTTCCAACTCAAATCTACAATAGCATGAGGTTTTTCTTTTTTTACCTTGAAAGGGTTCAACTAAGAGCAAAAGGTGGAGGTTTCAGAGTCAGATTTCTCCTTTGCATAAGGAAAAACTCACTAACATTAGTGTTGTTCAGCAATGAGATGGACTGCCATGGGAAGAAAAAGAGTTCCCCATCACTAGAGGTCTTGAAGCAGAAATGGAGTGATGAACTCTAAGAAATTTCTTAGAGTGAATTCTTGTTTGTCTGCAGATTGGACAAGAAGATAATTGAAATTCCCTTGGATTTTTTGAGTATGATGCTAGCTTTCTACCTGATATCTTGTTCTTGTTTTCCAATCTATCCTGAAAATTCTGCTTAATATCCCTTCAATGGCCTCCCATTAACTCCCAAATTTTCACCCTGTAATTATAGATGTTCCACAGTCTCTTTCCCCAAAACTTTCCTATTATATTTGTAAACAAACTTTCTATTACCATAAGGTTGCTTCACTACACCTTAAATGTATACTCATTACCATTTCCAATTCAATTCAACAAATGCATCAAGCTTTCCATGTTTTTGTTGACTATTTGTTGAAATGATCCATTGAGTGATTGGTACTTTTCTAGAGTGTTCTTACAACTCTGCCTATCCAATTCCTACTTTGCCTTATGTTAAGATAAATCTCTTTCATGAGACCCTGGACTATACCCATAATTATCTCTCTGAACATTGCAAGTACCCTTACATCTGCTTTGGGCACATAATCACATCTTGTTTTATACATTTATTTAAAAGTTTTATTGTGTATGTCTCATCTACCTGACTAAGTTGTTGGCTTTTGGAGAATAGGAGCTATGCCTCACATTTCTGAATCCTCCATAGCACCTAACACAGTGCTGAGCATACGGTAATAAGTATTTATGTCCAAACTGAAGAAGACACTTCTCATTAGTGCGGCTTCTAGAGAAGCTGCCTCCATATCATGAGCATGTAGTTTCCTCTCACACCATTTATTTGCATGCAAAATTCAGTGAAATTTCTCTCTAAATCACAAGGCAATACAGGGTAGGGGTGGCATAAATAGTGACTCAGCCATGCACCAGAGAATTTTCCTGGGGACTTGTCTGCAGGCAAACAATGGCCATGAAGTATCTGCCCAGGGAGTACCACACTACATAGTATTCTCACATAGTGAGACATTTCTAACAGAGTTCAACTCTCTCTTGTTGCCTATTTTTACCTTAGTAGATATTAAAAAATAAAAATACTTTGAGAATCTATAAGTTAATTTCACTAATAGGGATCCAAGCTTTACAGACTTTGTTAATTATCTGAGGTTTAGGGTGCCAAATTTGAAATGAAAATTTTAACGGCCCAATACGAAAGTCATCATGCAAGCAGATCTGATATTTAGCAAATGTGCTAAGACTTCACAATAAATTGTAAGTAAACATTCATCATGAATCATAAATAAATATTAATAGAGCATTGATGTTGTCAAACCAAATTCCTTTACCAACCTTCTTTTTACTTCTGTGATTGATTATGTATTTAATATTTTAGCTCTCTAAAACCTGATTAAATTGGGAGTTGTGATCATCTTAGATTTGCTAATTTGATTTTTTAAAATCTGTTCATTCTAATTTTATGCCCAGAAAGGCTCTCATTAGAGAAATTGAATGGTGAGGTCAAAACTCTGCTAACCATGTAGTAGACATATGTATTTGTTCCATTGAACCTAAAGTCCAAGTATCTACAGAGTTTGGACTTAGTTATTAACTCTGATAAGTTAGGTCCAGTCATCTCTGTTTGTACACCCAAGTCTACAATTCCAATTCCAGCTTCAGTAACTATTCTGGCCTAAGAGAGGATATACAGGCAGGAAGATAACTTAAGTATAAGGATTATAATGCACAGATAGATTGCAACAGTGGCCTAAGGCTTTTTGTTGTAAATAAAATCAAATAATTGATGTAGTTATGCCAGCCTTTCAAAGTAGCACAGGACCTCAAGCCTCAGAATCCTGGAGAAATCAGACTGCACCAGTAAGAAAATAACCTCTGGGAGAGTTTGAATGCCAATAAAAATTGAAATGATGAATACCAGCACTTGTTCAACTTGTAGTTTTTCTTAGGAAAGACCACCTAATCTTTTTGCTTGTGGTTCAGTTTCATATATTACAACACCAGTCACAAAAATCCTTGAATATAGCCTATAAAATACACAGGGTGGGGTCCTCTATATCCTTCTTGATTTTATAAAATCTTGTTTTGGCTGCATGAGCAGAGTTTTAAGTTTGACGTATCAGAATTTCAGAGTTCATGGAAGAACCTGAGGGGCCGTGTAATCCAATCCATATCTGAGCAAGAATCCTGTCTGCAACATCTCCAACCAACTCTGTATAGCCTTGAGCACATCATTAAACCTTAGTGGCCTTTGTTTCCCTCTTTTGTGAAATAGGAGCAAAGAACTCTGTTCTCCATGCTTCCTTCCAGCTGTAAGTCTATGAATTGGTCATTTGGCCTCTGCTTAAGACCCCCAGTAAGGAAGAGCTCACTACCTCCCAAGACAACTCAATCAACTTTGGGATAGCTTTCATTGTTAGGATGTTTTCTTTTGTTTCCCCACCAAGTCTAAATTCACTTCTTGGCATATTCCAGCCATTGTTCATACCACTGCCCTTTGGGTCAAGTAGAACAAGCCTTCTTTTACAAGATAAGCCATAAGACACTAGAAGGCAGATAATACCTCTCCACATGCCCTGGTCATTGGTCAACGGTTTTGACCTCACCATTTCACAGTCTCAGCTCCTATAAACAATTCTCACAAGACCTTTCACCAATGTGGTTACCCCCTGCATTCTCTATTTTTTATCAATGTCCTTCCTAAAAAACACTACACATAATTCTCCATATGTGGCATGTATAAGGCAGAGTATAGTCATACTATCAACTCCCTAGTCCTGTACAATTGGTGTCTTTTACTATAGCATAAGATCATAGCTAGCTGGCAGAGTAACTAGACTGCTGGGCCTGGAGTCAAGAAGACTCATCTTCCTTAGGTCAAATCTGGCCCCAGAAACTTACTTGCTGTGTGACCTTGGGCAAGTCACTTAACCCTATTTGCCTCAGTTTCCTCATCTATAAAATGAGCTGAAGAAGGAAATGGCAAAGCACTCCAGTATCTTTTTTTTAAAAAAATAACATATACTTTTTTTTCATTTTAATAATATTTTATATTTCTCCCAATTGCATGTAAAAACAATTTTTAACATTTTTTTAACTTTTGAGTTCCAAATTCTATCCCTTCCTCCCCTGACCCCTCCCTGAGATAGTAAACAATCTTATATAGATTATACATGTGCACTCATATAAAACATTTCCATATATAGTCATTTTATTCAAGAAGATACAAATAACCAAAAAAAAAAAAAGAAAGTGAAAAATAGTATACTTCAGTCTGTATTAAGACAGCATCAGTTCTTTCTCTGGAGGCAAATAGCATTCTTCATTATGAGTTCTTTGGAATAATCTTGCATCATTTTATATGTTGTCATTCACAGTTCTTCATCATACAATATTGTTGTATGTGTACAATGTTCTGTGTACAATATTCTGGTTCTGCTCACTTCACTTTGTATCGGTTCATATGTGTCTTTTAAGGTTTTTCTGAAGTCATTCTGCTTGTCATTTCTTATAGCATTATAATATCCCATTATAATCATATATCACACCTTGTTCAGTCATTGGTGGGCATCCCCCTCAATTTCTAATTCTAAGCTACCTCAAAAAGAGCTACTATAAAGATTTTTGTACAAATAGGTCCTTTTCCTTTTTTATACATATAAATTTATATGTATTTATATAAAATATATATATTTATATTATAAATAAATATAAAATATATATTTCCTTTTTATATATACCTAATGGTGGCATTGTTGGATCAAAGGATATGCATAGTTCTATAGTCCTTCGGGCATAGTTCCAAATTGCTCTCCAGAATGATTGGATCAGTTTACAATGCTACCAACAATGCACTAGGGTGGCCTGGCCTGTTTTTGAAGAAGCCATGCTGACTTTTGTAATCAAAAATTCCTATCCTAAATCTTTAATAAAGATCTATCTAATAATACATTCTTAAGTTTTGCAAGGAATTGAAGTCAAGCTCACAGCCCTAAGGTTTGCAGATTCTACTCTCTTCCTTTTTTTGAAATATCCGACATCTCATCCACTCTCTAGGAAATTTCTTTTGCTTTTCTTTTCCAAAATCACATTTTCCAGTTCTGTAAGTACCATAGAATGTAGTTTGTGTAGGTCAAGTGACTCCAACTCATCATTTTTATCATCTCCTTTCAAAATTATAATAGCTGTGCTTTTAAGAATTTTTTTAAAAATTTCAATTATTTTCATTTGACTCTTCAACTCTACCAGCCATTGAAAACCCTTCACAGTTACTATGCTTTCTAACAGTCTCATACGCCAAAAATTCAAGAATACTGCATTTCTCTCTTACCCAGATTTTCTGACTTGCTTACAAAGAAGTTGATTTTACTTTCCCTCAGTGACAGGTTTTTGTTGCAGATCCTGCAAGTCATCACTGATCCCCAAATCTAGCTTTTATTCCCTATATCCTCCTGGACTTTTTTTTAATAATATGGCAACTTGATACATACTTCACATTTTGCATCTAGAACAGGAGTTCTCAAAGTATGATATGAGGACCCCTGAGAGTCCCCAAGACTTTCTTAAGTGGTCTTTGAAATTAAAAGTATTTCTATAATAATACTAAGATTTTTTTCTAACAAACACCAATAGATATAGCAAGCAAATAAAAGCTCTTTGCCATCCTCAGTAATTTTCAAGAGTGTAAAAGGGTCCTGGGGCAGGTAGGTGGATAAAGTACCACGGGCTTGAAGTGAGGAAGACTCATCTTCCTGAGTTCAGATCCAGCTTCAGATACTTACTGATTGTGTGACCCTGGGGAAATCACTTAACCATGTTTGCTCAGTTTCTTCAGTCATGAAATGAGCTGGAGAAGGAAGTGGCAAACCATGCCAATATCATTGCCAAGAAAACTCTAAATGGGGTCATGAAGAGTCAGATAGGACTGAAAACAATTGAACACTGGAACAATAACAAAAATTCCCTGAAGGCAGGGGCTCCAGAATCTCAGTTATCTCATCTAAAAATAGGAATAAAAATACTTACACTACCTACTGTACAAAGTTCTTGTATATAAAATTGTTTGTTCACTGAAAAGTACTCTAACAATAGGAGGAATAGTTGTTGTTCTTACTAATGGTTCAGGGGAAGAGAAACTTCAGGTCTGAGAGCCCCTCAATTTATATCAACTGAACAAACATTCAATGCCTGTGCACACAGCACCAGGGATACAAAAACAAACAAAAAAGAACACAACACAGCCTCACTGTCTTCGGGGAGTTTTTTGTTATTGTTGGGTCATTTTCAGTCACGCCCAACTCTTTGTGACCCCACATGGGATTTTCTTGGCAAAGACTTGGGAAGAAACCAAGGAAAACAGGGTTAAGTGACTTGCTCAGGATTACACAGCTAGTAAGTGTCTAAGGTTGGATTTGAACTCAGGAAGATGAGTCTTCCTGACTCTAGATCTGGTACTCTATCCACTGTGCCACCTAGCTGCCCTTCAAAGAATTAACCTTCTGCTATTTCTCCTACACTGAAGTTTTATAAATATAACTTGAGCACCCTGTTTATCTTCATATACATCCAGAGGATTTAGAGCTGAAAGAAAACTAAGACACTGTCTAATCCAGTCAGACTAATAACGGCAGTAGCTGACATTTATATAATATTTAAGGTTTGTAATGCACTTTAAAAATGTTATCTAATTTGACTCTCAAAACAACCCTGTAAAAAGATATGACTCTAAACAAGTTCTAGAGCAGCAGAACTCACAAAGTGAGAGAGTAAAGCACATTTCTAGCCCAAGACAACCTGGAAGGTTGACAGGAAAGGTCTGTTGCACCAGTTTGTGAGAGGAGCACAGTCCAGTGTGGACTGCGTAGGCACAGACAGACCAGGTCCCAATAACACCTGAAGTAGGCCTCAAGGGACTAAATCACAGGCAGCTATGGTGGTTTCCAGACTTCATTCTAAGTGAGCACCTGCATAGACCTTGCCCTAAAGAGGCCAAGATCTCCCAGTGCATTCTGGGTTATCTCCTGTCATCCTGATGAATATCTGGTCACTGGATTCAGATGGCTCTAGATGAGAAGTGAAGCTGGTGACCTTGCACAACCCTCCCTTACTCAGAACAAAGTCAAGTGCAAGTCATGTCATCATTTCTCTGATGGTGTGGTCTTCTTTGGCGATGAAGGACGAACACAACCATGTTGCCACTGACATCAGTAACATTACCTCTTCATAGAAAAGTTATTTGAGACTCAGAGATTCAGAAGCTCATTCCCTTTTCACATGGTTAATTAATAACAGGAAGAAGAGCTAGGCTGGTCACCTATCAAGGACAGGTGGCAGCCAGAATACTCTAATGGAACCCTTGTGAAGTCAAGATAAAATGGGAAGACTCCCAGCACATTGGATGAACCCCACTTCCCCACTTCCTATGGTGTGTAGAATGGACAGGCATACATTGTGTGGCAATCTGTATTGCAGACAGAGCTAAGTAATGCAGTCCATGGGAGCACTAAGCCTGAGTTCAAATTTGCCTTCATACATTTACCAGTGAGGTGACTCTAGACAAGTCACTTAACCTCTGCCTGCCTTACTTTCCTCAACTGTAAAATGGGACTATAGCAGGTATCTCGAAGTCTCATTGTGAGGATCAAATGAGACATCTGTAAAGCTCTTAGTATATTGTCTGGGACATTAAAAGCAGGTACATAATAAATGCTTGTTTCTTTCCTTCCTGTATTATTG
This sequence comes from Notamacropus eugenii, assembly GCF_028372415.1. NCBI lineage: Eukaryota > Metazoa > Chordata > Mammalia > Diprotodontia > Macropodidae > Notamacropus > Notamacropus eugenii. The sequence goes on along the minus strand of NC_092876.1, from coordinate 378,602,788 downwards.
CAGGGAACTTCTGAATTGATGACTTAGAACCAAATAAACCATATATTTCTACAAATACCTATTAACCTTCAAATGGATATTGTGAACATTTGTGAAACAGATGAGCTGAAATATTTTTATTTAGCTTTTAAATCATCCAGAATCAGAGCCTGAAGTAATATTATAATTAATATCCAAAGATAAGGGGCATTTTAATACCCCTCATGGATCCAGTTTCTATGTCTCTGTTTCTGACTATCCATCTGTCTTTCTCTACCTCTATCTCTCTCTGCTTCTCTGTCTCTCTCCACCACTACACCCACACCCACACCCACGCACACACACACACACACACACACACACACACACACACAAACACACACCCCAAGTAATATTTCTACAACAGCCTGTCAAGCTGCTTTCAGGGCCAGTGACTCCAATAATTATGAGATATTGACCTGCATGCAAGAAGACTTTTATTAGTGCTACATTCATAAACTATCAGGGTAGTTTCATATCAAAATTTGACTTTTCCATTTTACTTCCTTAGGGCATAAAAGATAACTTCAGAGCAAAATCAGACTTCAGAATTCCAGTGGCTGGTGACTTACTAAAGCTTCTGTTTTGACCAAGGTTTGGAGGAACCTCCATTGATGTCAGAGACTTCCAACAATTTTCCATAATAAGAGACATGTTTTAAAAATAATGTCTCTGTTAAGGGTTCTCAGATGTCATCATGCCTTATAATATCTGGAAGCTTTCTCTAACTTGATGTGTTCCAGATCACACCTCTTTCTTTAAGAAAAAGAAAGGAGAGTTTTATACATATTGCTGGGATTTCTTATTTGGCGTGTGCTAAGTTTGATAAAGAGCTGGAAAAATATAAAGAGCAGAGAAAAAGGATGATTATTGATGGAGATCAGGTGGCAATCAGAACTGTAAGGGAGGGTCGGCTAGGTAGCACAATGGATAGAGTACCCACCCTGGAGTCAGGAGGACCTGAGCTCAAATCCAGGCTCTGATACTTACTAGTTGTATGACCCTGAGCAAGTCACTTAACCACAATTGTCTCAAAAAAGATAAGAAATGAATGGGAGAAATAACAACAGAAATTTGAGTGGAAAATAGGAAAAGTCCTCCTATGGATGTCTGATAACTTCTATTCTGGCACATAACCCCTCCATACTTTTTCTCCTGCCTCTGCTTACCTGGCATTCTTTTTTCCCCTAATTAACCTGCCATATTTTCTAATACTGGAGGAGACCTTGGAGATCATCTCATTGAAAGTACTCATTTTATAGATGAGGAAAAAGGGGTCCAAAATGTTGTCAGGAAATGGCAGAACTGAGATTGGTAAAATACCTCCTGTCCACTAAATCATAGCTCAAATGATTCCTCATTCATGAAGCTTTCCTGATTCTATCTGGATGGAAGTTCACTCTCCATCCCTAGAGAGCTCACAACGTTTTGTTGGTTCCATATCATCTTCCCTGTGATTTTATTCCTCAAGCAGCCTTCCCTGTGGACCATTACAAGTTTCCTCATGTTATAGTAACTGCCTTTTTAACTAACCAATTCTGAGCTGCTGACATGAAACAAGAAGACTACTTGGCATCACAATGGAAAATGGAAGGTTGCGTGGCTCTCCTCTGCTTCCTCATTTCACTCTATTCTGAGTAACTTGGCAATCAAAATGACTTACCCACTACCCCATCAACCACTGTGTTTTTAGAAGTGGGGCTGGGCTGTTATTGACACAGTCTCAGAGGTCAAGGTTTATATGGAGCTTCTAGTCTGGCAGAATGCCTCCATGCCCTGGAGATTTTAGCTTTATTATGGATGGCCTATACAATGTGAATAATAAATGTGTTCTTACTTTTACTTTGATACACACTGAAAGAAAAAAGTTCTCTGCTGCGCAACGGGGTGAAGCGATCACTTTATTTTCTGGCTTATTGAAAAAGAGTTATAATTCTGGAAGAAGATTGCAACTTGAAAGCAGAAAAAATCCTTATTATTACAAAGAATGAAAATCTCACCCATTTATGCTACTCTGAATGAATGATTAGGCTATATTTTAAGATTATTCTTGTGTTACACAGTATTAATGCTCTGAATGGGAAATGGAAATGAAATAAGACATTCTAATTGCAGCTTTTAATCATGAAGAAGTATCACTAAATCACAGATGAAAACATCTTAAATAAAATAATGAAAGAACAACTATAAAGCTGACAGGGAATTTCCAACCTTACACTAAGAAAATTCCAAGGAGAGAGCAAAAAGGGAAAATCCAAAATGTAAGAGAACCAGGCAGATAAGAAGAACATAGATTGCCCTCATGACATACACACACACACACACACACACACACACACACACACACACACACACACACACACACCAGGGGTCCACAAACTATAGTCCAAAGGTCAAATCTGGCCACCACTTACTTTGGTACTGCTAAGAATGATTTCTACATTTTTAAATACAATAAAACTTTACTTTAGAATGTAAAAACCATTCTTAGTTCACACAAGGAGAGTCAGATTTGTATGGATCAGAGGTTGCCAATAGCTGACATGTTACTTTCTGAATAAATATTACTTATTGAAGGAATTTTAATTAATTTAATTAACTGGAGCATGGCATAGTAGGAAAGGACTTTGAGTTGGTAAGAGAAGATAACGATTTATATCTCCTATCCAGCATTTACAGCTATGTGACTGATAAGTAACAACCTCTTTCTGTCTTATTTTTCTGATATTTAAAATGGTGTAATAATACTTGTAGTGTTATTATACTATAATATACTACTATATTATATTATATATGTTATAGTACAATATACTATTTTTGCATATTATTAATATATTGATATAAGAATGTTTATTTTAATTATTTCTATTTAATTGTTCAGTTAAATATTAATCCATAATTAATTAAATATTAATTATTGATGATCAAATAACTACTTATTTAATTATTAATAATTGTATAAAGTAATTACATATAATATACTGCTATAGTAGGTACCTGGCACAATAAATTAACAGGTAAATGGGATATTCAAGGAAGACTAGTATCTCTGGTGTGAGGGCTTGCCAAGACCTTTTCAAGGCTGCTTATTCACCTTTGGCCTCTACCTGTCACCCAACCTGTGGCTCCAAGCAGCTATCGTTTGCACAGTAGCCGCACCTCAGTAAAACCACTTCCTCAGATAAGCTAAACTAGGTGGAGGATAACTGACAGGTCTCAAACTGGTCAGTGAGTTAGAGGGATGTCTACCCCTTACTAAGGTCCTTTCCCACTGTGCCATGATGCAATTAATTAAAATTCCTTGACTAAGTAATATGCACACAGAAAGAAACACATATCAGTTATTGTCAATCTCTGACCTACATGACAAGCATGTGAAGACTTCTACTGGTAGAATGGGTGGATGAGAACAATTTGTTCTAACAGCTATGAAAGTGACTGAAGCTGGCACTATGAAGTGCTTAGATTTTGGTCAGACATTGAAGACACCAAGGTTATCGGCGGCACCCTGGGCTATTGCCTGACTTTTGTCTTACTGCTGAATTTCAGTGACTCTGGAAGAGAGAGTGAGGTTGATGACTTTGTGCAGCTTTGCCTCGCTTAAATCCAGTTAACTCATAAGTCAAGACATCAAAAATGAGGGACAACCAACACCTACCTGACAACATTATTATGGGGAAAGGTAGGATAGTGGCGCTAGGTAGAGGATTCTGAACTTTACTGACGAGCCAACAGGGAGCCACTGAAGATTTCTGAGTAGAGGAGTGATATAATGACATCTACATATAAGAACAAATGGTGATGGTAGGGGACATAGATAGGAAGGAAAAGAGAAAAGAGGCAGAAAAACTTGTAAGTAGACTATTGTCCAAATGGGTAGTAATGAAAGTATGCATCAGTGGTAGTGGCAGTGGGAATAAAGAAAAATAAACATAGGCAAGAAGTATTGAGACAAATGAAGTCAAGTGGACCTAATAACTGACTGGATATGATATGTGAAAGAGAGGGATAAGTTAGAGATAACTCAGAAGTTATGAAGTTGGGAGATCAGATGAATGTTGGTACCATAAGACAGTTAATGACACAGCAGATAGAGCACTGGGCCTAGAGTTAGGAAGACCTGAGCTAATAATCCATCCTCAGTAACTTACTATGTGTATGATTCTGGTCAAATCTACCTCTGTTTGCCTCTATTTTCTCTTCTGTAAAAATATCTCCTAGATTGTTGTGATGATCAAATGACATAATATTTTAGCACTTAGCAGAGTGTCTGGCAAACAGTAGGTGTGATATAAACATTTATTCCCTCCCCCACTCCATATACTCATGAAGAGAGGAAGACCACATTTACAGGTTAAGATTACAATAATTGTTTGGAATATGCTGAGTTTGAGGCTCCCATAAAACATTCTACTGGAGATATCCTATAAACTAGTTGTCAGATTGTTGGAGATTCAATTCTAGAACTTAGAAGAAAGGTCAGGATGAAAGAAATAGATTTGAAACTCACTGGTTTAGGGATGCTACTTGAAACCATGAGATTGTCAAGGAGAGAAGAAATAGAAGAGAATACAGGGCAAAAGCTTTAAGAACACCTACCCAGAGGGTCAGAAAGAGGCAGTGTGATATAAAAAGCAGTGCAACATAATGGGAAGGTTCCTCTATTTGGAGTCTGAGAATCTAGGTTTAATTCCAATTATGCCATTTATTATTTGTGTAACTTTGAGGATGTTGTTTAGCCTCTCTATATCCGATTCCTTCCACAATAAAAATGAGAATATGAATTAGATATATCTTTAAGTTCCCTTCATGTTCTAATGCTCAAAATCCTATATTTTTACAGGAAAGTAGGAGACAAGTCATTTGCAGGAAATATGGGGATTGGAGGTTAAACGGAAAGAAGAAACGGTTTGGAGCAGTAGTTGTGGGAAATGAAATAATGATGGAGAAAGTATTGTGGAACAATAAGTCAATCAATGAACATTTACTGAGGACTGACTGTGCCAGGCACTGTGCAAAGTGCTGGGGAAGAGACAAAATACAGTCCCTACACTCAAGGAGCTTGCAATCTAGTGGGAGAGATAATAAGTAAGCAAATACATACAAAGCAAGCTATGTACAGGATAAATAGGAAATAATTAACAGAGGGAAGGCACTAGAATTGAGAAGGATTGGAGAAGGCTTCCTGTAGAGGGTAAGATTTTTAGTTAGAACTGAAGGAAAGCAGAGATGTCAGTTGTCTGAGCAGAGGAGGGAGAGCATTCTGAGGAACAACTGGAAATAAAGCAGAGAGCCAAGAGATAAGAGTCTTATTCATGGAATAGCCAGGAGGTCAGTGTCACTGGATCAAAGAACACATGTTGGAAAGTAAGGTATGAAAAGACTGGTAAGGTAAGAAGGGATTAAGTTATGAAGGACTTTGACTGACAGCCATGAGATCCCATGCAATGTTATATATCATGAATGTGTAGTAGGTGAAATCAGCATGATTGTGTGATTTCATCAAGGATGCTCAGTCACTCTGAAGCAGAAAGAGATAAATTAGATGATGGAGGTTATTCACAGAGTTTTCAGAGGCAGGGAGACAATTAGAAGCTTAAAAAAAATCAGGGAAGCAAGATATTCTAAGGAGAAGCTACTAATACATTAAAGTGACAGGCTATTGGAGCATGGCTGTATATGGTGATAAGTGAATACAGAGTGGGGGAGATGGACTGAATGACTAGAAATGGTGCAGAGCACTGAACTCAATAAGGGTAAAGTGCAGGTTTGGTTTGAGTAAATTTGAATTTGAATAAATGAATTTTTGAATTGATGGTTTGAATAAATGAAAGAGCTTGTGATTGTAGAATAGAATCTCAATGAGAAGTAAGGTCTGAGGTATAACAATGTTGATGAGAAGCTGGAGTAGGATAGAGATGTTTGGTTATCATATTATATTCTACATTATAGCTATTTCTGTTAAATCTTGCCTTTTCTACGAGATTATAGTCTCCTGCAGGACAGAAACCATGCTTAATACCTTTTTCTGTCTTCCATAGTGTCAAATCCTCCACTGTACACATAGTAGACCCTCAATGAATGTTTTTTCTAATGAATGAAGGAAAGAAATTCATATACAAATAAAAAGAAATTTTTCAAACTAAGGGAAAGGAGTGATTGTTTTCATGTGAAAGGTTAAAATGTACCCCAGAAATGCTCTTTGGTCTCACCCAAGATAACCACTCACTCACACAAAAAGGACCAAAACTAAAACTTCTGAAAAAATTAAGCTGCTTCCCCTGGGTATCCCTTCTTTTCTTCTCTAAACTTTTCCATACTCCCACCCCACTCTCATCTCAGAGGCAAAAAGGAAGGAATAATGCAAAATCATTATCAGCACCTCAGCCATGTTTCCCTCTTATTTTATTCTCCCTTTCAGTTCAGTTGAAGCCATACCAACAACTACACAACAGTAACTCCAGTTCCATATCTTCTTCCTCTTTTTATTGACTCTGTCTCTTTTCATAAAGAAGCACTCGACAAAAACTGTTGGGTTTCTTCCAACACATGAATGTTTGCTGTATCTGAGCAAAAGAATATAAAATGGTACACATGGTACTGAAATGTTGAGAAATGTTTCCTAACAATGAGTTTTATCATACAGTTGAATTTCGACAGGAAACTTATAGGAGTTCTGTCACTTAAGGCATTTAGAATGGTCTTAGGCAAAGAGTATAACAAATTGAAAGTTGCACTACGGGGAATAATCTTGTCCTAGCAGGGAACAGACTATACTATGTAATTTGTTTCTTGCAAGGGCAGTGTCCACCATCTGATACAAGGTCACAGCCATAAAAGAGAATAACTAGCAGCTCTATTTTTTTGTCTCAGTTATATCTTGGCAAACACATCAGTGCCACACAAGACGTCTTTCTCCACCTTCTTAAAGCAAATAAAGTTTTGTGCTATGAGGAGATTATTTTCACTCTCATTTCTTCCCTTTAGGGTAAGATAGAACACTAGTTTACCTAAGCAAAAGCAAAGAGTAAATTTTGATGTTGGTAGTGGTGGTGTTGGTGGTATTGGTGGAAGTAATAATAGTAGTATAATCTAATCTCTTAACCTCTCAATGTATTGGGAGGGCACAATTGCCTCTACACCCAATAGGAGGGAAAATCTGTCTTGATCACACTTCTATCTCTCTCTTGATCTCCGTGGGTAGGGAGTTATATAAATTTCTTAGGGAAGGTATCTGCTCTCTACTGGCTCCGGGGTCATTAGGACTCTGCTAAGAGGCCTAGGTTTGGAGGCATCATGGCAGCAAAGCTCCATGTGGCTCCTCTTCTCTTCACTCAAGTTGGTTCCTGGACTGTGTATGTTATCTCCAGTGGACCACCTTGCATTGTCCATTCTCCTCTTTAAGCATTCAACTATAACCATTCTTTCTTCGATAGGAATAGACAATTCCACTCCTTTCTCCTCTCTTCCTCTTTCAGGAATAAGCAACCAGGAAAACAGAAACAGAGTGCTGAAGGGTGGCAAGGGATCAGAATTAGGGAGAGTCCCTTTTCATTAAGCCATGATATTTTAAATATTCATGCTCCTTTTAGCATAAGGGGCCTTAAAAGGGGAAGAGAATAACCCAAAGGTGAGTTGTCAGATCCTCCTTTCCTGCAAAAACAGCATAGGACCAGAAAGGATGGGTTGGTGCTACAGCATGGTTAAATCCAAGTAATGCAATTCTTCACATGAACAAAAAAAAGGATGGCACTTAGTGGGCTAGGAGCATCTACTGACTACTTCTTCTCTTAATATCCTTGCTGCAACTCAAACCCTAGCCCAAAGCTCTGAGATTAAGTAGTCCAGTATCAGTTATTTCTTTTTTTTAAATGAATGGAGTGATAGGACCATTTTCTCAACATATCCTTCGAAAATCAAGGATTGAATTCCAGAACTTGGTATATTATTAAACCCATGCTTTCATAAGTATAGGTCTTCTTTGAGCAACTTTGTAGATGTCAATGCAGACTGAAAATGTTTATACATGTGTATCCCCATATAAGTCTTGACTTTATAAATGCCCCATCCCCATAGTTTTGGGGAACATGTCTAGAAATTCATACTAGTCATGGAAGGAATTCTGCATTAAAAAATCATTCCAGCTTTTTATTCTTTCCCTTTGTCTCAGTAGAAAATGCTGTGATATTTAGTCATCTTCTTTACATAGAGGAAAGATGCAATTTTCACTGTAATGTAACCCTGGAAACTACAATATAGTGGATAATTATAACATAGATTTTTTTTCCTCTAGGAATAATAATATGATTGGGAATTGGGTATCTGACTAAGGACTTGAGATAAAACAAATAAAACCTTTGGCTAAAAATATTTGTGAAGATTAGCATCTCTAAAATTATTAAATGTAATTTTTAAAAAATGTTCCAAGAATCAGCACCCTGGCCAGGGGCAGGAGACACACTGAGAGTCAGCACAATAGCTAAAGACAGCTCTGGACAGCCTACAGTTGAGAATGTATAGGTATATAGGTTCTGAGTAGAGGACTTAATGAGAAAGGGAGTTAGCTTACCCCCAGAAGTAATAGAATGGTTGTTATTGTGGATCCTTGTAGCAGTATTAGTTATTTTTGGAGAGTGACTCAGATGCAGGTGAGCCTCCGGGTTCAAGAAGGACATAGCTGTACTGTCAGGTTTCCTGTGAGCTTTCCCTAATGTAGGCATGTCTCTGAGTATTTCCACTAGTACATTAGCCCTTGGGAAGTAGTGGAGGAAACCTAGTGCTTATCTGTCTTACTACCCTCTTGGCATCTTGTGCTCTGTGGCTGTGGTACTTCCAGTTTGGCTGTGATGATGTAAACAAAAATCTCCCAGCCAGAGGTTTCCTACTAAGCTATCAGAAAATGAAGCCAACGAGAATGAAGCAGGAAATTTTCCATCTAGATATAGTCAATGCACTAGGTTATTTTCCTGGATTGTACTTATTTGTTATATGGTATGATTTTTTTAGGGGTAGGAGGAGGAATGACTTGAAAGTGACCATGATTTTTAGGAGAATATTTATAAAACATTTTAAAAGAAAAAATGTATATATAAAGTGAAAGATAAATTGAAAAATGGCATAGGAGTAGTAAAAGAAAAAGATCATTTTTTCATCTTGTATTCAGTGCTCACAATGAGCATTTGCCCCCCAAAAAACACCGTGAAAATAATTTCAGTTTATGAACAAACGTTTTAAAGGATGAGAAACTGGAAAAATTCTATAAAGAATTTCTAAGATTTTTCCAAATAAATAAGTATATACTTTGATACTTAATGACTTCAATGCAAGAACAGGCACTGGGAAGGAGGACAAAAATGTATTGGAAAAAACAAGAGTGGCCAAATACTTGCAGGTCACATAGCTACCATGCATCTATATATCAGAAATACTGCTTTGAGAAAAGAAATGAGGTTCCTGGATGTAGCAATCATCAAATAACATTTATAGGTGGTATTGATTATATCAAATAGACAGAAAATTAATAAATTTTGACATGATTATTGCAAAAATTAAAATACAAAATTAGAACATTAAAAAAGATATGAGAAAAAAGTGTGATATGCAATTATAATTTTACCTATTTAAACAAACTGTTGATGCTGAAAAATAGGAATCACATGGAGGAACAAGCATTAACACCAATTATAATGATTTCCTAAAGACATGTAACCAGTGTGAATCAGTTTCCACAATGAGGAGACCATAAGAGCCTAGAATCTTCATCAACCATCAAACACTCAATAATCTTGTTAAGTGAAGAGCTATGATAGTAAAGGGAACAGCCAACTTTGTACATAAATTCATTTATAAAACCTTACAGAGAAGAATGGTGGAAAAGTATGAGCAGTATTGCCTCAGATTAAAAGTGGTGTGATGTTATGGACGATAAGTCTTAGATTCAGGAAGGACTGGGTTCAAGAAACCCTTCTGACAAGTACTGGGCAAATCATTTAATTTTTCAGTGGATTAGGTAACTATCTAAGACTGTAAGCTACAGAGAGGCTACCAGACTACATTGCTAGACAAAATTTCCTCCTCTGGAAATCTCCTATACCAATGAAATCACAGGTAGAATCCTTACAGTTACAACTTCACAAAATACCAATGAAAAACAATTTGAGGAAAAACAAATTTAAAGAAAACTTGGCAACAGACCCAAGTAAACAAAATCATCCTGAAGTATCACCCAGAGTGCATTTAAAGATAAGAATGAGAGGAAGAAAACAAATACACAAAATGGCAAAGATAAATAAAGATTTTTTTTTTATAAGAAATGCTTTCTAGTATCAAGGAGAGTGAAACCAACAAAACTGGATTCAAACACCTAAGTTTCCTATATGCTTAGACAGGACAGTGAAATGTCATCGAAGAAAACAAAGCTAAGAAAAATAGAAGTAGTGTACTAAGAATAAACAGAGGAAGATTGTTTTGGAGGTGACACAGTTTTGAAGGTGTTGGGGGATTGATTTTCAAGATATCTCTCTGTAAGAGAGGAAATACCAATCACTTGGAAAAAAACAAGCACCTTGTTATCACTCACTCCCAAAGGCCACCAAAAGAATTTTAATAACTACTCTTCCAAATGCTTACTTTCCCACCTCTCTACAAGTTTGTAAGAATAATCTACACAAGTACTTTAAGGCTTCTTTGATGATGGTATGAGAATAAAAGAGTCAGACTTTTTCAAAATAATATTATAGAGTTTACCCACATAAAATTGACTGGAAAATGTAAAAAAAAATAAGACCCCAGTATCTATTGTTGGCTGACTATGAAAAAAGCATTTGATTGAACAGAGCAAAACATTATAAAAGGCTATCTTCCAAAAATGTTTCTCCCATGGAAATATCAAAATCACAAAAATATATTTTGAACGGTGTTGCTGAGAGAATTTTATTCAATAACACTTTTATTAATATCAGGTGAAGCCTAAAATAGAAAGATGTATGCTACTTGCCACTGTTGTGGAGTATATCCAGCAGAGTCCAAATTGAAGAGGAATTCTCTGCAGATGGTAAGGCCCCTCAGAATCTCCTGTTTGCAAAGGACATTGCAGTAATTGCATCAAACTTTAGGAGACTGCCAAGTCTCCTAAGTGACACCTATAATCATTCAAGAGTTTGGTCTAAATATACACGGGAAATTTTATATAGGAAAAAAAGCAAGTGGATGAATGCTATCGTCCAGATTGTGATATACAAGTAGAATTTGTCCAACAGTATATATGCTTGGATAGACACTGTAAATGGACAACAAGTTGAGTTTATAACTGAACAGAAGGAGTATGGACTTTGTTGCCTTGAAGAAAGTGAATAGTTTTTTTTAATAACTCTAAACTTCTCCCTGAAACAAATTCAAATGATCAGATGATATTATTTGGCTATGAGTCATAGAATGCCACCACCTCCAGAGAAATGAAGTTGAATATTCAAAAGGTAATAGAGAGGCTGACGTGGGGAATGTGAAGACTACAATATTATGAATAATTAAGAATTGTGGTGGAAAAACAACTTACAGTATAACATCAGAAAAATGAGTAACTGGGAAAATATGCACCAGACGTGGCAAGATTGAGGGATATTGAAGGCCCCCATAAGTGGCTCCAATAATGTCAAAGGAATATGAGGGCCTTCAGCATAGATGATGGCCTGCTTGTGGCAGATTTATGTGAGGACACGGATAAGAGTCATACAAGACATGAAAGCATCGAGGGGTTGCAATCTGAATGAAGTCTCCACCCCTCTGAGAACACAGATCCATTGTAATAATTAGAGTGTATTGAATGAAACTCTACTTATTCCCCAAGTGAGACATAATGACCTGGGTAGGTCTAAGGCTTCCACATCAGCTGTCATTGCTTCTCTTGGGGAAAGAATGGCAGAGACACTTGATAAATACCAATATTTGCTAAAAGTATTTTCAGAATCAGGCTGAGCAGTGACCTTTATGGTTGCCCCAAAGTGACCCAACTTGGCTCATTGTTATTGTTATTTAGTTGTGTCTGACTCTTGGTGACCCCTTGAGATTTTCTTAGCAAAGATACTGGGGTGGTTTGATATTTCTTTCTCCAGTGTATTAGGCAAAAAGAGGTTAAGTGATTTGTTGAGGGTCACATAGCTAGGGAGTGTCTGAGGTCACATTTGAACTCAGGTCTTTTTGACTCCAGGCCAAGCACTCTCCTATCCACTGAGCCATCTGGTAGCCTCCACTTGACTCATTACTTCTACACAAATGTACTTACTAAATGAACAAGAGAAACAGATTTTCTAAGAAAATGTATTTGAGTAATTTGTCCTACTTAGGCACCAGTGTGAAGAACATATTCCACAGATTCAAGTAGTATTCATTCAGTTGTTTTGCAGTGGTTTATACTGTATACTCAAGAAGCATTACCTTCCAAGTGAATCAGATAAACATCCCAGAATTTGTGTTAGATTCAAAAGGATTATGGATAGCTCGGATGCTTATGCCTACTATACATATCTGAATTCTCCATCAGAAGTTCTAAGATATTTGCAGACTTTCACAGGAATAGCGAATTTTTATTGACAATTCATCCTTGGGGATTATAGAATGTTTCATGTGCTTGTTCAGGGAGGGGATGTCACACAGTCTGAGAGGGAACTGATTTAATTGTAAAGAAAATATTAATGGTGACACTGTAAACCATCTATGTCATGGTTTCCCATTCTCTGTGGATATGGGCATTTCTAGTATTGAGGCCACTCAGATTCAGAGGCTATCAGAAAGGACTGATTAGAGCAGTATATGCATGTTTCTTTGTCCTCTATTGCTCTCATCAGCTGACTTTGGTGAGAAGATCTGCTCATTTTCAAAGATTCTCTACATTTTTGCCAACCCAGCTTGGCAGGAATGAAGCACCACATTGAAATGTTCACAGATCACAAGAATTTCATTTGCTTTAAGGAGTCCCAGATCTTATCAGATCATCACACCCAATGAACATAATGATTTTTTTCTAGATGACTAATATACCTACAACAGAAAACACCTCTGCTGGTGCACTATCATGAAGTTCAAGACCTAATAAAAAAGCCAACACTGTACCACTTTTCACCCCCAGGGTTTATAAACTACTTTTTAAATACTAAAAAAAACCAACAACAATCCTGACCTCAGTGAAGAGAGGTTTTGTGGCCTCATCACAATATTCTGCTATGGTCAAATGCCCAAGCATAGTGAGAACCAAGAATTGAATCTCTCAGTATAATTAAGGGTGTGTCCATTGTTAGCATGCAAAGAGATTCCTGTAGCAGCCATGGGGGCTCCCCTAGTCATTGGAGATACCTCCTGATCAGTAGTCTTTTTGTAGTAGATCAGTTCTCAAGAATATGCCACCTGACCTGTTATATTAAATGGGGCTTGACTAGATCTAAGATTTACCCTCCAGACTTATTACTAGGGATTATCATGCCTGGAGTAAGTACCACAAACTGTGCCCAGGGCACAAGGGTCATGAAACTACTATCATCCTCAGATAGAAAGGGGAACACAGTGATCCTAGGATATTAGTTCAAAACCACTGGTTGGGAGTCTGCTATGCGTGGAGTGGGAAAGGGGGGAGAGGAGATGTAAAAACATGGCAGGGTAAACCAGAGCCCACTCAAACCACTATTAGTCACTTTCTATTTTAACTACTAATCTTTGTTGAGGAGGTGCTAAGCCCTATTGCTTGTATGCCTTTGAAGGATAAGTTCTGTCAGTACTCTTTTTGTTTCATTCTATTTCAACTTATTTTCAGTTCTAAATTCTTGCCCTTTCATTCACTCCCCCAGCTTACTGAAAAACAAGAAAACGAAAACCCTGATTACCCTTGCGAGAGAGAGAGAGAGAGAGAGAGAGAGAGAGAGAGAGAGAGAGAGAGAGAGAGAAAGAGAGAGAGAGAGAGAGAATTTGGAACTGTGATTTGTTCCATTGTATTGATCACAGTTGCTGAATCTTCGGTATTCTCTGACTTGGTTGCCTTAGGTCAAAGTCCCAGTCAACTTGTCCTACTTGGTTGACAGGGTCCTTTAGCCCAGGCTATTTTGAGTTACAAGGAGCTATAGAAGTCATCTAGTGGTCCCTCTCATTTTATAGTTGAGGGAAATGAGGACCAAAGAAGTTAAGTGACTTGCCCTTGCCCATATGGATTATAAGCATCAGCAGTGAAATTTGAACCCACAACTTTCCGTGTGTGTGTGTGTGTGTGTGTGTGTGTGTGTGTGTTTTAAAGAAGGTTGTTTCTTCAAGAGGATGTCCATCAATTGGGGAATGGCAAAACAAGCTGTGGTATGTGATTGTAATGGAGTATCAGTGTGCTATAAGAAATGACCAAACAGGATGATTTCAGAAAAACCTGCAAAGATTTACTTATATGAACTTTCTTTCTTTCTTTCCTTCTTTCTTTCTTTCTTTTTTTGTTTCAGTCTTCTTGTACAAAATGACTAATGTGGGAATGTTTTATATGCTTGGACATGTATAATTTATATCAGATTGCTCACCATCTTAGGGAAGGGGGAAGAGGGAAGGATGGTGGGATTTTAAATTGTTTTAACATGTAATTGGGGGAAAAATTAAAAATTATAAAAAAGAAGTATGGGTTCCTGTGCACATAGGAATCTAGAGTTTACCATCAAGTTCTAAAAAGGATTTCAAAAGTGATTAGGGAGGGGTTCAACTACTTCTGGATCCTACCTATCATCCATAGGTTAATGAACATGTAGAGCTAGAACATACAACCAGGATGTGGAACAGTATCAGTGTTGTTTTGCTGTACCTTTGGCCTTTAAAAAGATGGCTGGAGAGTATAGAAGAGAAAAGAACTTCCAGGAAATATAAAATACAAAAAAGATGGACTTCAGTTTCTTGGGGCAGATGGGGAAGGGGAAGCATATGCATATACTCAACCTTTCAGCTTCAGAGATATCAGCAAAGAAGGGGTGATAAAATGGTGAAGGATATTAAGGGTCAAAATCCAAGGAATATTAAGGAGCAAATTTAAAATATGTAGAAATGATTTTGATCCTTTCCCTTCATTTGTACTGTGAGTTGTATGGCTTGTGAAGGTCCAGGGGAAAAAGGTATTGGTAATTGATGCTCTATCAATCCTGAGTGCTTCCCCTTTGTGGAGATGGGAAGGAACCAAGGTATTACTACAAGTCAGAAGTAAAGGGAAGATTGGAGTAGCTAGAAACAAGACTCTCTAAAGATTCCTAAGTGTTATTAAATAAGTTGCTGAAGGAGGTAAAGATATACTAGAAAGGGAAAAAGGATTGTTTTGACTACTCAAGCTTAGCATTTTTTATTGATATAAAGCTTGTCTTATAAGCTAATGACTAAAAGCTAGTATGGGGAGTGAAGACCCTTTACTTTTCTATAAACACCTAGGCACATGCTAAATTCTGGTGTTTCCAGGGAAACAGTAAAACCCTTAGTGGAGACAAAATGAGCCAATGAACTATCAGGCCTGTTTACTAGAACTTATGCTAGCTTCCCAGGAAGGCTCTTTCTCCCAACACTGTAGGCTTCCTGATTACCCTTTTATGTTGTGTCCAGCTGGCTGAAGGGCCATACTATTGTTCCTCTTTAGATTTCTTAATTATTTTTCAATTGGATACCTTTTTAGATCTTTTATGGAATGTTAGTGAGAAAGTTGATCTCCTCTGTAACCTTTCAAATTGCCATCTTAACCAGAAGTCTGAACTATAAATTTTAACTGATTCCTCTTTGTCTTTTTTTCTCTCCTTCACACATACTCCTGTATTCTCCACAGTTTCTTAGAGCTGGTCCAAGGTACAGAATTTAGAAACTTTACAGTTAGCATAGTTTAAGCTGGGTTTTGTACTCTAATTCATTTTGAGGTTCAACAACTTCAAGAGCAACCTTGGAAGTCACAAGTGATATGCAGGGTAATAGGAGTTGGAGAGCAGGGGAGATTCTCACTCCTTTGACGGTGTATTAGTTAGAGGAAGAGCAATAGTAAAGCTATGAGCCCCCGACCTGAGGGAGTCACTCACTCCCAGTCTCTCCTTCACGGTCTCCTTGCGACTGAGATGATAAGAACATGCCTAGCATTAAATAGGACTGCCTGTACTCACCTCATAATTGCTGGCAATCATCTTATTATTATTTCATCAAAGAAGTATAGCTTTTACCTTTTTTTCTTTTGGATACACTGAAAGATATTTCCTCAAGGTCAAGAAAATGACTTTTTATTCTCTGTATGATCAAAAGCTGTAATTTCTTTTTGAGAATGTTAAAAAAAAATTTTATAGGAAGTCAATGGCCTAAAGTATAGCTCAGTAGGTTATAACAATTTACAGATATTGGTGTTCCTTACACATGCCTTGGGACAGGTAAGGAGGCAGTCCATCAAGTGCCAGACTTGATCAGTCAGAAAGACTCATCTTCCTGAGTTCAATCTGACCTCAGTTACTAACTGTGTGAGCCTGGGCAAGTCACTTAACTTTGTTTGCCTCAGTTTCCTCATCTGTAAAATGAACTGAGGAAGGAAATAGCAAACCACTTTAGTACCTTTGCCCCAAATGGAGTCATAATGTCAGACATGACTGAAAAATGACTGAACAAAGACATGCCTAGTTTGTTGACAGAGCATGAAGTGTGAACATTGATCTGCAATGAATATTTTTCCTACTTACATCAAAGGCTTTAATAAAGACTCAGAACTTCAGTGAACAGAGTGATATGATTTAAAATTATTTGGAAACTAAGAATTATGAAGTGCCTCAGTTCCTTTACCTCTCCTTGCATAGGTACTTAATCATGTAAAATATTTTCATTTCAGTATTAGATTTTATAGATATTTAGTCTTCTGAGTTTACTGATTTTTAATAATGTATTTGCTGAAATGAAATGGAAAAGTCAATTGAAAAGATGAATTTTAGATATTCAATAATTTAAAAAGGAAGAAGTTATAGACTGTTTCACTAAATGTATGCACATTAACAGAAACAATTTTCTGGCTACCAGAGTGGGTCATTCTCATTAAAAATGAGAAAACTTTTTCATTTGTAATAGATGCCTTCTGAGAGGCAAGGTGGCATAGTGGATAGAGAGTTGGCCCTAGAGTAAGGAAAACCTGAATTCAAGAACTGTCTTTGGCTTACACTGGTTGTGTAACCCTGGGGCAAGTCCCTTAATCTTTCAGTGCTTTAGGAAGCTCTAAGACTAGAAGTAGTAAAAGCAGTTTCCTCATCCTGTTGTGGTAGTTGTCATTTTTCAGTCATGTCCAATTTTCCATGACCCAGGGGATTTTCTTGGCAGAAATATTGGAATGGTTTGCCATTTCCTTCTCCAGCCCATTTTACAGATGAGGAAACTGAGGCAAACAGGATTAAGTGACTAGCTCACCCTAGTGTTCCCTAAACCAATGAAATTACAAGTTCCATTTCTATCACCTTATGCTTTCAATTGTTTAAAAGTGATTAGACTCAAGAGTCTCTAAAGGCTTCTATGACTTCATCACATGGCTTCATTAAAACTGCAAAAACCTGGCACATCCTGAAACTTCAGAATTGTTCATGCAAGAGACCTTCCTTCCAAACTTATGCAATTCACTCTCCTGGACCAACATGTATGAGAGTCCCAGAAATGGCCTCATTTTTATTGAGCATCAAAGAGCAGAATACCATTTACAAAGGAGTATGTGTTGGGAGTTGAGGAAACAACCCTTGTTATACAGTTAAATAGTACTGAACAATGTAAATTCTATGTTTTTTTTACTACTGACTCATTTTATTCATGAAGAGGGAAATTCTCCCAAATGAAAGAGCGAAAGAGGAGTCAGATAGAGTACTGAAGAGTTCATTTTTTACCAACCCAAACTATTCTATAGATTAGTACAACAGCTAAATTCTTTACATGCTCTGCAACTGCATTTTGACCCCTTTCAGAAGCTCATGGAATAGATAGTAGGAGTTGGGAATGAGAGGAACAAAATGAAGGAGAAAGGAGAGAAATCAGCCATTGAAATTCACAGGTTGGCTTGAAGTAAGTACTTTTCAACCCTTTTGTCAGAGATTCTCATATGATGTGGAAGCCCCAGATGCACTTAGGAGATTTATGTGTAAATATAATTAGACCAATTGACCCACCTTCCTTCCCAAATCTGGTAGTCACTATATGGCACCAATCGTGGTAATAGTCACAGAGCATAATGTTGTATGTTTTTTTTTTATATTCTGCCAGATACTATGGGACAATATGTTTACTCATGCGGTTTTACATTTCATCCTAGAGATAAGAAGGTACTGAAGTTTATTGAATGGGGAGAGGGGTGACACAGTCAGAACTATGTTTTAAGATCAATTAGACAACTGAATGAAAGATGGGTTGGAAAGGGAGAGATTTGACCAATCAGCAGATTATTGCAATAATTCAAATGTGGGACTAGAGTTGACTGTTAACCCAATCAGTAGTGTCCCTAGGGTCCAGCTTGCTGAGATTTCAGGGTTCCTGTTATTCCTTCACAGGAGCTGCAGTCATCTCAGAACACAGAGTCCCCATTTTTTTATTACCCTGATTAATATTTCCTTACTTGGCCATCCTTTCTCTACTCCTAACCACGCCATGACATGAACAATGGGCTGGGCACTGAGGGTAATTCATATTATAAATATATGATAAATAATATTATAATGAAAATCATTCTTCTCATTCTGTTTGATGAAATTTGGATAGAAGTAGTCCTGGGATATCAGTAAAATCAAAACTACCCTTATATGCCATTATTATTTTATACTTAGTACTCTGAAGTAGGCCTATACAATATATGGTCCACAAAGCATTTCAGGCAGCCCACGAAAAATGGAGAGGACGTAAAAGAAAGTAAAGATGTAACAAGTGCTTTGTCCATGCCCTGTTTAACCCATCTTCCACTAGTCACTACTATGTTCCTCGTGTAACTTGGCAGGTGGATAGCGGCTGTACATTCTCTCTTGTTCATCACGTGATCTGCGGCAACCAACTATCGTCAGTCTGGCTCTAGTCTTACGAGAGCAAGAGTCATGTCTTTTCACTGTGTTTCGATGGCTACTAAATGTAAACAGTAAGAAAACCTGAAATATGTACTAAAACTTGTACCACTTAGCAAAGTAATTTTTAACATTAATTAATTTCATGATAAATAAAAATCTTAAGTAATAAATGTGATTAACTGATATTAATTGAAATTTCCTTTTTTATTATGGTTTATTTGCAAAAAATAGTTTAATCATTAGTTATACATTTACTTGGAAATTGAGCTGCTAAAAACCTGTCTGTGCCTGAAAAAGTTTAGCTTTTTCTAATTTGGGCCCTTATGTACTGCCAGATTGTGCAGGTCTCTTATAGGTTTGGATAAAATAACTTCCTTTTGTAGTTGAATCATAGTATTAAGATGGAAGCTCATCTTTCTGTAGTATCACTGAAAGTATACTCAGTACCACTCCAATAATAAATATGACAACATAGCAAGCAGATAGAAGGATGCATAGCTATGTGTATGTATATGTGTATGTATGCATATATACACATATTTGTAAATATATACATATAACATGGCGTAGACATGTTTATATGTCGCAATTATCCTATTATCACTTCAAGTTTCTCTGCTAGATCTCTATGCTTTGAAAGTTTTTTTCTATACAATGTTGCTTAGATATTAGGGTATCTGGATTATTAGATATTAGGATAATATGCATCTGTTAAAAAAAAAACGTTGTTCTTAAGTTTTTATTAATCAGTGTTATTTCTGGGCTTGAGTTGTCCAGGATATTTTGAGGTCCATGTTTGTAGAGTGGTGTGTGTGTGTGTATGTATGTATATATGTGTGTATATATATGTGTGTGTGTATACATACATATATATATATAAAATCTCACATATACTCTATTGATGCTCTATTGATCATTCAGTCAAGACAGGTTCTGAATTACCTGGCAATGGCCAGGTTCTGAATTACAACGCCTTTCAGTTTCTCTCTCTCTCTGCCCCACTCTCTCTACTTCACCCTCTCTTTTTGTACACACACACACACACACACACACACACACACACACACACACCAGACTCATGGATAGCCTTCATCATCATCATTAGCTTTATTACTATAATTACTATCTTCACAAGGTTTTGCACAAAACTGGAAATCTTTTCACCTTTCTCTTGGGTTGCATATAAGAAATGACATACACAGCCTTTAGACCTGAAAGGAGCTGTCCAGTACCTGCAAGTGCTCCCTCCTGCTAATAAAGATGCATCCCATCTGTCAGTTATATGATATCCAAAATAGGGCTCCATGAGATCTACACTTTTCTGTATCTTGCCAGTCTTGCCATATTTTAATGGCAAGGATCCATGCTTCTTCCCAAGGAAAGCTGATCTTCATCAATCAGCTCAGGCACCTGACTTCTCTGTGAAGCCTTCTGTGATCTTTCCATTTATTAGTGTTCTGGTATCCCACCCTCCTCAAATTTCTATGTGTTCTTTTCTTTGTCTAAGTTGCATTCCTCCATTAGAATGTATGCTCTTTGAAGCAGGAACTATACACAGAGTTTTCTTTTCTTTGTATCCCTAGGATCTAGCACAGTGCTTGGCACATCAGAGTAATTTCACAGAGGCTTAAAATGTTGAATCAAATGAATTGCAGGGGCAAAAATCAGCAAATCTTGGAGGAAAAATATTTTTGAATGGTTTCCCATATAACTGGAAAGACAAAAACATTAAAAAATTCCAAAGTTTATTTAATTTAGTATAAATATAGTATATGTAGTTGTGAAAAAAACTCCTGGACTGTGAATCCTAAAAAGAATTAAAGTAAAGAGAAGATCAAAATGAAATTTCTCTTCTGCCCTTTCTTTGCATCTTTCTTTTATTTCCCATTTCTGTCTGTTTTGAAGGGCATAAGAGTATCAATAAATGTAACGAAAGCTGAATGAAGAAGGAGGGTGCCATTGGTAAATGAGGGAGGGCATTCACAGACTTTTCTGTGGTTCAGTAACTTGTGTAAAGAATTTGCAAAGCTGAATCAAAATTCTAATTCATACTTTAAACTCTCATCTGATTCTTTACATTGCCTTCCCCTCCCTGAGACAAAAACAAGACATTACACTGTGAATAAAGTTTTCTCTAGGATGTAGAGAATGAAGGAGTGACTCCTCGGGGCCCCAAGTTTTGTGATATTCCAGATGTTGCCAAGCCTGGATGCTGGACAGTAAGTCATAAAGGAAAGTGAGAAAAGGATAACATTATTGGTCAGTAAATAGATATTTATTAAATGCTTACCCTGTGTCAGGCACTGTGCTCAGCATTAAGGTAGGAGTTGCTTCTTAATTCTTTTGTTTTTAATGTCATGGGCCCTTTTGACAACATGCACATTTCAGGAATATCTTTTTAAATCCATAAAATAACATATGTAGGATTAAAGGAAACTAAATATATTGAAATACAGGCAACTAGGTGGCACAATGGATAGAGTGTCATGCCTGAAGTCAGAAAGACTCATCTTACTAGCTTACTAGCTATGTGAATCTGGGCAGACCACTTCACCCTGTTTGCCTCAGTTTCCTCACCTGTAAAATGAGCTGGAGAAGGAAATGCTAAACCACTCCAGTATCTTTGCCTAGAAAACCTCAAAAAGGGTCATGGAGTCAGACACAACTGAAATGATTGAATAACAATATCAAAATATATTTCCAAAAAAGTTCACAGATACAAGATTAAAAACCCCTGCAAAAGATCTGGTGTTTAAAAGAGATCAGAGACCCAGGATACATGCCATCAGCCAGAAGTATTGTCATTCTGGTGAGGATGTCTTGGTATATTTGCCTGGCTTAGAGGTCATCTGGGCTGAAAGAATATGGGCTCTAGAGTAAAATGATAGCGATTCAGCTCTGACGTCTGCTATCTATTACCTGTGTGACTTTCAGCAAATCACTAAGACTTCTGGGGTCCAGTTACCTCATCTGAAAAATGAGATTATATGAGATGGTCCTCCTAGTTACAAATATATAATTGTATAAACTTCCCATCAGCACCCAAAACAAATGGGTAAGAGTCCCACCCCTCTTGTGCCTTCCATACCCCCTTTAAGTCTACTTTTGATTCCATTTTAGACTGATTTCATCTGGGTAAAAACTATTTAGGAGACAATGCAAAGAATAAGATTTTCTCTAGCTTCTTTCTCTCCAATTTCTTCCACATGTCCCCAAACCAGCACCCCTGGAAGATGATGTCACCTTCCCCAAGAACAATAACTTTGTCCTAACTTCTCATTGGCTGTTGCTTTGAAATAAGATTATCATAGAAAGCTACAGGAAGTCGCCTTTAGACTAGAAGTGTACAATGACTTTATACCCAATATGACTCTCTAGGGGGGACTGCTGACTAACTACAGAAGTCAATGAATTTTTTTAGCCTACCCAACTTAATAATACATAGAATTATTGCTTGGGTAATATTTTTACAGTTGTTCCATATCACCAGCTTTATTAAAAGACATTTTCTAATGGGTTTCAGTTTTAGATGAAAATATATACTTTTCAAAACAAACGGTTAATGATCTCCCTTCATCATGAGCCTTTTCCTGAAGTTTATTTTGGGAACTTGAAAAGAAGATCCTATTTCTCTAAAATAAGTTGCCTAATTAATAGAATAATTAAATCGTATTTCCTTGAGATTCATTACAACATGAAGCCTGAGTGCACTGGTTCTAATGCAAAAGGAATGGGGTAGTGTGGCAAATGGCCACTTGGGGGCAACGAAGAGCTCAAGGCAGGATAAGCAAGTCCCTGAAAACAGAAGATTGCTCCAGGACAGGAAAAAAACCAGGGAAGCTGAATATTGACGAAAAGAGAAAGGGAAAGGAAACTTTAAAGTTTATAATCACAATCACAATGAACAACTTAAAGGTCAACAGAAGCCATAGAGGAGATTGGGGATGTGTGAAACCAGAGAGAGGTACAGCTGTTCACAGTACAAGAATCAAAGAAAACCTAGAAAATTCAGGTCAAGATTATAAGGAAATGAATATTTCAGGCCAAGTTCTGTACTGCATTATCTTTTCAAGCACAGATGTACTCCCAATGTACAGCTAGGTGGCACAGTGGCTAGAGCTCCAGGCCTGGAGTCAAGAAAACATGAATTCAAATGGGCAAGTCATTTAACCCTAGTTTCCTCATTGGTAAAATGATCTGGAGAAGTAAATAGCAAACACTCTAGCATCTTTGCCAAGAAAATCTCAAATGGGGTCACAAAGAGTCAGACATAATTAAATACCAAAATACTTCCATTGGCTATAATGGGAGGCATTTAAAAGGTCCTTTACCTAATTTATGTAAAGGACATACTAAGGAAAGGGACACATCAATGTGTCCAACCTAATTCATTTAAGTATTTAGTCTTTGTCCATTGGCAGTAATAAATCTAGAAAGAACTGAGAAAAGATATATTCTCACTGAATAATTTCTACTGTCTCACTTCACCCAATAGCATCGCAGAAATCCCAAAAGGAGTACCCGCTTTCCAAGGACCATATTCTTGCTCCAGCTCTAATCACTATAGATTATGTCATCTGTTTTCATATCTGTGGGTACTCCCTTCACTGAAGCCAACCACAGCCCTAGGAGGTTTTCGTAGACAGTCATTATAAACTGAGGTTCAGTAACAGAGGAAATCATCTTCTGAGAGGAAAATTTTTTGGAGATTAGCCTTTCAGACCTTAGTTAGGTTGATCCTCAGGCAATAAATAAGCATCTCTGGGCCCATCCTTTAAAGCCTTTCCAGCTTAGTGGAACAGTATACTATGGGCTTAGATTTGGATGCTATGATGAGACATCAGAATAACTAATCAACAAGTATTTATTTAGTGCCTTCTATGTGGCCTAGGGATACACATACAAAAAATTAAATCATCCCTATTCACAAGACAGGGGAAAGACAAGTAGTTATTAAGCATCTACTGTATGCCAGGCACTGTGCTAAATGCTTTACAAATATTCTCTCATTTAGCCCTCAAAACAAGCCTGATGAGTAGATACTATCATTATCCCTATTTTACAGTTTAAAAATTGAGGCAAATAAATAAATGACTTGCCCAGGATCACCCAGCTAGGAAGTCTGGATTTGAACTCTGTCCATGGTATCACCCAGCAAACAAGATGCTTAACATTCTAATAGTGAAATGAGTAAGACTACGGTAAGACTATGCCATAGAATATAAATGGATCATCATGCATAAACTAACTTCAACTTTTTCAGCATAAAAATTAAAGCTTTAGCCTATTCTTTTCATCAAAGTCTGCCTCTTCCTGGCCTTACTTTCTTTTGTTACTCCCAGCTGTGGTACTTGAACCCACCACTAAAAGCAGCCATCCTGACTGTGAATCATTTTCCATTTTGACTGCTTTTTTAACAGAACATTCTTTATTACAATGGTGAGCACCTTTGATGAGTATATCAAGCAGTCATTTATTATGTGCCTATACTGATAGTCAAAGGATGTTTAGGCAAAGTTATGTCTGTGTTTGCATCTATCATGGAACATTATGTGATTTTTAGCAAATGTGTGGCAGTCACCTTGTTGGAGGAGATCCTTTATGACTGCATTTTGCACTATTACCAAAGAGAATTTCTATTTTTCATTCATGTTTTTTCACACATGACATTGTACTGACTGCACTGAGTCCTGGAAACCTTTAGGGCTTTCAGTTCAATTAATGACCACTCAAAAGAGCAAGACCCAGTAAGTCAATCTTCACAAAAAGGACCAAGTAAATGAAGAGTGATTATAAATGGATCAAGAAGCCATTGGATTGGTCTATTAGTATTGTTCAGTCATTTCTGACTCAGTGACACCATTTGGGGTTTCCTTGACAAAAAATATTGAAGTGGTTTGCCATTTTTTTCCAGTTCATTTTACAGATGAAACTGAGGCAAACAGGGTTAAGTGACTTGTCCAAGGTCACACAGCCAGTATGTTGTATTGATAATGCCTTTTTGCTTATTGTTAATAAAATTTTGCTTCTAATGGGAAGATCTACCCCACCCATTTATTGACCTGCCCATTAAGGGGAGTTTCTTTAGGGAAGATTTGTAGGAAGGCTCGCACCATTGGAAGCCTGTCTATTTGTCTTTATTTTTTTTCTTGTATTTTTCTGTCTTGGTGAATGATATATATATTTGATTAAAGGAAATTGTTAACCCCTCAAAAAGCTGCCTTTCCTTTGGGAAAGCAGATCAAAGAACCTGTGATAGCAGACTCCACTGTGTATGTTTGGGTGCTTACCGATACATAAGTGTCTGAGGCCAGATTGGCATTCATCCTGCCTCCAGACTGGGCACTCTATCCACTGCACCACCTAGCTGCCCATTAGTACCTATACCTTGTGTAGGCACTGAATATGTGCAATGAATGAAATCGAAATTGGATAGTAGAAGGAAGTAGAAGCAGCTGAATTGCCTTTGGAAAACAGTGCAGAATGGTCAACGATCCTAAATTACTCCCTTTCAAATGTCCATCTTTTTATTCATCAGTGTTCCCCTCATGATACTATATGGCTGTGAAATATGGAACTCTATGACCTCATAAGCATCAAAACTGCAGGTGACCCAAAGGGTGATTGAAAGACTCATGAAGCATAGAAGCTGTCTGTAACATATTAAAAATAATGACTTCATTATTTGCTAGAAAAAGTCAAACTAGGTCCTAATTAGTGTAAAATAATGAATATCATGAAATGGTCACATTATTTGAAGCTGCACTGCATATTTCTATTAGGCTAGAACCAATTACCATATTTTACATGATTATAACTTCAAATAGCACTAATTTGAATACATGTGACCACTTCACAGGTTTCATTATTTGCATTAATCAGCACTTGGCTGGTTACAGACATCATCAATAACAGCAGAAAAGAGGGTAAGCCAGTACTGGAGGAAGAGACAAACTGTCCAAGAGGTTCACCGGAATCTCTAAAATATTGAGAGAACCAGAGGGTGGTCTCCAGTGTATCAAGCTGGTCCTCTATGCAAAAGCCTCCAAAGCTAGAAGTGTGTAGTTTTTTCTGTTGTATCTCTAATACTTAGCACAATGCCTGGACTTCAGGAAGCACTTAATCAATGTAGAATTGAATTCTTGTCTGAAGACAGAGGCAAGATTTACTAAGAGAAAGGAGAGGGTGTGAATGCTCTGTAGTCTGTAAGCAGTGGAAGTAGTAACTACATAGATGAGAGCACAGATCCATTGAGGGACAATAATAATGTTGTTGTTTGGTTGTTTTAGTCATATCCAACTTTCCAGGACTCCATTTTGGAGTTTTCTTGGCAAAGATGCTGGAGTGGTTTGCCATTGCCCTCTCCAACTCATTTTACAGCTAAGGAACTGCCTATGGTGACACAGCTAGCAAGTGTCTAAGACTCATGAAGGTGAGTCGTCCTGATTCCAAGTCCAGCGCTCTGTCCACTGTGCTACTTAACTGCCCCACAATAATAATAGTTCACGTGTATGTAGCACTTAAAGGTTTGTACTGATCTATATGGCATCCTTTGATCCTCACAAAATTCCTATGATTATAGGTGCTATTATTATGCCTGTTTTATAGATGAGGAAACTGAGGCTGAGAAAAGTTAAGGGACTTTCCTGAAGTCACACAGTTAGTAAGTATCTAAGGCAGGATTTGAATATAGGTCTTTCTAACTCCAAGTCTGGTACTCTGTTCAATGGGCCACCTTACTGCCTCTGGATATGATGATGATGATGATGATGATGATGATGATGATGATGATGATGATATTTATATGCAGACATATGAATAAATGAAATTAAAAAATTTTTTAATTCTAGGATTTACACATGTCTGTATATTAGATATCAGACTACTATCAAAAATATTGATGTAAATTTTCTGCTAATTAACAGGTTTTCTTATTATAGATGTATTGCTTTTCTTAGTTCAAGAGACAGGAATAGGGTCTAGACTTGTGATTTCAGGGATCAAGAACACCTGGAAAAGGAAAACAGGCCAGCACTTCTTTGCATCCACTGAAAGATAAACCATTTGTCCCAAATTCTACAGCCATTGTGTCAAAAGTTCAACTTGAATCTAGTTTTTCCTGACTCTGAGGCCTTTTGTCTTTCTACTCTACTTCACTGCTTCCAAAAAATCTTTTAAAATTTTGTAGGTGAAATTGCGCATTTTCTCTTTTATATTGTCTTATTCCTTGCTTAAGAATTGTCACCCAAGCCATAGCTTTGAAATAAAGTATCTCCCAGTCTCCTTTCTTTAAAAATAATAATAATAATAATTGAATCTTTTATAGACAATACCTATTTGACACTTATTTTGGCATACAGCATAAAAATCATGCTGGAAGAAAACCTGTTGCCTAACAAACAACTTTCCAGTTTTCCCACTAACTCTTATCCATTGAGAAATCCTTTCACACTTAATTCACAGTCTTTGATTTACCAAATACTCTAATACTGACTTCTATTGTTTCTGATTCTTCCTTATTTCAAACAGTCCAAGAATTTACTTTTCTGTGATTTTTAATCTGTATCAAATACCTTTGAGGATTACTGAGACAGTATGGCATTGTGGACAGTAAACTGCCTTTAG
Organism: Notamacropus eugenii; assembly: GCF_028372415.1. Classification (NCBI taxonomy): domain Eukaryota; kingdom Metazoa; phylum Chordata; class Mammalia; order Diprotodontia; family Macropodidae; genus Notamacropus; species Notamacropus eugenii. The sequence continues at coordinate 378,575,108 of NC_092876.1, read as the reverse complement.
AGTCAGAAGACTAGGGTCCAAGTCTAATTCTGGGCAAATCACTTAATCTCAGAAGTTAGAAAATTGTCTCTGACATAAGGTGAAGAGATGGTGCTGGCCCCCATTGGTGGAGAGAATTTCCTTACCTGGGAGTTCTCTACACCAGTGAAATCACAAGTCCACTCTCAACTCTGTAATAAAGTGAGAGTTCTAAAAATATTATTCCTCCTTTAATTCTTTTTTTCTTCTTCTTCTTATTATTTCCCTGGAGATACTACATTTTGTTCTTGCAAATGAAGTTTATTATTATTTTTCTAGATCTATGATGTACTCCTTTGGTAGATTTTTATAGCAGTAAGAATGCAAATTAATTTAAGAAATATAAATATGTTTATTATACTAACACAGCCCAACCATCAACAATACATAATGCTCCAAGTGTTTAAGCCTTTCTTTGTTTCTGTAAGGAATATGTTGTGATTATTTATATAAATTTTGACTGTGTCCTGGTAGGATGACTTCCAGATACAGTTGGGTTTTTTATTTTATTTTTCATTTATGAAATAAAACAAGCATTTCTATAATATAGTAGAATTTTTTAAAAGATTGCACATGAAACTGCAAATCTATTATGTAAAACTTGTTGTTCCTTTTAAATATGTGTTGGGGGTGTAAGCTCAGTTCCATGTGGACAGGCTCGGGCGGGTAAAGGTGAGAGCTTCTAAACCTTAGAGTTCTCATGAGGCCCCCCAAGAAACAGCAGGGAATTGAGGAGTGAGATCTCGTGCATTTCCGCCTCTTCCCGTGAGAACGTGATGGGAGAGAGCATCCCCGCCCTCGAGACTGGCCCGGATCTGGGCACACCTATCGTAATCTAACAGGCATGGTATTCAGGTGCAAACTATGCGGCAGGAGAGCTTAAGTAGGGTCAGGAAAGCCCGAAGGTGCTCTTAGAGCTGAGGGGCCCTTACAGGACAGAAGGCCCCTCTTCCTTCTTTCCTCTCTTCGCTCTTCCCTCTCCCCTCTCTCCCCACTTCCACTTCTGCTTTCATTCTCTTACTGTAAGATCTTTGCCTCCTTGGGAGATTTCTCTCTCTCTCCTAAGGAAGAGTTCCCCCTGCACATGTAACCAAGACCCTGAATAAAGCCTAACCCTTGTTCGACTCTGGAAAGTCTCTTCTCTCATACGTTTATCCGGTTTGGCCAGCCGAAGACCTGTGATAGGTAAGGTAAGACTCGGGTAGCCCTCAGGCCTCTAGGCCTGGCAAATATGTAATAACATTATCATGTAATTTTTTTCTCCTCCCCCAATCCTAGAGATGTCTACCATTAGATACAAATGTCTGTGTGTGTGTGTGTGTGTATAAAATCATTCTATGCATACTTCTATTTATCAGTTCCTTCTCTGTATACAGATAGTATCTTCCTTCATAGTTCCTTTGCAGTTAACTTGAGAGTTATATATATACATATACATGCATACATATATACATTCAGAGAGAGAGAGAGAGTTGTTTTAATAGGATTTCTCTTTCTATCATTTCCTCCTAATTTTTTGCTGTTGAAATGATGATATTTTGTCTTATATTTTAATCCTAGTTTAATAAAGCTATCAATCATATAAGTGATGGTTTTTTATGGTTCTCTAGAGTTTTCTAAGTAGATCATCATATTAACTATAACTGCGGGTAATTTTTTTCTTCTCTCTTGATGTTTATGTTGATTTCTTTCTCTTGCCTTATTGCTACCACTAACATTTCCAAAATTATATTAACATATAATCAAATATATTATATATAAAATATAATTTAAAACATTTCACATATAACATATAATATGTAATTGAATATATAATAGTAATGAGAGGACGTCCTTGTTTTACTCCTTTATTCAGTATATGAAAGTTTCTCTTTCTCCTTTGCAAATAATTCTAGTTTTTTCTATTAGATGCACCTTTTTAGCTATCTTTAAAGTAGATTTTCCCTGTTTTTAGCTAAAATGAATGGTATATTTTGCTAAAGATTTTTCTGCATCTATTAATATACTCACATAGCTTTAATTGATTTTGCTTTAAAATAACTAATTATGTTAATTACTTTGCTAATTTGAAACATAGTCGTATCCCTGATATAAATCCAGCTCATTTACAGTGAATAATGCTATATTGCTATAGTCCTCTTTTCCAGTTTTTACTTAAAATTTTGATATCAATATTCATCAGGGATATGATCCTCTTTCTTTGCTTTATCCCTTCCTGATTTAAATATTATAACTATACTTTTATCATAAAGGAAGTTTAATAAAATATCTTCTTTATCCATTATTTAGGCTAATTTTTGTGGCATATTTATTAATTGATCTTAAAATATTTGAAAGAATTCACTCATAAATTCATATGTCAATCAGTAAACAGCCACTAAGTGCCTGTTATATGATAGGCATTGTTTCCCTAGGGATACAAAGAAAGGCAAAAAACAGTCCCTAACTTCAAGGAACATAATTTTGTAATGGAGGAGATATGTAAAGAACAAGATGCATACAAGAGATATCTGGAGTAAATGGAAGGTAACCTCAAAAGGGAAAGAATTAGCAAATGGGAGGACTGGGAAAGACTTCCTGTAGAATTTGAGTTTTTAGCTGAATCAGGGAGGAAGACAGGCAGTCCTTATCTCTTCTAATACAATTTCTCTCCTTTTGCCTTCATCCTTTTTTTTTTTTTTATGAGCTGTTTCCCTTTCTCAGAAAGGGAATTCATGTTGCTCCTGCCTTCTCAGCAACATGGCTAATGAAGGTGTGATATAAAAGTCAGTGGAAAAAAAGAATAAGGAAAATGTTTGGGAGAGGACATCTTTCATGGGATCAAATCTAGAAAAGATTGAAGGATGCAATTCTACCCAAAGTTGCTCAAAGACAAAAGTAATGCAGCATTTGTAGGAATCCTCAAGCATAAAAACACAAACACTAAGAGGGTTGGTCTTTCTTGGTAGAGATGCAAGTAAGACCATATAATGTCACCATAAAGAGTATTGCTTTCCTAATTTTCTTCTGTTTTCTCCTCTTCTTGATAATACAATTAAAAAATGCTTTTGTCAGAGACAAATTTTATAGGTATATCATGCACCATTTTGATTTCAGCATAGCTCACATCCTTAACATAAGATCATTTCCAAAAGAAAAAAGGTTGATAAACATACAGTGAAAAGCAAACATTGATTTAAGTTACACTTAAGATTTATATAGACCAGATTTGATAGAAGTGTGAGTGTGAGCATATGTGTGTTTTAAGTTTTCAATGATTTGAAGGATTGAAGGACAATTGATTAATAGTTTTTTAAATTAATATGATAAGCCATTGGTACACATCTCTAATCCTGCCTACTAGGTAGAGTGAAGCCAGTGGATCTCTTGAGCTTGGGAGCTCTGAGTTGTAGCTGACTAAGCCTAGCAGATGTCCACACTAAATTTATTAATATGGTAAGTACCCAGCAGAGAGGAGCTTTAGGCTGACTAAGGAGGGATGAACTATCCTAGGTCTGAAATGAATTAGGTCAGAACTTCCTTGCCAATCAGAGTATGACCTGGCCCATGAGTGGCCCCTGCACTTTTGGCAAAATTAAGAGACTAACTCTTTAAAAAAAATATTTTTATAACAAAAAAATCAATATGATATTTTGGAATTGAACAAGATTGCCATTTTGAGCTCATAGCAATTTCTTTTCCTTTAGGGTGGTTTTCAAAGAATATTTCTGTTATGTGAGAAATTGAAAAAAAAACTACAACAGGAATAAGAAGGAGTGAAAAAAAATACAACTTAAAATGAAGCATGAAAATTATGAGAACAACTAACTGCCCTTGGGTACAATTAGATAGAAATATTACATGTTTTTTGTGATGATGCACAGATATTCAGAGTTGGAATTTCGGAACTTATTTTGGATACAAATATAAATAAAGAAGTCCATGCTCAAGGGTGAAATTTCATTCATGTTCCTCCCTTCCCAGAGCAGCTGGAAAATGATAAAAAAGCTTGAGTTTGGGAGAATTTGAAAGATTTGTAGGCTCAAACTCAAAGGCAAAGAAAAATAAAACCAATAAGGCATAAAAAATATCACCTATGTAAGCCACAAATCTCTCTCTTTCTCTTGAGGCCCTTCTCTTTTCACAGATCATCATTTGTTTCTGACACTCACTTCCTGAAACACATCTTAGTTTTGTTCTGTATAAGCCATAACCAGTCAACTGGCATGTCAACAAGAAGAGGACATCATTGTCCTAGACATCCAGGTTCATCACGTAGGTGTCATCCTTGACCCTTCAATCTCTTTTAGTCCCCACATCCAATGTACTACCAAGTCCCACTGATTTGAACTATGTAACATCGCTCCTACATGCCCTCCTCTCTCCTCTGATGTTGCCATCACCTCGGTGCAGGCCCTCATCACCTCAAGTACTATTACAATAGTAATATTGCTGGTTCATCTGTCTTCCACAAATTCTCTACTCACTTATTAAGTTTATCTTCCTAAATCATAGGTCTAACCATATCATTCCCTATTCAATGAACTCCAGGGGTACTCACCAGATATCTCCTCCAGGATCAAAGATAAAATCTTCCATTTAGCATTCAGAGTCTTTCATAGCCTTCCCTGACCCACCTTTCTAGTCTGATTCCTACCCCATACTTTGCAACTCAGTGACATTGGCCTTCTTACTATTTCTCAAACAAGATACTCTATCTCCTGACGGAAACAAATGAAGAACCCCAAGAGACAGAGTTTCTGGGTAATCAATAATAAATTTGTTAATTCTACCAGCCAGCAATCAGTACTGATGGTCAATGGTTTTTCTTGGTAATCAAAGATACCCCATGGAGAAAGCTTTAAAATAACCCTTGAAAGAGAATTCCTTTGACAACTGAAAAATCAACCCTGATTGATGGACATTTAATGAGGAGGTGGGCTTCAGCTCTTCTGGCTAAATCATGAAACTCAGCCTTCTCCAGTAATCTGGACAGGGGTTTTCTCCTTCATGAGCCGGGTTAATTCTAATGGAGGGGTACAAGGACAGGGTAAGTTCTTACCCTTGGGTGAGAGCTTGCCCAAACTGAATTCTGTTTATATTCTAAACAGAAGCTACTCACCCATTTGGAGTAGGGTCCTACCTAAGATTAAGGAGGATGTTCCTTGAAGGTTAAGAATAATTTCCTCAATCAGTCACATACTTCAGAGACTGACTTTACCAAGAGCCAGGAAACTGAGGGGAAAAGCTTGGATCCCAATTTAATAACTGGTTATTAATATCATAATAAAATAATAATTTCTCCCATGACTCCTGGCATTTTCACTGGCTGTCCACCATGCCTGGAATGTTCTCTCCCCTCATCTCTGATCTGGTTTTCTGTATACAACATCAGGAACAAGAAACTAGAATATCTGCAATAGGTTACATTTATAGAGAGTTATATGGCTTACAAAGTACTTAACTCATAACACCCTGTGAAGGATGAAGTGCCAGTATTTTGATCTCCATTTTGCAGATGAGAAAACTAAAGCCAAGGTCATATAGCTAGTTAGTGGTGGAATAAAAACCTGGACTTAGGTCTTCTAATTTCAAATCTGGTGCTCTTTCCACCTTGCCAGTGATTCTAAAGTGGTAGACCATCAATTCCCAAACTGCTGCAGAGTTCTTACAAGGAAGGGGTGCTTGAATCTACATGCACACAAAACATGGTCATTGTACCATGTTGTATTTCCTCAGCAATGGATACTAATAGCACAATTATTATCCTTTGGATAGACATGACATATTTTTTTTTACAGTTAAAATGGGTTCTGTTCCTTTAAAGGGGTCAGAATGACTGAATTACTAAAGAATTATGCTATTCTAGGAAATAAGCAAATACATAGCCACCACCTTGGCCTGTGTATGTACAGTACCAAACACAAATATAATTTCAATTTTTGTACATAAACCAAATGAAAGATTTGGCGTAATATAGACCATACCTCCTTCCCTTTCTTTTCCTCCAATGCACACTCATGAATGCACACACATGGATCGAGAGTGTAATGTAGGATTCTTCTTGGGGGGGTGAGCAGTGGCAAATCTTGCGATCCATGGATCTGACTTTCTGGGATTTGCTGTGGTAGCTGTTTGGCTTCCTGTTCTGAGTTTCTTTAATGGCTTTTAAAGTCACTTAGGAAACTGAATCAGCCAGCAGCCACACAGACCGCCAGTTTATGACTGAATGATTCTCTGACCAAATAAGTCATAAATCTGGTTTCAGCTTAATATCAGAATGGGGACAGGGGAGTAATAGGTTTTCTTCCACTCTATAGTTCCATGGGGCACATCTTTCTGTACAGTAAGACTAGGTGGGGGAGAAATCAGAGCATTTTAAGGATTTGGAAGCTCCTTTAAATTGTTGACAAAAATATAAGGACAATAATCATTTGCTGACTCAAAAAGGTAGGGCATTTTGTATCACAGATGTGTTGCCACATAGAATAAAGCTAAGGGTTTGCATCTTGGGAAGCAGATAGATCTATGGAAATCTAGGTTCCTCACTGAAAAAAGATTGTATATGTAGTGAGGTTTGGAATAAGACTGATTCCATTGCAGAGAAAGATTTCTCAGTGTTATTGCATGAGTTTCTGAGAAATGGAGACTCAAATAAATAGCACTATTTCTTTCATTCCTGACAGAGACTAAAAAACTATTGTGGCAGAAGTCTATGAAGAGATGTAGTTAGGAAGAGGATATGGCGAGACATTCAAGAGAGGAGCACAAGGCTGTGCAGAAGCCAGTTCGGATCAAAAAAAGGAGAGACTGATTTTTAAATTCTCAGCATGAACATTTATAACTACATTTTGATAATTAGCAAAGAAATCAGTGCTTTAGTCATTGTTTTGTTGATTGTCTAGACTTTAAAAAGTAATTAAGAAATAATGCAGAATAAACTTAAGAGTGCATGTTTGTACTTTTTTTTAAATTAGCACTTACCTTTGAGGGCAGAGAAGATAGACAATAAAGAGACAAAGTGAAAAGGGGTGACCAGTTATGGCTGGTGGTAGTGTGATCAGGTACTACTGTGGTGACTAGTGCCTTTGTACCATCATGAAAGATCCACAGCTATGGTCCTCCACCTTATTGCCACTCTCTACCCCATTGAAGGATAGAATTCATGAATTTAAGATCTCTATTTAAGGAGAAAACTCAGTTCAAAACATCTCAAATCTCACCTGGCTGTCCGACTTTGGTACTTTTCTCTGAGTTTGCATTGATAACAATAGAATAGTCCCTTCCTTAGGAATCCCCTCTCCCTGTCCCTTCCAACCTCAAACGCCTTCCCCTACCTTTTTAGCTTCCTTTAGTGCCATCTTTACTACAAGGTAAGCTCTAGAGAGCAGAGACTATATTTTTCATATTTGTATCACCAGTCCAATGCTTAACAAACTACCTGGCACACAGTAAGTGGTTAGTAAATATTTATTGACTAAATGACTGACCTTTGTCAGCTAAGGCAAATGTCACAACTGTGGACAGAACCTGGAGTATACCTGACCAATAGTTTCCCTTTGACTGATAACTCACATGAATGTGAAGTGACTTTTCTCTCTCTCTTTTTGTGAGATCTTTGGTGAGCCGTCAAAAGTTCTTTTCTCTTTTTTAAGGTTGCTTATTTGTTGCTTGAATTAATACTTTAAAGCCAGCTTATTTCAGATATTAAAGTTATGATTCATTAACTGGGAAGGGAGGATGGAGAGAGAGAGAGAGAGAGAGAGAGAGAGAGAGAGAGAGAGAGAGAGAGAGAGAGAGAGAAGAACAATTAGTACTGATATATACAGAGAGACAGGAGTCTGAACCTTATATTTAAAATCTGAAATTTAAACTAATTTCTATCATGGCAAGGGGCTCTGAGAGAATGAGGATCTTATTTACATAGGTTTATATTTTTTGGCTATATTCTGTAGAAATATCTCAAAACTGGGTAGAACCTAGATCCAGGGTTTTTCTCTGCCCTTAGGCTAAAATGTATCAGTACCTGAGAGGAGACTGGGTTGTCAATTCATCCTTTTTTTCATTGTCCTCTGGGGTGAAGAAGAAAGGAAGTGAACAGGAAGTTAGAACTGTCTGATGGGAAGAGAAAAAACATGGCTAAGCCTGGCCAACAAGAAGGGACTTCAGAGATGAAAAGAACAGGAGCCAAGAGAGAAGATACAGAGAGAGAGAAGGGACAAAAGCAAGGAAAGACTCCAAAAAAGCAGAGAGATAAATGATAAACACAAGTAAAAACTTAACTCTTGGAATCTCCATGAAATTTCCTCTACATGTCTCTGAGTAGTCAGTCTCCCATGCCTGGGGAGCATGCCTTCCTCTTCTCCACTCTCCTCCTTCCTAAAAGCACAGCTATTACCTCCTTCCTGAAGTCTTCTTTAATACACCCAACTAAAAATGTTCCTTCCCTCCTTAAATTTTCCAGGGTTCTCCCCTGAGCTCTCCTTTGTAAGAGAAATTATTAATACCAAAAGATATGGGAATATCCAGAGTTCCCCCTTTTTCTAAAGTTCTGATTTTAAAAGTTCGCTCTCTTGAAGGACATTGCTCATAATGAGATTGGACTTTCTTGTTGAGACCTCAACCAGGTGAAGTAGCCATTGTGTTCTGCTCAGGCTTAGGTGGGACATAACTTCTTTTCATAGATTTCCCAAGGTTAGGGTTAATTTAAGAACTAAATGACATAATCAAATTCAGGTCTAGTTCCTCATTGTAATATTCATTCTTTTCTTAATTGCTAACCAATCAGAGTTGACTGCCATTCTTCTGAACATATCTCTTCCAAAAGAGCATATAAGCTATGAGCCAGCTGCCATGATTGTCTTTGGTCTAAGAGAGAGAAGCCAAATGACCACCCTTTCATTACAATGCTGGCATTATTAAAAAAATGATTCCATTACCCACAAATTATGCCTCTTGAACCTTTTTAAATGACACATTTGCCACCATCCTAGACTACCTTGGATTATCTTTATCTAGGTACATACCATTCCACTCTTTCACACTGTCCAAACCCAAACTTTTCTCATCTTTGCACCTGTACACCATAAGCTACTTAGTAAATATTTATTTCAAGCTTTTAAGTATGTCTACATTCCAAGGGTGTGGACCAGAGGAAGGAGGAAGTTCCTTTTCTTTTCCTTTTTTGCCTTTGTTCTCCAAAACCACCCAGAACACAAGCATTGAAAATAGCAGAACAAGAGAGAGGATTCTGGGAAGATGGTGGAGTAAGTCAGAAAATCCAAGTTCTCAAGATTTTCCCCCACAAAAGAGTTAAAATAGCACCTTTGGGTCAACAAAGTGTGGGTGGAGATAAATAAGACTAGGGGCACAACTGGGGTCTTCCCAGGACAATTTGAGAACACCTAGAGAAAAATCCCAGGGCCAGGTTTGATCCCTGTGAAAATAAACACCTCTAGGCTAGATCCCCTTTCAACAATAAGAGGCAAGCCCTGGGGTTAGTTGGATTGAGAGGCTACCTTGGCCCAAGTCACAGGAACATTCACTACAGGGATAGTGAGAAGAATTGGCCATTTGAGCCTGGGGAAGATTGAGAGAACCTCTGCTGATAAGGAAATCCAGATCCAGCTGTGCTGCAGAAGGGGATGGGGGTGAGAAGGAACCAGCACACAGGGTGAGTGCAGAAGTAGTGGGACAGAAAGTGCCTGACTACAGGCACTTACAGAGGACTGGAGATTTGGCTTTGGTTTCATGTTAGAGGAGAGAACTGAAGATCTGGGGTATCATTTCCCATACCCCAGGACTAGAGATGATTACAAAAATTAATCTATCACCACAAAAAATGCACAGGCAAAGGAGAAAGAATCCAACCACAGAAAGCTGTTATGGGAATAAAGATGACTGTGGTTCATCCTCAGAGGAGGATACTGGAGTAAAGAAACCTCCAAAGAGTGATGTCAAATGGTCCAAAAAGAATTCTTAGAAGACTTTTTGAAAGAGTTTAAAAATCAAATGATAGAAATGAAGGAAAAACTAAAGAAAAAATAAGAAAAATCCAAGAAAAACAAGAAAATTATGAAAGGAAAGTCAACCAATTAGAAAAAGATATCCAGAATCTTAAGGAAGAAAATGACACCTTGAAAATTAGAACTGGGCAAAGTGGAGCCAGAGAAATTTTAAGAGATCAAGAAATAATTAACCAAAATATGAATAATGAAAAAAAGAAGAGAAAGCGAAATATAAGAAAAACAACAGATTTGGAGAATAGATCAAGAAGAGAAAATATAAAAATAATCAGACTAGCTGAAAGTTATGATCAGAAAAAGAATCTTGATACAATAACACAGGAAATCATTAAAGAAAATTGTCCTGAAGCATTAGAACAAAGTAGAAATAGAAAAAAATCCATTAATTACCACTTAAAAGAGATCCTATGAAAAAAATTCATAGAAATATCATAGTCAAATTCCAAAACCCCCAATTCAAGGATAAAATATTAAAATCATCAAGATCAAAACAATTTAAATATGGTAGTGCCACAATTAGACTCACACAAAACCTAGCAGCAGAGACATTACAGGTCTGCAGGGCTTGGAACATAACATATCAAAGAAGAAAAGAAGTGGGGCTATGGCCGAAAATATCATACCCTACAAGGTTAAGTATTATCTTGAATGAAAAAAAAAATGAACATTTGATAAACTTTCAAGATTTTGTTTAAAAAAAAATCCTGAACTTAATACATTTGACATACAAGAACCAAGAGAAATACAAGGTACATACCACAGACTGATCATAAAGGATTTATAAAGACACCCTGTTTACTTTTTACTTTTCATATACATAAAATATAAAATGTATGTCTAAGATTCTTATTAATAATTGAGTAGCTCATTGGTAAGATTGGAGAAAACCTGAGTACAGTATGAATTTAAAAAGCAAAACTATTTAGGAACAGCTAAAAAGAGTAATCATTTTATACAAATGAGGTATAAGAGGAAGAATCAATACAGAGGAACTGGATGAGGGAGGAGGGCTGGTAGTTCTGGTAACCTACTTTCATCAGGAACCGGTTTAAGAGGGAACAGTACATATACATATACATACATATGTATATATACATATATACATATATATGTATATTTAGAAGAGTATTAAAGTCTTCTAAATTGAGAAGAAATAAAGTGGTAGGGGCATAGGGAGGGGAAGAGGACAAGGGAGGGACTTTTAGAGGGGACGAGGAGGAAATAGGTAAAAGGAGAGTACAGAAGGGTGTTTAGATTTATGGGAATAGGAGAATAGGGAGGGATCCTTGGAGGGGGGTAGGCAAGTAATAGGAGGGCAAGGTAGTGAATAGAAGTAAAGTAGAAACAAAGATAAGGAGTAGAATATGCTTGGGAAAGTATATGTCTATATATGTTTGTATATATGTATGTGTGTGCGTGTGTATATCTATAGGTATAAGGAAACATGTCTAAACTTCATAGTAGCCTTCTGGAGGAGTGGGGGGAGGGAAAAAAGAACAAAGTAAAAAGTGCACAGCATAGAACAAAAGAACTCACAAGGAAGCAAAGAAAAGATGGACAATTTTCAACACAAGTATTATTTATCATACAGGCTTTCTTGAAATGAGAATTTATTGCCACATAATTTGAATCCTCTCTAATGTCCTGTTACACACATGACATGCTTTTTTTTCTTTTTAACTTTGTATTTAAGTTCCAATATTTAAGTTTATATTATTAAGTTCCAATATGTTTTTGGTTCTTTTCTCTATTCTGTATTTGTGTTCTGGTGTTTGAGTCTAAAATAAAATTTAAAAAAATAAAATAGAATAGAAGAGCAAAAGTATTAAACAAAAAAAAAATAACAATATTTACATTGCACCTATATGTGCCTGGTACTATTATCTCATTTGATCTTTACAACGACCCTGGGTACTACTATTATTACCATTTTACAGTTGAGGAAACTGAGACAAACAGAGGTTAAGTGACTTTCTCAATGTGACATAGGTAATAAGTATTCAAGGTTGAATTTTAACTCAAGTCCTCCTGATTTCAGGACCAGAGCTCTAGCCACTGTACTACCTGACTGCTCAAGAGTAAGCGGTATGGGTATGGGCATGAGTCCTTGCTCAGCCACTTACTAGTTCTGTGCTACTACAAAATGTGCTTCTATTTGTATAATTCCAAACTGCTTTCTAAAATGTTTGTAACCTGCCTATCTTCTCACAACTTTCCTAACAGCAACTTGGGAATTATGTAAATAAAGTGACAAAAAAGTTCATACCATATGACACAGAAATTCCATTACTAGGTGTATACCCCAAGGAAGTGACTGTTAAAAAGGAAGTTCCTACATATGTCAAAATATTTATAGAAATACATTTTGTGGTAGCAAAGAACTGGAAACATGGTAAATGCCCTTAGATTGGGGAATGGATAAACAAATTGTAGTACACGAATTCATTCCTCAGTTGTGCTGATTTTTTTCTTTTTTTCCTTTAAAAATAATACTTGTTATATAGGATAGTATCCTGGAAAGAGGAGAAGGGATACTGAGTGAAGTCTTGGTGATGAAAAAACAAAAGACATAAATAAAAACTTATTTATAAAAAAGAAATAATTAATATGATTAATGCAAGGAAGCTTGGAAAGACTTACATAAACTGATGCAGAGTGGAGAGACAAGAAAATAAATATATATAATGGTGGCCATCGGGGTGGGGGAGGGGGGAGTGGTGGAGAGGAAGAGAAAAGGGAAAGAAAACAAATTTACATGCAAGTTTGCCGTATGTTTAAAAGGAATAGCAAGTAGTTCATAGCAGATTTGCAGTTTCACATGCAATCATCTTATTTATTATACTATATTATAGAAATGTTTGTTTTATTCCATAAATTAAAAATAAATTAAATTTAAAACAGAAAACTATAAACATGTAAAAATGATTGCACTTCTCCCCCACCTCCCCACTGCTTGAAGACATGTCATATTTCCATCCCTGTCCCAGGATCCTGTAGTATGATAGGGGAGTTCAGGATATTTTAATCTTTGGCATTGAATCAAGCCTCCAATAATTGTATTTCTCCTTGGGTCCAAGCACTCTGATTCCATTTAACCACCTAACCATTAGATTAACTTTTATGAAGAAAGATTTACTTCAAGGATAAAATCTGAACAAACATATAAACACTCCCCACCCCTCCCTAACACCAGGTGGCAGTCTCTGGGGACAGAGATGGGGACTGCATTCACAATTTAGCTCAGTTCTTATATAATCGTTATTCCACCAAATTCTAAGTCTCCCAAACCCCACTCCTCACCACCACCTGCTTGGCCTCTGGTTTCTCAGGGCTTTTCTGCTGATCTGATTGCAATATCTAACCTAAAATCTTGGGTTCCGAATCCAAGGTAGCTTAAGTTCCCAAGTCAGGGACTCCATTCACCATACCCAGAACTGAAAAAGGACAAAGTAACACCAAAACCCAAGCCACAGTGTCCTAACAGAAGGTGACAGGTTCAGGTCAGAGTTGGGAGAGTCGATTCAGGTGTGAAAGAATTCACTTAGATCTTCCCTTTTAGTCAGTGGGAGCTTTTTATTTTATAAAAAAGCATCATGAGCCTCCTCAGCAATAAAGCTAAGTGAGACTCTGATATTTGGGGGAGTTACAGAGATTTCCGAATGATGTTTTTTTAAAGGTTTTTATGGGGGTTAAAGATTAAAGACAGGACAGGATGACTTAAGATGAGGGAGACAAAGAGAATTCTTTATGGTTTAAGGATTTAAGAACAGGGCAGGAGGATACAGTTTAAAAATTAAAGGACCCAGAGAACACAGGATAAGGAAGAGAAAAGCAATTCTTTTGGTAGAAGTTCAAGATAAGGGGGAAAGGACTTTACAACACCTTCAAGTTACAAAATAAACTAGGGGCCTCACAAAGTATTAGAAAAGCAACCCTTAATATTATTTTTAACCCTTAGGGCACTGTTTGTATCTGTATCATTTCCCCACTCAACCATTAGGCAAGAGAAGTCTTTTGGAAAAGGGGCGAAGGTCAGTGTCTTCTTTAATCACTTTTCTGGCTGGTCACATCCTGGTCTTATCTCCTATCTCTTGTTCTGCTTGCTCCATCTGCCTCAAACATTCTTTTCTACCTCATTACTTCCCTAACTAGCTTTCTTCATGGTACCCATGCTAAGGGTGAATGAGACCTTCACCTGGAAAGAGAGACATGAGACTGTTCAAGTTATTGTGGCTATGTTTGTCCTTCATTTTTGAAGAAGACCATGACATCAGAGAAATGATGACATGACTTGCACTTGACTTTGTTCTGAGTGAAGGAGGGTTGTGCAAGGTCACCAGCCTCACTTTCTCCTCCTGAACCATCTGGATCCAGTGACCAGATATTCATCAGGATGACTAGAGACAGCCCAGGATGCAGTAGGAGACCTTGGCCTTTTTCACCTAAGACCTATTCAGAGTGAGATAATGCCTATTCAGTGAGTAGGCCTCTTTAAGAAGTAATCAGGGAATGAAACTTTTAATGAGCAAAAGAAAAAAACTATAAGAAAATCAAGCTGGGAGGGAAAGAGCAACAATTACTATTGATAATCACTCTTAAGTCAGGAGGGTCCAGAAAACAGCCCTTAAGTGGAGCTTAGGCAATGAACCTAATTGTTGTCCAGTCTATGGGCTTCAGAGGGCACTGGGCTTAAGGTTTTGGGAAAGAGAAGAAAGATAGATAGGAAGAAAAAAAGGAAGGAAGGAAGGAAGGAAGGAAGGAAGATAAGAAAAGGAGGGACCTTCTGGAAGAAGATACTCTGAGTTCCCCTATGATGTACATAGGTGGGAACAGCTTCTTTGCTTTGTGTACATAGCAGGTCTTTAAAACTACCAGACTTGGACAGTCTTCTTCATCTCTGTTCATCAAAAACTCCCAGTGCATCCTGGGCCATCACCAGTCATCCTGGTCACTGAATCCAGATGGCTCAGGAGGAGAAAGTGAAGCTAGTGACTTTGCACAGCCCTCCCTCACTCAAGTACAATTCAAGTACAAGTCATGTCATCATTTCTCTGATGGCATGGTCTTCTTCGAAAACAAAGGACGAATACACAGACAGTCACTATGTATTGAGTCAAATACTTCCAGCTATCTCCCCTCCCTCCTTTTGGAGGACCCTGTGATTGTGAGAATTGTGGGTATTATTTGTTTGCCCCTTTGAGTTCTAGGAGCAGGTGGTGGGGTCCCTGGACTGGGAAGCCCAAGCCACAGTGACCTTGGAACCAGGATTCTGGGCCACATGTTGCAAAGAGCTCAGCAGAGAAGTCCTGAAAAGTAAAAGGAGTGGTGGGACACAAGCACAGGTAGGCCTTGAACTTGGAAGTTGTTGGGACCATGTCATAGAGAAAATGAGTAGGGTTATGAACTTAATTGTCCTCTTCTCCCCAGAAACTGAGGTGGTATAAGGAGGGAAAGGATAATACCTCCCAGGTCTTGGGGTAGAGCACGTTTGTATATTTGTTCTTTCCATACTTTTGAAGTGCATATTCCTTTGTAAAGGTAATCTTTGGACAGCCAGGTGGTTTAGAGGATAGAGTGCCAGGCCTGGAGTCAAGAAGACTCATCTTCCTGAGTTCAAATCTGGCCTCAGATAATTACTAGCGATGTGACCCTGAGCATGTCACTTAACCCTGTATGCCTCAGTTTCCTCATCTGTAAAATAACCTGGAGAAGGAAATGGAAAATCACTGTATTACCTTTGCCAAGAAAACCCACAAAGAGTTAGATATAACTGAATAATGACTGTACAACAACAATTAGGGCTTTAGCCAATGGAACAGAGAGTAGGCACCCCTTAACCCATTTAAGGGTACCAGAGAAACCTAGGACAGTGATCAGTTGTAATATACTGAGCCTTCAAGGAGTGGGGACCATGATAGTCACTATGAATACATTTATGGTTTTTTGCCATGCTCTACTGTACCTCCACCTCCCCAAAGAAGTCATTGAGTACCAAGTTATGCTTATTCACTTTAGCAGATCTTGCCAAATCCTTTGTAGAATTTCTCTCCTTATTCATCCTCTGCAATAGATGTTATTGTATAAATTGCAATTATCTTTTTCTTATATGTGCATCATGTGCACTGCAAGTCTAGATGAACAAGTGTCCCATGATATGATGTTTTTGCTACCTTTGGAAGTACAAAGAAATTGAATCTGCAAACTGTTTTATTTGCCTCTCCAAGGACAATCTATGTGCCATCCTTCCACTTAGCTGCAATGTCTTTTTTTTATTTTCCTGGTTTCATCTTAAGCATGAATGTTTATATTGGTGTAACTCAATTCCTTCACTAGTATATCAACTTACTGGAAAATGGTGGTAATAAAAAGTCATACCAACCTTGACGGGGCTTAGAATCCACTTCCCTTGCATCCAATAAAGAGTTTCCTCCATGGTTCCATTCTTGAGGTTGACCTGACTACATTGAGTCACATAAGTGACCCTTGAAGTCTACTTTCAGAAGT
Organism: Notamacropus eugenii; assembly: GCF_028372415.1. NCBI lineage: Eukaryota > Metazoa > Chordata > Mammalia > Diprotodontia > Macropodidae > Notamacropus > Notamacropus eugenii. The sequence goes on along the minus strand of NC_092876.1, from coordinate 378,558,582 downwards.
TTTCCATTCTTTGCACACTCATCATCTCCTTGGGCATACAACTAAAGATCCACATGATGCCATTTTTCTTTCTCACACTCTGACATCTCATCCAATAGCCACCCCCTTTCTCTCATTCCCATTAACTCCACAACAATCAATCAAGGTGTTGGATCACTTCACCTTCTCCACTACAAGATAACCAATGGAGACAACATGGTGACTTTCACAGGGCAGTCAATGATATTAAACAACGTTTAAAAGGTACACCTCAAATATATGGTCTTCTATCTTCACTCAACCTTTAGATATTCTTGGAACATTTCTCTTTCCCCCTTCTTTATCTGTGCAGCTTGACCTATGCTTTAAAGCCCAACTCATCTCCTCCAATGAGTCTTCACTAAAGCATACCTCTTCCCCATGATTAATAGCCTTCTCCTACTTGGATTTCATATAATGCTTTGCTTGTAGCTTTCTTACATACTATATTGTTTTGTACTACATTTATTTGCATATGCATCATGTCCCCATGAGGCTGCTAGGTGGTACACTGGATACAATGCTGGGCCTACAATCAGGAATACCTGAGTTCAAATCCAGGATTCAGACATTTCCCACCTGCGTGACCTTAGGCAAATCTCTTAACCCTGTTTGCCTCAGTTTTCTCGCTGTAAAATGAACTGGAGAAAGAATCAATATCTTCACCAAGCAAACCCCAAACAAAGTCATGAAGGGTTAAACATAACTGAAAATGACTGAACAGCAACAATGTATTTCCACACCATATCATAAACTTCTGCAGGACAAAAATTATGCCTTATCCAAACTCTGCGCCTCTTCTAAGGTTCAATACACTCCTATGCATACAATAGTTGCCAAATTGTTAAACTAAATTTATCTTTGTATCTTCCTTTATGTTTAGTACAATGTCTTGTGCATAAGTATTCAATATGCAAATATTTAATTAAATTTAGTTACCTCATAATTCTGTCTGGTGTAAAATATATCTTTGGTTATTGGAAGGCATCATTCCATAAATCTGAACAAAGGCAGTTCAACTTTGTTCTTCTAAGAAGATTCTTCAACTGTAAAATAAGTGTTGGGCCACATCAGTATTTCCAAACTTAAACTATACTAAGAAATGATGTGAAATATTTAATTTCTCTAATGGTGGATTTATAATTCTTTTCTTTTTATTTTTTCTTTCCCTCTCTTCCTTTCTCCCTAGAGAGAAGACATTAACATCAAGGGGAATTTTAGCTGGGACTTAAATGAAGGCAGACAGGACAGGAGAGGGAGATGAGGAAGAAGAGGATTCTAGGCATGGGAGACAGTGGGTGAAAATGCATGAGGTGGGGAGATGGAGTATCTTGTATGTGGAACAACAGGGAGGCCAGTGACATTAGATCGAGGAGCATTTGGGTAGAGGAGTAGAGAGGGTAAGGTGTAATAAACTATCTAGTAAGGTAGGAAGGGGCCAGGTTGTGAAAGACGCTGAATGTCAAACAGAGGATTTTATATTTGATCCTGGAGATGATAGGGAGCTACCAGATTTTATTGAATAGAAGGTGACATGGTCAGACCTATGCTTTAGAAAAATCAGTTTGAAAACTTGAGTGGAGAATGAACTGGAATGAAGAGGCAGAGAAGCCAACCAGAAGGCTACTGTAATAATAATTAATAATACTAATTCAGATACTCACTTAGAGTGAGGTAACACCAAAAGAGACCAAGGTCTCCCACCGCATCCTGGGTCATCTCTAGTCATTCTGATGAATATCTGGTCACTGGTTCCAGATGGCTAAGGAGGAGAAAGTGTTTTCATAAGGATGTCAGTAGAGTCGCCACAGCTCCTCCCCATTACTTCCTAGTTGGGAGATGGGTATAATCCTCAGATGATAAGATTAGTCTGAAAATCTGGATGCAGTCAATATGATTGAATCCACTTGAATTTGAATTAAGTGGGTAGTAGGGTGGGTTAAAAAGGCTGGAGATTCTTGAGGTCAATTCCTCTAGAATGTAGGTTAAAGATAAAGTTACAAGGATAAGGAGTTTAGATTCATATGGAGTATGAAGAGTAACAATCTATACCAGGTTGACTGTTGTGTTTGTTGCAATAACATTAGCAGGGTGATTCTTCGAATTGCAAGTGAATTGGTTTTAAGTGAATCAGAGCTATGCAAAGTCTCTGCTCCAGAGTCATTGGAGTCCAGTGGCAAGACATAGATAAGTCAGGATGATTGGTGATGTCTCAGGATGCAGTGGGAGACCTTGGCCTTTTTAAGTTAAGTATTAAAAACTTGACTAAGTCTTGTTAAAGGAAGACACCACACTCAAAAAGACGGACCCTAAATGAAATAGGGTCTGATCACGGACTGTGAAAGCATTTGTTGTCTAAGAAGAAAAACCTGCAAAGCAGGTGGGGGGTGGAACTTAAGGGGAGAAAACATCTGTAGAGACAATAAGCCAAGGGGCAGGGTGTTTAGAAAGTCTCATGCAAGGTCTCAAGTCTGCACCTGCTGCTCAAAGTTTCCCTTGATCTGATCAAGGCTGTCTCTGTGGTTTCTGGCAGCTCCTGGCATTAAGTTTGGCTAGAGTTCATTCACAAAGGATCACTGGTACGTGGAGCAGCTTTGGGCTTCAGAAGTCTTTCTGATTGTTGTATAGCTCTTAGTATATTCATTACAGAATCCATGTTAACAGTCTTTGAAATAGAATTAAAATCAATTTTCAATTTTACATAGGAGAGAGTGCAGAGCTGAGGATAACATCCAGATTTTGAGCGTGGATAATGGGGAGGTTGTTAATATGCTTTCATACAATCAGATAGGGACAAATTGAAGATTAGAGAGAGAGGGAGGGTAGTAGTGAGTTTACAAGATGAGGGGAACACTTAGTCAACAGTGAAAAGAGTGCTGGACCTAGGGTGAGAAAGTTGTTACTAAGTCAGCTTTCAGTCGTATTCAACTCTTTGTGATCCCATTTGGGGTTTTCTTGACAAAAATACTGGAGTGGTTTGTCATTTCCTTCTCCAGCTCATTTTGAAGATGAGGAAACTGAGGCAAACAGGATTAAGTGACTGGCCCAGAGTCACACAACCAGTATATGTCTGAGGCCAGATTTGAATTCACAAAGATGAATCTTCCTGACTTCAGGCCCTGCACTCTATTCACTCTGCCTCCTCACTGCTCTTGAAGTAAGAAGAACATGTGTTCAAATCCTTCTTCAGACACTTACTAGCTGTGTGTGACCCTGGGCAAGTCACCTAACCTCTGTTCACCTCAGTTTCTTCAGCTGTAGAATGGAGATAATAATAGCACCTCCCTCTTAGGGTTGTTATCAAGATCAGATGAGATAATGTTTGTAAGACTCTTTGTGAACCCTGAAGTACTATATAAATGCTAGCTAGTATTTGTGACCAAGGCTTGCACAAGCAGCAGCAGCTCATGACTGTTCCACCACCTCCAAATTCTGGCTCAGCTCTCAAATCCCAGTAGGAAGCTTCACAGGAATTATATGTACTGTCTTCTTCCTCCCTGAAGAACAGAATATATCAGGAAATACTTTCTAGACAGAACAGTACCTGAAATTCTCCAGCTCCTAAACTCTAAATTTGGAGGTACCCAAGAGGATGGCCAGGTGGCACAGGGGATAGAGTGCTAGACCTGGACAAGAAGACTCATCTTCCTGAGTTCATATCTGGTCTCAGATAACTTACTAATTGTGTGACCCTGGGCAAGTCACTTAACCCTGTCTGCCTCAGTTTCCTCATCTGTAAAATGAACTGGAGAAGGAAATGGCAAATCGCCCCAGTTCTTTAGCAAGAAAACCCTAAATGGGGTCATGAAGAGTCAGACACAATTGAAATAAGTGAACAACAACAACCCTAATAGGGAATTTTCAAAGTTGACACTGACTCCTAAACATCTTCCCCTAATCTATCTCCTTTATACTTGAGCTACTACCATTACTGCTAACTAAAAGAAGAACTATTCTGAGAATTCACATTCTAGTAGTTCACAGAGAGGACTAAAATCAGATTCCTCTGGCTGATAAGAAATTTGGAACAAGCCCAAGAGCTCATCTATCCTAAATGTCTCAAAACTCAAGAGCTCCCAGGGCCCAAGTCAGAATCTCTGAATAGCTTGAGTTCCTCTCAGAATGAATTATAAACCTCAGGAGTCTCCACAGAATGAAAGGGTATATAATAGACAGAGGCATATCTAGAGATATTTATACCTGGCACAGGTTGTAGTTGTGTTTTGTCCTTTGTTCTCCAAGAGGACCATGACATCAGGGAGACAATGACATGACTTGCACTTGACTCTGTTTTGAGTGAGGGAAGGTTGTGCAAGGTTACCAGCCTCACTTTCTCCTCCTGAGCCATCTGGATCCAGTGGTCAGATATCAATCAAGATGAATGGAGATAGCCCAGGATGTAGTGGCAAACCTTGGCCCTTTTAACGTAAGATCTTTCCAATGCAAAAAAAAGTTGGCAGTTGGGAGTGGGTAGCACCATATAGAACAGTCTGACCACCAATGGAGTTGCCCCATGGAAAGAGATAGTTGGTTGGTATCTATGTAGAAATTTATATACCATCTCCCCCATTAGAATGTAAGGTTCTTGAGGGCAGGGACTATGTTTTTGCATTTCTTTGTATCTCTAGCTGTCCTGATCTCTACCTGGCCACTGGACCCAGATGTCTCTGGAGGAGAAAATGAGGCTAGTGACTTTCTATAGCCCTGCCTCATTTAAATCCAACTCACTTGCATGGCATGGCATTACCTCCTTGATGTCATGGTCCTCTTCAAGAGGCATCATGGCATCACCTTCCTGAAACAGTGCTTTTGCACAATGCCTGGCACTTAGTAAGTGCCAAGTAAATGCTTGTTGCCCAACTGATTGGCCTTACACCCAAGGTACAAAATTTGCCCTGTGGGAAAAGAATATCTTGGTGATGAGGACTTGGGTGGGATCTCTAATCAGGGTAAGGGAGTGGTAGTTGCCAACTTTTGAAGTTACTTTTAAAGTTTTTGAAGTTTCAAAAGGAAAGCATACCCCAGATGTCTGTGACCTTGGGAAAAGCTTTGCTCACCCAGGACAAGTTAACAGTTCTAGTGGTCTGCCCAGTGGTAAATAGAAAAAAAAAGGATAATAATTGTTGGCCTTTATGTAACATTCTAAATGTTGTAAAATGTTTTACATATCATTTTACTCTTAAAACAACCCTGTGAGGTAGGTATGTAACAGTAAGGATCCCAGCATACACAGGAAGACTTACTGTACAGGTTCTTAGATCTGCTTTTCTAAAAGGAAAGAAATTTTTGAGGGGACAACAATCTACTTTAATCAAACACATAAATCATTCACTTAGTTCCAGGGAACAAGTCAGCACCCTGAACTTCAAAGAAAATACAAACAGAAACTACAAACAGAAAGACCAACAGACAGAGCTTCCAAGTGTCTGACCATAGATAATATGTGTGTGTATGCGTGTGTGTATGTATATTGTTACCAGAGACAGAAGCAACAATACCTGGGTTTTCAAAGTGGGAATGGGGCAGAGGTTGGCAGGAGGGCTCCTTAGTGGCTACCCAAAGTCCCATATGGCTCATGAAGCCCCAAAATAAAACCTCACCTCAGGGTATACATACTCCTTTCAGGGCTGGAGGGCATGACCCTCATGACCCAGTGACTCATTACAAATTTAAAAAGGTGTCTGAGGCCTATTAATTGGTAGGGAAGATCTTTATTTTCTTTATTAATTTATTTTCAAGTTTCTAAAATCACTTTCATAAGTCTTAAATTTTCTCCCCCTTCCTCCCCGAGACAACATGCAATCTTATTTAGGTTTTACACATACATTCTTATTAATCACATTTTAACATTAGTCATGTTGCACAGAAGAATTAAAATGAATGGGAGAAACCATGAGAAAAACCAAACCAAAACAAAACAAAACATAACATGAGAAAATATACTGCTTCATTCTGGGTTCCAATTCTATACCTTTAGATATTCTATTCTAGATGTTCTATATCTCTGGATGTGGATGGCATTTTGCCTTAAGAGTCCTTTGGGAATGTTTTAGGTCTTTGCATTGCTGTGAAAGGCTAAGTCTATCAGAAACAGTCCTCACACACTGTGACTGTTACTGTGTACAATGTTCTCCTGGTTTTTCTCATTTCACTCAGCTTCAGCTCATATAAGTCTTTCCAGGCCTCTCTGAAGTTCTTCTATTCAACATTTCTTATAGCACAATAGTATTCCATTACATTCATATACCACAACTAGTTCAACCATTCCCCAATTGATGGGCATCCCCTCAATTTCCAGTTCTTAGCCACCGCAAAGAGAGCTACTATAAATATTTTTGTAAATGTGGGACCCTTTCCCATTTTTATGATCTCTTGGGGAAACAGTACTAGAAGCGATATTGCTGGGTCAAAGAGTATGCACATTTTTGTAACCCTTTGGGCATAATTCCAAATTGTTCTCGAGAGTGGTTGGATCAGGTCACAGCTCTACCAGCAATGAATTAGTGTTCCAACTCTTCCACATCTTCTCCAACATTTATCATCTTCCTGTTTTGTCATATTAGCCAATCTGATAGGTGTGATGTGGTATCTCAGAGTTGTTTTAATTTGTATCTCTCTAATCAACAGTGATATAGAGCACTTTTTCATATGACTATAGATAATTTTAATGTCTTCCTCTGAAAACTCCCTGTTCATCTCTTTTGACCATTTATCAATTGAGGAATGATTTGTATTCTTGTACATTTGACTCAGTTCTCTATATATTTTAGAAATGATGCCTTTATCACAGGCACTAGTTACAAAAATTCTTTCCCAGTTTTCTGCTTCCCTCCTAATCTTGCTTGCATTGGGTTGGTTTGTGCAAAAACTTTTCAATTTAATGTATCAAAATTATCCATTTTGCACTTCATAACGTTCTCTATTTCTTGTTTGGTCATAAATTTCTCCATTCTCCATAAGTCTGACAAATACACTATTCCTTAATTTGTTTATAATATCAGCCTTTATATCTAGATCATGTATCCATTTGGACTCCATTCTTGTATATGGTGTCAGGCATTAGTCTATGCCTACTTTCTGCCATACTGTTATCCAGTTTTCCTAGAAGATTTTGTCAAACAGTGAGTTCTTATCCCAAAAGCTGGGGTCCTTGGGTTTATCAAACAGTAGACTTATATTCATTGACTACTGTGTCTTGAGTACCTAATCTATTCCACTGGTCTACCCCTCTATTTCTTAGCCAGTACCAAGTGGTTTTGATGATTGCTGCTTTATAATACAATTTGAGATCTAGGCCACCTTCCCTAGCATTTCTTTTCATTAAGTCCCTTGATATTCTGGACATTTTGTTCTTCCAGACGAATTTTGATATTACTTTTTCTAGCTCTAGAAAATAATTTTCTGGTAGTTTGATTGGAATGGCACTAACTCTTCCCCCCACCCACCATCAACCTTACATTAATATTACAAGGTACTACAGGCATACCTCATTTTAATGTGCTTTGCTTTATCGCATTTTGTAAATATTGCTTTCTTTCTTTAAGAAATTGAAGGTTTGTGGCAACCCTACATCAAGCAAGTCTATTAGCACCATTTTCTAATGACATGTGGTCATATTGTGTCTCTGTGTCACATTTTGATAATTCTCACAATGTTTCAAACTTTTTCATTGTTATTATATCTGTGATGGTGATCTGTGACCAGTGATCTTTGATATTACTATTATAATTGTTTTGGGGCACCATCAACCATACCCATATAAAATGGCAAACTTAAACAATAAATGTTATATTTTTTCCCCTTCTCTCTCCCTCTGTTTAGGCCTCCCTATTCCCTGAGGCACAACCATATTAAAATTAGGCCAACTAATAGCCCTAATCTACATGTTGTTATGAAGTCAATCTATATGGCAAAGTTCATTGTCTTATTTTAAGAAATTGCCCTTTGACCCAGCAATACCACTTCTAAGGCTATATCCCAAAGAGATCATAAAAATGGGGAAAGGACCCACATGTACAAAAATATTTATAGCACCTCTTTCTGTGGTAGCCAAGAACTGGAAATCAAGGGAATGCCTATCAATTGGCTGAACAAGTTGTAGTTATGAATATAATGGAATACCATTGTTCTAAAAGAAATGATGAACAGCCAGACTTCAGAAAAAGTTGGAAAGACTTATATGAACTGCTGAGTGAAGTGAGTAGAACCAGGAGAGCACTGTACACAGTAACAACCACATTATTCGATGACTAGCAATGCAAGGGTGTAAGACAACTCCAAAGGACTCATGATGGAAAATGCCATCAACATCTAGAGGAAGAACTATGAAGTCTGAATGCAGAGAGAATCACATTATTTAATCTTTTTTTGTTGTTGTTTTGTTTCTTCTTTCTCATGGTTCCTCCCATTGTTTCTAATTATTCTTTACAACATGACTAAAGTAAAAATATGTTTAATATTAATGTATAAGTACAGCCTATATCAGATTGCATACTGTCTTGGGAAAGGGGAGAAAATTTAAAACTCAAAATCTTAAAAAATTGTGACAGCCACCTCAACCTTTAACAACCACCATCCTGATCAGCATCAAGACAAGACCCTCTACCAGCAAAAAAGATGACAAGTCACTGAAGGTTCAGATAATGATTAGCATTTTTTTAACAATCAAGTATTTTTTCCATTTATTTATTTATCTTTAGTTTTCAACATTCATTTCCACAAGATTTTGAGTTTCAAATTTTCTCCCCATCTCTCCCCTCCCCCCACCTCAAAATACCATGCATTCTGATTACCCCTTCCCCCAATCTACCCTCCCTTCTATCCCACCTGTCCCTTCCCTTGTCCCCATCTTCTTCCTTTTCTTGTAGGGCAAGACATATTTCTATACCCCATTACCTGTATTTCTTATTCTCTGGTTACATGGAAAAACAGTTCTCAACATTTGTTCCTAAAACTTTGAGTTCCAACTTCTCTCCCTTCCTCCCTCCCCAACCATCCCCACTGAGAAGATAAGCAATTCAATATAGGCTATATATGTGTAGTCTTGCTAAAGACTTCCATAAAAGTCATGTTGTAAAAGACTAACTGTATTTCCATCCACCCTATTCTGCTCCCCATTTATTCTATTTTCTCTTTTGACCTTACCCTTCCCCAAAAGTGTTTACTTCTAATTACGCCCATCCTCTTTTTTTGCCCTCCCTTCTATCCACATCCCACTTATCCCCTGTTCCCCTGCTTTCCTGTAGTGTAAAATAGATTTTCATGCTAAATAGAGTGTGCATGTTATTCCCTCCCTTAAGCTAAATGTGAAGAGTAAGCTTCACTTTTTCTGTCTCACTTCCCCACTTTTCCCTTCCATTGTAAAAGTTTTTCTTGCTTCTTTTATGAGTGATAATTTGCCTCATTCCATTTCTGCCTTTCCCCTCCCAATATATTCCTCTCTCACCCCTTAATTTTATTTTTTTAGATAACATCCCTTCCTATTAAATTCACCCGGTGCCAGATAGATAGATAGATAGATAGATAGATAGATAGATAGATAGATAGATAGATAGATGTATGTATAATTCCTCCAACTACTCAAATACTGAGAAAAGTTTCAAGAGTTACAAATATTATCTTTCCATGTGGGAATGTAACAGTTCAGCTTTAATAAGTCCTTTAATATTTCTCTTTCCTCTTTACCTTTTCATGCTTCTCTTGATTCTTGTGTTTGAAAGCCAAATTTTCTATTCACCTCTGGCCTTTTCATCAAGAATGCATAGAAGTCCTCTATTTCATTGAATAATCATTTTTTTCCCTTGAAGTATTATACTCACCTTTGCTAGGTAGGTGATTCTTGGTTTTAATCCTAGATCCTTTGACTTCTGGAATATCATATAACAAGCCCTTTGATCCCTTAATGTAGAAGCTGCCAGATCCTGGGTTATCCTGATTGTATTTCCACAATACTCAAATTGTTTCTTTCTGACTGCTTGCAATATTTTCTCCTTGGCATGGGAACTCTGGAATTTGGCTACAATATTCTTAGGAGTTTTTCTTTTTGGATCTCTTTCAGGATGTGATAGGTGAATTCTTTCAATATTTATTTTACCCTCTGGTTCCAGAATATCAGGGCAGTTTTCCTTGATAATTTCATGAAAGATGATGTCTAGACCCTTTTTTTGATCATGGCTTTCAGGTAGTCCCATAATTTTTAATTGTGTCTCCTGGATCTATTTTCCAGGTCAGTTGTTTTTCCAATGAAATATTTCATATTTTCTTCTATTTTTTCATTCTTTTGGTTTTGTTTTGGGGGCGGAGCCAAGATGGTAGAGTAGAAAGACGCACATACACATAGCTCCGAACCCACAACCCACAGAACGGCTAGAGGGGACCAACTCACGGTGAATTCTGCACCCAGAGGCCACGGAATATTGGAGCGAGGGAGATTTTTGTTCCGGAGAGAACTGCAAACCTCTCACGGGGGGTCCTTCGCGCTGCGGACTGGGCGCTGGGACTGGGAGCAGAGGGCAGCCTTGCAGCGGCTGCGACACAGTGAGGAAAAGATCCGAGTGGGCTATGGGGACGGGATCTCCAGCGGCCACGCGGGTCCCTCCACCCACAGAGGGACCTGCAAACCTCTCGCAAAAGGTCCGTCACGCTGCAGATGCGGAGCCCAGACCTGCGGCAGCCGCGGCTCCGAGAGGTACAGATCTGAGCAGGCTTCAGGGACGGGATCTCCAGCAGCAGCACAAGCCCCTCCACCCACAGGTGACGGGGGTTGGTGAGAGAGTCTCTTTGGTGGGTCAAGAGGGGAGTGGGGTGCCCCCATGGCTCAGGCCCCCCAGGGAGATAGAAACTGAGAGGCGGCTGCAGACAGGGGCTCCCCAAGCAGGCGGGAGCCTGGATCCATTGTGGAAGGTCTGTACATAAACCCCCTGAGGGAAGTGAGGCTGAGAGGCGGCCCTGCCCCCACCTGAGCACCTAAACTTAATCTCACACTGAATAGCAGCTCTGCCCCTGCCAAAAGCCCTGAGGCTGGGAAGCAGCATTTGAATCTCAGCCCCCAAGTGCTGGCTGGGAGGATCAGGAGGCGAGGTGAGTGTGAGGAGAATATTCAGAGGTCAAGTCACTGGCTGGGGAGAATGCCCAGAAAAGGGAAAAGAAATAAAACTATTGAAGGCTGCTTTCTTGGAGAACAGACATTTCCTCCCTTCCTTTCTGATGAGGAAGAACAATGCTTACCATCAGGCAAAGACACAGAAATCAAGGATTCTGTGTCCCAGCCCACCCAATGGGCTCATGCCATGGAAGAGCTCAAAAAGAATTTTGAAAATCAAGTTAGAGAGGTGGAGGAAAAACTGGGAAGAGAAATGAGAGGGATGAAAGAAAAGCATGAAAAGCAGATCAGCTCCCTGCTAAAGGAGAACCAAAAAAAATGTTGAAGAAATTAACACCTTGAAAACTAGCCTAACTCAATTGGCAAAAGAGGTTCAAAAAGCCAATGAGGAGAAGAATGCTTTCAAAAGCAGAATTAGCCAAATGGAAAAGGAGACTCAAAAGCTCACTGAAGAAAATAGTTCTTTCAAAACTAGAATGGCACAGATGGACGCTAAGGACTTTGTGAGAAAGACAGATATCACAGAACATAGAGAGAAGATTGGAAAAATGGAAGATAATGTGAAATATCTTATTGGAAAAACAACTGACCTGGAAAATAGATTCAGGAGAGACAATGTAAAAATTTTGGGACTACCTGAAAACCATGATCAAAAGAAGAGCCTAGACATCATCTTCCATGAAATTATCAAGGAAAACTGCCCTGAGATTCTAGAACCAGAGGGCAAAATAAATATTCAAGGAATTCACAGAACACCGCATGAAAGAGATCCAAAAAGAGAAACTCCTAGGAACATTGTGGCCAAATTCCAGAATTCCCAGGTGAAAGAGAAAATATTGCAAGCAGCTGGTTTTGTTTTGTGATTTCTTGGTTTCTCATAAAGTCATTAGCCTCCATCTGTTCCATTCTAATTTTGAAAGAACTATTTTCTTCAGTGGCCTTTTGAATCTTCTTTTCCATTTTGCTAATTCTGCTTTTTAAAGCATTCTTCTCCTCATTAGCTTTTTGGGCCTCTTTTGACATTTAAGTTAGTCTATTTTGAAAGGTATTAATTTCTTCAGCAATTTTTTGGGTCACCTTCAGCAACCTGTTAACCCGCTTTTTAAGATTTTCTTGCATCACTCTTATTTCTCTTCCCAATTTTTCCTCCACCTCTCTTACTTGAGTTTTAAAATCCTCTTTGAGCTCTTTCATGACCTGAGACCACTGCATATTTATTTTGAAGGTTTTGATGCAGAAGCTTTGACTTTTAGTTCTTCCTCTGATGGTATGCATTGTTCTTCTTCATCTGAAAGGATGGAAGAAAATACCTGCTCACCAAGAAAGTAATCTTCTATTGTCTTATTCTTTTTCCCTTTTTGGGGCATTTTCCAAGCCAGTTACTTGACTTTTGAGTTCTTTTTCAAGAGGGCATGCTCTGGAGACCTGTAAGTTCTCAGTTCCTCCAAGGTGACACAATCAAGGGAGAGGACTTTACTCCTCTCCTGACCTGCATGCTGGTCTGGGAACAACTACAAGTGCTCCTTTCTGCCCAGGATCTGCCAGTAGAATTCCCTCTCCAGACCCTCCACCAGCTCCACCAGCCAGTGCTCTTCCTCACCCCAGAGCCACCACTCAGGACTGAGATCCAGATCAATGACTCAATTCCCCCAGGGTCTTTAGGCCAGGGCTCCAACAATGGAAGTTACCACCTGGGGCCCAGGATATACCACTGCATTCTCTTTCCATTCAGGTGAAAGAGCTTTCCTACTGACCTTTGAAGCTTTCTTTAGCTTTTGTGAGTTGAGGAATCTGGGACCCACAGCTGCTGCTGGTGGCACCTTGAAGCCTGCTCCAGTCCTATCCATCTCGTGGTGTGGCCAAGGCTAAGCTGGGCACTGCTCTGCATCCAGTGTGACAGACCTTTTCTGTTAGCCTTCCAGGCTGCTTTGGGCTGGAAATTTCTTTCACTCTGTCGTTTTTTGACTTGTGATGCTCTAGAATTTGTTTAGAATCATTTTTTGCAGGTATTTTATGGGCTGTGGGAAGAAAGTCTCTAGAGGTGCATCCTTCTACTCTGCCATCATGGCTCCACCCTAACAATCAAGTATTTTTTATTTAATGTATGTACATTGCTTTTTAGATATAATACTATTGCATACTTAATAGACTATAGTATAATATAAACATAACTTTTTTTGAACGTAAAGCTCTTTTTTTAATAGTTTATTTTTTCCCAATTACATGTAAGGACAATTTTTACGAAAATTTATTTATTGATTTATTTTCAATTTTCAACAATCACTTCCATAAGTTTTAAATTTTCTCCCCCTCCCTCACCCCTCTCTTCTCACAATGGCATGCAATCTTATATGGACTCTACATGCATATTCTTATTAAACACATTTTCACATTAGTCATGTTGCACAGAAGAATTAAAATGAATGGGAGAAAGCATGAGTAAAACTAAACAAAACCAAACGTAACAAAAAAGATAATAGTCTGATTCATTTTGTATTCCACCTCCATAGTCCTTTGGAAATGTTTTAGGTCCTTGAAATTGTTGTGAAGGACTAAATCTATCAGAAATAGTCTTCAAACACTGTGGCTCTTATTGTGTCTAATGTTCCCCTGGTTCTGCTCACTTCACTCAGTATCAGTTCATATAAGTCTATCCAGGTATTTCTGAAGTTTACCTGTTCATCATTTCTTCTGGCACAATAGTATTCCATTGCATTTATATACCACAACTTGCTCAGCCATTCCCCAGTTGATAGACATTCCTTGATTTTCAGTTCTTGGCCACCACAAAAAGAGCTGCTATCAATATTATTTTACATGTAGGTCCTTTTCCCATTTTTATGATCTCTTTGGGATACAACCCTAGAAACAGTATTGCTGGGCCAAAGGGTATGCATATTTTTATAGCCCTTAGGCATGTAAACATAACTTTTATATGCACCGGGAAACCAAAAAAAAAAATGTGTAACCCAATTTATTGTGATACTTGTTTTACCGTAGTGGTCTGGAACCAAACTCACAGTATCTCTGAGGTATGCCTATACATATATCTTCATTTTAATGATGAGGAAACTGAGTCAAATACAGATTAAGTGACTTGTATACAGTCAGAACTCATAAGTGCTAGAGGCAAGATTCAAACCCATGTCTCTTAAAGTCCAAGGATCTTTCTAAGATACCATATTATCTCTCAGAAGACTGTCATCTCTCTGCTATTGATATTGTTACATTGCCACCACATGGGGATTAACAGAGAGAGAAGATCTATTTTCCTCCTAAAAATTAAATAAACTCTGTATTCATCGCCTTGCTTCGTTTTCTCTTCTCTGAAGACATCCATTTCTCCTACCTGATCCACTGTAGTTCAACACAAATGGACAGTTAAGTATCCAACAACTCTTTGGGGATTTTTTTTCGGGGTACAGAAGGCAATCAGAGTTAAGTGACTTGCCTGGTGTCACTCAGCTAGTAAGTGTGTGAAGGTGGATTTGAAATCAAATTTTCCAGGGCCAGTGCTGTATTCACTGTGCCACTTAGCTGTCCCTCCAACTAGTCTTTACAATGATAATGGTGCTTTGCAAGCCTAAATTATACCAGCTGAGGCCTAGAAAGGGAAACAACAAAGAGTAGTGGGAAAAACATTGGACTAGAAATCAGGAACCTGGGTTTCCAGTCCCAGGTCCGCTAATAATTAGCCATGTGATGATAGGCAAGTAATCTGGTTTCCTAATTGGTCATATTATAAAAATAAGGTTAGGATAAATGACTTCTATTTATTTTTTAAAATTACATTATTTTAAATTACAGGTAGTTAATGTCTCATGTTAAATTAGTTTGACTCAGCATCAAATACTCCCCTTCAGGTGCATCTGGCTCTTACTTCCTGGCAGGTTCTCAGACAGTTCCTGTAGGTCACTGCTCTCCTGCATTACTTTCAATCCTAGGGCAAAACAGAGCTATCTCTTTCAATCCCCTTAGGCATAAAGATAGAGAAAGCATGTGCTTCCTGAGCCCCAAGTCCATTCCCTCTGACTCCAAGCCAGACTCACTTTTTGGAAAGTCAGTTACATTACAATCTCATCTGGAGCTCCTCAGTGCCCACTGGGAATTTCTGATTAGCCTTTCTCCTCATTATGGTTTCATCCCATTACAGGGCCTTCATTTCAATATGATCATTCTAAGCTTTTATCCTCTTAGGCCTTTTCTTCTTTGTTTTTTTCATTTTAATATAATTTATTTATTTTCAGTTTTCAGCATTCACTTCTACAAGATTTTGAATTTCAAATTTTCTCCCCATCTCTCCCCTCCCCCTGCTCCAGGACAGTGTATACCCCAACCACCCCTTTCTCCAATCTGCCTCCCTCCTATCATCCTTCCGTTTTCCCATCCCCCTCCCCTCCATTTCTTTGCTTCTTTCCTCCACAGTTTCACTAAAAAGCTCTCTTCTTCATGGGGAAAAAAAAAAGAATTCTTTATAAACTCTGCCTGCTAGTAACATGAATCCATCTAATTTGATATTAATACTCCTGCCCTTTCTTAGGAATCAAAATCTACCTTCTTTTCCTTGTGTCAGAAATATCTACTTCTAAAATGTTAAAATAGATTAGATTTGAGAGATAGCTTTTGTAACACTTGCCTACATCATCTGACTTTACTCACTCTTCCATCTCTGTTGTCCTCCATCCATACTCACATTTTTGGAAAGGTGGATATTTTCTTCCTGAGGTCAGCCCCAGAGACTTGAAAGTAATGATAATTATTATTAAAGCTAGCATTTCAGATTTGCAAAGCACTTTACACTTGTTATCCCATTTGATCCTCACAATAACCATGGGAGATAATGCTATTATTATCCCCATTTGACAGTTGAGGAAATTGAGGCTGAGAGAGATGAAGTGACTTACCCAGGGTCACACAAATGGTTTGTATCTGAGGCAGGATTTGATCTCGGGTCTTGTTGACTCCAGGTTCAGCACTATCCACTGTGTTACCTAGCTGCTTGTAAGAACAAATAGAAGTTGGATTGGGAGAGTATTTATCAAATGTGCCACCTAGAATTCAGGGGTGAGGAACCTATGGCCTCAAGGCCACATGTGATCCTCTAGGTCCTCAAGGGTAGCCCTTTGAGCAGTTCTAAACTTCACAGAACAAATCCCCCCCTTGAAGCTTGATTTCATTCGAAGGGCTGCACTTGAGGACTTAGAGACCCAGAGGTTCCCCACCCCTGAGATAATCCCAAAGGTCTATTTTCCAACTCAAAACTTTCTATCACTATGATAATTAAATAATACAAGTTGAAAAATATTCTCTTTACACATTCCATTATTCCTATTGCATCCACAATAAAATATAAACTCATCTCTTTGGTACTTAAAACTTCCTAATTTGACTCCAGGGATTAAGAATGATTTACTGAAGCAGGAAAAAGATGAACAAGTATATTTTTCTATACTTAGTTTCATGAACATCACAGCGAAAGACTGGCTTCTTTGTCTCAGTAAGACATAATATTAAAGATTTTCCAAGAGACGATTAGTTAGGTTACCAGTAAACAATAAATTAAGTCAATGACCTCTCTCAATGACCAAAGACCCTGAGTAGGACTGACAGTGTCTTTTAAACCCTAGTGTGTCTTCTTTCTGATTGACCTCACAGTATATCATTTGGACCCCTTTGGGAAAGGTAAAATAATCCCTGTTGGCAGCTAGGTGGCAAAGTGGATAGTATGCTGGGCCTAGAGTGAGGAAGACTCATCTTTGTGAGTTCAAATATGGCCTCAAACACTTACTAGCTGTGTAACCATAGGCGATTCTCTTAATCTTGCTTGCCTCAGTTTCCTTATCTGTAAAATGAGCTGGAGAAGAAAATGGCAAAACATCCCTGTATCTTTGCCAAGAAAACCCCAAATGGGGTCAAGAAGAGTTGGACAGGACTGAAAATGACTAAGTAAAGAGAAGATATTTTGATGAGGAAGAGGTAAGATAAGAGTCATCTCAGCTCCTACAGTGCCAATGCAATATTCGCAGCACCTACGGCAGCCATGAATATGTCAGTGCAATTCTGAATCATGAAATACAACAGACTATCCACTTGGAAGATGGAACCAAAACATTTATTCAAACACCAGAAAGCCAAATCCATCATAGTAATAAAGAAATCTATACACAATAACAATGCAGGGGGCACTACCATCCCCAAGCCTTCCCTCTGCTAGGCTTCCCACAAACTAACTCCCTTAAATAAAATCACAAACAAGCTCTCCCACTCATGCTAGCCAGTTGTCTGTTTTCTCTCTCTCCTTCAGTTCTGACTGCTCTGACCAATTTCCTCTTACCTCTGCTCCACCCATTCAGCAAACTCCTCCCACCACAGGCTCCATGTGACTCAAACTTCCATGTGACACAGGCAGGTCACATGGACCCATTAATGAATGGGAAAGATCTTCCCATTTAAATTGCCTCTACATTCTTTAACTTACCATTACAGCTCATGCCCATTCAAAAAGTAGAAATAGTCCTAGGATTAGATTGCAGAGATGAAAGTGGTCTGGATCAGCTTTGATTGAATGAACTTGAATTTGAGTTAAATGGATAATGTGTGCAGTTACAAAGACAGACAATACAAGGGTGGAGATTCAGTTCACAATAGAATTGACTCTTGAGTGGAAGTAATTACTAGACAAAAACTTGACAAGTTTCTCTGGAAAGTAGGTGAAGGATAAATTATAAAGATTAAGGTTTTGTTGTTCAGTAGTTTTTCAGTTGACTCTGACTCTTCAGCTCTTCATGACCTCATTTAGAATTTTCTTGGGAGTGGCTCCCCATTTCCTTCTCCAGCTCATTTTACAGATGAGGAAATGGAGGCAAATAGAGTTAATCGACTTGCCCAGGGTCACACAAGAGAGTCTGAGGCCAGATTTGAAATCCCAAAGATGAATCTTCCTGATTTCAAGCCCCGCAATTTGTCCACTGTGCTACCTAGCTACCCAGTTACACAGCGTGGGAGAGTACTAAACCTATGTCATCCTGATTTGATTTAAAGTCTCAAAAATAGAATTAAAATCAATTTTCAATTTTATATGCCATGGCAGATGATTCTTCTCATTTAACAGTAATGTTTATAGAATGTTATCAGAGAACTCAAGGATTCCAAAAACCGCTGTTTCCAAAAATTGTCTACTTCAGATAATCCAGTCCAAATAGGAAAGGAGATATTCACTTGGTGAAGAACAGTTATTCCACTTCTTTGATTGTGAATCATTCACAGTGTGTAGCAATGACCTGCTTGAGAAACGAGTGGAAAAGAATAATGCAAAATCAAAGCAAGGAAGACAGCCCCTACTGTTTGCTTCCTTATTTAGTCTCTATAGATGTAAGTAGACCTAAAGCTGTTCCTATATCACAATTAGGGCTAGATATTTACTAACTCTACAGAAAAGTTCTGATAAATAAAAGTGCGTATAGAATGGTTTTACATATATACACATATCGATATCTAATGGCAGTCATCTCTAGGGTGAAAGGAAGAGAAGAAAAAAAGGAAAAAGTATATAACTTTATTACATATTTAGCATATTTATTTTTATTTATATGTTTACATTTATACATTTTATATAATTTATATGCATGTATTATATATTTGTGATAATATATTATTATACAATTTATATTTAATATATTGAATTTATATTTAAGTGGAATAATAAGCTGTGCATAATAGATTTACAGTTTCATGTATACAGTTATCTCTTTCACACCATGACTTTTGCCATCATGGTTTCCCTATATCTCAGGTCAGCATAAGAAAGTAAATGGGAATTTGGGAGTTTTGTGGAAGCCATAGATGACACATGAAGGGCAGCCAATGACACAGACCCTTTGACCAAATAACCCAGATTTTACAATAAGGGACTGTAAACAGCCATAAAAGAAAAAGAAAACATTCAGGCTTTTTCTTTGGTGTGAGGGGAGGGCCAAAAGATCTTACGTGGATTTTCCAGATTGGAAAAGTAGGGGGAGGTACCACACCTCTAACCCCCATGATATGGAAGGGATAATTGTAATCATCTTTTTTTTCCTGTTCTACTATGTTATGGAAATGCTCTGTTTATTTTTTAAGTTTAGAGTAAAATAAAAAATTTTAGAAAAAGGAAAGTTCTTCACCATAGTCTCTATATGCCCAAATACACACTCTAATTTAAAGCTCTTAGATCAAATCCCCACCTACTCAATTCAACAAACACACAAGTATTGATTACACACTTCCTATGTTCCTGGCCCTATTCTAGGTTCTAGATATACAAAAACAAAAACAAAATCCCCCTTGTCTGGAGTTTACATTCCTTCAGGGGGATATGAAGGGCAAAGTTGAGAAAGAGTTCTAGGTTCTGAGTATGGGGACAATCCATGCAAAAGCATAGATATAAGGTGAAATATTACAAAAATTAGCAAGTGGCAAGTACAGCCAATTCAGCAGAAGTTTAGATTACATCAGGGGAAGTAAGGTATAATCAGCCTGCAAAGATAGACTGGAGCCAGACTGTGGAAGGTTTTTAATGCCAAAGAGATGAGTTATATTTTAACCTCGAGGCAATTGGGAGCCACCAATATTTCTTGAGCAGGAGAACAGCAGAGTCAGACTCATGCTTCAGGAATATCAACTTCACAGTTATGTGGCGGAAAAATTGTTGAGGGGAGAGGGTTGGAGACTGGAGGGCAAATTAAGAAATCATTAGAACAGTCTAATTGAAAGGTGAGGAAGACTTGAACTAGGGTGGTTGAGGTATAAATGAAGAGTACAGATGAGAGAGATTTTGTGTAGATGAAACTCAGAAGACTAGTGTAACCTATACTTAGCTCTTCCTCAGGTCACTCATTTTCTATACTACTTACCTTAATGCTTAACCACATGTTGCCATTCTCTTATTTATTATTTGTCTCTTCAAGTAAGAACTCTGAGTCAGCATGGCATAGGGTAAAGAGTGATACAGCTGGAATCAGGAAAGGCCTGGGTTTGAATCCTAACACAGATAGTTAATACCTATGTAGATCATTTCTGTTGTTTTGTCCATTGATCATGTCTAACTCTTAGTGATACCGTTTGAGGTTTTCTTGGTAAAGATACTAGGGGGGTTTGCTGTTTTCTTCTCCAGCTCATTTGCCAGATGAGGAAACTGAGGCAAACAGGATTAAGGGACTTAGCCAGAATGACACAGCTAGTATGTGTCTGAAGTCTAAATCTGAACTCAGGTCCTCCTAACTCCAAGGGTGGGAATTCATCCATGGCATCACCTAGCTACCCAAGGATGACAACAATGGAAAAGCAGAAGATCACAAGATTCAGAGCTACAAGGGATGTCCTAGTCCAATAACTTCAATTTGCAAATGAGGAATTTGATACTTGTAGAGGTTAAATGATTTGCCCAAGGGCATACAAGGAGGAAACAATGATGCCGGACTATGAAACCAGATCCTTTGACTCCAAATCCAGGTCTCTCTTTCCATTACACTGGAATACACTTACTTGTTTAACCTTTGATTTATTCGTCTTTAAAATGAGAATAAGGACGCTAGATGGCTCAGTGGATAGAGTGCCAGCCTTTTTGAGGTAGAGCCCTATATCTCTCCTCCATTTTATAGCTCAACTCCTTAAGAAAGCCATATAGAATCAATGCCTACACTTTTTTTCTCATTCTTCTTAAATCACTGCAGCCTTGCTTCCAGCCTCATCACTTAATTGAAACTGCTTTCTCCAAAGTTACCAGTGATCTTTTAATTGCTAAATCTATTAGCCTTTTCTCAATCCTCATCCTTTTTGACCTCTGCGCAGTCTCTGGCAGTCTCAGACATACTGACGCTGAAAAAAACCTTAATTTAGAAAGGCTAAGGTCACCCACTGCATCCTGGGCCATCACCAATTGTCTTGACTTTTGTCTTGATGACTCCAGAGGAAAGAGTGAGGCTGATGATTTTGCCCAGTTCTGCCTCATATAAATCCAATTTATGAGCAAATTAAGATATCACCCCAGGATATCTGTCACTGGTCCTCCTCAAGAGTGAAGGACAATCAGCAACAAGAATAGACCTTCATTCAGGAAGATCTGAGTTCAAGGCTGGCCTCAGATACTTAGCAGCTGTTTGACTCCGGGCAAGTCACTTAAATCCTGTTTGCCTCAGTTTCCTCATCTGTAAAATGAGCTAGAGAAGGAAATGGCAAAACACACCAATATCTTTGACAAGAAAACCCCAAATGGAGTCACAGAATCAGAAACAACTGAAATCACTCAAAGACAACAAAAATGGGGATGATATGGAACTGTTGTGAAGAAAAGGGCTTTGTAAAGATTGAAGTATTATATGAATGTGAGTTTTATCATTACTTTTATATCCTACACACAATCTGTATACACTACAGATGCAAATGTTCTTTTAATTAAATTTTAGCCTTCTTTCTGAAACTTTTATTTGCAAGTCCAAAATTAAAGCTAAGCATATTGTATCAGCCTTTCAAAAAATCAAACCATGCAAACAAGCAAATATATCAGAGTTTGTCATTAGTTATGGAACATTAGAATTTTAGGATACTAACTTCATTGATAAACTGAAAGTGTTTATTAATTATTTCTAAACATTAATTACTTTTCTATCATCATAACTGAAATGCAGAAAGACATCTATTTATTGAATATATAATTCCAACTTTAAAATAGTAATTTATTTTTCTAAGAACTTAAGTTTTTTGTTTTTGGAGGGGGGAACCCCAAGGCAATTGGGGTTAAGTGACTGGCCCAAAATCCAACAGACAACAAGTCAAGTGTCACCTAGCTGCCCCCTCCTAAGAACTTTGGAGAAATTAAAAACATGTCAAACTTACCTAGCCCATGACTGTCAACTAACTTGTTCACATTCTTGTGAAAAGAAAGGATGAGGAAAAATGTAGGGTAGAGAAAAGAACAGAAAATTCAAAAGGAAACAAAGAAGCAGGACATAGTTGAAAGTAACGTGGAATTTATTTTATACTTTTTAAAATCAAGTTGTATATAATAGAGATTTAGGATTTCACATGGGATCTTTATCAGTTCTATTGTGTATATGGAAATGTTTGGGGTTTTCTGATGTTTCTCAAGTATAGAATAAAAATTAAAAATAAAAAGATGAATCTGTATGAAAAACACTATTGTAACTTGTACTTTTGTCTGAAGTCAGCAGTGAGGCCAGGGCTAAAAGAGAATGAATTAACTTGTCATTGATGTGTTCCTAATGGAGCTCGTGAAAGATGTGGTTAGGGTGTTCCTCAACCTGCAGCATATGAGTGTCATTGAGTGACCTGAAAGGAGACAAGCTCTTCTCTCCCTACTCTTCTCTAAGGGATACTTTAATTCCAACCAGGAGGATGAGTAGGAAGTGGGGTGCAGAGGATATTCTGTTACCCTCAGAGAGACAGGTTACTAGACTAGAATTATAATTATCTGCTCTTTAACTATTATTATTCTAGGGAGTATTATCAGATCCAATCTAGCTTCTGATCACTGCTTCTCATTAATAGCACAATGGACACCAAGCTCTATATGTAAGGCTTGATGCTTTCTCACTAAATAAATACCAGTTCTACAATGAACACATAGCAAAGAAATTCATTTATCCAAATCATACAAAGCAAAAATCAGAGAAGGTATAGGTTGGAGAATTCATACAAAATGAAGAGATTTTCACACCAGAAGTAAGATGACTCAGCTCAACCAAGAAAGAGAATTCTAGATTTCACCCAGAGTGAAACTATTTGAAATCTCTAATGTAGCAAGCTAGGGACAAGCACATCATGGAAGCTGCCAAGTGCTCTCATGTTTTCCCTTCCAGAGTCTTTTCCTTCAGAAACCTTAAGGGGGTTGCCCAAGAATACCCCAAAGTGACCCGATATTTGAAGAGTCCCCAAAAAGACTGAAGAAATCTGCAGCCCTCCTACCTCCCATGCAGGGCAAGGCATTCATCTTCACTTTTAAAGGGTCTCAAACCAATGGGATTTGGGACAGGGGTTATACTAAAACAAAATTAAAGAACTCTAATGAGGTGAAGGGGGCAGGGGGTGGGCAATTGCACAGATTCAACCTAGCTATTCCACTCTAGGACAAGTTAAAGATGGAAGCATATGTCCAACAAATACCAACAATACAAATATATACATCATAGCAGCACTTCTGTGGTAACAAAGAACTAGGGTAAGGTGAGGGGGAAGTGGGCCATATATTATTGTCATATAATATTTTTGCATAGTAAGAAATTACAAATATTATGAATTCACCAAACCATGAGAATATCAGCATGAACTGATAAAAAATAGCAAAAGCAAAACTAGAAATTCAATATATATGACTTCAATATTAACAAAAAGAATGCTGAAAGGAAGATGAACTTTGAGTAATTTTAACAATCAATCTTTGTCCTGGAGAGCAAATAATGAAACGTGCCTCCCACTCCTTTTTTTTAAGAGATGTTTTTATTTTATTTTTTTCTCAATTACATGTAAAACCAATTCTAACATTCACTTTTTATTATTTTTGAGTTCCAAACCCCACCCCCTCATTGAGAAGACAAGTAATTACATGTGCAGTCATGCAAAACATTTTAATATTAGTCTTGTTGCAAAAGAGAACACAGACAAAAAAGAAAAAATAAATTAAAAAATAATATTTGATCTGCATTCAGATTCTGTCAGTTATTTTTCTGGTCATAACTAGCATTTTTCATCATATGTCCTTCCTAATTCTTGTTTCACGGTTAATAAATGTACAATATTGCTGTTACCATGTACAGTGATCTCCTGACTCTGGTCACTTCACTTCACATCAGTTCATGCAAGTCTTTCCAGGCTTCTCTAAAATCATCCTGCCCATTATTTCTTATAGCACAATAGTATTCCATCACAACCATACACCACGACTTGTTCAGCCATTCCCCAACTGGTGGGGCATTCCTTCAATTTCCAATTCTTTGCCTCAACAAAAAGAGCTGCCATTAATATGTTTGTATGTATGAGATCTTTTCCTTTTAATTTGATCTCTTTGGGATACAGACCTAGTAGTGGTTTTGCTGGATCAAAGGATACAATTTAAAGCCTTTTGAGCATAGTTCCAAATTGCTCTCCAAAATGGTTGGATTAGTTCACAACTCTACACTGAGTGCACTAGCATACCAATTTTTCTACATCACCTCCAACATTTGTCATTTTTCTTTTCTGACATATTAATCAATCTGATGGGTGTGAGGTGGTACTTCAGAACAGTTTTAATTTGCATTTCTCTAATCAATAATGATTTAGAGGGTTTTTAAAATATGATTACAGATAACTGTGATTTCTTCTTCTGAAAACTGCCTGTTCATGTCCTTTGTACATTTATCAATTGGGGAATGACTTATACTCTTTAAAATTCGGCTCAATTCTCTGTATATCTAAGAAATTAATTCCTCCCTCTTTTTAATAGAGGGGCAGAAGATTGGAGGAACAGTATATCACTCACTGTATCAGTTGTTTCTGCAGAACTATTTTTCTATACCAAAAAGATGACTCCAGTTCTAGTGCTAGCAGGACAAAGAGGATTATGTTCAGAAATGACCAATGTAAAAACAAAAGGCATAAATAAAACTTTTTCAAATAAAAATTTGAACCAACCCTACTCTTCCCTCAGTAAGGATAAATAAATCAGTTTCCATTCTGACATTATGGTAATCCTTATAAACACACTCAAGCTTACTTAACCAGAATGCTTGAAGAATAGAGAATTCTGGTAGATTTGTTGTTCTGCTTTCCTGAGAACTAAGCAGAAAATTCTCTTTTTCTATCCTTGCTGCAAAACTGTTTAAAATATGCTGTGCAATTTACAAAATTGAAGAAATAGGGACGCTATATCTGGTGTCTCTGCTCCCCCTTCCAACTCAATCATTGCTGTAATAGATTGAGCTCAGTGGAGAAAGAGCTAGGGTAAGTAAGAGCTTAACCAGCATAGCAAATTGCATATCCCTAAGTAAAACTAATCAAAGACAGGCAGAGGTAACCATGAGAATATGAATGAATAAAATATTTTCATATGCTTTCTTTCAGAAACCTGAGTAAGGCCCATAAGTTTTCATGAATTTCTTAAAATTTTCCAAAAACTTATCCAAAAAGAGGGAGAGTTTACTGAATGGTGATAGCAGAAGAACATCTTGTAAGTGGTAACTCAGAATAAGAGTTTTCTGACTCCCTTTCCCCACCTCACACTACCAATGAGACCAGAGACTAGTACAATTAGTAATGGAAAGGATGGCCAGGGATGTGGTATCATGAGAGGGATCCAGGTCTCAGTGAGTGCGAGAAGACACATGGAATAAGAAAGCAAGAACTTTAAGATGAAAGCAATTTTGTTAATTATGGAGCAGGTATTCCAGAAAGCACAGAGGAAGTAGTGGACTGATTATTGTTGTTCAGTTACGTCCAATTCTTTTTAACCCCATTTGAAGTTTTCTTAGCACAGATACTGGAGTGGTTTGCCATTTCCTTCTCTAGCTCATTTTACAGATGAGAAAACTGAGTGACTTGACCTGATCACTTATCTAAGGCTGGATTTGAACTCAGGATGAAGAGTCTTCCTGACTCTAGGGCCAGCAATTTTGGATTGAGATGCCCATAGAACATACAGATAGAGATGTCTAGTAGGCATTTGATAATGCAAAATAAGAGATCAGGAGAGAGATTAGGGCATGATATGTAGACTGATGAGTCATCAGGACAGATATGATAAGGGAACCCAAGGGAGGATCACTGGATCATTAAGTAGGAGGGTTTGGTGAAAGAACAAAAGAACCAAGGCATAGTCTGGTACCATAGGGGCATCATAAATTTGCACAAAAATTTAGAGCAGGTGTTTGTTGGTGCATAGAAAACACTAGTTACATACAAGGATGTAGTTCATTTTCATCTTCAAATGTCTTTGATGCAACTCAAATAATTGTTCTGCTAACTGAATAATTAAGGGGACAGTTGCAGCTGTTTTATTCTGAATATTTCCATATCTATACATTATTTTAATTTTTAAAACAAATAAAATAAAATATATTGACACATATGCCTGCTTTAGTAAGCAAAGCATATTGAATATAATTTCTTGGATAACAACATCTTGCAGCATTTTGGAAACATTATTATACAAGATACAATAATGCATGGCAAAAATTGGACTGAATTTCTGAATATGCCTTGCAGGTTTTTTGCTGTTGTTGTTCTGCTTTGGGTTTTTGGTTGTCATTTTTTTAAGTAAATCCCTGACTTTGAAGCCATTTGTTTCATTCTAATCAAAGCCACATGGAGGAAGGAAAAATACCAAGTTTATTAAGGTTTCAGGTAATTGAGTTTTTACTGTTAGTCTCAGATCTATCTCATGCTGTATCAGGCAGCGTTCTCTCAAAGACATCAATAGCACTAAGCTGAAAAATTGATCTTGTAAGTGTGCATTAATTAAATTAGCCCTCCATATAAAACCAAACCAAACCAAACCCATGAACATATTTGTTTAGTATATTTAATATATGTGTTTTATTTCTGCATCATTATGATTTTCTTAGGAAGCTACAACCAAGTCTGCAGTATGTGAGTTGATACAGACAGAAAGGAAAGCTTTGGGTAGACCTGAAAATAGCATGAGAAAGTCTCCCTGAATTTACAAGTGAAAAGAAGCTTATATTCTGAAAGGGGGGAAATCTCTAGTCCTTGAAGTAGGCATCAGCTTGCATTTGGGGCTGATAGAGGTTGTGAACAATGAGTGTTTCATCAGCTAACCAGAATCTATATGGAGCCTATAAGCCAAATGAAGGAATGTGAATTCATAAGGTCATTGGTCTAGAGGGGTCCTCAAAGAATATCTAGTTCAACACCATCATTTTACAGAAGAAGAAACTCTGGCCTAGGGATGTTAAGTCACTTGTCCACAATTGAGAAGGCAGTCAGGATTTGAACCCAGATCTTCTTATTCGATAAGGGGAAGGGAAGGGGAGGTGTAGCCCCAATGTGATATTCACGGCAGCTATGAATACGCCAGCACAGTTCTGAATCACAAAATATAACAGACTCTCCACATGGAAGACAGAACCAAAACATTTATTCAAACGCTAGAAAGCCAAATCCCAACACCAGAAAACCAAATCCATCATAGCAACAAAGAAATCTATACACAATAACAATGCAAGGGGCATTACCATCTCCAAGCCTTCCCCCTAGTAGGCTTCCCACAAACCAGCTCCCTTAAACAAATCGCAAATAGACTCTCTTAAACAAAATCACTCATGCTAGTTGCTACCTGATCTCTCTTTCTCAGCTCTGACTGATCTGACTCACTTCCTGCTCCACCCCTTCCTGTTCCACCTGTTCAGCAAACTCCTCCCACCACAGGATCCATGTGACTCAGACTTCCATGTGACCCAATAAAGTCACATGGGTCTATTAATGAATGGGAAAGATCTTCCCATTTAAATTACCATTACAGAAGGGAAGAGAAGGAAAAGGAAGGGTATGAATATTTGGGAGGGAAAGAAGACAACGTTTGTTGAAGAAAAAGGAAGGAAGGAAGAAATGAAGGAAAGGGAAAATGAAGAAAATTTTCAGAAAGATTTAATCACTAGTGTTAATTGCTGCAAAAGAAGAACAAGGAGACAATTAGATAAGTAGGGGACAAATGGATGTTTGCTGCCATTATTACTTTATTCCTATTCCTTTGAGTTCTAGTCCAAAGTTTAAGAATATATTCAATATCTACCTTTAGGTAAAAGTCAATAAGAAAGTGCATAAGCTTTTTTATGGGTTTTCTACAGTAAACTCATGTCCTTCAAAACCTAATTTACATAAAGGAGACTCTACCCATTCATAGCTGAGTACAGAATTCAAAATCCTTAAAGATTAGTTTCATGTTAGGGACTTAATAACTATTTCTTAAATTGGTATTGTTTAAAGGGCTGCCACTACGTAGACTTTGTTGATGATAGCATTGAGTGTATAAGTTGACTAGTGAATAATGAGAGTCTGATTTTAAAAACCTGACCTGTTAAACTATGAATACAATACAGTTTACAGTACTGGAAAAATCTCAATAGAACAGTTGGCAAATAATTAAAGTATACCCCAAAATATCAGCTTTATAAAAAGTAATCTCTTTTATTCAAATATTGTTAAACACTCAAACTTGGACATTTTTGAAATGGAAAAACTGCCAATATTCAGTGATGGCCCATATTATTGACATATGCAAACTAACTGAGAACAAATGAATTCTTAAAAGTTTCCTTCGGCTTTCTTCCATTTAACATTTTGAGAGAGAAGCAGAGACAAACAGTGGAAACTGTTGTACCCAGAAAGCTAGTGAATCGGATTCTAATTCCTTAGTTCCTCCCCACTTCAGCTTATGAGGATAACAACAATATGGGACATAAAAGTGCTTTCAGTCAGCAGGGAAAAGGGGTAAGAATAAAAGATAAAACAATAAATTTCTATTACATAAAAGGAAAGACTTCTACACAAACAAAACAAACACAGATAAGAAAAGAAACTGTTGACTGGAGGGAAATTCTTTTCATGAGCAAACCTGATGCAGGAGGAAAAAAATGATACTTGGAGTCAAAGGAGCAGGTTTGAAAATTGCCTCAGCCATTCTCCAGTGGATAAATGATCAAAGAATATGAACAGGCAGGAAGAAATCCAATCTAGCAACAAACATATCCTAAAAAACAACAACAACAACAAAGCTCCAACTGACTAATAATTAGAGAAATGCAAAGTAAAGCAACGCTGAGGTTTCACCTCACACTCATAAGCCTGGCAAAGATAATAAAAGGAAGATGACAGTTGTTGGGCTGTGGGACAACAAGCATGCTAATACATTGTTAGTGGAGCTGAGAGTGGGTCTAACCTATTCTCTTTCTTCAGCTTTTCCATAAAAGCATTGCTTTTCGTAACTACATTCCCTGTAAGAGAGCAGGGGATTAGAGGCTGTTCTTTCTCCCCAATATCTGGATATTCTATGTGGATCATGGACTTAATTAGATAAGGTAACATGTGGGCCTCCACCTGCCTTTTCCATTTTGTATTTCCTTTACTGAGTACGTAGCTAAACATTCTTCAAATGGACATGTACAAGCTTAGAAGTCCCAAACTTGGAGTCAGGAAGACCTGAGTTCAAATATAGACTCCAGACTTAGAAGTCCTGGGCAGCAAGGGGAGTTTTTGACTCAGAGAAGTCAAGAAGGGCCTGAGGCACTACCCTAGCTTGTCAGAAAACATGGACTTTTAGAGAAACAGTGTAAACCTAAAGTGAAATGTAAAATGTCTAATCAGAAGTCCTGAAAATTGCTTCATCTTTAGATAAGGTTTAAGCATCCCCAAAAATTGTAAGAGTAGTTATAATTTGAGTTTTTGAATGTTTTTAAGTCTTTCTGCCAATGCATGCCATTAGTCTTCAGTGCCTTTTAGTATTTATTTAGTGTAGGAAATAAATAACTGTCCCATGTCTGGTTTATATTGTACACTGAAAGAAACCCTACTACTCTCCTCTATCCATTTTCAGGGAAGTCTTGACATAAGACAAAATCTAAACTTTAAATAATTTGCACCCATGTTTGTTGGATGAAGGTCAGGGAGATGAAAAGTGAAAAAAGAAAAGAAAAGAAAGCCTAGACTCAGTCTTATTAGATATCAGGCTTTTGCAGGACTAAACCCAGTTCAACCCACAACTGAGTCCAGAGCAGGGGAGCCCCTTAGGAAGAGAAAGTGGGTGCTCTCTAGCACCTTGGGCCTAGCTATACTTCTTAAGGTTATAAATACAAATATATAAGAAAAAGAGCTATTCTTCAAGGGATAAATAGCCCTCCCTCACTCAAAACAGAGTCAAGTGCAAGTCATGTCATCATTTCTCTGATGTCACCGTCTTCTTCAAAAATGGACAAAAACCTGTGGATCAAATAATATAAACATGTAATTTTCAAAATAGGAAATGCAAACTATCAACAATCCTTTTAAAGAATGCTCTAAGTGACTAATAATAAAGAAAATGTGAATTAAGATAACACTGAGTTTTACCTCATGTCTATCAGATTGGCAAAATAACAAAAAGATAAAAATGACGAATGCTGAAGGGACTGTGGGAATGTAGGGACTGTTGTAAGATGGGTGCAGAATTGATCTGACTGTTCTGGAAAAAAATTTAAATTATACTAGAAAAGTCACTAAATTATACATACTGTATTGATTTGCTGTATTGATGCTGCTCTTAGATTAGTATTCTCATTTATGTATGTTATTTCCCCCAAAGGAATATAAGTTCCTTGAGGAGAGGGACTATTCATTTTTTTCTTTGTATTAATGGCACTTGGGGCAGCTAGCTACACGGTGGAGGGAATACTGGTCCTGGGGTAAGGAAGAACTATGTTCAAATCCAGCCTCAGACAGTTACTAGCTGTGTGACCCTGGACAAGTCACTCAACCCTATTTGCCTCAGTTTCTTCATTTATAAAATGAGCTGGAGAATGAAATAGCAAACCACTCCAGTATCTTTGCCAAAAAACAAAACAAAACTGGGTCACAAAAAGTTGAACACAACACCTGAACAACAAAAGTTCAAGGCAGTTGATGGATAACATGACATATGAGGAAACTGAGGCCCAATGAGTAAGTCATAGTATACTCCAAGGGGGTCACTGTTTTTCTTTATCCTTCATTTTCAAAGGAGACCAATAATATTACAGAGTGAGGATTTACTTATGAACTAGATTTAAGTAAGGCCAAATTGCACAAAGATATCAGCCTCACTCTCTCATCCTGAGTCATCAAAGGACAAAAGTCAAGACTACTGGGAATGGCCCAGGATGTAGTGGATGGCCTTGTCATCTTTGATGCCTGACCAAGCTCTAAGTGCCCCAAAGCACTTGCTTTAACCTCATTGGGGGGTCAATGACAAAGGGAAAGTTCCCATTAACCCAAAAATATTTATAGCAGAATTTTTTGTGGTAGAACTGGAAACAAGTGGGCAATCATCAATTGGGACATGGTTAAACACATTGATCTATGAATGTAAAACTATTTCACCATAAACATCAAAAATGAAGATCTTGGGGAAACTTAAGGAGACATGACCTAAAGCAAAATGTGCAGACCCAGAACAACTTACATAAGGACCACAAAACTGTAATGAAAAAAAAAATCAAAAGACAGAATTCAGTCAATAAAGTGAGTAATTGTGACTTCAGCAAAGAGAAGATGAATTAACTATCCTTCTTCTCAGCAGGAGTAGTGGACTATAGATATGGAATTAGGCATACATATTCAGGCATGACTGATGTTCTTAGCTCTCCTTCTTTGTTGGAAGGAAGCATTCTATTGGGGGAGGTGATGGCATTAGGAAGTGATAACAACAGTTTTTTTAAAAAAAGAATCAACCAAACATTTCTTTAATTGCAGAAAGAGGGTGCAATAGAAAGTGAAGTATTTCTGAGAATAACTGAGGCCAAAGATTTTCTTGAGAATAAAATACTAGTGGATTACATCATATTTATTATGTTTTTTATTATGCTCATGTTTAAAGAGTACAAATTTCCAGCTCATATTTAGCTACAGCTAAATGGAAGAGGACATTTATGACATAAAACTACACCTTTACAGATTTGCTTTGTCCCCAATTTTCTTAGAATCTGAAGTTAATTTAGTTCCCAGAAACACAAAATGCATTAAGCAGTGATGTCTGCCAGGAAAAGACTAGACAAGCCACTCCCTCTATCTCCCTGTACCTTGTTCCTGTCCCTCAGTGGCCTTTCTTATTTAAGTCAGTTCGGGGTCATGTCCTTAAGGATGACCTCCATGTTAAGGTCACAACTGCACAGTCATTTTCAATGAAGAGTTTATTTTATGCAGTTCTATATCAACAGTTAAAAAAAGCAAGAAAAAAACCCCCCAAAATATTAGTTTACACCCATTGCTGGAACTTCCAGGAAGTCAATCAAACTACCTAGAGAAAACATAAACACAGTTCTATAGAGCATGAGTAGATGAAGATATGTGATAATTTACACTTAAAAACAATTTCCTAGAACAGACCCAATTTTCTTCGTAGAATATCTTCTCCTTAAAGGAGTGTTAAGACCCATAAATCACAAATACACACAAAAACTATTATTGTACAGACTACTCTCGAAGAAATCCTTTTTTAAGGGTTATACTAACAGAGTTGGAGAAAATGTAGAGAAAAAATGACTAAATGAAAAAAGCACACCATTTATTACACACCTATGCTAAGGATAACATCAGAGAGCATAAAGCCTGAGGTGTCCCTTCCATGAGAACTTTAGCATCGTAAGTAACATCTTCTCCATAGAGCCTTTCCCAGCTCCTAGTACTCTGCCCAAAATTAGACTGTATTTATTTGACATATATTTGGTATATCCTCATATATGTGTATATATATTGTTTCCCCAAAAGAATGTAAGTTTCTTGAGGAAAGGGACTGTTAAATTTTTATCTTTATATTTATGGCACATAGTTGATGCTTACATGCTTACTGATTGATTGATTGATAGATAACATATGAGGAAACTGAGGCCCAGAGAGATTAAATAATTTGCTCAAGGTTATTAATAATAATAATATATTTATGTAGTACTAACTATATTCCAGACACTGTGTTAAGTACTTTGCAATCATTATCCCATTTGATCCTCACAAAAATTCTGGAAGGTTAATGCTATTATTATCCCCATTTCACAGATGAGGAAATTAAAGCAGACAGAAATTAAGTGGATTTTCCAGGGTCATACAGCTACTGTCAGGGGCTAGATTTGAACTCAGATCTTAATTCCAGGTCTGACACCCTATCCACTGTGGGCATCTATTAAGTAATCTGAGACAGAATTTGAACCTAGGGCTTTGGACTCCAAATCTAATTATCCTTATCAGCATACAAAATACTTAAATAACAGTACAAGATAAGAAATAATTATTACTACTATTCATATATAAATCAAATTTTGCAGACTTTTCAAAACACTTTCACATACTAATTATCATATTTGTTTCAGGGAATATATTACTCTTATTCAAAAGGGAAAAGATGGAGGCCTAGAGAAACTAAATGAATAACCCAAGGTTATCTGTCTAGTATATGACAAAGTATTTCTGTCAGAGGTAAACTATAGTCCAGATAGCAATTTCTGATTAGAGGCGGATTATGTGACTGCAATGGCAGTTTCCCTGAAGAAGCAATATCAGGTATATACAGAAATAGTTGTTCTAGATACACACACAAGAATAAGTACATTCATGACACTTTTACTTCAGAAGGTATAATCACAAATATACAAACTTAGTGTCCCCAAGACATGGGAGGCATAAACCTCCAATCCCTCTTGGCGGGGAAGATTAGGTCCATAGTTTAAGCTCAGTTCCCAAACAGCAAGGTCTCAGTTCCAAGTCCAAAAATTCTCCTTAGATTGGAGTCCCTGCCATTCTGACTTCTCAGGGTCTCCATGCTGACCTGGTTGGCTGCACTGCCCTGCCTGTAATCCTGACTTCAAGGTCACCATGACTTGGTTCCATGGGGATTACCTCTGGTATCTGAAACTGAGGACAAACAACAGAGAACAGAAACAAATACCACCAAACCCATTTCTCTACAATGAGGTAAAAGACAGGTAAACAGCAGAAGAATTTTCCCTCCCTTCTCACAGGTTCAGTTCATGGAATCCATATGAAGAAGACGGAGAGAGAAAGAGCAGGAAGAAAGCAGCTAAAAGAAACAAAGCTGAAAATATTTGTAAAAACAAAGGTAGTCAATCAAGAAGAATGCTCAGAAGACAAGCCTGGGTTACATGTTTAATGAAGGCTTTAGATTTAGATTAAAATTAGCTACCGTATTGAAGAAAGATCCACTTATTCCTATGGTTTCTAACAGAAGTAGGAGTTGGATTTTGTCAAAAGCTTTTCTAAGGTGGGAGGAAGAAAGAGTTTTTTTTTTTTTTTGGACTTGGAACTGGGACTTTGCTGTATAAGGACTAAGCTAAACTAGGAACCTAATCTTCCCCTCCTCTGAGACTGAGGTAGTACAAAGGGGCAAAGGGTTCGTGCCTCCTATGAGTTGGGGAGAGTAAGTTTGTATATTTGTGATTACACCTTTTGAAGACAGAGAGAGAGAGAGAGAGAGAGAGAGACCGAGACACAGAGAGAGAGACAGAGAGAGAGAGAGAAGGAGGAGGAGAGATACTGAGAGTACTTATTATGTGATTACTTTGTACCAAGCACTGTGCTTAACATTGAGAATACCAGCAAGTAAAACAATCCCTACCCTCAAAAAGCTTATATTCCAACAAGGGAATCAATTACATAAAGTTGGAACAAAAAACATGCAGGGGAGAAGAGAAGGAAGAGGAGGAAAGGTGTCTGAACAGCTGGCAGGAGGATGAAGAGACTAAAGGGAGCATCCCAGTGTGAGTGAGGTGAAGCATAGTTCAGATCCTTCATAAAATGGTGGTCCCAGAAGGGAGTCACTAATCAAGAGTCTCAGAGGATGGTGATATGGCAGTGTATGTAAGGAGGATTTTGTTATCCTTCTTAGTTAGTTTCTCAAGTCCATGGTCATGGGAATGTCTAGTTTCCAGGTATTAGATAATAACTCCCAGAATAGCCCCAAGAATTCTAGTCAGTAGTTCTTAGAATCATAGTGACCAACAGTCTGACTAAGGCTGCACCATGAGATAAGGGATGACATAATGCAATATTTACTGTGCTTGCACAGAATGACAATATTGCTGTGAGCTTAATGTTGGCAAGATGCCTTCTTTGTCTGTTGCCCTATAAAGTAAGTGGGCATTGATTAGTGAGTGGGGGAAACCACAGGGTACCTAGGGGGAAAACCAGCGGTAATGCATAGAAGAATGTCTGTACCTGCCTCAGTGACCCTTATTGAGGCTTGAGGGGATTCAGGGGAGTGCACAAGCTGTGCCTGTATCCACTGGCCCCATGAGAAATAGGGGTAGTTTTCCTCTCTTCTCATTAGTCCCTGTTAGAAGGGTGATTAGGGAATGCTGTAGGAATTAATGATTCCATTATCAGCAACCCTTCTGAGAAGACTAGACTAGAATAAAGCTGATTATTAACCCCTCCAAAGCTATCTGTCTGTCTGACCAGAACAAGAGTGAACCTGTTAGAGCCTGGAAGACTGAAAAACCTTCAGTGCCTCCTGTGTATTATCTGTGAAACAGGCAGACAGAAGGAGGAGGAGTCTAGAATTATCATGAAGATTTTTTTGTCATTAATATGCATTACTAGTAGGCTATTACTAATATGCTATTATGGTTATAGTGTTCCTTATATTAGCCAACCCTGAATTCCTTTTATAAATACAACCTGGTCACAGTATAAAATCTTTTCAATAGTTTCTTTGCTTTTTAAATATTTTATTTAATTTTATTTAATATTTTAATTATTTATTTAACATTTTAGTTATTTATTAATATTTAATTATTTTAATAATTTTTTTAATATTTTAATATTTTGTATTGATATTCATTAAGAATTTTAATTGGATTTTTTTCTCTGTTTTGTCTCACCTTGACTTACAAATCAATATCAATAAAGAAAATTAATACTCAGCAATCCATTCTTTTCCTCATTTTGTCAGGACCCCATTTCTCTTGTGTTTAATGTGCTTAAAAACTGCAAAACTAAGTTTTGTCTTTTAAGGTATATTTTGCTCAACTTTTCTCTGTGTTGGCCTTATATACAATCAATTCAGATTGCCAGCAGTTAATGTTTTAAAATATATGTTTTCACTGTAAAAACTTTATAATAGAATTGAAAAATGCAACTCTCTTGATTTTTAAATTACAGAATATTAACTTTCTCCAGAATTCAAAAAGCCAAAGAATAAATAAACAGAAAAGAAAAGAGAGTAAGTACAATTAAATTGCTTTATGTTACTCCTAAGAAAGACTTTAATTGTCATTTGAGTCTATTAGGCTTTTTGAAAACTGTTAACTAGGACTGAGAAAACTCAGAATCCACCCCTGTTCCCCATCCCACTTCCTGTGCCTCAACAGGAATATAAACCACTGGAGGCCTGTTGCCTCTAAATGTCAAGCTTTAAAGTCTTGATTTCTTTGTTAATTACTAAAAATATCTTAATGGATTTTTGAGGGGTTTGTCCCACAAACTTCATCATATATTGGGACTAGGAGTGAGCAGTGTATGTCTCTCTTTCCTTCTGGGAAGGTGGAAAAGATACAAAATACTTTCTTCTCCTAGAAAATACCAGAATTGTAATTAAACAAGCAATAATTCAACAGAATTTAGTTGTTAAAGGTGCTTAAGTTAAAATTAACTATATACAGCTTAGGACGTAAAAGTTTAGTATGCCATTGGTTTTGACTAACAACTTTTTGTACAAAAGGAGAATTTAGTTCTACAGTCTGAGATATTATTGTAAT
Source organism: Notamacropus eugenii (assembly GCF_028372415.1). NCBI lineage: Eukaryota > Metazoa > Chordata > Mammalia > Diprotodontia > Macropodidae > Notamacropus > Notamacropus eugenii. Next base: position 378,521,982 of record NC_092876.1, on the reverse strand, counting down.
ATAGAGATGTTAGAAATGGAACAGGTAAGAGAAAGTTTTTGAAAAAAGAGTATGAAGGAAATAAGAAAAGTTTAAGGGAGATTTGGGTTTTCACTGAAATAAGCAGGGGGAGGGAAATTCAAAGTTGCCTCCTGTGATAACCCCCCAATCCCTCACCCTCCTGGAAAGTAAGAGAATAGCAACAAGAATTTGGTCAGACAAGGGGTGGAGCCAAAATGGTGGAGTGAGAGCAACTACTCATCTAAGCTCTTAGATAGACTCCTTCAGATACCTCTAAAAAGAGAATCAGACAAAATTTTGGAGGTACAGAATCCAACAGGAGACAGACTGTAGCAGATTCACAGACCAGGACAGACTGGAAGGTCAACAGGAAGGATCTGTTCCATAGGGGTGAGCCCACAGCACATCCTGCATCAGTGCTGCTGAGCAGGAAAACCCCAGCGTGGCCTGAGGCAGCGGTAGCACAGCAGAATGGCAGAGTGGCAGCCCAGGGCTGGAGACCAGTAGGAGCTGAGCAAGTGATAGCTGCTGAGACCCAGGTATCAGCCACAGCCACTCCTGAGACTTTCAGCCCACAGATTAAACATCTGTAAGTCATCTACTTGAACTTCCGAGAGCCAAAATGGCAGAGTGATTAGTAAATGCTCTCTCCTTCTCCCCTTATTGACCTCAAAAGAACCATAAAATATTTCCCGAGAAAAATCCTGGATCAGTGGGATCAACAGAAGCGGCAAACAGTCTCATAGCACCTGAGGCTAGAACATCACTAATGAATATTCCTCTGACTATGGTGGAGGTGAACTGGAAGGAGAGGAGCCCTGGGTGGTAGAAATTCACACTAGGACCCAGGAGTGTCTAGCTCTCCAGGGGAAACAGGAAGGCAGCCAGGATCAGCAAGCACTGAGCTTGCCTTTGCTCTAGCTCAGCTGAGGAGATCTTCCGTGACCAGACCACTCCTTCCCAACACTTAACAAGCTAGCTCCAGGGCTAATCCAGGGAAACACAAAACAAAAAGCAAAAAGGCACCTGCCCTATGCTGTCACATACCAGCAGCTCAACACCAGGTTCTCCAGCTTCTAACTGAAAGAACCAGAAGTCACAACACACAAAGCCTCCCCATAAAAGTAAGAAGCAAAGGAGGAAGGAAAAGGTCATAGAATCTTTCTGGGGGACAAGGACCAAAACACAAATACCAAAAAGGTCAGTATTGAGACTGTACTCCCATTTGAAACTTCAGAAGGGAATATGAGCTGCTCGCATGCACAAAAAGCTCTCCTGGAACAGCTGAAGAAGGAAATAGAAGAAAAACTGGCCAATGATTTTAAAAGTTTGAAAAAAGAATTCTATGAAGAGAACAGCTTTTTAAAAAAGGAAAATTGAACAAGTGGAAAAGGAAGTACGAAAACTAACTGGAGAAAATAATTCCTTAAAAGAAATAATTGGACAGATGGAAAAGGAGATGTAAAAGTTAACTGAAGAAAACAATCTGATAAAAATTAGAATTGGGCAAGTAGAAACTAGTGACTCTATGAAACATCAAGAATCAGTCAAATAAAATCTAAAGAATGAAAAGATAGAAGAAAATTTAAAATATCTAATTGGAAAAACAACTGACCTAGAAAATAGATCCAGGAGAGAAAATTTAAGAATTGTTGGCCTACCAGAAAGCTTGTGCTTCAGTTGATGTAAGAAAAACAGGGGTAGCAATTCTAATCTCAGACAAAGCAAAAGCAGAAATAGATCTCATCATAAGAGATAAGGAAGGAAACTATATCCTGCTAAAAGGCACCATAGACAATGAAGCAATGTCATTATTAAACATGTATGCTCCAAGTGGTATAGCATCCAGATTCTTAGGCGAGAGATTGGGGGAGTTGTAGGAAGAAATAGACAGCAAAACTATACTAGTGGGGGACCTCAACCTCCCCCTCTCTGAACTTGATAAATCTAACCTTAAAATAAACAAGAAAGAAATTAAGGAGATGAATAAAACTAAGACAACCTCCTTCAGATACCTCTAAAAAGAAAATCTGAACAGATTTTGGAGGGGCAGAATCCATAGGAGACAGATTGCAGCAAATTTCCAGCATGGGATAGACTAGAAGGGAAGGATCTGTTGTGTGGGGCTAGAGGAGTGCACAGCACACAGGCTGTACCAGCACGGTCCCACTGTGACAGGGTTGATCAGGAAGCCCCAGGCAATCTGAAGTTGTAGACTCACTGTGGATTCTCAAACATATGAGCTCAGGACAGGAGTCCAGTGGAACCAAAGGAAAGAGAAGTGCAGAACCCCAGGTAATTGCAACAGCCACTCCTGAGACTATCAGCCCACAGACTAAACTTCTAGGAGACAAGATGGCAGAGTGATCAGTAATTGTTATCTCCCTCCCCTTGTTGATCTTGAAAAGCCCAGAGAATATTTTCCCAGGAAAAATCCTGGAACAGTGGGAGCTGCAGGGATAAACAGTCTCTTAGATGGTGAAGTCAGGAAAAAAATCACAAAGCAGAGGGGGGCCCTCTTGCTGTGGCTGAAGGGGACCAATGCAGGACTGGAACTGTCCCAGACAGTCCCACCTCAGTAAACCAGAAGGAGATCCTGAGCCCCAGAGGGGTGGAGCCCACAACCACCAACACCAGGACCCCAGGTGCCTCAGCACCCCAGGGGAATCAGGAAGACATGGGTTCACCAACCACCGAACTTGCCTATGCTCTAGCTCAGTAGAGGAGACCTCCTGTGGCCAGACCACCCCTCCCACACTTAACGCAGCTAGCTCCAGGGTAACTCCAGAGAAACCCATAAAGACATCACCTGGCCTCTGCTTTCAAACACCAACCAGCCCAGCACCAAGTAAGCTGCAGCATTTTAGCTTCTAGCTGAAGGAACCAGAGGCCACAATATACAAAGCCTCAAGTTCAAGGCACAAGAACCATGGGACAGAGCCTCCTGTGCCCAGAAGCAGAGATTTACTTTAAAAGCCAGGAAAAGGATGATCACCATGAGCAAGAAGCAAGCCAGAAAGGAAAAGATCATAGAATCTTTCTATGGAGACAAGGACCAAAACACTAATACCAAAGAGGCCAGCATTGAGACAGTACTCCCATGTGAAACTTCAGAAGGGAATATGAACTGGTCTCAAGCCCAAAGACCATTTCTGGAAGAAGTTAAGAAGGATTTTAAAAGCCAAATTAGAGAAATAGAAGAAAAACTGGCCAATGATTTTAAAAATATGAAAAAAAAAAAAGAATTTGGTCAGACCCTTTGGGTGATTCAAAAGTAAACAGAGAAAAGTTATAATGACCTGAGAGTGAATGACAGCAGTAAATTCTGAATCTTATAGTTCTGCCAGAAATGTTTTAGAGTTTTTAAAAGTTGCTATTACTAGTTATAAAACCCAGGTTTGATGTGGTCAAAATTACATTCTGAAACTAAATTAGAATGTGGGTCTAAGTGTGTTACCTTATTAGAATAATTGTGGTAGATCAGAACTCAATACAAGATTGCCATTTTAAAATATTTTAGCTGGTATGTAACATAAAAAAAATTAAGATTTGAGACGATACCACTTGTATAAATGGATTCAGGTGTGATTGACTTTATTCCAGTTTCATTTTAAGGGGGAATGTGGCCTCCTAATAGAAGAATGGTAACAAATCAGTACCTACTCTACTATTTGGCATTAAGACAAATTGTTGGGATAAAGCATGGGCTGAGAAAACCCAAGTTACACTCCAGTCTCAGGAAATTTGATAGTTACGTGATCTTAAAATAAATTGTGTTACCTCAGTATACTAATTTGGAATGTGGATAAAAACAGTGCCTCATTTTAGAAGTATTGTTAGAAAAGTGAAGTCTTTTTTGATTCTTTTGGGTTACAGATTTAATTGTTAAAAGATTGATGCAAATAAGTTTGAAAAATTGTTTATTTAGAAGTATAAAAAATAATGGTGATAATTGTCTGAGAATTCGGACTCCTTAAAATGTCATCATCTGTGAAAATCAGAGTCCTAAGACCTTACCAGCCCATGGAGCAGTCTAAATTAGGGTAATTTAATTTTAGTTGAGAATTAGAAATTACAAAGAGAAGAGACTCAATCTACATTTCTCTTCATTGTATCAGTACATATACCACTATATATATATATGTATATATATATATATATATATATATACATATATATATATATAGTGCTATATATACCATTATACGTTTTTGAAGTGTTAACTTCTTAGCCAGCTACAAATGAAGCTAGAGAAGTCTAATAGTTTAGCTCAACATGTAGAGTACTTGGCATTGGGCACTATATAAACGCTTTCTACTGTGATCAGATGTGACTATTACAGAATACTTTGTTGCTGTTCAGTGACTTAGTCACATCGGACTCTTCCTGAACCCATGGACCACAGCATTCCAGGCCCTACTATCCTCCACTATCTCTCAAAGTCTGTCCAAATTGATGTTTCTTTTTTCACATGACACTATTTATCAGTCTCATCCTTTGTTGTCCACTTTTCCTTCTGAGTTCAACTTTCTCAGCATAAGAGTCTTTTCCAATGAATCCTTTCTTCTCATTATGTGACCGAAGTATTTAAGCTTAAGTTTCAATATTTAATCTTCCTGTGAAGAACCTGAATGAATTTCTTCAAGTATTGACTGATTTGATCTCCCCGCTGTCCAAGGGACTCTCAAAAGTCTTCTCTGACACTACAATTCAAAAGCATGAATTCTGCTACACCCAGCTTTCCTTATAACCCAGCTCTCACAGCCATATATTGCTACCGGAAAAACCATAGCTTTAACTATAAGGACTTTTGTTAGCAAGGTGATGTCTCTACTTTTTAGTGTACTGTCCAGATTTGCCATAGCTTTCCTTCCAAGAAATGAGTCTTTTAAATTCAAGACTGTAGTCTCTGTCTGTAGTGAACTTTGAGTCCAAGAATATAAAATCTCATATATTCCATTTCTTCTTCCTCTGTTTACTATGAAATGATGAGACCAGTTACCAAGATCTTAGTTTGTTGTTTTGTTGGGGTTTTTTTTTATGTTTAACTTCAAGCCAACTTTTTCAATCTCCTCTTTCACCCACATTCGAGGCTTCTTAATTCCTTTTCACTTTTGACTATCAGAATAGTATCATCTCCATAATCAGGGATTGTTGGCATTTCTCCCAGCAATCTTAATTCCAGTTTTTTAGTTGCCCAGCCTGGCATTTTGCATGAGGCACTATGCATATAAGTTAAATAAATAAGGTGATAATGATGGGGCACTTGGATGCTTGTGCTTAGACCCCAATTCCAAGATCATTTTTCTCCCTAGCTTCAAAACACTATCCCTGGCGGTTTCTCCCTAGCCCAAGACACTATGCCTAGCAATTACTCATTAGTGGGCCCCAGCAAAACATTGACCTCTCTCCCTGCTAGTAACAAATCACACCTGTAGAAATGATTAGTTTGAATTGACTTTGTACTGGCTCATAAAGATATTCAGCACCTACTAGACCATCTATACCAACTCCTTACCTCATTATAGGCATCTGGATTCCTAATCATGTATATCCTAGATTTAAGACATGTGTATACTCCTACATCTATCCTGTCAACCAAGACATTGTTTGGTGGCAGACTGGGCAATTCTTATTCGGCCCTGACCACTAGTTAACTTAGTGACATAGCAGACCTAAAAACTACACCTCCCCATGGCCTCCCCTTGGGCTTTTTCCAGTGAACTCTGGATAAAATACCTGTTATGCAGTAGATACAAAAAGTGCATGTTCCTTTAAGAACTGACCACTCACTAATCCCACCTTGAATCACCTAGTTAGCATATTTGGCATATGTTTTACTATAGTCTATTCTATATAAACTTTAACTGAATCCCTCTAAAGTCACAAGTTCCTTAAGAACTTTTGCTTTCTGAAAAACATAAAAATAAACCTTTGCCAACTTGACTTAAAGAATTCTTGAGTCCATGAAATCTTTCCAGACGACCCTGTCCTGTACTTTGGTCCTTGAGGAGTCCCTGAACCCCTCAAAACTGCATCAATAATATACAGCCTTGTCTACGCCTTTTCTAATCTCATACCAATCAGTTGTTCCATGTTTGATTCTAACTGTTGCTTCTTGGCTGGCATAAAGGTTTCTCAGGAGACAAGTAAGATGGTCTAGTACTTCCTTCTCTTTGAGGACTTGCCACATTTTGTTGTGATTAACACAATCAAAGGTTTTAGTGTAGTGTAATAACTTAAGTCAGACCTCCACAACTTGACAGTAGATAGGGGGAAAAATTAAAATAGGCTAAACTTCCTTGGTCCACTGATAGGCTGCACTAGAAATATACTGAAAACGTTTGGTTGCTGTAGGTCACCAGAGAGCTGCCCCAAATCCTTTGGCAGACTGAGAGCAGCCTGAGGGAAATATGTCATGCAGACCTGTCTGAAGCATTTCCTTATATCATACAAATTAGAGATCATTGTATTAACTCTCGTTTGTGTTCTGTGAAAATTCTCCCAGACTTAAGCCTAAGGAGGAAGGACCAGGCCCTGCAGCTTCAGATCAAATTCCTTAGAACCTTTTGCCTATGCCAAAAATCATAATACTTTACCAATCCTCCACTTAGAATATTAGAGTGAGAATTTTAACAGCAATGACTTATAATATTTAGCACAGAATACTTTGAGCTAACCTAATTACAACAGTTCTGAATCTACTCTGGTAGAGCCTTATATGTATTTCCTAGTACTATTAATGCAAAATTAAGTGCATACTTATATCATGAAAGTTGATATCACAAACACTTGGAAAAAATTATCTCATTTATAACTGTTAGGTTATAAACAGCTGTTAAATTGTAGAAAAGCTGTTATTTCATTAAGGTTATAATAATGGCTTCCAAAATTCTTTATTTTATCTGATAAAACATTTGAGTCTTGCTATTTGAGTACTATTATAAGTTTATATCAGGCTCTGCTGGTGATATGGTATACTTAAATGTGAGAGCTACAAGACTCAGAGGTGGATGATTTCATTTCACATCCAGTTAAAATGGGAAAGTTTGCAAATCAGCTTACATTAGAAAATAAGTTCCACCTAATTTTATTTAGTTATATTAAAGTCACATCTTAACTTGGTAAGAAAAGCTCTCATTTCTGGAAGTTTGAAAGATAACCATCACCTAAACCTAAGAAGTGCCCTGTAGCTCCAATGCTGCTCAGATTGGCTTTAGTAAGTCTCTCATTTTGTTCTTCATTCTTCATTTTCAAGAGGACCAATGACTTCATGATGTTGGTATAAAATAATAGATGATGGGTGATATCTTAACTTATGAGTGAATTGGATTTAAATGAGTCAGAGTTGAGCAACGTTGTCTCTTCTAGAGTCATTGAAGTCCAATGGCAGGACAAAAATCAAGACCACTGGCAGTGGCCTCAGAGAAAAGGGATGACCTTGGCATCTCTGATGCCTGATGAAATTCCATCTTTTAGCCCCCTTCATAGCCACTGGAACAAATTGCTCTCATCTACCCATCTACTGGAACAAATTTTTCTCATCTACTCATCTTCTGGGAATGGGAGGGGGGCGGTGAGGGAGGAATCTTTATAAGTTTGGGTAGATATCCCCCAAACTCACTGAAGGACATGAAGCCTGTCAGTTGCTCTCAACCTGGTTAAGCATGCTTGGCAAGATAGTTTTACTGGGGTGTGGCTAAAACTTCTTGGAACCACTGGTGAGAACAGGGTAGATACGAAAAGTGGATGAAAAGTTCTGCAGGCCCTCACATCAGAGGTGCTAGTCCTCTAGAACACCCGTGTACCCCAAGCTTCTCATTTTAAGGACAAAGGGGAATGTCAGCCTCAAGTGTTTTGACCCAGCTCCTACACCACTCCACCTGCCTGGAATGGCTCTGCTATTGCAAGGCTTCCCCCATATCTTCTGAAACTCCAGAATATGGTTACTGAGAAAACTAGATCCTCTCTTGTAAAAATATTCTTTTTACAGAATTTATACTAGCCATATACAGGATGATTTATGATTTGTGGTTATGAAATTTATGAAGTTATACCTAGGATGGTATATATTGAAGTAACATCTTGAGTTAACTTAGCTTAATTAAGAGTTCATTCTATAATACTTATTCTCAACAACATAAGAATATTAATAACTGAACCCAGCCCTAAATTATGATTAGTGAAACTTGCTATTTAAGGATAAATCTTATGGAATTGTAATTGATATTACTCAGATACTGATTCCAGGTATGATTGTTGGGAAATGTCATTGAGTCAATGACTCATAATGCCAGGTGCCCAATGGGAGTGATGACTGTGAATTGCTACAGATAGATTTCTGCCTCGGGAAAAGTTGGAAGATTGACTTTTGGCATCGGTTGAGGTAAGTCTCGCCTGATTCAGTTTCCCCAGTGTGATATTTCCTCTCCAACCAAAAATTTTCCCATCTGAGTGTTTCTGATCCTGGTGTAATAGTAATTTAAATGGGAAGATCTTTCCCATTCATTAATAGGCCCATGTGACCTGCTTAAGCTACATGGAAACCTGAATCACATGAGTCTGAGTCACATGGTGGGAGGAGTTTGCTGAAGGGGTGGAGCAGGAAGGGGGGAACAGAAAGAGGCCGAGCTAGAGCCGAGCTGAGACAAAGAGCTAGGAAGGATGCAGACAAGCAGGCAGCTGGCTAGCGTGAGTGAGAGAGCTTGTTTGTGATTTGTTTAATGGAGCTGGTTTGTGGGAAGCCTAGCAGGGGGAAGGCTTGGGGATAGTGTTGTTCTTTTCATTGTTGCTGTGTACAGATTTTTGTTACTATGATGGATTTGGCTTTCTGGTATCTGAATCAGTGTTTTAACTCTGTCTTCCATGTGGAGACCATTGTAAGCACTGTGAATTAGTGCTACATTGGGCTATGACATTTTGTCAATAAAATCAATGCCAATATAACTCTTTTCTTGAACTTACATGAAGTGTTTTTCACCATACTGTAATTATATCCTTCTTTTTCCTTTTGTGGCATTTTTCTATTATCATGGTAGGTGGTCAACTGATGATATAAACATAATATTAAATCTTTATCTAGGTGTAAATTGGTGTAAAGAACTGGAAATTGCAGGGATGGTCATCAATTAGGGAACAGCTAAACAAGCCATGATATATGATTGTGATGGAATACTATTGTGCTATAAGAAATGATGAGCTCAATGATCTTAGAAAAACATTGAAAGCCATGGATGAAATAATGAAGAACAAAATGAGCAGAAGCAAGAGAACATTGTATAGAGTAATAGCAACATTATTTTAAGAATAACTTTGAGTGAATGAGTTATTTTGACTATTATAAATACCCAAATTAACTATAAAGGACACATGAAGGATGATATCTGCATCCAGAGAAAGAACTGACAAATAGAATGGTTTTACACAAATATCCATATTCATTTCTAATGACAGCCATCTTGGGGGGAAGAAGATGGGGAGAAAAAAAGGAAAAAAAAACTTAAAAAGGAAATTTACATAACTTGGCTGTATATTTGAAAAGAATAGCAAGTTTTATGTAGTAGATTTGCAGTTTCATGTGGAATCATCTTTTTTTTTGTTATGTACTATGTTATGGAAATGCTTGTTTTATTCCACAAATTAAAAACAAAATAAATTAAAAAAAAAACTTTAATAGACTAATGATGGAAAACATTTAAGTTACTATAAGAAGCTCATAAGATCTAAATTATTCAAACTGAAATTAGAGTCCTTTCCATGTCTTAAATAACTAAATTAAGAAGTACTTGGGTTTGTCATCTGCTTACTAACAGTTATATAAATTTGCATGTAAGGTTAGGTCCTTGAAATAAAAACATAGAGAGCGTTCTCTGAAATGTAAGCAAATTACACAGGAGTTACCTTAAATATGTACCCATATTTAGAGAGTGTTTGAGTAATGGTCTATGTGGGTGTAATATCTATTTAATTTAACATTGTTAATAACTGAACGTATTTTACTATAGACAACTCATTTGATACAATTTGGAATTAATTAATTAATTACTATTCACAATACCATCCCAGGTCTTTTGTTACAGTTGGAGTAAAATAAGCATCTCTTCAGTAATTTCATTTCTGTGGCCATTAAATTTAGTTATAGAAGTCATCTACTTACAAAAAGTGTTGTTACCCAGGTCCTTAACAGCATCTCATCCTTCAAAGAGAGGAATAAGCACCTGAAGTGAATAGTTGCAGTGAAAAACTTTTTAAGAAAGCAACAACATCAGATAAATATCTATATCTATATATCTATATCTATGCATATCTCAAGTAAATGAATATAGATATCAAGTGTAAATAATTCTAATAGAATTAAAAAGACTTTGGGCATGTTCTAATAACAAGTTCTAAAACTTAGGTCCCAAATTTTCCATGTGTAATTTTATTCTTTACCCTTTGCCCAAACCAGGAAGTTTAAGAAAGTTAGTGAGGTTCTGATTTCTCAATTGTTATTTGAATTTTCTAAATGTATCACCATAACAACTTGCCAACTTACATTACAGGGCAGTTAGAGGCAATAAAAATTTAAATTCTCCAAAGTTTCAAATGGACTATGAGTTAATAAGCTTAGAGCCATAAGGTTTGAGCTAGTTTTTACCACATGACCTAGCTTTTGGCAAAGCAAAATTAAAGCAACTGCATTAAATTATATTGAGATCTGTTTTGCAAAGGATTTTAACAGAAACATCTGAGAATATCTACAAGTGACCTGAACCAGAGAAGCAGAATTGCTAGAAGAAGCTGCACAGAAAACAAGCCCCGTTCCAAAATGCCTAAGAAGACAGGATTCTAGAAGACCAGATGACTGCATTAGGAGACATTCTCAGAAATCAGACAGCTGCATGAGAAGTATGAGACGCAAGATATGATGTACTGATGAAATGGACAAGGGAAATTAGTTACTGAGAAAGAGACTCAGTGTTCACCCTTTACTCTCACTTCTTCCCCTTGTGTCAATGTTTTTTATAAGGTCTGCTTATGGAAGGGAACTACCCCTAAAAGTTCCTGTTATATGGCATGGTCAATCTCCCTCTTCCCCTCACACTATTTTCATCATGATAAAACACTTAAGCCTCTTAATTAACAATTCTTGGTGAAGTGTTTAGTGGCTCCAGAATTTTTTGTATCCTGATGAGCCAAGCCTGAGAAGTGACTATATTGGATGCAATTTTAGAATTGGAAACTTAGCCAGTGATTCACTGAGGAAACTGTAATGAGGAAAATTAATATTATGCTACATCATTTAACAATTAATCTTACATGGTAATTTATCCTTTTCCCCATTTTGTCAGACCCCATTTTTCAGTCTAGCTTAAAAATTATGATTTGAGTAATGTGAGCACCCCTACCCCCTGGGGCACCCACTCCCCAGCCAATTTAAGTGGAACTTTTGATTCTTTCTACAGATAAACAGAGAACCAATTTGAGTTGGGTCCTCCCCAGGGGACAACTCTCTTATACCTCTGTCTCCTTGTCAAAATTAGGGGTGATTTACTCTTCAAGGAGAAGGTAAATGGGGAGGGGGGAGCGGGAATCCTTATTGAAATGGTACTGATATTCTAGTGAAAATTACTAGAGGTGGTTGATATCATCAAACAATTAATGTTCTTTAATTGCCAGATGATCCACATCTAAAGCCAGCCCACCTTTCCTAGATGTAGCCAGTTGTGACATTGCCCAACCATCCAGAACTCCTCTTTCCTAGTTTAATGAAAGGAAGCTTTCTTATCCCTTCCAGATCCCTGGCCTTTGCTGAGGTGGCAAGAGTGACTCATGTTATTAACAGTTTATGCATCACTGTTAATAAACTGTTATCTTGCCCTGGAGAAAACCATGTCTGTGTTGCAATTTTACTCGCCACACCATATTTGTATCACATAAGCGAAGTTTAGAATGGTTCCTTCTTGGTTTGTTTTGCATACAGCTTATGTAATATTGGAATGAATTATTCTTTGAATGCTTAACAAAATTCATTTGTAAAAACATCAGGTCCTGTGGTTTGGGCTTTTTCCCTGCCTTGGGAGTTCATTTATGACTTAATTTCTTTTTCTGAAATTAGGTTATTTAAATTTATAGTTCTATTAATCTGAATATTTTTTGTAAATATTCTATTCATCTAAGTTATTTGTTTTGTTGGCATATGATTGAGTAAAATAATTTGTAAGGACTCTCTTTATTTCATCTTCAATTGTTGCAAATTCTTTTAAATTCTACTATTGTTTATCTGTTTTATTAACTTTTTGAAAAGCAGCTTCTAGTTTTATTTCTCAATTCAATAGACTTTTTTTATTTTTTTCAATATTGTTAATCTCATCTTTGATTTCCAAAATTTCTCATTTGGATTTTACTTTATATTTATTGATTTTTAAAGCTGTTGTTTCCACACACACACCCATATTTGCAGACCTAATTCATTGATCTGTTCTGTCTCTTTTTTGCTGATGAAATTGTTTAGAGATATTAAATTTCTGCAAAGGATTGTTTTAGTATTTTAAAAGTTTTGACATGTTTTTGCTGTTGTCATTTTCTACAATGAAATTTTCAATTGTAGATCTTTCTTTCAAGAGGCTCTACAATGCTCTGTGGTTTGACACAATCAGTACAATGTCATCTGCAACATGGAACATCTGAAGGGCTTCACCATCCATAAGGGATCGCTCTTTGATGTATTCTAAGCTCAGTCTTCACCACCTTTAGGGAGTCTATATCTTCCCGTTTTATTCCTTGTCTGATGTTGGTTGTTGTCTTTAGTTCTCAAAGAGGACCAAAATGGCATCATTATGTTAGCGTTAAGTTACTGTGGCTGATCAGACCAGTACATGCTTGGAATGCCCTACCACAGATCCGGGAAAAATAGTCCATTTGAACATTCAGGGTGGATTCTCTAAATTTGCTCAACTCTCACTTCTTTTGAGCTATTTCAATTCTTCTTTGCTCATAGAATACAACCTCTTCTCTGATGAGGGCACACTATGCTGGGCAATCCTGTGCCAGTGTATCCCATGACACACAATCAATTCTAAAGTTCTTAAGAGAGACCTTGAGAGTTTCTTTTTATCACTGCTTTTGACCACCATGTGAGCAACTGTCCTGTGTGAGTTCTTCATAAACTATCAGAGGAAAGAAATAAAGGAAGGAAGCCATTATTAAGCACTTACTATGTGCCAGACACTTTATAAATATTATCTAATAGGTCCTTAGAGCAGTTATAATTATCTTCATTTTACAGTTTAGGAAATGAGGCAAACAGAGGTTCAGTGTCATACAGCTGGTAAATGCATGAATCAGATTTGAACTCAGATCTTTCTGACTCTAGGCCCAGTACTCTATCCCATCCTTTGAGCAACACTATTTCTGTTGTTCTATATCCCATAGAATCTTGAGTGATGTTGATGGATGGTTGGAAGCCTGTAAATTGGCATTTAGTTTTACTAAATTAAGAGCCTTTTTGTAATGAACAAACAATAAGCTAAACAGAATTTCATTCTCTAAATTCTTTCAGTGAATTGTGAGATGATAAAATGTAGTCCACTGTTGAATATTATTTTTTCTTTCTTTTTTGAAAAAATTTTAACGTTAATTTTTTTCAACATTCATTTTTTATAAGATTTTGAGTTCCAAATTTTTCTCCCACCCTTTCCAAAATGGCAAGCAATCTGATACAGCTTATATATGTGCAATCACATTAAACATATTTCCACATTAGTCATGTTGTGAAAGAAGAAACAGAACAAAAGGGAAAAACACACACACACAGAGAGTGAAAATAACCTGTTTTGCTCTGCATTCAGATGCCATAGGCCTTTTTCTGAATGTGGACAGCGTTTTCCACCATGAGTCTTTTGGAATTGTCTTGGATCATTGTATTGCAGAGAAAAGCTAAGTCTATCATAGCTGATCATCACACAGTGTTGCTGATAATGTGAACAATGTTCTCTTGGTTCTTTTCACTTTACTCAGCATCAGTTCACGTACTTTTTTCTAGGTTTTTCTGAAATCCACCTACTCATTGTTTCTTATAGCTCAGTGACTGAATATTAATTATGAAAGTCTGCTTCTTCCCTACTATTACCTTCATCAATGATGCCCTTGACCAAGGGTGAGGAATCTGCAGCCTTAATGCCACATGTAACCCTCCAGGTCCTCAGGTATAGTCCTTTGACTGAATTCAAACTCAGAACAAATCCTTTCATTCAGGGGTCTCCACTCCTTCCCTTGACTAATATATGTGTACAACTTTTTTTAAGACTTTTTTTACAGATAGGAGAATAAGCATATAGATTGGCAGTCACTGATTTTTTCTTCCTCACCTCTACAAAATTTTCCCTGACATATCATTGTGGATGTCAAGGCAACACTGTGTTCTCAAAAGCTATGTTTGTGAAGCATAAGCTCTGACAGAATCTGTCATACTTAAAAAGTTTTGAATATGGCCCAGCAAAAAACAGGATCTGCTTACTGAGGACCAATCTAACTTACTATGGAAAGACACATCACCACAAGGCTAATTGGTGATAAATTTGGGATCATGGCAAAAATTAAAATTAAAAATGGCCCTTGGTCCTGTGTGGTTCCTTCTGCTAGAGCAATGATGGTAGGAGACAAAAGGGTCAGAGGACATGAAGAGTCACAACTTTTAGACCACTAATAAACTTTAATTTGACTAATTAGGTCACCCAGAAGCAAAAATGGATCTATTATTTGTCAATAAGAGAAGTGAAAGAAGACATCATCTACAAAAACTGATATAAAATCAATTAAAAAATAAGATAAACATGATATTAGGCAACTTGAAATTTGAGAAGGTGGAAAATCTTAATAAAAAGGTTAATTATTTAAGGAAGAAAATGATCCGTATAAGAAATTAAAATGCAGAGGTAGCAGAATAAGTATCACCAAAGCAATACCCAGAGAAAATGCTGTGATATGCCAGTGGATTTCCAGGTTTGAATCACAATATATAACAGACTCTATTCATTGAAGATAGAACCAAAACATTTATCCAAACACCAAAAAGCTAAATCCATCATAGTAACAAAGAAATTCATCATAGTAACCAAGGATACACATTATCAGGTCTTCCCACAAACCAATTCCCTTAAGCAAAATCAATCCCTCTCTCATTCCCAGATAGTTGCTTGCTTCCTCTCTCTTTCCCAGTTCTGCCTGCTCTGTCTCACTTACTTTAAGCTCTGCTCCACCCTTCTTGCTCCATGTGACTTGGACTTATGTTTCTCAGGCTTCCATGTGACTTAAACAGGTCACATAGGCCTGTTTAGTTAATGAATGGGAAAGATTTTCCTATTCCATTATCAATACATTAACAATACAATAAATCACTAAACAAAATATGAAAACAAAATACCTCAATAGGAAGATTTGAGATATGTGCAAATAAAACTACTGGAGCTAGTGAACAGATTTCAGAAAAACAACCTGAGAATCACTGGTACTGCAGGAAAATATGAAGAAATGAGAAGAATGAACACCATATTTCAAGCAATCATGAAAGAAAATTTCCCTTAGGTATTGAATTCAAAGGACAAAATACAGATCACAAGCTCATACTTTTAGAGCTCGAAGGGACCTTGGAGGTCAGTAAATTCAATTCTATCATTTTACAGATGGGAAAACTGAGGTCCAGGAAAAATAAGAAATTTGCCCATGATCACCCAGCTGGTAAATGTTTGAGGTAGAATCTGAACCCAGGTCCTTTTAGTCCTAATATTAATACTTATTTGCCTCTCAGGTCAGTAGATGCCTTCAAAGAGAACTCTAAATTTAACTGATCCAAAAAACAAAGGTTCAATGACAGAAAAAACACCAGTTTACAAATAGCTAGAAAGAAACATACCACATTTCAAAAAAATCCCACTTCAAAGCAAATAGTACATTTCCCCACAGAGAAGAAATTAAAGGAACAAGGAAAATCATTATTCACTACAGAACTGGTTGAATATATTTCTTTATGATACAAGGAGGAGTTTTAAAACACCAAAATATCTCCATATCTTCTTTGAAGGAAGGCAGGTTTGGAAAGGGTTTTTGACGTACAAACCAATCTCAATACAGAAGCTTAATAATTTAATCAAGACTTTTAAGCAAAGAATAAATGATCTCAAGCAGTCTGCAGGTTATGGAAAAATGTTTTGTACTTTTTGTTTTAGGCAATTTAGATTAAACTCATTTTAAACATTTCAATTTAGAGAGAAGTAGGTCTGATAATGGGTAGAGTTACCCAATGCCTTTGAAAATCTCTAAATACAAGCTACAATGTATAACTCTCTCTCTCTTTCTCTCTCTCTCTCTCTCTCTCTCTCTCTCTCTCTCTCTCTCTCTCCCCGCCCCCCCCCAAGGTAATCAGGGTTAACTGATTTATCTAGGCTCACACAAATAGTGTCAAGTATCTGAGGTCATATTTGAACTCAAGTCCTCCTGACTTCAGCACTAGTGCCCTACTCATCGAGTCACCTAGCAGCCCCTAATAATCTACAATACACAAAATCCACAATCCAGATCGATCAATAGTTCAAAGTTTAGGTAAGTCCCAGAGCTATAATAACCTGGAGAGACATTTTCCTAAAACCATCTAATAGTTCTATGACTATCCCTCACAGATCCAAAAAAAAAAAAAAAAAGGATCAGTGACAGAAAAAAAAAATTACAAATAGCTAGAAAGAAGCACACCACATTTCAAAAAATTCCACTTCAAAGCAAACAGTACTTCTCACCAAAGAGAAGAAATTAAAAGAACAAGGAAAATAATGATTTACTACAAAACTGGCTGAACAGATTTCTTTATGATACAAGGAGGAATTTTAAAAAACCAAAATATCTCCATATCTTCTTTGAAAGAAGGCAGCTTTGGAAAATAGGGGGGAGAAGCCAAGATGGCAGAGTAGAAAGACACACATATGCTAGCTCGGAAACCCACAGCCCATAAAATACCTGTAAAAAAGAACTCCCAACAAATTCTGGAGCAGCAGAAGCCACAGAACAATGGAGTGGAGGAGATTTCTGTTCCAGAGAGGCCTGAAAAACCAATGCAAAAGGTCTGTCATGCGCTGGATCCAGAGCAGAGCCCAGCCCTGCCTTGGCCGCGTGGCACCAAGAGGAGCAGATCCGAGCAGGCTTCAGGGACAGAATCTCCAGCGGCCACGCAGGTCCCTCCACCCACAGGTGCCGAAGGTCGGTGAGAGGGTCTCTTCAGTTGGTCAAGAGGGGAGTGGGGTGTCCCCATAACTCAGGCCTCCTCAGGAGGCAGCAGTAGAGGCAGTAGCGGAGGCAGCAGGGGACAAGGGCTCCCAAAGCAGGCAGGAGCTTGTATCCATTGTTGAAGGTCTCCCTGTAAACCCCCTGAGGGAACTGAGCCCTGAGTGGCAGCCCTGCCCCAACCTGAGCACCTGAACATAATCTCACACTGAATAGCAGCCCTGCCCCCGCCCAAAGCCCTGAGGCTGGGAAGCAGCATTTGAAGCTGGCTGGGCAGATCTGGAGGCAAGGTGGAGGTGGAAAGAAAACTCAGAAGTCAAGTCACTGGCTGGGAAAATGCCCAGAAAAGGGAAAAAAATAAGACCATAGAAGGCTACTTTCTTGGTGAACAGTTATCTCCTCCCTTCCTTTCAGAAGAGGAAGAACAATGCTTATCATCAGGGAAAGACACAGAAGTCAAGGCTTCTGTATCCCAAACATCCAGAATAAATATTTCATGGGCTCAGGCCATGGAAGAGCTCAAAAAGGATTTTGAAAATCAAGTTAGAGAGGTGGAGGGAAAACTGGGAAGAGAAATGAGAGAGATGAAAGAAAAGCATAAAAAGCAGATCAACACCTTGCTAAAGGAGATCCAAAAAAATGCTGAAGAAAATAACACCTTGAAAAATAGGCTAACTTAACTGACAAAAGAGGTTCAAAAAGCCAATGAGGAGAAGAATGCTTTAAAAAGCAGAATTAGCCAAATGGAAAAGGAGGTTCAAAAGCTCACTGAAGAAAATAGTTCTTTCAAAATTAGAATGGAACAGATGGAGGCCAATGACTTTATGAGAAACCAAGAAATCACAAAAAAAAACCAAAAGAATGAAAAAATGGAAGATAATGTGAAATATCTCATGGGAAAAACAACTCACCTGGAAAATAGATTCAGGAGAGACAATTTAAAAATTATGGGGTTACCTGAAAGCCATGATCAAAAAAAGAGCCCAGGCATCATCTTTCATGAAATTATCAAGGAAAACTGCTCTGAGATTCTAGAACCAGAGGGCAAAATAAGTATTCAAGGAATCCACCAATCACCTCCTGAAAGAGATCCAAAAAGAGAAACTCCTAGGAACATTGTGGCCAAATTCCAGAGTTCCCTGGTCAAGGAGAAAATACTGCAAGCAGCTAGAAAGAAACAATTCAAGTATTGTGGAAATACAATCAGGATAACACAAGATCTAGCAGCTTCTACATTAAGGGACTGAAGGGCGTGGAATATGATATTCCAGAAGTCAAAGGAACTAGGACTAAAACCAAGAATCACCTACCCAGCAAAATTGAATATAATACTTCAGGGGAAAACATGGTCTTTCAATGAAATCAAGGACTTTCAAGCATTCTTGATGAAAAGACCAGTGCTGAAAAGAAAATTTGACTTTCAAACACAAGAATCAAGAGAAGCATGAAAAGGTAAACAGCAAAGAGAAGTCATAAGGGACTTTACTAAAGTTGAACTGTTTACATTCCTACATGGAAAGACAATATTTGTAACTCTTGAAACTTTTCAGTATCTGGGTAGTTGGTGGGATTACATACACACACACGCGCGCGCACACACACAGACAGAGAGCACAGAGTGAATGGAATAGGATGGGATCATATCTTAAAAAAAATGAAATTAAGGGGTGAGAGAAATATATTGGGAGGAGAAAGGGAGAAATGGAATGGAGCAAATTATCTCTCATAAAAGAGGCAGGCAAAAGACTTTTTAGGGAGGGAAAAAGAGGAGAGGTAAGTGAAAAACATGAAGTTTACTCTCATCACACTTGACTCAAGGAAGGAATAAAATACACACTCATTTTGGTATGAAAACCTATCTTACAATACAGGAAAGTGGGGGCGAAGGGGATAAGCAGGGTGAGGGGGATGATGGAAGGGAGGGCAATGGGAGGAGGGAGCAGTCTGAAGTCAACACTCTTGGGGAGGGACAGGATCAAAAGAGAGAATAGAAGCAATGGGGGGCAGGATAGGATGGAGGAAAATATAGTCTTACACAACACGACTATTATGGAAGTCATTTGCAAAACTACACAGATATGGCCTATATTGAATTGCTTGCCTTCCCAAAGAGAATGGGTGGGGAGGGAGGATGAAGAGAAGTTGGAACTCAAAGTTATAGGAACAACTGTCGAGTACTGTTCTTGCTAGTAGGAAATAAGAAATACAGGTAATGGGGTATAGAAAGTTATCTGGCCCTACAGGACAAAAGAGAAGATGGGGACAAGGGAAGGGAGGGATGATAGAAGAGAGGGCAGTTTGGTGATAGGGGCAATCAGAATGCTCGGTGTTTTGGGGTGGAGGGAGGGGACAAATGGGGAGAAAATTTCACAAAATTTTGTGAAAATGAATGTTAAAAGTTAAATAAATAAATTTAAAAAAAAAAAGAAGGCAGCTTTGGAAAGGGTTTTTGGGAAAGGGGAGGAGGTAGTTCTCCTTTCCACATGGTCAAAGGGGATCTCAAGATCACTTTCGTAACTGAAGTAAAAACTTCTTCCTTCTTTCAGTCTGAATGTTACACTAGCCTAGTCAAGGTATGGGGAAAATTGGTTCTCTGTTTAAGTGGATCTACTAAGGGACCCGTGACCTTGTTCTTGTCACTGCCCAGTCTGTCTTGAGAGAGAGTAGAATTCCACTCTGAATTTTTTATGTTTCCTCAAAGCAAGTGGTAAGGCCTTTGTTAAGGATGTAAAAGGGGTTTAGTGCAAGATACTGTTTCAGAATTGATGGTTAAATGGGAAGACTTATACGAACTGATGTAAAGTGAAGTGATCTGAACCAAGAGAACAGTGTACATAGTAACAGCAATATTTTACGATAACCAGCTATGAATGACTTAGCTCATCTTGGCAATGCAACAATCCAAGACAATTTCAAATGACTCATGAGGAAAAATGCTATCCACCTCCAGAGAAAGAACTGATAGGGTCTGAATATAAATCGAAGCATACTTATTTTATTTTACTTCTAAAATTTGTCTTGGTTTTTTTTGGGGGGGGGGTGTCTGTTTTTTTTCTCAACATGCCTAATATGGAAATATGTTTTGTATTACTGTACATGTATAATCTATATCAAATTGCTTGCCTTCTCAAAGAGAGGGATGAAAAGCATTTGGAACTCAAAGTTTAAATTTAAAATTTAATTCAAAATTTAAAATTAAAAAAGAATGTCAAAAATTGTTATTACATGTAATTGGAAAAAATAAAATATAATATAAAAAAAGAATGGTTAAAGAAAAAACAGATAAGGGCTTCTCATCCAGGTGAACTAAGAATTTTAGACTATGTTATATATATATATATGTAATATATATGTAATATATATAATATTATCCTAATATTGTTTTGTAATATGTAGTCTAAAAGGGAAAGGGTAGGGAGGATCGGTATACTTTCCCGATACTATACTGAATTAAAAAATTATGCTATACCTGTGTTTCTAGAGCTCACAGTCCTTTGACAAAAAAAAAAAAACTTACTTTAATCAAGGATATAAAGAATTCATAGATAAATGCAAAAAGTTGGGGGCGGAGCCAAGATGGCGGAGTGAAAGCAATAACTCACCTAAACTCCTGGACAAACTCCTCTGGATATCTCTGAAAGGAGAATCTGACCAAACTTTGGAGGTGTGGAATCCAGTGGGTGAAAGACTTTGACAGATTCGGAGCCCAGGTTAGACTGGAAGGTCCACGGGAAGGATCCGTTCAGCGGGGGTAAGCCCCCAGCGCACAGCGCAGCGCGGTCAGCGCAACAGGGCAGAAGGGACCTGAGAAGCCTGAGAGTGGCGGGCAAAACAAGCGGAGCAGGAGACAAGCCAAACCGAGCCGGTGAGAGCCGCAGAGGGCCAGATATCAGCGCAGCAGCCCTTGAAACCTTCAGCCTGAAGACTAAACTTCGGTAAGTCACCTACTTGAACTTCCGGGAGCCAGGATGGCAGAGTGATCAGTAAATGCTCTCTCTTCCCCCCTGATGACCATGAAAGAACCATAAAATATTTCCCCAGATAAATCCTGGATCAGCGGGAACAGCAGAAGGGGGCAAATAGTCTCATAACACCAGAGGCTAGAAAAATAGCAAAGGGGGATTCTTCCTACTGTGGCGGAGGCGATCTGGAAGGACAGAAGACCCAGGGCAGAGAAAATTCGCACTGAGACCCAGGCAAGCCTCAGCGCCGGGAGACGAGCCCCAGGAGGGGCGGGAACACGCATTAGCTTCTAGGCATGCCCCAGCCCTCCAGGGGAAAAAGGAAGACAATAGGGAAGCTGGGATCACCATCCCCTGACCTTGCCTTTGCCTCAGGTCAGCTGAGGAGATCTCCTGAGACCAGACCACCCCTCCCACACACCTAACAAGCTAACTCCAGGGTTGATCTGGGAAACAAAAAACAAAAACCTGCTTTTAGCCTCGACACACATCAGCTCAACACAAAGATCTGTACCTTCTGACTGAAAGAACCAGAAGCTACAACACTCAGCCAACATCATGAATCGGAAAAAGCATACAAAAAGTGAAAAAACCATAGAATCTTTCTATGGGGATAAGGACCAAAATACAAACACCAAAGAGGTCAGAGCTGAGACTGTACTTCCATCTGAAACCTCAGAAGGGACTATGAATTTCTCGCAAGCACAACTAGATTACCTGGAACAGCTGAAGAAGGAAATAAAAGAAAAACTGGCCAATGATTTTAAAATTATAAAAAAAGAATTCACTGATGAGAACATCACTCTGAAAAGGAAAATTGAACAAATGGAAAAGGAAGTTCAAAAATTAACTGGAGAGAATAACTCCCTAAAAGGAAGAGTTAATCAAACGGAAAAGGAAACCCAAAACCTAATTGGGAAAATTGATCAAATGGAAAAGGAAACACAAAACCTAACTGGGAAAATTGGTCAAATGGAAAAAGAAGTACAAAAATTAAATGGAGAAAATAGCTCCTTAAAGGGAAAAATTGGTCAGATGGAAAAGGAGATGCAAAAGTTAACTGAAGAAAACAATACGATGAAGATTAGAATTGGGCAAGTAGAAACTAATGACTCAATGAGGCAACAAGAATCAGTCAAACAAAATCTAAAGAATGAAAAGATAGAAGAAAATGTAAAATATTTAATTGGAAAAACAACTGACCTGGAAAATAGATCCAGGAGAGAAAATCTAAGAATTATTGGCCTGCCAGAAACCCATGATGAAGAAAAGAGTCTGGACAATATCTTCCAGGAAATCATCAAGGAAAACTGCCCAGAAGTACTAGACTTAGAGGGCAAAATAGTCATCGAAAGAATTCACCGTTCCCCTCCGGAAAGGGATCCCAAACTCAAAACCCCAAGAAATATCATTGCCAAATTCCAGAGCTATCAAGTGAAGGAGAAAATACTACAAGCAGCCAGAAAGAAAAAATTCAAATATCAAGGACACACAGTCAGGATCACACAGGACCTTGCAGCTTCTACATTAAAAGATCGAAAGAATTGGAACCCAATATTCCGTAAGGCAAAGGAGTTGGGACTTCAACCAAGGATCAACTACCCAGCAAAGTTCAGCATAACATTTCAGGCAAGGAGAAAGTCATTCAACGAAATAAGGGATTTCCAGAGCTTCCTGACCAAAACACCAGAACTCAATAGACAATTTGATCTTCAAATGCAGGTCTCCAGAGAATCATAAAAAGGTAAACAGGGGAGAAAAAAAAAAAAAAAACCAAAAACTTGCTACTCAATTAGGGCAAACTGTTTACTTCCCTATAAGGGAAGATGATACCTGTTAATCTTGAGAACTGTGCAGCTATTATGATAAAAGGAATATATGTAGAGGGAATGGGTATAAAGTAAATGATGTCATGTCAAAAATATGATTTAAGTATGAGAAGGGATTGTAATAGGAGGTGTAAAAAGGGGGAAGCAGAAAATGGCAAATTATATCACAGGAAGAAGTACAAAACTATAGTAGAGGGAAGGAGGGGTGGGAGATGAGCATTGTTTGAGAGGTACTCTCATCTGATTTGTTTAAAGGAGGGAACAATAATCTTAAGTAGATAATCCTAACTAGCTCTATAGGTAGTAGGAGGGGAAGGGGGAAGAAAGGGGAGGGTGGCTAAAAGGGAGGAAAGAAGCAATAAGTGTAAAGGGGAGTAAAAGGGAGGGGGGTTAAAAGAAGGAGGGGAAGGCTGCAGGAGGAGGGGGAGAAAAGTGAATACTATTGAGGAGGGGAAGGGAGTCGGGAGAGCTAAAAGCACAAATGGTGGGAAAGAGGTTGGAGGGAAATACACAGATTGTAATCATAACTGTGAATGTGAATGGAATGAACTCTCCCATAAAACGGAGACGGATAGCAGAATGGATTAAAAGCCATAATCCAACAATATGCTGCTTACAAGAAACACATTTGAAACGGGGGGATACACATAGGATAAAGGTCAAAGGATGGAGCAGAATATATTGTGCTTCAGCTCATGTAAGAAAGGCAGGAGTAGCAATCCTAATCTCAGACAAAGCAAAAGCAGAAATAGATCTAATCAAAAGGGATAAGGACGGAAACTATATCCTGCTAAAAGGCACCATAGACAATGAAGCAATATCATTACTAAACATGTATGCTCCAAGTGGTATAGCATCCAAATTCTTAGAGGAGAGGTTGGGGGAGTTGAAGGAAGAAATTGATAGCAAAACTATACTAGTGGGGGACCTCAACCTCCCCCTCTCTGAACTCAATAAATCTAACCTCAAAATAAACAAGAAAGAGGTTAAGGAGGTAAATAAAACTCTGGATAAGGTAGATATGATAGATCTTTGGAGAAAATTAAAAGGGAATAGAAAGGAATATACCTTTTTCTCAGCGGTACATGGAACATTTACAAAAATTGACCATGTACTAGGACACAAAAATCTCACAAACCAGTGCAGAAAGGTAGAGATAATCAATGCATCCTTTTCAGATCATAATGCATTAAAAATTACATGTAATAAAAGGCCATGGAAAGAGAAACCAAAAATCAATTGGAAACTAAATAATCTAATTCTAAAGAAGGGTTGGGTTAAAGAAGAAATCATAGAAACAATCAACAATTTCATTCAAGAGAATGACAATAGTGAGACAACATACCAAAACTTATGGGATACTGCAAAAGCAGTTATTAGGGGAAGTTTTATATCTTTGAATGCTTACATAAATAAAATAGAGAAAGAGGAGATCAATGACTTAGGCTTGCACTTGAAAAAGCTAGAAAAAGAACAAATTGAAAATCCCCAAGTAAATACCAAATTAGAAATACTGAAAACCAAAGGAGAGATTAATAAAATTGAAATTAAGAAAACTATTGAATTAATAAATAAAACCAATAGTTGGTTTTATGAAAAAACTAATAAAATTGATAAACCTTTGGTCAATCTGATTAAAAAAAAGAAAGAAGAAAATCAAATTACTAATATTAAAAATGAAAGGGGTGAACTCACCTCCAATGAGGAGGAAATTAAAACAATAATTAGAAACTACTTTGCCCAACTTTATGCCCACAAATTCAATAATCTAAACGAGATGGATGAATATTTTAAAAAATACAAATTGCCCAGATTAACAGAAGAGGAAGTTGAATACTTAAACAACCCCATCTCAGAAAAAGAAATTGAACAAGCCATCAATGAACTCCCTAGGAAAAAATCTCCAGGGCCAGATGGATTCACAAGTGAATTCTATCAAACATTTAAAGAACAGTTAATTCCAATACTATATAGACTATTTTTGAAAATCGGGGAAGAAGGAGTCCTTCCAAATTCTTTCTATGATACAAATATGGTTTTGATACCCAAACCAGGAAGAGACAAAACAGAGAAAGAAAATTATAGACCAATTTCCCTAATGAATATAGATGCAAAAATTTTAAATAAGATTTTAGCAAAACGAATACAGCATCTTATCATGAGATTAATACATTATGATCAGGTAGGATTCATACCAGGATTACAGGGCTGGTTCAATATTAGGAAAACTATTAGCATTATCAATCACATCAACAACAAAGCTAACAAAAACCACATGATTATCTCAATAGATGCAGAAAAAGCTTTTGACAAAATACAACACCCATTCCTACTAAAAACACTGGAGAACGTAGGAATAAAGGGAACTTTCCATAAAATAATAAGCAGTATCTATCTAAAACCTTCAGCAAGCATTATATGCAATGGGGATAAGCTAGATGCATTCCCAATAAGATCAGGGGTGAAACAAGGTTGTCCATTATCACCACTATTATTCAATATGGTACTAGAAATGTTAGCTGTAGCAATTAGACAAGATAAAGATATTCAAGGAATAAGAATAGCCAAAGAAGAAACTAAGTTATCACTCTTTGCAGATGATATGATGATTTACCTAGAGAATCCCAGAGATTCAAGTAAAAAATTACTTGAATTAATAAACAACTTTTGCAAAGTTGCAGGTTACAAAATAAACCCACACAAATCTTCTGCGTTCCTATATATTAGCAACAAAGTCCAACAGCAAGAGATAGAAAGAGAAATCCCATTTAAAGCTAGGGTAGACAGTATAAAATACTTAGGAGTCTACCTGCCAAAACAAACCCAGGGATTATATGAACACAATTACAAGACACTTTTTGCACAAATAAAGTCAGATTTAAGTAAGTGGAAAAACATTAGTTGCTCATGGGTAGGCCGTGCTAATATAATAAAAATGACAATTCTACATAAACTAATATACCTATTTAGTGCCATACCAATTAAACTATCAGACAATTATTTTCTAGAGCTGGATAAAATAATATCAAAATTCATTTGAAAAAACAAAAGGTCCTGAATATCAAAGGGACTAATGAAAAGAAATGCTTGGGAAGGTGGCCTAGCGCTACCAGACCTCAAACTGTACTATAAAGCAGCAATTATCAAAACCACTTGGTATTGGCTAAGAAACAGAGAGGTAGACAAGTGGAATAGACTTGGCACTGAAGATGCAGTAGGCAAGGAATATAGCAACCTTCTGTTTGATAAACCCAAGGACCCCAGCTTCTGGGATAAGAACTCATTGTTTGACAAAAATTGCTGGGAAAACTGGATAACAGTGTTGCGGAAATTAGGCATAGACCCATACCTGACACCGTACACAAGAATAAAGTCCAAATGGGTACATGATTTAGGTATAAAGATTGATACCATGAATAAACTGGAGAAGCAAGGAATAGTGTATTTATCAGATCTATGGAGAAGGGAAGAATTCTTTACTAAAGGAGAGATAGAAAGCATTATGAAATGCAAAATGGATAACTTTGATTACATTAAACTGAGAAGTTTTTGCACAACCAAACCCAATGCAACCAAAATCCAGAGGGATGTAGTAAATTGGGAAAGAATTTTTACAGCTAAGCTCGGGGATGAAGGCCTCATTTCTAGAATATATAGAGAACTGATCCAAATGTACAATCATACAAGTCATTCCCCAATTGATAAATGGTCAAAGGATATGAACAGGCAATTTTCAGAGGAAGAAATTAAAGCTATCTATAATCATATGAAAAAATGCTCTAAATCACTATTGGTTAGAGAGATGCAAATCAAAACAACTCTGAGGTACCACATCACACCTATAAGATTGGCAAACATGACAGAACAAGAAAATGATAAATGCTGGAGAGGATGTGGGAGAGTTGGAACACTAATTCATTGTTGGTGGAGCTGCGAGCGCATCCAACCGTTCTGGAGAGCAATTTGGAACTATGCCCAAAGGGCTACAAAAATGTGCATACCCTTAGACCCAGCAATATCGCTACTAGGACTATATCCCCAAGAGATCATAAAAATGGGAAAGGGTCCCACATGTACAAAAATATTTATAGCAGCACTCTATGTAGTTGCCAAAAACTGGAAGTCAAGGGGATGTCCATCAATTGGGGAATGGCTGAATAAATTATGGTATATGAATGTAATGGAGTACTATTGTGCCATAAGAAATGATGAACAAGAAGACTTCAGAGAGGCCTGGAAGGACTTATATGACCTGATGCTGAGTGAAAGGAGCAGAACCAGGAGAACTTTATGCACAGCAACAACCACAGTGTGTGAGAGTTTTTTCTGGTAGACTTAGATTTTTGTAATAACACAAGAACTTCTTACCAAAAAAAAAAAAAAAATCCCAATGGAGGATCTCAAGGCAAAATGCCTGCCACACTCAGAGAGAGAAATATGGAAGTCACTCACATATTGTAGCAGATCATGTTTGTGTATGTGTATGTGTTTGTGTATCATGTTTTGATTTGTTATATGATTTCTTTCATTTATTTTAGTCTGACTACATAGCATGTCTATAGTGAAAATATACTCAATAGGAAAGTATATGTAGAACCTATACAAAATTGTATGCAGTCGTGGGGAGGGAGGGGGGTAGTGGGGGTAGGTGTGGGGGGAATAAAATCTCAATTGTATGGCAGTGATTGTTAAACATTAAAAAATAATAAAAAAAAAAGAAAAAAAATAAATGCAAAAAGTTAGAAATCTTAAACAAATTCTTTGTGGACCATAACACAATCAAAATAGCCTAATATAAAGGAATATTAACAAAAGGTACACACTCAAATGATTGAAATAGACATAAGAAAAACAACAAACTAGATAATAAGTATAAAGACAAAATCATAAAAACAATAAAAAAAGTTCTTGATGAGAAAACTGCAATATTTATAGGATGCAACTAAAGAAAAATCCATATCCCTGAATAACAAAAGAGAAAATGAAGGGCTCGATGAACTGGTCATACTATCGAAACAATTAGAAAATCCATGCATTAATTACACCAACACAAGTACAAAGGTTAAAATTTTGAAAACTAAAAGGGAAATAAACAGAATTGGATAAAGAAAATAATTGGATAAATAAAAGAGCTTTCTAAAAAAGATTCATATAATTGAAAAACCATTTACTAAAGTGACCCAAAGATCACCAAAATAAAAAGCGGAGAGGAAATAAAGACAAGTATTCAAAGTTATATGTGCCAAATTAGCTCAGACAAAACTGGAAATAAACAAGAGATGAATAACTATAAACTTCCTAACCAGCAGGTTTTAGGTCTTGGGACTACGTTGCTTAGAGGAAGATAGCATAGCCCTCTATTACCCATAAAAAAAGGTGCAATATCTCCATCATCCAACAGAGGATCTTATCCTAGTGTTACTTTTATGGGTAAAATGCGTATGCACCCACAGCTCCACCCACACTACCCTTTCTGGGAAAGAAATAAGGACAGGGGGAGAGGGGCATCCACACCCTATCTCAGGATCATGGACTTGTAACAAGAGAAAGTGAGGAAGATGGGGAAGTTAAATTTGTCTATCCCAGCTCACCAACTACAATATCTAGTAGTCTAGGCAAGGCAAAATCCTTTCTCCTCCCAGATGCTTCAGGATCAGTCTTCTCTGACAGCACTGGCCCACAGTCATCTCAATCTCAGAGCAGGGAAACAATGGGCATGGTCTCTGCCCTTCTCTTTATATTCTTAGTTCTCAGTTATTTGGATTTCTAGCATTCTAGCTACATCCACAACTACAACCACAGCCCTAGCAACTCACATCACACTCATGGAAGCTTGGACAAAAGGACAACAAGAAGGGAACTGGGACACTCCAGAGTGGAGATGACATCCTCCTTTCTCTGATTGTGGGTCTTCTGCCTCACTGCAGTTGAGAGGGTACTTGCCAGTCCACTTGCTCACATGAGGGGCAAAGGGGCTATCACCCTCTCCTATGTCAGAATCATCAGAAGCCTCTGTGCCAGTGTATCACTACCTGTCTCTGTCTCTCTCTGTTGGTCTCTCTCAGGAGGAGCTCTAGAGGGAAAAAAAATGACCGAAAGAGATAGGAGAACAAAGCAGGAGCACAAGTTCTATATCAAGGCTCAAAGTAGTAAAATGGGTATAGGAAATCCATGTCCTCATATATTCATTTTAATTTTCTTGTAGTGTTCCCTAAAGTTCCTTTTTGTTTCCATTTGAGTAGAAAGAAGCCTGAGGAATAAGCATCCTATCTAACATCCTAGATGTTTCTAGGATAATCTACCCAGGTATTAGTGACATTATGTAAACCCCTGGGTTATATACTCAGGTCACAAAAGGCCTTGGCCTTTTCCTACTTCTCTTACCTTGCATACCACATGGGAAACCTCTGGATAATTAACTACAACCCAGCATAATAAGAACCAATCCTCAATTGTGTTGGAGACTCAGTTTACAGTAATATTACATTATTACATATTATTATAGTTCTTCGTATTGGTAGAGCAAGAAAAACAAAACAGAAATATTCCAATAAAAACCCTCTCCCAAAGAATCCTTTAAATTCCCAGTCACTTAGCATTTATGCTTCTCAGCAAATGTTTTTGGGCAGAGCTCTTACCTTTTGTTGTGTAAGGACAGCCACATGACCCGGTGGACAGAGAGACAGGCCTTGAGTCAGGAAGATCTAAGTTCAAATCTGGCCACATATAGATGTAGATATGTGACCCTGGGCAAGTCACTTAACTGTGTCTGCCTCAGTTTATCCTCTGTAAAAAAAAAAAAACTGGAGAAGGAATGGCAAACCAATCCAGTATCTTTGCCAAGAAAACCCCAAATGGGGTCACAAATAGCAACAAAATGTACTTTCCACTATTGCTCTCATCCTTCCTCTCCACTCAATAGTTAATAAAGATTTATTAAGCATCTGCTATGTACCAGACACTGTGCTCTGAAAATCTGGAGGAATTGGGCAGAGCACACCCAGATGAGGGTCATGGTGTTCATATAGTTGAAACAAAATAGAGTGGCTCATGGAATATGGCTGAAAAGTTCTGAGAAAATTCTAAAAGAAAATTCCTCTGTCTTTCCCTGCCACAGTTATCACTGGGAAAGAAAGTACAAAAAAACTTCTACTTGAAGTTAAAATCTTTGCCAGGCTATTCCAGTGTTCTGTATAATCTTTTTTCATTCTCACCCTATAAACCAATCTGCTAGGACTCTTCTGTGAATTATCCTGACAACCAGATAATACAGTGGATAATACACTGGACCTGGAGTCACAAAGACCTGAATTTGAATTCTGTCTCAGAAACTTTCTAGCTTGGCAACTTTGAGCAAGTCACTTAACTTCTGCTTGCCTCAGTTTCCTCATTTCTAAAATGGAATAATAATACCTACCTCATAGATAGGTTGTATGTATTATTACATATTATATTATATTACATATATTATTACATATTAGATATTATAGAATAAGATAATAATGAAATGTTAAAGCATTTTGCAAACCTTAAAG
Source organism: Notamacropus eugenii (assembly GCF_028372415.1). Taxonomy (NCBI): domain Eukaryota; kingdom Metazoa; phylum Chordata; class Mammalia; order Diprotodontia; family Macropodidae; genus Notamacropus; species Notamacropus eugenii. The sequence continues at coordinate 378,491,403 of NC_092876.1, read as the reverse complement.
TGTTGCTCATATAAGTATTAGCTGTTTTATTATTATTAGAACTATTATTATCTGTAGGACATCAATGGAGATGAAGAGCTTTCCTTTCTCATTTGAGCTGTTAGAAAAATGATCAGGTAGATAGTACAGTGGATAGAGTCAGGAGGTCCTGGGAACAAAGCTGGCCACAGGCACTTAACCACTGTGTGGCCCTAGGCAGGTCACTAAACTCTGTTTCCCTCAGTTTCCTCATCAGTAAAATGAGCTGGAGAAAGAAAGGGTAAATCACCCCAGCATCTTTGTCAAGAAAAAGAGTTGGACACGACTAAACAAGAATGAGAACAACGGTGCTACCTCAAGGGCATGAAACTATGAGAACTGCTAGAAGCCCTGTCTTCCTCAAGAACTTCAAGGGCATCCCTGATCTGGCAGAAATTACTGTTGCCCCTACTGTACGTCACAGTTCTAGGATAACGTACTGTGTCTTCTCACACCTACAAAGATGAAATTACAGAGGATTTGGTGATTAGATCACTGCATCACCTTTGAAGGGTGATTTCTGTAGAGTCGTGGGGAAGAAGTAGTGAAGGATTAGAGAGACAAAGTATAGAGTTAATACTTTCAGGAAGGTTGGGGAGAGAACAAAGAGGTAGAACAGTAGCTGAGTGGGGTTACAAGGTTCAGCAAAGGCCTTTTCAGATGGAGAGGAGCGGTGGCAAGGGGAAAACCTTAGGGTTCATGAGAGAGCACCTAACTACAGGAGACTAAGAAGTAGGAAGGAATAGAACTGTGAGCAGAGAAGATTTAGCCTTAAAGAACGGGAATACCTCTGTAAGCCACTCCCAGCCCCATATTCCCTACCCCTCCACACTCACAAAGAAGGAAAGGAAGACGACACTCAGAGATTTCCAGGTTTCAGAGGAGAGCATGGTTATCCCTTCCACATTGGCATTTACTATACACAACATACCCCTGGTTCTGCTCATTTCACTTTAAATCAGTTTATGCAAGTCTTCCCAGGTTTTTCTGAAACCATCCTGCTGATCATTTCCTATAGCACAATACAGTTATCACTTCCACATTGTGGGGGTTAAGGATGCTGGCACCCTCACAATGTGGACAATTCTTGTAAAATTTTTTGGCCCTCTCTTTGTACCAGAGAAGAAGTCTGAATTTTTTATTTTTCTTTTATGAGGTGCTTACAGTACCTTATTGTAAAATTTGAGTTGATATTATGCAATGTCATACTAATATTTTATGCATTTTTGAGTTTCTAAACTCTTTCTGTGTTGTCTGCTGACCTAATGTTGCCTGCAACTTGTGCAAAACTCCCCCAAAAATCCCCATTTAATTTCTGACACCAATCTGAGATATATCAAAACCTCAATGGGGAAAATAACAATATGAAAGGAATAATTATAGCAGAGAAAGCTCCTTTCATAAATGCTAATTATGAACAGAGGAGACTAGTTCACCTGCTCTAAGTGTGGGGGATAGCGTTACAGTTAGAATTCAAGGAGAAAGGAGAAAAAATGAACCTATGAGAAAGGATAAGGATTTTCAAGCAGTTGTAGGATCTCAGCTGAGGTAATGTACTATTTATAGATGACTTCTAAAATGCCTCCTGGCTTTAGAAATCTATGATCCTGTAACTTTATTTTTAAAAGCTTAGTGGCTATTAACAGCATTTCCTCAGACTTCTGTATTCTAACAAAGAACATCAATAAGTGTGCACTTTAGTACATTTTGCCATTGGCAAAATTTCTTAATCATTGATTTTTCCCTTCATTTAACTTTTGCATCAGTTTTGCTTTGTGCTACATTAGCACTTATTTTCTCCATTAATTATTTTATTCAGTTCATTTTGGGCTGATTTTCATACATGTTTTTTACATTGTAGGTATTAAGTGTGTGATAGAGATGTAAGTAAAATGTCCTAAAATGAAATTAAATAACTTCATTTCTAAGGGGAAAATGACACACTTGTTCTGCCTTTAAACTGTTAGCCCATAACATGAAAAGTGGATTTACCTATCAATAGAGTACTCTATTTGCCATCTAGAGTCACATTAGATGCTACCTCCATTCTTGTATAAAATGTGAGCTTTGTTATTTTAGGCTGATAATGTCAACATCTATACTACACACATATACACAGTGCAGCAGCAATATATAGTGTAAAATTACACCTTTCAAAAATCCATCTTTTTGTCAGCATCTTTTTGTTAGTTTAGCTATCTACACTATTCAAATGCAGGTGAAACTTGCTCACCTGTTTACATTAGGCAAGTCAGAGAAGAACCCTCCCTTCAGAATTAACCTTTTCAATTGAAGAGATGCATTACAAACTTTACAAAATATATTTAAGCTAATTAGTTGATTTAAAAGGTACTGGAATTTTAGGACTTTGGTATTAAAAAGTGTACTTTTTGATTGAAATTCTTATTCTATTACGTTAATAATCATTCTCTTTTATTAAAGTTAAAAGTGTGCCCTTGAAGGACTGTAACCGAAGTTAATGATTGATGAAACATGACTTTTGCCCTAAAGAAACTTAAATACAATCTTTCAAAAAAAGAGGTATTAGGTCATAAAAACCAAAATGATACAGTAGTAACAGTTAATACAATGAATGAACAATTAATATCATTTTTAATAGGTCAAACACAGCACGACATGCTTTTAGCAGTGTATTTGTATTGAATGGATAAATATTTGCTCATTCTCTTAAACAGACATTGAGTTAAGAGAGCACTGGAAAAAAAAACAGGGAAGGGAGGAGAATTTGTAATGCAAATTAAGATTTTTACAATATGAAAAACCATTTTAAAAAGTAACACACTTTCTTCACCTCCCATATTATTCTCCTTTGCAAAAAAAAATAATAGCTTTAAATAAATTCATTTTAATATCTAATTTCATTTGATTGAAATCCATTTTAAAAAGATTTTAGACAAACACTTATCCCAGTGCTTTTACTCCCTCTCTCGTACCTTTGCAAAGTTAATTAGGTAGGCTAGAGAGTTTAGAGATTTTTCTTTTTTTATTTTATTCTGAATTTAACACCCAATAAAGTGAGCATTTCCAAATGCATTGTAGAATAGAAGGAAAGGATTGCACATACAACCGAATTTCTACTATGTACAACTTCCTTTTCTTTTTCAGATCTTTTTCTGTGGCCAATTCAGTCACTGCTGGACAGCAACTCCTTCCTCAGTCCAACTAAGCAGAAGGAAACTCAAGAAAGGAAAGAGAATAGTATCCCACCCTGTTTCAGATGACTTGAGAATGATAGGAAGAAAAAAAAGTTGGGGTCTTGGAGAATTTTAAAAATTCAGTAAAGGAAACAAGAAATCAGATACCACAAGAACTGCTACTCCCTGATACTCTATCAGCTTAACCCAGAAAAGCTACTTCAAGGTTCTCAATGAGGGAAAAAGAAATGAGGCAGCTCAGAATGAAGAAAGTCCAAGGGCAAAGTCATAAGAGAAAAGGCTGGACAACTATTTTACTTTTGGGAGAATTTTGAAATACTTTTCAAATACTAAAATTACTACCAGACAATATGGAGTTACTTTTTACATTTTCTATGAAGTTGAAAGGGCCACCCATTAATTATCATTTTAGAGGTAGGAAGTTTGTGACATTGGCTGTAATATGAAATGAGAAGATTTATCAATTATTCCTTGAAGAGAGTCGAACTAGGAAGTTCAAATCCAAAGTGGTTTTTTTCCATAATGGCCAGAGAGGCTGAAAATATATAAGACAGAGAGGATGACTGCATTGGAAAAAGAGAACAAACATTGGTTAAGCCCCTACTGTATGCTAGGCACCATACTAAGCTCTTTACAAATATTATCTCATTTGATTTTCACAAAAACCCAATGAGGTAGGTGCTAGTATATTATTATCCCCATTTTACAGTTGAGGACACTGAAACAGACGGAGGTTAAATGACTTGCCCAGGGTTACACAGCTAATAATTGTCTGAGGTCAAATTTGGTAATAGTGATAATAACAATTAACATTTCTATACTGCCTAATGTGTGCTGGGCACTGTACTAAGTGCTTTTAATGAATAGGATTTGATCCTCACAACAACCCTAGGAGATCGGTGTTATTATTATCATCCCCATTTTACAGATGAGGAAACCGAGACAAATAGAAGTTAATTGACTTGCCCAACATCATACTGCTAGAAAGTGTCTGCATTTGAACTCAGGTCTTCCTGACTCCAGGTCCAGAGCTCTAAACACTGTGCCAACTAGTTGCCTAAGAAAAGATGAACATTAGCCAAAATAAGACCAAGAAATGTCAGCCTGGGTAAAGAGGAATTGAAAAACTTCCTATTATTTATTGTCACTCTAGTGCAAAACCTCTCTCCTGAACCACTAAAATAGGCCCATAATTGGTCTCCCTGCTTCAAGTCTTTCCCTATTCCAACCCATCCTCCACAAAGTTCCCCAAATGATTTTCCTAAAACATGGGTCTAAATAAATCAATCCTCTATTCCAATAAACTCCTGTGGCTCCCAGCTACCTAAAGGAACAAATATAAACTCCTGTGATTGACATCTGTTGCCCTAACCTGGTCCTTGCTAGCTGAAAAGATCTTCTCAGTTTAATTATACATTACTCCCTTTCATGGTTCAATCAGACTTTTCTTCTTACTATTCCTCAGGTATCATACACCATTCCAAACCTGGGATGTACTTTCCCCTTACCTGTGCCTGTTGGGCTTCTGACTGCTCTTCAGTTTAGCCCACCTGCACCTGAAGCCTTCTAATCCTCCTAGATGTTACTGACCTCTCCTGGAAAGTGACCTTCATATAGACATACATACATACATACATACATACATACATACATACATACATACATACATACATACATACATATATATATATATATATATATATATATATATATATATATATATATTTGTACAACTCCACCCACCATCACCCCTTCATAGAATATAACCTCCTTGAAGGCAAAGACTGACTTTTGCCTTGGTATCTTCAGTGGTCAATGTATAGTACCTGGGAATTTGTTTTATTTCTACATATTTTCATGATTCCTGTATTCACCGTCCTAGGGGTAGGAAGGTAGTATGAGAGTACAATCTCCCCTTTGAGTTCATATGGTAGGTTAAATCTACTACAATGAAGAAATTATAGAAGTAAGAACCTAGGTTTTGTTATATTTAAGCATGGATTGAGGTGTCTGAGGAAATAATATTAAAGAACACCAATTAGGATTCTAAAGAGGTCTTTTATAGATAAAATTATGTCAGAGTGACAAAGAAATAATTCTTCTGCTTACTGCAACCTTGTCCATTCTTTTGGGCTGTTAAAGTTAAAAGAGATTCATAATCCCATGCTTTCTTCAGTGTCATAAAATTGAACAAACTTGGTCAGCAGTCATAATCTCATACATGCCCTAAAGAAAGAAACCTAGTTAAACAGATACATAAACAAAGTCAGGTTTCAGATTAAACTACATGTAGAGGGTTCACAATGGACTAATTGAGAGAGGAGATTTGTATCCGTACAGAGTCAGCCTACAACCTCTTCTTCAAGTCAAACTACTTGGGAAACCTTAGTTCCCCTTTTGACTTCTTATCTGACAAATGTTTGAGGCTTTAAGTAAATTTTTATGTCCAGTGGAACAGATTTCGGTCAGTTTAACAATCTCTTAACAAGGAGAAATGGTCCTGAGCCCACCCCACCACCAAAAATAAAAATCAATAAAAGGAATTAGAAAATTTCCATAACAGAGAGAAAAAGAACGCAGTAATGTAGATTCCTGAAGATCAGGGAACATCTCCCACATCTTTGTATCCCTTAACATAGTGCTATGCACATGGTAGGTGAACTACAAATATTTATTGAATGAATGGATGTATTTCTAATATTTGCTGGTAATCAATGTAATTGTTAGGGAAATTCAGGGTAAAAAAAATATCTTGGAGGTAGGATTATTACAGTAATAATGAAGAAGTAAATCCTTAGTGGATATAGTAGAAATTATATATGATCTATAATTATATCAATATATAACATGTTATAATTTATGTAGCATATCTTGGTGTCATATTTAAATTATGTCCATAATCTATATTTTATTACACATAATATAATCATATTCTATTAAATGATTATAATGAAAAGAGCACTAGATTTGGATTCAGAATTCAAATCCACTCTCTGCTACTTGCTATCTAACTTTGGCCAAATCACTTCATTTATGTGAGACTGTTTCCTGACCTGTAAAATGAGGGAGTTGGACGCCATCAGTGCTGTCAAATACCTTGCCAGTGTTCCTGGGTGCTAGGGAATCAAATTTAAATATCAATGGAAAATATTTACCAACATAAATAAAAACATAATAGAACATAATGTTAATATGTTGTTTCTATTTGAATTTGACATCACTAGACTAGGTTACTCTGAAGACATCTTCCACCCAGGGATGTGATAGTAAATGTTTAATAACCAGCTCTCTGAAAAAATGGGGGACATTTCAAAGTTTAATCTTCATTATTAACATTTCCACCATCACTTTCTTAAGTCTGGACAATTAATACAATAATAAACCAAGCTCTGCTTTCTAGTGTTTGATGATTTTTTTTTCCGGAGATAGAGTTAAGTAACTTGTACAGGGTCACACAGGTAAAAAGTGTCTGAGATGATATTTGAACTCTGGTCCTCCATGACTCCAGGACCAGTACTCTATCCGCTGTACCACCTAGTCATCCCACCTTTGATGATTTCTACAAAGTAAATACTCACCCTGAAAAGTTTAACAATGGGTTCTAGAGTATTATGCAGGGCTCCCACACACCCCTGCTTTTAGTTCTATGTCTAAACACATTGAAGGATGTGTTAGAATTTGGATCAGGGATGATGCAAGTGTGGAAATGGCATTCCAGGTGACATAAAAGTCATGAGGGGTGTCAGTCACTTCATGAAGTAGGTGGCACTTACTATTTCCTTATTTTACTATTTGAGACATATTCAACTAACATTCTAATTTATCATTTTGTTAAGTATATTTTCCCCAAAATGTCTTCTTGACATCAGGTGCCATATACAAATTTGTGCAAATTGTATGGTTTTGGCTTTTAAGGGCAGCTAGATGGTGGAATGGATAGAGCACTGGTCTTGGAATTAAGACAACTCATCTTCATTAGTTCAAATCCAAATTCAGTTTCCTCATCTGTAAAATGAGGTGAAGAAGGAAATGGCAAACCATTCTAATATCTTTACCAAGAAAACCCCAAAATGGGGTCATGGAGAGTCAGACAGGACTGAACAATAACGTTTTGCTTTTAAATATGTAGTTTGTTCTTTTAAAAACTGATCATTTTTCCTTCTAATTCTTTTGGCATTATAATATAGAGAAGGCCACTATAAATGTACCACATTTTAGGTAGACCATTGACAAGTTGAAACGTATGCAGGACAATAAGGATAATGGAGTGAGAAGTATTGAATGAAAAGACTCAAAACTGCATCATAAAAGGTTCAGCTGAAGGAACTAGGGATGTTTTAGCCTAGAGAAAAAAAGACAAAAATGAGCTGTAGTCAAACATTTTAGTAATTTGAAGCATTACAGTGTTGAAGAAACAAATGTTATTGTTGTTTGCCCTTCATTCTGGACGAGGACCATGATATCATGGAGGTGACTCCATGACATGATGTTGAGGGCCAGGGTGGAGTGCGGTTGACAAGATCAGGATAGACCTTCCGGGGAAACTGTTCTTTGAGACTGTGCTCATTATCATCCGGAATGGCTCTCCATGCCCTCCAGATGTTACTGTCTCCCTGAGACAAACAAGAGAATTACAGAAAACAAGGGATATGTAAAATAGATGCCCTCTAGGCTCACAGTCTTTAAGATAAGACTGATTAAATCAATAGGGCAAGGGACAAGCAGAATGGCTTGCAGTTTCTGTCTATAAATACTCGGACCCTCAGATCAATAAATGGAGTTGGTCTTTCTTCTCTTGCCTCCGGTGTCTTTCCTCTTCACCACATCACCAAGCTGTGTAGGGATGCAGGACGTCCGCTACAACATGAAGTGAATTGGATTGAAGTGAGGGAGGGTTGTGCAAAGTCACCAGCTTCACTTTGTCCTGTGGAGCCATCTGGGTCCAGGGGTGAGATAGATCAGGACAACTGGAGAGGATGCATTGGGAGACCTTAGCCTTTTTAAGCTAAGATCTTTAACAGGTGTCAGTTTGACTGAGGCAACACCCATTCAGTGATTAAATCTAGATAAAAAATGAGGTAGAGAATAGCCTCTTTATCTAGTGAAAACAATAAAATAAAATAAAATAAAGTAAATCTGGGAGTAGAAGACCTTCATGGTTTCTGACCAAAAGAGAAACAATTGCTCTCCCTACATTCACTCTTGATAGGTCTTGGCCTGGGATCTATTATTGGTCAATCAAAGAGAGCCAGAGTGAATTTAATTGAGTTTAAAGTGTGTGTGTGTATGTGTGTGTGTGTGTGTGTGTGTGTGTGTGTCTGTGTGTCTGTGCGTCTGTGTGTGTGTGTGTGTGTGTGTGTGTGTATACTTCTATACTTCTATTTAAGCAATCCAGGCACCAAAGTTCATTATCTCAGAGTCATCCTCGACTCCTTTCACTCTCCCTCACTCCAGATATACCATTAGTTGCCAAAGGTTGTGGATTGTTCTATCAAATCTCTGGCATAAACTCCTTAAAGGCAAGAACATTTTAATGCTTTTTCTTTGCATCTGCTGACCTAGGCTCAATGTCTATTGACACACAGTAATCATTAAATAAATGTTTGATGAATCACACATTCCCTCCATTTATACCACTACTCTTCTAATTCAGCCTAATCTCTTGTGGACAGAGAGTTAACTGGACCTAGAATCAGGAAGACCAATCTTTGTGACTTCAAATCTGGCCTCAGACCCTTACCAGCTATGTGACCCTGGACAAGCTACTTCACCCTGTTTGCCTCAGTTTCCTCATCTGTAAATTGAGCTGAAGAAAGGAAATGGCAAACTGCTCCAGTATCTTTACCAAGAAAACTCCACATAGGGCCAGAAAGAGTTGGACATGAATGAAAAAACAACTGAACACACTAACATCTCTTGCCTATATTATTGTAGTGCAGTTGCCGCCTAACTGGGGTCTCTGACCCAAGTCTTTCCTGTCTCCAATCCATCCTTTACATAGGTGCCAAAATGATATTCCTAAATTCAGATCATGTCACTTCCCTGCTCAAAAAGCACCAGCAGTTCCCTATTGCCTGTAGGATCAAAGAAAAATTTCTCCGTTTGTCAGATAAAACCCTTTACCACCTAGCTTTGACCTACCTTTCTAAGTTCGCTCCCTTTATTTTCTCTTCAACATTGCCAAACTAACTTTTGTAGTGATCCTGATGTATATATGATATTCCATTTACCATCTGTTCTCTTTGCCTGAAATGTATTCCCTTTTCACCTAAGAATCCCTAATTTCCTCAAAGCCTGGCTTAGGTGGAAACTTCGGTTTTTTGTATATTTATTTTATATAGACTTAAATGTGTTTATGTTTATCTTTCTCAAGTTATTTTTATTATTTAGTATCTATCTTATATGTATTGGTGTTTGTTGTTCAGTCATTTCAGTCACATCTGATTTGTGATTTTGAGCCAGTCACTTGATCTGTTTGGGACTCAGTTCCTTCATCTGAAAAACAAGGGAACTGGATTAGATGGTCTGTGGGAAGCTCCTTCTAGTTCTAGACTTGCTCTCCTTTCCATTTTTCTCATCTTCAAAACCAGCTTTCATTGTTCAGTCATGTCCAACTTTTCATGACCCCAAGTGGGTCACTGTAGTAAGGGAACTGTGCTAAACACCAAGGTCTCACCTCACACACCCACACCCAAACACAAACACAAACAGGCGTAAAAAAAAAGGTCCCTGCCCCAGAGATTACATTCTAATAGGGAAGTCAACATATAAACAACCACGTAAAGCAAGTTCCAGACTAGTGCAAATAGACAATCCCCTGAATCATGGTATTTGGAAGCCAGCTCAAATCGGCTATGTTAATTGGCAAATTTTCAGTGTGGGCTACATCTCGACTGCTACCAATCAGGGTTTCTTTTACTGGTTTATTTATTTATTTATTTTTGATTATCTAGACTTAAGAAAGTGATGGAGAAAAATCTTAATAATGCAGATTAAACTTAAAAGTGTCTTGCATACTGTTTTTGTAGAGTTGGTAGTGGCTTCATTATTCAAATATACATTGCACATTTCCATTGGGCTGCAACCAGTTACCATATTTTGCATAATTATAACTTAGAGTAGTACACATTTGAATAAACAGAACCACATTAGGGGATTCTGGGGCTTTTTTGCATTAAGAGCACCTACAAGATATATACAAGGGTAAATAAGATAAAATAAATAAATAATACAAATATATATCATAAATAAATAAAATAAACCTCAGAGGGAAGGCACAGGAAGTAGAAGGAATCAGGAGAGGTCTCTAAAGGAAGACTGATTGAAGGATTTAAGTAGGGTCTTTAAAAAAATTTTTATCTTTAATTTATGGAATAAAATAAGCAGTTCCATGACATAGCATAATAAAAAAAAAGGTGATTGCACATAAAACTGCAAATCTTCCATATAAAATATTCTATTTCTTTTAAATATATAACAAAGTTATTGTATAAATTTCTTTTTTTCTTTTTTCTCCCCATCCCCCAGAGATGGCTACCATTAGATACAAATATGTATATACAACAACATATATATGTAAAATCATTCTATACATACTTCTATTTATCAGTTCTTTCTCTGGATGCAGATAGCATCTTCCTTTATATGTCCTTTCTATCTGATTATTTATTATAGTTGGGGCAGCTAGGTAGTGCAGTGGATAGAGCACCAACGCAGGAGTTAGGAGGATCTGAGCTCAAATCTCACCTCAGGCACTTGACATTCACTAGCTGTGTGACCTTGGGCAAGTCACTTAACCCAAACTGCCTCATCCTGGGTCATCTCCAGTCATCCTGATGCATATGTGGTCACTGGATGCAGATGGTTCAGTAGGAGAAAGTGAGGCTGGTGACCTGCATAGCCCTCCCTCACTCAAAACAAAGTCAAGTGCAAGTCATGTCATTATTTCTCTGATGGCATGGTCTTCTTCGGCAATGAAGGATGAACACACACATTTATAATAGTCACAATGACTTAGTTGCTCAAAGTTGAGCAACAATATGACTGTTACTGTACACAACGTTTCTTGGTTCTGCTCACTTTGCTCTTCATTATTTCATGCAAGTCTGTCAATGGTTTTCTAAGATCATTGAGCTCATCGCTTCTTACAACACAGTATTCCATCATATTCATATACCACAATTTGTTCAGCCATTCCTCAGTTGATGGCATTCTTGCAAGTTCTAGTTCTTTGACATCATAAAAAGAACTACTATAAATATTTTTAAAATTTATTATTTTAGATCTTAAATATTTTCACATTAGTCATGTTGTGAAAGAAGAATCAGAACAAAAGGAAAAAATCAGGAGAAAGAAAAAACAAAAAAAATCGAAACAAAAAAAAGTGTACTTCAATCTGTATTCAGACTCCATAGTTCTTTCTCTGGATGCGTCTCATGAGTCTTTTGGAATTGTCTTAGATTGTCGCATCACTCTGAAGATCTAAAAAAGCCAGCTACTGAAAAGTGTTGTTGTTACTGTGTACAATGTCTTCCTGGTTCTGCCAGTTCACTCAGCAACAACAGTTCATGCAAATCTTTCCAGGTTTTTCTGAATCTGCCTGCTCACCATTTCTTATAGAACAATAGTATCTCATCATAATCATACACCAAAATTTGTTCAGCCATTGCCCAACTAATGAGCATCCCTGAAATTTCCAGTTCTTTGCTACCACAAAGTAAAATATATATTTTACAACATACAGGTTATTCTCCTGTTTCCCTAATCATCTTTGGAAATAGGTCTACTAGTGGTATTACTGGATCAAAGTGGAGTCTTGAAGGAAGCTGGAGAAGCCACAGGTAGAGGTGAAGTAGAAGAGCATTGCAGTAAAAAGTTTAGGAGGTAGAAAATACATTATGTTGTGCTGGGAAGAGCAAGGCCAGGGTCATTGAATCATAAAGTAGTTGGAAGGGAGCAACATGTAAGAAGACTAGAAAGGTAGGAAAAGGCCAGATTTTGAAGAAGAGTTTTAAAAGAAGATTTTATATGTGATCCTAGAGGAAACAGTAAACTAGAGTTTACTGAGGGGAAGTATGGTCAGACCTGTACTTTAGGTGGATCTCTTTGATAGCTGAATGGATGATGGCCTGGATTGGGAAGTGACAGAGAAACAAACTAATATGCTACTACAATAACCTAGGCATGAAATGATGAGGACCTGCACCAGGGTTGCAGTTATACAAGTGGAGAGAAGAGGACACGTACAAGAGATGTTGCAAAGGTAGAATCCGCAGGATTTGGCAACAAATTGAAATGTAGGATGAGAATGAAGAATCAAGGATGACACATATCTTGTGATCCTGGGTGATGAAGATAATGGTGCCCTCAACAGTGATAGGCAAGTTAGGAAGAAAGGAGAGTTTGAAGGGGTAGATAATGAATTTGTTTGGGACTTGTTGAGATTAAGGTGTCTAGGGGACAAGTCATCTAATAGGCAATCATACTGGAGCTCAGCAGAGAGGTTAGGGTTGGATCAATCAATCTGAGAATCATCTACATAGAAATATGGGAGATAAATCCATGTGAGTTGATTAAATCACCAAGACTGACAGTAGGGCTATATTAATGAACACCTGTGGACTGATTGAAGAAGGATTAAATTAGTTCAGGCTAGCCATAAAAGGCAGAACTAGGACTTTTCTTGCATGGACAGTCTATGAAGCTACCAGAGGGCAGATTTTGGCTTACATAAGGAAAAATGTCTTAACAATTAGAGTTGTCCAAAAAAAGGAAAATGAGCTGCCCAAGTTGGTAAAGAGTTTTCCTGTTACTGGTACTCAGGGGCTGGATGATTTGTCAGGAATATTGGAGACACTAATGAATTAGGCAGTGGTTATACTAGAATGATTTCTGAGATCCCTTCCAACTTGTCAATTCTATGATTCAACTTAAGGAAATTATATGACTCAGAAGATAATGGGGCACAGAAATGCACTCCAGAGCCTAAGGCTATTTCCATTTAATAGCAGTTTGGTGAAATATTGTCACAACAATTTTACTGATAAAGAGGGAAAAGTGTATCTCAGCCTGCTGTAAAGCATCCACTGTATTTCTATACTTCTGTTTCCATTATATTGACCTAACACTTCACAAAGGGTTGGATATTTCTATATTTCTACGGTGATACAAAAATGAGGGATCTTCCCCAAAGTGACGAAGAATACACCCCACTCTTCAATAAATAAATAAATAAATAATCTAGAGCAGGAATTTTTAACCTTGAGTTTGTAAACTTCTAATATCTATCTATCTATGTACATGTGTGTGTTGCTGTTCAGTCAGATTTGACTTTTTGCAACCCCATGGATCTGTGTCCATGGAGTTTTCTTGTCAAAGGTACTGGAGGGTTTACCATTTCCTTCTCCAGTGGATCACCGATCCATAGGCAAACAGAGGTTAAGTGACTTGTCCAAGGTTGAATTTGAACTCAGGATTTCCTGACTCTGAGCCCAGCACCCCTCTATCCATTGTGCTACCTAGCTGCCTCATATATGTATCTATGTATGTAAATACGGTATACATACAGATACAGATAACTTTCAATAGAATTGGTTCCCTTTGTAATCCTATGTACTTTATTTTATGCCTTTAAAATCATCATTCTGAGAAGGGGTGCAAGACTTCACCTGAGTGCTATTACACAAAAAGAGGTTATGAACCCCTGGTATAGAGCCTAGTTTTTAAAGACATTACAACATAGAAGTTAGAGTGCTAGATTTGGAGACAGGAAGACTCTGCCTGTGTCACTGGCTGTGTGAATATACAAGAAACTTCACATCTGCTCTTCAGTTTCCATAGCCACCTATCCCTTACGGTTATCATGAGGAAGGGGTTTTGTTATCCTTAAAGTGCTATAAAATTTTAGCTGCTACTATTATAAGATAGCATCTTTTGTATCTTAGAGGATGAAGTCAGAATACAATGATGTCAAGTGTTTTATTATAAAACTACTTAGGTTACCAATGCCTTATACAAGACTGAACTTGGTCCGTGCTGATTACAATGTAAATTTCAAGTAAGAAAATTCATTGAAATCTTTGCAGCCATAAATGCAAGGATTAGATAATTGGGTGGTTGTTGTCTTTGTTCTGGAAGAGGACCAAAATGACATCACCATGATAAAGTGAAATTTTACCGTGTCTGACTATGGCTGATCAGACCAATACAAGCTCAGAATGCTCTATCACAGGTTGGGCACTGATGCAGCCTCTGAAGCTGAGATGCAACAAAGTATGGATCAATTCTCTGTTGCCTGTGCTAATTTTGGCCTAATAATTAACACCAAGAAAACACAGGTGCTCCATCAGCCACCACTACATCATCCATACCTGGAACCATCGGTTACAACAAATGGAGAAGTTTTGAATACTGTGGGTTAGATAACAAAAAAGGCTCAAAAGGAGCAGCTAACAAAGAATATTAAAATATGACAGAATATATTTTAATAGTTAACATAAACTTATGTTAACTTAATTATCTATCCATATGTCAGAATAACCTGGGTCTTGGGTTAACTCTTGAAGTGACCCTGGCTGGAGAAGAGTGGTTTCAGTAGAGCTGAAGACTATTATTTGATTTATCATTTTATTATAAGCAGGACACCTCAGAATTTAATATATTTTAACAATTTTTACCAGACCAAGGTGGTTTGCCACCATGTAGCTGCCCAATCTGATGGCCTGTCCTTATATCCTCCTCCTTTTTTGATATCTCCAGCATTTGATACTATTGACCACACTCCTGCATACTCTCTTCCCTTCTATGGCTTTTCACAACACTTTGATCATACCTCCTTTGCTGGTTCATCTCATATCACATCCCCTACTCGTATATCTAAAATCTGCATACTTAGTGGGCACTCCTCTCATCCCTCTCTACTGGGTGACTTACTCAGCTACCATGCACTTAAGTATGGTGTCTGTCCAGGTGATTCACAGAGCTTCATGCATAGGCCTAGTCTCTCTCGAGATCTCTCTAGAGATACGTCTTACATCTCCTGTTATTTATTGGATATTTAATATCAACAATAACAGTATTTACAAATCACATTAAGGCCTGCAAAGTACTTCATACATATTCACTCATTTTATCCTCACACTAACCCTGTGAGGTAGGGTTATTATTATCCTGACTTGATAGATAAGAAAACTGAGGCAGACAGAGGTAAAGTGACTTGTCCAAGGTCACTCAGGAAATATGTCTGAGGCTAGCTGTGAGCTCACATCTGCTTGACTTCTGGTCTAGCATGCTATCAACTCTACAACCTAACTGTCCCATACTTCAAATCGGAGACACTATAGTCATAGCAAATTTAACTTTTGCAAAACCAGAACTCCTTATCTTTGCCCCTAAACTCTTCTCTACTTCTGTGGAGCACACCATCATCCTTCCTGATCCCATATAACCAATTAGTTGCCAACTCTTGTTTTTATCTCATCTCTCCCATTATAACCTATCAAGGCTCATCATAAGAATTAAACATTACAGACCGTGATGAAGAAAACTATAGGGCAAGACCTAAAAAGTCCTAATTCCTCACCCAGCTCCACTGCTTTGGGAATTCCCTTATTTCTACACAATGCCCAGCTCTCCAGGTACCTTCTCTTTCCTCCACCCCCAATCCACCCCCATCCACCTAGTTTGCTTTCTTGTATTGTCTTTCCTCCATTGGATTCCAACATCCTTGAGATCAGAGTTCAGCACAGTGAATGGCACATGGTAGGTGCTTCATATTTATCGACTGTTAACCCAACCAACTCATGAGATACAGACAATAAACATTAACCATGCAGGCACGGTGCTGGGAAGACAAAGAAAACTCAGCTTCTGCCTTCAAGGAGCTGACAGGCCAAGGGAGGAAACAACAGGCACACGGCTCTGCACAAACAAGCCATAAATGGGGCAGACTGGCAATAATCAACAGAAGGAAGGCTCTCCGGTGGAAGGTGAGGGGGAAGGGAATTACGAGAATGAGAAACGGTCAGTGAAAATGCCTGGAGTTGGGGATGGAGAAACAACAGCACACTGGTGGATCGCTAAGTTATTATTAAGTTGGCTGAGGGTCAGTGCAAGTCACGGTGTTTGAAAATGCCAAAGGATTTCGTTTGATCCCCAAGTGATGGGAAGTGGTTTATTGAAAGGGAGGCAGGGAATCGGGACCTCCCTGTGCTCAACGACTCTCGGTCTTAATCTGGGGTCCCCAGCTTGTGTCTTGTCCGACCCTTCATGGCCCCATTTGGGATTCACTTGGCAGATGAGGCCACTGAGGCAAACAGCATTAAACGACTTGCCCAGGGTCACACAACTAGTGTCTGAGGTCGAACTTGACCTTGTGCCTTCTGCACTCGGGTGCCTCGGTCTAGGCACCGCAGCAGCCTGCCAGCCTGGACAAACAGCAAGCGCCTACTATGTGCACGGTCAGACTTTTGGCAGACTAACAGTTTGGTGACCAGTCTTCTGAATCCCTTTGGGGAAAAGTTACATAAACTCAGCCTCTTGGGGCGGGAGGGCGAGTAGAAACCACAGAGAATTATTTGCCTGCTGGTTTTTTTACAAGACTCCAGGGCCTTTCCACTCCGCTCCGGCCCAAAGCGCGAGGCCCCGCCCCCGAGGGTGGAGCCCGTTCCAGCCCCGCCCCCTGCAGGCCGCTGGGGGGGAGGGGGAAGAAGCACCTCCCCCCAGGCGGCTGCGGGGCCATTTCTTCCCCACAGTAGCCGAGGCGGAGCCCGGTCCCGGCCCCGCCCGTGCAGACGCCGTCTCCCGCCTCCTCCCGCTCGGGCTCCCGCCACCAGCAGAAGCAGCTGCCGCTGTCGCCGCTGTCGTTACCGCCACCCCCCGCCGAGCGCCCGCCATGCCCAACATCGTGCTGTTCAGCGGCAGCTCGCACCAAGACCTGTCCCAGAAAGTGGCAGACAGGCTGGGGCTGGAGCTGGGCAAGGTGGTCACCAAGAAATTCAGTAACCAGGAGACCAGGTGAGCGCGAGCGGGAGGAGGAAGGCGGGGGAGGGGGGGCGGAGAAACCACGCGGGCCAGGCGGATGCTGAGGCCGCCCGGCCTTGGCTCTGTGGGCTCGGGCTCCGCGGGAGGATCGTGCCAGGGTCGGAGGAGGGGGTGATCACGCATGTCCCCATTCGCAAAGCTACGGGGGAGGCTGGCGGGGGAGGCGGGAGCCAGCCTTGAGGGGTTTGGGAAGCCTGAGAGTCGGGGGAGGCCGGAGTGCGCGGGAGCCGCGGAGCGGAAAAGGACGCAGCGTGCCCGAGTCCCGCGGCCCGGACTGTCGCGGATGTCCCTCCCTCCAGCCTTGGTTGGAGGAGCCCCCTTCTGGGGGGCGGGGCCATTGCCACCTCCCCTCTCCTACAGGACGGTGGGGGCGTGTCCTTGTGACGTGCGGCGTCTGTAGCCGAGACCGAGGCTGGGCCTTGTGCCTCCGAGTCCGCGCGCCTCTTCCTCGCGTTGTAGCGGGGGCGGCCTTGTGGGGAGACGGGGGGTGGGGATGGGAGCTGGTCGCGAGCTTCCCGTCACGCGGCCTGGCTTCCGCCCCCGCCATTGTAAACATCATCCTTTCGTCCATGCTTCGCGAAAGCCTTTTGCAAAGAGTTCAGCCCCCAAGCTGAGGCGGCTTTCACTCCCTAGGCTGGCGGGGTGGGGGACTGCGGGTGCAGAAAAGGAGCTTCGTGGCAGCCCCTGGTGTCTCCCTTGTTAGGTCTTGGAAGTCCTAGAGGCGTTGACTTTTAACTACCCCTCCCCCCACTCTAACGGGCCTCTATTTTTCTCCTTATTTACCTTCCCCCACCCGGAGAGGTGAGGCAAAACAAAAACTTTTGTAACCAGGACTTAGCCTGAGCAAAGCCCGTCTCCACGTGTCCAGGCCCGAAATTGTCCGTCTTAAAGTTCTGAAATCTTCCGATGTATCAGATGATTGGTAGCCTGGGTCTTTGTGGGTCTTCCAGCTTTTGCCCTTAAACAGAATCATCGAATTATCCAGCGTTTATTGAACACTAAAAGTGTGCTTGATGTTCCGAACGCTTGAAAAAATAATTTTAAAAAAGCCTGGGGTACGCAGGAAGTCCAGAACAGCCATCCCCCATTGAACTCCTCATCCTTCATCTCTGTAGCATTTGACTCTTAATGGCCTTCCTGGATCCTCCCTGAGTTTTTGTGATTCTCAGTCTAACCTGACCCCCCGCTGAGTTTAACGTGGGAGACCAAAGTACAGGGTGTTTGTTCCCCAAGTCTTAGGGCGAATACCCTGCGCAGAAAAGCTGGTAGCTTATCTTAGAAATGGGAGACTTCTGCACAAGGTTACATTTTAGGATTCTTTTACCAAAAGAAAACTAACAGGGAAGCCTGCCGGCAGAGATAAGGACCAGGACAGAAAGCATTCCAGGCACGGGGCGCAGCAAATCTGTTTTGTCTTTCCAGTGTCCTTTATCGCCATCCCCTCTTTACGTGTGGCTTCATTTCATATTAGTTTAGCCAGATGTTTCTGAATCCTTCCTTCATTTCTTAGGGTATAATATATTCCTTACATTCAAATATATGGGCCTTTGTTCAGCTATTTCCCATTTGATGGGCACTTCCTTAGTTTCCAGTTCTTGGCACTGGAGAAAGAACTGCTGTAAAGATTTTTTTGTACATGTGAGTCCTATTTTTCTTTGAGTATAGCTCTAGGGGTGGTATCCCTGGTCAAAGGGTATACACGCACACTTCACCACTGACCTCTCACAAGTGGTTTAGTGGTTCTCCCTAGTCTCTTAAAACTGGCTAGCATTTATAGTGCTTTTAAATTTACAACTGTCCTCAGTATAACCCTGGGAGATAGGTGCTACTATTATCTCCATTTTCAGTTATTCTAATAGGCTGGTGGTTTTTCTCTAGGTAGTTACGTTAGCTCTTCCAAACTCTGCAGCCTAGGTCTTGTCTGCAACTCTGCAGAGTTCCCAACAGCCTGTGATTTGCCACGTCCAGTGGCCTCTGTTAGCATTTGACATGTTGATCCCCCTCCCATACGCACATTTTTGTGATGTTGCTTTCTTCTGATTCTGTATGACCCCTCCTGATCCTTCCTAACATGCCTTGGCTTCCCCCTCAGGCTCTCTCCTGGGCCTTCTGTTATACTATGCTGACTTCTTGTTGATCTTATTGGTAGCCATGGGTTCAGTTTTCATCTACAGATAATACTTAAGATCAGTTTTTCCAGCTATAATTTCTATCCTGACCTCTGCCAAATGCCTACTAGAGATCTCAAACTAGAAGTCCTGTGGATATCTCAGATGCAACAGTTTCAAAACGTAACTTTAGTTATCTTACCCCCCCCCACCCCCGCCCCGCCCGCGCTTGTTATTGTCTCATTTTGACTCTTAGCTCCAGTTCACATCCTAGGTTTTGTGAAATGCTATCAACTTCTCCCTTCATGACATCTCTCATATATTCCCCCACCCCCTTCCCCCTTTATCCCTTTAGGTCATCATCATTTATTACCTAGACTACTGCATAAGCCTTTTGGTTGGTCTTCCCTCTTCAGATCTCTCCCCTTTCCAAAGCATCCTTCATTCAATTGCCAAGGTGACTTCTAAAGCATGGATCTGACCTTGTTACTTCCTGCCACCCCAAACCTAACCCCACTTAATAAGCTCCAGTGGCTCCCTGTTCCAGAACCAAATATAAAGTCCCTGGCATTTAAAGCTCTTTATAACCACAATCCTTCTTAATTTTACACTCTGATTACACTTGACTCTCTTCCATGCCCTCTACAAGCTAACATCGGCCTCCTGGAAGGAGACAGTGAATAATTGTTTATGTAGGGTTCACTATGTGCCAGGCACTGTGCTAAACACTTTTTAGAAATATCTCATTTAATCCTCACAAAACAACACTGCAAGGAAGGTGCTGTTATTATTGCCATTTCACAGTTGAGGGTGAAGTGACTTGTCTAGGGTCAAACAGCTAGTAAGTGACCAAGGTCACATTTGAACTCAGGTCTTCTCACGCCAGACTCAGGGCTCTAGCCACTGGCACCACTATGGTCCACTACAGTGGCTGAAACAAAATTCTTCATCCCCTACTTGTCTCTGCCTTTAGACTAGCTATCTTTGATATCTGGAATGCTTCATCCCTTTACTTCCCTCTCTTGTTTCCTTGGCTTCCTTCAGTCCTCTGCTCAAATTCTGTCTTCTGCAGGAAGCCTTTCCTAGTCCTCCCACCTTCCAGCTGCCAGTGCCGCCTCCTCCTCTGAGATTACCTTCCATTTAGTCTGTATGTATCTTTTATGCCGTTGTTGTTTCCATGTTATCTCTCCCCCATTATGAACTTCTAGAGCTCAGTCAAGAACTATTGTCCCTTTTCTCTGTATTCCCAGGATTTAGCATTGTGTCTGACACTGGGTTTAGTAAATGCTTGTTGACTTGTAAACTGCTTTGTTTTGCCTTGTGCCTGTCTTATCTCTTCCCTCCAGCCTTTGCGATGGAGATAAAGATGCCTCTAAAGGGACTATCCCATCCAAAGTGTAAAGGGTGACTTGGGTTATAGGGTCTCCACCTCCTTTAGCTTTAAACCTCTTTGCATGTGTCAAAAACTGGAGGGTGCAGAGTGGGTGAGTTGATAGACTTTAAGTTATGCTTGACTTAAGAATGAAAGCCTCAGTTTAAATCCTATCTTGCACTCTTAAGAATGAGGCAGCTAGAATAAGATGACTCTTAAAATCCTTGCCAACACTAAATACACTATCCCATTGAAAACAGGCTATTCTACCCAGGCAAGACACTTATCCTCCCAGCAAGATACATCATAGAGGAACCTCTGTTTGACAGAACCAAAATATGACCTCAGGTCCAAATTGTAAAGAAGCCTCAATCACACAGCAAACATTCATTAGCAGACTTTGAGAATGTCCTGGTCAAGGCTCACTTCTGATATACACTGGCTTGTGGGCAAGTGTAACTCAGATTAATGCCTCTGTGCAAACAAAATAGTCCCTGCCCTCTTTCCTTCCTACCTCCCCAATTTCAATAGGAACTGAAAAAGAAGCCCTTTAACAACTTGCTGACTTTTTTTTGTTATTAGAAGAAGCATTTGTAATATGGGTGTCCACCAAATAACAAATCTCAGCCTTGTATGGCTGGAAAGAGTCCAGTCTGCCCTCGGTCATTTAAAATAGCAAGTTTGTTTTTCACTTGGTTCTTGGTATAAACCAAGGAGTTCAGCTTGAAACTATTCTTCACCTGAGCAACTAGCCCTATTTCCCCTGGTTCCCATACCCTGAACTTTACTGTTCTTCTAGTTTTGTCCCCTAATGTCCTTTCGTATTTACTTATACGTGTACATAATAGATCTCCACAAAAAGAATTCAAGCTGTTGCTCTCCATGCACTGATTGCATTCAGTCTCCTCAGTTATTCTTTGCTCATGTTTCCAATCACCCACTTTCTCTTTTCCTCCCTCTCTTGGCTTACACTTCCAGATTCTCAGTTATATCCTTTACCAAGTTAACTGCCCAATCTTTCTGCTCTCTGACTCATAGAATGAGCCCTCCCCAAATGCCTAGCAACTTAAGATAGCTTTTGTCTTAAGCCAGAAAAAGACCAGTAATCAGCGTTGGTATTAATTATGCTTCTCTAAGGGTTTGCATTTTCAAATTAGCCATTCAAGTTAGAATGGAATTTAAATATAACATTGGTTTGAAGGGGAAGCATTAGACTAGAGAATTTTTCTAGATTTAAGATTTTATTTAAGAGTTTGATGGTATTTATGATGAAAGCAAATAGTCCCTGCTCATCATGTTTGGCCTGATAAACACAGAGGGGCAGCCTTCCAGTCAGGAAGTCAGTTCAGCTCAGTGTATGCTTATGTATTTTTTGCCAGGTATTTTACCAGATGCTGAGGATGCTGAGATGGAAAGTCCATACCTTCCCTTGTATTCTTTTTGTGGGGACATATTATGTACACATAGAAGTGAATGTGAAATAGCTTAAATAGTTTCTGGGGGAGAGTCAGTTTGTTGTTGACAGTGGTATTGCTTGGACCAAAGGGTACTCTTTCCTGAATTTTTAAGAAAAATTTCTAACTCATTTAGAATAGGTTACTCTAAAAAACAGCATGGGACTTTGTATTCTTTTGTAATGTGCATGTCCCCATACGTATTTAAGATATTCAAAGTACTGTATAAGAAATTGAATTTGAAAAAATTGTGAAAGAAAATGTTGGCTTTGAGTTTTAGATAATAAAGTGCAGTCTGAAGCAGCTTAATGTTTGTGGCAGCATTGTTGAGATTTAGAGACATTTTTTGCTTTTCTTTATTGCTTTGCTCCATCTCCCACCGGTAATGGACTCTCCCTCTAACTTCAAGACTTAGCGTAATCACCACTTTCTATATGAAGCCTTTCTTGAATCCTCTCCCCCAACAGATGCTAGTGCATTTTCTCTCAAAATGCTCCCCTCCCAATTGAAAAAAAAAGAAAAACAGAACCCCTTTTACAAGCATGTATAGTCAAGCAAAGTAAATTTCCACATTGGCCACATTCCCCCCAAAATGCTTTATTTTACACTGAGTCATTTCATCCCTTTCATAGCATAACTCTGAACAATGATTAGTCAGAGTTCCTAAGCTTTTTCAAAGTTGTTTGACTTTACAGTATTGTTTCCTTTCTGTAAATTGTCCTCTTGGTTCTATTCCCTTCATTCTGCATAAAAAAGTCTTTTCAGGTTTTTCGAACTGTTCCCTCCATCCTTTCTTGTAGCAGAGTGGTATTCCATCACAAAAATATAAGGCACATTTTTTCCCCATAAGATTACACTCTTTTGCTGGGTGAGTCTAAGCATGGTATCCTTTGCTTTCTGGAATTTTGTTTTCCAAGCTCTCTATTCCCTTTTAGGGGTGACCGCTAAATCATGTGTGATCCTTGCTGTGGTTTCACAGTACTTGAATTCTTTCTTCCTGGCTCCTTGTAGGAGTCTTTGTTTGACCTGGAAACTCTGAATTTTGGCTCTAAAGTTGCTGACAATTTTTATTTGGTAATTTCTTTCAGGAGGTGACTGGTGGATTTTACTTCTACTTTGTTCTCATGATATAAGCAATCTGGGCCTTTTTATGATGTCTTGAAAAGACTATCTAGGCCCTTCTTTTGGTCATGATTTCAGGTAGTCCAGTGATCTTTAAATTTTTTTGCAGATTTATTTTCATTTGTTTTCGCTCTGAGATACCTCAGATTTTCTTCTGTTTCAGCATTTTGATTTTGTGTTAATATTTCTTACTGTCTCAGGAAGACATCAGCTTTTTATTTGATCCATTCTAATTTCTAGGGAGTCTGATACTTGGGCAGAGTTTTTTACCTCTTGTGCCAAGCTGTTAATTCCCTTTCCAATTATTTCTTCCATTTTCATTTTTTTCTCATTTAATTTATAACAAATTTTTTATTCTTAAAAAAACACTCTTGCTTTGTAAAACTCTTCCAGTAATTCTAGTTAAATTTATGCCCAGGCTGGGTTTTTTTTTCCTTTGAGTCCTTGCTTGTAGGTGTTGTTGGAGTCATTATCTTCACTTGGGTTTGTGTCACTGTCTCCAGTTTTTATGGTGGGGTTTTTGATTGGTTGTCCGTTCTTCCTTGTCTGAGCTTCTGCTGCTGCTCCTTTCTTGGCCTATTGAGTGTTACATTATTCTAGAATCTCAGGGACAGCTCAATCTGGAGATCTTCAAGAATTTAGTGTTCCCACAAAGTGGTGTGATCCAGGGTTAAGTCTGACTCCTGCCCCAGGTCTGAGCTCTGCAACTTCTTGCCCTGGTTTTGTGTCCAACTAATAGGCCTGTGTGCTTGCCTCCTTTGGAATTTGAATAGACCACTGTGGTCTTAGCCTTCCTCAGCCCTCTAGAAAGCTCTGCTGTTTCAGGGTGACAGAGGGGTAGGACTCTCTTTGTTTTGCAAGTGGTTATTTTTCTGAAGGCTTCAGGATGGGCTAGATATTGGAACTAAGCCCCCTGGCTCTGCTCCTGTGGAGTTGAGACCACACAGCTGCTGCTTCTGTTTATTCTTTGCTCAGTACATAACCTGGGGCCTGCCCATGCAGTGCCACCCCTGGCACAGGTTTTCTCCTTAGTCCACCCTGGATCTATGACCTAGAACTGAGTGGTTAGCAACAGAGCTGCCAGTTGGCACCTGTTCCTGCCTCCTGCACAACATCTGAGATTCCCTTCTTTGGGTCTGGGACCCTGTTGTGCCCAGGTACATGGTCTTGGTCTTCCTTCAGTCCCTGAGCTCCTTGTAACCTCCTGGTGCACCTGGCCAAACCCAATTCTCAAGATCCATAGACTTTTCTGTATCTCTTTACTACTCTGAGCTTAAAAAAAAATCATTTTTTAATTTCCTGATTAGGATTCAGTCTGATTGTTTTCTAACTGTTTGGAGGAGTTTTGTGAGAGGGATCTTGATATACTTTTTCCTGGTACCTTGACTTCTTTTCACTGCATCTCACCTGTGTCCAATGCCTAGGACAGTAGCTGTTAACATAATAGTAAGTGGTAGGTGCTTAATCAATGTTTATTGATGGATCAATCAATCACACCATAAAATATAGATGTTCATAAAGTTTTAGGGTTAAAAGGGGCCTTAGGTTATTGATTTAGAGGTTTATAGTCAAATCCTAGCCTTCAGCATAAGTCCCTGTTGCAGTATCCCTGAGAGATGATTATCTTCTTATTGAAGACCTAATTCTGACTGGAGATTTGCTCTCAGGGCAGCCCATTTCCATTTGAGGACAGCTCTGGTCATTAGGAAGTCTTTCTTGAAATCTGCCTTCCTCTAACTTCCATCCATCAGTGCAGTCTGTGTCCTCTGTTCTTATCTCTCACTCCCTGTGACTGAGCATCCCCATTTCTTTCAGAAGATGCTTTTATGGCAGTCTTGTAAATAGAATGAATTCTGGAAGATCTTCATTCAAACGCTATCTCTGGCATGTGACCAGGGCAAAATTACTTTATTTATCTGAGCCTTCATTTTCTCATGTGCAAAATGGAGGAACTAATACCTGTGACACCTGCCTCAGTTGTGAGGATCAGAACAGATGATATACGTAAAACATTTTAACATTTGCCAAGTATATGTAAATGTCTGCTATTCATATTTATAATGGCATGGGAAGAGAGATTAAGGGGTCATCCTGAGACAAAAAAAGTTTGAAACCTGAATTAAAAAAAAGACTAGAAATTGGTCTCTGGGGTCAAATCAGAACAAGTCCGATGACTCTTACATATGTCAGTCATTCATATACTTATTTTCACAGTCCCCTAAAATTCCCAGGTATTTTTTAACGTTCCAATTTGTATGTTAAACTCCTTAAGGAAAGGGACTGTGTTTCATTACATTGTAACCCCTTCACCTAGCAACAGGGCTTTGCACATAGTAGGCACTTAATAAATGTTCAGTTTTTCAGTTGCGTCCCACTCTTCCATGACCCCATTTGGGGTTTTCTTGGCAAAGTTATTGAAGAGGTTTGCCATTTCCTTCAGCTCATTTTACAGATGAGGAAGCTGAGGCCAATAGCATTAATTGAACTCAAGAAGATGAGTCTTGACTCCAGGTGCCAGCTCTATCCTCTGCCGCACCTAGCTGCCTTAGGCACTTAATAAGTAATACTCATTGAGTATTATTTTTCACTTAGCCATGTCTGAAAAGAGCTGACCAGTCTAGTGTGCTCTGTGCTCTCAGTTTGTCATAAGCCATTGAATTAGGATGGTTTGGGTAGATATCTTATAGTCATTGTAATCAGCATGGGCCGGGCTGCCATAGATAACAGTCTATCACATAACCTAGATTAGATTGTAAATTCCGCAAAGGCAGCGACTACCTTTTGTGAATCTTCATATCCCCTGTAACAAATACTTATTAGCTGACTTACAGGTTATTGGAATCTTGGTAAACTCATGAAGGTTTTTTGGGAAATAAGAGAAAAAGAGTAAAGCTCTTCTACTTCAAACAGTTGTAAAATCTTACTTAGGTTCACAGAATTATCATCATGGGCTTATTAGCCCTAAAATGAGAAGGGATCCTCAAACCCCACTGGTCCATTACCCTCACTTTTTACGTGTGAGGAAACTGAAGCCCACTCTTCCCATAGCATCCAAGGTTGTATGCTACTACTTTCTCGCCCATAACTTTGTTATATCTAAATCAAAGATTAGCTTCTCTGTGTGACTGATCATTTATGTATTTTTTAAATCAACAAATGGTCATTATGGTTATGATGGTAATGTCCTTTCTTCCTTGAATTAATGATATTGGAGTTCTTATCAATAAGCCAGAGATTCCAATATTGATTGATTGATTGATTGATTTGGGAAATCTCATTGTAGTTGGGTATCCAGTATGTCCCCATGATGTCTAAATTTATTACGTCCCAGGACCAACATACAGGATAACGTGTTCTTAGAGGAATTGAAATTAGCTTTTTGGATACAAGAATATGGTGCATCCAGCAGAATACAGCTATACTGTTTCTAGCTTATTTTTGCTTTGTGGTGTTCCAGGTACCCAGTAAGTCTCTCTGTTAGTGCACTACTAATTGGAAAAACCTTATACTCATTATAGGTAAATAGAAGTTTTTTTTTAAATTAGTGATTTCATTTAAATTTAAAAGCTTGGGGTATGTTCAAAGTTTTAACAAAGTTTGTGAGGACTATCTCTTAATTTTCTTTGTATCTCTGCCAAGCACCTAACACAGTGCTTTGCACACATGAGGCTTTAAAAATGCTTTTTTGAAGGAATGGTATTCTAAAACAATAATTTACCTTTTTTTGTACAATTGATTTATGTCTAGAGAAAAATCCACACATATGTCAGCTTCTGACTGAAGAAGACCTGGATTCAAGTCCAGCTTCCAACGTAAACCTTCCCCATGACCTGTGCAAGTCATTTAATTAATAATCTCAGTGCCCCAGGCAACTCTCTAAGGCTGTATGTAAGTCAGCCTTGTCATGTCTATCTTCTTTGGCAGGAATTTCCTCACCAGAAATTCCCTATGCTAATGAAATCAGAGGTAGGAAATAGAGAAGGTAATGAATTACTGTTTGATTAAGGTGTTAACTTGTAATACTTTAAATTAATTGCATTTCTTTTTCTCTTTATAATTAGCCTCTGTTATTTAATCAAACAAACATTAAGAGCCTACCATTTATCTTTGGACCCCCCTCAAAAAAAAAAGTGGTAATGGAGAAGGAAATGAAAACCCAATGGAAAAATAGACCATGGGCTCATGAAGAGTTGGACTCACTGAACAAAGAATTTATCTTTGTAGCCCCTATGTCTAGAAAGGCTCCTGGCACATATCAAATGCTTAATAAAATGCTTGTCAAATGAATTTTCTTCATTAGTACTTCATTTTTTGTCATAGCAACAAGAAACCATATCATCCAGTTTGCATGCAACTAACTGTATTAAAGTGCTTGGATCACAGCTTGTCCTGCACCAGAAGAAGTCAGGTGGCCTGGTTTTTGTTCTGCTTATTGGTCTGGGCATCTTACGCAATTAACTTAACTTCTAAGCCTCAGTTTACTCATTTGGAAAAAAAAAAACAAGAAGCACTCATAATACCCAACCTGCCTACTTGATGAGGTTGTCCTAAGGATCTAATGATGCAGTGGTTCTGAAAGCACTTTATCAACTTCAGAGTGCTGTGATACAGATGTACAATCATTATTATCAGAGGAAAAGGCAAAGAAAGACTGGGTGTGAGAAGACTGCCTGTAACTAAACAGGACCGTCTGTTATCTGAGTAGCTCTGCAGCTATACTCTATATTAACTCTGGAGCACTTTGGTACAAAAGTACACATAGATTTGTACACATAGATTGATGTATATGAAGGGAATCTATAAGTTTTCTTTTTTTCATGGACATTATTTCTTGATAAAGAACAAGTTATTGTATGTCCTTATTACTGTATCTGCACCCTGTTACTCATTTATGTAGTCATCAAGTCAGTAACTAAGGTGATGCCTTACCTTGTTAATTTCTTCGATATTGACTGAGGCATTTTAGTATTTTGGCAGCTTAAAGTTTCCTGAGGATGAATATCTCCTTATAAGTACTAAGATATGACTGGAAAAAATGCTTCTAGCAATTCTTAATTAGTAACTTCTTTTTCTTTTTTTTGGTCATTTTGCTCTGTTTCAGCAGTTAATTATTCTACTTAAGTAGGCTTCCTTTTCTAGACAGTATAAATACTACATGTTTATTATAGTGCTTTATTTAAATTCTACCGAGAGTTCTACCTACCTGCTCTCATTTGTTCCTGTGAACAACTCAGGTGGGTACCAGTGGCTACGCTTTCCATTTTTACATTAAACTGAGTTCTGTTGCTTTTCTTTGTATCCCCAGTGCTTAACACAATAGACTTAATAATAATTGGGGTTCAGAGTGGTTAAGTGATTTGCCCAGAGTCACATAACCAATGTGTCTTCAATAGAATTTGAACCCAGGTCTCCCCAACTTCCACACTTGTGCTTGATTCCTGTTTCCCAGGTAAATTTATCGAATGTAAACAAACAGCAATGTTAACTCTAGGACTAGGAGAAAGATCATATTTAAAGGGATCTAAGTTTTTGGTTGGTTATTCTGAAACCATATCTGATGAATTAATTTGTCTTTAATCTCAAAAATCTTTATTAATAAAATAACACTGATCTTTCCTTTTAGTGTAGAAATTGGTGAAAGTGTGAGAGGAGAAGATGTCTATATCATCCAGAGTGGCTGTGGGGAAATTAATGATAACTTGATGGAACTTCTCATTATGATCAATGCTTGCAAAATTGCATCATCATCCAGGGTAACTGCAGTGATCCCATGTTTTCCATATGCCCGACAAGATAAAAAAGACAAGGTAGGTGAGAGATGTGGTACACTCCAAACACCATTTCAGGTTTTCTCTTGCACAAATTTCATCAGATCTAATCACTGGAAACTGTTTTGTAGCTATTAGAACAGATGGGCTATTTGGATTTCTTCTGTCTTTTTTCAAAGATTTATTTTTTCATTTTTTTTCAAAGATCTTTGCATCATTCTGTCATTGAATGTTTAATTGCATTAATATTTGTAGAAAGAGAAAAGAAGTAGGCCATTTATTTGAACTCCCTCAAAAGTGAATTTTAGTAGGCAGCTTCTGAAAATCCCCGCACCTCTTTTTCTTCCCCTAAAAATGACTGAACAGCAAATTAACAGGGAACTCACTATTTATCAAGGCATCCTGGTGCATTGTTAGACTGCTCTGAATTTTCTGAAAGTTATTACATATTGTGAGCTGAACTCTTTTATTTCCCTGTGGCTTGCACCCACTGGTTCTAGTTATTTACTTCAGAATAACACTGGGTCTACTCTTTCATCCACATGTTAATCTTTTAGATATATGAAAATAATTATGAACATGTTACCATTTGCTTTTCCTTTTCTAGGCCAAACATCCTCAGATCTTTAAAATATTTCTACTGACAGTGTTTGAGGTCCTCCTACCCCCCAAGTCACCCTCCCAGTAAACATCTTCTAGTTTGCTCAGATCCCCTGCAGGTACTGAATGCAATGTTCCTTCCCCACACTCTCTTGACCATGAACATAGAGTGATTAATGTCTCCTTTGATGTGGTTTTGCTAAATCCAAACTCAATACCTCACATGTATCCCTGCTAGATTTCATCTCGATTTTTATCCAGTCAACCCAAATTGTAGATCATTTCCAGTTTTGTTTCTGCTATCTATTGTATTAGCATGTTTTTTAGCTTTGAGGCATCTATAAATTCATTTATTATTCCTTCTATATCTTCATGCGGACTATCCCTTCCCTTCCTGTTATTAATTGTGTAACCTGACAGCTCTGGCCCTCTGTCCCAGAACCAGGCTTGTTGCATTGCCCCTCAGGGTTGTTAGCTTTTATCCCTGCTTCCATCTATTTGAGTCTCCACTAGCAGTGTTCCCTTGTTAGTTGCCTGCTGACAGTGACTAGTTGCTTAGTTCCATTTAGCCACTTAGTATCTGTTGCTTTTCGAAATATACTTCAAACACATAGAACAAACTCTCCCTCCTTGCCTCCTCTCCCATCCAACCTCTCAAGGCATGCTCTCCATTGCTCCCCCTAGGGGTATGGTGAAGTAAGCTCAAAATTTTCTCAGTTCTTGCCTTGATTTACATTCAGGTGTGGCATGACTGCTGAGCTGTCACTGCCTGGCATCCTAAAGGCCTCTTCCAAAGTTCATTCCTTGCCCTTAGAGGCATTGATTCTGCAAACCTGGAATCAAGAGTGATCAGGAGTTGAGACAGGCTCCATTCCCTTTATACCCCGGGGACACTGATATAACTCTGATGGATTCAAATCTGAACTCAGTGACTAGATGCTAAGAAACCATGTGTGCCTTTTAAACTCAAATGGTCATAGGCTCCATTCCCTTCACCAGGCACTGTCAGTCAACTCCCCCAAGACCTTTGTGAGTCAAAAAGTAGCTGAAATCTAGCAGACCTCTTTTGAATGCCTTTACAGCCCAAAAGCCTTCTCTTCTACATATGATGAACTGACCAGAACCAGTTATAGAATGTCTGTAACAGCGTGAACTTCCCTTTCACATTAGCATCCTAGGAGCTGCCTTCTTTGGTACTCTGGGCATGGGCCAGACCTCAGTTCTGTATTTTCTCTGGGATGTCTGAAGGCAGCTATTTCATATAACTGTAATGTAAAAAGTTCCATGAAGCAACTTTTAAACCACATAAAAACAATGTGTTTGTCATGATTTGGTTGTTGAGAAGCTTATTTAGCCATATCCATTTACTCATGGTTGCCATTTTTTTGCCACTAGATGGTACTTGTGTGTGAATTTAAGGTCAACTTCCCATTTCTAACCGTTGAGATGGGAGAGACAGGGGCAGTCTCATGTTCTTATTCTATAAATAGTTTATTTCTGAGTACAAGGTTTGATTTGTATGTGAGAAAAAGAATTTAATTTATTAGGAATTCAGATAAGTCACAGTTCAACAGTATTTCTAAACTAGTGAATGGAGATACCCAGTTTGAAGTCATTTTAAATATCATTTAGTTCTTTTAATGATTTGATCTTAATTCTTTTCATATTCTATCCTTTCATAAGGATAGCTATTGAAAACTTTGCTATATATTTTTATTTATGGTATTTTGTTAGAAAAAACTTTTTTTAAGGACTCATATAGTAATCCTTATAACTTCTTCTGAGATCTAAATTACTTATTTTTAAAATCTATTGTGTCCTAAAACATTTTTAAAACCTTGTATAATCTTTTCCCTGAGTCTCATTTTAATAAAGAATCCATTATTGTGCATAAAAAACCATCCCAATTTAGGTGCATAGAAATTTAGAGCTGAAAGGGACTTCACCACTACCTCCTTTCATTGCCACCTCAGGAATCCCAGTATAATCCCTATCATCTATCTTCTCTGCTCCTACTATAAAGCTTCTGAGTATCTATGGATAAAATCATGAAACTAAGCTGACTTCACCCTCACTCTCAGTTTATTACATGACCACTTGGCTCTAGTTGCTTTCAGCAGTCTGTCTAATCTACCTCGGTGAATTTCCAATCTCACATGCTACAGCACCTGCTGCAAATCTTTACCCGCACCCCACCCACCTTTTCACCTCCCTTCCATCTGACAAGAGCTGTCTCTGTCCTCCTTTCCTTCATTCCTCAGAATTTCTGAGCATTCTCACCAACTGTTTTCTCCTTTCTCCCTCTATAGAGCTTAATCTCCCTCTCTGAAGCCTTGGCCTCATTTTTTCCTGTTGCCTCTGCAACCTTCTCTCTTGGGTGTCCCTGGCTAGTTACGCTTTTTGAAAGCAAGCCAGCAACTAGCACCTAGTTGCTTAAAACACTAAGCTCTTGTGTTTAGGGATGAGTCTACAAATACCACCAAAATGATAAGCCGATCCCTGCCCTCAGGGAAGTTATATTTTAAGACCACACAGAAAAGGTTCCTGCTGTCTATTAACCTACTTTAAGAGGTATGTGTGTGTGTTTTTGTCTACGATGAACCTCTAACCCTGGTGAAGCCTGTCACTTAATGGGCTTTTTCACCCAAGTTACTGTC
Source organism: Notamacropus eugenii (assembly GCF_028372415.1). Classification (NCBI taxonomy): domain Eukaryota; kingdom Metazoa; phylum Chordata; class Mammalia; order Diprotodontia; family Macropodidae; genus Notamacropus; species Notamacropus eugenii. The sequence continues at coordinate 378,459,088 of NC_092876.1, read as the reverse complement.
TTCCTTGAACTTCTTTCTACTTCCTGGGTATCTTTTGCCCTTTAGGCTTTAAAGGTAGTATTCTTTCTGGCTTCTCTCATCCCTCTAATCACTGCTTTTCTAGCTTTTCCTCCTATGTTCTGTGTGCCCTTGGGTTTCTTTATTTTCTCTGGGCAAGCTTGCTCCCACTTCTATGACAATAACCTCTAAATCTGAGTATCCAGCCCAGGCTTCTTTTCTAAGCTCACATTTTCAGCTAGATCCAGGCTAACAATACTTATATCCCCCATGTACCTGAAAATCAACATCCCCACACCTAGGTTTATTGTCTTTCCCCAGAAGCTTAGTCCTTACTAGCTCTTGTGTGTGACGCCACCATTCACCTAGTTTTCCATGTTTTGTATCATCTTTGCCTCTTCCCAGATACCAAGTCCTGTCCATTCTACCTCTGAAGGATCTTATACACTCATCTCCTCTTCTCTCTTATTCTCACCATCTTTGTTCAGGCCTTCACTACTGTTTCCAGTTTGATTGGATTGCAGAATCTAGGAGGAGAGTAATGGTCCAATCAAGTAAAAAGATGGATAGATAGATATGATTCCCCATCTAATCAGTCAACAAGCATCTTTTAAATACCTGCATACCTGCTTTGTTCCAGGAGCTGCAGCCATAAAGAAACAGTTCCTTCCTTCAGGGTATTTACATTGGGGGAGGGAGAGAATACCAACAACTAGTACACATGTAAATACAAAATTAATACAGATGATTCTTTGACTTTCTACCCCATCTCCTTCTCAAATAACATTTACATGTGCAGACCCCCAATATAACAGAGAACCCAGAAATACTAGTTTCTGCTACTTCTTATAAGCATGTTTTACGAATGACATGTATCAGATCCATTCAGTTCTAAAGTGTTGTATTTGGATTTGCAGAGAATAAAAAAATAGTGACCATACAAAAATTCTCTTGCACTAATATTGGAGCATAAGAATAGAGTAGGAACTGTAGGCAAAATACAAATTTTATAAACTTAACCATTTTCCTGAAATAATTCCCATTTCTTCTTGCTCACATCCTTTGCCTTTTGAACCCCAGCACTGCCAGCTAGGTTGAAGTTTGAACTCCACAACTGCAACTGTGTTTGTATGACCACAGATAACTAAGGAAACTCAGTTTCCATGAGACTGATCTATCGTACCAATTTCATAAGTATCATACCAGTAATTACTTTGACAGTCTTTTCCAACTCTGCTTACTCATATTTCTTTTAGAAATGTGGGTGTCTTTTGTTTTTTGCAACAGTCACCCCCTACCCAATCCACCTTTATTTGTAACAGAGAATATTCTTTAAAAAAAAAATAGAAAGCACTGCAGTAAAAACCAACCAGCATATCAAGCAAAGCCTAACAGTATTCTATACCCATAGTTCCTCACCTTTACAAAGAAGAAAGTATATTTTCTCAGCTCTTTTCCAGGAGTACCTTTTTTGTTGTAATTACATAGCATTCATTTGGGAGTGGGAGGAAGAATTGTCCTTTCCATTTACACTGTTGTAATAATTTTATATATTGTTTTCCTAATTGTGCTTAATCACTTTGCTTCCATTTATTTATCTTCTGGTGGATTTTCACATTTTTATTCATCCTTTCTTAGGGCACAGGAATATTCCTTTACATTTGTATACCACAGTATGATAGGCAGCTGTGTTGTTTTTTGTCCTTTGCTCCTTTGTATATTACAGTATTTATAAAACCTTTCTCACAGATGATTTTCCAAGCAGAAACCAGCATCCTATGAAAAGCTATCTACACAGGTTGCCTTAATTTCTTTTTAATCTGACTTTTTACCTTATCACTCAACTGAAACTGCTTTCTCCAAAGTTACCAATAATTTCTAAATAGCCAGTTCTGATGGCCTCTTTTGCTACATTTGACACTGATCATACTCTCCTCCAGCAGAATATTCTCTTTTCCAGATTTTTGTGATTTTGCTTCCCCAGTTTTCCTCCTCCCTGACTAGCCACACATTGTAGGTTCCCATTTCTGTTCTGGGTACCCACTATTCTTCGTCTCTCTGGTTTGTAATGTTATCCTGTACTTTTTTGCTCTCTTTCACCGTATATATCTGATTAGTTGCCAGATCTTGGCCCTAGGCTCTCCCTGCTGCAATCTATTCTCCACATAGCCACAAAAGAGATTTTCTTTAAGTACAGCTCAAGGCTCAATGTAATAAACTCTAGTGATGACTCCCTGTTGGCTCTAAAATGTTTTATAAACTCCTCTGTTTGGCTTTACAAGCCCTTCACATCTTGTTCCCCAGCCTACTCGTTTAGATTCATTTTACATTGCTCTCTTTCCTGAACTCTGTGGTCCAGACAAACTGGCTTAGTACTCTGTTTCTCATATACACTCACACTACTGTTTTGTGCCTTTGCATGAGCCATTTCTCAAGCCCTAAATATATTTCCTTTTCTACCTGTCTCCTAGAATTCCTCATTTCTTTCAAGGTAGCTTAAACCTCCACCCTTTTACACAAGGCTGATTCTACCCATTCACACCCCCTCCCAATTAACATTTTCTAGTGCCCTCCTTCCCTAACTGCCTCAGGGTCTTCCAGAAAGTACTGTCACTGCCTTCATGAGGTCTCTTCTCTAATCATGCCCCTTTTTTCTTATATCCTTCTGGGAAGGGATGAATGGCCAGATGTACTAGTAAGAGCCATTATTAAGTATTTTTCCCATATACACATAGCATTTCACCATAGTTTTCCTCCTCTTTACAATGAAGAAATTAGACTAAAGTGATTCCTGTATGATCTGTACTCTTTGGCATTGAGTTAAGTTGCTTAAGGGTTTATACAGTTGTGGTCTTTAGAAATTGGATCTATAAGTTGGTAACTTGAAGTAGGAAAGTTTTTTGTTTTCTTTTAACTACAATATCTTAAGTTTCATAATAAAATATTTAAAGGAATATATAAATCATCTGGAAAAGTTCCTGATATAAAATTTGGATAACAGTGATGCACCATACACTCCTATTATAAATGTTATATATTTGGTTTCCTATAACCTCTTTTCTTTGCTCTTCCTAGCCTTGTACTTTAGTCTAATTTTAGTCTTTATAATTGAAAAATGTAGGGGTATCATTTATGATTCCTTTTCATTGTTGTGAAATATACTTTTTTTTTTTTAATTAGAGTCGTGCTCCAATTTCTGCAAAACTTGTGGCCAATATGCTTTCAGTGGCCGGAGCTGATCATATCATTACGATGGATCTCCATGCTTCTCAGATACAGGTACAGTCTATTCATTCATTGACTGATGTATCACTAATGGCAACTACAGGTACTCACATGAATAACTCCTTAGGTGGCTGTTGTAAGTTCAAATAATTTTTTAAAACAATTGTTGCTCTTCTTATTTGTGGTTTTCATGTAAGATCATTTTTACCTCAAACATTCTATGAATCTTTTCTCCTTTGGAGATTGGAATTTTAACTCTAAAAGTTAAATTCTTTCATCTCCATCAATTTAGGATGGATGTGAATAGCTTGTTAATCAAAAACTAAGACATTGTTCATCTATATAAAAGGCTTGTGATTTTCATTAGTATTAGTATTTCCTCTTGTAGTGGAAGCTTACAAGCCCCTCTAATATAAATCACCTATTTTTTCTCTTTTTTTGCATTTTTAAAAGTTTATTTTTAGTTTTCATCATTCACTTTCATAAGTTTAAAATTTTCTCCCCTTCCTTCCTTCCCCCTGCTAAGACAGCATGCAGTCTGATGTAGGCTCTACTTAAACATTTCTATTAAACAAATTTTCACATTAGTCACATATAGAAGAATTAGAATGAATAAGAGGATCCGTGAGAAAGAACAAAACAGAAAAAGAAAATAGTCTGCATTGCTCTTCATTCAGATTCCATAGTTCTTTCTCTGGATGTGGATGACATTTTCCATCACAAGTTGTTTGGAATTGTTTTAGGTCCTTGCATTGCTATGAGGGGCTAAGTCTGTCAAAATCAGTCATTGTACAATGTGTGATGTGTACAATGTTTTTCCTAGTTTTGCTCACTTGACTCAGTATCACTTCATATAAATCTTGGGTTTTTTTGAAATCCACCTGCTCATCATTTCTTGCATTTATATGCCATAATTCAATCAGCCATTTCCCAATTGATGGGCATCCCCTCAATTTCCAGTTCTTGGTCACCACAAAAAGAGCTGCTAGAAATATTTTTGTATATGTGGGTCCTTTTCCCATTTTTATGAGATCTTTGGGATAGAAGTGATGTTGCTGGGTCAGAGGTATGCACATTTTAATATTCCTTTGGACATTGTTCCAAATGTCTCTCCAGAATGGTTGGATCAGGTCACAACTCCAAATTACCAGCCTTTTGATGATGGGACTTTTTGAACTTCTAAGTTAGTCAGTGTTCTAAAAGTACATTTGTTATCATGGGATTGACTACTCAGTCTTTATAACTTTGTTTGGGATCTTCCAGAGGCATGAATAAAGGATGTTTTATTCAAATAAAACAATTTTCATGAAGCTTGGGGCCACCTGGAAATGAAGGTGAAGCATCAGATTAGCATTTGAGTGGAAGATACATTCTTGGTGTCTTTTTATCTAAAAATATGATTTCATCAGTGTAAGGAACTCCTTGCAACAGGTATAGATCACTGTGCTGCTCCTTATAGCCTCAGAGAGTTGCCTAGGTACTAAGAGTGTAAGTGATTTACCCATAGTTACACAGTCAGTCCAATGTTTTGAACTCTGGGTCTCCCTGGCTTCAAGACCTGCCCCCTCCATTAAGCTGTGCTGCCTTTCTTTAATAAGAAGTACTTTACAGAGAATCTTGGGCTGTATTAATTACTTTAATCTTTTTTACTATCATCACAGGGGTTTTTTGATATTCCGGTGGATAACTTATATGCAGAACCGGCAGTTTTACAGTGGATTCGAGAAAATATTGCAGAATGGAGAAACTGCATCATTGTTTCCCCAGATGCTGGTGGAGCTAAAAGGTACTGTGGGAGGAGTGTATTCAACTTTCTGGGGTTTAATAATTTTCAGGGAGCTCTTAAAAGTTGTTTTTCATGTTAAGTGTCACAGTAATGTAAATAGATGTGTGTGAATTACAATTCTTTTATTTATTTTATAAGTTTTTATTGATGTCTTTTGATTGTTACATCATCATAGTTTTCTCCAGTATGACTTCCCCTACCTCTTCCAAATTGCCATCCCATATAACACAAGTGATTTTTGAAAAAGGTAAAAAAAAAAACAAACCCCAAGAAGAAAACAAGACCACAGGATCAATACATTGGAAAATTCTGAAAACATATACAGTGCCTGTGGACCCCCCGCTTCCATGAAGAGATGGTTGGGAGTGTCCTCTTATAGTTCTCTTTATTTGAGTTGAGCCTGATATTTGAGTTGCAATTCTTTATGAATAAGCTGTAGTACTTGGTATGTGATTGCTCATTTGAAGCATCATTCCTAGCTGATGCTTTGTCTTCTCAGTTTTAAACTTCTTCCTAATTTCTGTTTGGATTTGACTGTTTTTCCCTTATTTACTGCCATCCTCTGAAAAAGTTTCCTATCATTTAGTTTAGATTTTGCTTAAGTTACACATTTGAGCATTGCAGTTTTATAAGCACTGTATAATAAAAGCTGGCTCAGGGAAAGAGCTCTTATTTGGAGTCATGGTCTTAGAAAGTCTTTAAAACTCTGTGGGTCTCAGTTCCTCAACTGTAAAATGAGGGAATTGGATCAGTGATTCCTGAGGAGCCTTTCAGTTCTAAATTTATGAGTAAACTTTTAACCTATAAATTATTTTCCTTTAGTAGACAAGGTTCTAAATGTTCAGCAATTGTATTGAGGTAGGAGGGCATTGTTTATGTTTCTTGTTTTTTTTTTTGCTCCTTTCTGTCCATATTTTAAAATGTTTACAGTGGAAATTTAAAAAAAAATTTTTTAAGTTCCATATGGCCTTAAAGATAATCTATTCTACAAATATTTGCGTATGGTTTTTTTTTTTCAATCTAGCCCAGATTTTGGGGGTGGAGGGAGGCTCCTGGTAAGGAAACAAAGTGTATTACAAAAGTAGTTGCAATCTCACTAATTACTGCCAAGTAGTTAATAGACCTTATGTTCTTTCTGGCTAGATAAAAAACTAGTAAGATGAAGGAAGTTGGAGAGGATGAACAACCAACTCTTTTTGTTTTAGAATATAGGTGAAAAGGGTATTAAAATATTGCTTTTAAAAAGTCTTCCATGTATTTTTGGTGAATAGTAGCAATCTATGGGTATGAGAGTTGAACTTGAAGGAAAACTGAACACGACAGAATTGATGCTTTACAGTTCCAGTGCTGGAGAAGACTTTTGACAGTCCCTTTTACAGCAAGGAGATCAAATCAGTCAATATTTAAAGAAATTAATTCAGGTTATTTACTGAAAAGTCAAAAAGCTGAAACTGAAATATTTTGGCCACATAATGAGAAGATACCCTTTATGTTGGGAAAGATTGAAGGCAAGAGGAAAAGGGTATGGCAGAGGATGAGATGGAGAGATAGCGTCATGAAGCAATGGGCATGCACTTGAATAGACCGTGAGAGACAGAAGAGGATAGATAGCTCGGCCTGGCATGCTATGATCCATAAGAACATGAAGAGTCAGATATCACTGAATAACTCCAGAGCCACAAAAATCAGTAAGGGCTAATAAGGTGGTTTCTTAGTTTAGTTGATTGATAATGATACTCTTCCTTAGAAAACTGCCCAAATCAAATAATAATCTGAAATTTATTATTTTGGATATAGTAACTCAAAAATTGGTGTTGGGTATGTGGAATGAGCAGAAACCTAAAGTAGAAAAACAAATTATTTGGCAAAAATATTGCAGCCATTAACTGAAATGAAGTTAATTTACTAAATTGTGGGAGATGGGGGTAGGCAGTTGGAGTTCCCCCAGGAAAAGATACTTTTTATTTTTGCTATCTGGTCCTTTTAACTATTTGCTTTCATGGAGCACTCTTGTGGACCATTTTATTTCCATGTCTCTTTAATAACTTGCTTGCTACTCACAATATCACATTTAAATCAGTTAGGAATATTAGTAGAAGATTGCATGTCCAGGATGAGTGCTGCTAGGCATTGTCCTCCACATGACTGCTGCATTGACAGCTTGGGCCTTTCTAAGGTTCTTTCCAATTCTTACATCTCTGGTCTTGTGATGTTCTGAGATAGGTCTGACCATTCTATTTCGCTGTTCAAGAAGCTTCTTTGGCTCCCAATTATCAGTAAGATAAAATAAAACTCATGTTTCTCATTTAAAGCTCTAACCATCTGTCTTTCCAGGCTGATTATTTATTTTCCCCAGGCCTCACCCACCCACATACACACGGCACTCCAACTACACTAACAAACTAGTAAATATATTATCCCCTCTACATGACATTTCATTTCGTGTTGCCATACTGTTGTACAGGCTGTACCCCTTTCTTGGAATGTCCTCTGTCCTCCCCTCCAAGTCTTGAAACCTCTAGTTCCTTTTATGGCTCAGCCTCAAGTACTTCCTCCTTCAAGAGATCTCTAGATTTCCTTCAGTTTGTTGATGCACCCTTCCCTCAAAACTTTAGAATTAATTTGTATTTATTTATATGGAGCCTGCATTTGCCCATTTGTGAACATGTCACATCTGTCAAGTAGAATATAAACTCCCATAGGGTAGAGGAGATCTTGATTTTTTACTTTGTATCCCTAGAACCTAGCAGAGTGGCCTGTACACAGTAGGTGTTTAGTAAATGTTTGTTGATTGATTCCTGCTGCTGTTCTAAATATCCCCATGGAACATTAGCAGGGTTCTTAACAGAGAAGAAAGTAGAAGAGGAGTCAACTCAGCTGTTAGAGCAGATTGTATCTCCATACAGGCAATGCTGCTTCTCCATTCCCAGTGTCCAAAGGAAGCAGACAAGTGTAATTAATTCTAGACAATTCATGCTTGTAGGGATAAACTAGGTGCTAGCTTGTTTTTATCTGGGAACCTCAACCATTTGAAACACTGATCACAGAAGTTTTTTTAAGGCCTCTGTAGCTAAAATAGTTGTCATAAAGTGTATGTGCTAAAAGCTCATGTACTTTGCTCAAAATAGAAACTTTCACTGAAATGGTTTATCTCATCTTTCTAACAAGTTTGATTATATAGCTTTCCAGGCCTTGACAGATTAGAAACAGTAAGGTTATGTTGGGAGGTGGAGGGGGTGTGGAGAGAATGAAAATGCTACTGGAGAGAGGCAAGCACACTGTCAAGCAACAAGCAGCAACTGAGACAAGCAAGACATAGAAGACAGATTGAAGTCAGAAAACAGCAATAAAACTCCCTCCTTTTATCAGAGAGCTGAGGGACTGTGAGTATATAGAATGTTGCATATGCTATCAGACATGATCAGTGTGTCAGTGGTTTTGCTGAACTATTTTTGTTTGGGAGCTGGGAGAAGGGAGTGTATTCAGAAATTAATATCATGTAAAATAAAAGGGCACCAATAATTTTTTAAAAAGTTATAGTCATCTAGGGCCATTTGGTATAAGGGCATACTCTAAGCAAAGTGTGACAAAAAGCCTACCTGTGATATTTGATACTAACTCCTGAATAAATAATGAGTTGCTCCAAGTCCTCTGATCAGCATATCACCACCATTTTTACCATATTTGTACAACACATATTTTTCCCATTCTTCCTTGATGTGGGTAGAATTACAAATTGAATTTTTAAAGATCCTTTATTTGCATATCCTTAACTCATTATGTTGTTTTTTTTCTTTCTCTAGAGTGACATCAATTGCTGACAGACTGAATGTGGAGTTTGCTTTGATTCACAAAGAAAGAAAGAAGGCAAATGAAGTAGACAGGATGGTTTTGGTTGGTGATGTGAAGGATCGTGTAGCCATCCTTGTGGATGACATGGCTGATACATGTGGCACGATATGCCATGCTGCAGATAAGTGAGTGGAACTTTTAGAAATTGAGATAGAAAATAAAAGAAAAAGAAAACCTTAAGTGTTACCATTTTTAAAAGCTCTATTTCTTGTGCTATTCATTTGCACAAGATTAATACTGTTAGACCAACAGGAAATAATAGACTGTTTCATTTTTGTTACAATATGTTTTGTCTTTTTTTTTAATAAGATATACCTACACATAGCTTTTCAATAGTTCTTAATCACAGTTACTATTCTCATCTTGAACATGGAAACAAATGAGACTGTGTCTCTCCAATTTTTTCCCATCTCCCTCAAATTTCCCATATAAAAGTAAAGTTAGAAAATGTTACCTACTTCAGTTCCCACTTCGATGGGAATCATCTATCTCATCCTTGACTAGTGTTTATTCAGCTTCTACTTGAAAATCATTGCTTCCCAAGTCATTATTTGTTCTCAGACATTTTTACTGAAGAATGTTTTCTTTATATTGAATTGAAATCTGCTTCCCTGTGACATTATGAACTCCAGTATGATGTCATTACTACCAAGTGTCCCAGAATTTTCTGTTCTTCCATGTTGGTCAGAATCCTATCTAGAATAGCAGGCTTCCCCAGTACCTCAACAAAGCAAGTAGCAGAATGTCCAAAGAATTTTTTAAAAGAAAAGAAAAAGGATTCTTTTTCAATCTGCAAAATCAATCAGAACCTCAAAAGAATCTGATGTTATATGCAGTGTTTCACACCTTCCCTTTGCAAAGAACATGTCATCTTTCATCTCTTCTGTGGGGTGAGCTTGTGAATTAGAATTTTGCAGCATTCATCTTCAATTGAATCTTTTGTAGTCATCTTATTTTTAAATGTATGATAAATGAACTTCTCAGTCTCTTTGTGATCTTGTCAATTTCCATGGGTTCAGTTATCTCTATGCAGATGATGCCAAGAACTATATATTCAGCCCTGGTCTCCTGAGCTGTAGTCCTATATCACCTTTCCTATTAGAAAAATGTATATCCATTAGGCATGTCATACCCTGTGTGTTCAAAACACAACTCATTATTTTTTGCCCAAAACCCAGTCCTCTTCCTAACTTCCTTTTTCTGTTGAGGACACCATCATCATCTCAGTAACTCAGACTGTGACAACCTTATTGTCAGCTAAACTCCCGTTCATCTCACCTATCCAGTCAGTTGCCATATCTTGTTAAATCTAACATTTTTTCCCGTTAGACCACCACAACGTATCCATTACCTTGTCTGCATTCATACTATCTTGTTCAGTTCTTCATCGCCTCTCATCTAGACCGCTGCAGGAGATTCCTCATTGTCATGTCTGTCTCAAGTTGCTTCCCTCTATAATTTGTCCTCCACAAAGCTGGGAGTCTGACCATGTCACCGCCTTGTTCCTGTGGCTTTCAACTGCCTCTGGGATAAAATATAGACCCTTCCATTTGACATTTAAAGCCCTCAGCAGTCTGGTTCCTATCTGCTTATCTAGATTTATTCTAAACAGCACTCTTTACACTTAGTGTTTTAACCAAGTGTGACTGTTTCTTATATCTAATATTTCATCTCTTGTCTCTCAGTCCTTGCCCTATCGCCTCATTCCTGGAATGCATCTCTTCCTCACCGCCTCTGCCCTGAACCTTCCCCCTCAAATGTGCTTTATATATTTTGTTGTAACATTTATATGTGTACAGTTTGTTTACTGGTGAGTGTAAACTCAGAAACTTTCATTTGTGTTTGTATCCATCCCCAGTGCCTGGCACACAGAGACTTAATAAATCCTTATTGATTGATTGGTTTGATACCTGACTCTGTGCGCCATCAGTTAACATTAGGAACTTGTCATCCATTTCCTCTCTGTGCCCTTGTTATTAGTAGTAGATTTCACTGGCATTCTTTTTGCCTTCAATCAAATGATCCCCCCCCCCCCCCCCCATGCTTTCCTTCCTTACGCTTTTGGACTTCTATATCAGATCTTAATACACAGTGTTGTGGCACCATCCCTTCTATCTAATCAGCTACTTTTGAATTAGGTTGGCTCCTTCCTTGTTACATTCCAGTCATGACTACAACCTCCCAGTTCTCTTGGATGATGCAAGGGTTTCACTACTGAACTACATCTAACATCCTGGCTTTCAGAGGGAAGTTCAAGGATAAAAGCAGGGTGATTACATCTCTCTGCCCATAATGAGGATGACTGAATTTCCTAAGAGAAGGACCCTCAATTGAGTTAATCAGCTAATCAATAAATATTTGTTAAGTACTTGATCTTTGCTTACCACTGAACTTGTGAGAGTATTCAAAAGAAGTATAATAAATGGTTCCTCTTTTCAGGGAATTTACATTGTTATTAAAAGACATGATGCATAAGACACTTGGAAAAAAGACTCTAAAATGAAGTACAAAATGATGTAATAGTAATGACTAATGTAAACTAAATTCCATTTTCCCTTTGACTTACAAATTTGAAGATTCATTCTGATGGAGAAAAATGGAAGAAGAAAAAATGGAGAAAAATTCAAAACACAGTGAAAACCAAACTTGGATGTGAATACAGTAAATCTTGACCTATTTCAAGGATCTGTGATTTCATTTCTTCCCCTACCACATAGCAGACCACATAGCTCCTCTGTGCCTTTGTTCTATGATCTTTGTGAGTTTCCATGACACCCTTCCTCTCCCCCACAATGACCAGTGACCAACTTGGTGCAGACTCGTTAGCCAACAGTATTCCACAGAAGGATTTGGACTAATTTCTAAGTACATAACGTTCATCAGCTCGTTATCTATTTCGTTTTCCAAGTATATTTTCCTTATAAAATCTTAGGCTTTTAAGAAAGTTCAACTTGGCTTTTATGCCTTATCGTTTAAAAATTGCCTTAGTTAAGGCCATTTAGTAGTTGCTAGAGAGCTACCCTTAAGAATCAGGAGGACCTCTGGGTTCAAGTTCTTCTTCTAACATGCTCTCCAGGCCCTGGGCACTTCACTTAACCTCTCAGTATTCTTGGTAAATTTCTAAGACTACAAGTTGTAGAATTTAGTACAAACCTACATGGAGAAGAAACCTCCTTACCAAAACCTCTCCGTATTGATAAGATCATAAGTCTGGGTTTTTTATTTGTTTTTTTAATGTGTTTCTTAAGATTTCTTTTTAAATTTTTATGGACTATGATATTCCAAATAGTAATACAGTTGTCCCATTAAGAGGGGAAAAACATCCCAACATTCTTCCCCTAGTGGTAGGGCAAACCTTTTATTATATATTTTTGCAAGGTTAACACTACCTATAAGAGTCATTTATGGTGGTGTATGTGGGTTTTTTTTTTCTCCTGACATTGTATAGGTTACTTTCTGCTGGAGCCACCAAAGTTTATGCTATTTTGACTCACGGAATCTTCTCTGGACCAGCAATTTCCAGGATTAATAATGCTGCATTTGAGGCTGTAGTAGTCACAAATACAATTCCACAAGAGGACAAAATGAAGCACTGCTCTAAAATCCAGGTATAGTGGAAAGAGTATTGGTTTGGGGATCAGAAGGCCCTTAATTCAAATCCAATTGTTATACTTACTCGTTTGATCTTGACCAAGTCAAGATCCTCTCTTAGAATCTTAGTGTGGGGAAGGGGAAAGAGATAATTGGTCCCTTCTGTCTCCATTTCTTTAGTCCCTTCTTATAAAATTATATGACGTCTGATCATTTTCTGGAAAAACAAATACTTGCTGAGTCATTTAAAATTTTTTATGGCTATTTAAAACCTAATATAGCAAAATATTACTATTCCTATGGCAGTAAATTGTTAGGTTGTACCTTACCTGTGTTCTGTGGGGAAGAACATTTTTCCCCTTTAGATTCATGATAAAATTAAGTTGACCTAGGAAAGGAGAATGCTCTGTCTTTTAGTAAATAGAAGTAAAATCTTACTACTAGGGTTCATTCAAACTTAGTGTTGATTAAGAATATGATTCGCCTGTATGTACACCCCATCCCCTCTTAGCCCCTGAAAAGTGTGTGCAACTTCAATGTTAGCAGCCAGCTTCATTCAGGCATTTAATTAAATTAGATTGACCTGTCTAGAAAGTTTCTGTACAGTAGAAACCGTTTCAAGAAAGGATTTCCTTATGCCTTCTAAATACACCTGCATTAATAGGCTTTTTCCAGTTTTAAAGTAAGCCTGATTGTGTGATTCTTGATTGCTCTTATCCATTCTGTTCTTTCTTTTTGCTGTTTAGGTTATTGACATTTCAATGATATTGGCTGAAGCAATACGGAGAACACACAATGGGGAATCCGTGTCTTACCTGTTCAGTCATGTTCCACTATAACTCCAGGTCATGGCTTTCCTGTAGGCTGTGTACAACCAGTCTGTTTTTGTTTAATTATTGGGACTCAACAGTATGATAATTAATGTTTATTAAAGCTTCAGTTTTGTGTGCTTTGAGATTCCTTTTTTCCTCTCCAACCTTCCTACTTTCTTAACCCCTCACCCTTCTCCACCCCATCCCCCCACTCCCTTTTTTTCCTTTTTTAATGAATTGGCTTGTGTGGGAAATGTCTTCTTTTTGTTTTGGTCTGGCAGATAACTTGTTCCTGTACTCTTACATTACATTGGAGCTGCAATTGTAAGAGTGTGATTACATTTCAGAAGTTTTTTGATTTTATATATCTGGGTTTGTCAAAGGTAACCCTGTATTAAAGCATTTTGTGTATTTTATTTAATAAAAATGTCTACGGGCATTTGGGTAAAACCCCTGCTATCTAGAATTAGACCTTTTATTCAGAATAAACATTATTTTAGAGAATTGTAGGATACCTTGAATGTTGACTTTTTTTGTTAGTTGGAGTTCAAATTAATTTCTTGGACTTTACCTAGTTTAAACAAAGTTTTGATCAGCTTAATGATGGTCATTGACCAGTTTGCTGATGGAAATTTGTAGACAAATCAGTTAAGGACAAGGTAGTATAAATGAATGTAGTTTTATGTATCACATCTAAGTTGACCATCATATTGCTGTAAATTTCTGCTCATTGTTTCAGGAAAATATTTACATGTCAGAAAATTCCAAAATTATTTCTGGCATTAGAATTATTTAGAAATTTCTATATATAATCTGTCAGACTCTAATGTCTAATTTAAATGGTCTGACATCCTCTGACTGTTTTAGTGCATTACAAATTGAAAAGGGAAATTGCACAGAAAATCCCAACTCTTTAAAAATGCACACTCCATTCTGTCTTATACTATATATACTATATATACTTTTATATAGCATTTAGCTGCGCAACTTTTGCTTTTGGTTTTTGGTTTTTTTTGCAAAGAAAAGTTGACATTTCAATGATTGGACTCCAAATCATTGAACTTTCAAATCTTTAAAAATAGAGTAATGTATGCTCACACTTGACTAAGCATTTATTTAGGGCTTAAATCCACTAACCCTCTTCAGTCTTTTAGTTTTTTTCTTTGTCATTACTAAAGTTTGGAATCATCAGGACTATTAACTGTATGTTTATATAATGCGGCTTTCCTGTTTTTGTGGTTCGTGTACTTGTGTTATTTGTAGTCTAAAATAGTTAAAAATCTCTTGCAGTTGATTCATTAAATCATCCCCTAAGTTAAAACATTTACCTGGAAGGCAGTAATAAAGGAAATCTGGGAAAAAGTATTTGCAGATAGATATTAACTCTTTGATTAGAATACCAGATTATTCCCAAGAATGTCAGTAAAGAACTCATTAAACTAATATTTTGTTACATGAAAAATCACTGTTTATACCTTTTTTTCTAATTCAGAAGTCAAAGGAAACTTGAATATTAAAATAGCGCCACCTCCTTTCCTCTAAAAAAACATCCTGAACATTATCTAGTCTTCTTTCTCAATGCACTTTGGCTAGATAATAAGTCTGTATAATTCAGACCAAAAGAAAGTATGTACGGTTATGCAGACCAACCTTAATGGTAGGTAATGCCATTCTCCAATCTTTTAGTTGAAAATAACCAACTTTGTTACCTTTTTTTTTCAGTGACAGCATTATTTAGAATTTTCTATGCCAACATTGAAAGAATCTTACTTCAGGTTAACAGACCTAAAAAGGATAATTTATCTGACATTTCAGTTCTTAACATCAGTCTTACTGCATCTTTCTATGCAGTAAAATAACTTCCAAAAGATAATTCTAAAGTAATGCAAAAAAACTGTACGCTGCAGAGTTTAAATGTGTAGATCCATGAGCAATAGCTTGATAGCATTGACTTTCTGAGTTCTTCTAATATGTTAGAAGAAGGGACCAAATACACTGTTTTGACTACTTATATAAGATATCCCAAAAGACTTAGTGCAGTTATTTATGTTTGTGTTGTTGGAGTGCAGTGGGAATAGTATAGTATAGTATACCATTCAGAATACTTGAAACCCATTGAAATGACAATGTCCAGAATTGATTTTATCCTGTAAGACAAAACAGGATGAAATCTGATAGCCAGCCTGCTCTGATGAGAAATCATTGTTTTATCATTTATTTAACATTATTTTTCTTTTTGCTATTTTTAAATAAATATGTTAAATATGGCTGTGTTTACATATATACAGATACATATGAAGATCAAATAGTCTGTAAAGTTTGCTTCAGGAAAAGATGCTGGTACTTTTGGGTTTTCTGTTTCCTGTGGTCTATCTAGATTGGCCTATAGTAAATGAAACTAGCCACATCTTTGATTTACATCCAGTTCTGCTACATGCATGTAGAACCAGCGTGTGTCACTTTCCAAATAACATGACTAGGGAACCATGATTGTACCAAAGTTGCTCACCCCAAAACTTTGTCATATCAATCAGTAAGTATTTATACCATATTTTTCTTTTATTAGCTATTGTTAATGTTCAAGAATTGTATTGTTTGTGGTGCTTGTGTTGATCAGGTCACTGTTACAAAATGAATATCCTGTTATTTCCTCTAATATTGTACTCAAGTGTTTTCAATAAAATTGTGTTGCAGATTGCTCCTTTTATAAGACATTATTATAGTTCTGGAGTCTTATTTAAGCTTTGGCAATGCACTGTCTGCCCCCCCACCCCCACCCCTTTATCCTCTCTTAAAACAAGACATGCAAAGATGGTTATCTTAATTGACCACTGGAGATTGTTCTTCCCCCCTTACCCCTGCTCAGAATACTACATGGAAAACCATATCATTGGAAAGGATGGAACATCCATGCAATTAAATTAACCTGGTGATGTGCCTCAGAAATTTAAGCCATTGTTTGACTTGATTTCCTGGTAAGTCCTTTTATATAGTTAGAGAATGTACTAGTTAGCCCACACAATAAAATTAAACTACTTTTATATTTAACCCTACCATCCTGCATTATCTCTGCTTGGTCTGTGTTCTTAAAGTTGCCTCAATTTTCCTTCCTTCCTTGAATTGCTTTAATTTCAGTTTCGTCCTTAATTTCGGTTTCATCATTGTTCATTTGAACTACGAGTTTGCTCTTCCTTTTGGTTTGTTTCACTTTTGTAGAAGCCTAAACTTGGCTTGTCTGAGTCTGACTGTAGAAATCTAAAATTAAGTTTGTTGTACCTTCTTCCATTTAAATGTGAAAGCACTCTGATCAAATCATAGACTTTAGTGCTGGAAGAACCCATATCTCTGAGAACAGTATCTCACTGTATTTTTTAAAATTTTTTTTTTTTTTAGTTAACAATGTCTGCCCTTATACCCCTCCTCTCCAAATTGGGTGGGGGGAAGGAAGGTGGGGAGAAAAACAGAAGCTTTGTAACATATGCATATTCAAACAAAACAAATTACCACATTGCTCATGTGTCATGTATGTCTCATTCAGCATCTTGAGTGCCATCACTTCCTCTTGTCATTACTCTGGAACTCATCCTTAAAATGTTATTGTATAAATTGTTCATGTGCTTCTGGTCACTTTATTCTGTTTAAGTTCATTCGAGTTTTCCCATGTTTTTCTAGGACTATCTCTTTTATCCTCTTTTTTTTTTTTTTTTTTTAGTAATACAGTAGTATTCCATTACATTCATATACTACAGTTTTTTTCAGCCACCCTCCAGCTGAGGCCCCCATCTTTGTGGTTCTTCTCCCAACCCCTCTTTAAAAAACAAAAAAGTGTCCTTTATCCTCTTTCTTTGATTTCTTTGGATTATAGACCCAGTAGTATTATCACTAGGTTAAAAGGGTGTGTATAGTTTAATGATTTTAGGACCATTATTTCAAATAGCAGGAAAACAAAGCCTCTTTTACAAACCTCCATTGTTAGGTAAAACAAATTTCTGCATTTGGGCATCTCCAAAAAATGTCTCCATCTGTATTTCCATCACTTCTTTCCTGGAAATGGATAACCTGTTTTATCCTAAGTTTTTTGGAATTGTGATTAGTCATAATGTTGACCAAAATTGTTTAGTCTTAACAGTATTGCTGGTGGTATTATGTAAATGATTGGTGCTTACTTTACTCTGGGTCATTTCATCTTTCATCTTTCCAAGTTTCTCTGGGAAAAAGAATATTTTCATAATTTCCTAAAGCACAATGGTATTTCATTGCATTCATATACCATAACTTCTTCAGCCAATTGCTAATTGATGAATATGCCCTCAGTTACCAGTTCTTTGCCCACCACAAAAAGTGATAGTATAAATATTTTTGTGTATGTGAGCCCTCTTTATTCTCTTTCAGACTATAGACCTAGTAGTGGTATTATTGAGCAAAAGATATATACAGTTTATTAACTTTTTCAACCTTTATTTTTTCCAGTTAAAAATCCTTTTTCTCCTACCTTCCCCAATTTGGAAATATATATATGTATATATATATATATAATACACACACACACACACACTCACACGTATAACAAGTGTGTTCAAGTAAGACTAATTCTCACATTGGCCATGTTAAAATAACATCTCTTGTCAGGAGGTGGTCATGTCTTGGAAAAGAATTGGTAATGTATTGATCTCTTTTTTTAATCACCTTAATTGCTGAATATATCCTTATCTGCCTTTTCCATCCACTAAGCTCTTCCTTTGTAATGAAGAAAAAAACAATTCAGCCAAGCTAACCAATACATCAGTCAAGTCTGACATATGCAATATTCCACACCTATAGTTTCTCACCTATTAAAATGAGAGGGATATATTTTCTCATCTCCTTCAATGCCATGCTCAGTCTTTGACCAAACAGAAAAATATTTTCAAATATCATTAATTTTAATAAATTCTTTGAATGTTTTTTTCTAGGCATGTGGAATTTTACTAAATCACATAAAATTTGTCTTCTGTGTTTAATACTGAACACTCAGTATATTAAGATATGCCTGTAATCTGGAAAATGTATTCTAATGAGAGAAAATCTTACATTGCATATTAAGGCTGGAAGATAGGATGAGTGAAGTTGTAAAAGAGTTTGTGTTTATCCCTTAGAAGCAATAGAGAACTACCTGAGTTTATTCACTGGTCATCACATCTGAGCTGTAAAGAAATACTGACTCCAAATTTGTGTCTCTAACCATTGGGCCACATTTAAGTTACTTAAAACTTTTGAGGAGCCAAGATGGGGGAGTAACAACACGACTTTCTAGAGCGCTTACCCCAAGCCCAGCCAAATATCTGTAAGAAATGGTTCTAAAGTTCTGGAGCTGCAGAACCCACAGAATGAAAGAGTGAAGCAAATCCCCAGTCCAAGACAGCCTAGAAGGTTGCCAGGAAGCATCTATCTCCAGATGCAGGGGGCCACGAGTGCACAGAGGGAACCTGAGCAGGCCTTGAGGAGACTGAATCTCTTGCACCTGTGGCAGTTTCCAGACTTAGGGACCCCAAAACACCGAGGACAAATTGGAAAGTCAGTGGAAGAAATCTGTGGGACCAGTGTGGGAAAGTGGAGTGGTCTGCCCCAACCCCAGGGCAGTAGAAGGGGAAAGGGGCAGAGACAGTGACTGTTTCTGGAGCTCTTGACCCACAGATTGTGGGGAAATTGAGTGGTTGACAGCACCCCCGACCCCCGCTGGAAGCAGAGATCTACCTTGACAAAGAGCTCAAAAGTCAAGTAAATAGCTGGGAAAATGAACAAAAACTGAAAAAAGAATCAGACTATAGAATCTTACTTTGGAGACAAACATGCAGACAGAAGACAACAAAGTCAAAGCTCCATCTGAAGCCTCCAAGAAAAGTATGAATTGGTCTCAGGCCATGAAAGGGCTCAAAAAGGATTTTGAAAATCAAGTAAGAGAAGTAGAGCAAAACTTGGAAAGAGAAATGAGTGATGGGAGAAAATTATGAAAAATGAGTCAACTGCTTGCTAAAGGAGACCCCAAAAATGCTGAAGAAAATAACACTATAAAAAATAGACTAACGCAAATGACAAAAGAGATCCAAAAGGCCAATGAAGAGAATGCCCTAAAAAGCAGAATTGGCCAGATGAAAAAGATCGAAAAGCTCACTGACAAAAATAATTCCTTAAAGATTAGAATGGAACAGATGGAAGCTAATGACTTTATGAAAAATCAAGAAATTATAAAGCAAAATCAAAGGAATGAAAAAATAGCAGACAATGTGAAATATCTCATTTGAAAAGCAACTGACCTGGAAAATAGATCCAGGAGACACAATTTAAAAATTATGGGACTACCTGAAAGCGATGATCAAAAGAAGAGCCTAGACATCATTTTTCAAGAAATTATTAAGGAAAACTCCCCTGATATTCTAGAATGAGAGGCTAAAATAAATATTGAAAGAATCCACCCATTGCCTCCTGAAAGACATCCCCAAAAGGAAAACCCCTAGGAATACTATAGCCAAATTCCAGATCTCCCAGGTCAAGGAGAAAATATTGCAAGCAGCCAGAAAGAAACAATTCGAGTATTGTGGAAACACAATTAGGATAACATAAGATCTAGCAGCTTCTACATTAAGGGATCATCCGCAGGGCTTGGAATATGATATTCCAGAAGTCAAAGGAACTAGGATTAAAACCAAGAATCACCTATCCAGCAAAACTGAGTATAAGACTTCAGGGGAAAAAATGGTCATTCAATGAAACAGAGGACTTTGAAGCATTCTCGATGAAAAAAATCAGAGCTGAATAGAAAATTTGATTTTCAAACACAAAGATCAAGAGAAGCATGAAAAGGTAAATAGGAAAGAGAAATCATAAGGGACTTACTAAAGTTGAACTGTTTACATTCCTACATGGAAAGATAATATTTATAACTCTTGAGACTTGTCAGTACTAGGGTAGCTGGAGGGATTATATACATATAGACAGAGGGCACAGGGTGATTTGAATAGGGAGGGATGATATCTAAACAATGAAATTAAGGGTGAGAGAGGAATATATTGGGAGGAGAAAGGGAAAAACAGAATGGGACAAATTATCTCTCACATAAAAGAGGCAAGGAAAAGCTTTTTCAATGGAAGGGAAGAGGGGAGGTGAGAGGGAAAAGTGAATTTTACTCATCACATTTGGCTTAAGGAGGGAATAACATGCACACTCAATTTGGTATGAAAATCTAACATTACAGGAAAGCAGGGGATGGGGGGTGGCAGAAGGGAGGACAAATGGGAGGAGAGCATAATTAGAAGAAAATACTTTTGAGGAGGGATAGGATCAAAAAAGAATAGAATAAAAGGGGGGGCAAGATAGGATGGAGAGAAATATAGTTAGTCTTTCACAACATAACTTTTATGGAAGTCTTTTGCAGAACTACATATGTATAACATATCGAATTGCTTGCCTTCTCAGTGGGGATGGGTGGGAGGGGAGGAAGGGAGAGAAGCTGGAACTCAAAAAGGTTTAAAAACGAATGTTAAAAAATTGTTTTTACATGCAACTGGAAAATAGATATACAGGCAATTAGGTATAGAAATCTATCTTGCCCTCCCAAGAGAATGTTAAAAAATTGTTTTTACATGCAACTGGAAAATAGATATACAGGCAATTAGATATAGAAATCTATCTTGCCCTCCTAATAAAATAGAGGGGATCAGAATAGGAGAAGGGAGGGGTGTGATAGAAGGGAGGGCAGATTGGGGGGAACAGGTAATCAATGCACACTATCTTGAGTTGGGTGAAGGGGAGACATGGGGAGAAAATTAGGAACTCAAAATCTTGTGGAAATGAATGTTGAAAACTAAAAATAAATAAATTAGAAAAAAACCTTTTGGCTATTACATATGATGCTACTGTAAAAATCTTGAAATAGATGCTCTTTTTTTGTTCTCGATTATACTTTCAGGACATATTTGGTACTTTTTATGTCTATAGTTTTAATTGGTAGCATCTACTGTTGCCAGCACAGATCCATTTTAACTCGCATGAGCTTTGTTAAAAGAAATATTTTTTCCCATTTGCAGTTTTATTTTAAGTTCCAAATTCTCTTGCTCACTCCCCTCTCCCTTCCCTGAGATGGTAAGCAGTTTGATATGTTATACATGTACAGTCATGCAAAACTTTTTTATATTAGCATGAACTTCTCTTTAACCATTTATCACCAGAAGGTGTCACTGTAGGGCAGTAGTGTCAAACCCAAGGGCCATTAAACCATACCCAAGGATCCCTGTGAGCCACATACTTAGAAAACCATTTATTAGCATTATCCATAGTCTATTGTATTTTTCTTTTTCTTAAAAATTTCCTAATTACATTTTTAATCTGATTGAGCTGCACTGGGCCCAGATTCTGTCAGCTGGCAGTGAAAAAAGCAGAATGATTGAGCTGAATCCTCCCAGAATGCACTTTTACTTCCCAGAAGGACCATATACTATCTTCTTTGATGATCTCATCAGCTTCTATGAGTTCAACCAATTTCTCTAGGCTAATGATTCCCAGATGTGTGTGTGTGTGTGTGTGTGTGTGTGTGTGTCCCTAATTGCTTTCAGTCCTGCATTTTGGACATCACAAATTGGATGTCCTGTAAGCATCTCAAATTCAACATATCTAAAACAGACCTCATCTTTTCCCCTCCAAACCCTCCTCTCTTCTAAACCCTGCTATTACTGGGTATCTGTCAATTACCTCAGTGTCATCTTTGGTTCTTCATTTATATTCACTTCATTATAGCTCCTTTGTTTCCATCTTCACAAACTCACACATCCTCTTCTCTCTTTTCACACAACCACCGCTCTAGCTCAGACCCTCATCACTGTATACCTGGACTATTGCAATAGTTTGTTCATCAATCTACCCATCTCCAAGTGTCCTACTCAAAAATTCATCTTCTACTCTGGGGGCAAAGTGATTTTTCAAAATCGAAAGTCTGACCATGTCATTGCCCTAAGCTTAGTGGCTCCCCATTACCTCCATTACCAATCATTTGGCATTTAAAGCCCTTCACAAGTTGACCCTTTGCTACTTTTCCATCCTTCTTATACTTTATATCCCTTCACAGTCAGTAAACATCTATTAAGTGCCCATGAGTCAGGCACTTGGCTAAACATTGGGAATTCAAAAAGACAAGACTGTACCTGCCTTCAAGGAATTCACTATCTAATGGGGGAGAGGATGAATAGGAAATAATTAAAAGAAGGAAGGCTAGAATTAAGCGTGGTTGGGAAAGACTTCATGCAAATGAGATTTTAGTTGGAACTTAAAGGAAACCTCCAAGGCAATGGGCAGAGATAAGGAGGGAGGGTATTCCAGGTATGGTAGACAGCCAGCCAAAAATGCCTAGAACCAAGAGAAGGTATGTTGTTCGTGGAGCAGCCAAGAGGCCAGTAAGAACCCTGGAAAAGTAGTAAGGTTATGAAAGACTTTGAACTCCAAGCAGAGGAATTCTGACTTGAACCTGGAAGAGATTGTGAGCCACTGAAATTCATTGAGTAGGGGAATATCAAAGTCAGACCTTTGCTTTAGGAAAATCACTGTGGTGAGTAAAAGGAGGATGGATTGGAGTAGGGAGAGACTTGAGACAGACCTATTCACCAGGAGGCTATTACAATAATCCAGGTATGAGGTGATAAAGGCCTGGACCAGAGTGGGGGCATGTCAGAGGAGTGTATTCAGGAATATGACAAAGGTGAAATAGACAGGCCTTGGCAACATCTTGGATATGGAGGGTTAAGAGATTGTGAGAAGTCCAAGATGATTCTGACTAGGTTGTGAGCCTAAGGAACTGGGAGGATGGTGTTGTCCCCTACTCCATAGTATTAGAGAAAGTAAGAGGCAGGGGTGGAGAGGGGTTTAGGGGAAAAGATAGACAAACTGTGATTGAGCTGGTGACCAGATAACTCATAACCTCTAAGAACACCTTCACCTCCTCGTTATTTTGATGGTTTGAAATCAATGGAGAAAAACAGGTTCATTATATTTCATTTAGCAACATGACTTCATTTAATAACAAACGAAGGTCATGCTTTCTTCACTTGTTTCTGCTGATAAATTTGAGACTTTAAAAAAAAGAATAGATATACTCTAGTGGTTATCTCTTAAAACAAACTGTTCTGGGTCACTGCTAACTCATCCTGCAATATCTCTGTTATGAAATCCCATAGGTCTGGCTTCTCCCTCTTCTTCACCTTGTAGAAGAGGCTGTTGGGAGAGATAATGACTCATTTTAGATGACAATACCAACAGTATGAATGACCTTCAACTTTGCCAGTTTTTTTTCACCCCTATTCTATCCAAAATGTTACTTGACTTTCCCTAGAAGCTGATATACTGGAGGCAAAGATAAAGAGGAAAAAATGACTCAAACCAGGAAGTCTTATTGGTAGGCAAGGGGACCATTTAGAAAATTCATTGAACATAGGTTTGTCCTTTCAATGATTTCTTGAAGGAGATTTTAGCTGACTGTTCAGACATCAGGCTTGAGTACCTTAATTAAATGTATTTTTCTTAATGGATGTTACCCTTTTGTGATCTGGCAAATATAATTTTCATGAAGATTCAGCCATCTGTGTCTGAGAACATATAGCTCTCCTATTTTGTTCTCCACACTCTAATGTATTTTCACCGTCAGTGTTTTCAACTTTGTTCTCCCCTCATATGCTTTCCTTTACATCTTGTAAGTATTTCAGCCCTGGGGTAATCGCATTATTCTTATAAGGGAACAATTGTTGAGTGGTTTTTCAGTAGTATCCGACTGTCTGTGACCCCATTTTGGGGTTTTCTTGACAAAGATACTAGAGTGTTTCCTATTTCCTTCTCCAATTCATTTTACAGATGAGGAAACTGGGGCAAAGAAGGTTAAGTGACTTGCCCAGGGTCACATAGTAAGTGCCTGAGACCGGATTTAAATTCGGGAATATGAATCTTCCTGATTCCAAGTCCAGTGCTCTATCCATTGCACCACCTGGTTACCTCATAAGGGAATAAGGTACTCATAATATTTAAATTTTTTATTGTGAACTTAATCATTCACAAGCACAAGCATTTCAATGTACAAAAAGTACCATATGTAAGAAATTAAATTTCTGTTACGTAGAGTTTGTTGTTTTGAAATATAGGCGTATACATGTATATATGTGTATACAAATATGGTTTTCCAAATTTTGGTGAAGTTTTAAGCTATCACATACACATATACTTCAACAGGGTAGTAAATATATGCTATAACATATATTGTGTTAATAATTGTATAAATATGTATTATATGTAACAATAATTGTATATAATATATAATATAATTACACATATTTGCATTCTACTTAGACTTGCAAATAGTCTATCATATACTAGTATTATATATTATAAATGTATATGTTATATATTTTTACTACCTAGTTGAAGTATATGTATATACATGTATGTATGTTTATATACATATACATATGTGTGTATGTATTCTATTTATTTGAGGCAACTACGTGGTATAGTAGATAAAATCTCTGGGCCTGGAGTCAGGAAAATCTGAGCTTAAATCTGGCCCCAGAAACTTACTAGCTGTGTGACCCTGGGCAAGTCACTTAACCTCAATTCCCCCAGTTGTAAAATGGGGGATCATAATAGCACCTACTTTGCAGAGTTGTTGTGAAGGTCAAATAAGATGTTTCTAAGGCACTTGGAACAGTGTCTGGCATGAAGTAAGCACTATATAAATGCTTCTTTTCTTTCTGCACTTTTGTGTTTCTTCATGTGCATTTTTCTTCCATAAAGTTTTTAAGGTCTAAAAATAAGCTAGTTACATATCCTTTGAAACCACCAGGATGTTCTATTTCTGGCTACACTCTTACATTTCTCTGATATATTCAGGGGTATTTCAAAAGTCTTAGTTCAGTTTTAAGCTTTAGTAGCTTAAATAGCATAACTTTAATAACTTAAAACTGTACTAAAGCTTTCAGAACATTCTATATTTATATTAGTGAATTTTTTTTTATGTAAGCCTTTATATCATGGACTAATGCTGTACTTACTGACAATTCCCTTAGTCATAGAGCCACTGAAGATTCTTGAAACGTGTTTAAATGTTTTATTTATGTATAGGCATGCATGTATGTATACATGTTTATATACATACATGTGTGTATGTATTCCACCAAATTCCACTCACCTGGAGAAGGTGACTAATGAGCAGTATACCAAGAGAAGGAAAATGAGAGCCAGTTCTGAAGCAGGAACAGACAATTCCATTCCATTCACAGGACTGCATTGTAGGCACAGGGGATACAAAATACAAACAGCCCCTGCCTTCTAGACCTTTCATTCTACTAGGAGGGAGGAAAACATAGGGACAGCAAATACACAAATAAGCATATAGAAAACATATCTGAAGCAAGTACAAAGTAATTTACCAGGGTTACAATTGGGGTAGAGGTAATTAAAACTGGGAGGAGTGAAAGGTCTAGAGTAGGAAGTAGCACTTGATGGAAACCTTGAAGTGGTCTATGTGTCCTAAGAGGTGGAGATGAGGAAGGAGAGTCTTCTGAAAGACCTGTAAGATGGAATGTTAGGCCCATTTAGTCCTCTGACCATTTTTGAATCTGATCATAACATTACTGCAAAGGAAATAGAAAAACCAAATAAATGTCTTCTAAAGAAAAGAGGCCATTCTCTGCCTCATCTCTTATTAAGCCTTAATCACTGAATGGGCTTTCCTCAGTCAAACTGGGACCTGTTGAAGACCTTAACATGAAAAGGCCAAGGTCCCTCACTGCATCCTGAACCATCTCTAGTTGTCCTGATCTATATCTGGCCACTGGACCCAGATGGCTTTGGAGGAGACAGTGAGGCTGATGACTTTGCACAGTCCTGCCTCATTTAAATCCAATTCACTTGCATGTCATAGTATCAATTCCTTGATGTCATGGTCCTCTTTGAGAATGAAACAGCAGCAGCAGCAGCTCTGATGGAATAAGCACCTTCTCAATACCACAGCTCATAAACCCCCACCAGTACTTAATTTATTTTTTTCTTTTATACTTAATACAGACTTAAGAAATATATATATAATCAAGAATATTTCAATATACAAAGAAGAATTTTAAAAATTGAATTGCATGTGAAACTGTGAGCCCTTAATATACATAGTTTTTAATGTATATTAATGTATTTTATGTGTATTTTAATGTATATTTAACTTATATTAATTATAATTTAATGTATATTAACTCATAAACCCTCACTAGTACTTTATTTTTCTTTTCTACTTAATACAGACAAGAAATATAAATAATCAAGAACATTTCAGTGTACAAAGAATTTTAAAAATTGAATTGCATGTGAAACTGTGAGCCCTTAATATAATACGTAGTTTTTTAATGTATATTAACCTTACCAGCATAGTAAGAAAATTATCTTCTTTGTGTCCCTTCTGAAGTTTTGCTTCTGTGTAATTTTTAATGTAATTATTAATGTTCTTTTTTCTTTTTCCTTTTTTAAAAACAAAGTCTTTCATTACCCACCAAGCCAAGTCTTCTTTTAGTAGATCAAATCAGATAACCATACATTCAAAGCAAAAAAAAAAAATGTTTAATGAAACAGAATAATTAGGGGAAAATGGAGATTTGAATTGCATATTAAATAACATTGAACTTATTCCCAAATAGCTGCTGTCTCTGTTATGTGACCCCCTCTCCACTCCCCAAAGAGATCCCTGATTGAGCTCCCCAATTAACCACTCTGCCTCATCAACGCAGTGGGGTGGGAATATATCAGTCCCTCCTGAAAAGTTATCTAGAAAACTCACCAAAACTTGAGGAAGTACTGGACTTCTCTGTGCAGTAACCACACAATCACTGAAACTTGTCAGGTCTTCAGTCCCAAGAGTGCAAAAAAAAAAAAAAAAGTGCTGCAACCACCATTTTCTTTTTTCTTTTATTTCTGAACTTACATGCCAAATAAATTGAGCATTTCAACATAAAAACTGGAAGAGAAAAAAAAGGAATTTTACATGAAACTACTAATTGCTATTACAAACAATTAGAATGTGTTTATCTCATTCATCATTTAATTCCCAAAGCTATCATGCTGGTTTTTTCTTTCTCCTGATCTTTCTTCTATTCTTTTTTGTGCATTAAAAATGCCCCTCTTTTAATTTCATTTCCTTTCTCTTTTTTTAACAGCTTTATCCCTGGGACCACATCCTATTTCATCTTCCCCTACCACCACTGAAAAAGAAAAAAGAAAAACCAAATCCTTGTTAAAAAAAATCCCACATTAGTAATGGGTGAAATTGTACCTTGTTCTGCACACTGAGTCCATCACTTCTATCAGGAGGTGAGTAACATGCTTCACCATTATTACTCTGTAATCACGGTTGGTCATTGACTTGATCATAGTTTTTAAATACTTTAAATATGTTTATCTTTACAATATTATGTAGTATAAATTGTTCTTCTGGTTCTGCTGCATCAGTTCACACAAGTCTTACCAGTTTCTCTGAAACCCTCCCTTTTGTCATTTCTTATGGTTCAATAATATTATATTTGTATACCATTCCCTAGTTGATGGACACTATTTTAGTTTCTAGTTCTTTTCTATGGTAAATATTCTTGTTTAAATGGGTCCTTTTCATCTTTCTTTGACCTAGCATATATACTATGCAATAATACTATTTATTTTTACGCTCTCTCTCTCTCTCTCTCTCCACACATATCCATCTGTATACACATATATGTATCCATATATCCATACACACGTATACATATATACACATATACCTATACGTACACACATATTTTACATATGTGTGTATTATATATACATATATACGTGCATATGCATATACATGCATATATACGTACATATACACATATGTGTGTATGTATATGCATACACACACACACACACACACACACACACCGAGTCAAAAGGTGGTCACAGTTGGTGATTTAGTAGGTATTATTCCAAATTGCTTTCCAGAATGGCTAGGCCAATTCATATTTCCACCAACAATACATTAGTGTTTCTGTTTTCACTCAATTTCTCCAGCAATTGTCATTTTCCCTCTTTGCCAATATGACAGATGTGAGTTGCTTTCATTTTAATTTCTCTCATTATTACTGATTTGGAATATTTTTTCTTGTAATTATTCATAGCTTTGATTTCTTTCTTAAGATCTTCCTATCCATGCATATGCTTTGACTACTTATCATTTGAGGAATGGTTCTTATTCTTATAAAAACCCAGGAGTTCTGAGTTCTAACCTTCTCTCTGCTGCTAATGAATTATATAATCTTGGACAAGTCATTCCAACTCTCTAAACCTCATTTTTAAAATGAAGAGAATGAGTAGGTCTGTATCCCATAGAGATCATAAAAGTAGGAAAAGAACCCACAAGTGCAAAAATATTTATAGTAGCTCTTTTTGTGGTGGCAAAGAATTGGAAATTGAGGGGACGCCAATCAATTGGGGAATAGCTGAACAAGTTCTGGTATATGAATATAATGGAATACTATATAGTTCTATAAGAAATGATGACCAGAAAGATTTCAGAAAAATCTGGAGTGACTTACATGAACTAATTCTGAGTGAAGTGAACAGAACGAGGAGAACATTTTACACAGGAACAGCAACATTGTTCAATTTTGATAGGCTTAACTCTTCTCTGCAATGCAATGATCTAAGTCAATTCCAAAAGACTCATGATAGAAAATGCTATCCACCTCCAGAGAAAGAACTATGGAGTCTGAATGCATATCGAAGCATGCTATTTTCCCTTTTTTCTTTCTCGTGGGTTTCCCCTTTCATTCTGATTCTTCTTTCATAACATGACTAATATGGAAATGTGTTTAATATGATTATACATGTATAGCCTATGTCAAGTTGCACTCCATTTTGAGGAGGAGGGAAATTTAGAACTCAAAACTTATAAAATGAATTTTGAAAACCATAAATAAAATTTTAAAAAATAAAATGAAGAGAATGGACTCAATAGTTTTTAGGGTCCATGCAACATTAATTCCATGGTCCTATGAAACAGTACAAATGCTACTGTATAAACTGGGTTCATAGTAGGCAGAGGAGGGATCAAACCCATGGAATTAGTCAGGAACAGCTTACTGCCATAAGTAAGTTTGGGGTCAAATTTGGAGGAAGATAATGGACATGAATCAGAACAAAAGAGGTAGCAAGGGAACATAACATTCACAGAACCATGGAAATACAAATGAGTAAACTCTATCCAGAATGGAAATTACTTTGAAGGAAATGGAGAGGCTATTAGGAAAGATATTGGAAAGATGGATTAGTTGATGGGGAGCTTTAACAGTAAGACAAAGCAGTTTAATCTCTCTCCTGAACTCCCTGTAACATCCAATGCCTATTGGGGTATTTCACACTCCACATGTCCAGAATAGAAAAGTATCTTCTCAAACCTCACTCTCTGGGGTGACTTTCCCTATTTCTGGTAAGGATACTACCAATCTTCCAGTCCCTTGGGTTTTCAACCTTGGTGTCATCTCTAACTCTACACTCTCTGTGCCATTTATGCTTCAACGACATCTCTCATCTTTGTCCCCTTCTTCTCACTCACATAATTCATCCTAAATCAGCCTTTCATGACCTCTTTTCTGGATTATTTGAACAGCCTCCTAATTAATCATCTTGACTTAAGTCTCTCCCCACCCCAATCCATCCACCAAACATCTGTCAGGATTCTTTTCCTAAAACATCATTCTGACCATGAAACCCCTTCTCAATGAATTCCAGTGACTACCTATAGAGCCCTATATAAAGTTCTCTGGCATTTAGTATTTTCCTCAATTTGGTCCCAATCCATCTTTCCAGTCAATCAATCAACAAGCATTTGTTAAGACCCTACTAAATTCTGGGTAAACAAAGAAAGGTCAAAACAAACAAAAAATAGCAGTTCTCTTCAAGGAGCTTACATTCTAATGGGAGAGGACGTGTAAGTAACTAATCACGATCTGTATATACAAAGTAGATGGAAGGCATTAAATGGGGAGAGTGGTGAAGGGGGTGGACAAGGAAAGACCTCCTATAGAAGACAGGTATTGAGGTGAGTTTTGAAAGCCGTCCAGGGAAGCTAAGAGCCAGAGGTGACCGGGCAGTTTTTCAGGCATGGGAGATAGACAGTGCAAATCCACAGGAGGTGGAGTTTTGGATGTGAGGGAGAGCAAGTAGGACAAGGGTAATTAGATCACAGAAAATTTGGAAGAATAGAAAGATAGGAAAGGGGAAATTTAAGAAGGGTTTAAATGCCAAACAAAGGACTTTATATTTGGTCCTGGAGGCAATAGGGGGCTACTGGAGTTCACTGAGCAAAGTGTGACATGATTAGATGTGAGGTTTAGAAAATTACCTTTTAGAGAAAAAGATAGAAGGTGAGTGAGAAACAGGAGATAAATATAGTACTTGAGATACAATGATTGAAATATCAACAGAATGATGATAGATATAATAGATACATAGATACAGAGAGAGAAAGAAGATAAGTGATAGAGTGAAGAATGGATTGGAATGGGGAGAGATTTGAGGCAGGAATTATTATTATTAATTATTATTATTAATTATTATAATTATTATTAATTATGCATTACCCTACCCCCCATATTAATGTCCAGCAAGATTGGCCTCTTAAAAAATTTTTTTCCAATGACATGTAAAGATAATTTTAATATTCATCTTTTTTTTTGAGTTCCAAATTTTCTCCCTCTCTCCTTCATCTCCCCCCTCCCTGAGATGGAAAGCAGTTTAATATAGGTTATATATGTGCAATCATGCAAAACATTTTCATATGAGCCATTTTGTGAAAAGACACAGACCAAAAAAAATGAAAAAAAGTAAAAAATAGTATGCTTCAATCTGCATTAATATTCCATCAGTTCTTTCTCTGGATATGGATAGCATTTTTTATCATGAGTCCTTTGGATTTGTCTTGGATTATTCCATTGCTGAGAATAGCTAAGCATTTGACAGCTGATCATTGCACAATGTTGCTATTACTGTGTGCAATGTTTTACTCATTCTGCTAATTTCTCTCTTCATCAGTTCATGTAAGTCTGTCCAGTTTTTCTGAAATCAGCCTGCTCATCTTTTCCTATAGCACAAAAGTATTCCATTGGAAAGATTGGCCTTTTTACTCTCCCTCATATTACAGTGCATCATCTATTGCCTCCATGCTTTTTTCTCCTGGTTTCCCCCATGCCTTGGAAGGCTCTCTCTCCTTACCTCAGTCTCTTAAAATTACTAGTTTTCTTCAAATCTCAGTTGAAATGCTGTCTTCTTCAGGAGGCTTTTCCTGATCCTGGCCAGATGTAAATCCTGAAGGGATTGTTTCACTTTTGTTAGAAAAACAGTCTCATTGCTTAGCATGGCATCTGGCATATGGTAGATGCTTAATAAATATTTGTTGATTGATAACAGGTAGATAGATACAAATAAATAGAAAATAAATGAAAGGAATAGATAGAATTGTGATAGATATAAAGATAAAGAAGATAAAGACAGATGGATACAATTAGATATAGAAGATAAATGATAGAATGATGATAGACATAGATGTATAGAGAAAAAAGATAATGGATGGATAGATAGATAGACAGACATAGACAGACTGTCTCTATAGAGAGCTAGAGAGAGATAGAAGATAAATGATAGCGATCTATATAGAATGACAGAGATATCGATAGGTAAAGATAGAATAGACAGAGGATAAATGACAGAGATATAGATAAAGAAAATTGGTGTAAATAGAGAGGTAGGAGATAAATGTAGTACTTGAGATACACTCAGATATCAATAGAATGATGATAGAGATAATGGATAAATAGATGCAGATAGAGACAGAAAATAAGTGATAGATGATATAAATAATAGAGATAGAGAGAGATAGGAAGAATATTTTGGTCAGGAGATATATAGGTGCCAATCAAAATTGGGAAATTTATGACAAACAAGTCTGGGGCAAACAATTATGGGAAGATATATGGGACGTGTCTTTGGTTACTAATCTGTCAGTTTCTTATGTAGATGCTCACATGGCCCTTACCATACCAGAACATTAGTACAATGAACATACTGATCAATTAGCGAAGATTGCTACTCACCATATTGTCCCTACTCTGACGCCAACAGATGATCTGGTACTACCAAAATGGGTCCATCAAATGACTGACCATTTAGGGGTCCAGGTCACACAACAGTGGGCACAAAACTGAGGTATTAATATCTCATTCATTGTTAAAACAAGTAGCAGAGGAATATCATATATGTCACTTGGAAAAGGAATGAACAGTTCCTTGGGTGGTAACTGGAGAGATAGTAAGGGGAAAAGTACCAGCCCAAATTTGGCAAATAGATTATATTGGACCCCTACCCCAAGATAAGGAATGCAAATTTATGTACTTGTTTCAACATCTATTGAGATATATTAGTGGCTTGTCCCTATAAGAATGAGACCCAGAAGAACACCTATAAAACTCTAGATGTTATGTCTATATTTTGGAACGTTAATGCAGATCCAAAGTGACCATGGGTCACATTTCAAAGGCAATGAAATGAAAAGATATTGTGTATTAAACAACATAAAATGGACATATCATATTCCATATTATTTACAAGCGTCTGGGTTAATTGAAAGAATGAATGGATTATTGAAAGAACAGTTAAGCAGGAAAATGATAAATGTTGGAGAGGATGTGGGAGAGTTGGGACACTAATTCATTGTTGGTGGAGCTGTGAGCTCATCCAACCATTCTGGAGAGCAGTTTGGAACTATGCTCAGAGGGCTACAAAAATGTGCATACCCTGTGACCCAGCAATATCGCTACTAGGACTGTGTCCCCAAGATATTATAAAAATGGGAAATGGTCCCATATGTACAAAAATATTTATAGCAGCACTCTTTGTAGTTGCCAAAAACTGGAAATCAAGGGGATGCCCATTAATTGGGGAATGGCTGAATAAATTATGGTATATGAATGTAATGGAGTGCTATTGCGCCGTAAGAAATGATGATCAAGAAGACTTCAGGGAGGCCTGGAAGGACTTATATGATCTGATGCTGAGCGAAAGGAGCAGAACCAGGAGAACTTTGTGCACAGCAATGACCACTGTGTGGGAGAGTTTTTTCTGGTAGACTTGGAACTTCATAATAACGCAAGAACTTAAAAAAAAAAATATCCCCAATGGTTTTCTAAGGCAAAATGCCTTCCACACTCAGAGAAAGAACTATGGAATTCATTTCCAGAATGTAGCAGATCATGTTTGTGTGTGTGTGTGTGTGTGTGTGTGTTATGTTTTGATTTGTTGTATGATTTCTTCCATTTATTCTAGTTAACGTCTACATAGCATGACTGTAGTGAAAACGTATTCAATAGGAAAGTATATGTAGATCCTGTATAGAATTGTATGCCGTATTGAGGAGGGAGGGGAGTGGTGGGGGGTAGGTGTGTGTCAGGGTAAAAATCTAAGTTTTATGGTAGTGATTGTAGAACATTAAAAAAAGAAAGAGAACAGTTAAGGAATTTGAGTTCAAATAATTCTTATCACCATTGGAAAAATACTTTGTTCACTCCTTTACATTATTTGAATACAAGGAGACAGTACACCTCTAGCCAGAATGATGACCCCGAATCTGCAAATTAGAAAGCAATAAATACATAAGATCCCAAATATTGAGTATTGGACTGTGAGACCACATGTCCCAGCACCGTATCCAGCGACACTTGGTTTGGCAGGATATGATTTACATTGTTTAAAGGACTTTGGATTGGATAGAAAAGAAATACGAAAACTCCCTACTGGAATATGTATGAGAATCCCTAAAAATCATTTTGGATGGATATTATCTAAATTAAGATTAGCAGCTCAAGGAATACATGTATTGGCTGGAGTGATAGATTTTAATTATCAAGGAGAAATTATTGTGACATTCTGAAATTTAGATGAAGAACCCATACAGTTTTGTAAAAATGATAGAATAGTTCAAGTGATTATTATTCCATGTGAAGCCACCCCTTATGAAAACTGATCCTCCTTCCAAAATAACTGGCAGAGGAATTAAAGGACTGGGTTCTACTGATAAAATAAAATTGGGAGCTGAAGTAAAATGGAAGCCAGACAAATTTCCAAAGGCTGCAGAAATTATAGCACATGGGAAAGATAATACCATTAACTGTTGTTTATTCAGGAGAAGATGATTATCAAATTGTATCCCTAACTCATATATTCTACCGTGAAGGAGACTATGATAGTGGATTCATGGACTCCAGAAGCATGGCTGACCCTACCTACCCTGCTTCTGGCTATTGTCTCCTTGTTTCTTTTTTACTTTTTGTCTGTTAAACTTGTTTGCTAGATTGTTTCCTGCAGGCTTAGTAGCCTCCACCTGCAGACGCCTGATTGCTTAAGCCAGATGTCACCCCCTTGTCCACGACT
Source organism: Notamacropus eugenii (assembly GCF_028372415.1). Classification (NCBI taxonomy): domain Eukaryota; kingdom Metazoa; phylum Chordata; class Mammalia; order Diprotodontia; family Macropodidae; genus Notamacropus; species Notamacropus eugenii. The sequence continues at coordinate 378,424,339 of NC_092876.1, read as the reverse complement.
GTCGTGTGCCACCCCTGGACTTAGTGTCAACCAAACTCTGGATGCCAGCTAAAGAACTGACCTCTCAAATGGGTCCTCTTGGGGCAGGGACAGCTCTACATCAAATTTCAGTGGGAAGTAGGTATAGATTTTAGGCCCCATTTGTTTGAGGGGTGAATGATGGGGTGCTTGTATTCAAGCCCCACCCTAAGATATTGTTTTATGTGTATATTTTGTGTGATCCCTGTTATATTGTTGTAGAGTTCTGTTGATACTATTTGACTAAGATATCATTTTATATGCTTATTTTCTGGTATTCCTAGAGTTCTGTTGATACCAGTTGCTCCATCGACATATATAATGAATATGAAAGATCTTGGGGCCAACTGTAATGATAATTTAAATGAGAAGATCTTTCTCATTCATTAATAGGACCATGTGACCTGCTTAAATCTCATGGAAGCTTAAGTCAAATGTGGTAGGAGGAGCTGGCTGAATGGGTAGAACAGGAACAGTGGAGCACAACTGGGAGGAAGTTGGTAAGAGCAGTTAGGGTGGAGGGAGAGAGGACACAGGCAAGCAGGCTTATGAGTGTTTGTTTCTGGGAAGGTCCCAGTAGTGGCGGGAGGAGCTTCTTGTAGTGCTAAATTTGCATTGACTTCTTGGTTACTATGATGAATTTGGCTTTCTGGTGTCTGAATAAATGTTTTTCTTCTGCCTTCTATATGTGGAGTCTGTTATACTTTGCTATTCAAAACTATGCTGACATATTCATAGTCACTGTTGGGGCTGTGAATATTGCCTTGGGAATACAAACCCTCTGACCATGAGCTTCCCTTCTCTGTAGTCAGCAATATAGAATCTTACTTCCTTGAGCTGGAAGGGCCTTCAGAGATCATTTAGCTCAACCCATTCACTTTACAGATGAGGAAACTGAGTCTTAAAGAGGATGAGTGACTTATCCAAACTCACACAGCAAGCTGTGGCAGAGCCAAGATGTAGAGAGGAAGGAATACAAGTTCTGGAGTCAGACGACCTAGGTTCAAATCCTACTTCTGTTGGGCTTGTGATTTTGAGCAAAGCATTTGATCTCTCTGGGCCTCAGTTTCTTCATCTGGAAAATGAGGGACTTGGATTAGGTGGTCTATGAGAGTTTCCTTCCAGTTTTAGATCTGCTGTCTTTTCCATCTTCCTCATCTTCATAACCAGCCTTTGTTGTTCAGTCATGCCCAACTTTTTGTGACCCCATTTAGAGTTTTGTTGACAAAGATACTGGAATGGATTGCCATTTCCTTCTCCAGCTCATTTTATAGTTAAGGAAACTGAGGCAAAGAGGGTTAAATGACTTGCTCAGAGTCACACGGCTAGTAAGTGTCTAAGGCTAGATTTGAACTCAGGAAGAGGAGTCTTTCTGATTTTAGGCCCAGCAGTCTATCTACTCTACCACCTAGCCATCTTCATAATCAGCAGTTCAGGATTATTAGGGCCCTATATTCTGTTTGGTAACCTGAGGCTAAGTCCTTTTATAGCAAATTCCAACTCAAGTTATATAAGTTTTGTTGATTCCCAAAAACGTGTTTTGTTTTTAATGATCCCACATTAGAATAGTACATGAATTTTTATGTCAAGAAATGTAATTACACAGCCAAGTTCAAACCAAAGGGGCTAGATTTTAGGTCATATATCTTAACTTTGGACCTTAAATAGCACATTTTTAATGTGCTATGTGAACTACTAATCACTAAGTTCTTCATTTGTTTTTACTTTCCAGAGTGAAAAGGTTGAATGAAAAGCATCTGTGATCCAAATGGTAGTCTAAATCTCATATGCTAAACTGGTTGAAACTTTCCAGGGAAGTACTTACTTACTGAGTCAAATAATAGAACAATCCCTTTTCCTGACAAAGGTCTGTGTTATGATTGCTCTCACCCTCCCACAACAATGGAGGTGCTCATTAAGCTCCTGGACCTTGAGTAATGGGCAGAGCATAGTAGGACCCAGAATACTTGTTTACCATATAGAAATTGGTCACTGGCTGCTCTCCTTTGTACTAATTCCCTCCTATAAAAGTGAGTTAAAATGGTCCCTTTTAGTGTATTTTTTCCTGGTGAGACACTAGGATACAGATGAAGATTTAAGCAACAAGGTAGGACAGCTAACAGATCTATGATTATTTCTGCAATGGTTCTAGTTCAGACAGCAAGAGAGTAAAACAGAAATGAAGGTCAGCCTAACAAGGAAGAATGTTTCCATTCCTAGAAACCATGCTGGATATCGCTATTTTCGGTATTCATGTCCTAAAATAAAAGCATGGCCTATATTTTGCTCTATAAATCAGATATTTTGGTGTGAGACTTTTTTGGGGAAGAGGAGACAGTCTTTTTTGTATTGAAAGGTACGTAATCAATATTTGAATTTAGCTGCCGGTTCCAATACAATTAAAATAAAAATTTCCAACTATTCCTCATTTCTGTAAATGGCTAACTCTTAATGTTTCTTGAATTTAAGTGAATAGAATTGGATCAGTTCACCATCCTTACCCCCAACCACACACCTGTTGATCAGCTGCCAGCAAAGGGCTGGTAAGCATGAGGACCTAGATAATAGCACACGCGCACACACACACACACACACGCACACACACACACACACACACAGCCTACTTCCAGCCCATCCTGTATCATCATCCAGGGAAGTAATCCCTGTGGAATTCCTGAGATCCCTTGGAGCAGCATTTGAACACAAGTATTCTGATTCCTAATTCAATACTTTTCCACCTGCACTACAGTGATTAATAACTGAGCTTTCTCAAAAGCAAATAAGGAATATTGTAATTAGAAACCTCCCTCCCACCCACCTCAGGTCTGCTCTCCACATTGGTGACTCCCTATTACAAACCATCATTGTGATGGATCTCAGTTGTGCTCAATTCACTGTGGGGAAGTGGGGCAGGACACACACACGCACGCGCACACACACACACACACACACACACACACACACACACACACACACTTTTGACTTTCCATCTCCCTATTATGTGTGTCTTCCACAATAAGAATGTGAGTTCCTTGACAGTAAGACTATCTCGTTTGATTGCATTTGCATTTCTAGTGCTTAGAAAAGTGCCTGAAACAGTTTAAATCATCAGTCTCTGCCTCTGTCCCTCTCCTCCCCTACCCCCTTTTGTCTCTCCCACCCTCTCAGACTCTTCTCTGTGTCTCCTTTTCTTCTCTCTTCTTCTTTTCTCTTCTTCTTACTCCTTCTATAAGTCGTTAGTCTTAGCTTAAAGAAAAAAAAGTACTGTATCCACCAAGCTTGTTCTGTCTTTGCCACTGAGAGATTTATCACATGTAACAATTGATCCGATTCTCTCTCTTAGGGCTCCTGAGCCCCCAGTAAGTGGGGAAGAGAAAACGTGTTTCTGCCCAGATGATTCAGATACAGCATCTCCTCTATCACATGTCTGCTCCTCCTTTTTCTTCTTCTTCCTCCTCCTCCCCTTCCTCTTCCTCCTCCTCTTCTTCCTCCTCTTTCTTCTTGTCCTTTTTTCCTCTTCTTCTTCTCCTTCTCCTTCTTCTCCTCCTTCTCCCCTTCTCCTTCTCCTCCTTCTCCTTCTCTCACTTCTCCCTCTTCTCTTCTTCTTCTCCTTTTTCTCCTTCTCCTCCTCCTCCTTCTTCTTCTTCATCTTCCATTCTCTCTCTCTTTCTCTCCTCCCCCCATACCCTACATTAAATTAAATTAAAATTAGGATCAGCTCATGAATGCAAAAATAAATGTAACAAAGATCTGATGATAAAACATAATTATTTTGTTGTTTGTTATTTTGTTTTTTATTTATTTGTTTGTTGTTTGTTTGTTATTTTATGTCCTATCCAAAACACCTAAGAGAGATGCCTGAAAGAAATATGGAGGCTCATTCAAGACAGGGAATGTATTCCAAATGAAAGATCAGATAAAATGCCTCGAGGCTGCAGTTTTGAACTATACACTGGTTGGGGCAGTTTGAGAAATTTGTTCTTGCTTTTGGTTTGGGGTGCAATTCAAGAAGATTAGATTAGATTAGACAGAGAGGCTGGGTGACAGAGTAGCCTAGTTGCCATGAGACTACCTGCTTGGTCACTAACCAGGCACTACATCCACTTCTACCATTCATGGACAGATGGCAGAGTCTAAGGAACTAAGGTGAGCATTGCAGCTGCTGGTGGATGATGACTTATTACTCAGAAAATGGGTGGGAGACAGTGAAATGTCCCCTCTCCCTCTTTTTGTTTGCAATGGCAGAGAATAATTTTAAAGTTTTCCTATTCTTTAATTTATATTTCCTGTTTTAATTAGTACCATGACTAAATGGTTGACAAAAATTTAATCAATCATACTATAACTGCTATAGTTTCTGTGTATTTTTAATTTTTTTGTTTTTATGTATTTTCTTTTTGGTCGCTGGGGAGTTGCAAAAAAGGGAATGACAGTAGCAGACATGTGATAGAGGATATGTTCTATCTGAATCATCTAGGCAGAAACACGTTTTCTCTTCCCCACTTACTGGGGGCTCAGGAACCCTAAGAGAGAGAATCTAATCATTTGTTATTTATGATAAACCTCTCAAAGGCAAAGAGAAATCCAGCTTAGCCTAGGCAGTCTTTATTTTCCTAAGCTAACATAGAAGACTTTTAAAAAAAGTAGACAGAAGGGCTAGATCAGCTGAGTACCTTTCTCTATTGCTCCTTTCCACCAATGCTCACAAACACTCTTCCCTTGGGAAGTGGAACTGAGAAGCACTTCAAGGGTGGGGGCCATTTAAGGTTGAGTAGCTAGCTTTCCTGCTTACTTTTTATAATCCACATTAAATTATTTTTTTTACTTTATTGGTATTCATTCATGTCTGCCTCTTCATGATCTCATTTGGGATTTTCTTGGCTTTGGGGTTCACCATTTTTTTCTCTAGCTCATTTTACAGGTGAAGAAACTAAGAAAAACAGGATCAAGTGACTTGTCCATAGTCACACAGTGTAAGGTTAATGTAAGGTTAATGGTGGGTGGGGGGAAGAGTTAAAGATCTTCCCCACCCTTTAATAGGCCTCAGAAACCCCACCCCCCCCTCCGGCTTTGAAAGCCCAGATGATGGTGTTTCTCTCCCTGGTAATGATATATGTATTGTCTGTGGTCAGACAGTTGGAAGCCCTGTCTGTTGGTCTTTCTGTTTGTAATTTCTGCTTATAATTTCTGTTTGTATTTTCTCTGAAAAGGGCAGGGTGCTGACTTTTTCCCCTGAACTAAGTGAATGATGTATGTGCTTGATTAGATTGTTGACCCCCCCAAAAGTTACTCTCCTTTTAGAAAAACAAATTTAAGAACCTATAACAGCAGGCTCTCCTGTGTATTCTGGGGGCCTTGCTGATACACACAGCTAGCAAGTGTCTGAGGTCTGGATTTGATCAGGTCTTCCTGACTCCATACTCAGTACTCTGTCCACTGTGCCATATGTGGTTTTTTTGTTTGTTTCTTTTTAATAAAAAGAAAATCCATTAGGATATGTATGAAAGGAGGGAGGTGGTCGAATTACTCTAGCTTTTTTTCTTTTTTTAAAAAAAGAGATCTTATGAGTAATTTGGAGCTAAAAGAGGAGGTAACCTCACTTTGGCTTTGACAGCCAAATATTTCTTTCTCCAATCAAATAACCTTAGGGTGATGGTCATTCAGTGCAAAAGAAGGGCAAGGGCATCATCTCCACCTTCTGAGTCTCTGATCAAAGAAAGCACATGTATGAAACATCTTTTTTAGTGATGGATCAACAAGAGTGTAAATGGTTTCTCCTTGGCAGCAGAAAAACCTGAATTCAAATCCTGCCTTGGTCACTAACTAGCTATGTGACCTAGGGCAAGTGACAGCTTCTCTTAACTGAGACTTAACTAGTCTCAGTTTTCTGTAAAACAGGGATAATAATAGTACCTACCTCCCAGGGTTGTTCTGAAAAGGAAATTAGATAATATATGGAAAGAGTTTTGTCAACCTTAAAGTGATATATATATATATAAAACACTATCTGTTATTATTCTGTTGTTACTGCTTTAGGTCTTTGATTTCTTTGATATGAGCATGTTTCAAGTGACAACATTCACTCTGCCAATGTAAGCCAACACCTACAACAGCTACAATTTATAGTCTGAGTGACCTGAAACATTGATGTGGTAAGTGACTCAGCCACGGTTATATGCCAAAGGTGAAAGCTGGATCCCAGATTGTCATGACTCTGAAGCCCACCCACTACGCATTATGCTGTCCTCCCTCTCAAGTTTATATGTATGAATATTAAAGCTTTAGAGTCCTGAATCTGCCATTCAAAATTCATATAGACTTACTATAAGTAAGGTGAATTTTAGTGAGTAAAGTGGATTTTTGTAATTCTTTAGTTTCCCAGGATCCATAGCCATAACAATCTCTTGCTCCCAGGTATTAGATACAAGTTCTCATGATTATGGTTCAAAGCATCTTCACCACGCTTGAGCAGTGTTCTATAATGATAAATAATATAACATTTGTGCTTAAATTGTAAATACCTACTGTAGCTGCACAGTAGATGTAGGGATGAGGTATCCCAAAAATGGATGCTATTGCTGGCAATATGCCTTCTTTGCCTGTTGCCCTATAAAGCAAGTGGGCTCTGGTCAGTGAATGGGGAACCCTTAGGGTTAAGTACACAAGCTGGAATGCTGTGTGTGCCTTGATCAGCCCCTATCAAGGCTTGGGGGAAATCTGTGTTTGCCTCAACTGACCCCCATTGAGACTTGAGAGGATCTAAGGGAGTGTCTGTCTCAGTTGACCCCATCGACACATAGGGATAGTTGCCCCCTGTTAGGAAATGCTGTAGGAGTTGATGCTTCCATGAACAGTAACCCTTGTAAGAAGATTAGAGAAGAATAAAGTATGATTATTAACCCCTTCAAAGCTGTCTCAGTGTCTTTTCTGTCTGATCAGATTAAGAGTGAACCTGTGATAGCAGCCTTCCTGTGTGCTATGTTTATCTGTCTTCTACTTACAGATATGATTCAATTTAATTCAATAAATATATATTAATAATTTGCTAAGCACCAGGCGCTGTGCTAAGTGCTAGGTATACAAAAAAAGAAAAGAACAGCCCCTGCCCTCAGGATGTTTACAGCCTAACAGGGGAAGACATACATAAAAAGGAAGTAGAAAGGGAATGGAGAGGGTGGGGGTACACCAGGGTGTACTTAGTATGGGGACATGATGTTCATGGAGTTGAAACCAAGCAAAGCAACTGATGAAAAATGAAGAGTTTAGCTGGAAAGTTTTGAGCCCTCGATAAAGGCAGGCTTTCAGAGTTTATTTCTCTGATCTCCAGCTCTCCAAGCAGAGGTCAGACACAACTAAGGGAAATGAGAAGATGATAAGGGTCAAAAGCTGAGTCAATCTGCGTAGTGATGAGATTTCAGGCAATCAACTTATCCTGGAGGCACAAAAATATTAGAGGAGTGAAAACCAAGCTGAGCTGCTGATGGAGGATGACAAGGTAACTAGTAGTGTGTGCAGTAGCGGTAAATACACATGGAATGGCTCAATACTGGTGGAAGGAGCCAAGAGTTGACCATCCAAAAATTAGGGGAAGAGAATACGCATTTATATTTCCTTTGATCCTTACAATAACCTTGCAAGGTAGGTACTAATATGGTCCCCATTTTACTGAAGAGGAAACTGAGGCAGGCAGAGTAGATGTCTTACCCAGAGTCACACAGTGTCTAAGGCCAGACTTGAACCCAGGTCTTCTGACACTAGGCTCAGTGCTCCATCTGCTGTGACACCTAGTTGCCTCTAAATAATTAGCAAATGTGTATTTTATTTTGTTGTCTGAAGCCAGATTTGAACTCACAAATATGAGTCTTCCCGACTCTAAACCCAGCACTCTATCCACTACCACACCTAGCTGCCCCATATGTGTATATAAGGCTTAAAAAAAAAAAATTCTTACAATAACCTGCAAGTCAGGTATTACAAACCTGGTCATCCTTATTTTGCAGATGGAGAAACATAAGCCCACAAACTTAAATTATTTCTACATGATCCCAAATATATCAAGTGTCACTGTCAGAGATCATAGGATCATACATAGTTTTAGAACTGGGTAGGACCTCTGAAGTCATCAAATCAAGCTTCCTCGTTTTACAGATGAGCAAAATGCTGGTCCAAGGACTTGCAAGGTCACATAAGTAGAAAGCATAGAAGTAGGATTTGGAAGCAGATCTGCTCATTCTAGGACCAATGGACTATTCTACAAACAGGTTACCTGCCCACTACAGAAACAAACCTAGCTTCTAGTGCCTTCACCTGCCTTTCCAGGAGGGGTTAAGAAGGAAGATTCCTTGTAGAAATGTAGGATGAAGCCAATAAGTCATCTAGGGCCCTGTTACAGCCCTTTCATTAAGCATTTTTGATATCTATCTTGCAGCCATATTCAAGAGAAGGAACTGGTTTTCTGGCTCCTCTGAAACGAAACACAAAGGCTCATTCCTCCCTAATCAATTTCTGTAGGTGACTTTTGCCACTTCATTAATGTGAGTCATCTTTTAATGAGGCAGATCCCTTCCCTGAAATTTACACGGTACCCGGAAGCCTCTAACTTCCTGGAGGTCTTAATAAAAATCCAAATCTATCACCATTCATAAGACTCATTGAAAATGAGCTGCTTCCTTAGGCATTATCCATCTATATAGTTTGCACAACAATGCAGGGACCCAGACTGAATCACGCTGAATTCACCTTATCCTAGGATAGGTCTTAGTAGGAGGAAAAGAAAAAAGAGGAAAGATATGGCACCTCTAATGAGTTATAACACCAAATTTGCACTCAGAGTTTGGGTCCCTGTGGCTACGCCAGGATTGAGGCACAAAGCTTAAGTGATTTATGATTTATTTATAAATAAATATTATTTATTTATCCACACAACTAGTAAATGTTGGAGTCAGGATTCAAATTCTGGTCTTTCAAAATTTCTAGTCCCCTTCTTGTACAATCCCACTGTTTCTCATCATTTGTGGTCTTTTGGTTGACCATAGCCTACTTTTATTTCTCATAAATAACAGCTGTTGTATACAGCATTATAAAATAAAGACAATAAGATAGCCCTAACAAGGAATTATGGGAAGCTAGGTGGTGCAGTGGATAGAGTGCTGGGTGTGCAGTTCAAATCTGTTTCAGGTATTTACTAGTGGTGTAGCCCTGGGCAAGTCACTTAAACCTATTTGTCTTAGTTTCCTCATCCATAAAATGCTCTGGAGAAGGAAATGGCAAACCACACTAATGTCTTTACCAAGAAAACCCAAATGGGGTCAGGAAGATTCAGACACAACTGAAAACAACCAAACAACAACAAGGAGTTAGATTTAAAAAACAACGTACTCAGCTACTTGAGGGCAAGGTTGCTTTTATATCTCTGAATGCCTACCACATATCCAAGAAATACTTAGACTCATACAATTTTAGTGCTACAAAAGATCTTAGAGATCATTATGTCAAACTATTCATTTTGCAAAGGAAAATTGAAATCTAGAGAAATGTGATTTGCCTGATTCTTCTTAGTGCTAAAATCAGAATGAAAGTCTTTGGATTCTTAGTGTCCTTTCCACTATCTCATTGCAGAATGACTGAGGCAGAATCACATAGTGGATAAAATGATTGATGGACTTGGAATAAGGAAACTAGTTTAAATCCCACCTTAGATACTCTTTAGCTTGGTGACCTTGGTCACTCAAGCTCTGGGCCTCAGTGTCCTCATCTGTAAGTGGGGATAATGGTGGCACCTATACCTCCAAAGGTTTGTTGTTGTTTATCTATATAAAGAACTTTACAAATCTTAAAATGTTCTACAAATGTTATCTGTTCCTGTGTAATGAAAATATCATGAAAATAAATTAGTTCCATTAGTTTGATTATCTGAAGCTTACCTTCAAGGAACTTCATTTCCAAGACTCAAGTAAAACTAAAAGAAGACATTACCCAGCCCATTTGTAATTTCCATATAGAAGCATTAGATTTCATTGTTGTTAAATCCTTGAAATTACCAAATGAAGCAATCAATCAATATTAGTCAATCAATCAACATTTATTAAGTACCTACTATGTGCCAGGAACTGTGTGCTTAGCATTCAAATACAACTAGCTCCTAATCAGGTCAAATAATGCAGATAATGAATCCTATGTGGTGTAGTCACACACATTCTAATCCACACTATTTGAAGTTATTACTATGTAAAATGTGTTCTATGTACATGTATAACTATGTAAAACTTTGTATTTACTATGTAAATGTATAACTATGTAAAATTAGTTCCAGCCCAATGGAAATGTGCAGTACAAATTTGAATAATGCAATCTCTTCACATTCATTATTTGTACTAATGGGAACCTTGTTATAATAATAGCAATTAATATCTATTTATCAATTTAAGGTTTGCAAACTACTGATTTGTGTCTTCCTGCAATCCTGTGAAGTAGGTACTATGGATATCAAGCACATTTTACAAATGAAGAAGGAAGAAAGATGAGCGCCATGTTGGTCAGGGCAGTCAGTTTGGTCAAGCATTGTGGGATCACATTGGAAGGATCCTTGGAGACCACCTAGTCCAGTCACCTCATTTTTGCAACTGAAGAACTTGGGGCTCAGAATGGTCATGTGACTTGCCTCTGGCCACACAAGCAGTCATTCTCAGAGATAGAATTTAAACCCTGACTCTAAATCTAGTTGGCACAGTGGATAGAGCACGGAGTCTGGAGTCAGAAAGACTCATCTCTGCGAGTTCAAATCTAACTTCAGACATTTATTAGCTCTGTGACCCCATTTTCCTCAGTCTCCTGATCCATAAAATGAGCTGGAGAAGGAAATGGCAAACAACTCATGTATCTTTGCCGAGAAAACCCCAAATGGGGTTATAGAGTCAGACATGACTGAAAATGACTAAACAGCAATACCTAAATCTAAGTCATTACATTACTCCAAGTATAGAGATGAAAATGTCCCACAGTAAACATTCCCACATGAGAACTGGGAAGTCTTTCATAATAACCATCTGATTTAAGCATAATAGGGAAACTGTACAAATTCTATGCTATTGACTTTAATCAATTCCCTTCTTAAGCTGGTCACATACTTGATGCTTCATATTAGTGGCCTTCTTCAAAGTCAATGATCCCTGATCCCTATGGAATCTTCTAATCAATTCTACCCTGTTCTTTGGACCAGCTCTTGACAAAAATAGGCTTTTTTTTTTTTTTAATGAGTTTGCATTTCCTGTCAAGGGCATGTTCAGAGCTTTCATTTTACAAAGAAGTGAAACTTACACTGCTAAATGGAGTGTGACTTTTCCCTTGAGTTGAAGAAAGAGGTTAGAAGTGAGGGAGGGGGGAGGGAAGATGATAAATTATTGATACCAGTGTTTTACAATATGAAAATTATATATAAAGGTATTCTTTAAGTCCCATTGAAATGCTACCTTCACAATCTGCATTGTGAAGGGCAGGCTCTGGATATTTATCCATTTTTTTTAAGAAAGAAAATATTTGAGTCATTTTAATGGCTAGTTCTAAACTTGGTGAGAAAAAGTTTTTCAAACTTTTTAGGTTCAAAAAAACTCAGAGCTGGAAGGAACACCTACCCCAATGATTTCAAACTCAAATAAAAATGGGGGACAAAGGAGGAGCTTCTAATCAGACACAAGTATTTCTGCAGGATTTACTTAGTTTAAAAATGTGATATTATCTATATTTTATTACATTTTTATTTGTTTTCTTAAATATTTCCCAATTACATTTTAACTTAGTTTGGATCCTGTGTTTGAAACTTCTGGTCTATAGTATATTCCAATGAAAAAACTAATTTGTTTTTCCTTCCTTTGACTTTTACCCAGATACTCTGAATCACACTTTCTGCAATTGCTAAGAATTACAGTCGTGAGCTGCCTCATCTAATCTGTAAAGCAATTTCTTCACGATACTACAAGTACAAGAAAATTATTTTAATGATGACAATATTGAGATTCAAATAACTGAAGGTCTCACATCTGATCCTGGATTCAATAATGTATATGATTTTCCAAGGGACTTCTAGAGAATTCTAAGCAGTTGTCTACAACTGCTTGGTTTTATATGAATTATAGTTTTCATTCATAAATTGTGTTCCTCTATCAAAAAGGGAAAACAAGTCAAAGACACAGTTGTCACTCCAGGATGAAATAAAACAGCTTTAAATTATAGGGATCTGAAAAATTGCAAAATTATTAGGAGGCCTTTGAATATTTTCTTTTATATTAGTGCATTGGGATCAATGAATAGCAGCTTAAGTTAGTGGCCTAGTTATTTCAGCTACTCTATCATTTTAATTTTAAATTTTTATTGGTGAAATATTCTATTTTATCTACAAGTTTGAGACTTTGATACTCTGCTTTTTCGTATTTTAACTTCAGTTTACTTGTTCATAAATTGAGTTTTAATGTCCTTTCTGAAATCTAGCTTGTACTAGATAGTGCATGTAAATAACTTTACAAACCATAAAAAATTATATAAATGTAAGATCCCATTATTATTATTTGTAGAAAGGGCAACAGAAATCTCAAAGAAATTTTATGTACAGCAAAACAAATAAAATCAGAGGAACTATTTATACAATAACCACAATAATGTAAAGGAAAACAACACCAAAAGACTTCAGAAGTCTAATCAATGCAGTCAGTAAGTGGCAAAATGGATAGAGAAGTGGACTTGGAATCAAAAAGACTACTCTTCATGAGTTCAAATCCTGCCTTAGACATTTACTAGTTGTGTGACCCTGGGCAAGTCACTTAACCCTATTTGCCTCAGTTTTCTCAATCTGTAAAAGGAGCCAGAGAAGGAAATGGCCAACCACTCCAATATCTTTGTCAAGAAAACCCCCCAAAAGGGTCATGAAGAGTCAGACACAAGTTAACAACAATAACAATCCTTATTTTAGAAAATCCGAAGGTCTGGCAGGTCTCCCTCCCCTCAGCCAAGAGCAGGTGGACAATAGTTGCCAAATGAGTTGGCCTGGCCAATGTGTTGATGTTTCAGACATAGTCAGTGTTTTCCTTGATTGTTCTTACTTGTTACAAGGAAAGGTTCTAAGGGTGGTTGAGCAGGGACAGTGACTCATTGCTGTTGTTTTTAAGAGCAGAAAACACTTTTGTTTTTTTAAAGAAAAAACACTAGGTTTGGAGTTATGAGGAGTTCAAGTACAGGGTCTGCTGCTTACGTACTATGATATCAAATCACTTCTTTGAAATGGGGGTAATTTCACATGTATTTACAGGTTTGTAAGGAAATTGCTTTATAAACTATAAATCAGTATATCTATGCGGGCTGTCAGTAGTATAGCAAGCTAGTCAGAGATGCTTATCTTCAGAAGGCTACAATATATTACTATTATTTGAAAAACTTAGAGAGAGAGAGTAATGAGCCCTTGGAGAGGTGACTTGGCATGGTGGATGGAGAGACCTGGGCTCAAGATCTGCCTCTGATACATACTGACTGCTTGCCTCAGTCAAGTCATCTACTTGAACAGAGCTTTTGACAATTCTCTACGACTAGAAGGTAAAAAGGAGGTGTTAATTTGCTTTGAAAGAGGGAGTTTTCACATCTGGGACCTCCATATACAGGTCACCTGGCATTCCACTCCTGAAAAGTTGCTGCAACAACTTTTAGGGTCTTCTTAGGGTTTTCCTGCCACATTGTATTGAGATCTATATCAGTATTTTACTTATATTTTCCTGTGTTTGTATCATTCCTTTCCTGTCAAGGAAGAGGGCTGCCTTAGAATTTGCATTGCTCTGGTGGAAGGAAATCTTATAAGGCCATTGATTCCTGCCTGAACAAAAGGGAGCAATAGCTGAATGTCAACCCTGGGAGTTACCCTCTGAAAGCTTCTGAACTCAAGAGCTTTGGTTAGTTAAGAGGACTGGCAATGAAGGGACCATTGTGGGAAGGGGGAAGTCTTGCTTATTTAAATAAGACTGGAGCTTCCACCTGGGGCAGGAGTAGGAAAAAAGCATTTGCTGTTTTATTTGATCTGTACAATAACCCAAGGAGGTAGGTATGATTATTATTTCCATCTTACCATTGAGGAAATTGAGGTAAAAAGAAGCTTATCCAATTCACACAGCTACTAGTAGGATTTGAGGATCAGCACTCTATCTCCTGGGCCACCTGCTTGCTTCAGATGAGTCAAGGAACTCTAGGAAATAAAAGACTAGTCACCTACAACTGACTTTGAAAGGAACAAAGGGCATGTCCTATCTTAAGTGCCTCTTTGTAGTAATAGGGGCTAGCAATAAATTTGAATTCTTCTGTGCTATCCCCTAGGTCTTCAGACTTTCTCTTGAGTCTTGATTAATTCCAGAGGGCTCCACAAATTCTAGTCAAAGTGGACTCCTTGGCCCAAAGTAGATAGTTGGACATTTTTGAATCATTATCTTTTTCTGCGTTTATCCAATTGTTTAAAACTTTGTTGGATGGGGTTACTAATGCTCATAAGATTAGAAAAAAATTTTAAATTTTTTTTAGAGAAATTAGATTAACAGTCCAAACAAAGATCAAGTACATTGTGGACAAAAAAGTCCCTAATGTACATGTGCTCTTGCTATCACACACACACACACACACACACACACACACACACACACACACACACACACACACACTTTTCCCAGTTCTAAGATTTTCTGCCTTAGACATAAGGCTACCAATCCCATTCAGTTAATCAGAAACTGAAGAGGAGTCAGCATTGTGGTCAGATATGAAATACTAATGTGAAAGTCATTTTAGATTAAGAGAAAAACAACTACATATGGCCCAAAGGCGTTGCCCACCTATGTGAGCCCTATTGTCTCCTTTTAAGGAAAATGAAATTAATCTGCCAATCCACTCACTGTTCCATGTTCTGCCACTCTAACTATGTATCTGATTTAGCAATCTGTGAGCCTCCTGACAGGGAAAACTCACCACATGGGCAATAAGCAAGTTTATTTTATAAATTTACTCCTTGCAGTCTGACTTTGATATTACTATGCATATATATGGCAGTCAGATTCCCAAAGTAATGCTTACATTTACATCCAGTGGCACTAGAGAATCAACCAACCATACCTGCTACCACTCCTTTATGATTCATGGCTATAGCTAAGAATTCACAGGATTGTAGAAAGAGTCTTAGAGATTAAGATTACGTTATCTGAAAGAAACTAAAGAACTTTCAGATGGCTATACACTAACTCCCCCCACCTACTCCTTTAGTAAGATATATATCCTTAGAAGCCACTTGTGAAACTCACTCTGCTCGTGTACAGTGTATGAGAGGTAGGGGATTTTCTTGGCCTATACTTCTCACCTTTCCTTTACATAACCTTTGGAAAGTACCTTGGAAGTCTCTGTCCACAGATATATGCCAGGAGAAGAGTAGTAGGGTTCAGTTATTTTGGAAAATAATTTTGAACTATACCCCAAAGTTACTAAACTGTGGTTCATCTAAACCACTACTAGGTCTATGACCCTAAAGAGATTAAAGAAGGTAGAAAATTACTTCTAATGTAGAAAAATGTTTATACCATCTCTTTTTGTGTTAGCCAAAAAATGAGGTGTCTTCTTATTGAGTAATGGCTAAATAAAATATGGCACATGAATATATTGGAATGTTATTGTACTGTAAGAAATGATGAAGAGGATGGTTTCAGAAAACCTGAGAAGAATTATATAAACTCATGCAGAATAAAATGTGTGGAACCAGGAGAACAATTTACATAGTAAAAACAAAACTATGATGTCAACCATGATTACAAAGGACCCATGATGAAATAGACTACCCAACTTCTGATAGAGAGGGAATGAATTCAGGATCTCCACTGAGATGCATGTGTGTATGTGTATGTGTGTGTTAAATGTATGCATATACATATGCTATATACATGGTGGTCAGAAGAAGTAATGCAAGGATACTCTCAAGGTATTTCTTAAGAACTTTGGAACTGATTGTATGACATGGGAGACACTGGCACAGGACCACTCAGCAAGGTGTACCCACCTCAGAATGGGAGCAAAGCAGAATTGATACAGTTCAAAGGAAATGCAGAATGCACAAATTTAGAGTATCCACCCTAAATGTTCACATGGACTATTTGTGCCTGACCTGTGGTAGAGAATTCCGAGCTTGTATTGGTCTGATCAGCCATAGTCAGACATATTGAAACTTGACTCTGAAATAGTGATGTCATTTTGGTTCTCTTAGAGAACGAAGGACAATAACCCACCAATCATTTGTGTGTGTGTGTGTGTGTGTGTGTATTCATGGATACATGCCCTATGTGGGAATTTGTTTTATTTGAATATATGTGTGTGTGTGTGTGTGTGTGTGTAATTTGTCACAAGGATTTTGCTTGTTTCTTTTCCCCCCCAAAGCAGGGCAGAGATAAGGAGATAAAATAGATTTTTTTCATTAAAAAAAATAAATTAAATTCATTTTTAAAAAAGCAGAGAGCTTGGAGACATAAGACCTGAATTCAAGTTCCATTTCCAACTAGTTATGTGACTGTCTGGAGACAAGTTCCTCTCACCCTTGATTTCCATGTCTGCAAAAGGAAGATAACAATCCCTGAAATACCTATTTCACAAGACAATAGTAAAGGAAATGCTATGGAAACATTAATCATGAATGAATATGGGAAATATGGAAAGGTATGCATGAACTGATGCCAAGTGAAATGAGCAGAACTAGGAAAATAATATACACACTGATTATAACAACTCGGGTGGAAATAATAACCACAAAACAAACGAAAATGAATTTTAAGAACAACTTCGAGCAAAAAAGTCATTTTAACTATTATAAATACCTAAACTGATGACAAAGAACACATGATAGAAGACACTATCTGCATGCAGAGAAAGAACTAATAAACAGAAGTATGGACAGACTGATTTTACATATACGTACATATTGGTGTTGAATGATAGCCATCTCTGGGTGGAGGGGAGGGGAGAAAGGAAGAAAAAGGGAAAAAAAGTTACATAACTTTGTTATATATTTAGAAGAAATAGCAAGTTATACATAGCAGATTTACAGTTTCATGTGCAGCCTTTTTTTATTATACTGTCATGGAAATGTTTATTTTATTTCATAAATTAAAAATAAAATAAATAAAAATTTTAAAAATGAATATTAAAAAATTACTAAGACTAAGTTTGACTCCAAGGAAGAATATATATAAAAAGAGACCTCCTTTACCCACTCCTTTGCTACCCTTCCCCAGGGGTTGGAGGAGGAGAGATGGGGATCATCCATGGTTATAGAATATTGCATATTACATCAAATATGTTTCAATGTATTGATTAGTTTTGCTGAGTTTTATCCACTCTTCTGCCTCTTTTTCTTTTAAAAATTCTTTCTTTATATATAATGATTCTCTGGGAGAGGATGAGATATATGGGGAAATCTAGGTAATTTAACAAAAGATATCAATAAAATCTTTTTTTCAAGAAATGTTAATTATTGTGACTGTTATTATCATTATCCCATCTGGAATGTTCTCATCTAGGAAAGCTGGACCTGGGGAAGAATATTTTGACCATAAGGGTGAGAAAAGAATGGAACAGATTACCTTCAAACACAGCTCTGCCCTGGATTGTTTTAAGTATCAACCTGAAGACTGCCAAGGGCCTGGACCAGATGACTTGGCTCTGCCTTTTTGTTGGTTGGTTGGTTTAGTTTTGTTTGTTTTGAGGAGATTATGTTCTTTGTTCATTTTTTTCAAATTATGCATTTAACAAACACCAAATAAAATAATCAGTTCCATATAGATTATAGAACAGAAGGAAACTGCAAATTTTTGTGAGGAATAGTTGTTTTTTCTAAGTATAAATTCAACATATAGCTTTTAAAGCTGTCCTTAACTATGATTCTTTCTAACCTTCCAGCATTCTCATCTCATTTTTAAAAATCCTATCCCTAATGCCCCTCTCCCATTTCCGTGACTCCACTCCACAGAAAAGAAAAGAAATGTTTCTTTGCCAAATATGCATAGTCAGATAAAACAAATGTCCATGATGGTTATGTCTAAAAATGTGTGTCTAATTCTGAGTCTGTTACTGCTCTGTTAGCATCATCGTCCATCACTGATACTTTGGAAATATGATTGATCATTGCATCACTCAAAATTCTAAAGTCTTTTAAAGTTGTTTTCCTTTACAATGTTGCTGTTTTTTCACAAATTATTCTCTGACCAGATGACCTGGTAAGGTCTCTCCCAGTTTTATGACCCTATGATTCCAGAAAAGGATGGGAAAGAAGTTAATAATATGATTTTGGGGGGATTACATTCTTATGTCTTTCATTGCAGGTGAGATATGCAAGAGAAAAGTGAGATTTATTATCATTTTCAATTATACTGTAAGTCTTCTCTCAGGCTGAATTGCTATAGCAAAAAGGAGTGGTGAGGACAAAAGAGCTTATCTGGATAGAGGATCATAGACTTGGAACCAGAAGGAACTCAAAGACCACCTCGTTCAAACTCAACATTTTACAGATGAAGAAACTGAGCCCCAGAGTTTAGTCACTGTCCAAAGACACACAAGTAATATGTGAAAGAGCTAAGGTTCTGATTTTCAGACCAAAATTGCCTAGATAATCTCTTTGAGTATAGAGACTTGGAAGGCTTTGGTTTTTTGTGTGTTTTGCTTTAAATGGCCAATTTTTTTTTTAAATTAATGTGATGGACATACTAACCAAGAACAGCTCTTTTTTCTGCTCCTTCTTGTCATTTGGGAATGTAGGATTCAGAGGTGGGGTCTGGGGAATGTGGGGAAACATGGTGCCAACTGATGCCCCATTCCCTCAAGATAAATATGGAAATCACATTGTCTGTCCAGCTAGCTGCACTTATTTCAAAGTTGCTTTGAGGAACCAAAAAGTTCTTTTATTTCTTAAAAGTCACTAGTAGGAAGTCCATTTAGACAGTGTCATGAAATGGGTAATAATAGAAACATATGACTAGAATAACAGCATTAATGAGTAATTAAAATTAAAAAATAATATTAATGTAGGTTCCATAGCTGCTAAATATTTGTTGGCACCTTGAAAAGTTGTAATATAAAGTTTTAAAACACAATGAATTTAATCATACCTCCTTTTTTCTTTGCATTTTCTAAATAACATGATTTTTTATGTTAAAATATGCCTCTTAATGTGACAATCAGATTTTCAAAAATTGTATACTTTTTTTGACCTGCTTCTAACCCAACCCCTGCAGACATTAATTAGGGAAAAAATCATTGTGAAGAGGTGGAAGAGGCTGGGAGGGGTTATCTTCCCCATAACCACCAGCAACAACTACTGACCAATTACAACTAACAGGCAGACAGCCACGGGAGCCCAGAGTGTAGCAGCACCCTCTAGTCTACCCGCCCTGCTTCCAGCCTAGTCCTCACAGACATCATCTGGGGAAGCACTTCCTGTGAAGGAGGGGCCCCTCATCATCCTCAACTACTAAATGACTGCCACCCACCAGGTAGGTAAGCCTGTCCTTTCAAAGCAAAGTGTGGGGGTAATGGAGCATGTGGGGGGGGACAGGGAAGGGTTTGGGAAGGGATGGAAAGACAAGTCAGGAAAGTGAAACCACCACTATAGCTTTGACCACTATCTCCCTTCAAACTTTTACGTAGATAGCTCAAGACTCTGAACTTAAGAGCCTTGGGAATAGACATCCTTCTATCCCAGTCTCCAAAGCCTTCACCCTGGAAGTCACAGAACCTTGTATAGTCATAGCCTGGCAGCTGAGCCTGTAGATGATACAGCTGCATCTTTTGAAGACTTATAAAGAATATTATTACACCAAGGCCCTTGGCACTATCAAATGGTTCAACATCAGAAACTGATGGGATTTTATCAGACATTATTATCTATTTCACTGCTACTCCCAAAAGGACCATGGGACTTTTCCATCTGACTTGTAGACGAAATCTTCCATATGTATTGTCTCTCTCACTACATTGTGACCTTCTTAAAAATGGACTGTAAGACCGTCCATTTGCATCACCTGGTTTATTCATTCATTCATGTGTAATTAAAAGTGGAATAACGTAACATCTCACACATAGGAGAGTGGTATATAATTTCATGATGCTAATGAGTTTGCTGAATTCATCTAAGAAAGAGGGATAACTCTTTTTGAGTCAAAAGATTTAGATTGATATTTTTCTGCTCAATTAAAAATCACTTGAGACCAAACAATAAATCAGTTGAATTGATTTGTTTTTTTAAAATATTCTTCCTTGCCCCAGTCTCTGAACTGATTAGATAGCTGACTGAATTATCACCATGTAGTATCAGAACTAGAAACCCACTAGTCTAGGGATTCTTAACCTTTTCTGTCATGTGCAGCTTTGGTAGTCTGATGAAACCTATGGATTTCTCAGAATCATGGCTCATTTTGTTTTTAAGTATCAAATAAAATGCCTATATTGAAATAGTTATCAAATAATTATGAAAAGAAGTTCAAGACTCCAAGTTAAGAACCTCTGCCCTAGTCCACGAGTTCTTTATTTGACAGATGAAGCAACAGAGGCCCCCAGACAAATAAAGTGACTTACCCATAGTCACACAGGAAGGCTGGTGTGATTGGGACTAGAATTCTGCTCTCCTGACAGTGCTTATCCAGTACTAGTTACTAGTGGATAAGTATTAGATGCAGTACTGATAACCATCACCATCCACATTTACTGAGCATCTTTTCTCCTCTGGTGCCTCCCAAAAATATGTCAGCATAGTCAGTACTTAATTTTTTTTTCTAATGGATAAGTGAGTGGGATGCTGGGCTATTGCTTAAGATATAAAGAAGCAGAAGGATTTACAATGTCAAGAGGGAGTCAGGATGCAGACTTAAAATCATAAATAACACTACAGATAGCATGTGCTAAGTCACAAATGAAAGGTATTGCTCATACAACATAACCTCTTTTTTCAAAAAGTTCTAAGTAACTGTGATTCTTCGTTGAACTGACTGAACTAACTGGTTTCTTTTTGGAGGGCTTGATGTTTTTTTGTTTTGTTTTGTTGGTCCAGACCAGCAGGACCTACAAGATGAATTAAAAAGCAAGCCAACAGTAGGAGACAGAACAGGAATCTATAAAAGTAACCTTAGGAAAAAAGAGCAGGGTACCATATTCCAATGGGCATTCTTTCGAACTGATCTTCTTCATTTGTTTGCATTTAAGTGATAGGTGGTTTGTTGTTGGGTTTGTATTTTTTTTCTGAAGCACAATTAAATTAGCAGGAAACAAAGGAAACTTTCTACTTCTGCAAAACCTTGTCTCAGACTGTCTGTTCTTTGTTAAGTGTACACTTCCTTCTATTTAATCTTTCTTTCACTTCCTACCCATATAGCACCAATTTTCCTTTATTCCACGGAGACTCGTTGTCTCTAGAGCGTGCAGAAGCAGAGAGAGAACCCAAAAGGTATTTTCAGCATTGGTATGGATGAATATTACTTCTCATTTGAATTAACTCAATCTGCAAACTAGAAATATATGTGTGTATATATGTGTATATATACATATATACACAAAAATGATATTAGAAAAGAATGAAAACTAATGAGGAAAAAAATCTCCAATGAAAATTCCTGGAAAGAACAGCAGAGAAGTAAGAATTTTAATAATCTTTAAATGATGTTCTGAAAGAAAATAAGTTTCTAGTCTATAATGAGTGTGAGGAAGTTCATACTATTAATAACTGCTCTCACTTGTACTTTTTGAAATATTTTAGTGAAGACAACAAAGCTTTTTTTCCCCCTCAGGGACAGTACAACACAATGCTTTTCCTTTATTTTAACTAAAGCTACTGGACCGATGTCAGGCTGATCTCTGTTTCTTTGATGCCCAGCTTTCCTCCAGTGAGAACGTTACATCCCACTTGGAAAGAAAAGACCAAAAATGGTAGGATCAAACTCTAACTTCCTAAGAAAAAAGAAAATGTTTTGGTAAATGCTTTGTTGAATACTTTGTAATTTGGTTGAGTGTTATGTTAAATGGTTTGTCTGTGGTTTGCTCCTTTTCTCCATCCAAGATCAATCAAGAGGCAGAGAATGGTTGCTTATTCTAAATTTCTGCTAGAATGCATGTGAATTGAGCTTAACAACAGAGTTTGAAGTAGGAGAAATAACCTTTATGAATGACCATGTTACCTCCCTCTTGGTTCTTAACCCTCCAGCTCTTAAAAAATGTTGTTGCTTGGTGCATCTGAGAATTTAATCTGATACCTGGTAAAAATGTGTGGCATCTCTAAATGTTTTCTGTATGTGTGTATGTGGGACACAGGGTGCCCCAAAAGTCATAGTGCAGTTGTAAGTTTAATTTATATAACTATATAATTTACATACATATATTCACTTTTAATCTACTAATCTATAGTTTTAATATCTCAAACCTGCACACTTTTGCAATATCATGTGTGTGACAAACCAAACACACACAAACATATATGCTTATGTAGAAATACATATCTATAAATATTCACACAAATATGTGTATAAAATAATTTTAATATAATTGTATAGTTTTAACAGTTATATATAGTTTAATAGTTTAAAACTAGAGGACATGTGTGTGTGTATATACACAATACAGGTGAAGAATGACCAGAAATGGGGCAGTGATCTTTGTTTCATTTATATTTTTTTTTACCACGCAACAAGTCAAATATTGATCATGTTTCTGTAATTTCTAATTAGGCATGTATCAGAGCATGTAGAAAATGCATTGTAATTTGTAAATGAATTATGCATTACAGATATTGGTCACTGCTCCATTTTACTCTAAAAGAGAGGGTCCCAAATGTTTCTGAAAGAATATCAAATCTATATTTCAAAAAAATGAAACTGCTAACACAACTCCCTCTCTCTCTCGTACATACACACACACCTCTTTGTCTCTGTGTCTGTCTCTCTTAGAATCATAGTATAATTAACAAGTCTGTTCGACATATTTTTCGAATCAAGAAGATTTGAGTTCAAATCTTACCTCTGATACAGACTATGTGACCATAGGCAAGTATCAACCTTTCAATGGCCCAAGCAAATCTCTAAGACTGAAAGGTGCAGAGCATGTATTAATTTGTATTGATAGAGGGAATTTCCTTATCAGAAGTTCCCTGTACCAATTATGGTGCTTCTTCCTCCCCAAAATGTAAATATAATTTCATATTTGTGTCTGAAAAATGTTTATGTGTGTGTGCATATATGTGTCTCTATGTATTATATATGCATATGTGTGTGGATATGTGGATACTCTTAGGCAAACATTTAAGACAGAGGTGCTTGGAATCATGCTTTTTAACTCTTTGTATGCTTAGTACCTAGCACGGTACCCTATGCCTAGACAATGATTGATAAAAGTTTACAGTTAATGAAGATCCTTCAGCACGTACACACACACGCACATGCACACGCACACACACACGCACGCACATGCACACACATGCACATGCACACACACACAGGTGGGGTCAAATTAAATAAACATTGGTTATTTTAAATAAAGTAATTTGATTTTTAAAAACTTCATAAAGCTTAGAAAGTTTATTGCAAAGGCTATTCCATTTTGGTCCAGATGTCCCCCCACCCCGAGATGAATATATTTCTAACACATGCTCTTACTATATTAAATCAGAATATTAAGTTGAAACTCTGACTTTTTTATGTTACCTTCTTCAAAAACTCTTTTGTGTATCTCTACCTGAAGACCAGACTAGCCAAAGTGTGCTGTTAAATATTTCTCAACCAGCTCTCCAGAAGAAAAAAAAAAGTATATGCATGATACACTTTAAAGTTTAATCTGCAAGTTAAGTGACTGCCTAGAGTTGTACAGACAATAGGCATTTTGAGGCAAGATTCGAACTAGTCTTCCTGATTCCAAATCTGGATCTCTATCCATAGCATCACCTAGTGGCCTCTTTGAGGGAAGAGAGGTTATTTAGTTTAGAAAAAAATTTATCTTGTGTGACTCCAAAGTATAGGAAGAGTAAGAAATTCAACAGCTGGAAGTTACAGAAAGGCAGATTCCAACCAAAAATGAGCAAAAGTAAGACTTTTTTTAAACAAATTGTCACTGTGCAAAAATTAAATACATTTACTTATGAAATAGTTAGATATCTGTCACTGAAGTGTTCAAGTAGACCCTAGAAAACTTTGTTAATGTTAAAGGCTGGGACAGATGATCTCTAAGGAACTTCTCCACTCTGAGATTCGGTGATTCTATAAATATTACACAAATTTATGCTATAAGACTTACAGTTTTCTGGTATTTCTTCTCATAGAATTTAACATCCAATTAGATGTATTTCAACATTTATAAAAAAGGAAGAGGTTTAGGTTCCATTTTGTTTTTTTCCCCTCTGCCAGAGAAAGGATTGCAATTGCTTTTCTTTTTTAGTCACAACAGTTAGAGAAGTATAAAAATATTACATATATAGCCTCTTCTCTTATTCAGAGTGCTTACTTAGCAATGAAAAGAATGTACCTTTATCAAAAACAGGGGTGGGGAACCTGGGGCCTGAAGGCCACGTGTGGCCTTCTACATGCTTAAGTGTGCCTGAATCCATCAAAGGGCCACACCTGAGGATTTAGAAGGCCACGGGTGGCCTTCTGGTGCAGGTTCCCCACCCCTGAATTGTAATCATTCTGTGTAAAATGTTTAAATGACAGAACATTCAGCTTTTCATCCATTGTCCACCTGGTACTTTTACTACCTCATCTGCTATTTTCTACTTCTTATCTTCTAAGAATTTTCATGTTTCTAGAAGACATTAAGGTTTACAAAATTCTTTCCTCACCACAACTGTACAAGGTGGGTATTATTATCCTCATGTAATAGATGAAGAAACAGAGGATCCAAGCAGAGAAATGACTTCCCCAGTCACACAACCAGTGAGTGGAACCAGAATTCAAACACGGGTCTCCTGATTTTCAGATCCATCCCTACTGTTCCTCACACAGTCAGTAATCCTATGACTATACTCTGACATCAGTCCAACTGGGAATACTTTCCATTCTCCTACAGTAATAAGAATTGCTCAGATTTATGCAATGTTTTATGGGGGCTTTGTGCATTATTTCACTTAATTCTTACAGTAGCACTGTGAGGAAGGTAGTGCAAGTATTATATTCTGAGGTTCTGAGAAGCTTGGTGACCTTTCTAAGGTCACATAGCAAAAGAATGAGACTTGAACCCAGACCTTCTGTCTATAATCTGGTGCTGTTTCCACTTCATCAACCTTCCTCCTGAAAGCCCTATCACCTTTTCAAAATTCTGGGCCCTCATGACCCGGGAAATAAAGAATATATGTGTCAAAGAACAGTACTACCATATAGTGGGCTTTTGTGCCCATGAGTTGGAAGGGAGATTCTTTCTTTAAGCCTCCAGAATAAATAAATGCTCCCTATACTACGCTGCTCTCCTTTTTTGTTTGACTCTCCCTTCCTTCCTTCCTTCCTTCCTTCCTTCCTTCCTTCCTTCCTTCCTTCCTTCCTTCCTTCCTTCCTTCCTTCCTTTTTTCCCTCCCTCCCTCCCTCCTTCCCTCCTTCCTTTCTCCCTTCCTTTTAGGTCAGGAAGACCTAAGTTCAAATCTAGCCTGCAGACACTAACTGCATGACCCTGGGCAAGTCACTCTGCCTGTCTCCTCAACTGTAAAAAAGGACTAATAATAGAATCTGTTTCTCAGAGTTGTGAGGATCAAATAAATAAGGTAATATTGCAAAGTATTTTGCATGATCCCTGCAACAAATATTAAAAAATACTTGCTTCTTTCCTCTCTTCTCCACTTTGCTTTCTTCCTTCCTTGCCTTCCCATCCTTTCCTCCCCACTTTCCTTTCATCCTTTCTTTAATTTTATTGATAGGGCAACTAGGTGGTGCAGTGGATAGAGCACCAGTGCAGGAGTCAGGAGGACCTGAGTTCAAATCTCACCTCAGACACTTGACACTCACTAGCTGTGTGACCTTGGGTAAGTCACTTAACCCAAACTGCCTCATCCTGGGTCATCTCCAGTCATCCTGATGAATATCTGGTCACTGGATTCAGATGGCTCTGGAGGAGAAGTGAGGCTGGTAACCTGCACAGCCCTCCCTCACTCAAAACAAAGTCAAGCTCAAGTCTTGTCATTATTTCTCTGATGGCATGGCCTTCTTTGGCAATGAAGGACGAACACACACATAATTTTATTGATAATTTTTCTAACACATCAAAAGACCCCCAGTATATGTGTAATGAAATCACCCCCAATGTAAGTCCTCCTAAATAGATAAGTAAAACAGAATAAAAGAATTATTGTGAATGTTTTGCATCCTTATACTTTAGCAGTTTCTGTTAGAATAAAGGACATGTGGATGACTGAGTTAATACTAGTGTCATTTAATGTTTTTAACTTGAGTCTTGTTGCCATTAAAAGTTACAGAATTGTAATCAAACAGCAATCTATTGTTAAGAACCTAGTTATAACGATGTATGTTGATCACGAGATTCTACTCTGTTCACCCTGTATTACTTCATACAAATCTTGCGATATTACTCTGAAGTCTTCCTTTCCCTATGTAATATCCCTCTGCATTCATGAGTTGACTGCAGCTTTTTCAGTTGTTAGTCAGTACTGGGCCTGTGTAGCTTCTTAGATTGCACAAAAAGTTGTCCATATTTTTGCACCATTTGGTTTTCTTTATTAAAAAGCCTACTTTGTGTCAGGCTTAAAATAGGAAGATAATAACAGAAGGGTCCTGGTCCTTGAGGAGCTTATGTTCACTAGTATAAAACTGATAAATAAATTAAAAGTGTATATAATAATACAGAATAATTTAAAGAGGGAGAGAGCATTTTGGTTTTCAAGAGAATTACATTATAGAGAAGATAGTCATATACTGGGTTCATTTTACTTATTAAATGGAACGCTTAGCAACCTCCTTCTGAACCCATGCTTAGGAAACCAGATGCTTAACCACAAGAGGAGGGATTGTCAGTGTGCAGACCTTGGGCAAGATACCAGGTGGCCCTGGGGTGGGTCCAAGTGATGGTCAAGGATTTCAGCTTACAGCCAAGTATCATACTTAATGATGAGCTTTCTAGGACCTGATCTGGGCCAGACATGGGCATTTATTAGACATAACCTGACTTCCATCAGTAATTGATAAAAGTTGAACTTTTTACATGGTTTTATACATCATACTGCGTATGATTTGGGAGCAGGTGTTACAAAGTTATTGATGAACAAACTTCATGCATGTGAATAGCACATTTTTAAAATAATAAACTATAATTGTAATTTGAGAATTATAGCTAAATAGAATTCATTTTGAAGATTCAAATGCATTAACCTTTGCTGAATAAGTAATCTAAGAAATTGGATTCAAATACTACTTCTGACGCTTACCTGGGAAAGTCATTTAACTGTGCTGGGCCTCAGTTTCCTCATCTAAAAAATGGGGACCAGATGACCACCCACTCTAGAGCTATGAACCTATCAATACAAGGAACAAATCATCGTACTCATCCTTGTTCTTCCTCTAACTTGGTTAATGGCCCGGACTACTTAACCTCATTTCACTTTTGCCTTCTGTTGACTTCCAATCACATCCTTGTATCTGTAGAAGTGAGGGAACCCACCCTTGTGAAGCTTTGCTGACAAACGTATTCAAAATCATAAACAACAGGTCAAGGGCTTGATGGTGTCCCTATGAACTGGCAAACAAAACAAATTAGTGAGGCATAGAGATGAGAGCATTCATTTCCTTCTTTTCTCCCTCCCTCTTTCTTTCCTTCTTTTTTCTTTCTCCTTTCCTTTCTTTCCATTCCTCCTTCCCTTTTTTTCTTCTTCCTTCCTTCTTTCTTCTCTTAGTTCTTCCTTTCCTTTTTTCCTTCTTTCCTTCCTTCCTTATTTTTATGTACTCCATTCCTTACCTTCTTCCTTTTCTTCTTTCTTTCTTCCTTTTCTTCCTTCCTTTTTCTTCTCTCTTTCCTTTCCTTTTTTCTTTCCTTCCCTTTCTTCTTTTTTCTTTCTTTCTCCATTCCTTTCCTTCTTCCTTTCCTCCTTTCTTCCTTCCTTCTTCTCTCCTTCCTTTTTTCTTTCTTCTTTCCCTCTTTTTATTTTCTCCTTTTTTCCTTCTTTTTCCTCCTTCCTTCCTTCCTCCATTTCCTTCCTTCTTCCCTCCTTACCTCCTCCTTCTCTCTCTCTTCCTTTCTTTCTTTCTTCTTTCCTTCCTTCCTTCCTTTCTTTTTCTTTCCTTCCTTCTTTCACCTATCTCACCTAGGCTAGAAATGTAGCAGCCACTCCTGTGTCCAATAATCCCCATAATGATCAGCACAAAAACTTTAATTTGCTCCATTTTTTTAACTAGGCTGGTTCACTCATCCTTAGGCAGCTTGATGAATCTTTGCTCCCAGGGAGCTCATCATATTGGTGCCAGACTTGGTGCAGACACTTAATTGGCTTTAGCCTTACTGCTGCGCAGAACTCCTGAACTCAAGGGATCCAACCATCCTCAGCCTCCCCAGTAGTAGGGATTATAAATATGCACTGTCATGTCTAACAAGAGCATTAATTTCTAAGAGCAAAGCAACCTAGTGAAAAGCACTAGATTTGTAGTCAGAAGATGTGGGTTTCAATCCTGGCTCTATACTAAGTCTGTGATATGGGGCAAGTCACTTTCCTTTCTCTAGGCCTTGGTTTCCTAATCTGTAAAATGACCAATTGGCCTAGATAATATGTAAGGTCCCTTCTGGCTCATGAGACCATGGAAATAAGTACTGCCCTAGGAATATTTTATCCACTGTGTAATGTCCTGTCACAAGTTTGTTTGTTCATATAATGTGTGTATATATACATATGTATAATATATGCATATATATACAATGTTTGTGTAATGTATGTGATATGTATATATACAATGTTTATGTAATTATTTTAATTATATAATATATATTATATGTCATATAATATATATTATATAATGGGGAAAGATGGTTCACACTAAAGTCTCCTGATTAGGTGTTAATGGACCCTGCCTGTTCAGACATTCACCCGTCTTATCTCTAAGACTTTTTTGCAGCTTTAGTTAGAACAATATAGAGTGAGCAAAAAATATTTAGAGTCTGACAATATGCCATTATTGGAAAATGCCTGCTGCTGAATATAGTACACAATACCCTCCTCATTTACAGGGAATAAAATTTTGAAATAATAGTACCTAACATGCTTTACAGTGCTTTACATGTGTTAACTCATTTGATTATTACAAGATCAAGTTATTATCCACATTTTACAAATGAGGAAACTGAGGCAGACTACAGTTAAGTGACTTGCCCAGGGTCATTCAGCTAGTGTCTGAGGTAAAATTCAAACTCCCACCTGCCTAACCTCAGGTCTAGCTTTATATCCACTGAACTCCTCCTTTCCCCCACCTCCAACTACCTAAAATCTTCAGGAACAGATAAATCCATGAGCATTTGACACAGAATACTGACAAAATATGTTAATTTCTCTCCTAAGCTTCCCCTTTTTAAATGCAAGTTCAATTCTGATCACAGTAGGAAGAAAGCCTTGAATGAGTGTCAATTCACCTCAGTGCAGCAAACGTTGATGTTCAAAGTGCTAGGCTAGGCTGGAATTATCCTTAAGGAGCTTTTGCTGATCCTAGAGAAGGCAAGGAAGACCAAGAGATGACCTAGGCTTCTCTACCCCTAATGTTCATGTTGCAGTTATTTGGAATCAACATAATAAAACCACCCCATGAAGACATTTCCCTGCTTGCCTCTTGCTCCCTTCCTCTCATGACGGGATGCTCAGAACCGCATTAGCTCTCCCAGTTTGGTTTCAAAGTCCTTTCCTGCTGGGTAGTAAGACAACTGACCTCAAAAATAAATGGTGACAGTAATAATGGAGAAAACCACTCAATTAAGAAGAGCAGATGATTAGTGCTTGAAAGAAAGATTTGCTTAGATAAGTCAGAGTAGAAAAATCTCCTTATATTAATCTTCAGTTAGTGGTGGAATACATTAATCTATGTTTTAGAGAATCATTCTAAACATCTCTCAGAAAATAAAGCAATTAATAAATTGAAATATCATGATATCAATGAAATTCAGTAAATATTGATTAAGCACCTCCTATGTGTCACACACTATGCTAGATCCTGGGGACACAAAGACAAAAACCAAATAACCCCGCTTACAGGGCTTATATTCTATTGGAGGAAAAACATGCACATAGAAAACTGAACACACAATACAAAGTAATCTCCAGAGAAAAGGTATGAAAAGCTAGGAGTATTGGGACAGGATTCCTGTAGGAGGTGGCACTTGGGCTTTGAAGTAAACTAGGGTTTATCAATAATGATAATAGCTAATATTTATATAGCACCTACTATGTGCTGGTACTTTAACAAATGTCACCTTATTGAGTCCTCATACAAACCCTGGGAGGTAGGTGATCCCATTTTTTTAAATGATTTCATTTTATAATTGGGGTACACAGAGGTTTAGTTAATTGCCCAGGATCACACAGTGAATATTTGAGGCTAAATTTGAACTGAGATCTTTCCTGAGCACTAGATCAAATGCTCTAATCACTCTACCACCAAGGCGCTATGAGGCAGAGGTAAGAAGGAAGCATATTCCTTTGCCAGTGCAAAGGTATGGGGACAGGAGATGGGTTGTAGTATCTAGGGTACAGCAAATAGGTCATTTTGGCTAGAATGTAGACTGTGAAGGAGAGTAATATATAATAAATATGGAAAGGAAGCCAGAACTAGATTGTGAAGGACTTCAAAAGAGATACATGTGTGTGTTCATCCTTCAGTGCCGAAGAAGACCATGTCATAATTTCATATTAATATCAGAATTTGTAGGAAGGTGTGGACCACTCTCACAAGTGGGTACTCTGGATGCTCAGGAGCACAGAATACCAGAGACAGAAGGGACATCATCAGTGGTCTTCAATGAACAACCCATACCCAGACAAGAATCCCAACAGTCAGAGTAGGGAAAGGACAGTGTGGTGCAGTGAACAGGGAGA
This sequence comes from Notamacropus eugenii, assembly GCF_028372415.1. Classification (NCBI taxonomy): domain Eukaryota; kingdom Metazoa; phylum Chordata; class Mammalia; order Diprotodontia; family Macropodidae; genus Notamacropus; species Notamacropus eugenii. The sequence goes on along the minus strand of NC_092876.1, from coordinate 378,393,240 downwards.
GTAATCAAAGAAACCTGGGTTTGAATTCCAGATTCGCCAAGTGTTATTTGTATGACCTTAGTCGGGTCATTTCACTTTGAGAAACCCAATTTTTTGATCTGTAAAATGAGAAGGTTAGAAAATATAAGCCTATGGATGTACTTCCCAACATCACATTCACGATCCTATGAGCAAGCCTTTGCTTGAAAACCTCTAACAGAGAGGAATCTCACTGCCTCCCCAAGTAGTCCATCATTTTTTCAGTTTGGTTTCCCTTTCAGATTTTTTTGGAGACAGTTGGGTTAAGCGACTTGCCCAGCGTCACACAGTTAGAAATTGTCTGAGGTCAAATTTCACCTCAGGTCCTTGTGGCTCCAGGGCTGATACTCTATCCACTACACCACCTAGCTAACCCTTAGTTGGTTTCTTTTTGCTTTTGCATTAAGCCCAAGTGTGCTTCTGAATTTTCCCCTGAATGTTCCCTAGTCTATCACTCTAAAACTAATGACTTATCAACAGAACAGCCTTTTAAATACTTGAAGACATTTATCATCCTCTGCCACCTCCAACCCTCCACACACAGTCTTATCTTTCTGAAGTTAAACATTCCCCACTTTCTTCCACTGATCCTATGGTACAATCCCAATCCCCTCATCACATCCTCATTACTTTCTTCTGCAAATACTCCAGTTTCTCAATATCTTTCCCAAAATAGTATGACCAATAACCATATGTAAAATGGCTCCAAGTCATTAATAAAACAAATACTAATTAAAACCACTTTTTTTAAACCAGGTTTTTTTAACCTCCAAAACATCAAATTGGCAAAGAGGATTAAGAAAAAATGTGGAATACTCAGTCAAGGGTTTTGAGAAGACAGGCATACTAATATACTGTTACAGAAGCTGCAAAGTAGTACAATCATCCTGGAGAACAACTTGGAATTATATAAATGATGTCACTAAATTATTCATTACCCTTTGACCCATTGATCCTGCTTCTGGGTAAATCCTCTAAGGAGGTCAGTGACAGAAAATTGCATTACCAAGTAACCATAGAAGCACTTTTCATACTAGTTAAACAATCACTCACACACACACACACACACATACACGCAATTGATTCACCCATCAAACAAGGAATGGCTAAACAAACTGTGGTGTACAAAGGCAAGAGAATAATGTTATACCAAAAGAAATTATTGTCATAAGGAATTCAAAGAAACATGAAAAGAGGAGAGTTAAGTCAAAGAAACCAAAACCTAAGCAGTAATATACACACTGACTATAATTACAGTGAAAACAACATTGAATGGCAGCTGAAGTCTGATTAAATACACAGAACAAGCGTAGTTTCAGAGAGCAGAGAATAAAATACATTCCCTTCCTCTCAGAAGAGAAGTAGGTGACTATGGGGATTGAATATCCCACACTTATTACCCTGTCAAACACACTTGCTTTATCAGTCGGTTGTGCCTAATTTTGTGTGTATATGTGTTAAGGGAGGATTTTATGTGTGTGAGTAGGGGGAGGGATGCCAGGAAATTACTGTGATGTAAGAAAAGGGTTTTGGGGGGGGCCATGTATGTCTATCAATTAATCACAAAGCATCCATAAAGCACTTAGCATCTCCTCAAAATGGGTCAAATGGAATTGAATACATTACCCTTAGATGTGATCTGATCACTTTGTAGTGTTTTTAGATCCTGTGCGTATATTGATGCAACCTGAGACAACAAGCACTCATTAAAATGACTACTATATGCCAAGCATTGCTTTAGGTATTAGGATACAAAGAGTGAGCTGCCAGCCACATCAGTGTTGACACACAAAGCTTTCCAACCCATATCTTTTTCGCAAGAATTGTTTGATAGACACACTTCCTCCCTCCTGTTCACAGTTGATTTTTTTTAACTGAAACATAGGACTTTTCATTTATCTCTATTCAATTTCATTTTATTGTGTTTGGCCCCATGTTCTAACCCACTGAGACCATTTTTGGGTCCTGACTAGAGATCCTCTGGCACAGTTTCTGCTCTCTTTCTGCCTTCTCATAATCAGAAATTCTGTCCGTGGAGTAGCCACTGATATCAATGAGAGCTCTGCATTCAAATCTGGCCAGTGAGATAGAAATGAAAATCAGACTCTGAGTTTTTTAAAGGTAAGATAACAATAAAATTCTGAGTTCATAGGCTTGTTCCTGGAGAACTATTTGAAGGATATAGATTTTGACCTAGAAGGGATCTTTAGAAACTTCTCAATATCTTAGTCTCAAGCAGGACAGCTTTGAAAGAAAGATGCTGAATTTATTATGTACTTTTGGGAGGGAGGTAATTGGGGTTAAGTGACTTGCCCAGGGTCACACAGTTAGGAAATTGTCTCAGACTAGATTTAAACTGAGGTCCTCCTGACCCCAGGGCTCAGTGTTCTATCCACTGTGCCACATAGCTGCTCCTCTTGCATACTTTCTTTTTTAAGCAAGCTGTACTTACATTCACAGTTTTGCATATAATCCTCTTTTTCTGTTTTTCATGTGTGAAAATATTCCTTTATTCAGTGTTTAAGTATTAAATAAAAATGCATAAAACATTTTAGTCTTTCAAATTGACCATGTGCCAGACATAAGCTTCTTCTTACTCTTTTTAATATTTGTGATTCTATCAATATAAACAATAGCTAAAACAAAACAAAAACCAGAAAGAAACCCCTAAACATTAAAATAGAAGAGTTCCAGGAAACATCATCTTGTAAGGGAAATAAGTTAACAATGAGTAGGCCTTTCTCTGCTATAAATGCTTACCTTGTAGATAGATATGTAAGACAACGTAGAGATGACTGCGCTAAGTGGTTGTACACCAGACACTCATTTTCTGCCTTCCCAGAATGAAAGCCCTTCCCAGGGCTTAAGTGTGCGGATGAAACACCTGTGCATTCAAAGGGAGCAATCCCATTTTCAACATAATTAACTCCCTAATTGAGCATCCAGATTTAGTCAGTCTATTTGCATGTGGAATTAGCTATGATTCATTACCAAAGCCTTCCCCGACATAATGGTGTGTTCTTTTCTTACAAATCAAATTACTGAAAGACGAATGTCATTTGGCAATTATTGAGGAAACATGAATCATTTGTATTAAAGGAAAAAGAAGAAAAAGAAAAGGAAAAAAAAGTATCTCAAAGTTGATTTATCCCCCAAAAGTAAGTTAAAACTAAAAGTTTGGGTCTAATCTGAAGTAGGCAAACAACCAGATGGTTGAAATAGAAAAGGAAAGGCAGACTATCCAGAAATAGAAATCCCCACTGGAACAAAGGAAAAAGTTTATATTCTTAATCCTGTTTCAAAAACTCCTTAGAGACAGATGCTAATTTCTCAAGATATGCTCTTTTTTTAAAGCAATAAGATTTGAGAAAGGATCTTTAAATCTAAAGAATCTTTTTTTAAAACTTTGTTTTACTCATCTTACTGTTGGTAGACAATTGAATTGAGTTCCTTATATGACTTTTAATCCTTTTTAGAGATATTTCCTTCTGATATTAGCCTTGGAATACTAATTTTTTCACCATGGATTCTGATACAATGCATCCATCCAGTGACTGTTTGGCTTATTACATTCCTAAGGCCATTTTGCTTTGGGCTAAGTCATTTGGGCACAGGTCAGGACCAGTGAATCAATTAAAATTAGATATAATATTGTTATCTTCTTCTGAATTTATATCTTCCCTGACACTACAGTAGTTTTTTATGGTCAAGTTCTTTTATGTCATTGTTGTTTCTTCATTTTTCCAGTCTATTTCTTGACTTTATGTTAAAGTTGGGCTCTGATCAGCTAGCGATAGGGAGGGTCTGTCCCAAGAATCAGACTTTTTTCCTGCTGCTTTTTCAGAGCTAGTTCAGGGGGGTCTGCAGGTTGTTGGTGTTTCCACGGTAGAATGACCTGGAGAGAGGTGTAGTCACTGCATTCCTGGTCTGCCCTCTGGTCTTTACCCAGAAAAGGTCCCTAGTTCCTTGCAGCCAGAAGCTCTAGCATTTCTTTTGGCTCTGGGACTACAACTCAGAATATGGGCAATAGAGTTGCTGATCAGCTCCAGCTGTACCCAGGGCAAGCAAAGGGACCCCTGTAATCTCTTTCCGAGCAGTTGTTCAACCTCCTTACCATTTCTGGGCTGAAAGCCCCTTCAGCAGCTGCTACTGACCGCTGCCACATACACTCTAGACAGGCCTCCATCCTGGTGTCAGAGACCTCTCCTACCAGGTCCCTAAGTTTCCATAGACTGGAAAAATGCTTTACCCTCCCCCTTTTGTTGATTCTGACCCTCCATGATTTGATCTGAGGCATTAAAGTTGTTTGGAGGGGAATGTTGGTAGAATTCAGCTGGGTGCCTGCCCCCTATCTGCCATCTTGGTTTTGTCTCCCAGATTGGATGATTTTTAAGATCCATTCCAGTTCTCACATTTTAAATCATAAAGCTAGAAACAAGTTGGAGAAGATCTTATGTCTTCTTAATTATTTTAAACCTCCTCTACTAAAGTCTTACTCTGATCTCCCTTATGGCATAGAGGTGAAGCACAGAGGTGAATCCTGGGTTTGTTAAGGAATATAGTCCCTCTCACACCTATTAAACTGTAAAGAATTCTCTGACAGAGTCAGAGAAAAACTGCTAAGTAATCCTACAATACTTTCCTCATTGTTACTGTTGTTCCAGCTTTGTGACTGCAGTTGTGGTATTCTTAGCGAAGATCCTGTAGTAGTTAGCCATTTCTTCCTCCAGCTCATTTTACAGATCAGGAAACTGAGGCAAATAGGGTTAAGTAACTTGCCCAGGGTTAAGTGACTTACCCAGGGTCACACAGCTAATAAGTGTCTGAGGCCGGGTTTGAACTCATGAAGATGAGTCTTCCTGATTCCAGGCCTGGAATTCTATCCACTGTACCACCTAGCTGCCATGGAATCTTTCTAGAAGCTCTTTAACGTTTCCTTTCTGAAAACCTTTATCTTTACTTTACTGGGAGAATGCCCCTTTCTCCCAGAGATTAAATCTTTCTGAGTGACTTCCCTGGACCAAAGAAGTGTTTCCTATTTCTCGCAGTATCATACACAGCCTGAATTAAATCATCTTTTCTAAGTCTTGTTTTCTTAATTGAATTCTGTTTTATTTTACTTATCGCTCCCTACTTCTACCAGACTGAATTATAGTATTCAGTCAGTTGTCAATGAATACTCAATCATTATAAAAAATTGCAACCCTAAAGCACATTTCTAAATTCATTTTTATAAGATACTTTTTGTCTGTGGCAAAATAAGTGTAACAGAATAGAGATGTAATTGGGGTAGGAAACACTATCATAATTACTAACCTCATCAAGGAACAATAAGGGTGTTTGGAGTGACTGGTTGAGTCACTAATTCTAATCCTGATTAAGTAGATAGATTTGGAAGGTCAAGGTGAGTTTTCTCTGGATACTCAAACAAGTAAAAAATTTCAGTAGTTCCTTCTTACTTCTAGGACAAAATTCAGATACCTCCAACATGATATTCAAAGCCCTTCACAATATGGTTCTCACGACCTTGTCTGTCGGGGGCAGCTAGGTGGCACATTGGATAGAGCACTGGGCCTGGAGTCATGAAGATCTGAGTTCAAATCAAGGTTGACATTTGCTATGTGACCCTGGGCAAGTCATTCAACCCCTATTTGCCTCAGTTCTTCATCTGTAAGATGGAGACACAATGGAGAAGGAAATGGCAAGCCACTCCAGTATCTTTGCCCAGAAAACCCTATGGACATAGTCCATGGAATCATGAAGAGTCAGTTGACAAAACAATAGCAGCCTTGCTAGTCACATTTCATATTATTCTCATTTCCATACTCTTCATTCCATCTCCTACTTCTGACTTTCCCCTACTTTTGGAACACACTCCCTCTCAACTCTGCCTCGTAGAATCCCTAGTTTTGTCCAACTTGCTAATTTCAGTCATTTAGAATAAGAGAAATCAATCAAACCAAAAATCTCGGATAGTCACAACTTTTTCCTTTCCAGATACTATTTGGAATTAAAATATCTGTGAAAATCATGAAATTAAATAACAAAATAGAACTTTGAAATATTCTCAAGTCTGGGAGAGCCCTGGGAAAAGTCACAAAGGAGGCAGTTTTGTTTTCATCAATCTTCCCTTCTTAGTTTCTTCCTACCTGATTCCTTCCTACCTGTGTTTCTTCCTCAAAGGGTACACAAAGCTCTCAGGTTATCTCTATCTACTTAGATGTTCCCTCGTCCTTAGGCACTTCCTTGGTTCTCCCTCCTATCTCACTCCTTATCAGTAATGATTTACTATTGCCTCTCTCATTTTGTGCTATATATACTTACTTCTTGGAAAAGATCTGCAACTAATCCAAGCCAATTGTTAACCATTGAAAACTGCTTAATGCATTCCCCCTTCCAAAGATAACATATTAACCTTACTTGACTTAAAGATATTAAGGCATGAGACTTGGCACTCATATAGAATATACAGTAGAAAGACCATTGTGTTTATATGTCAGAAGTCTGGTTGTACATCATAGGTCTGCAGTTTCATGTGTAATCGTCTCTTTCATTATACTATGTCATGGAAATGCTAGTTTTATTAAAGTAAAAAAATAAAAATGACATTAAAAGAGAAATCTGGGTTTCAATCTTGCTTTTTCTCATTAGAGGCAATTGTGTTATAGTAAAAAGGGGACTCTCTCTGAAGTGACAGGACCTTGGTTCAAGTCTTCCCTCTGAAATTTCCTAATGACCTAATTGAAAGCCTTTAACTTCCTAGGTTTTAATTTTCTGATATGTGCAATGGAGAGTTTTGCTAAAATGGCCTCTGAGGTCCCCTTCTGCCCTGGATCAATGATCATATTATTCTCCATAATAATGATAACTAATATGTATATAGAGCCTACTATGTGCCAACCACTATACTAATGCACTTTACAATTATTACCTCATTTGATACTCACAACACTGGGAAGTAAGTGCTATTTTTATCCTCATTTAAAGCTGAGGAAATTGAGGTAAGTTAAGGGACTTACCCAGGATTACACAACTAGTAAATATTTGAGGCTGGATTTGAATTCAGGTTAGCCTAATTCCAGGCCAGGTGTTCTATCCACTGTACCACCTAGTTGCTTATTTTACTCCCCTTTATCCACTGTAAATAAAGGCATAAGGACACAGGTTAAAGACTTTCATTTTTCTCTAGATTTATGATCCTACAGTGAGAAACAATGGAGCATAGTAGATGGAAGACTATTTTTAGGTAAAGAAGACTGGAGTTGAAACATTGCCTCTAAGACATATTAAATATAAGCTTATTGGCAATCATTTAACCTCTCAATGCTCCAGGCAACTAAAACTAAATTACAATGGAATTGCCAGTTACATTGATGAAAGGCATTTCCACAGTGGAGGAACTCTATATCTCTTGGGATCTTAGAATTGGTAAATTCTAAGGAGATTCCTACATTACTGTGTCTCTCCCCCACCCCACCCCCCAAAACAAAACAAAGAAATTAAATGCTAAATGGTAGAATTTCAAGTATAGCTAGGTTCCATTAATTAGAATAATGAATGCCATGAACAGGTCATGTTATTTGAATTTATACTTTTTGAAGACATATATATATGCATACATACATGCATGCATATTATATATACATATATGTAATATATGATATATGTGTGTATAGGTAGATAGATAGATAGGTTATTGATTTCAGCCCAATGGAAATATGAAACAAAAATTCAAATCTTGCTCCCACCAAACTGGTTCCAATAATATATAGGTAATTGGTTCCAGCCCAATGGAAATATGAAACAAAAATTCAAATTTTGCTATCACTTCTTCCCATTCATTAACTGCACTAATAGGGATCTAGCTATATAAATAATAGACTAGTGTTGTACCTAAAGTCACACCATGCAAGTATCTGAGACTATCCACTTGTAAAGCCTGACTCTAGCAACAATATACATTTATCAAGTGCCTACTACATGTCAGGCACTGTGCTAAGCTCTGAAGATACAAAAAGAGACAAAAAATAGAACCTGTCCTAAAGGAACTCACAATCCAATGGGGTAGACAAGATGCAAAAATGCATATATAAAAGGAAGCTATATACAAGATAAATAGGAATAATTGACAGAGTAAAGGCACTGGAATTAGGAGGAGTTTGGAAAAGCTTCTTGCATAAAGTGGAATTTTAGTTCAGACTTAGGAAAGCAGGAAAGCCAGGAAGCTAAGATGAGGAAGAAAAGCAGAAGGAGTGTTGCAAGGATGGGGGACAGTCAGAGAAAATGCCTGGAACTGAGAGATGGAGTATCTTTTTTAAAATTTGGTTCTTTTTAAAAATTTTTTTTCCAATTTATTTATTTTTAGTTTTCAAAATTCACTTCCATAAGTTTTAAATATTCTCCCCCTCCTGCTCCCCTTCCCAAAACAACATGCAACTTGATATAAGCTATACATAGACATTCCTATTAAACACATTCCCACATTAGTCATGTTGTATAGAAGAATTATTATGAAGTGAAGAAACCATGTGAAAGAAAAAAAAGAAAACAAACAGTCTGCTTTGCTCTGCATTCAGACTTCACAATTTTTTCTCTGTATGTGGATGGCATTTTGAGATGGAGTGTCTTATTCATGGAACAGCCAAAAAGTCAATGTCACTGGATTGAGAAATACATGGCAGGGAGACAGGTGTGAGAAGACTGGAAAGGTAGGAGGGACTAAATTATGAAGAGCTTTGAATGCTAAACAGAAGATGTTGTATTTGATCCTGGAAGTGAAAGGCAGGCTGCTGGAATTTATTAAATATAGAGGTGACATCATCAGATGTGTATTTAGGAAAATCTCTATAGTGGCTAAATGGAAGATGGATTAGGATGGGGTGAAAGGGCAGGGAACTTGGGACAGGTAGACCTACCAGTTATCACAATAGTCCAGGTGTGAGGTGATGAAGAATTGCACTGGAGTAATGGTAGTCAGAAGAGAGAAGGGGGCATATACAAGAGATGTTGAAAAGGTGAAATCAATAGGTCTTGGTAAAAGATTAGATATGAGCGGGTGAGACATGGTGAGGAACCCAAGATGACTCCTAGGTTGAGAGCCTAAGGGACTAGGCAGATGATGTTGCCCTCCACAGTAATATGAAAGGTAGAAGGTGGGGACAGTTTAGGGGGAAAGATAATGAGTTCCTTTTTGTACATATTGAATTTAAGATGTTTACTGGACATTCATTTCAAGAGATCTGAAAGACAGTTAGAGATGTGAAACTGGAAATCAGTAAGCATCTAGACTAGGGTAGGTAGAGTTGAGAGCCAAGAGCACAAAGATGGTAATTAAATCCATTAAAAATGAGATCTCCAAGTGAAGTAGTATAGAGGGAGAAGAGAAGAGGGCCCAGAACTCTGGGGGATCTCTGAGAGAGAGCTATAAATACAATGTGGCAGAGAATCCAGCAAAGGAGACAGAGAACCAGGAGAGAGTGGTGTCCCAAAAACCTAGAGAGAAGTAAGTAGTAAGAAAGGTAGAACAATCACCATGAAGGCTTAAAGGGTTTGAGGATGGGAACTGTTTGGTTAAAATCTTTATTGTTAAAATGGATGTAATAAATGGAAATTAATTTCACACCTATTTAAGGTCTGCACAGAATCCATTCTTTGTTAGTTCTCTCCTTCTTATTCTTTCAGATATTCCTCATGCGAGAATTATACAGACCATTCCTTATTCTATTTCACCTGTTCCTATGGTACAAACTTCCTGGAGCTAGATGGTTTCCTAAAACCTTGCCTTGTAACGTCACTCAGAACATTATGGAAGCCAGCGTGATGGTCAATTGCACTAATCAACGTCTCACAGAAATCCCAAAAGGAATTCCTTACAATACAACCAACCTGACCCTCACCATCAATCACATACCCAAAATTTCCCCAAACTCCTTTGATGGTCTGAAAAATCTGGTGGAAATTGATTTCCGATGCAATTGTGTTCCTGTCCGACTAGGATCAAAAGATCACATATGCACCAAGAGTCCAAATATCGATGTTGGCAGCTTTAGAAATCTCACTAATTTGAAGTCATTGTACTTGGATGCAAATCAACTTTCTGAAATACCTTTGGGCCTTCCTTCCAGCTTACAGCTGCTGAGTCTTGAAGCAAACCACATCTTTTCCATCACCAAAGAGAACCTGACTGAGCTGGACAACCTAGAAATACTCTATCTGGGTCAAAATTGCTATTTCCGTAATCCTTGTAATGTTTCCTTTTTTATAGAAAAAGATGCCTTCCAGAGTCTGAGAAATTTAACAGTATTATCCCTAAAGGCTGACAATTTAACCACTGTTCCTACTACTTTGCCATCCAGTTTAACGGAGCTCTACCTTTATAACAATATTATCCAAAGTGTCAAGAAGGATGATTTTCAAAACCTCCATCAATTACAGATTCTTGACTTAAGTGGAAATTGCCCTCGTTGTTTCAATGTCCCATTTCCTTGTGTCCCTTGTCCAAATAACAGTTATTTAAAGATCCATCCACATGCTTTTGATTCTTTAACTGAATTAAGATTTTTGCGTCTCCACAGTAATTCACTCCGAAACATACCTGAGAGATGGTTTAAAAACACTAACAAACTTGAAGAACTTGACCTTTCCCAAAACTTCCTGGCCAAAGAAATTGGAGATGCCAAATTTTTATATTCTCTTGGCAGTCTCATAAAACTGGATTTGTCTTTCAATTATGAACCACAACTCTACCTTGCTTATTTGAACTTGTCAAAAGCATTTGCTTCACTGAAAAATCTGAAAATCTTGAGAATCAAAGGGTATGTCTTTAAGGAATTGAAAATGAACAACCTCTTGCCCTTACAGAATCTCCCACAGCTTGAAGTGTTAGATCTTGGCACTAACTTTATAAAAATTGCTGACCTGGGGGTGTTCAAAGATTTGCACTCTCTGAAAAACATTGATCTTTCTGTTAACAAAATATCTCCTTCTGAAGAGTCAAGTCAAAATGGATTTTGTTCAATGGCCAGGACTTCTACGGAGTTCCATGTTTCCCAAGTATTTGACTCCATGCATTATTTCAGATATGACGAGTTTGCCCGAAGATGCATGTTTAAAAGCAAAGAGAAGCCTTCCCTCTCACTAATCAACAATGACTGTGAGTCATATGGAAAAACCCTGGATTTAAGCAGAAATAATATCTTTTTTATCAAGTCCAGTGACTTCCAGGATCTTTCTTTCCTGAGCTGCCTGAATTTATCAGGAAATAGCATTAGCCAGGCTCTCAATGGCAGTGAATTCCAACCTTTGGTGAAATTGAAATACCTGGATTTCTCCAACAACAGACTTGATTTGCTTCACTCAATGGCTTTTCAGGAACTGCAGGAACTAGAAGTTCTAGATATTAGTGGTAATAGTCACTACTTTCAATCAGAAGGGATTACTCACATGCTTAATTTCACCAAGAACCTACCTATGTTGAAGAAATTGATGATGAATGGGAATGATATCTCCACCTCCACCAGCACAGAAATGGAAAGTGAATCTTTAAGGATTCTGGAATTCCGAGGAAACCACTTAGATATTTTATGGAGAGATGGTGATAACCGATATTCGCAACTCTTCAAGAATCTGATCAAGCTGGAGGAGTTGGATATTTCAGAAAATTTCCTCAGTTTTTTGCCTGCTGAAGTTTTTGAGGGAATGCCTCCAAATCTAAAGACTCTCTTCTTGTCCAGAAATAATTTTAAGCATTTCTCCTGGGATAAGCTCATCTGTCTTAAGAATCTAGAAACTCTGGATCTCAGTTATAACCATCTGACTTCTGTTCCTAAAGTACTATCTAATTGTTCCAAAAGTCTCAAGAAGCTGATACTTAGTAATAACAAGATCCATAACCTGACAAAGAATTTTCTCCAGGATGCTTTTCAGTTGAGATATCTGGACCTTAGTTCAAATAATCTTCATGTCATTCAAAAGTCAAGCTTCCCAGACAATGTCCTTAACCGACTTGATATGCTGCTTTTACATGGCAATCACTTTTTGTGTAATTGTGATGCTGTATGGTTGGTGTGGTGGATTAACCAAACAGAGGTCACTATTCCTTATTTAGCCACTGAAGTCACCTGTGCAGGACCGGGAGCACATAAAGGCCAGAGCTTGGTTTCACTTAATTTATATACATGTGAATTAGATTTGACTAATATGATTCTGTACTCTACCTCCGTATTCATCATTCTTTGCCTGATGGTTCTTCCAGTCACAAACCACCTGTATTTCTGGGATATGTGGTATAGCTATCATTTTTGTAAAGCCAAATTAAAGGGATATCAACGCCTGGTTTCACCAGAGTTTTGCTACGATGCTTTTATTATTTATGACACCAACGATACAAAGGTGGGGGAATGGGTCATCAAAGAGCTGATGGTAAACATTGAAACCCAAGGAGAGAAGCAATTCAACTTGTGTCTTGAAGAACGAGATTGGTTGCCAGGAAAACCAGTTTTGGAAAACCTTTCCCAAAGTATACAACTAAGCAAAAAAACAATATTTGTGATGACTAATGACTATATCAAGTCAGGGAATTTTAAGACAGCATTTTACTTGTCACATCAAAGGCTCATAGATGAAAAACTCGATGTGATTATTCTGATATTTCTTGAAAAAGCTCTTCAGAGATCTAAGTACCTCCAGCTCAGAAAAAGATTGTGTAAGAGCTCTGTCCTGGAGTGGCCCACTAACCCACAGGCTCATCCTTATTTCTGGCAGTGCCTGAAAAATGCCATAGGCACAGACAATGACACAGTCTACAGTAAGGTGTTTAAAGAGACTCTCTAGCTCCCGTCTTCACAAACTGCTGGGACATGAAGAGAATTCCCCATTGCTAAATTCTTATCAAGAAAACTGGACCCAGATAGTGTTGAGAAATCTCCTAAGAACATATGCGCATGAGATTATATGAACATATTATCTCAGCTACTTGGGAGCTACCAGGAAGGCACATGGGTTGTAAATGGATAAACAGCATTCCCTGTCACTTTTAAATCTCCCACCTCCAATTTCTTTTGTTTTCTTTTACTTCTTGATCTTTTGTCACAATTTTTGTCCTGAACTTTTAGCTCTTCAATTATATTTCATCTCCAAATAGTCTCAATTCCTCAAGACCAATGAGGAACAGAACACTGACTTTGGCCAAAGATCTTATGTTAAAAAATCCCACCTCTAATAGTTATCTATGTGATATGGGGTAAATCTTTTAACTTTCCTGGTCCTTAGTTTCCTCATCTGTAAACTGAAGGGGTTGGACAAGATCTGGGGTGGGGAACCGATGGCCTCGAGGTCACATGTGGCCCTCTAGGTCCTCAAGTGCAGCCTTTTGACTGAATCCAAACTTCACAGAACAAATCCCCTTAATAAAATTAATAATAAAAAGTCACTAGTTGGTTTCTCAGTCTCTTTCCAGATCTACTTCTATGACTGTATGATCCAGTGACCCTATGCAAAATGTTATGAGGAGGGAAGACTTAGAAATCCATAGTTCTATTCTTTCCACAACTGTGATAATTCCACCGTGAATCAAATTACATCGCTGACTCATCAAATCCAAGAGACCATTACTCTCTACCTATTAAGTACTTGAGTCCACAGAGTTTAAATTATAGCTAGTATTAATATTACAAAGGGCTTTAGAGTTCATTTTATTTTTACAACAATTCTGTGAGGTAGATGTTATTATTATCCCCAATGTACAGATGAGGCAAAGGTGACAAATAAAGGTTAAGTGACTTGTCCAGGGTCATAAAGGCAATCAATCAGTAAACATTTATTAAATGTCTCCTACATGTCAGGAACTGTGTTAGGCACTGAAAGTATCTGAGGCTTGATGTGGTCTTTCTGCCTCAAGGTCTAGTGCTCTAAGTACTATGCCACCTTGGTTGTGTCTTCATGATACCAAAATCATGAAACTCCTGAAATTCATTTTTAAAAAAGAAGTTAACCAGAATCATTTAGCCCTAAGTAGCCCATTTTGTTCAGTGGTTTCTTGACCAGTTTATTCTGCATTCTATAAACACCCAGTCTGCTTCATGCAGACATGGCCTCTAGTCCCAAGGGCCTGAATGGCTGCTATTTTTCTGTTTTCTTTTCCCTTGTGACCTGATACAGAGTTTCATGAGAATATAATGAGCAAAAGTCCTGTGCTTAATGGAGGCAGCCTGAGCTGAAATGGAAAATTTTCTGACACATTTCAGCTGTTTCTCAAAGTAATGTACTTCATCTTTGATTAATCTGCCTGTCAATTATTTTTATCCAGGCTGCCACATACTGTACACATAGTAAAAATTGCTATCTCCAAAGGCCTAATATCAATACTGTTTAGATAACTAATGCGGTGCATCTGTGAGTACCAAGGATTCTGGCAAATGGAAATGAACTCTTCTAGTCTGCCAACCCTGAGTGGGAGGCCAAGGAGATTGTTATAAGTAGAATATCAAGATAACCAAGCACATGGATTTTTAAAAATTCAGTTCAAAACAATAGAAATCTAGGAATCTTGTTAATGAGAAAATAAAAGAATATTTTAAATTCTGAGTTAAGTTCTTTCTATAACAACAAAGTTGTTCATTATATACTACGAGATAGGTCCAATGTTTTAGATACAAAAGTTAAGTAAAAATGGAAAAACTCTCAGTCTTATTTGGGCTCTGAAGAAGAAAGAATGTTACAGTAAAGACCTGGGTTCTAGTTCCATGGGTTCTAGCTAATTATGCATAATTTTTTAAAAAATTTTCTAAGAAATTATACAAATAAACAAAATTAGCTTGCAATGGTGTTCCAATTCAATCTAACTAACATTTATTAAGCTAGACACTAGTATGACAAAGACAAAATGAAAACTAGTCCCTGACTGCCAGAAGCTTATATTCTGTGACTGATTAATCAAACACATGATCTAATGGGGATTGAAGAAAATTGAAAAACATCATCTGAGAACTATGGGAAGGCAGTATTGTAGAGCACAATGACTCTTTGGACCTGAATTCCTAAGAATTCTGACTTAAAATTTTGCCTTTTGTACCAGCAAGTTTTGTAACCATGGGCACATGACTTAATCATTTGGAACCTTTGTTTCTTTAGCTGTAAAATGGGTACTGCAAAGAGGAGCCTACTATTCCATGTGATTCTTATCTAACTTTTCCTATGTTGTACTTTTCTCACAGGTAAATTGTGAATATGAAATAAAAATAAATGTGTATAACAAAATAACATCTATAAAGCACTTGATAGAACACTTGATAGAACTTTTTTAGAACTCCATTTAAATTCCAGCCACTATCACTTCAATGCAAAGGAAAACATTTGGATGTAGCTGATACATTGACCCAATATGACATAATAAAATTGGCAGGATACTTTAATATAGTCAGACAAATTCAAATATTCTGAAGGGTATAAATTTTATGTCAGAAGCCAGAACCTTTAAAACAAAAGTCCTGACTTCTTTGGAAAATTAGGATGGGAACAAAAATAGGAAACGTATACTTGAGTAGGATCAAACCCATTCATCAGAGCAACACCAAGAATATGAGACAGATGGAGAAACAAATTAACTTCAAAAGCAAATTGACATTTATATACCTTATTTTTAACCTTCTGGGGAGAAAAATATTCCTAAACACATACAAATCAATAAGATCGCAGTTTTTGGAAGCTTAGTTCACTTTATCTCCACTGTCAAATAGTTGTAGAAAAAGAAAAAAGAATACTGTTTGAATTTTAGAAAGTGGACCTTGGTTGAATCATTAGAATTCTTGCTAAGTCAATAAAAGCTCTTTTGACATTTGAGAAATTGAGTATCAATGGGGCTGAGTATCCAAAATAGTCCTGCCTAAGCTCAATAAATACCTATAGACAGTGGCATTCAATAAAATGTTACTATATGTGGATATACATATACGTGTGTGCATGTGTGTGTGCATATATATACATATATGTATATGTGTGTGTGTTTATATCCATATATATGTAATAACCAAATGAGAGTTATTGGTAAAACACTAGAGGTAAGCATTTGGTCCACTATCTTATTCTTCTTTGAACATTAAAGAGTAATCATGATGGTATGAAATATCAGCAAGGGAAAGACCACATAAAATCCTCTCTCAGAAATGACTAGAGAGGTTATAGATCAAAAAATTCATTTTATTATAAATGGTTGGTGGTGTTGTTCAATTGTTCAGATGTGTCTGACATTTCATGACCTCATGGATTCCAGCACACCAATGCTGTCCACGACGTTTTCTTGACAAAGATACTGAAACAATTTACCATTTCTTTCTCCACTGAATTAAAGCAAACAGGTTAAATGACATGCCCAGAGTCTCACAGCTACTGAATGTCTAAGACCACAGTTGAACTCAGATCTTCCTGACTCAGGCCCAGAGCTCTATCCACTCAGTCATCTAACTTCCTCCTTCTATAAATAGCAGTTAACATTTGGAAGCAGAATTTATAAAGATGGAAATGCTCTATCTTGGCACCAGTTAAAAATATATTGAGCCAATATGAGCAAATCTTCAGCTTTGGAGGCAGATTTAGGTTTATGCATTTATTTGAAGCAATGTCATGTGGCAGTTAAATGAAGGAATCAGAAACATATGTCTATAATGAAAGGCTGGTTCGATAAGATAATGGGATATTTTGAGATAATATGGATTATTAGTATGGATTAACATATCTTTGTACCTCATATACAATAGTCATTTTTATGGTGATGGATATTTTTTTTAATTTTGTTAACACACGCACACAAAAGCTATAGAAACCTTGAATTTCTAAAAACACAAGAAGGGTGATGTTTTGACTAATCTGTGGCTTTGTCTTGAGGGTACAACCTGTACCCATGCAGGACTTCTTCACACCTTCTTATCCCATGTAATTCTTTCCCAAGTTTTCTCATAAATCTTCTATAGAGGATCTGCTCAAAGTCCTAGAAACTTCTGACTTTATCTTTTTGTATGTCAGGAGTACTAAAGTATCACTCAAGCTGTCCATCTGCTATCTCTCATTCTCATTACACAGGGTAGCCCAGAATTTCATTAAGACTTCTGGGACACTTTGTACAACTGGCTCACCTCCTTTCTGGCCATATATATCCTCATCAATTTCTATGATAATGTGTCATTTTGGTCCTCTTTAATGAGGCCAAGTAAAAGAAAGACATCAGGCTGGGAGGGAAACAGCAACAGTTACTATTGATAAGCACTCTAAAGTGAGGAGGGTCCAGAGGAGCCCTTAGGCAGAGGTCCATTGTCATCCCAGCTTCAGAGTACAGTAGGTTTAAGGTTTTGGGAAAGGACGGGACAGGGGAAAGGAAAGCTTGATGTGTTTCTTTTTCTTGGCCTCATGAAAGGAGCCCTGCCCTGGCTAATTCTTAAAGAGGCCTATTCAATGAATGCACGTTGTCTCTATCTAAGTGAGTACCTGTAAAGACCTTTGTAAGGGCCCAAGGTCTCCCAGTGCATCCTGGGTCGTCTCCAGTCATCCTGATGAATATGTGGTCCCTGGATTCAGATGGCTCTGGAAGAGAAGTGAGGCTGGTGACTTGCACAGCCCCTCCTCACTCAAAACAAAGTCAAGTGCAAGTTGTGTCATCATTTCTCTGATGCCATGGTCTTCTTTGGCAACGAAGGACAAACACAATGCTTTTTGCATGCAAGTCACAATTGTGTCATACCACCTACCTATAGCAGTGGTATCCTTTCCATTGTCCTTTAAATTATCTATGATTTTAATTCTTCTGGAAGCATCATGTTCCACACTTCACAACCAATATTGATAACAAAGAGATGGCTTTTCAGTAGCAGACAGTTTGCCATTGCTGAAAACATTGTGCAGTCTCGCAAATGGAATATAGACTGATATCCTCCTCCTTCCCAGTTTTGCATTCAATTCACCATCCACTATGTCCAAGATGTACATAGTGATGGACTAATTTGACAGCCAAGCAAAGCAGATGCAAGAGATAATTGGGGCAAAGACAAAGTAAGACAGTGTGAAATGGAATTAGACATATAGTAGATGGCCTTGCAATTGTCTTCAGGCCACTTATTCTTGATCAGTTTTGTCCAACTCTTCATGATCTCATTTGGGGTTTTTTTTGCAAAGATACTGGAGTGATTTGCCATTTCCTTCTCCAGCTCATTTTTATAGACGAGAAAACTGAAGCAATAGGGTTAAGTGACTTGCCCAGGATCACACAGCTACTAAGTGTCTGAAGCTGGATTTGAATTCCAGGGCCAGTGGTATGTCCACTACACTGCCCAGCTGTCCAGACCCTATTAAGATGCATAGATGATGGAAAGGAGTGAAAGAAAAAAATCATCTTCTCTTTTACACTTTATTTTTGCTACTAGTAGTGTTGTCAAATCATTTTCAAATGTTGATTTAAAAATACAAATAAAATACAAAAATATATTTAAAAATACAAATACTTTTAACTGCTTATCTTATGAGCTAATGAGCAAAACCTTTGGTATTTTCATTAATGTATTAGCTTTGGTCAGAAGTCCCTGTAGCTCAGAGGAGTCCTGAGATCCTATGATGTTTCTTTAAGAAATTTATATAAAGAGAAGAGTCATTTCACTTGTTTCTTGGACCACTGACTTCAAGAGAGAATGTAAACATGGAAGGCATTGTGACATTTGAAAGATTGTATATATTTCTTTCGATTTTCCTAGGATATGAGCTTTGCTGAGATATTCCTGTCTTTGTACTAGTCCCTCCTGAGAATACAACATAGTCTTAGTATTCAAGTAGAATAGCAAATGTACATTGCATGAGTCAGTACCAAAGAATGCCTTTTTTAAAGAGTTGGATGCAACGCCTTTCTTATGAGATCATTGTGTTGTATTAAGTGTTTACAAGCACTTTTCTAAGCAGGTATACAGATGGACTAACTTTTAAAAAGTAACACATCTGTCAGTACATTGCATATTTTGACCTCAAGACTAAAGCCAAGTGTGAAACAAAATGGAATCCATATCTTAAGCTTAGAAGGGCTTTTCTTTCCTTCACCTTGTTCAAAAATCTCTTTCATATGATCACCTATCCCTTTCACCAATCAATGGGTACAAACCGATAGCTTTAAATTCTGTGATCTGATGAATATACCTTTGAAATTGTTTGGTTTCCTATTTTACTCTTTAGTGTGAACTTAACCATTATGACCCATAAAATTCTATCTGGTCTTCCTTGAGTCCTAAGGGTATACTGTGTGATTTTTTTCTTCATTTTTTTTATATTCAAGTTCTATTTGGCGAGCAAATCTGGTTTTAATTGTATATAATTGTTAATTTTCAGGAAGAACATGGATTTTTAAAAATTTAGTTCAGAACAACAGAAATTTAGAAATTTTTTTAATTAGAAAATAAAGAAAATTTTAAACTTTGAGGTTAGTTCTCTATACAACAACAAAGTTCCTCATTGTTAGTTCCTTATTGTCCACAAATAACTTATTGAATGGCGTTGTGAGGCTCAAATGAGAGAATGAATATAAATCACTTTTTAAACCTTAAAAGGGCATGTAACTTCCACCTATTATTGTTGTTGTTATATTCAGATCTGTGTAGTAGCAAGCCATGTTACAGTAGAATTCTGGCAAATGGAGATGAACTTTTTTTTACCATCAGTCCTTAAGTAGGAAGCCAAGGACATTATTATAGTTAGAATACTAAGATGTTCAAGCACATGGATTTTTAAAAATTCAATTCAAAACAACAAAAATACAAGAACTTTGTTTATTAGAAAATAAGGAAAATTTTAAACTCTGGGTTTTATTCTTCAACAACAAAGTTCCTCATTATACACTTCTGGATAAGTCCAATGCTTTGGATACAGAAGCTAAGCAACAATGGAAAAACTCTCAGTCTTAATCAGACTCTGAAGATAAAAGAATGGTATAGTAAAGACCTTGGTTCTAGTCTCCAGGTAACTATATAATTTTAAAATCTATTTTTTCCTAAGAAATTATACAAATAAGTAAAATTAAATTGCAGTGGCAATCTAATCCAACCAACATTTATTTGAATGCCTGATATTGTTAAGGGCTATTAAGGGGACCCCTCTACTTGTCTTTTTGAGTCTCCATATTTTCCAGAAACACTGGACCCAGAACATGCAGGAGGTCCTGAATGTGTCAAGGACGAAGAATCATTCCCCTCTCCCCAAGTGGTAAAATCTATTGTTTGCATCCCAAGCTGGATTCCCTATGTGTTCTAGGGAGACAAGATAGGCACCAGTCAGTCTGTGCCAACAAAATCCCAAAATGGAGTCACGAAAACGTATAAGACACTAAACTAGTCACTGGAACTATGAAGACAAAATGAAAAACACAGCAAAGAAGAACAGAGGGATGAACCTGCCTCATCTGAAGACCCTTCCTTAAAATGGAAGTGCTGGGAGGAAATATTGTATCAAAGGAAGGGGTATCAAGGGTGGAGCAATAATAAGAAAGATCTCATTAAGATATATGTGATTCCAACTCTAACTGGTAACTTTACTACTTTCAGTTAATTCTTTTGTCATTTTTCGACATTATCAATTGCCTTAAAAGTCCAGGGTCTTCATACAAGTTGCCCATTCCTATTTTACATTTTTATTGAGAAGTGATCCATGTTATTTCTTATGGAGGTAGAATTTAAACATGGTGGTGACTATGCCATTTGGAAGATGATGTATATCTGTCAATACTTCCCTCAACTATTAACTTTTAAAAACATTTTTTAAACAGATCTCCTTGTGCAGATCTGTCATGGAAATGTCCCAGAGTTTCAACTAAAATAGACGTGTATATATACACTGAGTAATGATTTCCAAAAAATGCTTGAGTATACCCTGTGCAACACAACCCCTCAAATGGTCTCTATCATAAGTAGAAAAATAATGAATTTGTCATTTGTCAGCTATTTGATAAATTCTGTAACATTTGTGCCATTAAAAAAAATTCCAAGAAACATAGTTTCTGGGTAATTTAACAATTTTATTAATAATGCCAGCATCTTAATAAAAGGATGGTCATTTGGCTCTTAAACCAAAGATCCCTCATAGTGGTTGTCTCCCAGCTTATATGCCCTTTGAAGAGTAGACATTCCTAAGGGGTAAGAATCAACTCTGATTGGTTAACACAATGGGAGGTGGGCTATATTAAAATGAGGATCTTTGGGTAGTCTGTGTCACTTAAATCTTGGTCAAAGAGAGATCAATAGCCATTTCACCTGTCTAACAAAAGGAAGGATCCACATTTTCCCAGACCTATCTGAGCAAACAAAATAAGTAGGAATATGCCCATTCCTAAATAGCCTAAAATTAGAATTTCTTTTACTGTCTGATTAAATTTTGACCTAGGTAAATCTAAGAGAAATTTCCCACACTGGTTGGTTTTTGAATGAGGAAACAGAAAAAGGGAAAAAACCTTGCTCCTAATAGAATAATTAGTTATTAAATACAAAAGAAAAAGTCAATTCTCACACATTCAAAAGTAAGGCAATTTTGGAGGCCTATGATTTAATGAGGATTAAGATAACTTCTTTAAAAATAGAATGAAGCCCCCCATAAATTTCTGCTATTAAAACATAGGAAATACAAAAAACTCTAGTTATTTCAGAGGGAAGTATAATTTATGATCATGAAACATTTGAAGGCAAGTTTCAACATTTGTCAAAATGGTTCAAGGGGAAGAGAAACCAAAGATTGCATAACCCAGAAACCAAAGCACATTTCAACAGAAAGTTTAGTGTAGTGGTTTGTGGTAAGAGAAAGAAATCTAGAAATATATCAGCAACTGGTCCTAAAAATTTTTTTTATACCTTTCCAGTTTCTACAAGTCATTTATTAAGAGTTAGTTAATTGTCCTGGGAGTTCTGTGTGGCTGTAGGTATCTCAGAGCCATAACTGGGGTGGGGCAATGGTCCTTTGCCACTGGGTGCAGAAACATAGAATGGCAGCATTTCCAGTCTTTCAGTAGTGACCCCATGATACTTCAGGTCATGATTCTTTTCTTCTCCCATCAGCTGTACTCTAAGAGACTCCTCTTCCCACTTCCACTGTGACTAGCCACAGAAACAATAGCTGTTAGCTAAAACTCTAAGCTATCCCATAATTCATTCAGTTATGCTAATGTTTAGCACAGTAAGATGAATAAAATTTTTAATAGTTATCATACTTTTCAAAAATAATAGGACATATGAACACCTACATTTCTAGAAATTCTCTGTCAACCTTTATCTGCCCAATTCTACTTTTGGATCCACTCTGTCTCCCATTAAGATGGGCCTTACTATGGTCCTGGTCCCTGAACTTACAGCTTTCTCAGTACTATTCCCTAACATACCTCACCTAGCACTAGGACATTAAAAGAATAGGTAGGACTTTTTAGTGACCCAGGCATTTGCAGAGTCCTGGTAGAGTAAGGATTTGGAAGGGTAGGGTTTGATAGAGGGAATAACTAAGTACAAGAAAACACCGGTTTTCTAGAAAAGAAAAAAAAAAACACTAGACTACTCATATTTCAGCTGCTGTTCTCAGCCTTTTTGTCATCCCAATGTTTCCTGTACACTCAAGCTCACATCTTAAAATCACAAGCAACAAAATATAAGAAAAATGCTTCAGCCATTGGACCATTTTTTTAATGTCCTGTTTTAAGATGTGCAAAGAGGCACATAAACAGAAGTTGAAAAGGAAGTACAGATGTTTGAAAGTAATGGGTTGAATGTGCTTTTTATATGCTGTGCTCTTTCATGCTCTGCTTTGCACATTGGAATATTATTTTTTGTGTTCTTAAAGTTCAGCATAAAAAATGTCATATTTTGATTTGAACTCTCCCCCAAATCCTTCCAAATACCTGTAAAAATGACTCAAATTCTAGCGCAACAGAACCTACAAAATGAGAGAGTGAAACAAATTTCTAGCCCAAGACATCCTGGAAGGTCCACAGAAAAGGTCAGTTGCACCAGTCTGAGAGAGGAGTGCAGTACAGCACAGGCTGTGCCAGCACACACCGGGCCCCAGCAAACCCATAGCAGGACCCAGGGGACTGAATCACTGGTAGCTATAGAGGTTTCCAGGCTTCTCAACCCACAAACACCAAAGACAACTTAGAAGGTCACTAGGAACGGTCTGTCAGACCTGGGTGAGAGACAAGCATCGTCTGGCCATAGTCTTGTGGCAGCAGTGGCTGCTTCCAGAGCTCTCAGGCCACAGATGGTGGGACAATTCAGCAACTGATCAGAGGGGGATTGCAGGGATATCTTTGATGGCAATGAGGAAGAATTCTCTTGCTTTGTCTGTGTTTGAATCTGGGTCACAGTCCTGGGTGGTAGCACTGTTGTAACAGAGTTTGTGACAGCAGTGGAGAGGAAATCCTCACAGTTACAAGGCAGAAAAAAGTGCTTGTGTTCACTCACAGAACAGAGCATAGGCCAGGAGAGGAGTAAAAACCTCTCCTTTGATCATAACACCTTGGAAGAACTGAAAATTTACAGGCCTCTAGAAGTATCTCTGAAAACAGCTACTCAAAACTCCTAAAGATTGGGACAGTACACCCTCCACACTGGAAGCAGAGCCCTACCTTGGCAAAGAGTTAAAAAGTGAACTTGTTGTCTGGTAAAATTAGCAGAGAGCATAAAAAAATCAGACTATAGAATTTTACTTTGGTGACAAAGAAGATCAAAACATACAACTAGAAGAAGACAACAAAGTCAAAGCTCCTGCATCCAAAACCTCCAAGAAAAATATGAATTGGTCACAGGCCATGTAAGGGATCAGAAAGGATTTTGAAAATCAAGTGAGAGAAGTAGAGCAAAAATTGGGAAGAGAAATGAGAGTAATGCAAAAAAATCATGAAAAAAAGAGTCAACAGCTTGGTAAAGGAGATCCAAAAAAATACTCAAGACAATAACACCTTAAAAATAAACTAACCTAAATGGAAAGAGATCCAAAAAGCCAATGAGGAGAAGAAAGACTTAAAAAGCAGAATTGGACAAATGAAAAAGGAGATCCAAAAGCTCACCAAAGAAAATAATTCCTTAAAAATTAGAATGGAGCAAATGGAAGTTAATGACTCTATGAGAAATCAAAAAATTATAAAGCAAAACCAAAAGAATAAAAAATAGGAGACCATGTAAAATATTTCAATGGAAAAACAACTGGCCAGGAGAGACAATTTAAAAATTATTAGATTACCTGAAAGCCATGATCAAAAGAAAAAAATAAAGTCTAAATATCATCTTTCAAGAAATTATTGAGGAAATTTGCCCTAATCTTCTAGAACCAAAGGGTAAAATAGAAATTCAAAGACTCCACAGATCATCTCCTGAAAGAGATCCCATAAGGAAAACTCCTAGGAATACTGTAGTCAAATCCCAGAGTTCCCAGGTCAAGGAGAAAACATTGCAAGCAGCCAGAAAGAAACAATTCAAGTATTATGGAAACACAATCAGGATAACACAAGATTATCAGCTTCTACATTAAGGGATCAGAAGGCTTGGAATATGACATTCTGGAGGGCAAAGGAGCTAGGATAAAAATCAAGAATCACTGATGCAGCAAAACTGAGGATAATCTTTCAGGGGGAAAAAATGGATATTCAATGAAATAGAGGACTTTCAAGCATTCTTGGTGAAAAGGTCAGAACTGAATAGAAAATTTGATTTTCAAATATAAGACTCATGAGAAGCATGAAAAGGTAAACAGGAAAGAGAATCATAAAGGACTTATTAAAGTTGAACTATAGACAGAGGGCACAGGCTGAGTTGAGTATAAAGGAATGATATCAAAAAAATAAATTAAAAAAGAGATGAAAGAAGAATGTGCTGGGATAGGGAGAAAGGGAGAGGTAGAATGGGGTAAATTATCTGACATAAAAGAGGCAAGAAAAAGCAAAAGCAAAAAAGAGTGGGGGGAAAGAAGGGGGAAATAAGAGGGAATTGAGTTAACCTTATTCTGATCAGATTTGGCTTAAGGACGGAATAACATACACAGTCAATTGGGTATGGAAATCTATCTTACCCAACAGGAAAGTAGGGTGGAAGGGGATAAAAGAGGGGGGATGATAGAAGGGAGGGCAGATTGGGGGGAGCAGTCTTCAGAAGCAAACAATTTTGAAGAGGGACAGGGTCAAAGGAGGGACTAGAATAAATAGGGGGTGGGATAGGATGGAAGGAAATATGTTAGTCTTTCACAACATGACTATTATGGAAGTGTTTTGCATGACTACACATGTATAACTTATATTTAATTGTTTGCCTTCTCAGTGAGTATGGGGGTGGGGAGGGAGGAAGGGAGAGGATTTGGAACTTAAAGTCTTAAAAATGAATGTAAAAATTGTTTTTACATGCAACTGGGAAATAAGATACACAGGCAATGGGGTATAGAAATGTATCTTGCCCTACAGAAAAATAGAAGGGAATGGAATGGTGGGGGTGATAGAAGGGAGGGTAGATCAGGGGAAGGGGCAATGAGAATGCATGCTATCTTGGGGTGGGAGAAGGCGAGAAATGGGGAGAAAATTTGGAACTCAAAATTCTGTGGAAATGAATGTTGAAAACTGAAAATAAATTGACTAATAAAAAGATTACAACTTCCAAAAAAAATGTCATATTTTAAACCAGGGGGAAGAGGAACCTGCAGTCTCAAGGCCACAGCCTCGAGGCTACAGGTTCCCTACCCCTGTAACCATAAGTCTTCCACTTAAAAATAATGCCGTATATTTGTACAGGCATACCTCAGACATGATGCAGGCTTGCAACAACAACAATAGATTTTCTTCCAGACTACCTCAATAAAAAGAATATTGCAATAAAGTGAATCACATGAATTTTTTTCCCAGTGCATATAAAAGTTATGTTTACACTGTACTGTATTCTATTAAGTGTGTAATAACATTATTTTTAAAATGTGCATACCATAAATAAAAAAATATTTTAATAAAAAATACTTTAATGTTAACCATCATCTGCACCTTCAACAAGTCGTGATCTTTTTGCTGGTGGATGGTCTTGCCTCAAAGTTGATTCCTTCGACTGATCAGGATGATGACTGTTGAATGTTGGGGTAGTTGTGACAATTTCTTAAAATAAGACAACAATGAAGTTTGCCACATAGATCGACTCTTCCTTTCATCTGAACCTTTAGAGGACATTGTAGGGTTATTAATTGGCCTAATTTCAATGTTGTTGCTTCTCAGGGAACAGGGAGGCTGGAGAAGAAGAGAGAGAGACTGGGGAACACCCAGTCAATGGAGCAGTCAGAACACACACATTCATCATTTATGTTCACCATCTGTAACACCAAAGTGATACCCATAGCAGCCACTATGCAGGTGCTATTTCCATGGTAAATTCACAAAATATAAACACTCTTTCTCAAAGATGAAACCAAAATATTTATTCACATACCAGAAAGCCAATTCCACCATGGTAACAAAGAAGTTTTTATACACATTACCAATAAAGGAAGCACAGTTATCCCCTAACCTTCCCTCCATCAGGCCTCCCCATAAACAAGCTCCCTTAGGCAAAATCACTCCTCTCACTCACGCTAACTACTCTGCTCTGCTCTGTCTGCTCTCTCTCTCAGCTCCACCTCATTCTCTCTTCTGGCTGCACCTTCTTGCTTCACTCATTTGGCAAGCTCCTGCCACCACTGGCTCCATGTGACTCAGGCTGTGGACTGGGCCAAAGCTCAAAGCAGGTCACATGACTCTATTAAGGGATAGGGAAGATTTTAAAATTCCCTTACCATTTCATATATATATATATATATATGTGTGTGTGTGTGTGTGTGTGTGTGTGTGTGTGTGTGTGTGTGTGTATACATATATATATATATACATAGATCATATATATAAAATACATCAGCTATAGATCATGGTGCCCCAAAAGAATTATAATAGTAACATCAAAGATCACTGATCACAGATCACCTAACATACAATAATAATAAAAAAGTTTGAAATGTGAGAATTAACAAAATATGACACAGAGACATTATATGATCCGATGCTGTTGGAAAAATGGCACCAATAGACTTGCTGGACACAGGGTTGCCACAAATCTTTAATTTGTTAAAAAAACACAATATTTCTGAAGTACAATAAAGCAAATGACAATGAAATGAAATATGCCTATATACTACTTTTCCTTTTACAAATTGCTTTGATAATGATTATTTCAATCACATTTAACAGCCCTGAGAGGTAGGCAGAAGAGGGAGAAAAGAAAATTTGTGGTAACTCACATAGCTAGTTAGTGGCAGAACAAAAGCTCAGATATCAATCTTTGGACTCGTAGTTTTGTGCTCTTTTCAGAATGTCACTTTGCAAGCTCAAGGATCTTAACATATTTGAGGAACCAGCTGGACAGAGTTGTATAAAGCAGTGGGTCAATGAACAGGCACAGTTTTTCCTCTAATCTTCTCCCAGCTCTGTCCCACCAATCCAGAAAGAGCTTCAAAAGGGGGTTAGTAGCTAAGGCTACCCAATTTCCTAGTTATGTATACTCCAATTGATCTCTACACCTGAGATGTGTTTGACTCATTGAAAATTACCCAGAGAGATGGACAGACAAGCAACCTGTATATATTGCTCTAGGTGTTCTAGATCCTTATGATCACATTTAGAAACTTCTATTTTCCCTCTGCCATTACTGCATGTGTTAAACTGAATGAGGATGTTGGGTCACAGGGTAGATTTATTGCCAGTACAATAGGTAGCTTGTCCCTCATTGGGAGGCTGAAGCAGCAGACCTCAATAGCAGCTAATTATCTAACTTAGCTGACAGTTGAGCCTATTTAAAGACTGAACCCTCTAATCTAAGGAAAAGTTTCAGAGTCCTTCATGCTTTGAGAATTTCTGCAATGTAGCCATGAACACAGAAGCACTTTGGAGAAATCTCAAATAAAATAAATATATATGAAAAAATGATAATATACATGTTGGTACTATTGATTGATGTTAATTTTTTTTGGAGAGTAACTTAGCAATATAAAATAAGAATAACAAAACTGACCATGCCCCTTAATGCAAGGAATCCATTGTTCAATGTTTTGCCCTAAAATTAACACAAAGGTAAAAAGATCCTATCTGCACAAAAATGTTCACTGATGTTTTCTTTACTGATGAAAGCAGAAAAATTGGTAACAATGCATGTGGCCAAAGAATTGAGTGGTCTAAGCATGGTATGCTAATATAATGGAATGTGGTTTGGTGAAAAATGAAAAAAAATGAAAAATGTGAAGAAATAAAGATCTATTGTAGATGAAGTGATGTGAAGTAAAATTAGCAGAACCAGAGCAGTATAAATACATTGACTACAATTAAATGTTATTACCAATCATAATAATAACTAGCATATTTATAAATGTCAGTAACTGCCATATGTATATGAATAGCTGTATATATGTGTGATCTGATGACTAAGGAGGAAGCAACAAAGTGCTACACATCTATTACTACATTAGATCCTCAGAACAACCCTGGGAAGTACGTATCACAGGTATTGTTATCTCCATTTTACATTTCAAGAAACCAACCTTAAGAAAGATTAAGTGATCTGAAAATGATTACCCAACTGGTTAGTAGAAGAGCTGGGATTGTACTATGTATATAGCACTAAGCAAAAATCTTTTTTTTTGTATTTGTTGTTTGGTTGGTTCTATTTTACTAAAGGGGAAGCTAGGTGGCACAGTGGATGGAATGCCAGACCTAGAGTCAGGTACTCTTGAGTTCAAATGTGACCTCAGACACTTACTAGCTATGTGACCTTGGGCAAGTCACTTAACCCTATTTGCCTCAGTTTTCTCATCTATAAAATGAGCTGAAGAAGCAAATGGAAAATCATTCCAGTAACTTTGCCAAGAAAATCCCAAATGGGGTCACAAAGAGTCAGACATGACTGAACAACAAATTTTACTAAAATGCACAGTCTTACAGGTTAGGCATTTTATGCATGATTTTATTCCTTATTTTATGTGTTTATGTGGTTTTTTTGTTGACAGACATTGTTTCTAATTTCAAAAAAATTATAATTTGAATATATGTATTGAATATAATTCCAAAAATATAGCCACACTAAGAAGAACTCTAACATAAGATTTGAACCAACAAAGAGAAGTGAGATGAACAGAAGGAAACCCTGAAATACAGTTCAGAGGTGGGGAAACCTGGACTGGGTGAATATGCCAGGATAGCCATGTCATCGGGGTTTTTTTTTTTTTAGAGTTTTTTTCTTCCCACATTTTTCTCTCTTCCACCCTTCCCCCCATTAAGCAATTCTAGCTTCTTGTCTGCTGTACATGCCTAAGACAAATTTTCTGTGATCTACAAAGATGAAAAGAAAAGAAAGTACCTGCTATTGCCTGTGATATTTTATGAAGGAAGGTTAACTATGTGGTTTTTACTTTCATTTCCATCTCTCATGTTGCACACCCCATCCATTCTGACCAGTAATTTTGGGGGGGTTAGTTAATCAGATGAAGGTTTTTTTGAATTTGTTTATGGATGACATTGGCCTGACTTTTAGCCTCATTTGAATTTGTCTTTTTTTTCTCCTTATCTCAAATATGCAGGGCTGTTGTGAAAGAAACTGGATCTAACTTGCTGCTTGGCATTTGAGGTGGCCTTATTCTGGATCTGTAAATCTTTTGTAACTTACTGAATGAGGACTTCACTTGTATCCCACATTCCTTCGGAGATTTTTCTTTCCTCTCCTTATTTTGTGACTGATGCAATTTCAACTCCCTTCTCATGCCTACTACCTCCGCGACCAACAACAATGAGTACAGCTCTAGTACAGAGGTTCTTAATGTAGGACTGTTGAACTGGGTTTTAAAAATTATTTTGATAACTGTATTCAATATAATTGTCTCCCTTTGTAATTCTATGTATTTTATGCATTTAAAACCATTATTCTGAGAAGAGTTCCATTAGTTTCACCAGATTGCCAAAGGGAGTCCATGACATAAGAAAAGTTAAGAACCTCTTCATTCCACTCCCATTTAGCACTACATTAGGACTGTGTGAATGTTATGTGAACTCCAACCACCAGCCTTTCAATTAACAGCCAGAGTCACCAGAGGATTAAATCATTGCCCTTTCTAGGGTAGGACCATGGGGCTATATATTGTGTCTTCTATAGAAGTGGGATATGAGTCCGGGTCCTCTGACTATGACTGTAGACAGCCAAGTGACTCAGTGGATAGAGAATCAGGCCTGGAGTTGGGAAGACCTGAGTTCAAATTTGACTTCTGAGCAAGTGACTTAACCTCTGCCTTAGTTTACTCAACTGTAAAATGATCTGGAAAAGGAAATGGCAAACTACTCTAGTATCTTTGCCAAGAAAACCTCAAATGGGGTCACAAAGAGTCAGGGATGACTGAAAATGACTGAACAACAACCACTATCTATAGAGCAAGACTTCTCAAGCTGGGTTTCATGAACTTATTTTTAAAAATATTTTGGTAAGTGTTTTGGTGGCATTGGTTTCCTTTGTATCTTATTTTATGCATTTAAAACCATTATTTTGAGAAGGGGTCCATAGGCTTCACCAAACTGTCAAAAAGGATCCATAGGTCAAAAAAATTTTTAAGACCCCATTCTAACAGGATTAGGTAAGTTCTTAGATTCAAGAGATAACTGACCTCAAATGCCAGTTCTGACATTTACTAAGCATGTCATATAGATAAGCCATGTAGCATCCATGAATGAGCCTCAGCTTCTACATCTATAAAAGGCTGTACGGTGACTGAAACAGAGGGATAATATAAGGCCTTGTACAACTCACTTCACAGGATTGTTGTGGGAGAAAGTACCTTCTAGATGTAAATTATGATTAACAAGACAATCAAAGCAGGGACCTTGCTGGAATGAATGAATCAATCAACAAACATTTACTAGAGTATTAATGTTAAACTCAAAAACAGAAGCCATTAAACTATACATAAGGAACCCTAGGGGAAGCATATTGACTTAGAAAACTACCTATTAGCATTATCTATGTTCAAGTATATTTTATTTATTTTGTTAAATATTTCCCAATTACATTTTAATCTGGTTCAGGGTGCACTAGGGAGTGTTGGAGGCAGGGTCTTGAATAACTTTGTATTAGAGTATCATAGACAGAGTAGGGACTCTGAGGTCAGAAGACCTGGTTTTAAATCCTGCATCTGAGGTGCTGATAGGGTCTTGGAAAAAATATAATCATTGGGCCTCATTTCCTAATCTGTAAAAACAACAATAATAGTAGTTAACATTTACATAGCCTTTTAAGCTTTGCAAAGCTTTTACAATATTATCTCCTTCGATCTTCAGAACAACTCTGGGACATAAGTACTATTATTTATCCACATTTTTACAGTTGAGGACTGAGGCAGATAGAAGGTCAGCCTAGGATCAAACAGACAGTAAATGGGTGAGGTCAGATCTGAGCTGAGGTTTTGCTGACTCTAGCTAGCTGTAGTATGCTATACACAGCACCCCCAAGTTTCTGCTATAAAAGGAGGGGTGTAGGAATAGAGGACCTCTGATGTTACTCTAGCTCATGTCAAGACATCCTCCTCCTGATGTCCCTGGTCCTCTTGGAAAACAGAGGAACAAGCTCAAGTCATCTCAATGACTTCAGCCAGGCTGTTTTGCCTCCTGAGAAAATTCCAGGTCTTCTTCCCGCCTTTGTAGGCATCTCCATGTTTTATAATCCTTCACCTGACAGGTATTAATATTGCATTTCTGAACAGATTCAAGCCGACTTCAGCAAAATGATTTATCTGAAGGATTTAATTTAGTTGTGGCACCCCCCTCCTCAGTACAGGGAACTCAGCAGCAGGCGAGAGCAGGAAGAGAATTTGGACAAGAACTCTGCGGATGATTTAAAGCAGAGAAAGAGACTAATTGAATTTCAGTACTGTAAATCCTGAAAAATGGGGCTGTTTTCTTCTGTTAAATTTGCAATTAAAGTACTGTGTCTTCCAAGTTGTGCACTTTGTAAGGAATCCTAAAAAATTTACAATACTTTCCCTAGGAGTTAAAACCCTGACTGTGCTTAGGAATGACAATATTGCCATCTAGTGGAGATGTCATCAATCATACCAATGGCTAAGCACAGTACTTCGTTGACTCATTTCAATTACTTGGAATGACAACTGTAGAGCTGGAAGGATCATAAGACCGTTGACTCAGAGATTGAAGAGGTATTAGAGACCATTTAGTCTAACGCCCTCATTTTGCAGACAAAGGGAGCTGTGTTACCAAAAAGTTAAGTGACTTGATTCAAGGAAGAGACCTGGAATTCAAATGTAGGCCACCATGCCTCCAGTTAGCTGCTCCCCAAACTAGACATACTGTCTCCCAACCTCTTATCATTGCATGGGCTATCTTTCTGTAATGCTCTTCTTCTTAATTCCAGCTCTCAGAATCTCTAGCTTTCTCTAAGACCCAGCCAAGATGCCACCTCTAGAATCTTGACTTATTCCCCAATTGTTTGTGCTTTCTTATGCCTAAAATTACTTTGATTTTTACTTGTCTGATCATGTTTTTCTCCAGTGAGATATAAGCTCCCTAGGGGCGATTTGAAGAACAGCTCTAGGCCAGTTTATCTGGGACATAGAGTTTGTGAAGGGAAATACCTGAAATAGTGTGAAATAAATCTCAAAGGTGAAATAAGTCTTGAAAGGTTGATTGCGGTCAGATTGTTACAATGCCAGAAATGCCAACTGGAGGAGGAGATTCTATTTTATCTTATAGGCAATAAGAAGTCACTACAGATTTTTTAATCTGGGAAGGGGCATTGGCAGACTTGATAAACCTTAGGAAGATTATTATGGCAGCTAGGTAATGGATCAACTGAAAAGTGGAGAGACTGGAAGCAGAGAGACCAAAGCAGGGAGATCAGTTAAGAGGCTAATGTTCATCCAAATATATTCATCCAAAAATAAGTGCCACCTACAATCATTTCAAACCTTTTAAAAATTTTCCCAGCTTGAGATATTTCAAAAATGGATGCCAAAGTGCCTTTAAAATTGTGTTACCTCTAACACACTTCTTTTGCACAAACTTGGTCAGGTCTAGGTTCTCCTGACTTAATTTTCACTTCAGAGACCACTTCTCTAGGCTCAAATGTCCTAAACAGAATTTGTTACATTTTCTGCCAAACCTACCCTCTTCTGAACTTTCTTAATTACTATCTAGATCATGACCATCCTTCCAAATCTCATCTCTCTTGGTCTCATCCTTATCTCCTCACTCTCACTTTATATATATATATCTGTCCAATTAGTTGCCAAATCTTGTCATTTCTAACCTTTACAACATTTATAAATGTTCTTGTCTTCTCTGACAATGCCACCATAGTTCAGACCTTCATCACCCTTTTCCTTGACTATCAGCACGGCCTCCTAAATGCTTGCCTTGTCTCAAATCTCTCCTAATCCAACCTAATCCAGTCTCCATACAAATACCAAAGAGATTTTCTTAGAATATAAGTCTTTCCAGGTCATTTTGCTACCCTCTGTTACCACTAGGGCAGAGACATGCTGGTGAATAATTAACAACTGGTTCTCAGGGGGAAAAACTATATACAGTACAGTTTTAACTTAAATTTGCAATTATTAACATTTTTCTCCATTGTTTTCATAAGCCTAGACAACCATGAAATAATAGATCAAGTCCTGTTTCATATAGCATTTTCTAGTTTCTAAAGTATAATTGCACACTCCACAGAAAAAGTCAACTCCAGCACACCATTGCTGGGGCATTTATAAGCTCCTTCATGGCAAGAAGTGTTTCATTTTTATCTTTATATCTTCAGTGCCCAGCAAAGTTCTGTATCACCCAGACAATATTCACAGTCCCGAAGGCGACTATGAATATGCTAGCATAATTTGGAATCCCAAAGTAGAATAGACTCTCCATATAGAAGGCAGAAGAAAAACATTTATTCAGACACCAAAAAGCCAAATCCCAACACCAGAAATCCAAATCCATCATAGAAGCCAGGAGAGAAAGCCATTCCCAAGCCTCCCCCCCAAAACCTTTGGCCTTCCCACAAACACTCACAAGACTAGCTATGCCTGCTTGTCTGTGTCCTCTCTCTCCTCCACCCCAACTATTCTCACTCACTTCTTTTCAGTTCTGCTCCACCCTTCCTGTTTCACCTGTTCAGCAAGCTCGTCCCTTTACATGTGACTTGGGTTCTATGTGATTTAAGCAGGTCCACATGAGCCTATTAATGAATAGAAAAGATCTTCCCATTTAAATTACTATTACAAGTTCCTGGCACACAGTAGGCACTTAATAAATGGTTTATGATAAACCAATTCACAATCTGGTTCCCATTTATTTTTCTAGCCTCCCCTTCATGTACATTGCAGTCTAGCCAAACTGACCTTCTTACTGTTCTTTAAGCACAGTACTCATTCTCCTATCACTGCGTCTTTTTTTACTCTGATGTTCTCCAACACTCAGAATGTATATCTTTTTATCCACATCTTGGAAGCCTTACTTTTGCTCACGGCTCAGCTCAGGGGCTACCTTCTACTCAAAGCCTTTCCTAATCCCTGCACTACTATCCCCTACTAGTGCCTTTTCCACGCACATCCCCAATAATGACCTTGCATCTAATGTGTCAGTTTAATATACTCATTTGTACATATAGATAGATAGATTATATATAGATATAAATATGAGAGAATTCCTGCTGAACTATGCAAAATCCTAAAAGATAATGCCATTAAAATGTTATACTCGAAATGCCAGCAAATCTCATCAGTGCTCACTGGATTAGAAAAGGCCAGTGCCAAAGAATGTTAAAATTACCAAACAATTGTGCTTATTTCACTTGCCAGCAAGATTATGCTTAAGATTCTACAAGCTAGGCTTTGGCAATATGTGAACTGAGAATTACTAAAAGTACAGGCTGGTTTTCAAAGAGAGGAGCTAGAGACCAAATTGCCAATGTTGGTTCATTGGATTATGGAGAAAGCAAGCAAGTTTCAGAAAAACATCTACTTCTGCTAAAGACTTTGACTGGATCACAACACAATGTGGCAAGTCCTCAAAGAGATAGGAATACCAGATCATCTTATTTGTCTCCTGAGAAAACTGTACCAAGAAGCAACAGTTAGAACTGAATATGGAACAACAGATTGGTTCAAGGTTCAGAAAAGAGTGTGATAAGGCTATATGTTATCACATTATTTATTTAACTTATATGCAGCATGCAGCATGCATCATGCAAAATGCAAAAGGCCAGACAGGAGGTTTTCTCTATGCAGTAGAGTCTGAATGTTTGGCAGTTCAACTCAAGAAAGACTTTTAGTGTCCAGTACCTTATCTGAGTGGGTGATCTTCAGAATCTTCCTAAGACAACTCAAATAGAGCAGTTCGGTTTCCTGGAATGGCTCTGGTGTACCATCCAGCTTTCATAGACATGCAGCAATGAGATCAGCACAATGGCTCTGTAGACTTTCAGTTTGGTAGGTAGACTAATACTTCTTCTTTTCTACACTTTCCTTTGGAACCTCCTAAACACTGAGCTACCTCTGCCAATGTGTGCATCAACCTCATCATCTATGTGTACTTCCCTGGGAAGCAGGTAATGAAAAATTTTTCCACTTGCTATAACCAATGGTTCCACATATAGATAGTACGGTGGTTGCTTGTGGAAAACCTCTGGTTTCTTGGTGTTATTTGTCAGACCAAAACTAGCACAAGCAGCAGAGAATTGATCCATACTCTCTTGCATCTCAGCCTCAGAGGTTACATTGAGTATACATGGAGATTATAAACCTGTGGGAGCTTTCCTCATTCTTAAGTTAGGACATCTTGGTAAAACGAACACTGAGATGTTCTTTGAATAGAGGCAGACCAATTTTTTAGCCATACCCTTTGCCATGATGAAACGTCAAAATCAGTTAGAGATGTCCCAACTAGCTGGTTAATGCAGGGGGTGGGCTCATTTCTAGAATCATGGCTATCTTGTTCCCATGATGATACTATGTATACATGGGCAACTGAAAAAAATCAACTCATAATAATTTTCAGATGTCCTTTTGGTGGGAAATGGATGAGAATGAAGAAGAAACCATGTAAGGAAGGGCAAGAAAATGCATGTTTTGATTATAGAGGAACTCTCAGTTCAGTATGTGATATATAAAAAAGGCTCCATTTTGATTGTCACCAATAGTCTCAAATCTAGTAGTATTTTGGATGTGGGGTAGAATGTTAATGAGGGCATAGCTATTATGATCAGTGAGTATCTAGGATATGAAGAACATGCAAGGAGTTTTAGTCCTGTGGGAACCATAGAACCATGATGAACTTGGAATTTAGTTGCTAGAATGGTGCTCAATACATCCAATCAAAGAAGTCTTTGCTTTACTGCACAAATACAAATCTAATGTTTTTGTTGTTTTTTACTCTACCCAGTGAATGCTTGGTGTTTTTTTAAATCAGTGGCATTTGGTCAATGTTCTGGACAATATGATGGTGCCACTTTGGCTCTTTTCTGAAAGTTAAACTTTGTGAATAGAGTACTTGGAGTCCTTTCATGGTGTTTATGTCCAGTTGAAACTTGAAAATATCTTTTGATTAGGGTTTTGCAGCACAAACATAGACCCGGATGCGCCCATTGGTGGGATCTTCGCATGATACTCCTCAGTTGTATGGTCACCTTATGCCTCAATAAAACAATTCTGTCTTCTCTGATTGCTACCAAAGTGTGACTAAATCTTGTCTTGAACCTTGAGTACTGCAGTCACTCTATTCCACCCTCATGAAAAATGTCATATCCAAATCTCCACGTGTGATTGTGTGAGAGCAGGGGATGAATGGATGGCCAGGGAGCAGTGATTAAAATTGCCAAGTTGCTCCAGGAGACTACACAAGTATTTTCTCTTTCTCCTAAAGGGAAGATTGCGGAAAGGCTTTCCTGTCCCTGAACCTTATCCTTAAGTCAGTTCACCTAGGGCTTTTCCTGGATGAATTCAATTTAAGGATAGATTCAATCATGGAAAGCCAAGAGAGCACTCAACCTGTTTTAAGGCAGTCAGACGCATTTAGGTTTAGAATTAGAGTTTGAGGCATTTAGGGTTAGGGGAAGGGGATGACATATTTGGGGATAAACTGGGTGCTTTTATTATATTACTTATATGGTGGCCCTGCTATTAGAAACCTCAGAAATAGGAAATGAACAAAATGAGCAAAATTCTTGGAATTTCAATGGCAAAAAATTTTTTAAAATTATTTTAATTTGAATAGGAAGACTTCTGCAGTATTTTTCCCAGCACTTGACTTTTCTTTAAAGATTTCTTATTTAAAGACTGTTTGTTAATATTTTCTTAATGCTAGCAATTCTAGTCACACTCTACACCCCTTTCCCCAACCCCTGGAGAGAGGGTTTAGCACCAATGTAAAATATTTGCATCCCTGAGACTCTAGGGAAACAGAAAACTAGGATGTGCTTTTCCTTGCTTTTTATGAACAATATATGCTGTGAGCATCTTATATTTGTGTTCTATGTCCCAATGTTCTCATCTGATCCTTTTCTGATAGTCTGAACAACCAAAGGCAAAAAGAGAGAGAAGTTTTCTATCAAAAGTTTCAAAGCTTTAAAAAAATATAATTTTTTTCTCTACCTCCCCAATTCTACCCATGATGGAAATGAAAAAGGGGAGAGAAAAAATTGGAGAAACATAAAGCACATTGGAAAGTTAAAAGAGACTAGATATAATTGATGTTATCTATGTAATGTGAAATGTTATTAGATACAATGAAATCTCGTAGGGGATTTAGTTAGGTTATTAGCTGATAATGAAACTTTTTTTTTACAGGAATCAAACAAGTTTAATTCCTTTCTTTTCTTTTTCTTTTTTTTATAAATATAACTCTTTATTTTTAGTTTTCAGCATTTTAAAATTTTTCCACCTCCTCCCTCCCCTCCCCTTCCACAAGAGGATGCATGTAATTCAATATGGGCTGTATATATAATTTTCTTATTAAACATGTTTTCACATTAGTCATGTTGTATGAAAGAATTAGAATAATTGGAAGGAACCATGAAAAGACAAAAACAAAACAAAGCGAAAAAAGGAGCAAATAGTATGCTTCAATTTTCATTCAGACTCCGTATTTCTTTCTCAGGATGTGGATGGCATTTTCCATCATGAGTCTTTTGGAGATGTCTCAAATCTTTTCATTGCCGAGAAGAGCTAAGTCTATCAAAGTTAATCAATAAACAATGTTGTTGTTATTGTGTAGAATGTTCCCCTGGTTCTGCTCACTTCACTCAGCATCAGTTCATATAAGTCTTTCCAGGTTTTTCTGAAGTTTGCCTGCTCATCATTATAGAACAATGATATTCCTATAGATTCCTATAGTACAACTTGTTCAGTCATTCCCCAGTTGAGGCCATCCTCTCAATTTCTACTTCTTGGCCACCACAAAAAGAGCTGCTATGAATATTTTTGTACATGTGGGTCCTTTTCCCATTTTTATGTGATACAGCCCTAGAAGTGATTATGCTGGATGAAAGAGTATGCGCATTTTCATAGCCCTTTGGGCATATTTCCAAATTTTTAGAATGGTTAAATCAGTTCACAACTCTACCAACAATGCATTAGGGTCCCAATTTTCCCACATCTTCTTCAGAATTTATAATTTTCTTGTTTTTTCATGTTATCCAATCTGATAGGTGTAAGATGGTACCTCAGAATTGTTTTGATTTGCATTTCACTAATCAATTTAGATTGAGCATTTTTTCGTATAACTATAGATAGCTTTAATTTCTATATCTGCAAACTATTTGTTCATATGGTATTACACTGACTCAGTGTATCTCACTGAAAGTGAGAATGTGATAAGACCTTAGTCTGAAAGGGTCAGGGTCTCACATTGCATTCTGGGCCATCTCTAGTTGCCCTGATGAATATCAGTCCACTGAACCCAGATGGCTCAGGAGAAGCAAGTGAAGTTGGTGACCTTTCACAGCCCTCGATCACTCAAATCAAAGTCAACTGCAAATCATGTCATCATCTTAAAGTCATGGTCCTCTGTGAGAACAAAGGACAAACACAACAACAAGCACAAAACTGTTCATATCCTTTAACCATTCATCAATAGGGAATGACATATTCATATAAATTTGACTCAGTTCTCTATATATTTTTGAAAGGAGGCCTTTATCAGAGATACTAATTGCAAAAGTTCTTTCCCAGTTTTCTGCTTCCCTCCTAATGTTGGGTGCATTGGCTTTGTGCAAAAATTTTTTCATTTAATGTAATCCAAATTATCCATTTTGCATTTATGTTCTCTATCTCTTGCTTGGTCATAAATTCCTCTACTCTCCATAAATCTGACAGGTAAAGTATTCTTTGAACTCCTCATTTGCTATAGTATCAGCCTTTATATCTAAATCATGTACCCATTTGGATTTATTTTGGTGTGCAGTGTAAGACGTTGGTCTATGCCCAGTTTGGACCATA
This sequence comes from Notamacropus eugenii, assembly GCF_028372415.1. NCBI lineage: Eukaryota > Metazoa > Chordata > Mammalia > Diprotodontia > Macropodidae > Notamacropus > Notamacropus eugenii. The sequence continues at coordinate 378,353,706 of NC_092876.1, read as the reverse complement.
TTGTTTTCTAGGTTTCCAACAGTTTTTGTCAAATAATGAGTTCTTTTCCCAGAAGCTGGGTTATTTGAATTTATCAAACAGTAGATTGCTATAGTCCTTGACTACTATGCCTTATATACCTAACCTATTCCACTGTTCCACCACTTCATTTCTTAGCCAGTACCAAGTAGTTTTGATGATTGCTGCTTTACAATACAATTTAAGATCTGGTATAGCTAGTCTGCCTTTTCTAGCATTTCTTCTCATTAATTCTCTTGATATTCTAGATCTTTTCATCTTCCAGATGAATTGTTATTAGTTTTTCTAGCTCTATATAATAATTTCTTGGTAGTTTGATTGGAATGACACTGAATAAATTAATTTAGGTAGAATTGTCATTTTTATTGTATTAGCTGAGCTTACCCTATAGCAATGGATGTTTTCCAATTATTTAGATCTGACTTTGTGTGAAAAGTGTTTTGTAATTGTGTTCCTATAGTTCCTGAGTTTGTTTTGGTAGGTGGATGCCCAAATATTTTATGTTTTCAGTAAATTTAAAGGTAATTTCCCTTTTTGATCTCTTACTGTTGGACTTTGTTGGTGACCATATGTAGAAATTCCAGTGATTTGTGTGGGTTTATTTTATATCCTTCATCTTTGCTAAAGATCTTTAGTATTTTGAAACATTTTTAACAATAGGGAAATCTGCCATATGTTTGGCTCTTTCAATTTTACCTCAGATCTAATAGAGCTGAAGGAATTTGTTCTCATAAAATAGGATTGATGTTGTTAGAACAATAGTCATCCGCCTTTCATAGCAAATTTCTCTGACCATGGCAGGTGAAATACAAAAATTGTTCTATAAATCACCAAGCAAGCCTAAGACATCTATAATGAGGAAGCAGACATAAAAGACCAACTTTTTAAAATTTCTTCCCTTCAGAATTTATGGCCACTACACACTTGCCATCCACCTCATTGCTCACTTTGTGTAAAAGATTATGTCCTGTAGCATATTTTTATTTTAGACTCCCAAGTGATGATTTCTTTTTATGAGCGTTCTCTCTCTAGCTCATCATGCCACACTTCATCTCTTCAATATACTCAAATTTGTTGTGTCCACTTAAAGATAATTTTAATTTTTTACACTTTCTTGAAAGCACTTCTAAAGCCATTTTGAACTAACACAACTAGGAATTTTGCCTAATCCTCTATATAATCCCTCCCAACACATCTCATCTGAGTGCTAACCTCTGAGGATACACACACACACACACACACACGAAAATTTTTGTTAATGTTCATTTGTTTCAGTCATGCCCAGTAATTTGTGATCTTATTTGAGGTTTTTTTTTTAGCAAAGACACTAGAGGGTTTTGCCACTTCTCTAGTGGATCCATTCTGTCAGGCAATGAGAGGTTAAGTGACTTCTCCTGACTTGCCCAGTATCACACAACTAGCAAGTATCTGAGGCCAAATTTGAACTCAGGTCTTCTGAACTCCAGGACCAGTGCTCTATCCACTGAGCTGTTGGCTGCCTCTACACTTTTTTAGGGACCCCTGAAGAGTCTACCTTGCTCCAGGTTTGTTGGGCGACAGAAGAAAGACTGAAGGCTATGGGCCCTGTATTGCACTTTTATAATGCATTAAAGATTGGAATCTACATTGTATACGTTATATCCCATTTGGTCATCACAATCACTGTCGGGGAGCTTGGTGTTTTTACTATCTTTATCTTATGGATGTAGAAACTGAAGCCCAGACAAGCTAAGTGGAAGTGTCAAACATAGTTCAAAAGTTTCTCCCTTTCTTGACTCCAAACCAAAGTCCACACCATTTATTTCCAGGGATCCTATTGAACTTGACCCTTAACTGAACCTTTCTCTACCTACCTCAACCTCATCCCACAGGACTTCATAAAGATCTAGACACAAAATATTTTAAATGGTCCGAGGATCATTATTGATCACTCTAAAACATTATGATTCTAAAAGCTTCCCTGACAGGGGAATGTTGAGAAAAACAAAATCCCCAACAACAACAATAAAATTATATGTAAAATTAAACAAGTTCAGCCATTAACAAAATAGCCACACTCAACTCTCAGACCCTAGTTATTGGTGGGGAACAGAAAGGGTGCTCAGGGGTAAGGGATGATGATCTCCCCAGCAAGTTTTAGGCTTCACTGGAAACATGCTGTGATGTATTTGTAACAAATGATAAAATCCCTGGTGGTTGTCACAGGAGCTATGTAGAAAGAAAGCTGACTACCTTCTGGTATGGATTAGACTCGACTCATCATTCATGCTTTTATAATCTTAAGAGCATGCATCTGAAGTTCCATTTGATCCATTGTTTATCCTGAAGGAACATTTTGGCCCAAGTCATGATGACTTGGGTCCATAAGATAAGGTAGGTAAAAGGAATAATTTGATCCTATACTATCATCTGAGAAGCTTTCTAGCCTGACCCTTTCTCCTTTCAGAGATGAGGAAATTGAGACCTGGGGAAGCAAAGTTACTTCACTGATATCATATACAGGTAGTAAGAAAGCAAAATGTTTTTTGAATTTACCTACATAGTTTGACTCTAAAACAAATCATCTTTGCTACTGTACCTAAAAATGCATACTGTGGTTCACCATCTTCATAGATCCTTATGATTCTCCCTAACCATCTTCTGATTTTATGAAAATTAGCATATAGTGACACTCATGAGATATGCTAAAATGATGAAAAAAGGAAAATGGCAATTGTGAGAGGGCCTATGGAAGTACATGTATGGTAACACATTGTTGGAAAAGCTTCACATTGAACCAACAATTCTTTTTTTAAAATAATATTTCATTTTTCCCTAATTACATGTTAAAATAATTGATAACATTCATTTCAAAAAAATTTTGAGTTTTAAATTCTGTCCTTCCTTCCCTCTCCTCCCCCTCCCTGAAACAGTAAGCAATCTAATATAGATTGTATATGTGCAACCATGTAAATATATTTCCAAAGTAGTCATTTTGTGGAAGAACACTCAAACCAATAAAAAGAAAGAAGGAAATAATTGTCAAATAATAGATTTCAGTCTATATTCAGATGTCATCAGTTCTTTATCTGGAGGAGGACAGCATTTTTCATCATGAGTCCTTTGAGACTGTCCTGAATCATTAAGTTGCTGAGAATAGCTAAGTCTTTCACAGTTGTTCATCATATACAATTTTTCTATGACTATGTACAATGCTCTCCTAGTTCTGTTCACTTCACTATGCATCAGTTCACATGAAGTCCTTCCAGGATTCTTCTGAAATCATCCTGCTTGTCATTTACTGTAGCACAATAAAATACACTGCAATAATATAAAACTTTGAACCAACCATTCTTGACAGTTTAAGGCAATTGTAACATATTTAAGTATATAAAGAGTTGAAGTATATAGGAAGTTACATCCATCGTTATCGTGTCTATGCAAATGACTCCCATATATATATAGATGTGAGGAGACTGGAGCCAAGATGGCGGACTAGAAAGACACTTATGCAGGGTCCTCCCCACAGCCCATAAAATACCTGTAGAAAGGGACTCTCAACAACTTTTGGAGCAGAAGAAGTGGAGAACAACAGAGTGGAGGAGATTTCCAGCCCACGGTGACCTGAAAGACCCATGGAAACGTCGGTTGTGCCACATGCAGAGCCGAGCGCAGAGCCCAGCCCAGCCTTGGCTGTGCAGTGCGATGAGACTCTGGGAGGAGGACACCTTGGGGGCAGAATCTCCAGTAGCAGCAGCGGTTCCTCAGATCCCTCAACCCACAGGTTCCAAAGGTCAGTGATGGGGTTTTATCAGCTTGCCAGGAAGGGCTCCAGCAGCAGGCAGTGGCCACAGAGGCAGCACAACAGCCCATACAGAAGCTCCATTGTTGGAGCATAAAAACCCCTGGGGGCACTGAAGAGCTGAGTCTTACCTCAGCCCTGGGTGGAGGCCTTGGCCAAGCTGGTCTTTGTCTCAAACTGAATGGTAGCCCTGCCCATCCAGCTTATCTGAAAATCAGCCCCCCGGGTTGACTTGGTGGAACTGGAGGACAGGTGGCTGTGGAGAGGTAACTGCTAAGATTCTGGGCATAAAAATCCCGCTCTGCGTCCAGACCGGTACACACTTGATTGTGCCACCTTGGAGGAACTGAGATCTCACAGATTCTCAGAGTATACCCTACTCTTGAAAAAAGACCCAAAAGTCAAGTAACTGGTTGGGAAAATGCCCAAAAAAGGGAAAAAAATAAGACCATAGAAGTTTACTTTCATGGTGAACAGATATCTCCTCCCATCCTTTCAGATGAGGAAGAACAATGCTTACCATCAGGGAAAGACATAAAAGTCAAAGCTTCTGTATCCCAAACATCCAAAATAAATATTCCATGGGCTCAGGCCTTGAAAGAGCTCAAAAAGGATTTTGAAAATCAAGTTAGAGAGGTGGAGGAAAAACTGGGAAGAGAAATGAGAGAGATGCAAGAAAAGAATGAAAAGCAAGTCAACACCTTGCTAAAGGAGACCCAAAAAAATGCTGAAGAAAATAACACCTTGAATAATAGGTTAACTCAATTGGCAAAACAGTTTCAAAAAGCCAATGAGAAGAATTCTTTAAAAAGCAGAATTAGCCATATACATAGATGTGTGCATGCATATATGTCTGGAAGCATGTAGATCCCAGCCATATTCTCTCCAGAACTCCATTCTTACATCAGCAAATGAATCCTGGATGTCTTGAACTAGATGTTCTATGGGCATGTAGACATATGAAATTCAACTTGTCACAGGAAGAAATCTTTTTCTTTCTTCTAAAACCCTCTTCTCTTCCCAACTTCCCCAACACTATTGCAGGTACCACTATCTTTCTAGTTATCCAGGCTTGGATGCTCTGTGTCATCCTTGTCATCTCACTTATCCCATATAGGCAATGTTTTACCTAATCTTGTCATTTCTGTCTTCACTCTACTCCCTTACTATTCCCCTTCTCATGACTTACACAAATGACACGTGGTATTTTTGGCCCCAATCACCTCATGCCTGGAGTATTCAACAGCCTTATCCCTCCCCATTGCTGGTCCCTTCCCTTTGAGATTGCCTTCTAGCCAATCTGCATATATCTTATAGAGACACATTTGTTCTTTTTTGGGGTTGTTTGTTTTTTTCTTATTTTTTATTTTTTGCATATGGTCACTCTCCCATTAGAATGTGAGCTCCTTGATGGCAGAGACAGTGATGTATTTTGCCCTTTCTTCTATCAGCAGTGTCTGGCACATGTTAAGAGATTGTTTATGGACTGCCAAAAAAACTGAAGAACTGCCAAAAAAAAAAACCCAAGAAGATTCAGAGGTGTCCATCAACTGGAGAATGGTTGAACAAATTATGACACAAATACAAGGAAATATTCTTGTTCAGGAAATTATTAAAAGACAGTTCTAGAGAAACCAAAAATACTTTTATGAACTGATACAGAGTGGATTGAGTAGAACCACAGGAAGTCTATGGATAATAAAGTCATTTGTCAAAGAAAATAACTGTCGATGGCTTTGGAAATTTGATCAAACTAACTAAGGTTTCAAATAACAAATGATGCAGTATGCTACTCACATCCTGATAGAATGAATACAAATTCAAGATATAGAATTAGACATTATTTTAGACAGGGTCACTATTTGGAGTTCTTTTGCTTTGTCTAGATATATTTGCAAAATGCTTTTGTTTTTCCCTTTTCTCTCTCAAAGGGCAAGGTGGGAGGTGTGGGTTGTGGAGAACAAGGGCAGGGGGATGGCATTGGATGAGACAAGAACTTAGACATGTTCTTATGGCCTAAAAAGTTTACTTTTTACCAAAGCTAGTACAAAAATATGAAAGAAATAACCCCTCACACCTGCTAAAGAAAGGGCAAGTTGAGGTTAATTCAGAACTTTAGAAAGGCAGGTGGGGTGCAGGTATCACATTGGCAGTCATTGGATTGAATGAAAATGAATTTCATGCAAGAGGCATGGGACTTTATATCTTTTGCTTCAGAGTTAGTATATATCTGATGGAGAAATCTTCAAAACCTGGTCTTCAAGCTTTCATAAAAAATAGCGCATGGTACTCTCAGTGCACTGTATTTCTTTGCTTGGTTGTCTATGGTTTTGGTATATTCAAGTCATGAAGCTTCAGTAAAAACATGACCTAGTGTTTGAAGGATGTCCTTCTTATGTCCTTCATCTCAATTGCATGATGGCATATTCAGGGGGTCAAAGGTTAGAAGAGAAGTACTGGTGTGTTCATGAGGGCTCAAGTGGTTAGTCACTGAAATAATCCTCATTACAGAGGTATGACCTGATACAGTCGTGGGCTGATGTTTTATTCCTGGTATAAACTCACATCCTTTTCATTGTAGCCTGGTGGAAATTTGGCTCATGGGTTTCTTGTGGTACAGTTGGGTTAATCTGAACGTCAACAGCAACGGTAGACCAAGTTATAGAGAAGAATGCTCATCCCACTGTGCCAAATCTGCAAAAAGCTCATCATTTCTACTTGCCCATGGTCCAAAGTCTGATGTTGCTAATTGTAGAGATACTGCTACTGTGGCCACAGGGTCAGGCTTTAATGGTGGTAGAACTGTAGCAGTCGCACACTCTGTTTTCTCTTTCCCCACATTCCCATGGTCCAAACATGGGTGATGGTAGTGGAACTGATGTTATTCTGGCCATGGTGTTGGCCTCTCTATTTGGGGTCTACTTTTTTTACTGCAGCTAATTGTTCAGAATCTGAACGTAGAAAAATACATAATATAATTAGAGGAAGTTGATGATGATGTGAGCCCTTGATTTCTGGTGGGATGGTCAAGGGGAGGGATTACTTCAGTACTGGAAGTTTGATCAACATCTTGACATAGAGGTTTTATTTTATTTTTGCCTGACAGTCTATGAACAAATCTTCTTAAAAGGCTGTCTGGCCCAAATTCATCCAGAGTGTCTAATAAAGAAGAAACAGTGAGAATGAGGTCAGGAAAATGCTACCCTTCTGGTTTGTGAATGGGAATGGGCTGTAGAATTGGATCTGGTGGGAAAGATATTGAATAACAACTTTATACTTCTCTTCACCACTTTATTATTTTCAAAGGCTTTTACCCATCTTTATTGTGAAGTTGCAAAAGTGCCTTCCCCATTATACACAAGACATTATTATGCCCATTTCACAAAGTAGAAAATAGAAAATCATTGTTAAAAAATTAAGCTTGAATGCATCATAGGAACTTTCTTAAGAGTAACTGTGAGTAGAGGAATTTAAATAATATCATTCATCTTTTTTTTTCAAATAAGGACAACTGAGGCCAGAGAATGGTGAAGAAATTTGCCCAAGTAAATATTTATCTCCACTAAGACTCAACTAGGGTAAATGACATTCAGCATACTTAATTCACAGATGAGAACATATGCCACCTTTATCCTTCTAAATAATACAATTTAGTCTTTTTAGAAACATGCTTTCCTGACAACTCCTTGAATCAGGGCATTTTAAGTCATTTGAGGATTAGGAAAACTAAGGCACAGATGACAACATCAGAGACATGCCCAAGTAGTAAATATGGCACAAGTAGGAAAACCAAACCAAGGAAACTCAGATATAGAATGCTTGATTAACTTCCCCAAATCCACATGATTAATAAAAGTAAGACATAGGTGGAACTGGAATTTGTCACTTGGATCAGTGTTTCTTACCTTACACCTTCCAATCTGAGGAGCATTAGACATTAGGGGTCATAAATGACTAAGGGAAAATATCAAATAAAAAATTCTTAAAGAATTATAATGAGAGCCTATTGGAAATAACTAAAGGGAAAAGGAAGGACTTTCTTACCTGCTGGATATACCCTTGCTCTTCTTCCCAACATTTTCCCTCTACCAAAAGATTTCCTGCAGAAAATATTGTTAACAAAGCACGTAAAACACCTGGGACTCCAATTATTTCCTTAAAATAGTAAACACAAAACAAAACACAAACACCTTCTTCATCTACCTAACAACCTTTATATATCAGTCCTACTACCCTGGGAGGACCATTCCTTTACAACCTGCTTCCCCATCTTGTGCTATTCTGTGTGCAATGGCCCCCAGGCCTGCAAGTTACATAAAGAGTTTACCTCTTGACATCATAAAACACTATTATTACATTCATCTCTTGGGTAATAATTGGCATTTTGGTAGATACCAAGTGAAGAGAGAGGGGTGGTCATTTAGGGGCCATTGGTGGTTTGATGGGATATGCTTGTACACTATCAATCAGAGAGTCAGCAAGCATTATTTAGGATAAGAAAAAACAAAACAAAAAGGTCTCTGTGCTCAAGAAGGTCTGATTCTAATATATATGATAAACATGAACAGAAACAGGTATATAAAGAAATATACAAAATAGAGGGAAGGTATTCTCAGAGGGGAAGTGGCAATAACACAAGAGAATGGAGAGGGGCTAAGAAAGACTTCGTGTAGAAGGTGGAATTTGAGCTGTTCATTAAAGGAAACCAGGGAAACTAGATAGAAGGTAAGGGAGACCCTTTCAGGCAAGAGGCTCCTGGAGATGGAGTGTTAATTATATTCATGTCCCAGAAGAGCAGGAAGGGAGAGTAGTTGAATGGTAGGCTACTTGAAAGGAGTAAAGTGTAAGAAAACTGTTAAGGTAGAAAGGAACCAGGTTGTGAAGAACTTAAAAAATCTATAGAGAAATTAATATTTGAACTTGGATGAAATAAGAGAGTCATTGGAGTTTGCTGAATGGGCTTGGGAGCTGATTTGACTGACAATTTGATAAAATTTCTTTGGTACTGGAAGATGAATTTGAGCTGGGAGAGATACTGAACACAAGTAGTTCTGACTTGATGCTTCATTACATATTTAGTGGACTGTTGTTTCTCCCCAACTAGCATCTGTTTTCTATTTCCCATTCTTAATGTCTCTCCTTGACCTTTTGGACTCTGGACAAACTATAGATCTAAAGCAGGCAAAAGCAGAATTTCTGCTTGATGTGAATCTATAGCAAACTTCAATACTGAGGGAAATGATACACCCCTGAACCAAAGCAACAGTTGGTGAAGTCCTTGGTAAAATGAAATGTGGAGTATGATGGATTAACTGAAGGACAAAACAGATATGCATGGTTTAATTTATGGGACAGTCAAATATTTGGGCTCCAAAAGACACTGGAAAGCAGTAGCTTATAACCCACATACTAGACCGACTTTGGAAACTAATAGGATTGGTGGAAGTAGTCATTATACTGAACTTATGGCAGTATATCAAACTATCAAAAGAGAACAAGGAGGATACTGTCATCTCATGCTTTAGTGCCTCTTCCCCTCTAAGAATACCTTACCTCTACTTTGCATATTTCTTTTATATACCTATTGCTGTCCATTTTTGTCATCTATATTAGAATCGGATCTCCTTTAGCAGAGGGACCATTTTGTTTTGCACTCTTTAGTACTCTCTCAGCAGATATAGTACTACTATTATGAAAAAAATAATTTTACTTATTTTTTTAATGGCACTTCACTTACTAGGGATGGTTCTAGACAACATAATATCACAGTTGTGCAGAAAGATATTAAAATTAACCTGTGAACTTAATGTTAGCAAGATGTCTTCTTTGTCTGTTACCCTGTACAAGCAAGTGAGCATTGGTCAGTCATGGGAGAATCCATGGGGGAAAACCGCAGGGAACTCATAGGGAAAGCTGTGTGTTTCTCAACTGGCCCACCTTGAGGCTTGAGGGCATAGTGCTCCAACTCTCCTACATCTTCTCCAACATTTATCATCTCATGTCAGCCAATCTGATAGGTAGATGTGGTACCTCAGAGTTGTTTTAATTTCCATCTCTCTAATCAATAGTGATATAGAGCATTTTTTCATATGACAATAAATAACTTTAATATCTTCCTCTGAAAACTGCCTGTTCATATTCTTTGATCATTTATGAATTGGGGAATGTATAAGTACTTTCTTAAGAGTAACTGTGAGTCAAGGAGTTTAAATGATGTCATTCATCTTTTCTTTCAGATAAGGACAACTGAGGCACAGAAACTTGTACAAATAAAAATTTAGCTCCACCAAGACTGGACAGGGGAGACTAAGATTCAGTGTGCTTAATTAATTCACAGACAAGGAGATATGCCATCATTACCCTTCTAAATTTACTGAATTTACTCTTTTCAGTAACCTGCTTTCCTGAAAATTCATTGAATTAAATTAAAATGAAATTAATTAAATTAAAATGCCCTGGCATTTTAAGTCATTTAAGGATTAGAAAAACTAAAGCACAGGCAACAACTTCAGAGACATGCCCAAGTAATAAACATGACATAGTTTGGAGACCTAAACCGAGGAAACTGATATTGAGAATGATTCACTAACTTTCCCAAGCTTACATAGTTAATAACTGGAAGACATAGGTAGACCTGGAATTTGTCTCTTGGATCACTTTTTCTTTCCCTTTGCCTTCCTACTCTAAGGACCATTGGACTTTAGTGATCATTAGTGACTGAGAGGAAACATCAAATAAATAATTCTTAAAGAGAATTGTAATGAGAGACTATTTGAAATAACTAGAGTGAAAAAAAAAATTCTTATCTGCTGGATGAATCTTAGCTCTTCTTTTCATCATATTGCCTTTACCAAAAGATTTTCCTGGAGAAAATATTGCAAAACAAAACCTCTGTCTCCAAATATTTCCTAAAAAAAGTAAGAAAAAATAAGACAAACACACTTTTCTTCTAACAACTTTTATTCCAGTCCTGCCCTGGGAGGAACATTCCTTTACAATCTGCTTGCCCTCTTGTGCTGTTTTGGGTACAATGGTCCCCAGGGCTGCCAGCGCCCCATGCTGACAATTTTTAACTTATTCATTTATTTTATATTACATTATATTCATTATATATTGTTATTAATTATATCCTTATATCGCATTATTATATGTTTAGGAGTAATTGTATTGGTATAGTGTTTTAAATTATACATTACAACTATTTTAAATTATATATTTTATCATGTTGTAATGAAATTAATGTATTATTATATATTTTATTATTTGTTATTTAGGTTACATATGCAACTTAGAGCCAGCCACCATACACTTAGAAAAAATAGGTGTCAAATAGGTGGCAACTCACTAGTGGTTGCCCTTGCAAGAACCACACCTTTTTCACCACCTGAATCCCTTTCACTCCAATATGTTGCCATCTCCCACATTTATGAAAATCCTATTTTGAACATTTATGTTGGAATATGAAAGGACTCAGAAAAGGGATCAATGTCTTGCTTTTGCTTTCCTTAGATAAGTGTCTTTAACCCTGATTGTTGAATGACCTGTTCCCCAGAGTCATCTATACATAGTTTCATGTTGCCTACCAAATAATTTCACAGGCTCAAGACCCATACTCAAACATAACAGTGTTGTATCTCCAAACCAAAGGAGATTTTTTTATATATGTGTGTATTTATCCTTTAAATTCAAAGTAAAAGAAAAAAATTATATTATGTACCTTGTGATATACATTAGTCTCATGAACTCTGGTCTAGAACCGTGAACTTTCCTTCCAAGCCTCATTTCTTCCATTCTCTCTCAAGCCTAAAGATTTGTACAGGGGACCTAACAATGTCTTCTTTGGAAAAGCCCAACTCATTGCAAAGTGCATCTGACCTAGTAAGGGTTGTCCAGAAAGAAGAAAGAATTTCAAATGTCCTAAGATCTCCAGGAACTTTTGGACAAGTTAATTGTCTAAACTAACCTTGGTGTTCAGAAGTTGCTTCTCTAATTTGTGGAAACAAAGAGATGCAGTCCTTAACAAAAACTGAATAACTGAAAAGCAATAACTGTTGAGAGAGAGAGAGAGAGAGAGAGAGAGAGAGAGAGAGAGAGAGAGGGAGGGAGGGAGGGAGGGAGGGAGGGAGGGAGGGGAGAGAGAGAGAGAGAGAGAGAGAGAGAGAGAGAGAGAGAGAGAGAGAGAGAATGTCTTAGGACAAAGAAAAAACAAGACAAGCTTCTTCAGACATATATAGTAGGACAACCAACTATATAGGTCTCTTTTTTTCACTTTAGTTATTTCAAATAGTCTCTCATTACAATTCTCTTTAAGAATTATTTATTTGATGTTTCCTCTCAGTCACTAATGATCACTAAAGTCCAATGGTCCTTAGAGTAGGAAGGCAAAGGGAAAGAAAAAGTGATCCAAGAGACAAATTCCAGGTCTACCTATGTCTTCCAGTTATTAACTATGTAAGCTTGGGAAAGTTAGTGAATCATTCTCAATATCAGTTTCCTCGGTTTAGGTCTCCAAACTATGTCATGTTTATTACTTGGGCATGTCTCTGAAGTTGTTGCCTGTGCTTTAGTTTTTCTAATCCTTAAATGACTTAAAATGCCAGGGCATTTTAATTTAATTAATTTCATTTTAATTTAATTCAATGAATTTTCAGGAAAGCAGGTTACTGAAAAGAGTAAATTCAGTAAATTTAGAAGGGTAATGATGGCATATCTCCTTGTCTGTGAATTAATTAAGCACACTGAATCTTAGTCTCCCCTGTCCAGTCTTGGTGGAGCTAAATTTTTATTTGTACAAGTTTCTGTGCCTCAGTTGTCCTTATCTGAAAGAAAAGATGAATGACATCATTTAAACTCCTTGACTCACAGTTACTCTTAAGAAAGTACTTATACATTCCCCAATTCATAAATGATCAAAGAATATGAACAGGCAGTTTTCAGAGGAAGATATTAAAGTTATTTATTGTCATATGAAAAAATGCTCTATATCACTATTGATTAGAGAGATGGAAATTAAAACAACTCTGAGGTACCACATCTACCTATCAGATTGGCTGACATGAGATGATAAATGTTGGAGAAGATGTAGGAGAGTTGGAGCACTAATTCATTGTTGTGATCAGCTGTGAGCTGATCCAACCATTTTGGAGAGCAATTTGAAACTATGCCCAAAGGGCTATAAAAATGTGAATACCTTTTGACTCAGCAATATTGCTTCTAAGACTATATCCCAAAAAGAACATAAAAATGGAAAAGGGTACCACATGTACAAAAATATTTATAGCAGCTCTCTTTCTAGTGGCAACAAACTAGAAATCAAGGGGATGCCCATCAACTGGGGAATGGCTGAACAAGTTGTGGTATATGAATGTAATGGAACACTATTGTGCTATAAGAAACGAGGAACAGGAAGACTACAGAGAGTCCTGGAAAGACTTCTATGAACTGACGCTGAGTGAAAGGAGCAGAACCAGGAGAACTCTGTGCACAGCAACAACCACAGTGTGGAAGGAATTTTTCTGGTGGACTTTGTCCTTCAAAGCAATGCAGGGACCTAAAGAATTACAAAGGGACTTTTGAGGCAAAATGCCTTCTGCATCCAGAGAAAGAATGTGGAACTGGACCGCAGAATGAAGCAGACCAGTTTCTTTTGTGTTATGTTATGTTTTGTTTTATGGTTTTTCCCATTCCTTTTAATTCTTCTATTCAACATGGCTATGGTGAAATGGTATATAATCCGAATGTATGTGTAGATCCTGTATGAGATTGCAAGCTGTCTCGGGGAGGGAAGGGGGAAGTAAGGGGAGGGAGTGGAAAAAATCTAAGATATATGGAAGAGATTATAGAACACTAAAAACAATTAAAATAATTACTAAAAAACAGAAAATACTTATAATGCATTAAAGCTTAATTTTTTAATGAAGATTTTCTATTTTCTCCTTTGTGAAATGGGGATAATAATGTCTTGCTTATAATGGGACACTTTTGTATCTCCAACAAAGATGATAAAGCCTTTTGAAATTGGTAAAGTGGTGAAGAGAAGTAAGGAATCATTGTTATTCAATATCCTTCCCACTCAGCCCAATTCTACAGCCCATTCCCATTCACAAACCAGCAGCGTATCATTTTCCTGGCCTCAATCTCAGTGTTTCTTCTTCATTACAAATTCTGGGTAAGTTCCCAAGATAAATTTTTTCTATGAAAGCTAAAGTAAATACTATTTTCAGGTGCCCTGAATTATAAAATAGTACCATTACATGAACAAAAAGATCATCATCCCAGGGCTGAACTTATCCTTCCCCTCAACTATCCCATATCTCAGACACAATCAACAGCTTACTGCAGTGCACTCACCATTGTATCATCAGAACATATAGGCTGATAATGCTGAAAGGATCTCCTTAAGCAAATGCCATATTATTTCAGAATGGTTATTATCAATTTTCTCTGACTATAAAACCTCCATGTAATCTCTGTCCAGATTTGACCAACTCGGGAAGACAAAATACACCTGAAATGCCTCAGCCCATTATCATGGCCAAAGTAGCAACAGCTCCACTATCATCATGAGTCATTGGATTACTGGAAAGTTGTTGTTGTTGTTGTTGTGTTTGTCCTTTGACTTGTAATAGACTTTGATTTGAGTGAGGGAGGGCTGTGCAAGGTCACCAACCTCACTTACTTCTCCTCAGCCAACTGGGTACAGTGGCCTGATATTCATCTGGACAATTGGAGATGGCCCAGGATGCAACGTGAGACTCTGGCCCTTCCAGGCTTAGGTCTTATCACAGGCTCACTTTGAGTGAGATGAATATGCTTCTTTAAGTAGTTACTCAAGGGATGACCCTTTAATCAAAAGAAAAAAACTGGAAAGGGAAGTCACTCAGGGTTCTTGGGTAAAAGAGAAATAATTACTATTTGGTTATTATAACCACGCTGTGCTAGGTGGGTGGGGACTTGTTCAGTCCATGAGTTCCAGAGTGAATTGGGTTTACAGTTTGATCTTTGAACAAGAAATGTAGGCAGTAAACCCAGATGAGAAAAGGCAGCTTTTGGCCATGGAGTTTACCTTCCGCTGGGCAGAACACAAGAGGAGATAAAAGGGGAGGGGAGGGGAGGGAAGGGGAAGAGAGGAACTTGCAGTTGACTTTGATTTGAGTGAGGGAAGGCTGTGCAAGGTCACCAACTTCACCTCCTTCTCCTGATCCGTCTGGGTCCAGTGGCATGATATTCATCGAGACAACTGGAGATGACCCAGGAAGCAATGTGAGATGATGACTTTTTTGGATAGTTTTGGATAGAAAATGGTTTATGGTATAAATATAAAAATTCAAAATACCTAGTGAACAATGTAGAATGACGCCTCACTTGTGCAGAAACAGTCTGATATTTTAAAGAGGCACAGAAAAATATTTATTTTATTAAAAATAATCAGTAAGCATCAGTATAAAGAAGCACATTTTCAAAGGCATAAAAGAGATAGAGGGTCCTATGGAAGTATTCACAGTTGCAAGCATGATGTGTGACCAGCTCACTTTCACATACATGCTTTATGACTAAAGAAAGCGAATCTAAGAAAGAGAAAGAGAGAGAGAGAGAAATCATGTAATGAATCTCAGAGATTGAGATATAATTTAAAGGACTATTTATTCAATAGGGGAAATTTAGGGAGTGATTTTTTTAAGTGAAGGAGAAACTATGAGTAGTAATATATATAATACATATGTGTGTACATGCATGTATAACATTTATATATACAGATATATGTTGTGTGATTTATGTAAATATACACACAAAAAATGCTGTTTGCCATTCAAAACCCATTGTAAACTAACCCCCTTCTACTTTTCCAGTTTTATTTAAAGTTTACTCCCCAACAGCCACTCTGAACCAGTGATGTTGGCCTCTTGGCTGCTCCACAAATAACACACTCTGTCTCTCAGCTGCAAACATTCTCTCTGGTCATCTACCATGCCTCCTCCACTCCAGTTAGTGACTTCCCTGGCTTCCTTTAAGTTCCAGCTAAAACCCCACCTTGTACAGAAAGCCTTCCCCAATTTCTTTTAATTCTCGTGCCTTCCCTCTGTCTAGAAATATCAAGAACCACGCATTCCACAAATGCAACAAAGTACTTATAAACACACAAGGTGGCCCTGGAAGAGCACGAACAATCAGTTATAGGGATGGTACTGAGCAGAGATGCTTCACAGTGCCCAGGTAGCTAGAGCTCCAAGATTCCTAGCATTCTGATATGAGATACTAGAGAGGGCCACAAAGATCCCAAACTATGAACTTCAAAGATCCAGGGAATCTAAAGCCAGAAAATAAAAGTAAGCACAGATATCTAGGAGGTCCAGTGCTATAGCAAGCAAGATATTGGTCTTACCCACAATTGAATATCATCTTACCCACAAGAATAGCAAGAGAGGGGGCAGAGCCAAGATGGCAGAGTTAAAGAAGAGCCTTGCTTTAGTTCTTCTCCAAATACCTGTTTTAAAAAATGACTCTAAAAAAATTCTGGAGCTACAGAACCCACAGAACAACAGTGTAAAGCAAACCTCCAGATCAAGACAGCCTGGAAGTTTGACAGGAAGCATCTATTGTGCTAGACTAGGAGCAGAGTGAAGTCCAGCATGGACCGTGCCAGCACAGAAGGGGCCTAAGCAGATCTCAGGGTCAGTTGGGGGAGAAACTGAATCACTGGCAGCTGTGGTGGTTTGCAGACTTCTTGACCCCAAAACACCAAGGACAACTTGGAAAGTCAGTGAAAAAAAATGTATGAGAGAGTAGCCTGGCCCTACCCCAGTCCCAGGGTGACAGGGGGGTTGGAAGAGCCCACAACAGCCACAGCAGCAGCAGGTGCAGTGGGAGCAGCTGTTTCTAGAGCTCTAGGCTCACAGATTGTGGGGGGTATCAAGTGGCTGAAGGTATACCCACACACACACACACTGGAGGCAGAGAACTACCCTGAAAAAGAGCTCAAAAGTCAAGTAATTGACTGGGGAAATGAGAAAAAGCCAGAAAAAGAATCAGATATAGAATTTTACTTTGGTGATGAGGAAAATCAAAACATACTACAAGGAGACAATAAAGTCAAAATTCCTACATCCAAAGCCTCAGAGAAAAATATGAATTGTTCTCAGGCCATGGAAGAGCTCAAAAAGGATTTTGAAAATCAAGTTAGAGAAGTTGGGGGAAAATTGGGAAGATAAGTGAGAGAGATGCAATAAAATCATGAAAAATGAGTCAATAGCTTGCTAATGGGGACCCAAAAAATGGTGAAGAAAATAATACCTTACAAAAACAGATTAAGTCAAATGGCAAAAGAGATCCAAAAAGCCAATGAGATGAAGAATGCCTTAAAAAGCAGAATTGGCCAAATGGAAAAGGAGGTCTAAAAGTTCCTTAAAAATTAGAATGGAGCAGATGGAAGCTGATAACTTTATGAAAAATCAAGAAATTATAAAGCAAAATCAAAAGAATGAAAAAATAGAAGAATGTGAAATATCTCATTGGAAAAACTACTGATGTGGAAAATACATCCAGGAGAGAGAATTTGTAAAATATTGGATTACATGAAAGTCATGATAAAAAAAAAAGGGCCTAGATATCATCTTTCAAGAACTATCAAGGAAAACTACCCTGATATTCTAGAAACAGAGAGAAAAATGGAAATTGAAAGAATCCACCAACGCCTCCTGAAAGGATCCTAAAAGGAAAACTCCTAGGAATACTGCAGCCAAATTTCAGAGTTCCCAAGTCAAGGAGAAAATATTGCAAGCAGCCAGAAAGAAGCAATTTGAGTATTATGGAAATACAATCAGAATAAGACAAGATTTAGCAGATTCTACATTAAGAGACTAGAAGGATTAGAATATAGTATTCCAGAAGTCAGAAGAGCTAGGATTAAGACCAAGAATCATCTACCCAGCAAAACTGAGTATAATACTCAGGGGAAAAAAATGATCATTCAGTGAAATAGAGGACTTTCAAGCATTCTTGATGAAAAGACAAGAGCTGAATAGAAAATTTGACTTTCAAACACAAAAATCAGGAGAAACATGAAAAGGTAAACAGGAAAGAGAAATCATAAGGGAATTACTAAAGTTGAACTGTTTACCTTCCTACATGGAAAGATAATACTTGTAACCTTTAAGAGTTTTCTCAGTATTAGGGTGGTGGAGGGATTAAATATATAGACAGAGGGCACAGGATGAGTTGAATATGAAGGGAAGACATTTAAAAAAATAAAACTAAGGGGTGAGAGTGGAATATATTGGGAGAAGGAGACAGGGAGAAATAGAATGGGGTAAATAATCTTTCACAGAAAAGAGGCAAGAAAAAGCTTTTACAATGGAGGGGAAGAGAAGAGAGGGGAGAGAGAAAGAGTGACCCTTACTCTCATCAGATTTGGCTTAAGGAGGAATAACATACACACTTAATTGGGTATGAAAATCTATCTTACTCTACAGGAAAGTAGGGGGAATGGGAAAAGTCAGGGGAGGAGGATGATAGAAGGGAGCACAAATGGAAAGAGGAGGCAATTAGAAGTAAACACATTTGAGGAGGGAAAGGGTCAAAAGAGAGAACAGGATAAATGGGGAGCAGGATAGGGTGGAGGGAAATATAATTAGTCTTTCACAACCTGACTGCTATGGAAGTGTATTTTACATGTATTACATGTATAACCTATATTGAGTTTTTTGCCTTCTCAGTGGGGGAGGGTAGGGAGGGAGAAAGGGAGAAAAGTTGGAACTCAAAGTTTTAAAAATGAATGTTAAAAAATGTTTTACATGCATCTAAGAATTATGACATACAGGCAATGGCATATAGAAATCTATCTTGCCCTACAAGAAAATAGAGGGACAGGGGATATGAGATGGGGGGGGGGTGATAAAAAGGAGGGCAGATTGGAGGAAGGGGTAATCAGAATGCACGTTGTTTTGGGGTGGTGGAGAGGAGAGATGGGGAGAAAATTTGGGACTCAAAATCTTGTGGAAATTAACATTGAAAACTAAAAAATAAATTAATTTTTAAAAAAAGAACAGCAGGGAGATGGAGTCTGGCCCTGACATAAAGCCCTAATTCAGAAACTAAAATTGGAGAGAGAAGAAAATCAAAGAAAATATCAGCAAAATAAAAAAATTGTTGCAAATATAAAGAGCTTCCAAAGGAAGAGAGCAACTCTGTAGCAATTGCAAGCAAAAGGTCAAAGAAAAAAAATTTTCCACAAGAACTACATGAATACCTAGAAGAAATTCAGTAAGATATAAAAAAATAAGATCTCTGGAGGAAAGAACTAGGAGAATTAATAGATCAGAAGAAAAAGAGGTAAATGTTATCCAAGTAATAAAGTCCCTGAAAACTAGAACAGACCAAGTAAAAATCAATAACTAAGCAACAACAGTAAACATTAGGACAAATTCAAAAGATTGAAGAAATAAATAAAAATGTAAAATATTTGATAGCAAAACACCTGACCTAGAAAAAGCAGTCATTTAAGAATCATTGGACTCTCTGAAAACCACCATTTTTTTAAAAAACCTGGACACTATGTTTCAAGAAGTCATAAATGAAAACTGCCCAGCTCTGTTAGAATCAAAGGGCAAAGTGAATATAAAAAGAATCCATCAACTTCTGAAAGAAATGCCAAAAGCCAAAATCTCAGGAATGCCATAGCCAAAATATATAACTCCCATATCAAACAAAAAAATATAGCCAGCATTCAGAAAGAAGCAGTTCAAATGTAAGGATCCATAGTCAGGTTTGCATAAGATCTGTCAGGTTCTACTACTAATGAAAGAAGATTTTCAAATAAAATGTTACAAAAGGAAAAAGAGATAGATTTATAATCAAAATCTGAAAATTTGAGTATAAATATATGGGTGGGGGGGGCAGGAATTGGTTTTTAATGGAACAGAGGACTTTCAAGCATTCCTGATGAAAAGCTATAACTCAGGAGGAATTTTGATACCAAACACAACAGTTAAGAGAAAACCCAGAAAGGTTTTTTTTTCTTTAAATCCCCAGCGTCTAGTCCAGTATAGGTCTTTGTACCTAGTATGCATTCAGTGTTTATTGCATAGAGCTAATTTGAATTTGGTGAGCTATAATGCTATTTTTAAGAATCCTAAACTTAAAAACAGAAGCAATCTATGTGTATGCCTTTTTTGTTTGTTTGTTTGTTTGTGTGAGTGAAATAAAGAACAAAATCAAGAACCAAAATAGAAACTGATTGGCTGGAAGAGTTGCTTGGAAAGTCCATCTTTGCATCTAGAGTGCTAGATTTTGACTTCTGGATTTGAAGTTGCATTGTTCAAACCCAAGCTTTGCCTTTCTTCCTTGTGTGACATTGGGAAGGTCACTTTATCTTCTCACAGCCTCAGTTTCCCCATCTATAAAATAGAAGAGATATGTTCTAAGGTCCCTTTCAGATCTAAGTACATGAATTTTATTTTGTGTATACCACTAGCTTATTGTCTACAAACTCTATAGAGTTCTACTTAAGTAATGTGTGACTGAATTTCTATTTCTTGGGGTCTAGAATTAGACCAATTAAATACCTTACGAGGTTGTTGTAAGAATCAAATGAGATGGAAAGGATTCTGGAAAGATGGTGGAGTAGGTCAGAAAATTCCAAGCTCTCAAGATTTTACCCCACAAAAGAGATAAAATAGTTCCTCAGGGCGAACAAAGAACAGTGAAAACAAGTAAGAGCAGGGGCAGAACAGTGATCCTCCTGGAACAGAGAAGATCTGAAGAAAAATTCCAGGATAAGGTTTGATCCCTGTGAAGAGTTAACACCTCCAGGCTAGGTTCACTTAAACAATAAGTAGCAAGCCCTGAGATTAGCTGGGTTGGGAGGCTGCTTCATCCCCAGCCACAGGAACTTTTACCCCTGGGAAATAAGGGGAGTTGAGTATCTGATCTGGGGAAAATCTAGGGAACATCTGCTGACAAGGAACACCAGATCCAGATGTGTTGCACAGAGGTGGTGAGAAGGCACCAGCACACACTAGCAAGTGCAGAAGCAGTGGGTGGGGGATGTCACTGACTGTGGGCACTTACAGGAGGCTGGAGGTCTTAGTTTCTGTTCCAGGCCAAAGCAGAGAACTGAAGGAGGTTCTGAGGTCAGAGACACCATCCTCAATACCCCAAAACTAGAGGTGATTACAAAAACTGAGCTGTTATAAATTTTTTTAAATGCATAAGCAAAGGAGAAAGAATTCAGCCATAGAAAGTTACTAGAGGAATAGAGGAGACAGGAGGTTTGTCTTCAGAGAAGGATACTGAAGCAAAGAAACCCTCTTCTACTCCAAAGAATAACATTAAATGGTCACCTGTTCAAAAAGAATTCATAGAAGAACTTGAAAAAAACCTTAAAAATCAAATGAGAGAGATTGAGGGAAAAAAATAAGAACAATTCAAGAAAAACAAGAAGATTATGAAAAGAAAGTCAACCAATTAGGAAAGGAGATCCAGAATCTTAAGAAAGAAAATGACTCCTTGAAAATCAGAATTGGGCAAGGGGAAGCTAGTAGAGTTATAAGAGATCAAGAAATAATAAAACAAAATATAAAGAATGAAAAATAAAAGAGAATGTGAAACATGTCATAAGAAAAACAATTGATTTGGAGAACAGTTCAAGAAGAGAAAATATAAGAATGATTGGACTGCCTGAAAGTTATGATTAAAAAAAGAATCTTGACACAATAATACAAGAAATAAAGAAAATTGTCCTGAAGCATTTCTCCTCTTATTAAGAGGAGAAAGTAGAAATAGAAAATATCCATTGATCACCACCTGAAAGAGATCCTATGAGGAAAACCCATAGGAATATCATAGTCAAATTTCAAAACTCCCAACTGAAGGATAAAATATTGAAAGCAACAAGAAAAAACAATTAAATATGATGGCATCACAATTAGAATTACAAAAGACCTAGCAGCATCAACACTAAAAGACCTCAGCTCTTGAAATACTATATATCAAAGAGCAAAAAAAAAGATGGGGTTCCAGTCAAAAATATCATACCCAACAAAGCTAAGCATAATCCTGAATGCAAAAAATGTTTAAAAAAAGAAACAAACCTAAACTTAATAGAAGATTTGACATACAAGAGCCAAGAGAAATTAAAGTACATATCAAAGACTAATTACAAGGGACTCAGAAGGACAAACTCTTTACCTTTTATGTGTGTAAAAATGTAAAACGCCACGTCTAAGATTGCTATTAGTAATTAGGTCTTAAGTTATTAAGAAAGACTGGGGTAGACCTGAGTATGATATTACTTTAAAAAATAAAACCATTTAGGAACAGCTAAAACGAGTAATTATCTTATAAAAATGAGGTGTGACAGGAAGAATCAACACAGGGGAATTAGATGGGGAAGAAGAGCTGGTAGTTCTGGAATCCTACTTTCATTGAGAATGGCTTCAAAAGGGGACAATTCATACACATCTAGAAGAATATAAAAGTCTTCTAAATTTAGAAAGAAATAAAATGCTAAGGGGATGGAGAGGAGGAAGAGGATAAGGGAGAGATCTCAAGTGGGGAGGATGAGGGAGTAGGTTAAAGGGGGGTATAAAAGGGTGCTTAGATCAATGGGAATGGGAGGATAAGGGAGGGATCTTTGGAGGATAGGTTAAATAATAGGAGGGCAAGAGAGTGGATAGAAATAAAGTAGAAGTAAAATCAGGAGGAATAGGAAATAAGAGATATGCACAACCGAAAACAGATCAAGAGTAGAATTTGTTAGCGAAAGTATATGTCTATATATGTATGTATGTATGTATGTATGTATATGCATCTATGTATATGTATATCTATCTATAACTATATTCATGTTTAATTATAGCCTTCTTGGGAAATGAGGGAGGAAGAGGTAAGGAAATGCATACCAGAGAAGAAAAGAAAACTTACAAGGAAGCAAAGATGGACATCTCTCAACACAACACAGTATTTATTATATAGACTTTCTTGAAATGGAAATTTATTGCTATATATTTTGAATCCTTTCTTACATTCTGCTGTGCACCTAACATGTTTTTTTTTTTCCTTTTCTTATTTGGAATTTGAGTTTCTAATATGTTTCTTTTTTCTTTTCACTATTGTGTATTTAAGTTTTAGTATTTAAGTCTAAAATTTTTTTTTTTAAAGAATGGGGAAAAAAGTAGAAAAAAAGAATCAAATGAGATAATGAATGTGAAATCCTTTGTAACCCTATAATTACTTCATAAATATTAATTGCTGTAACAGTTCTCTGAGCAGTCTCCCTAGGCCTTGTTGTTGTTCACTCATTCAGTTATGTCCAACTCTTTGTGATTCCATTGTGTCCTTAGGGTTTTACTGGAGTGATTTGCCATTTCCTTCTCCAATGGATTAAGGCAAACCAGGATTAAGTGATTTTCTCAGGATCACACCACTAGTGTCTGAGGCCAGATTTGAATTCAGGTCTTCTTGACTCCAGGCCCAGTGCTCTACTCACTGAGCCACCTAGTTGCCTCCCCAGCCCTATTTTCCTATTAATCTCCAATATTACACAATCGCATTTGACTTGAACACACTCTTGTTTCAGTTCCCACCCACTGGAGAAACCAACTGCTGAGATTCAATTATTAAAATCACTTAGACTTCAATATACAGTAAAAGAAAAATACTTAAATTAGTAAAAAAAAAAATTGAATAGAATAAAATTAACTTTAAATAAGGAAAATGTGAAAAAAGTGAACAAAACACTACTTTACAGATTCTTTTTTACAGAAAAGTACTTCCCATCCATATATCCAGATAAATCAGAATTCCTAGGATACAGTAACAACAGAAATAACCCTAATCTATGACTCTCTGATAACATGTATCTGATGGAACTTAAAACAGGAAGGTATATGGTTACCAAAGGTATTCTTTAAGGAGGAGATTCATCTCAGACTCCAGGTGGAGGAAGGATTCCCGGTGAGTGATGAAGTCCTCCAGAGGTTTCTATCTGCACATGACATTCTGTTGGTCGCAGCAAGTCCCAAGTCACTGCAGAGCCTCCTGGAAGAGATCTGCAATCACTCACAGTCTGTCCAACCACACAAGAAAGACCAAATGGATGAAGAATGCCCAGATTTCAACATGTCTTTGAATTAACCTTGTTAACTTTGGTCCAAATGTTTGTATATCTCTGACAAAAAGCATAGGTAGATGATGAGCTGGGCCCACAGTTGAAAAGGAGAGGAGTGGGTAGCATTACTTTCAGAAAATTATGAACACTTCTACTGACTCAAAGATTCTCATGTAAGCAAAGATCCACCTCTCCAAAACAAATATTTACCAGCATCATTGTATGGCCACTACCTCCCAAGACCTAAAGATGAGTATCACATAGAGGTCAATGGAAAGGCATGTGATGGGTATGAGAAGACCCAAAGTCACTGAAGAACTTCAAAGAGAACGAGATCAAAGGACATCATCAAAGAACTGTATGACCTGATCACACGGCAAGAGTGAAGGATAACAGTGGATAGCCAGAGTGCTTCACTGATATCCTTGGGATTTTTCTCAAGAAAAAGAAAGAAAAAGTATTTATATAATACCTAGTATGTGCCAAGCACTTCACAAATATCTCATTTGATCCTCATAACAACTTTGCAAGGTAGGTGCTATTACTATCTCCATTTTACAGGTGAGGAAACTGAGGTGAACAGAAGGTAACTAGCCTAAGGTCATACAGCTAGTAAGTGTTTGAGGCCAGATTTGTACTCAGGTATTCCCAACTCCAGGCTTAACATGATATCCGCTGGGCCACCTAGCGTTGGAAGATTTTCAGAATGTTTAACAGGCCCTCCATGATGCACTTTTGGGAGAAAACAGACAAGAGTTGTACAGGATGGGTAGGCATAGTTGTGTTTGACCTGTATCACTGGAAAGAACTCCAGAATTAAGAGATTATAGTTCATTTGCGCATTTGAATAGTAAAGTAAATAATCTCCGTCCAGATGCATCTGTTTTAGAAATCTCTCCCCTTCTGATACTCAACATACATACTCCTTAGACCAGTCAAAAGCTTTTGGCCAAAAAAATATGGGAAAGGAGAAGAAGAGAGGAGGGGGAAGGGGAAGAAGGGGAAGCAGAGGCTGAGTGCAAGTTGAGTTGCTCAACTGGAACTGGCCTGCTAGGTCCCCATTCAGGCAGCCTGGAATAATCACAAGTTGTGGTTTGTCCTTCATTCTTCAAGAGGTCTATGACATCAGGGAGATGATGATATGACTTGCAATTGAATTTAAGTGAGACAGGGCTGTGCAAAGTTACCAGCTTCACTTTCTCCTCCAGAGCCATGTGTCCAGATATCCATCAGGAGGTCTGGAGATGGCCCAGGATGCAAACTGATAAGGGAAGACCCTCACTCTGGATCTCATGGATTGGATAACAATACGTCCCTGCATTGCCCAAGTATCACTTAATGGTTATTTTGAGGGGCCTTCCTGGGCCAGAGTGAATGTAGAAACTTTTTCTTTTGGCTAGCAGCCCTGAGGGACTTCCCCACCAAGTTGTTTTTTTGATTTTTTTTATTAAAAGGGTCATCCTTTGACTCACTTCCTAAAGAGACCTATTCATTGAATGGATGTTGCCTCACTCAAAGTGAGAACTTTAGCTTAAAAGGGCCAGGTCTCCCACTGCATCCTGTGCCATATCCAGTCATCCTGATGGATCCGCATGGCTCTGGAGGAGAAAAGTGAGGCTGGTGACTTTGCACAGTCCTCCTTCACTCATATAAAAGTCAATTGTAAGTTAAGTCATCATGTCCCTGATGTCATGGTCCTCTTGGAGAACGGAAGGACAAACCACAACCTGTGAGCATTCTTAGCTGCCCGAATGGGGACCCAGCTGGCTAGTTCCAGTTGGGCAACTCAGCTTGTACTCAGCCTCTCTCCTCCCCTCCCCTCGCTCCCCTCTCTTTCTTTCCTCTCCTCTCTCCTCTCCTTTCCTCTCCTCTTCTTTGAGAGTGCTCTGCCCAAAGGAAGGTAAATTCTGATGGCCAAAAGCTTACAAGTGAACTTGGAGTTTACTGGCTAGATTTCTTTCTCAAAGACCAAGCCCTAAACCTAATTCACCCTGGCTAATCAGTGGAGAGAGGAAGAATGAGTAGGCTTCCCAGCAGGGTACTCCCCCAACCTGCCACATGATGTTCAGCACAGTTTCCCCCATTTTTTTTTAAATTACCCACACCCACAGCTTTTTCCTCTTATTACCTATTTCCAAAGCTTTGTAGACATTGAAGATGATTAAACTGTCAAAAATCTATGGAAAAAAAATCCTACATGGCTTTCTCAGGGAATGGAGAAAGAATGCATGAGTCTTTCTTCCTTGTTTTTTCCTCTTCTATTCTCTATGGGCATAGAGAAGTCCTCTACCTAAAAGGACTGACAGCCCCCAAAGAAGAGTGAACATGCTCTCAAATACCTTCCCAGGTTCTGAAGCACTCATAATATATTCAGAGTATTACTTCCCAACCCATTTCATTCCATGTCTCCCTAGAAAATTTCTCAATTTCCTAATGTGTGCCTGGTAGCATGTAGAGAAAATTCTATACTCCTAGTGAAAATTGGCATGCATAGAATGCGTAATTTTGAGTGTGCCTAATTCTAATGACAGACAGAAGAAAAAATTAAAAAGAAGGAAGAACAGTGGTAATGGTAAGGCACTCAAAACTTAGGTTAGGGAAGCTGTTGAATTTTCCCAAGAGCTGGGGGAAGGGAAAAGGGCAAACATCCTTGTTCTATCCCTCACCCCCACTCCAAGTAGTGCCTGCTACTTAACCAGCCCAACCCCTCAGCAGGCCACTGGAGAGCCAGACTCCAGGGTTATGGCTATTCATACTTTCTCTCTGGGCACACCTTTACAACTAGGTCACAGTTGCTCTGAGCACATTACTAGCCTGGGGATCTGTGCTACGTAGGACGCTGGAAATGAATGTAAGATCAATGGGAAAATAGATAATGAAGCCATTTCGTTGCTGTTGCATCTCCCCATACCCCAATAATAAACTCAGCCTTAGCTGTCCCCCATCTTACCCTCCTTTACCCTCCATTATGACCTTTGGAACTTTCCTTCATCCTTAAGCTTCCTTTCATCCTAGATCTCTTCCTCTCAATTTCCTTCTGCCTTCTGGTGCTCACCAAAATATAGCTTTATTGAAAACATCAACACTCTTGGCACCCTTTTCAAGGCTGACTGCTCCTTCTTTCATACACCCCCAGTACACAGTGCCAAGAGGAAGAGTTGGCATGAGCTTTGATCTTCACTGGCACTTTTAGACCTTCGCTTCGTCAACATCACTCAGAAACCACCTCCTGTCTCCCTCAAAGTTTACTCCATCCTGTCCAGATACTTGCTGCGGTCATCTACAGGCTTCCAGGTCATCCTCCTTCTTCCCCAAAAAGTCTAGTACCTTGTTATCCACCCTAAACCCTTGTGGTCATCATGTCCAGCTCTCTCATTTTATAGATGAGCAAGAGGCTAAGAAAATTTAAGTGATTTACCCAGGGTTAAACAATTAGTGTTTGGGGCAGAATTTGAATGTTCCTGACTCCAGAGCTCTAAACACTGTACCGCATTGTCTCACCAATCTGAGTTTGATTGACAAAGAGAAAGATGAATAAAGACTAATTCAATTGAGTCTGCTTTGTGTTTCTTTGTACCCAGAAGGCATGGATCTGGTAAATATATATTTGATGTTTCCATTTATCATGTCTGAAAATCAGCTTTGGTCCCAGCATACCTATTTAGCAGTGACTCAGAAGTCTGTCATGCAGTTGGTTCCAAAGGATTTGTTTTTTCACATACATACTGTCTCTCTGTACAGCCTGGCATACAAGTCACTAACTTCTCAGTATCTGAGACTTAAAGAAACAGAGATAAATTACTGGTTTGCACAGATCATAGATATAGAGCTGGAAGGAACGTAAGATATCATCTAACTCCAACTCCCTAATTTTACAAATGAGAAAGCAGAGGCTCAAGGAAGCTAAACGGCTTGCTTACATGTACCTAAGGGGGAGATTTGAACCCCGGACCTCTAACTCACTCCACAGCCGATATTCTTTCCATTATAACGGGCTACCTCCATGCTCACGACAGTTTGCACACTATGAGTCTCTTGCATCAGTGAAGTCACAGCAAAACAATCATTACAGGTTTATTTTATTATATTTGATTGTAATGAAGGGAAATAAATATTAAAGTTTTACAACTTTCCCATGGTTAAAAAGATAAGTTAAAGGCAGACATTTACAACCTGAGCTGTTACCCAGCCTGGCACACCATAATTTATTATACCAAGATGAACAAACTGTGGGCTCTTGTTTAGACTAGAGATGGTTCTACCTTTCTTACAGTCCTGACAAAGTTATTCATATACACTCCAACTGCAGGGAACTTGGCAATTGCTTTTTTATGACTCATTTCTTAGCATACTATTGGGAAGTCAGGGTTATTTATTTTCTTCATTTTATAGCTGAGAAAACCAGACATAGAGAAAAACAACAGGACTTCCCCATGCTCAATCTACAAGCCAATAGTTGGGAATATTCGCTGATTAGACCACAGACTCACAGTCACAGGCCATCTAAAGGTCTTTACTTCTTCCTAAAGGATCCATGTAGACCACATCTTTAATCTCACCTCTATTTTAAAATTGCATTCATTATCTTTTCTAAAATTATTATCATCCTGGTCCTGACTCAAAGCAGATTCTAGCGAGAGGTATATTTTAAATTCAGCCCTTTTTGCATCTTTAGTTTTCAGATATATTTTTGAACTGATTCAGTTAAAAAAAGATTTTTTTTTTGGTGACAGTTAAGTAACCTCCACTTCCTTCTTTCCTCGTAAACTTCTGCAAATGACAAAGCTGGTTCTGCTGCTTGCAGAGGAACTAATTTCTGAAAGTGCGTTGGTTTACTTTCTGTCTGTTCCTGCAGTCTTCACAATCCTTATCCAACAAGCTCCTGGCACATGAAAACACGTAAAGAACATTAATGAAAAAAAAACAACACCCCAACATGGTAAGTCTCCTCCTTTATTTCAACATTAGCAATACGCATATTGTAATTTTTTGAATGAAAATATGATTCTGTCATAATACAAATTATATTGAAGATACGTTGTGATTGCTTGGACAAGAACAGTTAGGAAATGTTAAGATGATCTCAGTTCAAATTCTACTCTTATCATAAGATCCACTCATAAATTCTCTTTATTTTATGTCAGCTCATATGATCCTGAGACTAAATTTTGAAATTCAAAATGCTGAGGATCGTGTTTATTTAATCAAGAAGACTGTAAAAGTCTCAATAATGCTGTATGAATGAACTAGGAATATTCAGAGTAAGAGAAGACTCTGGGGGGACAGGGTGATAGCTGTCTTCAGGTGTCCTAAGAACTGTCTATCTCATGTAAGAGGGATAAGATTTTTTCTTGACCCTAGAAGGCAAAACTGAACACAGGGAGAAGAGGGGATTATGAAGAGGTAGATTTAGGATTGATGTAATAAAAAATAAGACAACCCAAATTAGGAAGTAATTTTGTAACTAGTAGCAGCTGTACAGCTGTTATAGTTATAGGTGTATTTTCCTCCTTTTGCATATATTATCATTTTCTGAAAAAAAAATGTTTTCTTATACACGCTAAGACAATCCCTAATGTGTTGAAATAGATCTTTGAAAGGTCTAGTCATTAAAACTTTTGATTCTCTAGTTGATATATTAGGACACAAGTGAAGTATAAGGTTTTCTTCTGTGGTACATTGAGACAAACAGGATTCTCTGGTGGTTCTGGCTCCTTCCCTGAACTGTCTTTATGAATCTTACAGTGTTAGACCTAAAAGAATCCCAATGAAACACTCAGAATTACAGAATCTTAGAGCAGATAGGAAGGAAGAAGGAAAGAAGATAGGGAAGGAAAAAGGAGGAAGGAAGGAGGTAGAAAGTAAAGGAGAGGGTGGGAGGGAGTGAAGGAAAAATGGAAACAAGCTTTTATTAAGTACTTACTACGTGTCAGGCACTGTGATAAGAGCTTTATAAGTATTTCTTTTGATTCTCATAACAACTCTGGAAGGAAGATGCTTTTATAACAATAGCATTTAACAGTTGAAGAGACTGAGGAAGGCAGATTAAATGTTTTGCCAAGGGTCACATAGGTAGTAAATTTCTTAAGCCAGATTTTAACTCAGGTCTTCCTGACTCCAAGCCCAGCACCTAGACACCTTAGGGGTATCCAGTTCAACCCATATTTGAATGGTGATCCCTCCTCTGCTTGAAGATATACAAGATAAGAAACTCCACAATGTCCCAAGGCAAGCCATTGAACTTTGGACAAGTCTTTATGTATTCTATGTCCTTCCTCTCCCATCTTCCTTCTCCCTCATAAACAATTCAATTCAGCTTACATTTAACATGTAGCTATTACATCTGCTGGACAGGTAGGTGGCACACTGGATAGAGTGCTGGGCCTGGAGTCAGGAAGACTCATCTCTTACTTCGTAGCTTAGTAGCTACTCAATTTAGTAGCCATATGACCCTGGACAAGTCACTTAACCTTATTTTTCTCAGTTTCCTCATCTGAAAAATCAGCTGGATAAGAACATGGCAGACTAAACTCCAAATGAGGCCACAAAGAGCTGGACATGACTGAAATGACAGAAGAACAACAAAATTACATATGCTAGGCACTGATCTCCAGTGCCTACCTTCAAGGCTCTTCCATTCTATTAATGATTTGCAATATGCAAATAGATGAGTAGAAGAAGGAATCAAGAAAGGATTCATGCAGGAGGTGACACTGGTGCTGAACCTCAGATTCTTAGCAAGGAATTCTAAGAGGCAGAGATGAGAAGGAACAAAGACATGTATGGAGGAAAGCTTACAAGCACAGAGATGGAATATCAATTTCAAGGCATACTGGTGCAACTAAAAACCCCATCTTTTATTTAAGTCTTCCTTCTTGTTGTTGTTCATTTTTCAGTCACATCCAACTCTTCATGACCTTATTTGGGGTTTCCTTGGCAGAAATACTGGAGTGGTTTGCCATTTCCTTCTCTAGCTCATTTTACATATGAGGAAGCTGAGGCAAACAGGGTTTAAGTGTCTTGTCCAGGGTTACACAGCTAGCAAGTGTCTGAGGCTGGATTTGAACTCAAAAACATGAGTCTTCCTGACTCTAGGCCCAGCACTCTATCCACTGCACCACCTAGCTGCCCCAATTTCTTTAGGTGACTTTGCTTCAAGTTTACCTAAACAATATCATTCACAGAAGAAAATACATTACATTTTACTTACTTTTCAAGTTGCCTGCTGATTTAGACAAATTTCTCTCCTTTCATGGTTGAGAGAAGAGGTAACAAACCAGCTTCAGTTTCCCTTTAATTTCCCCTAAAATAAACTGCAAATTCATTCACTTTGGAACTTCAGTTTCTTATCAGTAAAATCACCCTGCTTCCTTTTACTAATACTTTCACAGTTTTATTCTTAAAATAAATTCCCTAAGACATTTTAGCATTTATAAAATCTGTAAATTTGCAGTAGAGAATTTTCATTTCAGTCACAAATTTAATTTCTAATTAGATTACAATGCCATCAATTCCTGCAGACTGGGAACAAAGATTCTTTTCCTTCTTATTGGAGTCTCTTTCTTGCTCTTCCAGTTAGATCATAGTAAAAAAAAGGCAAAGAGAGAAAGGGGGCTTTAAAAGTTCCTCAGAAAAAAAAATAAATTATTTTTCCTTTGGCTAATCAGGCCATAGGAAGAAGTTATGCAGAAAATATTAAACAGACACGTAGATATTCTTGCCTACCAATTTTTTTCCTTCTTATCTTCCATTGAACATTTAATCAAAAGTAAGTATGCCTATTTTCCCAAAAATAGTCTCAAATCTTTAATTTGACAAATAAGAGCGGGCCCTTTTAAGGAATAGAGGGCATGTCTCTTTAGATAGGGCATCCCAACAAACCAATAGTTCATCTGATAGGGGTTGTTCAATTGCCAATATCAATTCCTTGAACAAATAATAACCAAAAGTGCCATAATTAAGCCAGAATAATTTATCAGTTGAATCACTTGCAGTTTTAGACAAAATTTCACAGAATTTAATGGGATGCTTTTTTTGCCATTCCTATTTGAACCAAGAGCTCTCCCTGATTCCAAGTTGTGAAAAATTTCTCTAAGGAAGTTCTTTTCAGTACATTACTACTGAATTCCATTATTCCTATAAGCACCTTTCCTTGGTTTCATTCTCTTAAGGGACTCCTATACCGTAGACCCTTTCCTGTAGAAGGGATTCCCCTACCTACAAAAGGAATTTTCCTTCCCTAGGGATTATTTTAGTTTAGAAAATTGAGATTGAGGGGGACTCTGACCTCTGGGGTAGTCCTTCATGGAGAACTCCCTCAATGCACTCTACTGAATTCTTCTAAGAGACTTTCTTGAGGACCAGGGTCCTTCTCTTGACCTAGTGCATGGCTTGCCAATTGTCACAAATGAAACTGATTAGGACTGAGGTTATAAAATCTAAGCATATAGATTTAGGCTAGCAGTTGTACAACCAACTGGATCCAAGGGCCCTCAGTAGGCACAAAGATGCCATTTGGCAGTTAATAAAGCTTTCTTATAGAAAAATAAGGAACCAATAAACATACACAATCTTGAGTCATGTGGGCATTCTCTCTGATTAACCAGAGTTTTATAAATTTTGTGATTATTTCTAGAATATTCTATGGTTATTACAAAAAGATGCCACAAGATGTACAGAACATTTATAGTCAGTCCCCATTACCCCAGTTTTTCAGAATTGTTTCAATATCTTAATTCCCCTTAATCATATGATTTTACAATAAAACAAGGCCTAACTTACAAAACGTAAGATAATTACAAAATGGAAAGCATCAAGCAATACTAAGTTAGTTTTGGATTGCAGTTTCCAGTGATTGTTGCTTAAACATGAATGGAGGGTAAAAGAATGAAATTTTGGTAGCTATACTTGGTAGTAAGAGTTACATTGGTGATGTTCCTGTAATCTGCTTTAAAGCCATAAAAGTAGCCAGTATTTTCTTTTCTAGCCTTGGATAAGAGTAAGAATAGAAAAATATCATAAAGTAATTCTTTTAATACAGTTTCTTTTTTAAGGGAGAAAAAAAGAACCAGCTTAGCAACTGAATTAATGTGAGTAATGAGGGAGAGAAAATAGCTAAGAATTCCTAATGCATTCCAGCCACTTGTAGCTAAAAGAACATCAGAATGAAATAGCAAGAGTTGTGAATTACCTGCCTATAGGTTTCATGAAAAGGTAAGATCTAGAATAGGATAGTGAATTTCTTGATTAGCTTTCTTAATTGCCCCCATGTCATGTCTGGGTCAGTCAGTTACTCAATAAGCATTTATTATGCACCTACCATGTACAGGCAAGTTCTGTGGCAAGTTTTGGGAATAAAAAAAAAGGTCCAAGACAGTCTGTAAGGAACTCATGGTCTAATGAAACAGACAACATGCAAACAGATAGGTACAGATAAGCTACATACAAGATAAATCAGAAATAATCACGTAGGGGAGGCATTAGAATTCTTAATGAAGGAAAGCCTTCCTGCAGAAGGTGGGCTTTTTAGCAAGGATGAGTTGAGGATGTAGAGTCCTTACTCCTCTTTGCCAGAAGGCAGATTGGACTGCCTCTCAAGCATGAAATGCAACCACTTGGCTATGGCAGAAATTCAAACACTTCCATGTTGCCACTCATGGCAAAAATTCTCCCCAATGATATTTTATTAAAAAATCCATTTGTAAGTTAAAAAAAAACATTACTTGGAGTTCTATATCTAGAATGACAATTATGTAACATATTTATGGAAGATATATGGTATTTGTAATATAAATTTAATATTTGAATGTGCAGTTATAAGAAAGTTTAATTGCTCATTTCAACATTTATTAGACACCAATACTATGCAAGATACTCTCTAGGCACTGAGTTGTCATGCAAGCCTACTTATATAAATTTATTTTTTATAAACCTCTCATTTAACAAAAAAACAAACAATTTGAAACTTAATTTTCATAGTTTTCTGGAACATTTCTGTTGAGCAAATCAATTATACAGAAATTATGCTTCTCCTTGGGTTGGCCAAATTCTCTGTGCTTAAACTGTCTTCTAGAAATGTGGTTATATGCAAATCTATTTAAAGTTTTTTTTTTTTTTTAGGTGGCATGAAAACTGCTCAACAACTGCCCTTTTATTAGCACAAGAAGATACTGCTCCAGGTAGTCAAGAAAGGATTCTTTTTCTTCCCTATCCTACCTTGTTTCCTCAACAGTAAAATGGAAAGAGTCATAGCATCTAGTTCCAAGGGTGTTTCGAGGATCAAATGAGATGATATTTATAGTGTACTTAGCACAGTGCTGGACACATAGTGGGCACATATTATATTCTTGTTTCTGTTCAGATAAACAACCTACTGTGAAGCAAGTGACTGCTAAATCAAACTAGTTATTTCTTTCTTTGTCATAAAGTGTTTCTTTAAAAGAAAAATACCACAGACCCACAAATCAAATCAAACTGGGAAGGTCTTAGAGATCATCAACAAAATTTTAAGTTATTGCAGTTATTCCAGATTCCAAAATAGCATCACCATCAAACCTAGATTTAATGGTTCTACACACCAGTGCAACCTTCTCACAACCACATAATTTCACACTGATTGGAGAGTTCCAATAGGAAATCAAAGAACTTTTTTGTTTTGTTATTATTTTTGTGAGGCAGTCAGGGTCACACAGCTAGTAAGCATCAAAAATCTGAGGTCATATCTGAACTCAAGTCCTCTCGACTCCAGGGCTGCAGCTCTCTGCACTGTGCCACCTCACTGTTCCCTGTTTTGTTTTGTTTTTAAAGTTCTTTTCCCAGGAAAGAAATTTAACCTCTCTGGATAGCTTCATATTTCTACGAATGCATGAAGTCACCATTGTGGCTATTTTCTCCAATAACACAAATCACAACTCATCTACACCTCTTCATTGTATGTGACTTTTGACCATGTCCTCTGGTAAATCCTCCATGGGGAACCCATGCAACCACTAACTCACTTGATCCTATTGCATGGATAGCAGTGGAATAAGGGGCTGCCCACTGGCTATGCCCCTTGCCTTCTTCCTATGTCTAACCCACCTCCTTCACCATTCATATATCTTCCTGGTGATGATGACCTCTCTGGAAAAGATATTGCTTGATCTCGGTGAATCTGTCCTGGAAACTCTGAAACTAAATGGTTTTTTAGCACTGGGCCTGGCACAAAGTAAATGCTATATAAAGTTAGGTGCCACAGTGGATATAGTGCCAAGCCTGGATCCGGGAAAACCTGAGTTCAAATCCTTCCTCAGACACTTACTAGCTGTGTGACCCTGGGCAAGTCATTTAACCACATTTTGCCTCAGTTTCCTCATTTGCAAAATGGGAATGACAATGGCACTTAACCTTCCAGGATTGTTGTGAGGATTAAATGAGATAATAATTGTAAAGGGCTAAGCATAGTGTCTGGCACAGAGGAAGTGCTATATAAATGTTAACTATTATTAATAATAATTAATTTTATAATAATAATTAATGTAAATAATTAGTTTAAACTCTCTGGGACTCTGTTTTGTTATCTGTAAAATAAGTAGGTTGAACAAGAGGTCCTATCCAGCACTAAATCTATTTCCTCATGCTTGTCCTATAGCATTCTTTCCTTTCATTGCCAAATTCTTGGGAAAAGTCGTTTGTACTTAACACGTCACATCACTTCCCATTTTCTTCTCAAGAAATTCATTCTGTGTTTTGACCCCATGTTTGAATTGAAAATACAGTTATCCCTTCCATATTACAGAAGTTAAGGGCATGGCACCCCCCATGATCTGGAAAATATGTGCAAAATATTTCAACCCTCCCTTCATACCAGAGAAAAAGTCTGAATTTTTTCTTTTTCTTTTATGGGGTATTTAAAAGTATTAAAAGATAAAATAATACAATTATACAATTCTCCACATGTATTTCATGTATTTCTGAGGCTCTAAACTTTTTCTGTGTCATCTGCAGACATGTTGTCTGTGGCTTCCACAAAACTCCCCCCCAAAATTCTCATTTAATTTCTTACACTGACCCATGATATATCGAAATCATGATGGGGAAAGTCGCAATGTGGAAGGGATAATTGTACTCCCTCTGAGGTTACCAACATTCTCTGACTGCTAAATCTAACTATTTTTGGTGTCTTCATCCTTCTTGACCATGATGACCACTCACTCCTTCTACACCCAGATGCTCTCCTCTCTGAGATGTGACATATTCTCCTGGGAGTCTTCCTACCCATACATCTATTTCTTTTCAATATCCTTTGTTGGATCCACATCCTGCTTCCTTTATGGAGAGAAACTGTCAAATTGATCTTACTAAAACATAAATCTGACTATATCAGCTCCTCCTAGCCCCCAATGGCTTCCTATTTCCTCCAAGATCGAATATAAAACTCTGTTTGGCTTTTAAAGCCCATTATTACTTGGACCCTTCCTACCTTTCCAGGCTTCTTACATTTTATTCTCCTCCACTTACTCCACAGTTCAGTCCTCCCAGCTGTTCTTCAAACAAGACACTTCATCTTGAACTAAGCATCTTCACTGGAGTCCCCATGCCTGGAACACTCTCCTTCCTCATCTCCACCTCCTAGCTTCTATGGCTTCCTTCAAATCTCTGCTAACTTGCCACCTTCTACAAAAAGCCTTTCCCAGAAAGAGAGAGGTAGAATGTAGCAAATCATCTCACATAAAAGGGGCAAGAAAGAGCTCTTACAATGGAGGGGAAGAGGGGAGAGGTGAGCGCGGATAAATCAACCTTACTCTCATCCAATTTGGCTTAAGAAGGAAATAACATACACACTCAATGGGTATCTTACCCAACAGGAAAGTAGGGGGAAGGGGATAAGAGAGGGAAGATGATGGAAGGGAGGGCAGATTGGAGGAGGGGTCATCAAAAGGAAATGCTTTTGAGGATAGACAGTCAAAGGAGGAAATAAAATGAATAAAGGTTGGGACAGGTTAGAGGGAAATATAGTCTTTCACACCATGACTGTTATGGAACTGTTATGCATTACTTTTAACCTATATTGCTTACCTTCTCAGTGAGGGTGGGTGGGGAGGGAGGAAGGGAGAGAGTGTGGAACTCAAAGTTTTAAAAACAAAAGTGAAAAATTGTTTTTACATGCAACTGGGAAATAAGATAAGGCAAAGGGGTATAGAAATCTCTTACCCTACAAGAAAATAGAGGGGAAGAAGATAAGAGAATGAGGGGTGTAGTGATAGAAGGGAGGACAGACTGGGGGAAGGGGTAATCAGAATGCATGCCAGACAATCCTAGTTCATGATTTTACCACCTCTCCTCTGGACTACTGCTATAATCTCATAATTGTCTCCCTGATTCTAGTCTCCCCAGTTTTTAATCTAATCTATCCTCCATATGACTGATTTCTTCTC
Source organism: Notamacropus eugenii (assembly GCF_028372415.1). Lineage (NCBI taxonomy): Eukaryota > Metazoa > Chordata > Mammalia > Diprotodontia > Macropodidae > Notamacropus > Notamacropus eugenii. The sequence goes on along the minus strand of NC_092876.1, from coordinate 378,316,388 downwards.
CCTAAAATTACTCTTTCTCTCTCAACCTCTCTTTTTCCTCCCTCCACCTCTCTCTCTCTCTAACATATATATACACATGCACACATATATGTAAACATGTATACATGTATGTGTATGTGCATATACATAGATACAGATATTAACATAGTTATAGACATAGATGTGTCCTTTCAGTCATATCTAGTTCTTCGTGACCCCATTTGGGATTTTCTTGGCAAAGATACTAGAGTGTTTTGCCATTTCCTTCTCATTTTACAGATGAGGAAACTGAGGCAAAAAGGATTAAGTGACTTGCCCAGGGTCACATAGCTAGTAAGTGTCTGTAGCCAGGTTTGAACTCAAGTCTTCCTGACTCCAGGTCTGGCATTCTATTCACTGAGCCACTTGACTGCTCCATTCACTTTATGTAACTACCTTATTCTAATTTAGTTATTTGTAGATATGCCTTACCTTGACTATTAGTTCATCCTTTTATTTCTCTGGCAGTCTGGAAAGAAAACTCACAATGTCATAATACTGCAAAACTTATGTCAATGAATGTAAAAAAAGTTTTCATAGACGATGGGGCCTTTGAAGACGTTGCCAATTTGCCTGTGTTATCACTATCTTTCAATAACCTTTCCAATGTGCCTACCAAGCTTCCTCTTTCACAGTGGATAATACCGTAAATACTCCTTACTTTGAGAATCAAAGGAGATAATGAATGTAAAGAGCTAAACTAATGTCTACTGCTTTTCTTTATCTTTGTCTCTTCCCTGCCCTGGATGCTTCATTGTATATAGAATCATAGATTGAAAGTTGCAGAAAACCACACAGGCCAGCTAAACAACCCTCCATTTGACATATAAGGAAATTGGGGCCCAAAGACTTTAAGTGATTTGCCTGAACTTACATAGACATTTAGTAGTGGAGGCAGAATTTGAAGCCAGGTTTGTGACTCCACTGCCAACATAATTTCCATGTACTAATGTTGCCTTCCTACATAAAATTTTCTCTTTAAAAAAATGAATGAATCAGGGGGGCAGAGCCAAGATGGCAGAGTAGAAAGACTCACATACGCTAGCTCTTCCCCCACAGCCCATAAAATACCTGTAAAGAAAGACTCTCAAAAAATTCTAGAGCAGCAAAAGCCACAGAAAAATGAAGTGAAGGAGATTTCTAGCCCGGGTGAACTGAAAGGACCACAGGAAAGGTCTGTTGCACCAGACACAGCCCAGCCCAGACTTGGCCATGTGGCACCAGGAAGAGCAAGACTGAGCAGGTTTCAGGGACAGAATCTCCAGCAGCAGCGTAGATGCCTCAAGCCACAGGCACCAAAGGTCAGTGAGAGTGTTTTTTCAGCTGCCTGGCTGAGAAAGGATCAGGGTGTCCCCATAGCTACAGTCTCAGGGGGCTGAGGAAGAGAGAGCTGCAGGCTGGGGCTCCCAAGGCAGGCAGCAGCACACATCCATTGTTGAAGGCCTCATTGTAAAGCCCCTGGGGTATCTAAGCCCCATGGGGCAGCCCTGCCCCAACCTGAGCAGTTGATCCTAATCTCACATTGAATGGCAGCCTTGTCCCAGCAAAAAGCCCCTGGTGGAATCAAGCAGCTCATCTGAATCTCAACCCCCAGTGCTGGCTTGGAGGAACTGGAGGTGAGGTGGTTGTGGAGGGGAAACTACTGGGCACAAAAGTTTCTAGTTGCTCCCAGATCAGTGTACAGGCTTGATTGTGCCACCTTGGAGGAGTAATCTTACAATATTATAATAACAATCTTACAGACACCCAGAGTATACCCTGCTCTTGACAAAGGACCCAAAAGTCAAGTAACTGGCTGGGAAAATGCCCAAAAAAGAGAAAAAAAAATAAGACTATAGAAGGTTACTTTCTTAGTGAACAGATATCTTCTTCCATCCTTTCAGATGAGGAAGAACAGTGCTTGCCATCAGGGAAAGACATAAAAATAAAGGCTTCTGTATCCCAGACATCCAAAATAAATATCCAGTGGTCTCAGGTCATGGAACAGCTCCAAAAGGATTTTGAAAATCAGTTAAGATAGGTGGAGGAAAAATTGGGAAGAGAAATGAGAGAGATGCAAGAAAATCATGAAAAGTGAATCAACAACTTGCCAAAGGAGACCCAAAAAACGCTGAAGAAAATAACACCTTTAAAAATAGGCTAACTCAATTAGGAAGAGAGGTTCAAAAAGCCAATGAGGAGAAGAAAGCTTTAAAGACCAGAATTAGCCAAATGGAAAAGGAGGTTCAAAAGCTCACCGAAGAAAATAGTTCCTTAAAAATTAGAATGGAACAGATGGAGGCTAATGACTTTATGAGAAACCAAGAAATCACAAAACAAAACCAAAAGAATGAAAAATGGAAGATAATGTGAAATATCTCATTGGAAAAACAACTGACCTGGAGAATAGATCCAGGAGAGACAATTTAAAAATTATGGAACTACCTGAAAGCCATGATCAAGAAAAGAGCCTAGACATCATCTTTTGTGAAATTATCAAGGAAAACTGCCCTCATATTCTAGAACAGAGGGCAAAATAAATATTGAAAGACTCTACCAATCACCTCCTGAAAGAGATCCAAAAAGAGAAACTCCTAGGAATATTATGGCCAAATTTCAGAGTTCCCAGGTAAAGGAGAAATTATTGCAAGCAGCTAGAAAGAAACAATTCAAGTAGTGTGGACATACAATCAGGATAACACAGGATCTGGCAGCTTCTACATCAAGGGATTGAAAGACTTGTTATAGGATATTCCAGAAGTCAAAGGAACTAGGATTAAAACCAAGAATCACCTACCCAGCAAAACTGAGTATAATACTTCAGGGGAAAACATGGTCTTTCAATGAAATAGAGAACTTTCAAGCATTCTTGATGAAAAGACCAGAGCTGAAAAGAAAATTTGACTTTCAAACACAAGAATCAAGAGAAGCATGAAGAGGTAAACAGGAAAGAGATATCATAAGGGACTTAGTAAAGTTGAACAGTTTACATTCCTACATGGAAAGACAATATTTGTAACTCTTGAAACTTTTGTCAGTATCTGGTAGTTGGTGAGATTACACACACACACACACACACACACACACACACACACACATACACACAGAGAGAGACAGAGAGAGAGAGAGAGAGAGAGCATAGGGTGAGTTGAATAGGAAGGGATCATATCTAAAAAAATTAAAAAAAAATAAAATTAAGGGGTGAGAGAGGAATAAATTGGGAGGAGAAAGGGAGAAATGAAATAGAGCAAATTATCTCTCATAAAAGAAGCAAGAAAAAGACTTTTCACTGGAGGGAAAAAGGGGGGAGGTGAAAGGGAAAATGTGAAGCTTATTCTCATCACATTTAGCTCAAGGAAGGAATAACATGCACACTCATTTTGGTATGAAAGCCCATCTTACAATACAGGAAAGTGAGGGAGAAGAGGATAAGCAGGGTGGGGGGATGATGAAAGGGAGAGCAATGGGAGGAGGGAGCAATTAGAAGTCAACACCCTTGGGGTGGGACAAGGTCTAAAGAGAGAATAAATGGGGGGCAGGATAGGATAGAGGGAAATATAATCAGTCTTACACAACAGGACAATTATGGAAGTCATTTGCAAAACTACACATATATAGCCTATACTGAATTACTTGCCTTCCCAATGGGGATGGGTGGGGGGAGGAAGGAAGAGAAGTTGGAACTAAAAGTTTCAGGAACAAATGTTGAGTATTGTTCTTGCATACAACTGAGAAATAAGAAATATAGGTAATGGGGCATAGAAATTTACCTTGCCTTACAGGACCAAAGAGAAGATGAGGATAAGAGAAGGGAGGGATGTTAGAAGGGAGGGCAGATTAGTGGTAGGGGTAATTAGAATGCTCAGCGTTTTGGAATGGGGGGAGGGGAGCGATGGGGAGAAAACTTGGAACTCAAAATTTTGTGGAGATGAATGTTGAAAATTTAAAATAAATTTAAAAAATAAATTTAAAAAAACACAGAAGAGAACAAAAGGAAATTGAGAAGGGAAGGCAGACAAGCAGGGCTGTGTATAATGTTAATTTTAATGTGTACTTAAGAAAAGAAACTACATAATAGATTCATGGTTTACAATCTTCCTTTTATTTTCTGGTTTTTTTTTGTATAAGGAAATATTCATTTGTCAAATCTATAATAAAGAATTTTCAAATAAAAAAATGAATGAATGAATGAATGAATGGTATTACAAAATTTACCACTAAAGCAATATAGCTATGTCAATAATGAGTATGCAAAGGCCATGTTGTTTTGATAGTCACTATAGGGAGAATAAACATTTACCATCATTTCAACGTCATATAGTTTTCATCTGAGTCCATTATTTACATGTACTAGTTCCATGAAGTAAAAATTAAGGGGAAACATTATAGACCTAATTTGGTATGATTCACTAAATTTCAAAAACAGATACTTTAAGAGAGGTACTTGGGACTAATCTACATGGTGAAATACTATTTAAACACTATTAATCAATTCACTAGCCTGGTACTTTTAAAAAAAAGAAAAAAACTTCATTTCATTTTTAAGTTTAACATTATTCTTTTAATTAAAAGAAAATCCACCTGGTCTCCCTCCTACTTCTCCCACACACATATACACATATATCCTCATTTAAAAAGAAAGAAAAATAAAGCCCTTATTTTAAAACCCCTTCCATTTTTCTTTTTTTCTTCAGGTAACCATGATTCTCCAATCCTTAAGTTTCACCTGTTTGTGCTTTCTGGTGACTGGCAATCCAGAACTCAGTCAGAAAGTGAATTCTAGGGGTTACCCCTGCAGCATCAAAAAGAATTCTTCTGTTATTGCTGACTGCCGAGCCTGTCGACTTCGAGATGTTCCTAAAGTGCTGGAGCAGAATGTGACAGAAATAGATCTTTCTTTCAATTTCATCATGAATATAACAAGTGAGTCATTTGTAGGATTGATCAATCTTACTAAGATAAACTTGAATAGCAATGTAGATTCCCAGGTGGAGAACAGTAATGTTGATGCCAGTAAAAGTGGTATGAAAATTACAGATGGGGCCTTCTTTAACTTGACAAATTTAAAGGAATTACAACTAGAAGACAACCAGTTACAGAAAATGCCTTCTCATTTGCCACCCTCCTTAACAACACTCAGCCTTGTACTAAATAACATTGACAACATCACCAAAGACAGCACTTCTGGACTTACTCAGTTGAAAACCCTCTATTTAGGTTGGAACTGTTTTTATGGCAATGAATGTAAAAAAAAAGTTTTCATAGATGATGGGGCCTTTGAATCTCTTACCAATTTGGTGGTGTTATCACTATCTTTCAATAACCTTTCCAATGTGCCCACCAAGCTTCCTCCATCTCTCAAAGAACTTTATCTCAGTAATAACAACATCAAAAAGATTTATCGAGATGATTTCAAAGGTCTGGAAAATTTAACGGTTTTGGATCTTAGTGGGAATTGTCCAAGGTGTTTCAATACCCCATACCCATGCAAACCCTGTGGAAATGGTGATTCAATCCACATACATGATGATGCTTTTCAGAATCTGACCCAACTAACCCATTTGAATCTCTCCAGCACTTCTCTTAGTAAGATATCTGCTTCCTGGTTCAACAATATGACAAATCTAAAGGTGTTACTTCTTGAATTTAATTACTTAGTAAAAGAAATAGCCACTGGAGACTTTGTGACAAAATTGCCCAACTTAGAAATTCTTGACTTATCTTACAACTATCTCAAAAATGCTTATCCACGCTATATTAATATTTCTAACAATTTCTCCAAACTGATCTTTCTCAGGACATTACACCTTAAAGGTTATGTATTTCAGGAACTCAGGAAAGAGGATTTTCAACCCCTAAGAAACCTGCCAAACCTACAGATTATCAACTTGGGTGTTAACTTTATCAATCACATTGATTTCCCATTATTTGAAGAGTTTCATAATTTGAGTGTGATTTATTTGTCAGAAAACAGAATATCACCGCAGGTAACAAATAGCTTGAGTAAAAATAGTAACTCTCCATCTTCCTCTAATCATGTAATTCATCTACGTTCAATAGATACTGATAATGAACCATTAGTTCGTTATATGATAGACCCACATAGAAACTTTTACCATCATACTCGTCCTTTAATGAAGCGAGAGTGTACATCTTATGGTAAAGCCTTAGATCTTAGCTTAAATAGTATTTTTTTTGTTAACCACAACCTATTTGAAGGTCTCCATGACGTAGTCTGTCTGAATTTATCTTATAATGGTAATGCACAAGTTTTAAATGGCAGTGAATTTTCATCTATAAATCACATCAAATATTTGGACTTGTCTTACAATAGGCTGGACTTTGACGATGATGGTGCTTTTCAAGAATTACAGGAGCTGGAGGTATTAGACCTCAGTCACAATGAACATTACTTCCAAATAGCAGGGGTAACCCACAAACTGGGATTTATTCAAAATTTAACCCAACTAAAAGTTTTAAACTTAAGCCATAATGACATTTTCACCTTAACTGAGAATCAGCTGATAAGCAAATCCCTGAAGGAATTAGTTTTCAAAGGCAACCGTCTAGACATCTTGTGGAAGAAGGAAGATAAAAGCTACATTGAAATTTTTAAAAAACTCTACAACTTGACTCGGCTTGACCTATCCCTCAACAGGCTTTCTATGATCCCAACTGAGGCATTCCTAAATCTTCCCTTCAGCCTTGAGGAGCTGAGGCTAAACCATAATCACTTGTATGTCTTTAATTGGACATCACTCCAATATTTTCACTCCCTCAAACTGCTTGATCTACAATCTAATTTTCTATCCAGCATAAGTTTTGATATATCTAATTTTTCAGTGCAGACCCTGTTGCTGAGGAAAAATATAATTGCACACCTCCCTGATGATTTACTTTCTAATGCGAAGGGACTTTACCAACTTGACTTAAGTTATAACCACATAAAAATGATCAAGAAGTCAACATTTCAAATGAAAGACTCAACTCATCTTAAGATTTTAAATATAAGAGGAAATCCCCTTGATTGTACTTGTGAAATTGGGGATTTTCGTAAATGGATGGATGAAAATCTTAATGTCACAATTCCTAGATTGGTAGATGTCACTTGTTCCACCCCTGGAGACCAAACAGGTAAAAGTATTATGGAACTGGAGTTAACCACCTGTGTTTCAGATCTTGTTGCCGCCATCTTTTTTTCCTTTTCATTCATTATTACAGTGACCATTATGGTAATGGCCACTTTTCATCATTTGTTCTATTGGGACATATGGTATATTTATCACTTATGCTCAGCAAAAATAAAAGGTTATAAGTCTATTTCCACATCCCAAACATTCTACGATGCTTTTATTGCTTATGACACCAAAGATACTTGTGTTACTGACTGGGTAATAAATGAGCTCCGATTTCAGTTGGAAGAAAATGAAGAAAAGAAGGTTCTCCTTTGTCTGGAAGAGAGAGATTGGGACCCTGGAATAGCTATTATTGATAATCTCATGCAGAGCATTAAACAAAGCAAAAAGACCATATTTGTCTTAACCAAAAAATATGTAAAAAACTGGAATTTTAAAACTGCTTTTTACTTAGCCTTGCAGAGGCTTATGGATGACAATATGGATGTGATTATTTTTATCCTCCTGGAGCCAGTGTTACAGCATTCTCAGTATCTGAGACTGAGGAGGCGGATTTGTAAAAGTTCGGTTCTGAAATGGCCTGATAATCCAAAGGCAGAAGATTTGTTTTGGCAAAGTCTTAAAAATGTGGTCTTAACAGACAATGATAGTCGATACAACAATCTGTATGTCAAATTCACTAAATAATAATAAAGAACGGACCTACTCCAAATGGTAGGCAGAAAAAAAGTTGTATAGTGATATGGTTTTATGACATAGATTAACACATTTGTTTTAGAAAGGAGTGTTTCATGCATTTTCTGCTACATGGATTGCAAAATCATCAGAGTTATTTATAGTTTATCAATGAACACATGATATGATAGGACCAGGGTTCTCTTTCCCTGCAAGAAGGATTAGTTGTGTTACCACAGAAGCAACAAGCTTATCTCTGGAACCTGTTTGACCCCAGCCTCTCTTGACACAGCTATAAGCATTACATTAAAGCATAAAAAATCCCACCCATCTGAGCTGGGGCCCTTTCAATTTGATATTTATATGAAGACCACATGAATCATCATTTTGCCCTGATAAACAGATGTATTTTCATATGGAGACAAAGGGGGATGCATTTATCTAAGCTAAATGTCGCTGTATCTTTGCTGCGTATTAGGGTAAAGTAAACCTCCTTTTGTTAATTTGCAATGATTTACAAGTGTCTAATTCCTTCTCAACACTGAAACTGAACTAACAGGATGCTGACATTACACATGTCCCTAGTGTTTGGTATGGTCAGTAATTGGGATGAGATATTATATAGCTTCTTTGCTCATACTATGGTTGAGTTAGTAGGGTGGGATGATTGGACTGTGGGTTACTTCATGGTACCAGGTCACAGGAGTCTCAAAAATAAAGGGACTGACAGGCTGCAGACAGGAGACAGGTCTCTGATCCAAAGGTTCCAGTTCCTGTGGGAAACATCAGCCAGGGAAATATGAGTAAAAGTCCAGCCCTCCCTTACTCAAAACAAAGTCAAGTGTAAGTCATGTCATCATTTCTCTGAAGTCATGGTCTTCTTCGAAAACGAAAGACAAACACAAGCTGTGAGTAGATCGAGCTGCCTGAGTGAGGACCCAGCTAGCTGGGGAACTCAGCTCATCCTCTCCCTTTTGTCTCTCCCTCCCCCTCCTTCTCTTTTGGATGGCCAGAGGATATCCAGTTAACTTGGGGTTTACTGGCTAGATTCCTTCCTTCCCTTCCTTCCTTGCTTCCCTCCCTTCTTTCCTTCCTTCCTTCCATCTCTTTCTCAAAACCTTAGACCCAGTTCACTCTGAAGCCCATAGATTGGACAATAATAGGTCCCTACCCAAGCTCCACTTAATGGCTGGACTCTCCTTCTTTACAGTGATTAACAATAGTAACTGTTGCTCTTTCCCTCCCACTTTGATTTAGTTATTTTTTTCTCTTGCTCATTAAAGGGGCCATTCCCTGACTACTTCTTAAAGAGGCCTATTCACTGAATGGGTGTTACTTAAGTCTATGTGAGTACCTGAATAGGTTTTGGCCTAAAAAGGCCAAGGTCTCCCACTGCATCCTGGGATACATCTCCAGTCATCCTGGTCACTGGATCCAGATAGCTAAGGAGGAGAAAGTGAGACTGGTGACCTGCACAGCCCTCCCTCACTCAAAACAGAGTCAAGTACAAGTCATGTCATCATTTCTCTGGTGGCATGGTCTTCTTCAGCAACAAAGGATGAACATAACAATAACACAACAACAAGAGTAAGAGTGAGAAAGAAATTTGGGAATTTTCACCAATGTTAAAAAAAATCCCTAGGATAATTTTATTACTGCACTCAATAAGAGGGTGTTTCCCTGTTCAGAGACAACAGAGAATGTGTAGGTCTTCTCCAACAAGGAGCTAGGATAGTTGTATGTGAAGTTCAAAAGAAATCTGATGAGTCACTGAAACAACAACTGTTGGGAACATGGTCCAATGGAGCCAATGCTGATGCATCCTCATCATATTTTCATAGTTGGGGGTGATGGAGTGGGAAGCAGAGTTCTCGAAGAACTTACTTTCAGAATTGGCTAAATGTATTAGAACCTCCAGAAAGAAGACTCTTTGGTCCTTTCTCAGGTGTCTAAGACAGAGAACTATTCTCATATGGTACCATAAAGATGAATTCCCATTGCATGCAGCCTGCTCCAAGATGGGGATCTGCAATGGAGGGGATGAAGTTCCTAAAGGAAATATGTTGGAAAGATTGGATTTATGTAGCCCTATGCCCACAGACTGCCACACCCTATGACTAGCCTGACTCAAGGTTAATCAGATTCTGCTTTCTGAGTAGAAATTCACCAGAAAGCTTCAGATTTTAGTTGGAGGTCTCCCCCACTACACAACTATATAAATGCAGGCTGATCAACTGGTGAAATTTGTGTAGGAGGGGGCAGGTAAGTGGCACAGTGGATATAGTACTGCACCTGAAGTCAGGAAGATTTATCCTCCTGAGTTCAAATCCAGCCTCAGATTGATTGACCCTGGACAAGACACTTAACTTTGTTTGCCTTAGTTCCTCATCTGTAAAATCACCTGGAGAAGGAAATGGCAAACTCTTAAAGTATCTTTGCCAAGACAACCCCAAATGGAGTCATGAAAACACACAACTGAAATGACTGAAGAGTCTATAACAACAACTTGTGGCTTGGGCACATATTAGGCACTATGGGAATAAGGAGAAGAATAGTAAAGATAGTTGCCCTGCTAGGTGAGCAGAAGGTAATGACATCCTCTCCCCAAGGGGTCTGTGTGTGTGGTGCCTAAACCAAGGGGTTGATAAGAAAGCAATTATTGCTAGTGTGAGTAAAACTGTACCAGAAACTAGGAAGCCACCAGCCTCCTTACAAGTCTGAGCTATCTGCTAAATCCTATAGTTCTTCTGATTCTGATTAGCTCACGGGATTCCAGAAAGGGTAGATCATGGAGGGAAGGGGTTTCATGGACTTTTTCAACAGCCTTTGTGCATGTTACTCTGGTTAGGGTCAAATAGAAACCCATAGAATTACTTGAACTATCCCATGTAATTAACACTGTAAGAGATGATCTCTGAGGATCTCTCTCAGGAGTGAAGCCTCTTCAAGGGGTTAATTGTCTCTTGTCTTATTGAAACATTTGCAGCAGGTTGACCTTGTAGAAGAAATATTTCAACATATTCTGTCCTCTCCCAAGACTACCCCCTTTATTTTCCCAGACTACTCCCTATGCTTTCCCAAGACTATCCCCTTCACTTTCCCACACTGCCTTCTGCATTTTCCCAGCCTTTCCTCACCTTGTTTTTAGATACATAGCAGGGAGGAATAACACCTATCACCTTCTTCTATTCTTTAGAGTTAATGTGTGAAACTATTGGGTTTTTTTGTAGTTGTTGTTCTCTGTTGCTGGGGTAGATTGTCGTGAATAGATTGTGCCCTCAGGGTTTACACCAATGAGCTCTGAGGAAGGGGGCTAGGGAGGAGGGACTGCGGTTAGGGTCTATATAATCTGCTGAGCTAAACATAGCTCCACTCTCTTTGGTTGGCACCATATTTTTGGTGCTCTGAGGGAACCCTTTCTCGAGAAAGTCAATAAACGAACTATTCTTTCTACTAATATTTCTGAGTCTCTGTATGCAAAACCAAATGATATTAGGTCCCCAAGGTAGTAAAAGATATTTTTTCTCTAGCAAAGGAGGTGAAAGAAGCTGGAGTAGTACTTTGTTACACCATATCCTCTTACAACAACCCTGTGCTTCCTGTAAATAAAGCAAATGTCACTTACCAGCTTATGTCTAGGAAGAAGTTTGATATATCTTCACCATCTTTCCACAGGGCAACATGAAATTCAGAGGCCTTAGATCATATGGGAACCCAAATGAGAGACAGGGTGAGAAATCAATCCTAAGAAAATCTAGGGTGCAAACTGCTTAGCCAAATTTTGGGAAATACCAAGGGTTGGGAAAATCCAAAGGACTCTAGGCATGGTTCTGAATTGGCACTGACTCTTGCTTCCCCATGATCGAAGCAGTAAACCCACACACTTATTAGATTCCTCAGGTTTGAAGAACCCACACTTCCCACCCAGGTATCCTGATGATTCCCCCCACTCCCCACCCCTGACATTTACTGAGTAACCAGCAAATCTACTCTGTCAGGTAAACCCAGAACAGGTTACAGCAATGGAAGCTCTACCCTAGGCTGCTGAGCTTCCTCTATGACCCTACAAAGCCTGTGTTTCTGGAGGTCTCTCTCATTAAAGACCAGGCTTGAGGGGGCTAGAACAAGAAACTTAGCCTTATGGAGATCCAAGTTTCCCCAGCAAAAACTCACTATACTACTTTTGCTTGGCTGTTACTAAAGCCTAGTTTCTAAACAGATGATTTAAGTTCATACAGTTACCTTTTGTCTAGAGTTACCTATTATGGGTTGAGTAATGTAACATGGCCCCTCTACCAAGGTGGATAAAGCACAGGAGACTTCTATGGCTAAATGAAAATTTTGTGGTTCAGTCATTTTCAGCTGTGTCTGATTTTTTCTGGCTCCTTTTGAGGTTTTCTTGGCAGAGATACTGGAGGAGTATGCCATTTCCTTCTCCAGTGTATTAAGGCAAACCGAGGTTAAGTAACTTGCCCAGGGTGACTAAGGTCACATTTGAACTCAGGTCCTCCTGACTCCAGGTGTGGCACTCTATCCACTGAACCATCTTTCTGTAAATAGAAATTGCAGACTTGAAGGTTAAAAATCACAGTTGCCTGAGTCCCTCCTGTGTACTTTACCAGGCACTAATCTGGTAAGAGGGTATACTCTAAAGAATAGGAGTCCCAACAAGTGGCCTTAGCTCCAGTTTACACATGAGGTGACAGTCAAGATCTTCATCTACACTAATTCCTAGGCAATAACTATAGGCTGGCCAAGTGTTCTGTGGCCTGGAAAACACAGGACTAAATAATCAAAGTTTCTCCTATTTGGAGTAAGACCCAATGAACTAATTTTGCCAGTGTCTCTCATGGCATACATTTTTTTTTGTAGGTAGCTCAGCACCCATCAGAGACATATGTTAAATAAGCAGGTTGGAGTTGTTACAAGAACAGCAGAGTTTGGGGGGTAAATCTATTGTCAATCTGGATATTGGGGCAATGATGCCACAGTATACTGGACATAAAACTGTATGATTCCCTAAGGACAAGGAAGCTATTCCTACCTGCCTAGGATCCTCATACCAATTGGCTCATCCACCTAACCCTTGACCACCAACTAGAAGTAAGAGTTGACTTTTTCAAAAGACTGAGATGAGACTATAAGACTATAAGTTACAGAGAAGTTGCTGACTGTCATTGATAAAGGGAATTTGTTCATGGGGATTTCACTATAGCAAGTAAAATCTTAGCTTGGAAAAGTAATGCTCATACTAAGAAATCCATCTAGGCAATGAGTAAATATTAGGGTGAGAGGAATACAGGAGTGGTCAGATAATCCTGATCACCACTCCTATTCCACCTCACCATTGTGTTGTATAAATCTGCATGTTTGCGTATGATACTGTAATATATGTATACATATATAATGTATATGTATATTAGAGTGCACAGGTATGTATGTGGATGTGTATCACACAGACATATAATCCAGACAAAACACTTTAGGAAAATGTTGCCAAGGTGAGAATACTTACAGCTGAGACAACTAGGGAAGTCTGGCTAGCAGTGGGAGGTGATACCTAAAATGAACCTAAAATGAAAGAAGATAAGAATTCTAAAAAACAAAATGCTATAATATTTGAGGAAGAAATGGGGGTTGAATCAGACAGTTTGTCATTAACCCTAACATGACCATTAGCCTTCATTTTCTCCTCTTGTCCAATAAACCTACTTTTGTCGAATAGAGCGTCACTAATTAAGAGTATATAGTTATTATGAAGGAAATATATTTTACCACTAGGGTGCAGTATTTCCACACAAATATGTTCACTGATAACAATTAACTCTACCTGTCACAAATAGCTAGCTGTACCCTTATTCAGAAAAGGTTTCTGGAAATCTGGTGACTTGGATTCTAACTTTCTTCTAATGGCCTAATTATAAAATACCTTCCCTAGGAAAGCAATACCACTCAGATATCTTTTGTTAATACTTGAAAACAACTCCTTCATGCAAATAAGCTGGCTATAATATCCATAGCTGTAAGGACCATCTAGTCCAACTCTTTATTTCACAAAGGAAGAGACTGAAGGTCAAGGAAGTTAAGTAATTAACCCAAGTCTTATAAATTTCAAGTGACAAAGGCAGTGTTGAAACCAAGGTCCCCTGACCCCAGATCCAGTATTCTCTCCCCTGTGCTACATTGCACATGCTTTGGAATCCTCCCAGAGCCAGAAATTATTATATTCTTCTCCAGTGTACTAGCATTATTTGGGTTATCTGCCTGACAGGGCTTTATCTCATTCATCTTTTATAATGCTCTGGATGGGCATGAAACACAATAGGCCCACCTTCTACAGGCAAAATAAAACAAGGACTTCTTAAGCCCTTACTGTGTACCCTGCATTCAGCCAAGAACTTGGGGAGAAAAATACAAACAAAAAGAAAGACAGTGCCTACCCTAAGAAATTTACAAAATAACACACAATTGCTGAAGGGGTGTAGGGTGAGAGAAATTTGGAGGGGAGGAGGGATGCTCCAGGATGAGAGGGAAACTGAGGCAAACTGGTGACGTCTTGAGAGTCACAAATAGAACCCAGAGAGGAAGGGAGCATGACTGTCCTGGTCCTGTCTCCAAAAGGGAGGCCCTGAGAAGAACTTGCCAATGATAGAAGAAGGCAGGAGAGGATGAAGTATGTTCCAGGATGAAAAGGTCCCAGGCACTGAGGGAAGCTCCAGAAACTGAGTCATGGTGGCAAAGTCCTGACAATCAGTGGCGGAGCCAAAAGAGAAATGAGAGATCACCAGACTGTTATTAGAATAAAATACAGGCATATACACAGATAGAAAGTGAAGCTAGGAAAAAGTCACAGTTTCTAATCCTTAGTTTTATTTATAAGGACTGGACCACATTCTTTATATATATATATGAAAATAGCCAATAGACCTTCTGATGAAGGAAATTATTCTGATTATGAAGCCACAGAATTATATTTGTTCATAAATGCTATTATCTTTGGGGTACACTTGTTAAACTAGTAGGGAGGATACTGTAAATTAAGAAGGTTATTGAATTCATCTTTTTTTTGAGAATGAGTTATATATATGCATGTTTATAATGTGGGCTTTTCATAAGCTACTCATAAAACTACTTCAATCATCAGGAGCTGTATTTATGAACCTACTCTATTGTTTGTTCAAAAGCTATTGTTATGTTCCAAATTGTGTTTGAAACTGTTCAGGATGGAGAAGAGTGGAAAAAGCACCTTCCTCCATTCAGAAGGAGGGGAACAGGTGCAACAAGGGCTGAATGTTGCATATACTTGTAAAAATCTAGATGCATTCACTTGTTCCTTAGTTTTACCTAATGGTTTTGCATTAAGGGGTCAGGAAGTGGGGAAGCAGGTGTTATATTTGGAAATATGTCCAAAAGAACCCCACCACAGACCAGTCACTATTTCAGGGCCATCTTCAAATTGCAAGGCTCCTGTGCTCTAGCCCCCTCCTCCAGTTTGGAACTCAGATTTCAGTCTGAGATCCTGGACTTCTGATTGGTGAACATTCACCTTGTCTTGTCCAGACTCAGGCCCACCATGCTATTTCTCAGCCATCTTCACACTGGATGCCATGTTACATGTTAAGGGCATATCCTCTTCCAACTCTGGCTCTGAGAACAATGACCAAAATAACAAAACCACCATTTTTGGAAATGACACAACAGTTACCCTGTGACTAATCACCACATCTTCAACTTTCTTGTCCAAAGCAACACCACTTCCCTTTACGTGTTTTCTTCCTATATTTGGATGCCCTCCTTGAAGGCAGTGACTGGCACGTTTGCTAATATCTGTATCTCCAATTATGTGGTTGGCATATAGTAAGCACTTCATAAATGCTTTTTAATTCATTTGGTGTGGGTTGTTGTCATTTCAGTTGTGCCCAACTCTTTGTGACCTTATTTGGGATTTTCTTGGCAAAGATACTAGAGTGGTTTGACATTTCCTTTTCCAACTCATTTTATAGATAAGGAAACAGAGGCAAACAGGGTTAAGGGACTTGCTCTGGGTCACACAACTAATAAATGTCTGAGTCAAGATTTGAACTCAGGTAAATGAGTATTTCTGACTCTAGAAATGCTCTAGGTCCACTGCACTACTTAGCTGTCCATTCCATGTGCAGGGGAACATAAATTATTGAGACTGAATTTGAACTTAGGTCTTCCTGACTCAAGAGCTGGTGCTCTATCCACTGCATCACCTAGCTGCACCTGATGCCTGTTTTTCTTTTGATTTTAAATTTTAAGAGGATTTTCGTGTTTTAAAATGTTAAGAACATTATTAGTTTATAGTAGTATTAAAACAAGCACAAGATGGGATTTGGTCTTTAATCCAGAGTTTGCCTTAGACCAGGGATCTATACAACTTAAAACCTATACTATAATAAATTCAAAATGGATATACAACATGAATTTATATTCAAGGTCACATCATTTTAAAAAATTAGAAGAGAATGAGGTCAGATACCTTATGGCACTAGGACTAGGAAAGGATTATTAATTGAATAAAAATAGAGAGAATCACAAAAGACAAAATGAACAATTTGTATTACATGAAAGTTATATTTTTATATACAGGCAGCTAAGTGGTGCAATGGACCTAGAGTCAGGAAGGCTCAGCTTCCTGAATTCAAATCTGACCTCAGACTAGCTGTATGACCCTGGGAAAGTCACTTAACTCCATCTGCTTCAGTTTCCTCATTTATAAAATGAACTGGAGAAGAAAATGTATCTTTGCCAAGAAAACCCCAAATGGAGTCAGAGAGTCAGACATGACAGAAAACACCTAAACAAAAACAAAATAAAATCATATAAAATCACTGAAGACAGAAGAAGAAATTGTAGGGAAAGCAAAACATTTGTCTATTGGTATCATCACCAAAAGTCTGTTATCCAAGATATTCAAGAAACTGACATAAATATGTAATACCAAGAGCCATTCCACAATAGATGAGAACAAAGAATTTTCAAAAAAAGAATTGCAAACTAAACAATCACATGAAAACATGTTCCAAGCCAATAAGAGAAACGCAAACTATAACAACTCTGAGATTTTACCTCATACCCACCCAGCAAATCAGCACAGACGACAAAAAATGGAAAGAGCCAGTTTTGGAGGGGAAGCTAGAATCTAGATACACTAATAATTTTTCTGATACTGAGGTACCTAAAAAACTAATTAATAATCAAAGTTGAGTAAATATAGAATCACAAGAGTTTTATGGTCTTGGGCAGTGGCGCACTAGTCAATGTTTAACAACTAGCTTTAGGGGTAGAGGGTAGAATGTGCATGACACATTTTTAAGCTTAATGTGAATTAACATTTTCTATAGTATTTTCTTACACCTAAAAATCAGCCCAGGTTCATAGTCTGTAAATTTCCAAGGTGTAAATGCACATTAAAAATGTCATGACTTGCTTGAAAACTGGTAAAGCTGGCTCCAACACACGTCTGGTTAGAATATTTTTGTTTTTTACAAAGCTGTGGTAGCTTGAAAAAAATCATTTTCTCTACTTGAGAAACATCACCTGGTCAGGAATACTCTCCTTGAGTATTCAGTGTTGGCCACACGCTGAAAAAGTCTCACTATCCAAATCCTATTTTTTTCTGCACTTAATGACCTCATCAGAAGAATATTGGTATTCAAAAGGTCTTTGTTTCAGGGAGATCCTAAAGTTATGAAAAGGGCTTCTCAAGGGCAATCAGCCTGTTCTCCTGTTTAATCTTTGGCTGGTAGTATGCTTCACTTTCAATGTCTATACCACACATTCACACATACACATATATACATATATACACACAGCTGTATATATGTATATATATGTGTATGTATGTGTATATGTGTATGTGTGTATATATATATAAAAGATTATACAAAATAAAAGATTCAACAACATATACAGTTGTTGAATCTTTTATTTTTCAGCTTTGTGACTCCATTTGGGGTTTTCTTAGCAAAGATACTGGAGTGGTTTGGCATTTCCTTCTCCAGCTCATTCTACAGATAAGGAAAATGAGGCAAACAGGGCTGAGTGACTTGCCCAGGGTCACACAACTAACTAGTAGGTGTCTAAGGCCAAATTTGAACCCAGGAAGATGAGTCTTCCTGACTCCAGGTCCAGAACTCAATCCACTGTACCACTTAGCTGCTGGGGTGTGTGTGTGTGTGTGTGTGTGTGTGTGTGTGTGTGTGTGTGTGTGTGTGTGTGTGTGTGTGTGTGTGTGTGTGTGTGTGTGTGTGTGTGTGTGTGTGTGTGTGTGTGTGTGTGTGATGTTAGACTGAACTCTGTTCAGTGATTATGGATTTCAGTTAGAAAGGAATTCAATGTCCCAGGCTTGATGTTATCAATACAATGTCACCTACAGCCCTCTAGAGGACGTTGCTTTCCTTTTTTCACTTGGGGCTCTGCTGAACCTGCCCTGTCATGGGCAACCAGTTTTGGTAAGCATGAGTCTCTCTGATTTGTGCTTCACTTGATATTAATAATTGAAGAGTTCTTTTAAAAAAATACACACATTATTTCTGTTGTTACAAATTTCCAGGAACCTGCTGTAATTTTTTTTGCCTTGGGACATGTATATATAATGAGTATACCCAAGCATTGTCTTAGGCTCTCACACCCTACTGATGATCAAAATGTAACCAAAACTGAAGTTTAAACTATATCCAGAGTTGAGGGCATTTCAAACAATTTTCCCTGAGAATATCAGCATTTGGCTCATATCATGTTCAACTGAGGCAAAAAGGCCATTATCTCCCATGCACTCAGGTTAACAGAAGAACAAATATGAAACAAACTTTATTTAATCTGACCAAAACAAAAATAAACCCCACAAAGTCCTTTTGTGGTTATTCAGTCCTGTCTGACTCTTTGTGACCCCATTTGGGGTTTTCTTGGTGAAAATACTGGAATAGTTTGCCATTTCCTTTCCCAATTCATTTTACAAATGAGGAAACTGAGCAATCGAGGTTAAATGATTTGCCCAGAGTCATCCAGCTAGTAAATGGCTAAATTTGAACTGAGGTCTTCCTGACTTCCAGGCCCAGCACTATCCACTTTGCCACCTAGCAAGGACTTGTACCCAAGCTAAGTAGTGGGGTCCTACCTCCCCCAGTACTCTATAGCTCCCTAAACTTACACAAACTATCCTGGGAAGAGTCCTCCCAAAAGAGAAGGCACTTAGGGTTACTAGAGATATCCTTCTTTGCAGTTAGCCTTGCCTCCCAGGGACCTATATAAAGCCCCTTGTTTATAGTATGGTGTTCTAGTATGGTACGGTATCCCTTCCTCTAGGGAAAAAAGCACCCAGAGTCACTAGAGTGTAGATCCTATTTCCCAGACCTGCCTACTCCACATAACTCAGAGTACCAGTGAAGGACAGAATTTGGCTTTCATCCTTCACATCATATCCCTATCCAGTGATGCTCCTTAGCTCCAGCTCTCACTTGGTCTGGGAATGTCTCACCTTGGTTCAGAAACTTCTCTGCTGAGTCTAGAAAGATTAGTCCAGGAACTCTTCTGCTGGTCTGAAATCCTCATCGCTCAATCACTGCCATTGCTGGCTGTTGTTGCTGTAAGTTCCTTCCTATCCCATGAATTCCTCACTGGTCTGCCATTGCCTTTGTCTACAACCGTCCATCACTGGAGCAGCAAAGTTCCTCCTCTCTTGGAGGACATGTGGTTCCTTGGAAGAGCTACTGTGAGTTAAACCACTTTTTCTCATCTCTTTCTTCCAGTAGTTGTTCTCTGTCTCCATTTGGTTATCTCTGGCTTCCTTCTAAAAATCCAAATTCAGCCCTCTAGCCCAGGAGTAGCATGGTTCAACAGGAAAAATATGGAGCCAGAGGACCCGAATTCAAATTTTGCCTCTGAAGCTGTCTTTGTGACCTTATGCAAATCTTGGAGCCTCCATCTCCTCATCTATAAAATAAGTTTGAGTTAGATATCCTAGGAATATGAATGGATCATAAATCAGTCCTTCTCAATGTGTTATTACTGGTATGATCCAGGAGGAGACACAGAATTCATACCTTATGAAAAGTTAACCTTGTCAGCCAGGAATTCCTCATCAGTGGGCAGCAAGGAGGAGAATATTTTGTATACAGAGACATCATCAGCACCGACACCTCAGTAGCTTTCCATAGATGGTAAAATTATTCCATAATCTCTTTCACCATTTTGCATTTTTAGGACTACAAACTGCACCTCCTGTAATACTTTTCAGTTCCTAACAAATGACATTTTTTACACAGGGGACCATCTATCTTTAAAACCCCTAGCCATCTATTTCAGAGCTCTGGTTACCTATGTTTCTGAAATCTCTTCTTGTACCATGGTTCCCAGGATGCTAGGCTTCACACACAGGAATGAGGAATATGCTTTCCTTTGGATCTCACAAATGGTTTCTATCCCCTATTTCATGTTGGCCTAGACTAATGTCTTACTATCTGATGTTCTCTCATTCTCAGCACCCTGGCAAGGTATCTTCCACATGTATAAATGTCTCCTAGAGGCTCAGAAAATTACCCTCCCTCCATGGTAACGGTTCACCATAATTCCCCTGGGACAGCTAGGTAATTCAAATTACACAGGCTGCTTCCTGAAACATCTTTGGGAGAGAGAAATTTTAGCCTCCTTTATATCCTCAAAGTCATTAATTCAGTGGGAAAAATTATATCATGGGCTCCCTGAGATTAAAAGAATTTTAATTTGTGAATTGACAAAAAAATAAATTCACCGACATCTTTAACTATGGGTATATTTCATAACTAGGAAAACTTTATTTTAAAAAATGTCTACTACTATACAATAAGAGCTACAAAATTATTCATTATCCTTTTACCTAGTGGTTCTATTAACAACAATTGTGGTTTATAAATATAAACTACTTTGGGATAGAAACTTCGATTTTCACCTTTGTACCTCTAGCATTTAGTACAATGCTCACAAATAGTAAACATTTAATGTGTTGATTAAATGACTGATTAATATTAATATAATTATTGTGCTCTAAGAAGTAAAGCTAGAGAATTCAAATAAAAAGAGGAAGATATGAAGGGATGTAGAGTGAATAAAATAGAATTGATCTATATTTCCATTTATATCAAATTTATATCTCCATCTAGGGATATATTCTCACTGACAACCACCATGTAAATAATAAAATAGAAATAAAATTCGGAAAAATACACAGGAAAGATTTTAAAATTCAGACAGGAACCTAGTGATAACCAGGATATTTGTAGCTGCTGTGTTAAATATAGGCATTTAACAAAAATAAAGCCTAAACAATGGAGATTTGTAGTTTCACGTAAAATGTTTTGTGTTCTTGTCTGCATATTTGAAGATTTGTGTTCATTTATGATGTATTTATAATTTTAAAAAATTCTTACTAGAAAAAGTCTACTATACGCAGATTGAATCAAAAAGACTAGTAGTAACCAACTCTCTAAGCTGATTGACTAACCAAAAAAAAATCAACAAATTCATAATTAAGACAATTTTAAAAAGTAGTGTAATATAGATAAGCTATTTTGCAGTTTGCTTTGGAGTGCAGCATGTGTCCAGTTAACAATTTTCTACATGAATTACAACCTTGAATCCTAGTTACTATTGTTTCAGAATCTCAAAAAGTTACCACCATATCAGGAAAATTCAAAACAAAAACTGGAAATTCCCATATAGGCACTTCCTCCTTAGTTCATCACAAAGTCTAAAAAGTAAGGAGGGTAAAGAGCAAGAAAAAAGGAAGAGTTAGTATACCTACTTTGAAGTTGTTAGAGTTAGGTTTAAGATTAAAGGCATAAACGAATCCTACAAAAGGGTGGGGCCAAAGTCCAGGGAAGCTAAAAAAAATAGGGTGTGTAGAAAAAGTGTCATTGGTAAGCAGATGAGAGAATTCAATTCAATTTAACAAAGATTTATCCTGAGCAAGTTATAGTGATCTAGGCAACCCTGAGACTATGAGCTGCAGATGGAACTCTTATAGTTGAGTCCCCCAAAACAAAGTCAGCTGTATCTCCCCTTTAGGAGTACCACTAGAACCAAGGGGATGGGCTATCCTTTTCTAATACTATCAGACAAGTCCTGGTTCTGGTATTTTCTCCCCTATGTTAATGGCCAATGATTCACGCCACAGTATTATTTAAATCCACTGGTATCCATTAACTTTTACAAAGGGTAATTTTCTGGGAAGATACAGCAAGAGAAGAAACTATGAAGCAACACACTGAGTCAAAGGAGAGAGACCTATACTCACGAGCCACATGTTGGCCTCTGGAGGAAAGATCTGAAGTTTTCTTTCCCCTTCTTTTTACTTCCCCATGTAACTTACTTCCTCAGGAAAACCAGGTAAACTGGAAAGAGGACCTTAAGATGCCCCAGAGAGGTGTTCCATATGCCTCCAGGCTCTACTCACCATCCAAAAGCCCCACCTTAATGAAGTAAGCAGACTGGAAACAGAATACCGACACCCTCCCACTACAGATCCTCATGACTTTCCAGAAGCAGCCTCCCCAGGCTCTACCATGGGAAGTACATGCTTCATGATCTGGGAATGGGGTCCCCTAGGGTCAGTCCCCCTTTTACACAGAAAATGTGCTGATCTCTATGCCAATGTGTTCTGATTTGTATTCCGTAGATCCAGCCTGTCATGGTTCTAAACAGTAAGAAAGAGTTTATGTTCACTTTTTCTAAGGAAAATTTTAATAATTGGTTATGTCTTACATTAACCTTAGAGACACTAAACTATACATTCACTTGAAAAAATAATCAGCATAGTCATCAATGGTATATTAATGTGTATACAGGTAATCTTCTACTAACACTGACTCCACTTGAAATAATTTGCAATTCCAGGTATAATAGAAGAGGCAGGAAGAGAATCTATGCCCCATAACTAGTCCCTACTCTATCTTTCCTGGCTTGTGACTCTTAACCTGTCATTTATCCCTACAAAAAAGAAAGAGAGGCAAGGCTAGGTTAGTTGGATATTTAGCTGACTGAATGAACTGACCTATAGCACAGTTGTGAATAGGTTAATGCCCATTCAAAAGGAGGTGTATAGTAAGAATGGCCCAAAGATCTGTGCTTGCTCAACATGGTCACCAATAACTTATATGAAGATACAGATGTATCCTTATCAAATTTGCAAATGGCAGGTACCTGGGAGGAATAACTTACACACTGAAGGACATGTTGGGAGGGCATCAATAAATCAATGAATCATCATTTATTAAGCACCTACTATGTGCCAACAGAATCTAAAAAGATCCCAATAGACTAGACTAATGAGCCAAATCTAATAGTATTAAATTTAATAGCAGTATATGTGCAGCATTCTCTCTGGGCTCACTCACCCAACCCACACTGACACTGGTAAGTTGGGGTCCCTCCAGAATGCAGCTGCCTACTTCTCCCCTTGGATTTTTTAGGGGTAGGGTAATCAATCAACCAATCAATCAATATTTATTAAGTACCTACTAAGTGCTAGGCACTGTGCTAGGGTCATGGGAACATAAGGGCAAAAATAAAACAGTTTCTGTCCTCAAGGAGCCCACATTCTATAGGGTGAAAACAATTACACACACATAGACACATAAGTATATACAAAATAAAAATACGAGGTACTTTGATTGGAGGAAGCACTGGCAACTAGTGCGATCAAGAAAGGCCTCTTGTAAGAAGTAACATTTGAACTTTAAAGAAAACTAGGGATACTGAGAGGAAAAGGCAAGGAGATAATATATTGCAGGTATGGAGGCATGGAGGTGGAGAAACCATTTCTCTTCATTCTCTATTCTACCTATGCCACTTGGCACCATGCTGAGGAAGGCCTTCATTGTCTCCACTCTGTAGGCTCTGGCGGTGGGTGGCTTTTCCCTCAACACAACTGCCATTAAGAAGGGAATGAGTTTCTCAGGGAGTTCCTTTTTTATCGTTGAGAAGTTGCCCTCAGGGAAAAGAGATCTCTACTTTGGCAGAAATCATCGAGGCAGAAGATGGCACCAGGAGCACTGTCAGTGAAGATTATGACTGAAGGAAAAATTTTTGAAGTTGCTGGTATTTCTCCTGAAAAGTCAACAAGTGCACCAGAAAATTAAGTGAATTATAATATTGATAAGCAAATTCCAGTGCCCCCAGAAGCTGATACCTCCTTCTAGGGACCTCATACAGAAGAAAAAGGTTTAATGACAAGTGACATGTGAATTTTTAAAAAGTAATTTATCCTAGTAAATGGAAGGGATTTGACTTCTTTGTGTTTGTTTTATAAAAAATTTAGAAATATTTATATTAATTTCATACTACTGGACTCATGCCTAGAAGGTAAAAATATATGCTATCCTTAGGCTCATTCCATGCATCTCTTTCTTCTTGCTCACGACTCCTGCCTCATGGCTGATAAATCCATTTTTGCCTCAGTTTTTCAACATATTTTTGTAGGATAATGTTCATATAATCATAGCCATTTTTTGTAACAAATATGCATGTCAAGCAAAAGAAATGTTTTTCAGTGATTATACATAAAAATACACATTACTCATTTCACACTATAAACCCATTCCCTCGCTGTAATGGATGGCATAGCTCCTAATTAGTCCTCTTGAATTGTTCACTATATTGATCACAGTTCTTACAGCTTTCAAAGTGCGTGATTTTTATAGTGTTGTTAAACAAACTGTTTTGGTTCCGCTCATCTCATTCTTTATTAACATAACAATTCTCAAAATTGTTCATTTTTATAACATTGATCCTGGCCCCTAGGCACCATTTGTACTAACAAACTTAGATCTCCTTACTAAATTGTTATCTCATTTTACCCTTATAACAGCCTCATAAGGCTGATACTGTTATTATTCCAATTTTACAGATATGGAAACTGAGGCCTCGGGTTTCATATGGCCTGGGATTTCAAATTATGGCACTTCACTGAACACAACTACTCCTTCCTATTTAACAGAAATTTGAATTGTTTTAAATAAATTAAAAATTTAAACCCATTTCACATACTCAAACTGGCATGTTGAAAAAAAAGGAACATTTTTCTTAATCCTTTAATTATTTCCATCTGTTAACATTCACAAGGGAAACCCTTTCTGACCTCCAAACTTTTAAGTCAGTGATTCTGAGTCACTGGTCATTACCAATGCTTGTCTATAGGTGGCAGCAGTAGCTCTCTGCGCAGACGACCAGCACTCTTCAGCTTGGTTTCCAAAAAGAAAGAAAAAATAACTTCTGCAAGTGAAGTTTATTTGTTTATTTGGAAATCTGGAGTGTCATCTGATTGTCACATTTATGTTTCCAACAAATAGTAACAGTGAAAGATAGCGCCTGTAGAAACAGTTTGTTCTAATGGTTAAGAGATTGATTTTGTATGACTCTAAGTCACACAAACTCTGTGTCAGCTGAGAGTTACCAATTAGGCAAATAATAAATGGAGAATAATCCTAATCAACAAACATTTTGGAAGCACCAGTCGCTTTCCTAGGCACTGAGGTTATAAATATATTGAATAAAGCAATTCCTAGTTGGAAAACTTCCCAATGTCATTCTTCATGAACTATGGTTGCTTATTTAGAATAAAATGAGGATAGAGTGTGATCTTCTAATTTAAGAAATTCTGTCTGAGCACGAATGACAAACTCAAACAGGAATTTCCAATTGACTCTTTGTAATGGCCCTCTATGCTGAACAGGCTAATGCCTTGTCACAGTATCTTCTAGGATATACGTTTTATATACTGTTTTAACTTTTTGTAAGCTTAATGGAAAACTGGATGTCATAGAAGTCTGCTACTATCTCCTTGTTCCATGAATATTTCCTTGTTACCTACTGGAAGCCTGAACTATAGAAAAGATAGATGGAAATTTACAACTATGATAAAAATATATATCCAACATGTGCCTCTTACATTCATTACAGACATACACCCACCAAAAATTGTTTTGTGACCTATTACTTCGCTGCTTTTTACAACCTTCTGTACAGCCTTGATTATGTTTAAAACTAGAACTGAAACACTTTAAATGACCTTTTAGCATCCAGATGACAGATACTGAAAATGGATGGTTTAGAATCAAATTGAAAGCAAAATCAAAAGTTGATCAACTTCCCTTTTTTCCAAGATTTAGAACAGCAAGTATTCAAACATTTTGGTTTCAGCACCCTTTAACACTTAAAAATGATTGAAGATCCCAAAGCGCTTTTGCTAATGTGAGTTATGTTTATCAATATATACCAAACTGGAAGAGGGAACTGACAAATTTTTTAAATGCTTATTTAGTTAATTCTTTTAAAGACAACTAATACACACATTGCATTTTAACATAAATGAGATAACTGCGACTTAGGGGAGGAGAGGAGGGCTTAAGGTTGAACCCTGGACAGAATTCAGAGAATAACAGTAAATAGGACCCGAGGTCTAGGCCATCTTTACCCACAAACTCAGGATTAAAATCTGATTACAATAATAAGCTGCTAAAAATAAAATAAAAAGGAAAGGAAAAAGGAAAAAGAACCTGGCCATAGGTAGCTACTATGGTATAAAAACAGATCTGTATTCATATTCAGAGGAAGATAGTGAGGTTAAAAAAAAAGCCACTCCTACTCCAAAGAGTAACGTGATCACAAGCCCCAAAATATTGTTTTTTAAAACAACAACAAAAAATTCCTGAGAAAAGCATTGTTTTACATATTTTTGCAAATGTCTTTAGTGCTTGGTTTAACAAATGACAGCTGGATTCTCTTATCTGTTTTTGCATTCAATCTGTTAAGATATGTGGCTTGGGTTGAAGTCTATGAAGAAAACTCAGGCTCAGACAGATAGGTTGTTGGAAAAGGGAGGCATAATTTAATTTAATAGGCAAGTAGCATCTTAGTACTGTTATGAAAATGGTTTTGACTTTGTGGTTTCGACCCCCTTGAAAAGGTTTATGGGCAGCACTTTAAGAATCCCTAATCCAGACCAGAGCTTCTCAAACTGTGGGTTCATGACCTCAAATGGGATTGCAAAAAAATTTGGCAATAGTAAAAGGTTTCTGAACATGCAATGACCGAAAATTAATTCAAAATCAAATGCCTAATGAATTCAAGGTGTTTCTGGCAATGCTTGCCTGTTACATCGGGCAACTTCAGTGCAGCCTTGGTTCTGAACACAAAGCATGCAAACTTGGCACTGTGTAAGCCCTTAAGGCCACGCAACACCAACAAAAACTGGCAAAACCAAAAAGGGGTCCAGGGGAAAAAAGTGTAAAAAGCCCTGATCAGAGGAAGACTTAGTCCACTCTTAGGATGGACTGAATGAGAAGGATTTAAAAGAGACTATGATAATTAGGATTAAGCGTGGTTGGGTTCTATTCTCTCTATTCTATTCTATTCTATCAGAGAATGTCAGAGAGTCAGGAAAAATAACCTTTACACATAGAAAAGACATAGAAAAGTTGCCCATCTGCTTAGGCAGAGACAGTAATAGCTGCATTTTCCCCACAACCTTATGAGGTAGTAGTATAACTATTATTAGTTCTATTTTTGCTGTGGAGTCATTTTCTGTCATGTCTGATTCTTCATAACCCTCATTTAGGGTTTTCTTGGCAAAGATGCTGGAGTGGTTTGCCATTTCCTGCTCCAACTCATTTTACAGATGAGGAAACTGAGGCAAGCAGGGTAAAGTGACTTGCCCAGGGTAGCACAGCTAGGAAGTCCAGATATGACTGGAGTCCAGATATGAACTCAGAAAGAAAAATCCTCCTGACTCCACGCCTGGTGCTCTTTTGTCCTATTTTACCTGCTGAGAATCTTAGACCCAGGGAGATGATATGATTTGCCCCAAAAGACCAGACCTGGGTTTTAATTTGACCTCTGATACTTAATAGCTAGGTGATCATGGGCAAGTCACTTTGAGTCTCAGTTTGCTCATTGTAAAATGAGAAAGCTGGACTAAGCCTCTGAGAAGTCCTTTTCAGCTCTAAATCTATGATTCTATGACCGTGGTTCAAGTCTTGCCCATCAATGACTCATACAGCTCCATCACCATGGGCAAATAAATCACTTACTCCTTCAAGTCCCCACCTCTACAGGGTGTCCTTAGTGTGGTTTTCAATTATTAAAGCTTAAAATTGCATGAAGACTTTGAGACACTCTGCATTTGTAGATGGCATTTCTATACTGGGAGTTCCCATTTGGGAATGAAATCAGGTTCAGCTCAAACAATAATAGCAATCATGGTAATGATTATTATATGACTAGTGCTGACTAAAAACAAAAAAAAAGTGTTTCTTAATCTGGTTTATTTTTTTTCTGGAAACATTTTTTCTTTAAGTCCTCTGGTTATATCTGCAGATAATGATAAGGTTTTCTGAGTTTTGTTGCCTAGTAAAGAACACAAGAATCCTTGTTTTGATACCCTCACAGATTCTCCCTTCTAACTTGTTCTCCAGGGCCTCCCCAAAACCATTCTTTTGCTACCTTAACAACAATTTGCAAACAGTCTCAAGGATGGGAGGGAAAGAAGGTGGGAGGTAGAGAAGAACCTGGATATGAGACCAGATAGGGAAAGTAACTCCCCTTCCTTCCTCCTGCCTCCAAGGTCTTGAATAATGCTCTCTGCCCATAGTGGATACCTTAAAAAGTATGCTGCCTAAAAGAGATTGGTTATATAGTCAGGAAGAAGTAAAAGTAAGAAGGCTAGAAAGAAGGGATACACATACATGGGAGAGAAGTCTATAGTACCTCCTCGTGAGAAGCTGACGGCCATAATTATAGTGAAAGTGGGTCCCTGTCTCTTTTTAAAGGCAAAAGTATTGATTTTCTTGGGAGGGGTGGCATTTACACATGGATAAGATGAGAGGTGAAGGGATGATGGAAGGTGTAAAAATCATCAAAATCCCTTCTTGCCAGTCTTTAGGTTACCTCCCCTATCAGTCTTCTCCCCCTCCCCATCCTATTCATCCAGTTTCACCTGCCTTTATCCACACAGAATACTACAAATGGACCAAAGACCAACTAACTGGGAAGGAGTCCTTAGGGCTGGTAGATGGAGGATAGAAAAGCCTTCAAATATTCAGGGAAAAAAAGCTCCAAAAAAAATGACATGAAGATTCTAAATGTGACCTTCAGGAATGAAGAAAGGATGCATCAAAGAAATCTTCTACCACAACTAATCAATAGGCCCATACTGCCAAGGTGTCAGGTCACCAGACTGGCAAGGGAATGCCTGTGGTCAAATCTTCTTTATCCCCATCATAGAGTATGGCAGCTGGAGAAATAGAAATCATCATTCTTCTGGCCTTTTCCAAGTTGCCTCTGATCTGTTATTTCCCAGGACAACTCCTACCTGGCCCCTAAAACGCAAATATTGGCACAGTCCTGCTGACAAGTACTCCCTCCAGTGTTAACTGGATAATATTAATAGACTTCAACCTGTGCAAACTTTGTGCATCTTCTCTCATAAATCCTCAATAATGGGCTACCCAACTTATTGGAAACCTTTCAAAATAAAAGTATAGCATAGAGGAAAGAGGACTGACTGGGTATCAAGTTGAATGACCAGGATTTATGTACTAAACCTACTTGCTCTCTATATGGCTTTGGAGGAAGTCATTTAACCTCTCTGAGATTCAGTTTTCTATCCCTAAAACCCCTTCCAATGCTAAGTCTGTGATTCTGCAAGCCTACAACTAGTGGAGGAGCACCCCTCCCCATTCAAATACTAGTGGGAAAAAGCATAAGAGTAATCTTTTCCTTTCCGTTTCTTAGGTCCTGCATTTCTTATAAAGCTGCTGTAAATCTAGCTTTTGTTTCTTTCTCAGTCTGGACCCCTTCCCCAGATTGTAAGACCATCTGAGGGTGCATCCAGCCATGTGTCCATCTTCTGTGAGGGTCCTTTCTCTGGCCAAGCATTAGCTCCCCCAGCATGTGAACAGCTGTGTCCTCTGCCATCTGCTCTGAAACTCGTTCACTTTTAATCAAGGTTTTCCAGCATGCAAATCCTTTTGGCCTTGTGGGGTAGAGGACCCAGAATCTAGGCACTATAACCTCCAGGGATGATTTCTGAAGAGCTGATGGCTTTTCCCTAGGGTATGGTGATATGCCTAGAAGTCACCATTAGCTAAAGTCAGCTAATGGCACTTCTCTACAAATGAAAGCATGTTTTAATAGTTTCTGTGTACTCAACAGAATTGGGAAGAACAATCTGGATGATGATGATAATGGTAAAATTATATTTAATAAAAATGTATTGCATTCCTACTATGCAAGCTTTAGTGTAGTTTTAAACTTCATTGCCTTTGAGGTGTCCTGCATTTGTGGATGGCATTTCCATACTGGGAGCTCCCATTTGGGAATGAAATAAGGTTCAGATCAAACAATAATAACAGCCATAGTAATGATACTCATATGGTTGTTGCAGCAGGATTGTAGTAAAGCTAAAATGAGGATATATGTAACGACCTTTAAAAACCTTAAAGGATTTGATAGCTATAATTAATGTTAATGTTAATTAATGTTAATGTCAAATTAATGTCAATATTTGTGATGTTAAAAAGTACATTACTGGGCACTGGAAATAAAAGAGGAAACAACCACAGCCCTTAAGAGAAATGAAACATGCACACAAATGTGTAAATAAAGCATCTATAAAGTAATTTGGATGTGGAATAACTTGGGTGGGGGGGATAGGGAAGGGCCTCAAGGACAAAATAACATCTATCGTTTTTGGTGTTCATCCCTTTGTTTTCTAGAAAAGGACCAATGTCATCAGCAGGGTGATATCTTGACTTGCAAGTGAATTAGATTTAAGTGAGGCAGAGCCGTGAGCTGAACCTTGAAGGAATTCAAGGATTCTTCAGTACAGAAGTGAGGAGGTAGGACATTCTAGGCATAGAGGACAGCATGGGTAAAGGCATGGTGTTGGGAGACAAAACACAAACTCCAAGTAGATTAGTTTGTCTGGAACATCGACTACATGCCAGTTGTTAAATTCAATCAGCCAGAAAACAATTGAGTGCCTACTGTGTCAGGTTCCAGATTGTCATTCACATCTCTTTGTATTTCTTTCATATATCAGTGTATCCACAGTCTCACTGATAGGTAGTTTTCCCATTGTTGCAGGATAATATTAATATACTTCATCCTGTGCAACTTGTCAGGAAGAGTATCCACAGGTTAAGAAAGAGGGGTTCACCAAGACTGCCCAAGGAAGAGGAGACCAAAAAAGAAAATGATTTTCCCTTTCTTCCTCTGTACATAGTACCCTTTTGCTTGGCTCATACAATAAAACCTGACAAATTGTTGCAAGGAAGAAAGAAAGAAAGGAAGGAAGGAAGGAAGGAAGGAAGGAAGGAAGGAAGGAAGGAAGGAAGGAAGGAAGGAAGGAAGGAAGAGAGGAAGAGAGGAAGAGAAAGAAAGAAAAAGGAAGGAAGGAAGGGGAAAAGGAAAAGGAAAGAAAAGAAAGAATAGAAAAGAAAAGACAAGATCAAGAGCTGTCTCTCTTCTTCCACAAATCCTCAATAAGTGGACTATCCAAGTCATTGGGAGCATTGATCTTGTGTCTTCTTTTTTTTCTTTCTTTTTTTTTGACAATCTGTCAAGTTTATTGCATGAGCCAAGCAGAAGGATACTATATACAGAGGAGAAAGGAGAAAATCATTCTTTGGGTCTCCTCTTTGGGTAGTCTTGGGGATCTGTGCTCCATGAGGATCTGCTTATTCTTCAACACATTCCCCTTCATCTTCAAGTACATCCTGTAGAACATAATGTCAGTCAGTCTTTTTGGATTCACGATATTCTCAGTGTACACAGCTCAGAATCCTCATTCTCCTCATCCAGATCATTTTCTCAGGCATACAAATATTGGCAGCGGCTTTTCTCTTTACCAATGGCCATGTGCCTACCCTTCTGTCAAGTCAGAGTATTTTTCTGGCACTGGGCACTAGAGCGGACAGTAACAGGCTTCCAGATGATCAGCCTATGTTTAATCAGCTTCCAGATCTGCTGATGGGAATTGGTGTTGACAATTTCATGTGTCTCATTGGGGTCAAGCCATACTTTCTTCTTTCCACATCAAATGATACTAGAAGCAAGCTTCTTCTGAAGCTTGAATATACATATGATGATAGACACAGTGCAGAAAAGGAAAAGGTGTAGTCTTTTAATATTTCATGGGTACCAGGAAAATACTCAGGCTGACTCATCTTTTCTAATGAATAATAATAACTGGCATTTACATAGTGCTCTAAGTTTTAAAAAACACTTTACAAATATTGTCAAATTTTATCCTTCTAATTATCCTAAGGTTAGTTCTCTTATTTCATCCATTTTATATAAGAGGAAACTGAGACACAAAGGGGTTCAATGATTTGCCCTCTGTCACATAGCTAACAATCAGTCAAATTTGAAATCAGATCTTCCTGACTCCAGGCCCATAATCTATCTATGGTTCTACCTAACTGCCTAATTTGAATAGCTATCTTCTTGACAATGTCTTTTATACAGTTTCTTGCCTTTTTTCTGTTCTTTTTTCTCTCTTGTCTTACTTTTTCTCAATTACATGTAAAAAAAAATTTAACATTTAATTTTTTAAATTTTGATTTCCAAATTCTCTTCCTCACTTCCCCTTTCCCCCTTCTCTTATTGCTATAGGTAGCATTTCAAGTACTATTTTAAATAATAGTGGTGATAATGGGCATCGTTGCTTCACCCCTGATCTTACTGGTAAGGCTTCTAGTTTATCCTCATTACAGAAAACGCTTAGTGATGGTTTTATATAGATACTACTTATCATTTTAAGGAAAGTTCCATTTATTCCTATGTTTTCTAGTGTTTTTTAATGGGAATGAATGATGTATTTTGTCAAAAGTTTTTTTCTGCATCTATGTAGACAATCACATGATTCTTACTGTTTTTGTTATTGTTATGATCAATTCTGCTGATAGTTTTCCTTAATATTGAACCAGCCCTACATCCCTCATATAAATTCCCTCTGGTCATACTGTATAATCTTGGTGAAATATTGCTGTAATATCCTTGCTAGTGTTTTATTTTAATTTTTTGCATCAATATTCATTAGGGAAGTTGACCTTTCTCTGTTTTTAATCTTTTTTAGATATCAGCAACATATTTGTGTTGTAAATGGAATTTGGTAGGAGTCCTTCTTTGTCTGCTTCTCCAAATAGTTTATATAGTATTGGAATTAATTGTTCTTTAAATATTTGTTAGAATTAACTTGTGAATCCATTTGATCCTGGGGATTTTCTGTTAGGATGACCATTTATGGCTTGTTCAATTTCTTTTTCTAAGATAGAGTCATGTAAGTATTCTATTTCTTCTTCTATTCAACTGGGCAATTTATATTTTTGTAAATATTCATCCATTTCACTTAGATTGTTTGACTTATTGACTCGTAATTGGGCAAAATAGTTCCTAATAATTGTTTTAATTTCATGGTCATTGGTGGTAAATTCACCCTTTTCATCCTGATACTAGAAATTTTGTTTTCTTCTTTCTTTTTTGAAAACAAATTAACCAGTGGTTTGTCTATTGTATTGTTTTCCCCCCTATAAAACCAGCTGCTAGTTTTATTTGTTAGTTCAGTGATTTTCTTAGCTTCCTATTTTATTCATTTCTCCTTTGATTTTTCAGGATTTCCAATTTGGTGTTTAATTGGGGATTTTTTTAGTTATATGCCCAATTCATTGATCTGCTCTTTATTTTACTGATGTAGGCATTTATAGATATAAAATTTCTCCTAAGTACTATTTTGACTATATTCCATAAATTTTGGTACACTGTCTGATTGTTATCATTCTCTTTAATGAAATTACTCATTGTTTCTATGATTCATTCTTTGACCTACTCATTCTTTAGGATTAGATTAGTTAGTTTTTCAATTAATTTTTAATCTATATTTTCATAGCCCCTTAGTGGATATAATTTTTATTTCATTATGTCCTAAAAAGGATGCATTTAATATTTCTGCTTTTCTCTATTTGGTTATGGAGGTTCTTATGCCCTAATATATGGCCAACTTTTGCAAAGGTGCCACATATAGGTAAGAAAAAGATAAACTCTTTTATATTTCCATTCAGTTTTCTCCAGAAGTCTATCATATCTAATTTCTAAAATTCTATTCTTATCTTTAACTTCTTTGTTTATTTTATGGTTATATTTTGTCTGGATATTGTCTAGTTCTGAGAAAGGAAAGTTGAGGTTCCCCACTAGTATAGTTTTATTGTCTATTTCCTCCTGTAATTCACTTAATTTTTTCCTTTAATCATTTGGATGCTATGCCATTTGGTGTATATATGTTCTGTATTGATATTACTTCATTGTCTATAGTATCTTTTAACAAAATGCAGTTTCCTTGATTATCTTTTTTAATTAGGTCTATTTTTGTTTTTGCTTTGTTTGAGATCGTGATTGCTACGCCTACTTTTTTTTTTTTTACCTCCACTGAAACATGATAAATTTGGCTCCAGTCCCTTATTTTTACTCTGTGTGTGTGTATGTGTGTGTGTTTCAAGTATGTTTCTTGTAAATAACATATTGTTGAGTTCTGACTTTTAATCCATTCTGCTATCTGCTTCCATTTTATGGGTGAGCGCATCACATTCAAATTCACATTTATGATTACTAAACTGCATATTTCTCTCCATTTTATTTTTTTTCCTGGTTTATCCTTCTCAATCTTTTCACTATGGCCCTCTTCGAAAGTCTATATTGCTTCTAACCATTGCCTCCTTTCATCTGCCTTTCTTTCTATCAGCCCCACTCCTATGGAATACAGAGCCTAGAACGTGATAGAAAAGCAACACTTCTCTTCTGTTGAGTGTAAAATTATTTTATTCTCTCCTCTCTGGGCTCTGATAAACCATTTTGTTATTAATGAGGCAGAGAGAGACAGTGGAGTTATGAAGACCTGGGTATATACACTTGATAGCTGTGTGATCTGGTCAATTCACTTAACCTGGAGTCTTAGTTTCCTCATCTTTAAATACCAGGGATAATAATACCACAGCACTTACCTCCCAGGTTGCTGTGAGAACCAAATGGGAAAATGGACATAAATATGATCTTTATGAATTCTGAAACATCAAACATCAGTTATTATTTATTATCCAAGCCCCTGTATCTTCCTCACCTTTCTCCTTTCTTTTTTTAAAAGTTTTATTTGTTTTATTCTGAACTTAAGAAATAAAACAAGTATTTCCACAACATAGGAATAGGAAAAAGGATGATTGTGAATGAACCTGCAAATCTATTATGTACAATTTACTATTCCTTTTATAAAACTATCATGTAACTTTCTTTCTTTTCCTCTTATTTTCTTCCCTCCCTCCTTTCCCAGAAATTTTTTTTTAATTTTCATTTTGTCCTTTTTCTGCAATCTGAATGATGCCAGTGGAATATTATAAAGTGAAACATAAATCTGGCACCTCTGCATTATGTGGTGTTAAGGGAGATTAAAATGAATGTACCCATTGTGTTTGTTATCAATAGCTATGGCTTTCACCATTTCATGATATGATTGCCTCACTGGCACGTTAATTGGGGATTAATCTACTACAATTAACAATAATAATAATGCCTTTTTATAGACAGCCTTAGTTTACAGGATGTTTATACATGTATTAGCTTATTTGATCTTTATAGCCATCCTTGTAATATTTGGGGCAGACATGCCATTAACCTCATTTTACAAAGGAGGAAATTGAGGATCAGGGATGAAGGGATTTGTCCAAATCCATGACACACTGCTAGTGTGGGATTCAGTTGGCATTCAGTCCTCTGGGCCCTCATGGTCCAGTCTCTTTCCACTTTTGTTAGTGCACCCAATCATCTTATTTGTTCAAACTTTTCATTAGGATCTTTAAAAAGAAGATAGCCAAATCTCTCTGCTAGAAGATGTCCTGAGCAAGTCAAAGGGCATTTGGTTCATCTCTTCCCATTTCCCATCATTTCTTTTTCTTGGCTTCTGTCCTTGGACCTGACTTTTTCAATGAAGTCTGATTAAAAACTAAACTTGTAGATACCAAAAGAGAACTACTTTTAGCTCTGCCAAAGCAGACAACAAAGGTGTGGCTATTTGAGGTTTCATCCTCCTCCCAATAAAAAGGAGGCCACATTTCTTAAAGGAATTGGCTGTGCTATTTATTCCCTTTTTTTGTTTTCTTTATTGGCACATTGGTTGAATCCTGGGATGTTACTCAAATAATCTCTTGGACAAAAAACCTTACAAGAAACAACTGTTAAAAAAAAAAAAGATCAGACAACTCCTCATTTCATGTCCTCCGGAGACAGACTAGATTTGTAGACAGGGCAGAGCAAATCATTACCATAGATAACTATGACTAATTCTAAACGTATGTGTGGATGAATGAAAGAAAAGTGCTAATTAAGCACTTATTATGTGCCAAGCACTGTGCAAAGATCTGGGGATAGAAAAGAAAGACAGTCCCAGGCATCAAGGACCTCAAATGCTAATTGAAGAGATGACACATAGAAGAGATTTCAGCTGCACAGTTAATAGAAGGGCCTGGTGGGCCATTCATTCATATCACAGTTTCACGGTGCCCCTTTTATACCTTTCCATATTCATATTCCTTCTCTATCTTGTTAGATGAATGAAAAAAAGCATGAAGATGCAACATAAATATATGCATAAATGACATAGTGTATGCACATATATATAATAATTATATATCTAACAAATAATTTTTTCAAGACCAGAAGCTTATTGGATAAGGCAGAATTGTCTCCAATGGCTGCTTTCTCAGTAGGAGAAAGACTCCTAAGCAGACTCAGAAATGGCCATCACCATTTTTTTTCAAGACCTCTTTTTTCAGAATCTTAGACACTTAGATAAAGCAGAATTCTGTTAAGGTGGCTGGCTGTTCAGGCATGAGCTCAGAAAACTGAGAGGGGCATCAGCTGGCAGATTCAGAAGGAGTGACAGTCAAGGCCTCTGAAGAACTGAAGCTTTTGAAAGAGGAACTATTTTGGATTTGCATAACTATATCTCATTAAAATTTGGACTCATACAATGGAGTACCATCCATATATGGTAAAAGAGTGATTTTTTTGTTTGTTTGTTTCAGATTCTGGCTCTCCAGATATTAATAATGCAGACTAGTATGCTAGAAAATGTTTAACAACTGGTTTTCCACAGGGGAAAAAATATATCCATGACACATTTTTAAATTTAATGAGCACTAAGATTTTTCTCCATCACTTCAGTGAACAAATCAAGCCATGATTTGTAGCTTTCTAAGGTGTCAATGCTCCAACTGAAAATTTAACAGTCTTACAGAAAACAAATTAGAGCTGGCTTTAGCACGTCTCTGCTGGCCCCCCTTCCTAATTTCAAACCCTCTGTATTAACTCTGTTTTGCAATCTATGTATGAATGAGCATATTGACTATATTATATATGCATGTGTTTATACACATATATGTGTATTGTACACACATGTAGTCATGAAATAAATGCTTACTGAGTTGATTAATTGAATAAAATTAAATAACTGTCACCAAAACATCTTCTGATCCAGCAGTGGGGAAACTGTCCTTGAGGCCACATGTGGACTTCTAAGTCCTGGGGTGTGGTCTTCTGACTGAGTTCAAGTTTTACAGAACAAATCCTTTTATTAAGGGGATTTGTTCTGTGAAGTTTGGATTGAGTCAAAGGGCAGCACTTGAGGACCTAAAGGGCCTTGGTAATCCTTATAATATGTAAGATGTGTATGCTTCTATTACAGAGATGTCAGTGGAAACACAGTACTCCGAATTGTGCTTTTTTTTCACTTTCAAAATCAAATTTTGAAGAAATTAAAGACTATTTAAGCTAATATTGTGGATTCTTTTGCAATATAATTATCTTGTAACTTTATATTATCTTTTTAAACAAATTTATAAATAAATAAAACAATTATCAACTTATCTTCTTTAAGAGTTCTCTAGGGAATATAAAAAAAAATGTCATTCCAAGATCATCTCTCACTCCCTACCTTACCTGAAGACAGTTCTATAAAAAGGGCAGGCCTCCCCTTATCTTTTCTACACCTCTCCACCCCCCACTTCTTGCGACTTCTTTCTCTAGTGTTTATTTAAGATTTAATACACACAGGATTAAGAGAATCCCAATTATGTATTTTGTTGTTGTTCTAAATTTATTTTGTTTCGACTCAACAAGCATTGATTAAGTGCTTGCTGTGTGACAAGCACTGTTGTCATCTCAGAATACAAGGAAAGGCAAAATCAAAGAAATTGGGAGAAAAAAACTAACTAAAAACTAATCCCTTCTCTCAAGAAGCTCAGTCTAAAGGTACCAAGGATAGGGAAAGTCTTGCAGAAGATGGGACTTTAAACTGAGACTTGGAGACTTGACAGGGAAGCTGAGAGTAAGTGTTAAAAGACAGAGGGTCTTCCAGGCATGAAGGACAGCCAGCGAAAATGCCTGGAAACTAGAGATGGCATGTCCCATGTGAGGTTATCAGAGCCCCAGCATACATGGGGACGGGAAAGGTAGAGGAGGGGCCGGACTACAAAGAAATTTAAAAGTCAAATAGAAGATTTCATATTTGATCCTGGAAGGACTGTAATATGGAGCCACTGGAATTTGTTGACTTGGTCAAGCTTGTGTTTTAGGAAGATTGATTTGACATGTAAGTGGAGTTGAAACTGAAATACTTCTGTGCAAAAGGAAAGGGGACCAACTTTTGTATTGTGTTCTGACCACCAACTCTTCCCTTAACTGTTACTATCTCTCTTCCTGGCAGAAGATGATCCTGTAAAAAGTCAAACCTTACACAAAGAGAGGGAAAGGATAGAAGGGGGAGGGTAAAAAAGGGTCTTCCTTAATGAGAATGGTAAAAATAGATACGGCAGTGTGATGGGACAGAGGAGATACTTCTCCAGTAACAGCAGGGTGCTCACTCTCCTCATTTTTTTATTACTACACTGAATGAATAGAGAAGAGGAGAAATACCAGAAGAGAGTTAAATAATATTATGAAGATGCTTATAAAAACATCAGGGCAGCTAGATCACACAGTGGGTAAAGTGCCTATCTGAAGTGAGGAAGACCTGAGTTCAAATTCAGCCTTGGACACTTACTAGCTGTGTGACCCTGGACAAGTCACTTAACCCTGTTTATCTCAGTTTCCTCATCTGAAAAATGAGCTGGAGAACAAAATGGGAAACCACTCTAGTGTCTTCACCAAATGAGATCAAGAAACAGGACCAGAAATGAAAAGCATGGCATCCTGAATGGAATGCTGATCTTTTAGTCTAGAAGACCTGAATTTAAATTTCATCCCTGGTACCTATTAGGGCTAGGACTTATCCTCTAGGTTAGATGTTAGATAAGATGAGTGGTACTGCTCCTGTAGATAGAGAAAATGGGATTACATCCCATGAATGGAAAATCTGTTTATTCACCATCATAAGAAGGAGGATTTATATAGCTAAGGTTTACAAATCACTTTATTTGTTATCGCCTGTGATAGTCATTACAGCCAGATGAGCTAATTGCTATCACTATCCCATTTGGGGGGGAGGGGGCAGCTAGGTGGTGTAATGAATGTAGCACCAAGCCTCAAGTCAGGAGATCATAAAGACTTGAGTTCAAATCAGGTAGCTGTGTGACCCTGGGCAAGTGACTTAACTCCTATTTGCCTTAGTTCCTCATTTATAAAATAGGCGCACACTGGAGAAAGAAATAGCAAACCACTCTAGTATCTTTGTCAAGAAAACCCCACGGTCTATGTCCATGTAGAATCGGACATGACTGAACGACAACAATCCCCACTTTACAGATGAAGAAAGTGAAGCTGAATGAGGTTAAGGGACTTACTTGCTCAGGGCCACACAGCTGAGCAGCTGAGACAAGATTTTTCAAGCGCAATGCTGTAATATTCTCAACAAAAGGAATGCATTTTTCCATACATATCATTTGGTGCAAAATCTAAAGTTAAAATAGCAGAATATCCTTGTAACTGTAGATATATTGTGAACACAAGTTTCATTTTAGACCTGATTTATTCTTATCCATCTCTTGAAGGACAGCATGGACTGAATAGGGAGAAATGGGAGGAAAAAAAAGGTGGGAAAAGTTCTTGCAGTCAGGGACAATCCAGTGAGAAAAAAATTTCTCCAGGGGAATGAGTAAGATTTAGATATTGAGCAAGCAACCAGTTGCCAGTAGTTTCAAATCCAATTTTTGTGAATTGGATTACCAGATAATGAAAATGACGATTGTTTGCAAATGAACACAGCTGCACTCTACTGATAGCTATGGGAATGCAGGATTTGAGGGGGAATCCTGTCTTCAGACGTATTCTCCCTTTGAGGCTGGTGGAGGTCATCAAAGGCTGATTCGACATATGAAAAAAAATTAACCAGACCTGTAATTTCAGTGTAGGGAACTCCTGGTGAAGAACTTTCTCTACCAATAAAAATCAGCACCTGTTTTGCAATTTATGGTGTTAGAGATTTGCCTGGGGGTGTTAGAGTTTAAGTGACTTGCCCAGGGTCACACAACCAATAAATATCAGAAGGGAAAGGACTTGAACCCTAACTCTCTCTCTCTCTTTTTCTCTCTCTGGTGTCTCTCTCTCTATCTCTGTCTCTCTCTGTGTGTCCCTGTCTCTCTTCTCCCCTCTCTCTCTGCCTTTCTCTCTATCTCTCTCCCTCTCTCTCTCTGTCTCCCTCCCTCCCTCCCTCTCTCTCTCCCTCTCTCTCCACAATCCCTTTCAAATGAAAGTCTTATCCCATTGACCTTGAATTTCAATTCTCTAGAAATTTTTTTCATTCTGCTCCACAGGCACTACCCAGAAAGAGCATCAGATAGCCTTACACTGCAAAGGTTGACAGTTAATAATAATAGCTAACATTTATATAGTGCTTACTATATGCCAAACACTGGGATAAGTGCTCTACAATTATTATGCCTTTTGATCTTCACAACAACCCTGGGAGGTAGATGCTACTATTATCCTCAATTTATAGATGAGAAACTAAGGAAAACAGAGTGAAGTGACCTGTCCAAGGACACACAACTAGTAAGTGTCTGAGGCCAGATTAGAAATTAGGAAGAGGAGTCTTCCAAATTCTAATCCTACTGTACCACCTAGCTGCC
Source organism: Notamacropus eugenii (assembly GCF_028372415.1). Lineage (NCBI taxonomy): Eukaryota > Metazoa > Chordata > Mammalia > Diprotodontia > Macropodidae > Notamacropus > Notamacropus eugenii. The sequence goes on along the minus strand of NC_092876.1, from coordinate 378,275,416 downwards.
TAAATTCTAGGACTCATGTAACTCTCGATTCTTATAACCTAGATTCTAGTCTTAGTGCTTACTCATAGCTAGTTGTGTGATCTTGGGAAAAACCATCTAACCTCGTTTAAATGAACAATAATGTATTTAAGTGGCTACTATTTGCAAAGGGTTTTTTATGCCTCCATTTCTTCATCTGTAAAAGAGGCACAAGAATACCTAGTCTACCTCACAGAAAGGTGGTAAAAAGAAAATTACATAATAGAAGTGAGAAGGCTTTGAGAAAGGCTTTTGAGAACGCACTATTCAAATACAAGGCATTGCATAAGGTACTACTTGTTGAGTTGTGAAAAACTCTTTGTGACCCCATTTGGGGTTTCCTTGGCAAAGACACTAGAGTGGTTTGCGATTTTCTTCTCCACCTTATTTTACAGATGAAGAAACTGAGGCAAACAGGGTTAAGTGACTTGCCCAGGGCCAGATTCGAACTCAAGTCTTCCTGACTTTAAGCCTGGCACTCTAACCACTGTACCACCTGGCTGCTCAAAGACTAAACACCAAATGGTAAGATACTCTTTATAAACTTTTTTTTAATCTCACTTTTTCCCATTTGGATTCACTTCCATGATTACACTCTGCCTTCTTCTCAGTCTTTCTAGGTACCTTTAACTGCTGAGTAAGGAACTCAGGTTAGACAGGATATACGGAATGCAGAATTAAATGGTGAATTGAATGTCCAAAACAGTCATTGTTTGGTCACTTCAGGACTCAGCCAGTCATGATCCAGACTGTTTCTTTTCTGAATCCTTGCTTTGTTTCCATTTTATTGTGTTCATCAACTCTTCCAGTAGAGGGTGGGAAGGGAACACATTCAAACTGACTATATTCATTTATTTGCTAATGGTTCTGATTTCAGTGGAGAAAGCTGAAGTTCAAGCTGTTGGCTACAGGAAGACTATGGAAACACAGTGTCAGTGGATTTCAATGATCTACTCTCTCCTATCCTTTACCAATCACAGACTGTACAGCAAAGTACCAAAGCTATTTTCCTGATTGTTTTATTTGCTCATTGTCTGAGGCAGCCAGATGGAGGGAAAGAACCTTTGGAGTCAGAGGACCTGAACTTGAGTTCCAGCTTTGGGCACTTGGTACCTATAAAGAAAACCTCCCTTTGGGTCTCATTTTCCTCAAGTGAAAAAATGAACTAAATGATCTGTAAGGTCTCTCTCAGCTCCAAATTTACAATCCTAAAAACCTATATCCAAAACAGCATATTTAAATCAAGTTGTCAGTGAATTAGGGGTATATCTACTCCATGCATGTGAAGACCGCCCACCTGGTGGAATGGGAGGAAGAGAATAATTTGTTCCAATGGCTGGCCATGAAGGAGGTTGAAGCAGATGCCGTGCAACTTGGTAGAGACATCAGACACTAAATGGCAGGCCATTTCTAGTTGTCTTGACTTGTGTCTTGCCACTAGACGACTATGACTCTGGAAGTCATAGAAGAGGGAGTAAAGCTCTCTTTGTGCAATCCTGCCTCTCTTACATCTCATTCAAGACATCACTTGATATTTCATCAGCCTCTTTGAAAACTACGAATGAACAACATTTAAACTTAGTGTAAATTAGTAGGATATTTGTAGTCTTTTCATTTCTGGTACAAGCTTGAAAATGGAGACAGCCTCATTGCTTAGGATTGAGATCTTTAATGAAAATTCAAGATAAGTAAACTTAGGGTTAGAAAGGTTGTAACTGGCCCAAGATCCCTCAGATCATAGGTAATGTATCCACATATGCCTTTCCATCTCCTATCTCTAAGACTCTGCATAGATTATTTCCCATTTGTACAAAATATAACTTTTTTCAAAGCTTTTTCAAAGTGAATCTCCCCAGTTGTCAGTTCAACTTTCTCATCCTGAGATGATTTTTTTAAATGGGATGTTTAATTTTCCTTGTATGTGTTGTATTCCCCCCAAAGAGAAAGTAAGCTTCTCAAAGGAAGGGAACATTTTATTTTTGTTTTATCTTTAGTTCTGTACAATGTCTAGCACATGGACTTAATAAATGCTTTTTGAATAAATAAACTCATATACATGTGATAATCCATCTTGATTTCAAAGAATAGATGATGGAATATACTTCCTTCCTCTCATTAGAGGTGGTAAACTAGAAATATGGAATGGTTCACGTTTTTTAAGTATTTTAGATGCCTGGGTTTCTTTTGCTTAATTACTGTGTATAAGGGAGAGTTCTAAGAGGTAAGACAGGGTTATATCTATCAGTATTTATCACATTAGAAATAAAAAACCTTAGTATTATTATGAAAATAGCTTTGACCTCATGGACTTCCTATGGTCTTAGGGACTCAACCACAGTGTTAGAACTGCAGCCTTTGAGTACACAAAGTGCTTTCACATTTGAGATTGCTGGCCCATAAGACCCTCCTGACTATCCTGAGAGGTAGGAAGTGGGAATTAGCGCAAATAATATTATTCTCATTGTAGAGATGAGAAAAGTATGACACATTCCTTGACTTCAAAAATTTTGCATGCAGTCTATTTAAAGGGGTAAAACTAACACATATGAAACAACTACAACGCAAAGCATAAATAAAAATGCTAACCTGAGTAGTGCAGAATATAAATACAATGCAAGGTCAGAGAGGTTTAGAGAGTTCACAGTGGGTTAGAGTTGTAATATAGTTATAACTACCATATTTTGAGAATAAAAAAAATCAGAACATAATTCTGAAAAAATGATACTGCTTTTGCAAAGCCACTTTTAAAGTCAGAGTACTCACTCTGCCCCTCTCCAACTATATGATGTTGAGAAAGTCACTTTACATTGTGATCCTCAGTTTCCTCATCTGTAAAATGGGCATATACCTATCTACCCCAGCTACTTCACAGGCTTGCCTAAAATCAGTTGAGATAATATATTTGAAAGACCTTTGTAAACAAGTGTAATGTATAGTATTATTCTCAAGACAGACCATAGAGAAAGTATAACAAACTCAATTTTGAAGGAAAGGTATGATTTGTAAAAACAGGAAACAGGAGGGCAACCATTCCTGGCCTAGATACCAGGAGCAAATAGATTCCAGCCCCTTCTCAGGAAAGGGGTGGCATGTCGTGGGGAAGGTGGGCGGGAGGCATTACTGGAAATAAAGATACACAGGTTGGTCAGGGCAAGATCATAGGGGGCACAAAAAGCCAAGCATAGGAATTTAGACTTGATATGGTAGAGAAAAAAGAACCATGTTTTCCTTTCTTTTTTTTCCTTTCCTTCCTTTCTTCCTCTGTCTCTCAGTCTCTATCTGTCTGTCTGTCTCTCTCTCTGTGTCTCTCTCCTCTCTCTCTGTCTCTCTCTCTCTCCTCTCTGACAGGTATATTACTTTGCACATAGCTCAATAAATATTTTTGGTTGTGTGTCCTGGTCCTGATTAAATTAGTCTCAAGCAGGCCTTTCCTAAAGGTAGGATTCCACTACTTTGGGCACAGAGAGTGGGGCAAAATTAGTGACCCCAACTTTATTAGTTTTCTCAGGGATTGAAATTCGTGGTGAGACTTCTGCTCCAGAGCTACTAAGAAAAGAAAGGCTTCCCTGCACCAACTCTCCAGGTTCTTCCCCCACAACACTTGGAGGGGTGCACATCCTCATCTTCCTAAGTAACAGAAGGCTTACCCCTACACAGTTCACGGTATGCTTGTAGTGAGCTCCAGAAGAAAGGGTGGCTTCAGCGACAAAGTGGAGCTTTCAGTCATTAAACTATCAATCAATAGATATTTCTACTATGTACCAAGGGACAGTCCTAAGAGGCAATACAAAATACAAAAAAGAGGCAAAAGACAGTCCCTGCCCTCAAGGAGCTTATACTGATTTCTACTGGTAAAACAGTAAACGCTAATACCCATCAGCATCTGAAGATCACTACATACATTGAAATATCTATAATTGTTGAAGAACAATATAAAAGCAAAAAGGCTACTTACTAATATGAAATAGTACTAAGGAAATTACTGCCTGCTATAAGAGCACATGGAGAAGCAGAAAGTATGCTTGTTTCAAAATTAGGACCTGAGTTCAAAATCTGACTGTGGAACAGTAGAAAACGCGCTGCTTTTGAAATGAGGAGCTGGGTTCAAATTCTATGACCTTGTGCAAGCTGCTTTTTACCTCTCTGGGTCTCAATTCCTTAATCTACAAAATAAAGGGGACTAAAGATGATCACTAGAATTATAGTTTCAGAGGAGGAAGGGACTTCAGAGATGACCTAGTGCAACCTCTCCATTTTACAGATAAGGAAATTGAGGCAGAGAAAGTGCTTTACAAATAAAATCTCAATTGAAACTCACAACAACTTTGAGAGGTAGATGCTATTGTTATCCCCATTTTACAGATGAGGAAACAGGGGCAGACGGTGATTACGTGACTTGCTATTATTACACAGCTAGTAAGCATCTAAGGACATTTTGAACTCAGGTCTTCCTGACTCTTGAGTGAAGAACTCCATGTAGCATCAAGGGTGGATTGAAATCCAGACTGTGGGCCACCAAAGTCATTCTGAACTTACAATCCTATAAATATTATTAAATTCAATTAGATAAATTTCCATTTCCATATTAATCTTTAAATCCTAACTATCTTCCTATATGATATCCCACGACACAAATAATGTCCCCCTCTCTTTCTTTTATCTTTGCCATCCCATATTATAGATGTTCTTTTTATTTCTTCTGTTTCTGTTTCAGTTGGTCCAGCCCTCCCCTTTTCATAGTCTCAGGGTCTCCTGACCAGTTGTTCAGTTAACCACTTAAGACATTCTTCTCTTTTCTCCTACGAATGTTACCCTGTTACCATATATAAATATGCAATAATGTATGAGTGCCTATCTGTGTGTGTACCTACATAGATACATATATTTCTTTATTCCAAGATTAGGGACTCCCTGTGAAAGCTGCTAGTTGATAATAGCAGTGAAAGTCTCTCAAGGCATTTCAAAATTTCTGGCCTTCTTCCTGTTCTCTTTTTTAGACATGCTGTCTCTGCTCTACTAATATACAGAAAAAAGAAGAAAAAAAAAGCCTGAGAGACAAAAGGCAGAAATATCCCTGTGCTGATTCAACTGGAATCCAATTTGTGGAATTTCTTTTGTCCCTAAACTTTCTCCAATTGGAAAAGGAATTAAGAGCCTGGGAAGAAAAGACGTGTTTAATGATCACATCCTCCTTGGAGGAAATGGAATTACTGGGGCCCAAGGAAGTGTGGGTGTCCTTTCAACGGCTGTGAGCTGAAACCTACAGAAAAGCCTACCCTCCAGGATTCAATCTTTTTGTTTTTTACACTACTCCTAGCATAAGCTCTAGAAATAGAAACCTGGAGTATTTTATTTGGAGGAAAATACAGGTATTGTGCTTTCAAAATTATAAAAGCCAGTTTACAAAGAGGAAAAAAGATGCAGTGACACCATTTGAAGGGGAGGAGAAGCCACCTAACATGGCTGTAACATGTAAAATAGAACATTAATTACAGAAGAAGGAAACTGGCTCCTTTCTTCCCCTTTCTTCCCTAGGAAAAAGGAAGTCTAGAAATAAAGAAACGAAGTAGACTTGACTCCTGGTTGATGCATACACATATATCTAAGCACAGGCACATATGTGCAGCATATTTCACTAATCCTCCAAAGAATCCATGAAGCATCTCAAATTTATGTGATTTTTAATTGGATTTCAGAACATTTTTACTCAGGACAGAGGGTGAAATGCATATATTTTTAAAACTTCCCTGTGTTCTCTAAGAAAGACAAATAAGTATCCACCCCAATCACAAACAGGTCTTTTAGAAAAATAATCAAGGAATTCTGCTATCAAGTACAATGGACAATTCACAAAACAGGTATCTGCAACAATGCAGGTGGTACCCACAAAATTAAGTGAATTGTACAAGCAAGATCCAAATGCTCCCAGAATCTAAATGAATTCAAGGTGAACTATGAATTAATAATAGACAGAAGGCATTAATGCACTAGGACTATCTTCAAAAACTGGTGCTTAGTGTGAAAAAAATGGTTTTTTTGGGGGGGAAAGATAAAGCTCATTAAAAAAATCTTCACAGAAATCTTTCTAAACCTCACGTGTTCAAGGACACCCATTAGGATAAAGTAATTACATGCATTTAGGATTTCAAAATCCAGTATTTATCAAATATTCAATTAAGCGTTTTTATATGTAGGGAAATGAGGCAAAATTTAATTTAAAAAAAAAATGAAGCCACTTCCTGTTTTTTCCCCCAACCCACTGCAGTTTTTACCCTCCAGAGCCCTAGACCCAAGTTAAGTGTGTTTAAGTTGCAGCTTCTGAAGTCCAGGAGAAGCAAGTGCAGAGAGAGTCCAACAGGAATAGCTAGCACCCCTTCTTCTTACAGTCTGGGGTGCCCCCCATCCGACTCAGGTCGGAGGAGCAAGAATGAAAGAGAAGACAAAGAGCGAGGGTGGGTGGGGTGAGCCTGGTGCTCGCCGCTCTGGAGGTGCGCAGGCTGACACCCACAAAGCCCACACAGTCCGCTTCCCGCAGCGGGTCTGAGCGGGCCGGCAGAACCTGCAACACCTTCTGGGCTCTGCTGGATCCTGCCTAAAGACAGGCCAGCTGTCCAAGCGAGGGAGCGCGGCTCACGTCCCAGGTGCTCCAGACCCTCTGGGACGCGGGCAGTGCCATTGCCAAACGAATGCACCTTTAAATAGAGGGATGGGGTGGGTGTGGGCGGCGTAAGAGAAAAAGAAAGGACGCTTAATTCGATCCCCTGCGCCCCTCCGGTCTTCCAGTATTGTTAAGTACGTTCTGCGGGTCTGTCCGAGAGCCTGCGTGGGGGTGTGGGGCTGCCTCTTTTCTCCTCCTTTTCCCAAAGCTGCACTGTTCCAGTCTAGAGGGAGCGGGGCAGGGAGCAGAGAACGAGTGAAGTCCGCCTGGCTGTGACGTCACCTCATTTGCATAGGGAGGAGGATATAGGGGCTCTGCGGCGCTGCCCTCACACAGTTCGGAGCCGCCACCTCGGGGAGCTGCCACCTCGGAGAGCTGACTTGGTCGTGCGCCCCGCCCGGCACTGGTGAGGACCCCCTTCCCCCTCCTTCTAAGCATCTCTAGACTTACAAAGCGTGGAGGCTTTTTTTGTTTTGGGGGGAGAGGGGAGAAGGAGGAGGGAGTGAAAGACCCCAGTTAAGACGCCTGGGAGGCGTCCGTGCTCTCCTGGGACGTGGAGAGCCCTTTTCAGGGAGGATCGAGCCGTTCCAGCTGCTCGCTTGAAAGCTTAGAATTTCGAGCGCGTTTTCCCCGTGCGGGAGCGAGCCCAAAGGGGCCCCGCGGCCGGGGCGGCCGGGGGTGGCTGGACGGACCCTCGCTCGCTTCCTTTGTTCCGAAATCTGGGGCTTCTGCGCCCCTTCGGAACGCGTAGCCTCAGCTCCTTGTATTCCCGGGCTGCGCTTCTACGATCTCGGGGCGATTCGAAATCTGGGGGTGTGGAACGCCATCCCACAGAGGCATTCACTGCTTCCTTTCTAAAATGTTAGGATTTTTAGCAAAATTGGGCGAGAAAGGGGGAAAGCAGCCTTGCTAATTTGCAGGGTGGCTGAGGCTGTGAATGGTTTTGGGCGGTGGCGGGAGGAGGAGGAGGAGGAGGGAAAACGCTTCCCGGGTCTTTAAAATTCGGGCAACGTTGTGTCTTTCTGACTGCATTGTTGAGCCAGAGAAAGCGGGGGGAGGAGGAGGAGGAGGAGGTGGTGAACAGTTAAGGGCGGTGGTTGAGCTTCCTCTGACTGCAGCTCTTTGTGAGGGGGGAGGAGGGAGGCAAGAATGCAGGACTCCTTCCAAATCTCAATCAAGATTGCACACGGGGTGGAAGCATTTCTCCCGCCCTGCAGCGTTGGAAATCTAATTTTTTGATTTTTTAAGACATTTTGGCGAGTTTTTTTTCTGAGGATAGGAAGGATTTTTCTACGCATGGTTCTTAACAGATCCCTCTCAAGCCCGGGATAGTTTTTTAATAACATTTTTTTAAAAAATGCAATTAACCACCCTCCTTGCTTGGGTTTTGTGCTTTGAATCTCCCACTCTTTAAAAGGGAGAGTGCCCTTGATGGCCCCTCTTCCCCCTCTACCCAACTTTGAAATGGCAGGGCTTGGCTTCTTCAGTCCGCGAAGAAAGAGGAAGATACATAGTTGCACAGAATAGACGAGGAAGGAGGGGGAGGGGAGGGGGCTCGCTGCTGGCTCGGAGCTCTGCGGAAGAACGCGGAGAGGGGTGGGGGGCGGATTTCTCACCAAAAGCTCCTTTTTCTTTGTATGCAGCTCAATCTGCAAAAATGTCTGACAAACCAGATATGGCTGAGATTCAGAAATTCGATAAGTCTAAATTGAAGAAGACAGAAACACAAGAGAAAAACCCACTGCCTTCAAAAGAAAGTGAGCTGCCTCTTTTTCTTCTCCCCCTCCCCCCCAGCCCCCAGTTCCCCAGCACGGACCTAGCCCCTGGGAGAGGAGCCTCAGGCGGGGAGGGGCTGTGGCTGGAGGGGTGGAGGGGTGGATGGATGGGGAGGGAGGGGCCGGAGGAGGAGGGAGGAAAATGAAAGGCAGAGGGAAGCTGGCGAAGGAATGAAGGCAGGAAACGTTTGCGTACTTAAAAATAAGGCGTTGGAGAAGAGCATTAAAGTAAGGAGATGGCTGGAGAATATTCCTGGGGTGGAAGGGAGCCATCCTTTTATTTAGAGGGCTCTTACCAACTACATTCATCAGGTCTCAACCTGTTTTCTCTAACTCTGGGCTCCTTACTGATGTCTTTGTGTTTGTGTGTCTCTTTGTATTTCACTTTTCTAGCGATTGAACAGGAGAAGCAAGCGGGAGAATCGTAATGAAATCTGCCCTGCCAATATGCACTGTACATTCCACAAGCATTGCCTTCTTAATTTTACTTCTTTTAGCTGTTTAACTTTGTAAGATGCAAAGAGGTTGGATAAAGTTTAAATGACTGTGCTGCCCCTTTCAACATCAAAAGAATAAAGAACTACTGACATTGAATTGAATGAAGGCCGAGCCGGCTGCCTCTTTCCATCTGCCTGTCCTGGCTAGTTTGGGTCCTGGTGGCATTAAAAAAAAAAATTTAAAAAAAGAGCTTGCATGTTGGTGAAAAGAAGAGCCCGGGTGGGACTACAGTAAATCTAGTTAACAGTAAAATGCAAAGCTGTACCAAGGTCCTGGCAAGCTGTAAAATGCAGTTAATCAGAGTGCCATTTTTTTTTTTTGTTCAAATGATTTTAATTATTGGAATGCACAATTTTTTTAATATGCAAATAAAAAGTTTTAAAACCTGGCTGGTATTGCTGTGTTTATCTTTGGAAGATCAATGTTGCAGGAAGGAAACTTGAATGCTAATCATTGACTCAAGGATGGTAGAGGTTCTTTTGAAAAAAAGCAATAAATGCCAAAAAAAATTGGTTTTTCTATGTTGGGTAAATCCTATTGCAGGATAAGAATTTCGATCCCCGATTATGTAAAATATCTGTATATATGACTAGCATTCTGTACTAGTTCACCATGACCTTGTTTTCTTAGATTTACTTTTAGAATTTGCCTTATTTACCTGTAATCGGGATATCTGTAATTGTTAAAGTACTGTGGAAACTGCTGTGTCCACATTTTGGGATTTTTTTGTGTGTGTGTGACCTAATCACTAGAGATCGATTTGCAACTCGGTACCTTAAAATCTAGCACTTGATAAAATTATCCAATTAATGGCATTGGTGCAACTAAAGCCTGGTTGAGAATTTCATATCCGGTAGCAGGGGAATTGTACATGTGCTTTCACCTTATTGTTTGATGCCCTAATTTCTATTGAATGGTAAAAATAAGTATCTTTCCAATAACAGTTGTGATTTTAAAAGTTCATTGTACCATCTTGTATTTGCAAAATAAACCTTGATGAACTAAAAATAGTTAGCTGGCAATCTTGAGTGACATTTAATTTCTAATAGGGTTCACATTTTACTTAAGCTTTTTATCCTTGGTTAGCATATTTAAATTTGTTTCCGTTTTAATGTTTTAAAACGGTACATAGGCAATTCAAGCGGAATCTCCTTTTCTCCTGGGTGTTTGTTAGGAAAATAGAAATGGAGCATAATTTAAAAGAAATGTCCTCTACTCTTTCAGGAAGATGAATTATTTAGGGTGTGGCCATCTTATATTTTTTTGTTGGGTTCATAAGGGCAACAGTTTTTTAATTGCCCCTTTAAGAGGCAGATATAAAAGTTTGTACATTTTGTATTTACTAGCTTTAGAAGCAAAGAATGAATGCAAGTTACTAAAATTCAGTTAAGCAAACCAGGGATGATTTTCTTTCAAGAATTGTCAGTAATGGCTTCTAGATTTTTCTGAAGATAACTTTTGAATCTGCCCTGATGGAAGAAGAGGGAGGATGTGGATTGGTAGATTTCATTTCCTGCCATCCTTGACTTTGAAAAAGGCACAGGAAACCATCGAGCTGCGGTTTTTTTTTAAAAAACAAGTTGATAACTGGGGGCTAAATGGTTTTAATATGGATGAGTAGATGAGTTGGGTGACTAAAAGCTAAAGTGACCGTATTCATAAAGTGAAAGATGAGTAACAGGGTTGAACAGCCTACATTCCTTTACACAAAGCAAACCTATAGAAGGAACATAATGATTTACCTAGAATGTCTGGTCTGCAGTGGTGCAGGTAATAGATGGCTTGCTTACAAGAAGGCATACATGCATACACTCTCGAAACAGCTAAAGATGAAAAGGTCCCATACTAGAGCGTTTGAATCAATAAAAAGACCAAACAGATTTGTGTTAAATTTTTTTATATCTTAAATATGCTTCTGCCTAAAATTTAAAAAGCAAAATTGGCATGGCATGGGGGAGGGGAATGATTCATGTGATTAGTAATGGAATAAAGGGCCCTCTCAGGGAAAGAGGAGAAGGAAAAAGCCAGTCCACTCCAATATGGTTTTAAAGTTGTTGAGTCCTATGTTAAAAGAGTGCTATGTTAAAAAGATACCTTGTTTGTTCCTGTCAACTCAGGTATTAATAACAAAAAGGAAATATTAATAATTGAATAATTATTGATATAATTGAAGGTATCAAGTAAAACATTGTTTGACTCATGGGGAAATAAACAATGACTTAGAAGAACTAAGAAGTATTAATGATTAGTATTACTAGCACTCACTGAGTTTGGAGGGGTGAGGGATGGCTAGGAGACTACTTTTAACACAAATCTGGAAACTGGAATTTTCAAAATTACTACATTGAAGCACACAGATCAAGGCCCACACAAGTTACAGGCCTTTCTCAAGGTCAAACAATGCAGTCTAAGGACTTCACCAACTCTGAATTCATGAAGAAAAATTAAAAGCAAAAACATGAGGGGGTCAGCGGAGAAGGAGGAAGGGAAGGAGACCTGAACACTAAAGGGCAATCTGAGATACAGCAGTGTTTGTTTTCTTAAAATCATATTTCTCATGATTCACCCCATTTTGTTTTATGCAGTCCCCAACTTAATTACTGAAGAGCTGATTGGTTTACGACATGTCCAACGACATCTTCAAAGTAGAAAAGGAAAATTAATACTAGTCCTGTTTCTGGATTTATGAGACTTACATTGATGCTATGAAAATAGTTCATTTTTACCTAAAGTTATAGCCCACCTCCCCCACCCCACACATTCTGTGAAGGGTTATTGGAGCAGAGGTTTGTTTGAAGGGTATTTTTGAACAATATTGAATGTACAAAGCACTACTTTCCTAATAAGCTTCACTTCCTTCTTCCTATTTAGAAATCACTATCAAAAAACCAACTTCCAGCTTTTAAGGCATGTTTTCCAGTGTGACTTGTATTGTCATCCAAGAGAATTAAATATCCTTTCAAAGGCAAGACTTCCTAACTTATTTTCTTTGTAGGTATTGGTGGATGGATTAATTCTAGTATTAAGCAACTGAAATGTGGAAATGGAAAGAGGGTAATAATATATAGTAATAACAGAAATAATTTTAGTTACTAATGGTAATATTATTATTAATCATTAAGATTATAGTAAGAATAGTAGTAGCTAACATTTATAGAGTACTTATTATGTGCCAGGCATTATGCTAAGTGCTTTAAAATTATTATCTCGTTTGATCCTCTCAACAGCCCTGGGAGGTATATACTGTTATTATTTCCATTTCACCGGTGAGGAAACTGAGGAAGACAGAAGTTAAATGACTTGCCCAGGGCATGGAGTATTTGCACAGGTACTATATTTTACTTAGAATTTTTCCTTACATTATTTTATTACAGTAATGGAACTACAGGATATAAAAAGTACATACTTTTTCCAAAAGTATATACAGGATGATAGGATTCAGAGTGAGAAGGGACTTTTGAAATTATCTCAGACATTTACTTAGCTGTGTGTCCTTGGGCAAGTCACTTAACCCTATTTGCTTCAGTTTCCTCATCTGTAGAATGAGCTGCAGAAGGAAATGGCAAACCACTCCAGTATCTTTGCCAAGAAAACCCCAAATAGGGTCACAAAGAATCAGACTAGACTCAATAACAACAAAAAGAGACAGATTTTTAAAAATTCGTATACGCAAAGGGAAACACTTTAAAAACATATATATGGAAAAAAGGATTTGGACCTGTGATTTCATTGCTATGGTGTGGAAATTCCTTCCACTAAGAATTTCCCAAGGCACTTAGAGTCTAAATGTCTTATCTACAGTCATACAACTAGAATGTGTCAGACGCAAGACTGCAAGTTTTCCTCATTCCAAGATCAGCCTTATGCTGTGCTGCTTCTCAAAGATAAATTACTTATATAAAAATATAGTAGGCACTTAATAAATGTTTATTGATATGGTTTCACAGATTTATTTACCACTATTATTCTCAGATTTATATATATTTACTTTTAATCAATTAATATTTTATTTCCCTCAATTACAAGTAAAAACACATTTTAACATTCAGGTTTCTTTTTAATTTTGAGTTCCAAATTCTCCCCCGCCCCCTCTGCATTGAGAAGACAAGCAATTTGAAATACATGTGCAGGCATGCAAAACATAATTCGATGTTAGTCGTGTTGTGAAAGAAAACACAGACCAAAAGGAAAAAAAGCACCAAGAAAAATGAAGTAAAGAAAAAAATGTGCTTCAATCTGCATTCAGCCTCCATTAGTTCCTTCTCTGGAGATGGATAGCAGTTTTCATCATAAGTCCTTCGGAATTGTCTCAGATCATTGATTGCTGAAAATACCTAAGTCATTCAGAATTGATCATTGTATAATGCTGCTATTAGTATGTACAACATTCTCCCGGTTCTGCTCATTTCACTTTGCATCAGTTCATGTAAGATTTGCCAGGGTTTTCTTGAGAGCATCCGGCTCGTCCATTTCTTACATGACAACAGTATTTCATCATAATCATATACAACAACTTGTTCAGCCATTACCTAATTGATGGACATTCCCTCAATTTCCAATTCTTTGTCATTATATAAATATATATTTTTAAACAATAATATTTACTCAAAGATGTCTTTTTTCTTAGCTCAGTATGGGAAAACTCCAAAATTAAATGAGATGTTGATTTTAGGGTGAACTTAAAATTTCAGTATGCTGGGGTTTTTTGTTTTTGTTTTCTACTAGTAAGATGCTCCCCCCTTGATTTAGCATTAGTAAGTTCAAACATGCCTGGTGCTATTCCGTCAAGTTCCCCTTAAAAAACATAAGTCCAGTGGAACACTCATGCAGATCCTTAGCTAGATTTGCAATCACCATATTTAATCAACAAAGGGAGATTATGCACAATAGATCCTATTTTATAGAGTTTGTTAATCCTTGAGGCTAATGTCCAGAGGCAAGTAAAAGGACCAGAATCCCCTACCAGGGGTGGACTGAAGCTATTTTATATTGGCTAGTGAGAACTCTTAACTTTACAATAAGAGCTTTTACATCACAAAAGTTGGCAAATTCTATCCATCAGGGCTTTATTTACTGTTTTGTTGACCGTCCAGCCTTAAGAAATGATAGAGGAAATGTTAAAAATGCATATTAGACTTTAAATTTAGGGGTGGGGGTGTTTTTCTGGATATCTGGTTGAAAAACATTATACCAGCACACTGATACAGATGCTGAAGGCAACAGAAACATCGAAGGGTGAGACAAGAAACAAGAAACTTATCTCACCCATTGGACCCAAAATAGAATTTGTGAATTGAGGCATTTCCCTCCAGAAAGAATATAGTGAAGAAAGAGCCCTAATATGTTTTGGTCTTGGCTCTTCTGGGCCTCAGTTTCCTTCGTTGCAAAATGAAAAAAGTGGAGTAGATAATCTTATGGGTCTCTTACAACTTTAACATACCATTATTTTAGGGAACTGTCATTCTTTGAATTAGTTGTAGACTACATAGCCACTATTAGATTTCCAGAGGAATATCTCTTATTGCCACATTCAGTGAGTGGGCTTTAATCACTTGTCTTGCACCCTGGACTAAATAGCAGTTACAACTCGAGGACAACGAACCAATACCAATACATCTGAATGCTTTATAACACCCACTGGAGGGTGGAACGAAGTAGGCACTCAATACTTGGGTAATTATCACATCCCAATTGTTTTTAGGATGACAAGGCCTTGGGTTTTAACAGAGATCACTAGCAGACAATTTTGGTTTGTGAACTATATTCATGGGTAGTTTCAGCTATTATAGTCACATAATCACCAGTGAGCAGGAAATTATGCATTTCCTCATTTCTACACTGAGGCCTGCAAAAGTGTTGATACTATTGCGTTAACCAGCTGTCTGTCTGCCTCTGAGAGTGGTTTCCAAACTAGAGTTGAAAATGGCTAATAGTTTCCTTACTGAACAAAAAAATCTTTATTGTGTACCACCCCACCCCCCCATCCTCATCCTCCCCTGCCCCTAATTAGTTTTAGTAAGGGTAAGCATGATGCAATGGACTGTGATTATTTTCAGTTCTTTGGGATTTGGTGGGGTTTTTTTTTGCTTATGATTTGACATGTTTATTGTGAAGATCAATGAAAAATGTTGTGAAGTTGCTATGTGGCTAACCACTTGATTGGCCAAGAATATTCAGAAGAATTTTCTGGCAGAAATACTCATATGGTTTTAAAATATATCTTGCTAGCATAGCTGCCTTCTTATTTAGGCCTATGTCAAACTGACAAAATGAATGACTAATCTTGAATCTTTATACGTTTTATAATTTGTTTTTTGGGCTTGTTTTTTAATACTTCAATTGTCCAGTGGAACTCCTGGATCTCATTTATAAGTATTACCTACAGATCCTATGCAGTATTCCAGACTGACCAACTAGCTGTTAACCCTTCTCTTGCTGTATGACCTATCTATTGCCTTCTCTTTATTTCTCTTTCTTTAACAAAGGTCATCATTGGAAATAGGCTACCACCTACATGTACGCATCACAAGTCTCTGCAGGGACCTTTGGATCTCCTACAACTTTGATTCATTGCAGATTATAGTTTTCCAAAATCTGCAAACATGATGAAGTTTTGTTTTTATCTCATAGTCTACCTCCTTAATCTCTGGCTTTATTTTGATCCTTACCCCACCTCAATCCTGTGTTTCTTTGCTATTTAAGATGGAAAAGGAAAAGCAGAATTTTACTCAAGGCAAAGGTATTTTTGTTCATTTAACCCATTTATTACTAGCTTTCTGACCAAGTCAAAAAGCATTTATTATATAGCTTACCAGGGGACAAGGTTAGTAATAGGCATGGGGCAGGGAGAAGGAGAGACAGAGAAGAAGGAGGAGAAGAAGGAGGAGGAGGAAGAAGAGGAGGAGGAGGAGAAGGAGAAGAAGAAGAAAAAAGAAGAAGGAGGAGGAGGAGGAGGAGATAAAAAAAGGAAGGAGGAGAAGGAGGAGGAGAAGGAGAAGAAGACAGGAAAGATGGGAGAGAAAGAAAGAGAGGAGGAAGAAGCAGAGAGAAGAGAAGAGAAAAAAGGGAAAGAGAGAGGGGAAAGGGGAGGAAAAGAAGAAAGAGGAGGAGGAGGATAGAATGAGGAAGGGAGAGCACTAGGCGGCACAGTGGCTGAAGCGTTTAACCTAGAGTCAGGAAGACCCGAATTAAAATGCACTCTCAAACACTTACTACCTCTGTGACCCTGGGAAAGGTATAGAACTTGTGTGCCTCAGTTTCCTCATCAGTAAAATGAGCATAACAATAGCACCAACCTCCCAGGGTTGTTGTAGGGATCAACTGATTTTATATATATGCTATTTATTATTTTTTTGAAAACAGGGGCTGTGCGAAAAACCCGATCACTATAGCCTATGAGATGCATAGGTGACATAGAACAAATATTGTCATTATATAAGGAAATAATGCTGGATTTGGATCAAGAGGACCTTCACTTAAATCCCCACAGTGCCACTTGCTACCTGTGCAAACTCAGTCAAGACATGTTCACCTGCCTGTAGATTTCTCCATTTCCTCCTCTGTAAAATGCAAAGGTTAGGATATATGACTTCAGAGATCATCTCCCGCTATTGATACCGAGCTTGTGGTCTGGGACAGTGGTTCTGGAGTTGTTTTTGTAATTGCAAACCCCATCCTAGTAAAACAAAACTTTAGCAAAGTGCTTGCAGTAAAATCTTCTAAAGGATATTTTGTAAATGCATATTACTAAATGCAAAGTCAATGACCTAGACAATAGGTCCCTGTCCAAGCTCCACTTACTGACTGGCTTAGAGTCATTATCACTAGTAACAGTTTCTCTTGATTTAGTTATTTTTTTCTTTCGTTCATTAAAAGGGCCATTCGATGACTACTTCTTAAAGAGGCCTAATCACTCAATGGGAGTTACTTCCCTCTAAGTGAGTACCTGAAAAGGCCAGCCTAAAAAGTCCAAGGTCTCCCCTTGCATCCTGGGCCATCTCCAGTCATCCTGATGAGTATCTCATCATTGGACCCAGATGGCTCAGGAGGAGAAAGTGAGATTGGTGCTCTTGCACAGCCCTCCCTCACTCAAAACAAAGTCAAATGCTAGTCATGTCATCATTTCTCTGATGTCATGGTCCTCTTCGAAAACTTAGGATGAACACAGACAGACAGACAGACAGACAGACTAAATGCATCAAATACAATATGGCTACTTATAAAATTTTTCAGGAGAGATGATGCCTGATGGAAACATCTGGATGGGAAATAATGATCCTTGTATTCAGGTTTCTTCTGTATTTTGGTATTTGGGAGGGTGAGCATGACATTGTAAATAGTATGATGAACTTGAAGTCAGGATGACCTAGGGACCCACTCCCACAGCTGGCACTTCATAGTTATATGACAGCGGCAAAGTACTTATTTTCTCTCCTTACCTCAGATTCTTCATCTCTAAAATGGAGATTAAAATATCTACAGTATCTATCTTACAGTTCTTCAAAAATAAGGGAACAACAAGAGTGGTGAGACTCAAAGAAGATAACGTAAATAAAGTAACTTGTAAGATTTAAAGCACTATCTAAATGAAATTTATCAGTATTGTACATGCACTCTGCTGAGACAATCAACCGATTTGTCTAACAAATATTATGGGGCATAGTCCTTGATGGTTTATACTGATTGGCACATTCTATACCAACAGAATAAAAGTGAAGCTAGATGCGCCAACTTTTTCCAACAGTTACCTGAATACCAAGACTGTCTGAATAACACAGACAACGAGTAAACGAGTTTTCTAGGTGTGCATTTTATATTTTAAATAAATACTATGTTTTTTTCTTGTGACCTTCTTGGCCTACCTGCTTCATAGAAACAGAATGCAATTTGAGAAACATGGGTCCAGGCAATGAGGAATGTTTCTAGTGCTTTCAGAGAAGAGAGTAGACATTAAACAATATGTATGATAATAATTTATTTTTGCAATTCACAATAAATACAACAAAGAATTCTGACTTTTTCAGTAGAAGGAGGTAGCCCTCTAACTACATGGATTTCATGGTCAAAATCTTGCTTCTTCAACTCTTCAAATTTCCCAGTTTTATCTAATTATCCATAATCTGCACTGGTACAAAAATTCATATCTTAATGAATATTTTCTTTTCTGTTATTAATGAATAAGCCCAATGGACACCCATTATCTTACATGTACTCTCCTGAGACAATCAACTGATTCTCTATCATATGTTATGGGGCATGTTACATGATGGGGTATGCTGATTGATATATTGTTTACCAAGAGAATAAAAGTGAAGTTAGATGCTCCACTCTTTCCAATGGTCATACATCACCTTAATGAAAATATTGTTTGAGTAACATGGATGTGCTAAAATGTTCATTTACATATATATATATACATACACACATATGTATATATATAAATGTATATATGTGTGTAGATAGTTAAATAGATAGATATACATATACACACACAGACATTGTAGTTTTGATATATTGCAGGTCAGCATAAGAAATTAAATGGCAGTTTTGGGGAAGTTTTGCAGAAACAGTAGACAGCATGCAAAAGCTAGCAGATGACACAGAAAAAGTTTAGAAATTCAGAAATGTATAAAATATGTGTATAGTATTGTGTAATATAGTCAATAACCAAATAACCCAAATTTTACAGTAAGAGGCTGTGAACACCCCACAAAAAGAAAAAGAAAAAAAATCAGACCTTCTCTGGTATGAAGGAAAGGCCAACCATTCTTACACAGATTTTCCTGATCACGGGGACACCATGCCTCTAGCTCCCACGTTGTGGAAGAGATAACTGTACTCTCACATGTTTTCTTGTGCGTCTCTTCTTGGCCCACCTGCTTCACAGAAATGGAATGCAGTTTGAGAAACATGAGTCCAGGTGATGACGAATGCTTCTTGTTCTTTCAGAAAGAAAACAGCAAGTGAGCATTTGTTTATGGATGATAATAATTTACATTTGCATAGCATTTTGAAATTAGCAATAAATATTACAAAGAGTTGTGATTTCTTAAGTGTAAGTTAGGTGGTCCTCCACCAAGGCAGATTGCAACCACTCTGGGACACAGAAGATGGTCTTTGGGAGTTAATTTGGCTAAAAAAAGTCATCATCCTGCTGCTTATCTGATGATCAACAGGCCATCGCTCATCAAGCCCATACTTGAAACTTTGTCAGCTTAGTAGGACCTGCCACAGCTTGTACCCTGCTGGGATCACCTTCAAGAACTCAATTTTTTTTTCCCCACTCCCAATACACTGCACTCTCCACTGTGCTACAGGGCCTCTACTTGAGTCCAACTGCATAATTTATGAATAGTCAAGTAAACCACGTTCTAAGCCTGACAGCTGCTGAGGTAGACTCTTATTCTGAATTGGCATTTCCTCTAGAAATGGAGCATGTTTAACAAAAGTACTTTTTGTTTAATTCAATTCAACTCAACAAACACTTTATTAGACACTTAATATTTATTATTATTATGGGTCTAATAATTATTAATTTTTATCTATTATTAATTATGCTATTAATTTGTCTAATAACAGACACTTTATTAGACAGCATGGTAGTAGATGCAAAGAAAAAAGGAAATATTCTGTCTTCGAAAATTTACTTTTACGTTTGTTTTTGCTTTTCAAGAGGATGCTTTAATGAAGGGACTGAGTATAAGTAGACTATGAGGAACACAGGCTTGGGGAGGAAAGCGGGGCAGGGCAGCCTTAGTCTCTGTTGTGGGTAGAATAGTACTTCTTGGTGTCCGTTTTTGTGTTTTCTTGGTTGTATGGAGCACGGGAAGAGTAGATGGTACCTATTTGATCACAGTTGTAGGTGAAAGAATTGCACTCATTGCTTTTGCTTTTATAGGTGATCTCACTGACCAATCAGTTGTAGGAATAATGTTTGGTGTAGGCAGAAGTGACACCTGAGAGATGACTCTTGAAGAGAACTAGGGGATCGAGTAAGAAGTGAAGGTGAGAAGTGAGAGCACTCCAGGCTTGGAAAGGCAACCTGTGCAAAGACTTGGAGGTGGAAGATGGTATGTCTAACACAGGGAACAACAAGTGAGCTGGTTTAGAGGAAGTACAGAGTGCATGAGGTAAGAGTCATGGGAAGACAGGCTAGAACAAGATTGTAAGGGCCATTAGCTTTGAAACAGAGGACTTTATTTTTGATCCTAGAAGTGATAGAGAGACACTGAACTTTTCTGAGTGGGGGAGGGGGCATGATTAGATCTGTGCTTGAGGATCTCAGCTTGGGTAGCTGAGCAGGGGATGGATTGCAGCAAGGAGAGGCTAAATGATGCATGACCAATAAGGAAGTTATTATAATAATCCAGGTGAGAGTTGATGAGGGTCTTAATTAGACTAGATGTGGTATAAATAAAAAGGGGACATGCTGAAAGTGAAAAAATCCATGAGGCTTGCCAAATGATAGGATATATTGTTGTGTTCGTCCTTCGTTGACGAAGAAGACCATGCCATCAAAGAAATGATGACATGACTTGCACTTGACTTTGTTTTGAGTGAGGGAGGACTGTGCAAGGTCACCAGCCTCACTTATCCTGCAGAGCCATCTGAATCCAGTGACCAGATATTCTTCAGGATGACTCGAAATGACCCAGGAAGTGCATCGCAGTGCAGGGAGACCTTGGTCCCTTTAGGCCAAGGTCTATGCAGGTAGTCACTTAGGGTGAGGTAAGGCCCATTGAATAGGCCTATTGAAGAAGTAGCCAGGGCATGGCCCCTTCAATGAGGCAAAGAAAAGAAAGACATCAGGCTGGGAGGGAAACAACAACAGTTAGTACTGATAATCACTCAATGCAGGAGGGTTCAAAAGAGATTCTTTGGGCAGGGGCTTCAGAGTACAGTAGGTTTAAGGTTTGGGAAAGGAAGAGGAGAGGACAGGAGAGAAAAGATAGGGTAAGGAGGAATGAGTAGCTGAAGTTGTGTCTGAGGTTTCAAACATGAGTGACCAGAAGAATGGTGGTGCCCTTGTTATAGATGGAGAAGTTAGAAGTGGTACATTTAGGGGGATAGATAATAAATTCTATTTTGGACATGATGAATTTGGGATGGCTCTGGGACATTAACGTAGAGATACTTAGTGGGGAGCTTCAAAGAATGGACTCTAGCTCAGTAAAGAAATGAGAGCTGGATTATGTAGATTTGGGAATCATCTCTATAGAGATCATAGTTAGATTCATAAGTTCTGCTGAGATCATTGAAAGAGAGAGAGTATACAGAGAAGAGGAAATGTCCCAGGACAAAGCTCTGACGTATAAATTCATTTATAGGGCTTTCTTACTGAAGAAAATCTCTAGGCACTGAATATGGTGAGTTCTGAATATCACACAAAAGGAAACTGATTATAGTTTAGCGTACAGGAAATAAATAGTTATATCTATATATCAGATATAGGAGTCATATCAGATTTGGCTGTCTATGTACAGTCAGACCATAGACTGGCTGGAGCAAAGGTCAAAATAAACACTAGATGAAAAGAGAAAAACAAGATAAAAACAGCTTCAATTTGACCTACTCAAATGAATCTTTGAGGAAAAACAACTTTTTTCTTTTTTATTCAATTTTTATTTTTTTCAATTAATATTTATCTTCTCTCTCTCCTACTTCCCCATACACACTGGGGAAAAAAAAGAAGGAAAAAAGAAATACCTTTGTAACAAATATGCTTAGTCAAGCAAAAACAAATTAATTCACACATTGGCCATGTCCCAAAATGTGCATCTCATTCTAAATATTTTGTCTATTATTTCTGTCAGGAAGTTGATAAGAAAAACAATTTTAAAAGACATAAAAATTCTGATCCATCTGATGACCAGCCACAATTCCAGAGGACAAATGATAACACATGCTACCAACCTTCTGATGGAGGGGTAATGGGCTCATGATGCCCATTTGGATATGGTGCCTCTCTCAAGGCATAATATTTAGTTCCTTTAAAAAGGACATAGAATTTTAAAAAATACATTTTTTTGCATATAGCCAATGTCAGAATTTGTTTTACTTGATTATGTATATTTGTTGAAAATTTTTTTCCTTTTCAAATGGAGAGGTAGGAAGGATAGGATAGGGAAGGCAAAAAAAGAAAGAAAATAAGAGGGTCATTGAAGCAAATTTTTAAAAATACAAAGAAGAGAACAGAAGGAAAGATGGAATGATTCACAGATAAGCACAAGGACAGATCTGAAAGTTATATGTTGATTTATTATTTTTAAAAGAAAAGCAAGCTATACATAGTAGTCTCAGTTTTATGTAAATGCTCATTCTTTTCTACTATATATGTGGAAATACTAATTTTTCTTGGGGTTTAAGTACAGAACAAAACTTTAGAATGAACCTTTGATATTGAAAAATGAGAAATGGAGGTATAAAGGGTGTTTAGATTTATGGGAATGGGAAGATAGCAGAGGGATCCTTGGAGAGGGGTAGGCAAGTAATAGGGGGGCAAGGTAATGGGTGGAAGTAAGGTAGAGGGCTCAGGAGGGATAGAAAACAAGAGATATGCATAAATGTAAAAAACAAAGATCAGGAGTAGAATGTTTGGGAAAATATATGTCTATATATGTATATGTGCACATATGTATCCATAGCTATAGAGAAACATATCTAAACTTTCTGGGGGGTGGGGGTAGGGTTGCCTTGCCTTCCCCCCTCCAAAAACAGTATCATGTATGGGCCAGAAACTGTGCTAATTATTGGAGATGGAAGGAAGGAAGGAAGGAAGGAAGGAAGGAAGGAAGGAAGGAAGGAAGGAAGGAAGGAAGGAAGGAAGGAAGGAAGGAAGGAAGGAAGGAAAAGGAGGAAAAGAAAGAAAGGAAGGAAGGAAGATGAGAAATGGAAAAAGCAAAGATACTGAGCTTGATAATCGCTACAAAAATATGACCAACATAAAGTGGTTGCTATAATAAAGAGGCCAAAAGAGCTTGAAAATACATTAGCCAGCAAACACTTGATGTCTCCATGACGTGAGGAGGCATGTCTGCCCAAGGCATTATCAGTATGGAATACAAACTCATTTGTTAATATAATAGAAGAGGATGAAAGATGATCAAAAGTGGTAATACATTGCAAAAAAAACCAAAAGAGGCCAAAATAAGCCTATAGGAAGTTTGACCCAATAGGACCACATCATGCCTAGAACATTCGCAGATAAAACTGACAACACAACAAGTAGAGACTGGCACACCTTCATATGGCTTTCTATAACAATCTATTTTCAGAAGCAGTGATTGTGAAACCACCACTTAAACCCCACCTCTAAGTGCCCTGCTATGTGCAGTGAGGGAGGGAACAGTGGCCTTGATGGAATCACAGATCCTTAAAGTAGTGATATAAATGCAAGGCACTGTGATAGAGAAAGAGAACACGAAGATAAAAAAAAAAATGAAACCACAGCCTCTGCCCTCTTGGAGAATGTATGTTTCTACTGTTCAAAAAAAATCTTGGAAAATATTTGAACTATTAAAGGAAGAAGAGCTTGAAAATGGTCAGTGCAAAAAATTTTTTAAAAGTTTAAAAAGATAATGATTAAATAACAACTCCTGTTAAATCTCAGATCCCCAGGCCTGAACTGAAAAGATCAATTCTTCAGTTTAGAAACTGATAAAGAGCTTTTTTTTTTTTTAACCACCAGTCCCACAAAAGGTGATTCTGAACTTTAGAATCCACTTAGAATCTTTGAAATTCCTATGTGTTATTTCCTGTCCCGTTCTCTACCAGAAGCTGAAGGTTCATTTATTTTTGGAGCTTCCTGGGCATTTGGTTTGACCAATCCCATCTGTCTTGACTTCCTGCTAGGATTCTACACTCCACAGGTGTTCCTCTTTGGAGCTTTGTTTGGGATCTCAGTGAATGTGAATCATGTAACAAGTACTCCAAGCATTCATAAGCAATGATGGTTGCCTTATTCTTTTACAACATGCCTTGACTAAAGCAAAATATTTTAAACAATATGGACTTCTTTTGGGGAAAGATGTTTGGGCAAATGTTATCCCCAAAATACTTTGGTTGCTATTTTAACCATCATTCATCCCTTGCTGCCCATTTCCTCCATCATGATCAAAAAAGCAATCCCTGATGCTACCACTCAAGGTGAAAGGAATTTCATTTGTTGTTCAGTTGTGTCCGACTCTTTGTGACCACATCTGGGGTTTCCTTGGCAGAGATACTGGAATGGTCTACTATTTCCTTCTCCAGCTTATTTTATAGAGGAGGAACTGGGGCAAACAGGGTTGAAGGTCACACAGCGAGTGTATGGGGTCAGATTTGAACTCATAGAAGATAACATCTTCCTGATTCTAAGCCCAGTGCTCTATCCACTGAGCCACCTAGCTGCCCCATTTAGGAGAAGCTAAAATTAATGTCAATTATATATTATATTCCTGAAGAATTGAGTACTTTAGTCAAATGCATGAAATAAAACATTTGAAGAGGATGATAAGGGTGCACATTTATATAGGACATTAATGAACACATCTCAGCCCTTGAAGGTTCTTCCCCAGGAGTGTTGGAACATACTGTATGCTGGCCTATGACTTAAAGAATTATGTTTCACTTGACAGAAATAGGGAAATTCAGAATAGAGATAGGTTTGGGGGAAAGATAATGTATTCCATTTTGGTCATCTTGACTTTGAGATACCTACAGGGCTTGAGATTCTAAATGTCCAAAAAAAGCAGTTGGTTATCTGGGTCTGGAGCTCAGGAGAGAGACTAGAGCTATATGTAGATTCGAAGTCAGCTGCATGGGATGATAAATGGACTCACGGAAACTGAGGAAGTTTCTAAGAGAGTGTAGAGAGAGAGGAGGCCCCACAGAGCCTGAGATGTTCCCATAGCTGGGCAATGAAATACGGATAATTAAAGGACACAGGTGACTGAGAAGGAGCAAAAACATTCTCAAAGCTGTACTGGAGGCTTCAAACTGCCAAAAGGGTACCTGACACAAAAAAAGATTAAGAATCACTTGGTATATACTATTAAAAGTAACTAAGCATAAATAGCTGATGCTTGCCAGAGTTGGTCTACAAGGGATGGGTCATGATGGAGTCAGCTCTGTGTACTAGGAAGGTTCTGGCAGTGAAACTATAAGGTTGACCATTCCTCACTATCAGGGGTTGGGCATCTGTTGAGGAAAATGTGGCTGGAGAGGAGTGAGCAGAGGACAGATGTATGAGAGGGCTCTTTCCCTTTGTTTTTGGGTGCTTTAAAAAAGTTAATGTTAGTACTGTAGAGTGATCTGAAACCAGCTTGAAAATGGATAGTTAAAGACTTTTTTCATATATAAAGGACTTCCCCCAAATGGATTGGGTTGTCTTGGTAGGTAAGAAACTGATCCCCCAAACTGATCTGAAATGGATTAGGTTGCCTTGTAGGTAGGAAAATGATCCCCAAACCGATCATAAATTGATTGGGATGTCTTAATAGGGAGGGAACTGATCCAAAATGGTTTGTCTTGGTAGAGAGGGAGCTCATCATCAATGGAGGTTTTCTACCATCACTTGTAGAGGATGTTGTAGAAGACAGTCATGCATCCAGTAGGAATTTAACTAGGGGAACTTTGATATGTTTTTCCAATCCTTGACTTTATGATTCAAGTCATATTTCTGAGACACTAAGACATCCATGATTTGAAGACTGCTTAGGTGGCTTCTGGTTCTTACAGTCCAAAAAGTTTATAAAGGTGAGCCTGACTTCAGGTTTCCAAGTTTCAGAATGACCTAAAGAAACATGACCTGTTTTTCCAGTAATGTTCCTCTTCTTAGCTCTAGCCTGTGAGAGCAGTAAATAGTGAGCCAAACTCCATGGATATCTGGCCTTCTTCCATTTCCTACCTAAAAAAAAACTCTTCCCCCAACTCTTTTGTGTTTGCTCATAACAATTGTGCCTTGTATACTTAAACTTTAAGGACTACGCGTAAATGCTTTTAAAATGACTAAACTAAAAATATTTAAAAGTCAATGAAAAACAAGAGATACATGCACTCTACCTCCTTTATCAGGGCAGTTATATGGTGCAGTGGAGAGAGTGCTAGGCTTGGAATCAGGAAAACTCATCTTTTTGATTCATATGTGGCCTCAGAGAAGAAAGTGAGGCTGGTGACCTTGCACAGCCCTCCCTCACTCAAATCAAAGTCAACTGCAAGTCATGTTATCATCTTGATGTCATGGTCCTCTTCAACAACAAAGAACAAACACAACACATACTTAATGTCTGTGTGACCCTGGACAAGTCACTTAACCCTGTTTGTGTCAGCTTTCTCATCTACAAAATAAGATGGAAAAGGAAAGGGCAAACTACTCCAGTATCTTTGCCAAGAAAACCCCAAATGGGGTCACAAAGAGTCTGACATGACTGAAAAATAACTTAACCACAACAGTACCTAGGCTAGAACTTATTTTTAGTAAGAAGTTTTCTAAGAAACTAACCTACAACACAATAAAGCTAATTTTAAAAATGAGAAGCATCCTCAATAGATAAATACTTAAATAATATGAAATATTTGAGTTAAAAAAGTTTTTGAATTTAAAAAGTATTTGAATTTTTAAAAAAGGAGTTAATCTGACCAACAACAGCATATGAAAAATGCTCTAAACCCCTTAATGATAAGAGAAAGGCAAATCAAAACAACTTTTGGTCATTGCCTAAACAACTCTGAGGTATCATCTAACATCCATCAAAATGGCAAAAATGGTCAAAGGTGGAAATAGCCAATGCTGGAAGGTTTCTGAGACAAGAGGCAGGCTATTGTTGAAGTTGTGAATTGGTCCAACTCTTCTAGAAAACAACTTGGATTTACTGTATTTCATCACGTAGTCAAGGCACCCTATTTTTTCAGTCCACAAATTGCATTATAACTTTTCACTGCATAATAGCGTGGTATAATTCTGTTTGTCACTAAAGGTAAACAGAGCAGCAGTGTATTCACCAGTGGCATATGGATACACATTTATCTCTCACATGTTGCAAGCTTGCAAGCCTAAAATTCTCGGTGCACATGCATTGTCAGTATTCATTTTTAACATATATTCATGAGTATTCCATGCATCCTAATCTTGCACCAGACAGTTTAGTAATAAATGATTTTAAAGCAATACTGGTACCAAAAAAATTTAAAGCTTTACATAATGGTTGCACCCTACTTTCTCGCAAAAAAAATTTGGGATAAAATCTCCAACAATTATGCAATGAAATATGGCATGTAAGAAAAGTTATTAAATGTTCATAACTGATATAGTAATCCTACTAATAGATTCATACTGCAAAACAGTTCTACAACAGTGGTGTCAAACTCAAATAGAAGCAGGCAAATTGCTGAATAAATTGTGATCTATTAATATAATGGAATACTACTGTGCTGAAAGGAATAGGAAATATGGGGAATTTAGAGAAATCTGGAAAGACTTACAAAGGGATACACAGTGAACAGACTCAAAAGAACAACATACACAGTGATGATAATGATGTAAAGGAGGACAATACTAAAATACAACAGAATTTATATCAAATACAAGGACCAGTGCAGATTACAGATATCTGCAGGTAAAACATACTTCTTTTATTTTTATTAAAAGTGGTAAACTATGATGGTAGAAATGCCGTAGGCATGGTGTATCATGCTGCTTCTTAGCATTGTATATAAATTTATCAAGGTAAAATAGTATAGATATTAAAAAGTTCTCTCTTTCAATGGGACACTATTAACATCATTCTGTTGTTTCTGAAGCCAGTTTCTGGGTCTGATAACAAGAAAGTCTTACTGTGTGGTTTGATACATGATAGTCTTGGCCTGGTTAGTTCAGGTGGGTTGGTGCATGGGGCTAATGAAACTAAGGCTTCGGGTCTGAGGTGTTTCATGAGTTCTTTTCAGTTGTATGACCACAGACTATACCACTAATCCTGGCTAGCAACTTGGCAAACATATTCTATAGGGGTTAATGTGGGTAGATCAATGAAAATCCATCATAATACTAGAAAAATAACTCAAGTACATGCCTTATTCATGGTAGCTTGTTTCATCTTTGTATACAAGTGAAGGGAAGAGGACAGGAGAGGAAAGCAAAGGAGAGGAAAGGACAGGACAGGAGAGGGAAGGACAGGACAGGACAAGAATGGAAAGAACAGGACAAGAATGGAAAGGACAGGACAGGACCAGAGAGGAGTGGAAAGGACAGGATGGGACAGCACAAGAGTGGAAAGGAAAGGACAGGACTGGAGAGGAGTGGAAAGGACAGGACAGGACAGGACAAGAGTGGAAAGGACAGGACAGGACCAGAGAGGAGTGGAAAGGACAGGACGGGACAGGACAAGAATGGAAAGGACAGGACAAGACAAGAGTGGAAAGGACAGGATAAGAGTGGAAAGAATAGGACAGGACAGGACAGGAGGAGCTGAGTTGCCCAACTGGAACTGGCCAGTTGGGTCCCCAGTGGGGCAGCTGCGACAGGTTGTGGTTTATCCTTTGTTTTTTAAGAGATCCATGACATCAGGAATATGTTGTCATGACTTGCAAGGGAATTGGATTTAAGTGAGGGAGGGCTGTGCAAAGTCACTAGCCTCACTCCAGCTCCTCCAGAGCAATCTGGACCCAGTGGCCAGATATAGATCAGGACAACTGGAGAAGGCCTTGGATTCAGTGGGAGGTCTTAGCCTTTTTAAGTTAAGGTCTTTCCCAGGTCTCAGTTTATCTGAGGCAATGCCCATTCAGTGATTAAGGCTAGATAAAAATGAGGCAAAGAATGACCTCTTGTATCTAATAAAAAAATAAAATAAAATCCATTTGGGAGGGGAAGACCCTGAGGGTTTCTGGCCTAAACAGAAACTTTTGGTATTTACACTTACTCTGTGCCATCAGAATCCAGACAATGACCAAGTGAAACTTGGACTGGGATCTATTGTTGTCCAATCAAATTTCTTTTTCATAATCAAATATGAGCATGTAATTTAAACTATATTGGACCAACACACACATAAACACTGTTGCAAATTAATGAAGAATTAAAATAATTAGTATTATAACTAGAAATTCTGCTCTATTTGCTAGATAGAATAATAGTATTCTAAAATGAGATTGTTAATGTTTTGCTGTCCTTCATTTATAAGAAATTCTTTTTTTTTTATCTAGAAGAAAGGAATGAAGGAACTAAGGAATGAAAAAAGAAGTATTTATTAAGCACCTACTATACACTGTACTAAGTATTTTACAAACCTTATCTCATTTGATCCTTGCGGCAGCCATGAAAGGTAGATACTAGTATTATCCCCATTTTTCAATTGAAGAAACTGAGGAAGACAGAAATTTAGTGACTTGCCCAGGTTCACACAACTAGTTAAGTGTCTGAGATCAGATATGAACTCAGATCTTCCTGGTCTAGGTCCAGTACTCTATGTGCTGCTCTAGCTAGAAGTAGAATATCTATTTTCTAACTGATTTTTCAGTGATTATTGTAGATTTTAATTAATTCATTTTTGGTCTCTGCTTCTCCATATGATAAATAGGACATTTATTAAAAAATATGCTGAAAGAAAGGATCAGTCTGTTACCATAGTATGCGATAGAATAGACAGCGCACATTGGAGTGGAACCAAAATGCCCAGCCTTATATATTAATTATTAATTATATTATATTAATTTATATTACTATATTATATACTTATTATATATATAATATATCATATGTAATATATAATATATATCATATATTATAATTAATATTATTATCTTATATACTATACCTTATATACTCATATTAATGCATAACACTATGCATTAACCACTAGCTCCCTGCCACTTTTGAGGATGGCCTTGATAGTGTGAACCCATTTTTTTTCACCCAGGATTTGCTGTGGAGGATGGGTCCCCTCTTTCTATTTCTGCCCATGTCACAAAAAAAAAACACAACAACAAAAAACAACCAAATAAGGCCTTGTATTTCCCCCTTCACTTTAGAGAAAGGCCACCATTTCAACCTGACCCTAGATACTCTATAATCTATGATTGGTTCACTTAGCTGGTGATAATGAAACCAAGGTTTCTATTTCTCTCTCCAAAAGATGACGTTTCTAGGGAATTCAGGGGCCTTTATCTCTCTTCCCTGCGTATCTTTATCTATCTAATTTGTCAGGGAAACTGAGTGAGGAATTCTTCAAGGCTGAGTTGTTGAGCTCACGATAACACTATTTTTGTCTATTATCCCAGACTTATCAGCCTTTCCACAACAAGTAACCATCTTTGTTCTAGGCTCAGAATTTTCTTCTCTGACACTGTTTGGCTGTGGCTCAGTTGTCATCTTCTCAGCATTGATAATTTCATAATTTATATCTCACTCATCCTTGACAACAGCCTTGCTCATATTAACTAAATGATTACAGTGGTATATATAAGAAGTGTTAGTCAGGTGAGCTAATATGATCGATCAAGCCATCTGAATAACACATTAAGCCAGATTCCCTCAGTGTCCAGCTACTCTCTGATTTTGAATTAGTTCTAGAAGTTGCATGGATTCCTTTGGTTAGTTTCTAAAACACCTCCATGTATGCAGGTTCTCTACTAGTATTTGCTAGACTATCTGTCAAGAAATCCATATTTAGAGTGAAATTATGTGTTTAATAAGAATGTATGTGTAGAACCCATTATAAGACTGCATGCTGTCTCTGGAAGAGAGAGAGGGAAGGGGAGAAAATTTAAAACTTATGGAAGTGATTGTTGAAAACTGAAAACAAATTAATTTTAAAAAAAGTAAAATTATGATATACGAGGTATCACAAAAGTCTTCATGCAGTTTTAAACTTTAATGTCTTTAAGTTTTAATAGATTTCTGGAACACTGTTTTTTTAATAGACAATAAGCATAATGTTATGTTTCTTTCATTAATGAAGATGATACCTACTCTGATGTTCACTACCCGAGTGATTCTGGGCAAGTCACCTATTCTCTTTTTAGCCAATCAATTCATGTATTAAAACCATTGCTTTAGAGTATCTAAAGTTTCTATCTGAAACCTAAGAAAAACACTAATTCCTTTTAGCACGGAGGCATAATATGAAACTCTATAAATATCATTAGCAAGCCAGTGTTTTTTTTAACAAATGCCAGCTCTTCTAGATTAGAATGTATCCTCTCATTTGCAGAAAGGTCTTTCCCTTATGAGCCTCTTTGGTAATGAAGAATAGGGCATTAACTGATAGCCACTCCTCGAGTACTTATTGAGCTGAATTACTTCTCAATTCAGGCTGCCTCCAATTCTTCCCTAGCTGAGATTTTTTTTTCTATACCCATTGAAAAAGTGAACTTTGGCCTGGGATCCATTTCTCAGCCTTTTTCTTTTGTTAGCGTGCTATTCTTGATATCTGTCCTTTCCTTTTATAGCCCTCACTCCCCAGTTTTATCTATTTTTCCACTGAATTAAAACAAACACTTTCTAAAAAAAGTACATTCCTCATTGGAGAATGTGGAGAAAGTGATATATGGCCTTTAAATGGAATATTAGTGGACCACACAAGTGGGAAGGAAACCACCAATACTCGATTTTTCAGTATGCATCAAATTATCATAATAGTGATTCATTCATTTATTTATTGAACATTTACATGTGCAACATATTCTGTGGCCAATTATAAGTAGCATAAAGCTCAGCAAAACACAATCTCTGCCCCCAAAGTGCTCATAATTTAGCAGGAAAGATAAAACATGAATGAAAAGAGCTGAAGTCCAGCAGAATATAAATACCATGAGGGCTTTCACTTCTGTATTTACCTGAAGGCACCTGATAGGTGCTTCTTACAGATTTCTTGCTTAATTGAAAAGTCAAAGTAATGCATGACTTAATAATGTAAAAATGTAGTAATAATGATGAAGAGAGGTATAAAAAAATGCTGTAAGACTTTAGAAGAGGAAGGTACCCCTTAATGCTGAGGGGATAAGAAAGAGACAGGAAGGTAGACAGTGAAGGGAGGCTCATGGAGAAATTGCTATTTGAGCTGGGCCTTGAAGACTGGGTAGGATTAAAATAGGAAGAAAAGTATAATCTCAGCCTGCCCTTCCCCCAAGCAATGCAAACTTTGACAAAGGTTGTTATCACTGGATCCATGTTAATGGAGTAATGGCAAGTTACCCAGGTCTTCCTTGACAGTCTTTTCTGTGGTCTCAGGTTTTGGTAACTTGGAACTAGAGTCCCATAGTCAACCTCTCGAGCATCCTGTTGGTTACAACCTGTATTAGCCATGTGAGGTCAGGTATCAAAGCCATCACATTGGAGCTAATCCATGGGGCATGGGGCAGCACCCTTTTTGTGATCTGGAGGATCTCAGTGTGCATTGACTGATGAGTGCTTGTAGGATGCCCATGTCACATTCCACTGTAACTGGAGTTTTCATTCCCAGACACTTCTTTCTGGATATGATCTGACTTCTGAAAGGACTATCCAGAATTGTCCCTTCATCCTCTAGTTTCACCAACACCTTGAATGTTTACTTGAATCAGTTCCAGGGAACTAAGGAAGGGTAGTTACTCACTTCCCTATATATAATGGAAAACCCTGAAAGCTACTCCTATCCTTGTAGTATGTGAGGGGCTAAGGCTGGAGCTTGCTGAGGCTGATGATGGATCTAAGAATCATTCTGACCTTAAGGGCAAGTAAGAGGTTCTGGATGGATATTCTGGTCCCCCTCCCCTGGGGGAGAACAGACCAGAAGCCACCTCCACCTCCTAATTCCTTTCCCCAGTTCCTCACATTCCTCAATTCTCCCTACTCTCACTTTCCCCCATCCCACACCCCACTCCCAACTCTGGGAATTGGGATAGCAGCAAAGTCCTGGGGCCATACTTCTTTTACTAGAACATGGAGTAGTTTCAGGAAAGCTGGCCCTCAGAAACCTCTTGTGGCAATAGGTTAGGAGGTCACCATCACTCAGTTGCTGATAGTGACCAGTTAGAAACCTGATTTTGTTTATCAAAGTACCTGGGATTACTAGTCCTTCCAAAGCAATGTAAACCTAGGCAGTCTCATTATTAATCAGCCAGAAGAAGTATAATATTAGCCCAGTTCCTTCTCTAAGCAATGCAAACTTTGGTAGAGGCTGTGACTTCCTCTTAGTGTCTACCCCTTACCCCACCTCTTTTCTCCACAGCCTTTTCATCTGGCTGATTTTTTTCCAGTACAACTTGGAGACCTCTCACTTACCTGTTTCATAGCCCTCACTAGACTCACTAGACCAGAGATGACAATATCTATCTCTTCCAGGGTTAATGACCAGCTCCCCTTACTAGCACTCACACACACAAAGCTTTAAATCATAGAACAGTTTTATCAACACTGTATAGCATTGCACAGCAAGGACTTGCACCCTAACCCTGAGATTGAGAAGCGAAAAAAAGAAGTAATGATTTTAATCCTAGGTTTTTGAGGCAAATATACTTTAGGTTACAGCAAAATATATTAAGCATGTATTATCATTAATGATGCTAAATATTCCTAAAAGTTGTATTTTGATTTTTTATATTAGCATGAATATAACCCAGAGTTCTCAAAAGCTTCACCAGAAGATCACAAGTTGTTAGGTCCTTATGAGCAGAAAGGAGGAAAACCTAACAAGCTAAAAAGCCTTCAAGTAAGATCCAGCAATATACTTTATCATATGAGGATCAGCTTAGTTAAATTTGAAGAGGCTCATCACTAGATGGTTGGATATTGAGTAATATTTTCATTTTGGCCAAAACAACTCACAAATTCATTTTCTACAACATAGAGGGGTTATGAGCTCCATTATGAAGATGGAATCATAAATGTTTTAAAGTACTGAAGTAATGACACAGAAGTACTAAAGACAAATTTAAATACTAGCTATTCCTCTGGTTTTAGGCATAGTTTAGTGAGTTTTTAAACAGAGAGACATGCATTAAATCCCTACACACTTCTGATAGTCCTCCTAGAGGACAAGATCAATATTGTATTTTTCCTTCTCAGGCCAAAGAAAAGCCAAATTGTGTCACTACTTGATGTACTGTTTATTCTTAGCAGAACAGGAAATGAATGATAAAATCAGTATAAAAATTCACATCACAAGTACCTACTCTACTAATCACCTAGAATCATCTGTTTCAACAAACAACCCTTAATAGAAGGTACTCAATAAGTATTTTATTTTTCAATTTATTTCTTTTTAAGGCTGTTCCTTTTTCTGGAGTGAGATAATTTGAGGGACAGGATGTCATCAAGTTCCCCACTAAACTATTCTTACATTATAACACTGAATACTAGAGTCAGCAAAGTTATATTTTTTCCCCTGTGAGACATCATATGAGTAGAATGAGAGGAATGTCCTCATGGACTAACTCAGTGATGAAAAAAGAAACATTCAAGTAGATTTGATGTGTCTCTCCCAAGAAAGCCATAAAACTGAGCATTGAAAAATACAAGTATCACAAAGAGTACATGTAATACTTGTCCTAAAAAGTGGTACAATCCAGTGGAAAGGGAAAGGGGTGTGTGTGTGCATATGTGCATGTGTGTATATGTGTGTGTGTGTGTGTGTGTGTGTGTGTGTGTGAACAGAGCCTAAATGTTCAGGGTGTCCTTGAAAAAAAAAAAGGGAACAGTTTCCTCTGATTACAGACTTCCTGATATACGGAGAATGCATAACCATGTGTTATCTCATGGTTAAATACAATACGGCAGAAATTCAAACAATAAAGGCTTTTGTGTTCATGCATATTATCATATTCTTCTCCAGATTGTCTTCTTGAAGGTTAGTGGGAGAGAAGGCCTGAGTAATGCAATACCTTTTCTTACAGAGGGGGAGGGGAGGGAGGGGAAGGAAGGAAGGGAGGGAGAGAGACAGAGAGAAAGAAAGAGAGAGAGAGAGATGATTTCCAGCAACAGGCCATTTAGAGATAAGGTGTATACAAGCAATAGCAGCTTCAAGAACAAAGATACGAAGTAGGATCCCGCAAGCTCAGAATTGTCCTGACCTGCCTAACGAGTATTTTGCTTTGTCACTTCAGGAAACCAAAGTTCAAACTAATCAAGGAACTACCTTTAAAAAAAATATTTATTTGCCTTTTCTACACCACTATGATTTTCTTTACAAAAGGTGGTTCCCAATAGGAAAGCAGAAAATTGGGAGCCACCTTTTGTAAAGAAAATCATGCTGTTGTAGAAAAAGCAATGATATGGCAGACAGCAGAACTGGCTTCCAGTTTGATCTCTGCTACTTTCTAGCTGTGTGACCTTGGACAAGTCACTCTCTAGGTCTTTTTCCTCATCTGAAAAAGAGGACAATAATAGTAGTGCTACACACCCGGGTTGTTGTGCAGATCTAAGGAGATATAAAAGTGCTTTGTGACCTTAAAAGATTAAAATAAATGCAGCTTTTATCCTAGAATCATTTTTTTTTTAGAATCACAGTTGTTGTTTTATTTTTTTTTTTTTGGAGGGGGAAGGCAAGGCAGTTGGGGTTAAGTGACTTGCCCAAAGTCACACAGCTAGTTAAGTGTCAAGTGTCTGAGGCCAGATTTGAACTCAGGTCCTCCTGACTCCAGGGCAAGGGCTCTATTCACTGCCACCTGGCTGCCCCAATCATAGTTATTTTTAAAAATATGAAGCAAGCATCTAGTATAGCTCATGTGTATATAATGTGTGCATGTATAAGTATGTATATGTGTATGCATCTATATGCGTGTATATATTTATATGTCAATATAGACACATACCAACACATGCATGTATGTGTCAGTACATATAGGCATGTATATGTACATGTCTATGTCTGTACACACAGACATATACATATGTATGTCAATGTATATATGTAGGAAGATACATATATGTACATAGATATAGACAGTGCATGCATACATGCATATACACATTTACAAACATGCGTGCGTATATGTATATATAAGTATGTGTATGTGTATATGTGCATATACATATATGTGTATTTACACACACATATATGTTGGTTGGTTGTTCTCCTTTGCTCTCGAAGAGTACCAAAATGACAGTGCTATGTCAGAGTCAAGTTACAATGTGTCTAACTGTGGAACTATCTGGTTATGTCTATGCGTGTGTGTTCGTCCTTCATTGCCATCAGAGAAATGAGGACATGACTTGCACTTGACTTTGTTTTGAGGAAGGGAGGGCTGTGCAGGTCACCAGCCTCACTTCTCCTCCAGAGCCATCTGAATCCAGTGACCAGATATTCATCAGGATGACTAGGGATGACCCAGGATAAGGCAGTTGGGTTTAAGTTACTTGCCCAAGGTCACACAGCTAGTGTCTGAGGTGAGATTTGAACTCAAGTCCTCCTGCACTGGTGCTTTATCCACTGCACCACCTCTTTCTATGCATAGAACTGTCAGACTGGAACTGACTGGTTCCATGTATGGGTAGTGTGGTGCTGACTGATGGAGTACCCATGTTTTCCTGGTGTTAATTGCTAGGCCAAAATTAGTACAAGCAGTGGAAAAATGATCCAGACTTTGTTGCATCTCAGCTTCAGAGGCTGCATTGAATGCACAATCATCTGCAAACAAAGAATCCAAATACTCCCTCCACTTTGGTCTTGTCTTTTTTCAAGCTGAAGAATTTATCATCAGTTCCGTAGTTAACCTTGATGCCGTGTTCATTCTCATTGAAGGCATTTGATAACATGGCTGAAAACATCCTGCTAAAAAGCATGGGAGCAAGCGCATAGCCTTGTTGCACTCCACTGGTGACTAGGAAAGCAAAAGAGCCTTGTCCATTATCCAGAACCAGAGAAACCATGCTGTTATGAAAATGATGAATTCCAGGCAAACAAATTTTGACAATTTTCCATAAGCCCTCATGACTGACTATATCAAAGGCCTGGGTCAGATCTACAAATGTATGCATTTGTTGTTGGGAAGCAAACACCATATCGACAGTTCCTCGGCCCTTTCTGAAGCCACACTGGCTCTCAGGTAGATGACCATCTTCCAGGTGAAGGATCAGCCTGTTAAGGAGGACTCTAGCAAGAATCTTGCCAGACTAAGAGAGAGACTCCCCTGTAATTGTTGCAGGACAATCGATTTCCTTTCTTTACAGAGATGGACAGTGGAGGCATCCTTGAACTCCTGGGGGATAACCTCCTCTTGCCATGTAACCTGGAAAATTTCAGTTCACTTTTGCATGAGCACCTTGTAAATCTCAGCTGGAATAGAATCAGCACCAGGTATATGTACACATAGTCAAATAATATCTCTAGGCTTTAGTTACTTCATCATTAAAAGGGGAATGATAACGCTTGCACCACTTATTTCATGGAATTTTGGGAGGAAATACTTTGAAAACCACACACACATACACATATAGTGTACATATGTATATCTACACACATAGACTCATATATATGTGTGTATTGTGTATATATACAGGTATATACATTTACGTCCATGTCCATGTGTGTATACATATACACACATATGTATGTACACACACACCTCTCCCTTTCCATTACTGAGAGTGGCTTTGTCAGGATTTATGGATAGGCACTGCATATACTCTTTGTGATACCTGCATTTTTCAATACTCAATTTTATGGATTTCTTGGGAGAAATGGAGCAATTCTACTTGGAGGTTAGTTTGTTGGTTTGTTTGTTGATCACCTAGTTAGTCCATGAAGATTTTCCTCTCATTCAACATATTTGCATCCCCTTTTTATAGATGAAGTAACTAAGTCTTAAGGATATTATCTGATTCATCTAAGATCACTTAGCTAGTAAATGGCAGAGGTGAGTCTCAAGAATCCGGTCTATCTGACTCAAAACTCAACAATTATGCATAGCATCATGCTGCCTAAAGTCCAAGTCTGATGGTCAATAAATGATAAAACTTTAGAATCATAGCTTTCTGTAGTTTGGAAGGGACTTGATCCAGACCTGGCTGAACAAAGCACTAGGTTCTTTCTTGACCAGTGAAATCAATGTAATTTTTTTGTTAAAAAGATAAAGATTTTTTTAAGAGAGAGATATCTTTCTAGCTGTGTAGGAACTAGGTAAGAATTTAGACCTCAAATTTCATGGGCTTAGTGAACTTCAAGATGAGGGAACCCATCTACTAATACAAGTCAGCACATTTTCTGTAACATTATCTATTCCCTACAGCAGAAAGAGGTTATGTGGCTTGTCCAGGGTTATTCAAGTAGTACGTATCATTGGCTGGGCTTGAGTCCAGGTTGTTTTGGTTAAGAAGTCAGTTTTCTGTCTACCAAGCTCCATCTTTAAATATCCAGAATAAAAAAGGATGCAATAAGGAATCTAGTTGTTTCCAAACATCCAGCTTACATCATGGAGATAGAGGCATGGATTTTTATGCATTTTTTTTAAAAGTCTGATTTACATTTGGGGGTGTGTACATAGAGGAATGTTATGACCGAGTTCCCCATGTCCCAGAGGATCAAGAGGCTTTAGATGTGAATAGTCATATTGTCTGTGCTTTACATGGTCCCAGACAATCTCCCTATGATAGCAGTTAAGCCAATCAGGAAAGTTAAAAGTTTCATTTCATTGACCAGTTGATCAATGGAATTGACCAGTCATTTGGCAAACCTGGGAAGCATAACCATGATAACTTCACCTACCCCTACTCTCCTCAAGCTGACCATACATGATATCTGGATAGTGTTACAGTGAATGGAGAGAAAATACACACCATGTTTGCTGCTTTCCAAGCTACCCAAATATATCTTTGCCTTTATCTGGATAAAAGCCAAACAAACAATCTAATAGGTTCAGTGCTGACAGAATGACTTAATTGACAGAATTTCTCACTTTTAACCAGGTGTTTCCATCTTATGTAGCCATAGGCTCAGAAACCCCTCAAATTAGAGGGATGGGAATGGGAGTGGGCGGTGGATTTGGCCCTGTGAGATCATTAGATTTTATTTGTACCTATTCATTTTCCTCTACTTTGATTTCCAATGAATTCCTTGATTTGTAAATTATTTCTCAGCATCCTTTTTTACATATCACTTAATTTTAATCTCTGACAAATACAGGTAACTTTATTCTTGTCTGCATTTTATTGTGGCATTCTTTTATAAAGCAAGAGACTATGACCTATTTTAAATATTGGAGTGGATCTACGTTGTACTATAGTCTTGTAGCATTGGCTTCTGTTGCATTATTTTCACCTCAAACTGTTTTTTGGTTTGCTTGACTAACCTGTGACTTCATTTGTATAAGAGACTTCCAGTGCAGGTATTTCTTCTACCAAGGCATATATATAAAGCTTTGCAATTTTACATTCTCTTAGGGCACTCCTATCACCCCTTAGTGACAAGACTACCCTTTAATGAGAGAATAATTAACTAAGGTAACTCCTTAGTGAGGTATCCATGGTGAGAGGAATAACATATGTCTGAAGCAGGACTTGAACTCAGAAACTGACCCAGAAATTAGCTCTCGATCACACTATATTACACCACTCCTCATTGTTTATAATTAATACATGTTAATAACTACTGACATTTACACGGTCCTCTTAAGGTTTGCAAAATACCTTTACAAGCATTCTCTCATATGATCCTTAAAACAACACAGTAGATGGTGAACATATTATCCTTATTTTACAGATTAAAAATGGAATCAGTGGAAAGACTGTCTAATTAAGATTGAATAGATTAAGAGAGATCAAATCGAGTCATTGGATAGACCTGACCACAGGCACGCAGCTTTAAAAACCAGAGGTGATATTTGAACGCAACACAATTCATTCCAGATCTAGTGGACCTTCCACTAGGTCTTGAAGGCTTAATGTTCTCTAACATTTGTAACATCTTTTTTTGAAGATATGCATCACTAAGTGTCTGGCTGATTTCCCTAACAATTTGCTGTGAAGAAGACTATGTCTGACCTGTTTTCTTAGCTTGGTTTAGTTGGGGGTTGGGGGGAGGGGGAGTTTCCGACAGTATTTTTGCTTTAAGAGCTAGATGTGTGCTTGAGATCTTACAAATTGTACTTTTAAAGCACAGTGGTCTATAATGCAAATTTTAATAGCTGCTACTCTTTGCCCCCTTGGCTTTGAAATACCCTAGAATTTTAGAGAAAGAACATTAAATCAAACAGCTAAATTGTTCAAATGCTTCCATGAAAGGTATAATAAACTGTTTCCTGATTCATTATAAAGATGTGTCATGCAGCAGGGTGACTCTTGCCAAGCATGGTCAGTAAATGACTCTGCTCCCCAGAGATAGCACTTTTGAACTGCTCCCCTCTGATCAAGGGAAGGTTTATAAAGGAAGTGAAACATTCTGTCCTCTTCATGAGTACTCTTTTTTTTTTTCCCATAGTGAACAGAAGCTTCTGCACAGACACACTTCAATATACTTACTAATAAACTGCCTAAACTTGCTTGTATCAAACCTATCCATTTCACTTAACTATTCACTGAGCATCAAATAAAAGCAAAAAATTATGGAGATGATAAGGCTCCAACAATTGCCAAACCATCTTTACAGTGATCAGTGGGAGAAGACATAGGACACAGAGGCTGAGTAAGACTCTAGCTCATGTTAGCTGGGCTCCCAAAGTAATTTCAGTCATTTTACAAGTAACATAAAAGAAGTGCCTTCATGGTCCACTGCTTCCTCTTCCAGACAAATCCAGAAGTAAGCCATGTAAAAACACATGCAAATAACAATCAGCAGCAGCCCAAAAGGTTAACTAAATCACTTCCAGATGGATTGACAATGAACTCATGGAATTAGCAAATGTTCAAATGTCATTTTTACTTAAATCATCTTGTTAGACAAATAAGATGGTTTAGACCAGGGGATCTTAATCCATGAACTTGCAAGGGTTCCATGGTTAGATTTCAGGTAGCGTCCTTTTTTTCTTTTATCCCAATAAAAACTGATTTCCTTTGTAATCTTATTATTTTATTTTATTCATTTAAAAAACATTTTTCTGGGAAGAGGTCCATGGATTTCACCAGACTGCTAAAGGAGTCCATGACCCTAAAAAAAAGGTTAAGAACCCTTGGTTTAGACCCAAACACAACTTCTTCTCTATACCAATTCCTGTAATCTTCTGTTTAAAAGACATACTCCAGAGGAGACGAAATGTAATAATTGCATGAATAATGTATATTCCTCGTTCCATGTTCTTTTGGTGAGCTTTATATATTGTTATCAGAA
This sequence comes from Notamacropus eugenii, assembly GCF_028372415.1. NCBI lineage: Eukaryota > Metazoa > Chordata > Mammalia > Diprotodontia > Macropodidae > Notamacropus > Notamacropus eugenii. Next base: position 378,234,260 of record NC_092876.1, on the reverse strand, counting down.
GGTTCCACAGTAAGAGTTGGAATGAAGGGCTAGTGTCATTCTTTTAATTTACAGGTGAGAAAAATGAGGCCTAGTAAATGACTTGTCCAAGGTTACATGGGTGAAAAGTAACAGAATCCAGGTCAAAAAAATAACCATAGTGTACAGTCAGACTCTGCCACATTGGAATTTATTGAGCCCTTATTTTATTCCACAAATAGAAAGCACTCCCTGTGTACAGAGCCTCCCCAATAGCTAAATTAGACATGCAACGCCACAGAAAATGGGGAGCAAATTGGCAGGAGGCCCAGGAGCCACCAAAGCAGGTATTGCTTCTCATCAAGAAGGGTATCCCACCTAAAATGGCCTCCATAATAATATAGTTGCATAACCTAGAAAGGACCTTAAAGGTCATTTGGTTCAACCCCCTCATTTTGCAGATATGGAAAGTATGGCCAACAAGGCTGTTCCTTGATACAAGTACTATAGTAAATGGCAGACTTGGGATCTGAGCTGGAGTCCTGTATTCTCTCCACAAATCCAATGTTCTCTCTACAAGACCACATTGCTTTCCCTGAAAGATATTGTTGCAAAGCCTGCTGATACAGACTGGTCCTGTGGTGCAGGAGCAGGAATGAAGGCAAATGAAATTCTCATAAACTTTCCAACAGTTAACCAAATGAGATTTATCAAATAATATCAGAGAAAAGATAATTAGCAAAGACACAGCATTGACTCCGCTGAGTACAGGGGTAGTGAGGTAGAGCAGTGGGATGGCCTGGAGTCAGGAAGACCTGAGTTCAGATCAGACGCAAGTCACTTAATACTCTGTTTGCTTCAGCTTTCTCATCTGTAAGATGGGGATAATAGTAGCACTTATCTTTCAGTATTGTTGTAAAATAATTATAATACATAATTATCTATATGTTCTATATATAATATATGATTATGAATAAATATATCTGTAATTTACATTATACTTCATAATTTAGAATTATAAATATATTTATAATTTCTATCATAATTTAGAATGATAAATAAACATATTTATAATTCATAATTATAAATAAATATAATTATGCTTAGCACAGTACCTAATGCACAATAAGTGCCATAGAAATGCTAGGTATTGTTGTTCTTGTTTTTACAGCTTTCCTGCTTTCTGTTTGCCAGTATGTCAAGGCTGAGGCCCATCCAATGGGCTTCTCCAATCTATACTTTCTACATCGGTGGCTTGAACTTCAGCACCCTAGAGCAATTAAGTCTTTCAGCATTGGGGAAGATCATGCATCATGAGAAATATGATGGTATAATGAAAAGAATAGGGTGGCTAGGTGGCACAGTGAACAGAATGCCAGACCTGGAGTCAAGAAGACCTAAATTCAAATCTGATCTCAGATACTTACTAGCTGTGTAACCCTTGGTAAGTCACTTAAACCTGTTTGTCTCAGTTTCTTCATCTATTAAATGATCTGGTGAAGGGAATGGCAATCCACTCCAGTACCTTTATCAAGAAAACCCCAATATGATCGTGAAGAGTAGATCCCCAAATGAAAAACTATTGAACAACCAACAACCATGAAAAGAACACTTGACCTGGAATTAAGAGACTTAGTTTCACTGCCTTTTAAGGAAAAATAAGAAACAAATATTAGGGATAGAAGTCTCTCCTATATATAAAACACTGCCCTTTGGTTTCACTTAAAGGTTTTGTTTTGTTTTGAGACTGGATCTCCCAGTCTTACCTAGGCAGAAGTTTGTTTCTCACTCATTTGTCTAACTATACTGGGAACAGAACTAACTGTTCTGTTCCCTAACTGGGTGCCAGGCCTAGAGGCCTGTGTGGGCTACCCGAGTCTTCTTACCTCACCTCCAAGGTCTTCGGTTGGCCAAAACCGGATGCTCATATGAGAGAAAGGACGTTCCAGAGTCGAACAAGGGTTGAGCTTTATTTCAGGGTCTCGGTTACAAGTGCAGGGAGGTCTTCCTTAGGAGGAAGAGGGGGAGATTTCCTAAGGAGGCTAAGATCTTAGGGATTGGAAGTAGAAGTACAAGTGGGGAGAGAGGGGGAGAGGAGAGAGGAAAGAAGAAAAGCGGAGCCTACTGTCCTCTTGGCTCCTCACGTGCTAAGAGAGCCCCCAGGCTTCCTCAATCCTACTTAACCTTCAGCCGCATAGTTTGCATCTGAATACCGTGCTGTTAGGTAACTAGGTGTGCCCAGATCCGGGACAATCTCGAGGGCGGGGAGATCCCTCTCCCATCACGCTTCTCACGGGAAGAGGCGGAATCACTCGAGATAGCTCAGTTCACCTTGATTCCCCGCCGTTTCCTGGGGGGGTCTCGCGAGAGCTCTAAGATTTAGAAGCTCCCACGTTTACCCGCCCAAGACTGTCCACACGGAATTGAGCTTCCAATCCCAACAACTGGGAACAGAAACTTTCACCTGCTCTGTTTCTGACTTCAGCCAGTTCACACACACCTCTCCCCCAACCTTAGACACTGGGATGACCCCCTATTCTTGGGGCTCATCATATTGATGCCAGACTTGGTGAAGACACTGGATCTGCTTTTATCCCTATTCCAACTCAGAATTCCTGAACTCAAGTAATCCATCAGTCTCAGCCTCGTTACAGATGTGTACCACCCTTCCCCCACCCCACCCCCCCACACACTCCTAAGGGTCTTCTAGAAGAACTTCCATCACTCAGATGGTTTTAGGACTACCACTGAGCAACCCACACCTCAGGAATATGAAAACCATGGCATAGGCCATATTTGAGGAGAAAAACAAAAACACGAAATACAATAAACAACATAATGTCCCCCTGAAGGAGAGACAGAATTTAGAGGAGAATGAAGACTAGAGAACCCAGGTTTTTTAATCTGGTCCATGTGCTGGAGGATGCTAATTTTTTTGCAGTTCACACTGATGTGAAGTCAGGAATAGCTCTAGGAACATCACAGTCATAACATAGATGGTAACATTTCCACCACAATCACAGGTCCCCATCTCAGGACAGTGTCATCTATAATAGGGTAGCTAAGAGGCCATTGCACTGTCCCATGCCAGGATCTCTGGGAAAATTTTATGGCATTGTTTGGACCCAGGCCTGTATGCCTGAGAAACCAGACCTGTTGCTTGGAGACCAGATTTGCTTTTAATGTTTAACTCAGGACCTAAGTTAAGCTGACTACAAACGAAGTCAAATCTGAAGACCGATGCAAGGAATACTGAGAAGTTTTCTCCCATTATACATCTCAGATAACCCATGTGTCCTATCTGGAAACTGCCTCCCTGCTGGACAGTTAACTATTTCTTTGTTCTTTTGTTTGAACCCTATATAATGTATAATTTATAGACACTCTGAGGGGGCAGGCCAGTTTCTTTTTGGCTCTTTCTCTTTGCTGGATGACCTAATAAACTTATTCCTAAATTATTTCCGTTTAGGAATCTTTTGTTCTCACCTTACAAACTGGTGACAGAAGCGAGGTCTTTGACAATCAACTAGAGAGTTGAGATTTGACTTCAACAAGATGGCTCTGCATAGCAAAAACTGGATGAGTACCTCCATGGTTCTGGTGGAACACAGTCAAGTAACCTCTAGCTCCAGACTAGATCTACAACTGAAGACTCCAGGTTTCAAGAAAACCTGGAAGGGGCTGTGTACCAGCTTGACCTGAGGAATTACCCACAGGGAGGGTTAGAACTAGTCTAGCCACCCTTATGGATAAATGAATAGTCCTCTTGGACTGATCCACCAAGCATTTTGGAAGAATGGATTTGCCATCTGTTAATTAGAACATTCCTCCAACAGCCCTTTTTTTTCCTCTTTCTCCTTCTCTTTCTCTTCTACCTTCTCTTTCTCTACCCTTCCATGACTATTAGAAAAAAATCCAGACACCTGGTCTTTGACTATATACTGGCAGCAGTAAAGGCAAGGTTGTCAGTTGAACCACCAGACCCACAAAGAGGGAATTGTTTATCCATTTAGCTGATTGAGCACCCTGATGAACTGTTCACCTGACATTAGTCCTATACTCACTCACTTAGGGTACCTTATATGTGCTGAGTTTTTACAATTCGCCACCAGAAAATTATATAAGTAGCTTGAGTCCTAGTTTCCTGAAATAATTAAGCTTAGGTAGACAACTTCATCTTTTCCCTGTTGGTAGAAAGCAAAACACTTCTTAACAATTCTATCCCTTGAAAAAATGGGACTCTAATGCACTGTTGGTAGAGTTGTGAAGTGATCCAACCATTCTGGAGAGCAATTTGGAACTATGCCCAAAGGGCTATAAAACTATGCATACCCTTTGATCCAGCGATAGCACTGCTAGGTCTATATCCCAAAGAGATTTTTCAAAAAAGGGGGGGAAAGATTTACTTATAAAAAGTATATTTATAGCAACTCTTTGTGGTGGCTAAGAATTGGAAATTAAGGGGATGCCCACCAATTGGGGAATGGATGAAAAGTTATAGTATATGATTATAATGGACTATTATTGTGCTATAAGAAATGACAAGCAGGATAATTTCAGAAAAACCTGCAAAGACTTACATGAACTAATGATGCAAAGTGAAGTGAACAGAATCAGGAAAACATTGTGCATAGTAACAATATTGTATGATGAAGACTTGTGGATGACTTAGCTATCTCAGCAATACAATGATCCAAAATAATCCCACAGGATTTATGATGAAAACTGCTATCCACCTCCAGAGAAAGAACTGATATTGTCTGAATACAGACTAAAGCATGCTATTTTTCACTTTCTTTCTTTTTTTTTTGTTCTAGTCTTGTGCAAATTGACTAATATGGAATTGTTTTATATGATTACACATGTATAACCAGAATGCTTACAGTCTCAGGGAAGGGGGAAGGAAGAGAAGGAGAAATAGAATTTGGAAATTAAAACTTTAAAAAAATGTTGAAAATTGTTTTTACATGTTATTGGGGGGAACATGTTATTAAAAAAAATTCTACCCCTCGTCTTTTCAGCCTTACTCTGGAAAGAAGTTGTCCACTGATCCTCCAATGACAGCAGCATGGAGGAGCCTTATCAGTTCTAGGTTAAGTAAGCAGAGTTATGATGATCTGGCTGTCTATGCCCATCAGTACCTCCTCTGCAACTGCTAGCACCTGGACTAATTCTCACAATGCTGATGCTACTAGGCCTTCAATGTTGCCAATCAAGCTAGATGATCTGTTGCTTCTCCCCTGTGCCAGGGTCTAGCAATGCACCCTATGCTGTGTCCTAAACACTGCTTTCTCATGCCAGAGCTTAGTAGTGATCTCCTATGCTGGGACTTAGTGATGGCTCTCTGTGTCAGAGGATGTTCTCAAATGCCAGACTATTAGAGCCCAGCAACGCTCATGTGCTGAGGCCAAACGCTAGAATTTACAGTAACATCTAGGTCAGGACTATTGTTTGCTCACCTGTACTCGGGCAAGGAGACACAAAACAGGAGAACCTTACTGAGGAAGTATGTTTGTTCTAGCTGCCAGATGTGAGTGGCTGCTCTTTATGCCATGGTAGAAGAAGGTACCTGGAGTCTATGGAGCTCACTCAGTTAGGACCCCTCACTTTCCCTTCACTGGAATTCCCAGTGCCTAAGAGTTAAAAGTTCAAATTTCCAATATATAGCTTTGGAGCAAAAGTAGCTCTCCTTTCAAAACAGATGCAATGTTACCCCTTCTCCTCCTCTTTAGCAAATCAATTTGGGAGACATTTATCTATATTCCCAGCTGTGGAAAGGTCTCGACTCCTAGGGAGATGCAAGCAATTCCTTTTCAAGTGCTTAACAATAAAGAATATAAAATGTTTAAAACAGTCCATTTACAGACAATTCCTCTTTTATTTTTTGAGGCAATTTGGGTTAAGTGACTTGCCCAGGGTCACACAACTAGTAAGTATCTGAGGCCATATTTGAACTAAGGTCCTCCTGACTCCAGGTCCAGTTGCTCTAGTCACTGTGCCATCTAATTTGCCTTAATATGCTGGAGAAGGAAATGGCAAACCACTTCAGTACCTTTGCCAAGAAAACCTTATGGATAGTATGGTCCACAGAGTTATGAAGGGTTAGACACAAATGAACAACCTGGTTTTTATGTCACCTTGATTTCTTAATACACCCCTCTCCTCTCTCCTACCCAGACAGCCATCTCTTACAACAAAGAATAATTTTTAAAAAGGAGTAAAAACATAGTTAAACTAACCAACATATCTACCAGATATGACTTTACATTCAGTGCTCTACATCCATAGTCCCCCACTTCTGGTTAAAAAAATGAAAGAGATCCAGAGAGATGTGTTCTCATATAAGCATTTTTGACTGTTTCTAAATCAGTTGTATTTGGACTTGCCTAAAATCACAGAGGATGTCTATATAATATTAAAAAAATGCTGTCAAAACATGAAATTTTCTATCCATCACTTGCCTGTGCAATGCCAGATAACTAATCTGTCTTCAGCTAGCAAAGCCTGGCTGGAACTTTTTTCCCCCACTTGTTTGACTCATTTTTGGAAGGAACTGAGCACATATTTTAGCTTTATGTAGACATAGCAACAGTAAAACACTTCCCTCCCTCCTCCTAAACTCCCTCAAAGTTTTGAATGTGGATTTGACAGCTACATATCAATAACTTTGTGCTCACAGTAACCACTTCCTAACAAGAGTTGATTACCTTGACAAACTGTCCTTCAAAACTCTTCCAAAGGTGAATTCTTAAGCAGCCAGTGCTGGGGAATAAATTTCTTCTCTGCATGCTGGAGATTGTTGCCTAAAGTACTCTTAGATAAGAACCACAGGATTAAACTCATTTAGCCATAGATGAGTCAACACCTTAAAATTACAGCATCCTGGATTCTAGTCAATTGTTCCCCAGGGCAGTTGTCTCCAAAGAGGTGGGTACTGGAGGAAATCCACTGTGCTTGTAACTATTAGAATGGAGGCTGGCAGCCTTTTCTACTCTCTCTACCCTTGTCTGTGTTGTTGTTCAGTCAACTCTACGTGAACCCATGGACCACAGCACTCCAGGCCTTTCTATCTTCCACTATCTCTTGAGGTCTGTCCAAGTTCATGTTCATTGCTTTCATGACATTATATCTCCAATTCATCCTCTGTTTTCCTTTTGCCTTCAATCTTCAATCTTCCCCAACATCAGAGTCCTTTCCAATGAGTCCCATCTTCTCATTAAGTGGCCCTTTAAGCTTCAGCTTCAGTATTTGACCTTCCAGTGAATAGTCTGGAATTAATTTCTTTAAATAGTGAGTAATTTGATCTCCTTGCTGTTCAAGGGACTCTCAAGGTGCTCCTCCCTGGAAAGATGAGCAGGCAAGCTGTCATTCCTCTCCTTCCCCCAGTTTCACCAAAGCAAACCCACATCTGGCTCAGGCTCCATAGAGAGTGGGAAGGATCTGTGCTTCTTGGGCATCTAACTACCAGGAGAATGAGGGGACACATTACCCAGACCTACAGGGAACCAGCAGTAAGGACCATTTGTGTACTCCACAACTTCTATGAGAAATCCTGAAGGGAAACAGGGAGGAAAATGGCCTCCGTGGGTCCAGCCAGCCCAACCCAGTGGGTCAGAGAAGGGGAAAAAGTTACCTGAGGGTGCAAGCTCCTAGCTACCCACCCAAATGGTTTTCTCCCCCAGAGATAGACATCAGGCCCAAGAGAAGCTACAGCAAGAAGAGCCTAACAGGAGCTGGCTCATCAGTGGTTGGAGCAAGGATCATGAGGAACTAGCATAACAAGAGGCAGCCAAGTTTACTGCTGCCAGTAGACTTGGGGACAGAGTTAGGCCAGAGCCAGCCAATTGTTAAAATTTTCAGTGTAAGCTTTTAATAACTCCAAAATTGGCAATGGCTATAGAACAGGGCTTGATTTATCATTTTATTTATTGTCTAGACTTAAGAAAGTGGTGGAGAAAATATTGATAATGCAGATTAAAATTAAAAGTATGTCCTTAGCAGGGAAGATTCCTTGGGAAGATTGGTTTGGAACTGGATCTTGAATATAATGCTACCCGGGTTCACAGGGAGTAGGGAGGGATGAGGGAATTCTGAGAAGGAGCAAAGTCAAAGACATTGAACAAACAAGCAAACAGAGGGGGCTGATAAAATAATGGCGCTAGGTGGGACAACAGAAAAAGAGATGATATGGATAGGAATGCAGCAATAGACAGAAAGCTTTAAATGTAAGACTGAAGTGTTAAATTTGGGCACAAAATGGCTATTGGGAAAGCCACTGGACTTTCTTGACTCTCTGCTACCTACTCTATGAAGACTGATACAGGTATCTCTTCTCCCCCAACTTAAAGCCATCTTTTCCTCCTCAAATTTCACTCTGCCTGGAGGTGTCTTTGTGTACTTAGCATCCTCCTCCTTAGCAGTTTTAGGTGTATGTAATTTTGTTTCACTTTATACAGTCAAGTTCCTGGAGGTGAAGGAACAGATCATCTTTATGTCCCCTAAATTTAGCTCAATGCCTTGCATAGAGGAAGGTGCTTAATAGCTATTTGTTGCTTAAATAAAAAGGAGCTACCCATATGTTTTCTTTAAAAAAAGAATTTATTACAATGAAACAGGATAATTCCACAGGACTTATGACAAAAATGCTATCCACCTCCAGAGAAAGAACTGAAGGAGTCTGAATGCAGATCAAAGCATATTTTTTTTATTCCTTTCTTTTTTTCCCTCTGTGTTCTTTTGCAACATGGCTAATATGGAAATATGTTCTGCATGAGTGCACATGTATAATCTATATCAAAGTGCTTGCCTTCTCAAAGAAGGGGGAGGGGAGAAAAGAAGGGAATTTGGAATTCAAAAATTATTAAAAACGAATATTAAAAATTGTACATGCAATTGAAAAATATAACAAAAATATTTCTTTTAAAAAATGAATTCATAACCAACATAGCATCATTCAAAAATGAAAAAAAATGACCAGCAGGTAGATCAAGGAAAAAAATGTTCAGAAGCTCCATAAAAGGTAGTTATTTATCTTTCTTTATGTATCCTCTCTCCTCTAACCCCATCATTACCACCACTTCCTCCAACCAATTCAAATTCTGCCCATCCTTCAAGGCCCAATTCAAAAGTGCCTTCTCTATCAGAAAGTTTCTAATTATCTTAGCATACACTACTTACTTTACCTTTTCCTAAATTCCTGAGGCATTTCTCATTTGTTGAAAAGCTGAATGGGCTCAGTGGATAGAGGGTTGAACTTGGAGACAGGAAGACCTGGGTTTGAATCCCACCTCAGTACTTCTTAGCTGTGTGACCAAAGGTAAGTCATTTAACTTCTCTCAGGCTTAGGCAGCTATAAAGGATAGACAGGATATGATTTGAGTTTTTAGTTCTTTCTATAATCTGTGGTAAGCTGCTGAGCAAATATTTGTTCATTGACTGGTTCCTCAGTTCTTCAGTATAAGTTATTAAGGTAGAAAAGGGAAAACATATAGACACATATGTGTACGTATACATACATATATGTATATATGTGTGTGTGTGTGTGTGTGTATATACACACACACTCACATATTCTGTCAATTGCTAGGAAATAAACTCCACTTATCTCTTGGGCTAACTTTATATTCTAGAAGCATGTGAACAAAAGCTGAATTCTATATACAAAGGATTTGCAACAAATTCCAAGTTTTAGTGGGGTTTCTTTGTTCTTTTACTCTCCTCTATGGTCATACTCTAATAGGGTACCTCATAGGGTATCCATAGGTCTTAAGTAGGCTTACTAGGGCCCTATATCTTTTTTTTTTTTAATTAATTTATTTATTTAACTTTTAACATTCATTTTAACAAAATTTTGGGTTCCAAATTTTCTCCCCTTTTGTCCCCTCCCCCCCAAACACCAAGCATTCTAATTGCCCCTATGACCAATCTGCTCTCTCTTCTATCATCCGTCTCTGCCCTTGTCTCCATCTTCTCTTTTGTCCTGTAGGGCCAGATAACTTTCTGTACCCCTTTACCTGTATTTCTTATTTCCTAGTGGCAAGAACATTACTCGACAGTTATTCCTAACACTTTGAGTTCCAACTTCTTTACCTCCCTCCCTCCCCACCCCTTCCCTTTGGAAGGCAAGCAATTCAACATAGGCCAAATCTGTGTAGTTTTGCAAATGACTTCCATAATAGTTGTGTTGTATAAGACTAACTATATTTCCCTCCATCCTATCCTGTCCCCCATTACTTCTATTCTCTTTTGATCCTGTCCCTCCCCATGAGTGTCAACCTCAAATTGCTCCCTCCTCCCCATATCCCCCCATCCATCATCCCCCCCCACCCTGCTTATCCCCTTATCCCCCACTTTCCTGTACTGTAAGATAGGTTTTCATACCAAAATGAGTGTGCATTTTATTCCTTTCTTTAGTGGAATGTGATGAGAGTAAGCTTCATGTTTTTCTCTCACCTCCCCTCTTTATCCCTCCACTAATGAGTCTTTTGCTTGCGTCTTTTATGAGAGATAATTTGCCCCATTCCATTTCTCCCTTTCTCCTCCCAATATATTTCTCTCTCACTGCTTGATTTCATTTTTTTAAGATATGAGCCCATCCTCTTCAGTTCCCTCTGTGCACTCTGTCTCTATGTGTGTGTGCATGTGTGCATATGTGTGTGTGTGTAATCCCACCCAGTACCCAGATACTGAAAAGTTTCAAGAGTTACAAATATTGTCTTTCCATGTAGGAATGTAAACAGTTCAACTTTAGTAAGTCCCTTATGACTTCTCTTTGCTGTTCACCTTTTCATGCTTCTCTTCATTCTTGTGTTTGAAAGTCAAATTTTCTTATCAGCTCTGGTCTTTTCATCAAGAATGCTTGAAAGTCCTCTGTTTCATTGAAAGACCAATTTTTCCCCTCAAGTATTACACTCAGTTTTGCTGGGTAGGTGATTCTTGATTTTAGTCCTAGTTCCTTTGACTTCTGGAATATCCTATTCCATGCCCTTCAGTCCCTTAATGTAGAAGCTGCTAGATCTTGTGTTATCCTGATTGTATTTCCACAATACTGGAATTGTTTCTTTCTAGCTGCTTGCAGTATTTTCTCCTTGACCTGGGAACTCTGGAATTTGGCCACAATGTTCCTAGGAGTTTCTCTTTTTGGATCTCTTTCAGGCAGTGATCTGTGGATTCCTTGAATATTTATTTTGCCCTCTGGTTCTAGAATCTGAGGGCAGTTTTCCTTGATAATTTCATGAAAGATGATGTCTAGGCTCTTTTTTTGATCATGGCTTTCAGGTAGTCCCATAATTTTTAAATTGTCTCTCCTGGATCTATTTTCCAGGCCAGTTGTTTTTCCCATGAGATATTTCACATTATCTTCCATTTTTTTCATTCTTTTGGTTTTGTTTTGTGATTTCTTGGTTTCTCATAAAGTCATTAGCCTCCATCTGTTCCATTCTAATTTTGAAAGAACTATTTTCTTCAGTGAGCTTTTGAATCTCCTTTTCCATTTGGCTAATTCTGCTTTTGAAAGCATTCTTCTCCTCATTGGCTTTTTGAACCTCTTTTGCCAATTGAGTCAGCCTATTTTTCAAGGTGTTATTTTCTTCAGCATTTTTTTGGGTCTCCTTTAGCAGGGTGCTGACCTGCTGTTCATTCTTTGACTGCATGTCTCTCATTTCTCTTCCCAGTTTTTCCTCCACCTCTCTAACTTGATTTTCAAAATCCTTTTTGAGCTCTTCCATGGCCTGAGCCCATTGAGTGGGCTGGGATATAGAAGCCTTGACTTCTGTGTCTTTGCCTGATGGTAAGCATTGTTCTTCCTCATCAGAAAGGAAGGGAGGAAATGCCTGTTCACCAAGAAAGTAACCTTCTATAGTCTTATTTCTTTTCCCTTTTCTGGGCATTTTCCCAGCCAGTGACTTGACCTCTGAATATTCTCCTCACACCCACCTTGCCTCCTGATCCTCCTAGCCAGCGCTTGGGGTCTGAGATTCAAATGCTGCTTCCAGCCTCAGGGCTTTTGGCGGGGGCAGGGCTGCTATTCAGTGTGAGATTAAGTTCAGGTGCTCAGGTCAGGGCAGGGCCACCTCACAGGCTCAGTTCCCTCAGGGGGTTTATGCACAGACCTTCAACAATGGATCCAGGCTCCTGCCTGCTTTGGGAGCCCCTGTTTGCTCACACCTCTGCTTCTGCCACCCGAGGGGGCCTGAGTTATGGGGGCACCCCACTCCCCTCTCGACCCACCAAAGAGACCCTCTCACCGACGTCCATCACCTGTGGGTGGAGGGACCTGCGCGGCTGCTGGAGACTCCGTCCCTGAAGCCTGTTCGGATCTGTTCCTTTTGGTGCCGCGGCCGCGGCAGGGCTGTACTTGGCTCCCAGTCTGCAGCGCAAAGGACCTTTTGCAAGAGGTTTGCAGGTCCCTCTGGAACAGAAATCTCCTTCGCTCCAATGTTCTGTGGCCTCTGGTCCTGCAGAATTCGCAGTGAGTTGCTATTTACAGATGTTCTATGGGTTGTGGGTTCGGAGCTATGTGTATGTGCATCTTTCTACTCCGCCATCTTGGCTCCGCCCCGGCCCTATATCTTTTTAAAGCTGCTAATACGAAAAGGAGATATGAACATTTTCAAAATTTTAAAAAATAGTATTTTATTTTTTCCCCAATTGCACATCAAGACAATTTTTGGCATTCATTTTTATAAGATTTTGAGTTCCAAATTTTACCCCTTCTCTCCCTCCCCTTGTCTCTTCTTAAAATGATTGGCAGTTTGATATAGGTTATACATGTTGTTATCGTGTAAAAATATTTCCATATTAATCACAGTTGTGGAAGAAGAAACAGATCAAAAGGAAAAAAACATGAAAAAGAATAAAGTGAAAAAAATATGCTTTGATTTGCATTCAGGGTCCATCACTTCTTTAACTGAATGTAGACAGGTAGCATTTTCCTTTGTGAGTCCTTTGTACTTGTGATCATTGTGTGGCTAAGAAGAACTGAGTCATTCATGTTGGTCAAGTGGTGTTGCTGATACTGTATACAATGTTTTCCTGGTTCTGCTCATTTTACTTTGTATCACTTCATACAAGTATTTCCAGGTTTTTCTGAAATCTGTTCATCATTTTTTATTGCACAGGAGTATTTCATTACATTCATATACCACAGCTTATTCAGTTACTCCCTAATTGAAAGACATCTCCTCAGTTTCCAATATTTTGCCACCACAAAAAAGGGGTGCTATAAATATTTTTGCACATGTAGATCCTTTCCCCTTTTTAAATGATCTCTTTGGGATACAGACCTAGTAGTGGGATATCAAAGGGTAAGCAGTTTGGTTGCTCTTTGGGCATAGTTCAAAATTGCTCTCTAGAATGGTTGGATCAGTTCACAACACCACCAACAATGCATCAGTGTCTCAATTTCCCCACATACTCTCCAAAATTTATCACTTTCTTTTTCTGTCATATTAGCCAATCTGATAGGTGTGAGGTGGTACCTCAGAATTGTTTTCATTTGCTTTTATCCAATCAAAAGTGATTTAGAACACTTTTTTATGTGTCTATATTTAGATTTGATTTCTTCTGGAAACTGCTTGTTCGTATCCTTTGACCATTTGTCATTTGGGGAATGGCTTGTATTCTTATAAATTTGATTCAGTTATCTATATATTTGAGAAATGAGGCATTTATCAGAAACACTTGTAAAGATTGTTTCCCAGCTTTCTGCTTTCCTTCTAATTGTGGTTGCATTTGCTTTGTTTATGCAAAAGTCTTTTAATTTAATATGATCAAAATTATCTATTTTGCATTTCATAATGCTCTTTATCTCTTATCTGGTCATGAACCTGTAACTCACTTAACTTCTCCTTTAAGAATTTGGATGCTATACCACTTGACACAAATATGTTTAGTACTGATATTACTTCATTGCCTATTGTATCTTTTAGCAAGACACAGTTTCCTTCCTTATCTTTTAAAATTGGATCTCTCTTTGCTTTTGCTTTGTCTGAGATCAGGATTGATACTCCTGCTTTGTAGTAAGCACAATAGATTCTGCTCCAGTCCCTTACCTTTACTCTGGATGTATCCCTCTGCTTCAAGTGTGTTTCTTGCAAACAACATTTTGTAAGATTCTGTTTTTTGATCCATTCCACTCTCTGCTTCTGTTTTATAGGAGAGTTCATCCCATTCACATTCACAGTTATAATTATTAACTGCACATTTCCCTCTATCCTATTTTTCCCCCTGTTTGTCCTTCTCTCCTTTAACCCTTTCCCTGCTTGACAGTGTTTTGCTTCTGTCTACCACTTCCCACAGTCTGCCCTCTCTCCTGTTAGTCCCCCTACCTCTACCCTTTTACTTTAATCTCTTCCTCTCCTACATTTCTATCATGTAACAGATTTCTATATTCAACTTATTGTGTATATTATTCCCTCTTTGAGCAGTGCACTACTGATGAGAATAAGGTTCAAGTGATGCCTGTTGCCCCATCCTTTCCTCCACTATAATAAGCTGTCTGGAAGTCCTTGGGGAACCCCCATGTCTGATGCTACACTGAGGGGTAGGGGGAGCTGGGGCTGCTGCATGCCATAGGGTTCTTTCTGGCAGCTTCTCTGGTGCTGAGCCAGGGTCTTAGTGCTAGTATCTGGCAAGTGCTGAGGCCAGTGGGATGTTTCTATATTTCCCTAGGGCTACACTGAAGCACTTGATGATCTGGCTGCTGGTAGTTTTGTATTTGCCTAGGACTGTGCTGAAGCCTTTGGTGGTTCTTAGAACTGGAGTCTATTTCCCTGGCTATGCTGAGGCACATCAGGCGGCCTGGTGTTGACATTTGCCTGCTCCCTTGCACTGGGGCTCAGGATCTCCCACTGGTTTGCTGAGTCAGGGCTTCCTACTGGCTTGTTGGGATGCTTCCTTTCCCAGACTGTGCTCCCCTTTTACCTGAGTGAGACACACCTTTCTAGGTCATCTTCCAGGTTTCTTGGGCTAAATGATTGTTTCACCCCTTCTTTTTGCTAGTTCTGCTGTTTCAGGATTTGTTTTGGGGTTGTTTGAAGGTGAATATGGGAGAGTTACAGTGATTTACTGCTTACTCTGCCGTCTTGGTTCTCAACTTTTTATGCTTCTTTTTAAATAATTTTGGGTCTTTCTTAGTGAGCTTTGAAGTTAAATGCATTTAGGCAGAAACAGTAAACAGAGAGGTCATATGAAATGAACTCCTTAGGATAAACAATCTAGTCTTCTTTTCTGTTAGTATCTCATTCCTCTAAGCAACTGTATTTTGCTACTAAAAAGCTATTGCCAGAAAGAGAAAAATCACCACCAACAACTCACTACATTGTGTGCCTGATATTTCTGAACAAGTCAAAGTATGATGAAAGGATGCAGATCAATGCAGGTACCTTGGCAACCCACTTGTTTGTAACCCTACCATGCAGCAAAGCTCAAAGGAATTTCCTGATAGAAATTAATATTTACTAAAGCCTTGAAGTAACACAAGCTTCCTTTTCCCTAGAATGGCATGACTGCCAATGAGACCTAGTCAATGAAAATGAAAAATACTGATGATACTTAAACACAAATGAAATCTTGTGCAGTCCTGTGATCTGAGTCTCTCCACTGGGCTACTATATAAGGCAATGATTGTGAAAATACAAAAGCCAAGAGTTGTGGGTATCTTGATTGTCTGCAACAGTTTTAGCACTAAGTGAAATAAAATAAATGTGGTTACAGAATTGTCCTTCTTGGCTCCAATTATTAAAATGATCTCATTCTATTTCCAAACAAATTTTTTAAAAATTTACTTAGGCATAAAGGGAAGATTATTTTGATTCTGAGGTCAGGCTGACAAATGATCATCTGGCCAAGGAATTACTGGTGTGATTATTTATTTACACAGTTTTATCAACCTAAAGGTAGCACAAGTAGGTTTATTAAATAATAGGAAGTGTTTTCTTTTTTGGTTTTGAGATAGGGTACCTGGGAGTCCATTCATTCAAGTAGAGAAGGATCATAAGATCTCTGATTGTAAATGATAAGGGAATTTGAAGATCTTCACTGCCCCTTAATAGGCCCATGTGACCTGCCTGGAACTTTGCCCCAGTCCACAGCTTGAGTCACATGGAGCTGATGGTGGGAGGAGCTTGCTGAATGGGTGGAACAGGAAGGGTGCAGCCAGAAGAGAGAGTGAAGTAGAGCTGAGAGAGTGAGAGCAGGCAGAGATGAGCAGAGCAGCTAGTCTAAGTCAGAGAGGGAGTGATTTTGTCTAGGAGAGCTTGTTTGTGAGGAGAGCTTGTTTGTGAGGAGGTCTGAGGGAGGGAAGGCTTGGGAATGACCCATAATCTCTGAATTGATAATATGTATAGATTTCTTGGTTACTATGATGGATTTTGCTTTCTAGTGTTTGAATAAATGTCTTGGTTTCATCTTTGAGGAACAGAGTTTATATTTTGTGAATTTACCCTGGAAATATACCTGCATATATATCCATAGCATCTTGTTGTGGGTATCACACTGATGTTACACTGTTCTAGAACTGAAGGGAACATTGGGCCATCTAGTCCAAATTCTTCATTTTACAGATGAAGAGACAGAAGTCTAAGCAGATTGAGAGACTTGCCCAAAGTCACAAAGGTAGTTATCATCAGAGGCAGGATTTTAACTCAGGTCTGTAGACTCCAGAAATTATAGTATATCGGTTCTTCAATACAGGAAAAATCAGCAAGGTGAAAATACCTGTTGTTGTTCTTCAGTCACATCTGACTCTTTCTGACCCCATTTGGGGTTCATTTTCTAGCTCATTTTGTAGATGAAAAAACTGAGGCAAACAGAGTTAAGTGACTTGTCCAGGGTCACACTGCTAGTATGTATCTGAGGCAGCAATTGAGTTCAGGTCTTCCTGACTCTAGGTCTAGTGCTCTATCCACTGTGCCACTTAGGTGAAGCCTAGCTACCCTGTCAGAAATTACCTAACAAGATTAGAAAGATACCTCCCTAAAATGATTATATTTTAGAATCTCAAATATTTATCTCATATCTATTTTAATACTCCCCCCCAAATGCATATGAACTTGGAAGAATTTGTTTGCATTCTTAGCTATCTTGAATTTTTAAAGATATTTTTAATATGTTCCAATAATGTTTCAGATGTCACATTTTCAGGTCTAGATCAATATGAACCTTAGGTATAAATATCAATACTAAGTTGATGGTAAAATTATAAATATAAAGCTTGGAACCCTCTGCACCTCCGCCTGCCTCACACTTACACAAAAGAAAAGCAAGGAATGGAGGTTTGACCTGACCTCAAGGGCCTCATCTTAAGAGAGTCAAGAATAACTAGAAAAACAGATTTTTGAGAAAGGATTAAAAGGAAGACTGAGACATCTTATTAACAAGCTGCATAGAAACTTTCTCAGCCCTGATGGTTAAAGTTGAAACAGCCTGACAAATGGAAGAAAAGGTGTTGTTGAGAGACTATAAAGAGTTAATAAATACGAGCAAATAGTGGTTTTTTTTCATCTTAATAATTTAATTTCTGGGTAGCTACATGCATAGTAGATAGAGTACTGAGCCTGGATTCAAGAAGACTCAGCTTGTCACTTAACCCTCTGCCTCAGTTTCTTATTTCTGAAATGAGCTGGAGAAAGAAATGGCAAACCACTCCAGTATCTTTGCCAAGAAAACCCCATATGGGATCACAGAGTCAGACATGACTGAAAACAATTGAACAACAATTTGATTTCTATTTCTTTCTCTAGAAATAGATGACTGAAAGTTATCCACATTTGAAATTTGATGACACAAATATATAATAATCTGATTTTGGGGACCAATTTTTCTCTACTATGCATTTTAGATGGAATTCATGTTAATATGTATTGTCTCCCCCATTAAAACATACTCTTCTTGAGGACAGAGCATATCCTGCTTCTGTATTTCTATCTCCTGTGTAGTCCATGGCAAACTGAATTCTCGTTTATTAAATGATTTTTCTTTCATTGATTTACTCGTATTATCATTCACATTAGCATTATTAAAACTTTGAATGGCTCCTTAATTCCCTCTCTCCAGTTAATAACCACCTTCAGCTGGTATTTTATTTTGCCCCCTCTTTAATCCAAATATCATGTAATGCTATGAATTATTATTATCTGAGTTTGTGTTATTTCTACCAGACTGATAGCTACATGAGGGAAGGGACCCATTCTTATCTAAACTTTCTATCCACCAACCATCTACCTCTCTACTCAGTAGAAGGGCAGGTAGGTAGTGCATCAGATAGAGTACAGAGTCTGGAGTCAGGAAGACTCATCTTCTAGAGTTCAAATCTGGCCTCAAACATTCACTAGGTATGAGATCCTGGACAAGTCACTTAACCCTGTTTGCCTCAGTTTCCTCATCTGTAAAATGAGATGAAGAAGGAAATGGCAAACCACTCCAGTATCTATGCCAAGAAAACCCCAAAGAAGAGTCAGACACTACTGAAAACAACAACACTCAGAAACCAATAAAATATAGCCTGAGTTCTTCAAACAACAGCAATAATGGTACCTATTAATAGAAAGGGTTAATATTACTGTTTAATATCCTCTTAGTCAGTAATTTGCGAGCTGAACAAAATAGTTAATCAATAAGTACTCATCTGTTGTTTCTTCAGCACTATAAACTTGTTATATCCATTCTAATCCACACCAATTTTAAGAAGGCACATACAATAGAGATATGAACAATATAGGGATTGTGTTCTCAGGCAATATTATACCCAACCTCACTCACCACAGCAGTTATTTGAAATCTTTTCATCCTGCCTCTAGCCTCCCATTGCACCCCCTTCTGCCACTCTCTCAGCTGAGGACCTTTTTTTCATATTTCCACTAAAAAAATTGAGGTCATTCTCCAAGAGCTCTATTTTCTCTCATTTCAAATCAACTGAAACATCTTTCCCTAGTAGCAACCATCTCACATGGAAAGGATATCCGTCTTCTTGCCAAGCCAAATCCCTCTACGTGCACCCTTGATCTCATTACATCCCATCAACTATTTGCCCTATCACATCTGCTCTTACACAGTTTTTCTTTTTTTCCTATCTACTGGTTTACTCACTGCTGATTAGAAGCACACTCACGTCTCCTTTAATCTTAAAAAACTTCACCTTTGCTTGATCCTATTGTTGGCCTCTCTTTCCCTTCTTAGTTAAACTTCTTGAGAAGGCCATCTACAGTTGATGATTCCACTTCATGTCCCCTTACTGGTTTCTAAACCCTCTATAGTCTAGCTACCAACTCTATCATTCAACTGAAACTACTCTCTCCAAAGTTTTTAATAATCTCTTAACGAGTAAATCTAATGACCTTCTCTCAATCCTTAATTTCTTGACTTCTCTGTAACCTCTGATATTGTCCATTGCATCTTTAAGTGGAGTGTCCCTCCTGTAGACTTTGTTCATATTCTTCTGGTTTTCTTCCTACCTATCTGATCCATCTTCATTCTCCTTTACTGGATCTTCCTCTAAATCATTCCCTCCAATCCCTGGCTGGTTCACAGTCTCACAAGGGCCCTCTTCTCTTCTTGCTCTATACTATCTTGCTTAATGATCTCATCTAACTACTATGGGTTCAATTATAATCTCTATTAAGATGATTTTCATATTTATTTATCTAGCCCAAGTGTTTCTCCAGTACTATCACTAATGACTAGACATCTCTAAATGGGATTGATCCATAAACATCTCGCACTCAAAATGTCCAAAACTAAATTTACTATCTTTCTCTCCTCTCTTTCTCCTCTTCATCCCCCTCTTCTAAGCTTCCTTATTACTTCCCCCCCCACTTAATAGTATTTTATTTTTTCCAATTACATGTAAAAATAGTTTTCAACATTCACTTTTATAAGATTTTGAGTTCCAATTTTTTTTCTTCCTCCCTTCTTTCCCTCCCCCATCCTCAAGACAGTAAGCAATTTGATATAGGCTATACATATACAAACATTTTAAACATATTTCCATATTAGCCATGTTGTGAAAGAATCCGAATAAAAGGGCAAAACCATGAGAAAGAAAAAACAAAAAAAAGAAGAAAAAATGGTATACTTCAATTTGCAGACTCCATAGTTCTTTCTCTGGCTGTGAATAGCATTTTCCATCATGAATCTTTTGGAATTGTCTTAGACCACTGTATTTCTGGGAAGAGCAAAAGTTGATCATTGCACAATGTTGCAGTTATGTATAATGTTCTCCTGGGTCTGCTCATTTTACTCAGCATCAGTTCATGTTAAGTCTTTTCAGGTTTTTCTGAAATCTGCCTGTCTATCATTTCTTATAGCACAATAGTATTCCATTACATTCATATACCACAGCTTCTTCAGCCACTCTTCAGCTGATGGGTATCCCTTCACTTTCTAATTCTTTGCCATCACAAAAAGAACTGCTATAAATATTTTTTGTGTGTGAGTTCTTTTCCTTTTTTAAAAATTAACTCTTTGGGATACAGTCCTAGTAGTGGTATTGCTGGATCATGCCCTTTGGGCATATAAATTTCCTTATTACTGTAGCTGGACACCACCATCTTCCCAGTCACCAAAAACTCACAATATTGGTATCCTCTGAAACTTCTGCTACTTGATCCACAGATCCAGTCTGTTACCAAGTCTTGTTTCTATTTTTCATCTTTCCTATATGTCATCTGCAGTCATCCCGATGGATATCTGGCCACTGGACCCAGATGGCCCTGGAGGAGAAAGTGAGGCTGGTGACCTTGCACAGCCCTCCCTCACTCGAATCAAAGTCAGTGGCAAGTCATGTCATCATCTTGATGTCATAGTCCTCTTCAAAAACAAAGGACAAACACAACAACAATGTCCCTTTATGTCTACTGTCCTGCTGGTTTGGTCTCCCTGCCAATTTTCCTAAAGTGCAGGTCTTACTTACCATGGCAGTCCCCTACTCAATAAACTGCAATGACTCCCTACTATCCCCAAGATCAAATACAAAATTCTGTTTGTCTTTTAAAACCCTTCACTACCAAACTACTTCCTACCTTTCTAGTCTTCTCATGTTTTACCCCCCACTACGTATATGCTACGATCCAAAGAGAGATGGATTCCTTGTTACTCAAACATGACCTACCATCCTCTGACTCAGCAATTTCACTGTTGTCCCCTATTCCCAGAATGTTCTTCCTCATCATCTCCAACTTCTGGCTTTCCTACCTATTTTCCTTTAAAGACTCAGCTCAAACCCCATCTAGCCCTTACTGGTGTCTTCCCTCTGACATTATCATCCATTCACATTGAATATATATTGTAGGAAACTAGTTTTTTACATGTTAACTCCTTGCAGCAGAATATACACTCCTTGAGGGCAGGCACCTGTTTCTGCCTTTTTTGTGTGTCCCCAGGAGTTAACATAGTGCTGGGCAATATTAAGTATTTAATAAATGATCATTGATTGTTGCTGTGGTTTATCTTTCATTCTCAAAAAGGACTGTAATGTTAGGAAGATGATAGCATGAATTACAAATGAACTGGATTTGACTGGAATTGAATTTGAGGGAGGGTCTTGCAAAGTCATCAGCCTCACTTTCTCCTCTAGAGCCATGTGGATCCAGTGGCCAGATATAGATCAAGACTGGAAATGGCCCAGGATGCAGTGGGAGACCTTGGCCTTTTTAAACTAAGGTCTCTTTAACTTCTGACTTTGAGAGAGGCAACAAGCCTATTTAAGAAGGGAGTCAAGGGATGGCCCTTTTAATAAAAAAAAAAAAATCAAACTGGGAGGAGAAGACCCTCAGGATTGCTGGCCAAAAGAGAAAGTTACTTTTTATATTCACTCTGAGCCAGAATGGCCCCCAAAATAGCCACTTAGTACTGTTTGGACAGGGACCTGTTGTTGTACAATCAATGACAGCCCTAGTGCATTGAGTTAAGAAAAAAATCTAGCCAGTACACTCCAAGATAACTAGGTAGGTTTTAACCATCAAAATTCACTGGTTTTAGAAAAAAAAAAGATAGGGAATCAAATTTTACAAAATGAAATGTGAAGTTTTTTCCTTCCACTTATCCTCTGTCCTATTTCAACCTCCACCCTCTAGAAGTCCCATTTTACAAAGAAGTTATAAAATGCCCCTACCAAACTCTTATTATAACATCAAACTTGTAATTATCTGGGCAAAAAAACATATGCTTCAGGCTACAGTTTGACTCACCCTGTTGTCGGGACCAGATTACAAGGTTCTTGTACTTGTGAGAAGTTTGATGCCACATATTCAATGTGGGGATGAGGGAAGGGGATGCAGCCACCCCACGGGGCCTGCTCCACGAGGAGCAGAACTTTTAAATTTTGAACAGTAGGAGAGAAACAGGGATTATTACAGAAGGGGAGACACTTTGGAGAATGCAACTGTTCCTATCAGGTTGCAAATCAAGACAGCTGAGTTCAAATACTGGGGGGTTGGGCCAACTCATTTAGTGCCTTAAGACAAAAAAAAAAACCCCAAAAATCCAACACTTAACCTTTGGCCATAAAGCAGAAAAAAAGTTTTCTGCCTCATCAGGGGGTTTTCTCTTAAAGGAGCCACCATTCCCTGTGCTAGGGAATTGACTTGAGTTTCCTAAGGAGCTGGAAGAAGCTTGAATTGCCATCTAATTTAAAGCTGATCAGGGGGCACAGCCAGCTATAATTTCTGTGTCAATATACACCATTACTGCTCTATACTATCATTTTTGCCAAGGAAAAGACCTTTATTAGCCTTGCTCCAGGTAAGGTGCTGGGCACCTCCAGAAGGGCACCTTGAGGGGAAAATCAATTTACTCATATCATACTCTGTTAATACTGTGCTTAAATGGATTTGGATCCTAAAATGTTCTTGCAGTTTTCGCTTCCTCCGTAAGGAAAACAATAGCAACGAGAACCATTTCAGAATGCCCCCTGCCTCTAAGCAGACAAAAGCTTCCGCAGTTCTCAATCTTCAGGGTTAGCCAAACCGGTTCCGGCCTGCATAGGGTTTCATAATAGAATGGGGAGCTTTACACAGTTGAGCCTAAGCTTACTAAGACAAAGGGGGAAGTGGCTGACTCTAGATTTCTATCCTGTTGCTAACACCTTTCAGTCTTACATAGAGGAAAGCCTATGACCGTCGTGGGTGAAATTGGCCACAATTACTGAGAAATTCTCTTCAGTTACCTTCAAATTTTCCCAGAAAGAGCAAAGTGGAGGAGTCCTAGCTGGTAGCTCAATCAATATTGATTTTTTTCCTTTATTTAGGAGGAAGATTGGGCAGTGGGTCATTTATCAGAAAACTTCTTTGTAGCTGAGCATTTGAGTGGAAATAGAGAGTGCCTCATCTAACCTAACAAGAGCTGTGGGATGGAACAGCCTTCGAGTGTATTCCTGGGAAGGTCAGCACCTATTTCTCCTTTCTGAAATCACCTTTGCCATCAGAAATTGTGTTTTGCTTTAAGACACTGAGTCAGCCCCACTATAAGGATTTGAACTCAAGATTCTTGATTCGTTGCCTGATCACCTCCTTTGTAGTTCCCTGAGGGCTAATTGCAGACCTTTGATTGGGAAGCCTCAGGAATCCAGGTGCTGTCTGCTAGGCTGGCTAGCTGTGCCCTGTTCTGTCCTATGAAGGCAGTGACTAGAGACGCCTGAGACGACAGGGCTGATCCATGTGCAGTAGTGCATGAGAGAAGCAGGGTAATTACAGCCTGGAAGTACCAGCTGTTTTTGAAGAGAAATTATTAGTTTATTCAGGGAAGGAAAAAAATAACCCCTCCCCCACAGGACAGCTCAGCAACATACCGTTTTTCTGAGTTTCTACTTATATAATAGTTATCATAATCATGACTGATATTTATGTCAAACTCAAAGTTTGTGAAGCACTTTATATACATGATCTCATTTGATCTCAACCAATGTAATGTAGATATTACAGATATATACAGATGAGTAAACCGAGGCTGAGAGCAGTCAAGTGAACTGGCAAATCCCTTAACTTTCTCGGTTTCAGTTTCTGCAATTTGAAAATGAAGAGTTGGAAAAGGTTCCTTCTGAGCTTGTAATAGATAAGACCACTAGACTTGGAGTCAGGAAGACCTGAGTTCAAATTCTGCCTCACTTAGTATTTGTGAGTACTTGGATGAATCACTTAAACCTCTCTTTCCCTCAGTTTCCTCATTTTTAAAATGAGGGAGGTTTGACTCAGTGATCTCTAAAGCAATCTTCTAAAAATGTATGACCCTATAATTGCCCATGGTCACATAGTACCTGTGAAAGGAGAGATCTGAATACTGGTCTCCCAGTCTAATCCTCTATCCACTGTGCCCTTTGCCTATTAAGAGAAGGTTAAAATCCACCTATAAGCACTGAGTAAATGCTTCTTGTGTGCCAGGAACTGTGGTAGGTGTTGCCTGCAGAGCTGGCTAATAGAGACTATATAAGAGAGAGGTGGAGAGGGGGAATGGAAAGGAAGGGGCGGGGGGGAGAGAAAGAGAGAGGGAGAGAGGGAGAGACAGAGAGAGAGGGAGAGAGGAAGGGAGAGGGAGAGAGGGAGAGGGAGAGAGAGAGAGAGGGAGGGAGAGAGAGAGAGAGAGATGGGGTGGAGGGGAGTTTAGCCAATGGGCATTTTGGTTTTTCTACCTATTGATAATGTTAATTAGTAAGCCTTCAACAGAACATTGAATAATTTGTTTAGAACAGTCAATAGGCTAGATGTTATTCAGATGTTATTCTCGAAGAACTAGCCCTGATCTCACCCCATTAGATTTAGAATATAAATAGACAAATGGACAAGACATAATTTGTGGATTTCCACAATAAACAGAAGGGCCCTTCTCATAGTCTTGCTTCAGTGGGAAAATTGTTGCTTGTGTGCTGTAACAGCCCTACACAGATGTTGGAAACTTGGGGCTGAAAAATATTTGTGTCTCAAGCAGCTGAGAGCCTAACCTGGTCAATTTAGAGCTCTACAGTTGTTTTTAAACTAGGAATTGGTAAGGGTGCAATGGTACAGATTCAACACTGTGCTATGTGGATTTAGAAATGCAAGAAAGTCAAATACTGCCTAACTGCCTAGTTAGCAGGGTTTTGGTTTTTGTTTCTGCATTGATTTTTACAGCAGTCACAAAATGGTGCCTTTGTTTTCAGATTTTGAGCCTAAGAAAGCTACTCAAAAAATGAAAGCCAAGTTTCCAATTCCCTATGGTCCCTACACAGGTTAAAAAATCATTAATTTATTTTGGTGTTCCCTTTCTTACATTCCCATCCTGCCTACAAGCTTAAACAGGTGATACATAGAATGATATGACATTACACTGTTTCCTTCAATGGCTTTCCCTTATGGCCGCTAACCCCAGATGGTCACCATGCTAACGGCCTTAAATAGCG
Organism: Notamacropus eugenii; assembly: GCF_028372415.1. Lineage (NCBI taxonomy): Eukaryota > Metazoa > Chordata > Mammalia > Diprotodontia > Macropodidae > Notamacropus > Notamacropus eugenii. The sequence goes on along the minus strand of NC_092876.1, from coordinate 378,208,936 downwards.
CTTCAGCCTCTGTGGGAAGAATGCATTTCATGGTGTCCCAGTAAAACAATGTGTAACAATTTGAATCAGTGCTTCCTGAATGCAGGATATCCCTTGATGTCAGAACAAGCTTCAAGAGTGACCTCCAAAATTTCAGATAGAACTTGGAAATGCTTTCATAATTTGCAAATTTCCCTCTTCATTCATAGCTATATAATATAATGTTTTGGGAAAAGTGCAGTCAGCATGGTGTAGAGGAAAGAGTAGTGAATTTGAATATGAGGAGCCTGGTATAAATCTAAATTCTGCTATGTAGTACCATAGATGTGAAGGTGGAAGGGACCTCAAAAGTCATCTAATCACACCCTGTAATTTTACAGATGAGGAAACCGAGGTCCAAAAAGGTTACATGAATTGCTCAAGTAGCAGAAGCAAGATCTGAATCCAGGTCTTTTGATTCCAAATTATACTATATTTCCCCCTACTTGTGTGGCACTGGAGAAATCATTTAACCTCCTCATCGCAAAATAAGGGGGTTGACCTCTAAGGTCCCTTTCCAGCTCTCTAATCTGTATTTCTATGATCCTGTTTGTTAAGAGGATATCACTATTTCCCTCTTCCCTTCCTTTCCCTCCCAAAAGTGAGGATAGAATATTCAGATATGCATTAGACTAGATGACCTTTGAAATCCTTTCCTCTATACCGGTCTCTAGACCTCTGCTCTCTTGACCATATATAAATAGAATCAGTAACCCCAGTAATCAGTTATGATCATCTCTACCAGAATGTACTCTCCTCTTGTGATCACTCAGCCTTTTCACTGGGACTGATACAGCCTGGTCAAAGCAGTGATATCTGAAATACTTGTACTGTTAAGATCAAAGGCAATAAGAGGTTAGTTAACTCCAAGGACACAGCTATGGTCAAAAAGCAGTGAAGGACAAATTTTGGTCTGTAGTGGATACACTCTACATAATAATCTACTAAATCATAAATATGAAGGGCTATAAAGGCAATATAAATCATGACCTGGGAAATTCCTGGTAAGGAGGGGTATATTAAAAGGGTCTCTTTGCAGAAATGGAAGGCACTGAATAGTTCCTAGAAAACTAGGCAGCGAACTGCCTAGTCAAGACACCAGAATAAGAGTCCTGGCTATACAAATTTGAAAAGTTGATACATTCACTCTAGCTTTCTGTGTCCCAAACCAACTCTCAGGACGGTCAAAAAAAATTAGCATTCTTTTCTATTTGCCCAACTAAAATTTTACATGACCTAGGTGAATTTCCAGAACTAATTTAGCTACCTAATTTAGCTATCTATCTGGGTTTTACTTGTTTTTATTATTTTTCTCAGAGATGAATGAGATGTAGCCCAAGAGAACCCTTACAGGTCCCTTGATTTAGTTTTAAGCAGTATATAATGGGATAAACAGCTTTCTGCCCCAATTTATTTATTATTAAATGAGGAGGTTCCGTTTGTGAAGAGGTAGAGAACCTGTCATCAGATATAGTCTTGGGAGCCACTGTCCACTGATTCCAAGGTTTCCCAGGGGAAAATAAAGACAAATTCTATTTCCTATTTACCTATCTTTTTTCATGTAAAATGAGGATGTAAGTAGAATGTGGGGCAAATGGTAGGGGTCCCATTGTTTGAACCCCCGAAAAGCTCAAGAGAAAACCAAACACACCAGCTAAGTAAACATCAGTAACATCTGTAAAAAGATTTGGAATTGGAGGATAAGGAAGTTCAGGGACTTGGAGAAAAGGAAGGAAAGGCTTATTTGCTAGCTACTGATTGTATTTCCTGTTGTGAGCTCTTAACAATGTTTCATAACAGCTTGGGGACAGCAGAACCGGGTGCTATCATGGGGAACATGCATGTTTGGTTCCCCCAAATTACTACCCTGGATCCATGACCTTTCTCTTCCTTAAAGTGGATATACATGCAGTAGATAAAGGGAAAACAGATATATTGGAGCTTTTGATATAGACAATATGAATTTTTTTTACACTAGGGAGAAAAGGCATCCATAAATTAAAAAAACAACAGGACACGCTTATTACCCTATAGTAACAATACAAAATGTATTGTGCATTTAAAAGCATATCAACTGAATTGCTCCCATAGGTTGTGTTTGTCCTTCGTTCTTGAAGAGGACCATAACATCAGGATGATGACATGACTTCCAGTTGACTTTGATTTGAGTGAGGGAGGGCTGGGCAAGGTCACCAGTTTCACTTTCTTCTCCTGAGACATTTGGGTCCAGTGGCCTGATATTCATCAGGATCTGCTCCTGTAGACCAATATCATAAAGGCTACAAATACTGCTTTGGGGTCAAGTTTTGCCTGGAATTTCAGCCAAAGAGTTGAAAAAAAAATCCACAGGTAGCTAGGTAGCTACATATTTTTCTAGGACTATATAGGAACCTAGGAAATCTTCTATTTCTGCAAAAGTACCCTTTTAACATACCCTTCCTTACCTGGTATCCCCAGGTCATTATTTCTTTATTCCTTTATAATCCTTCATATTTACAACCTAGTAGTAGATAGCATTTACACAGCTCTGGAATGTATTTTACACAGTTCGGTGATGTAGGTACTATTACTATCCCCATTTTACAGAGAAGGAAGCTAAGGCTGAGAAAAGCTGACTTCCCTAGAATGACGTAGGTAGTTAGTATGTATCCAGGGCAAGATTTGAACTTCGGGCTTCCTGACTCCAAATCAATCTCTTTAGCCACTCTACCTTGTGATCCTTATCATTTCCTTCAAATTATTTACACCGATTCCTGCAAACATTTTTGATGTGTCTAATATGCAAAATGAAATAATGTCACTAATATAAGAAACCCTCCCTTTCAGGCAGAGAATTTAGGGGCTTGAATATAATATTAACAATGATAGCTTACATACTTATGGCACTTTACAAGTTTTTAAGGCATTTTTGTATGTATTCTTTCACTTGATTGTCAAAAACACCTTGTGAAGTAGACAGAAAAGGTATCATATCCATTTTACCCATGAGAAAAATGAAGTTGACAGGTTATCATAGCTATTAAATGGCCAGAGCTGGCTTTTGTCTTTCTGAACTCTTGGCCTACTACATGATGAGTTTTTCATCTTAAAAAATGCTCCTAATACTTGAATATATTTTGTTAACATAGTCATAATGTGTTTAACTACTAGTTTCAGAAAAAAATTTTTAAACAAATATGAACAAATTTGATCCCCCTCCCTACCAAAAAGCAAGCCACTCCCATAAAAAGAGAAGTTTGAAGTCCAAGAAACATTATGACTCCCACCTGGCTATAGGATAAAATTCAAACCCCTCTGCCTGACATTTAAGAAACTCTGCAAGCTGTCCCTTCCTCCCACTATTCTCCTAAATTAATTCCTTCCTCCAGCTCAGTTGGTCTCTTTTTTTGTATTTTCCTGCGTTCTAGTCTTTGCTAATACCACTTCTTAATCCTCACCAGCTTCCCACCCCCAAAATGTCTTTCTCCCTTCATTCTTTAAGGTCCTGACTAGGTCCTTCTTCTTCCAGGGATACTTCCAAGCTCACAGAGATCTTTCCCTCTTCTAAATTTAAGGCTTTTATTCACCATTGCCTGTACCACCCTTTTGGCAAAGAATTATATACTGTCTTATAATATGCCAATTGTATTATTATTTAATATACCTTTTTCTCTCCTCCCCCTACTCCCTTTGACGATGGGTGTCAGTGTTATATTACTCTGTTTCAATCATAGGACCTAGCACATTGACTTCTCAATGAACATCTGTTGACTGACATAATATTGACTGACCTCTAAGAGAACCATAAGAAGCAGATCACACATGAATGGTAATGAGAGTTTATACACTGCTGAAAGTTTTGCAAATTGCTCTTCAAACATTCTCATTGGAGTAATACACTCTGGAAAGGAGAAACACAAGATATTGTTTGTTCAGGTGCATCCAACTCTTGGTGACCCCATTTGGGGTTTTCTTGGTAAAGACACTAAAGTAGTTTGCCATTCCTTCTCTAGCTCATTTTACAGATGAGGAAACTGAGGTAAACGGGATTAAGTCACACAACTAATAAGTCTCTGAGGCCAGATTTGAAGTGAAGAAGATGAGTCTTCCTGATTCCAGACCTGGCACTTCATCCACCAGGCCAACTGGATGTTTACAGTTTACAGTGTGGAAAGTGAAGCTCAGAGAAATTAAAGGGACTGATTTGAGGGTGGTGACCAGAGGCAAAGACAGGATTTGAAGCCAGGTCTTCCTGGCTTCAAATCCAGTCTTCTTATCCACTACATCATGTTAGCTTCTCAATACAAAAAATTAAGTACAAGCTATTTTCATTGTTTAAATTTTTGATTGACTGCTTTCTGATGACATGTAGGGAGGACTATTCATCTCATTATAAGGCTATCTCTATAAATTCCAAGAGAAGATGGATGGGTTATAGCTAGGATGTGCTCATTGGAGAACTAATCTTATTCATGGTATATGAATTCTTGTCACCTTCTATTACTTAGACTGACAATTCCAGGTCACGTCCATATATTTTAGTATTCATCTTATTTTTGTGTCTGCAGTCAATGAATCAGCTAGCATTTATCAAGCACCTATTGTTGCTGTGTTGCGTTTGTCCTTCGTTCTGGAAGAAGACCATGACATCAAGATGATGATATGAATTGCAGTTGACTTTGATTTGAGTGAGGGAGGGCGGGGCAAGGTCACCAACCTCACTTTCTTCTCCTGTAATGTGTCATATTGGAGAAAGGAAAGGTAAACCATTCCAGGAGCTTAAGAAAATACCACATTGGGGGGAGGGGTCACAAAGAGTTGGACATGACTGAAACAACTGAAGAATGGCTACATGTGTCAGGTGATCTGCTAGGTCTTGGTGACATAAAGAAAAAGTAGAAATTTCTGCCCTCAAGAAGCTTTTAGTCTAGAGACAACATGCACATAGGCAGATACCAAATAGATGCCAAGAAGATGCATTCACTGCTAGGGAGATCAGGAAATTTTTCATATAGAAAGTGATGTTTGAGATGATTTGGTAAACAAAGCTAGGGGTTCTAAGATAGGGAATTGATGAGGGATGGGAAATGGTGTGCCAGGTTTGAGGAACAGTAAGAAGACTTGTTTGGATGAATTGTAGTTGAAAGTGATGGGGAATAACATATAGCAAGGCAAGATAGGTAGGAATTAGATTTTGGTTGTACAGGTAATAGGGAGCCATTGGAGTTTACTGAATGGAGGCCTGACATGGTCAGACCAACACTAGTAGATGAATGGATAGTTTGGAGTGAATTAAGATTTGAAATTAATTAGGAGGCTATTTCAAAAACCAAGGAAAAGAAGTGTTGACTGACTGAAATAGGATAATGCCTCTATGAGTAGAGAGGAGATGAATACAAGAACAACTTTGAGTGACTAAGTAATTTTGACTATTACAAATACCCAAATTGACTACCAAGGACATATGAAAGAAGACACTATCAGTATTCAGAGAAAGAACTGATAAATAGATGTATAGATGGTTTTATATATTCTATATAAATACATGTGTATATGTACATATATATGCACACATACATAATACATACATATACACATAGACATATGCATAGCCATATATGTGTCTAATGGTAGCCATGGGGGGGAGGAGAAAAAAGGGGATAACAGAAAGTTACATAATAATTTTATTATATATTTAAAACGAATAGCAAGTTGTACATAACAGATTTGCATTTTCATGTATAATCATCTTTTTTTTCTCTTCTATGTTATGGAAATACTTGTTTTATTTCTTAAGTTCAGAATAAAATTTTAAAAAACACAAGATATTGTAGACAGAGAAATGGCAAAATCTAGTAATTAACTGATTATATAAAGTGAGGAGGAACAAAGAGCTAAGGGTGACTGATAGTGCTGACCATGAAACCACAAGCCAGCTTCACGCTGTGGGACTTAATGTGAAAAATGCAAAAAATGTAAAAAAGAAAAAAAGTTTACTTTTTAAACTTTATTCTCAGTTTGTGTTGGCAGTGACATTTCAGACAGTATTTAGATGTCACCTCCTTCACAGTCAGAGGTTTCAAAATTTGGGATTCAGAAATCATTTAGTCTGTCAAGATATCAGGAGACTGTATCCTGTTTTCCAGAGCTAAAGCACAGCAAGCAATCTGTACCCTGAGCTTGGCATACCAACAATCCTTTGCACTCACCTTCTGGATGATCTCACCCTCTGGCAAAGTCACATAATTATTGAACTGCTTTGACCAGCACCAGGTGTTTTCTGGGCACTGGTCAGGAAGCTCTGCTATGAGTCTGCTATGGAGCAGGTTTCAAATAGTTTGTAAAAACCACTTAGCTGGAAAAAAGAAGTCTTAGAAGAGCCTTAAAACGTTTGCCTCTCTTATAGGAATGATCATTGCTCTGGAGGTCAGGGACCTGAGTTCAAATGAAAACTTATGCTACAAACTCCCTCTGTGATCTTGGGCAAAAGTCTTAACTTCCCCAGGTCTCAGTTCCTTCTTCAGTAAAATATGGAGGTCAGATTAAATGAACTCTAAAGGCCCTTCTGCCTTTGAATCTGTGATCTCTCCCCTTCCTCTTCTGTCTTTACCCTCTTGCCTTCTACTATTCAACATACCAGGAACCTAAGGTTTCTTACAAAATGTTCTTTACAGCACATTTACCTCTGAATTTCCTCAGAAAACAGATTCATGTGACAACCAAACAAAATGGAAACAGAAAATATCAAAGGACTTCCCTCTGTCTGATCAGTCTTAGCCTGAATTCATTTAGAGATAGGATTTAGTTTGGTATCTGTAGCTAGAACAATTGCTGTTTGGTGGTATCCAACTCTTTGTAACTCCATTTGGAGTTTTCTTGGCAGAGATACTGGAATGGTTTGCTATTTCCTTCTCCAGCTCATTTTACAGATGGGGAGACTGAGGCAAATAGGGTTAAGTGACTTGCCTAGGATCACCCAGTTGGTGTCTGAGGCCAGATCTGAGCTCAACAGCTTAATTTAAAAAGTGAGGCCCATGTCTAAGATGATGCAGGTCATACTTGTGGGATCTGAGCCCATGTCCTCTGAACTCTAAAACAAATGCTCTTTCCAATCTACTATTACCCTTCAATAGTAGTAATATCCCTAATTAGAATGCAGAGTTAATTTCTCAAGTGCTGTTTAAATTTATTTTTTAATATTTCCTTTTTTGTGGTTCTGTCTTCATAGATCAATTACCAATCTACTCATAGAATGTAGCTAATAATGAAGCAAATTCTCAATCTATTTAATTATGTGGAGAGCAGTATAAAAATCTAGTCTAATATCAGTAAAAAAAAAAAAAAAGAAAGATAGGAAGAAGAAAGGAAGCAAGGAAGAAAAAGAAAAAGGGAAAAAAGAAAGAAGAATTAAATTATGGCTGATGTTTTGACTTTCCTTTTTGTCTCTGACAATACCAAAATTTGAAAATTCTGCAAAGTTTTCATTTTCTATCCCCTGGGAAAAAAATGTACACCAGGATCTAACTATCCAGTGAATAGTGGATACCTCCTTGTCCCTGGGATATCTCAAAATCTAAGTAAATCTGCACATTTTTTCTCTCCCTGAATTAAAACAGAGCCAGCTATTATTGATGGGCCAAGGGGTCACATTGACTCTCAAGTGGTCCCAGGAGCAAATGACTATTCATGAAGAATGGTTTCATAGGTTTTAGGAGCTATCCCCTGTCATTTCTGACTTCATAGCAGAATGAAGTTAATTTTTAGTTAACTCACTAATTATACTATGCTTGCTTTCTACATGATGCTGGAACTGTGCTCCCAGACACATATGTTTACTGCTAGCTGGAATTAGAAGGATATGAAGTAAGCATATAAGATCGATGTTCAAAATATCACAATTTTTGTCTGCTTTCAAAGCAATCTAAGTCTATAGGATAGTGTCAGAGGTGTTGATGAGATTTCATTCTCTCGGGGTCAAGAGAGGAATAAAAGTAATTTTTTGGGTTTTTTTTTAAAGTTTTTTGATGTTGCAATGCTTCATCCATGGTTCAGGCTAGTATGAGGAGAAAAGAGAATTTTCCAAATAGTTATGGTTCATCCAACTAAAAGTCTACATTAAAGGTGGTTTAATCCTCTCAATTTAACCAATCCAATTTCTTACCTTTTCAAGCTACCAACTGAAATGCAAACACAGCTCAACAAATATTTAAGACTGACATTGGGTGGCACCCCAAATGGAAGATACTATGTCGACATAATACGAGATATTTATAATCCAATAGATGACATGATGTGGATGTATAATCCAATAGATAATATCAGGACAAAGTCCTGGGTGAAAGTATTTGTTTTCGTACCAACAGTAATGAAAAAAAAAAGGACCACAGAGCTTTGTGAATTATTTCTTTTAAGAGTAGAAATTGCTCACAAAATGAGTAGTTCTGTTTTAATTGGTTGGAGAAACCTCCAAATCATCTAGATGTATTTGAGTATCAACGGCAAGATGAGACACTAAGTTTCTTGTTGTCTGTTAGTCGGTGTTCATTTTCTTTCCTGTTGTTCGGTTTTGAACTCGAGGAAAAAAAGCCCAGAGAAAAGTTGCTAAAAAGTTAGGGAGAGACATTCCTTCTTTTTTTTTTAAAATAAATATTTAATTAAAAACTTTACATTGATCATCAACACAACCAACCTAACATGCTTACTACTATACTCTATAGTAAACAGTGTAGCTTTTAAGTTGTAATAGTTTTAATAGCTTAAAACTGCACTAAGGGATACTATATAGTATACTAAGTTGTAGTGTGTGTGTGTGTGTGTGTGTGTGTGTGTGTGTGTGTGTGTGGTGTTCGTCCTTCGTTGCCAAAGAAGACCATGCCATCAGATAAATGATGACATGACTGGCACTTGACTTTCTTTTGAGTGAGGGAGGGCTGTGCAGGTCACCTGCCTAGCTACTCTTTAAGTTGTAGTATAGCTTTATGAAGATACATATATAACATATTACATATTTATTTAATATATGATACATAATATAGCTTTTAATGTGTGTGTGTTCATCCTTTATTGCTGAAGAAGACCATGCCATCAGAGAAATGATAACATGACTTGCATTTGACTTTGTTTTTTGGGTTTTTTTTGAGTGAGGGAGGGCTGTGCAGGTCACCAGCCTCACTTCTCCCCCAGAGCCATCTGAATCCAGTGACCAGATATTCTTCAGGATGACTGGAGATGACCCACGATGAGACAATTGGGGTTAAGTGACTTGCCCAAGGCCACACAGCTAGGAAGTATCAAGTGTCTGAAGTAACATTTGAACTCAGGTTCTCCTGACTCCTACACTGGTGCTCTATCCACTGTACCACCTAGCTGCTCCTAAGAAGACCATGCTATCAGAGAAATGATGACATGATTTGCACTTGACTTTGTTTTGAGGGAGGGAGGGCTATGCAGGTCACCAGCCTCACTTCTCCCCCAGAGCCATCTGAATCCAGTGACCAGATATTCATCAGGATGACTGGAGATGACCCAGGATGAGGCAGTTGGGGTTAAGTGACTTGCCCAAGATCACACAGCTAGTGAGTGTCAAGTGTCTGAGGTGAGATTTGAACTCAGGTCCTCCTGACTCCTGCACTGGTGCTCTATCCATTGCACCACCTAGCTCTCCTCTAAGTTGTAGTATAGCTTTATGAAGCTTTATATATATATATGTATATATATATCTTTATATAGCTTTAATATATATAACATATCATATATTTATTTAATATATGATATATAACATAGCTTTTAATATGCGTTATACACACACTATATACATATATATATATATACATGTTTAAAAAGCTCAAAACTGTACTCATATTGAGTCAGCTAGCTAGTTGGGACAGTAGATAGAGTGCTGGAGTTGAAGTCCTGAGTTCAAATCCTGACTCAGACACTTATGAACTATGTGATCCTTGATAAATCATGTGACCTGAGCCTCTGTTTCTTCAACTGTAAAATAGGGATAATGAAGATCAAATTAGGTAATATATGTAAAGGGCTTTGCAAACCTTAATTGTGGCTGCTGTTCAGTCATTTCTGACTCTTTTTGATGCCATTTGAGGTTTTCTTGCAAAGGTATTAGAATAGTTTGCCATTTCTTCTTCAGCTCATTTTACAGATAAGGAAACTGAGGCAAACAGAGTTAAATGACTTGCCCAGGGTCACACAGCTAAGAGGTGTCTGAAGCTAGATTTGAACTCACAAAGATGAGTCTTCCTGACTCCAGGCCCAGCGCTCTATCCACTGTGCCATCTGACTGCCCTTGCAAACCTTAAAGTGTTATATAAATGCCAGATGTTATTATTCTATCATCATAAGAAGTTTTCAGTTATTCCCTCAAAAAACAGGATTCTCTTTGTCCTTTCATCCTCATTCACTCTTCCTGAGAGAGACATTTTCCTGGCATAATAGAAATTGGGGGCTAAGCGTGAGGTAGGCCATGAACTAGTCTCTTTAGGCTCTCTGTTTCATCACTAACATGTCTTACAGATAGTCATCTCATTATTTTGTTGTTTATTTGTTACGAGGTTTGGGAATTTGTTTTTGATTTGAGTAGCCCCATCGTGGGGGAGCTTAGAAATGATAGAGACCAATCTGCGTCATGTTGCAAATGAGGAAATTGAGGCCTGCAGAAATTAAGTGGTTTGCCCAAGGTCACGTAGTCTGTTGTGGGAAAGCCAGAACTTCTTGTAATGTTCTTCTCTGTTTATACCCTGGTTCACCTAAATAAATTCCTAAATGTCAAATGGATGACATACAATTGAGGGATAATCCACAAAGACCACTTTATAACTGTGGAGATTTGTGACTGCATGCTATGCTTTTATAGAAATGAGATAACTGGTCTAAATACAGAGCAGTAGGCCAGAAATTGTGGGATTACAAATTTCTACTTGGAAGGGACCTTAGAAGTCATTAAGTCCCCTTTTTTACAAATGGGGAAACTGAGGCCTCAAAGACATTAAAATAATTGCCCAAAGTCACACACATAGCAAATGGCAGAACCAGGATTTGACCGCAAATTCAGCATTCTTTTGACTGTGCCACAAACCCGGGGCTACCTTAAGTATTATCTTCTCTAATAGATGGGGAAACTGGAGAACAGAGAACAGTAGAAAGACCACTGGCTTTGTAGCTAAAAGATCTAGGTTCAAATTCTGCCCCTATCACACTCCCTGTGTGACTTTGGTCAAGTCACAAACACATCTGGCCCTTCAGTTTCCTCACTCATAAAATGAGGAGATTGGACTAGGTAGTTCCAAAGGTCGCTTCTTAGCTCTTACGTATATGATATTATAATCTATGAATTTTTAAGAAATTAGTCTACAGTGCTATTAAAATAGCTAATTATTGGCCTAGATACTATTTTAGACATTTAAAGCCCTGTCATTTTGAATGACTGCTCTAGACTATGACTTTCTAGAACTCTTTCCTTTCTTTAAAAATGGTCATCCCAAGTCCTTCTTTCAATATTTTGCTTCTTTTTATGAATAGTTGTCATTTTATTTTTTTATTTTTAAAATTTTATTGGTTTGTCACTTGATTAAAGTATGGAATATTAAAGCATGTAATATTTTAATAGCATTACATATAATATTTTTACATACAAAACTTTACATAGTATTTCAGGTTATATAATTCTGCTCATTCTTTCAAAAATGTATACTACATCCCTTACGTAAAGAATGCTTTTCATTAAATTACCAATATTAGATGCACTTTATTGTAGCATGTAGATTAAACCAGAGTAGCTATTTAACTAATTTTTAGGCATTTTAACCAGAAAATCCTCGTAGGCATAAATAAAAACAATTTTTTCTGGTCTGGAAGAATCTCAATCACACTAAAAGACTTTTACTTATCCCATATCATTTCTCCAAGAAGAGGGGAGAAGGAAAAAGAAAGTCACCAACATTCTTTTAAAATAATGATAACTAATATTTATATAATGTTTTAAAATTGCAACATATGTTACATATATTATTTCACTTGATCATTAAAAAGTGTCCCTGAAAGTATTTCAAAGATTGCCAGCTATAAGATTGCTCTATGCCTTATATAAAAGGCATAAGGTTTCTGTGTTCTGTGTAACCATAATTTCCCTTTAAAAAATGGGAAGTTGAATCAATGATAGGAAAAATATATACATGTGGTAAGTGTTTTATGGAATTGCTGAATTGTATTGAAGGCTTAAATCTGCTCTATGACATCCTAGCTCTGCCACTAATGAGCTGGGTGACCTTGACATCAGCTTCCTTATCTGTAAAATCAATGAACAATCAAAAAACATTTATTAAGTGTCCATTATATGTTATGCACCGAGGATACACAGATGAAAATGAAGAAAAAGTCCCAGCCTTGAAAGAATTTACATTCTTTTGGGGAAGACAACACATACATTTAGAAATACAGGCAAAATATTTTATGAAATGATTAAAATGTAATAGAGGGAGGCACTATCAGCGGGGGTTTGAAAAAGCTTAATATAGAAGGTAGCATTTGAGCAGGACTTTGAAGGAAATAGGTTTATAAGAGGCAGTGATGAGAAATGACAAGGGTTTGTTGTTATTGAGTCGTTTCAGTCATGTCTGACTCTTGGTGACCCCATTTGGGGTTTTCTTGGCAAAGATACTGGAACGGTTTGCTATTTCCTTCTTCAACTCATTTTACAGATGAGGAAACTAAGGCAAACAGGATGAAATGACTTGCCCAGGGTCACACAGCTAGTGAGTGTCTGAGACCAGGTTGAATTTAGGAAGACAAGTCTTCTCAATGCTTGACACTTAGTTGCCCCTATGACAAAGGTTAGACTAGTGGTTATTCCATTTTATTGATAGTTTCTGGGTTTGTTTGTTTTTGTTTGTGTACCATTGATCATTTCCAATGGTGTCTCCTTGCCATGTAGCAAAGAGAAACAGTTAAGCAAGACAAACCAATATATTAACCATGTCTAACCTGGATGCAGCTTTCTATTTCCCTTTCTGCATCAATCTTCTTCTACCATTTTACAGTAATCCTTAACCTTTTTTATGTTAAGGACTCCCTTGACAATTTGGTGAAACCCATGGATTCCTCAGAATAATATTTTTAAATAGTTGCAGGAAATAGGAAAAGACCTTTTTGTCTCCAATTTTAAGACGTGAAGAAAACATACCAAGTTTATGGATGGGCATTGGAAAGTGTGAGATTTGAGAAGCCAAAGAATGTAAGAGAGGCAAAAGGAAATAAAACATCGACTGCAGGAAAAAAATTGCAGTATAGTGGAAGTAAAGATTTAATTTTTTCCCATCTAAGTTTGTGGACCTAATGGATTTCCAATGGGTACCCCCTTAAAGACCTTTGCTCAAGGAGATGGGAAATGTTTCTATGACTGTTCTTCACAGAAATCTTCCAAACCAAGAGTTTTTTTTTCCTATGTCATTAGTTGAAGGGTTCAATGTATGGTATTGTATTTGGAGTTAGAGAAGGTGGGTTTCAATCCCAGTTCTTGCTATAGTCCATGGGTAGGTAGATCATCTACTTCCCTAGACCTCTTTTCTCTCATCTTGTTGGAGCAGATGGCCCCTGATCTAAATCTTCTATGAGCAAATGTCAATAAGAAAGAAAAAACAATTCCCCATAGAATTGACCAAACTTGTATCATAGTTCAAGTCACTGTTGGTTTATTTCCTTTTGCCTCTTTCCTTTCTTTGGCTTCTCAAATCTCACACATTCAAATGCCCAACCATAAACTTGGTATATTTTCTTCATGTCTTAAAATTGGAGACAAAAAGGTCTTATTTTTACAGCTTTCACACCCCCAACATTCACAAGTGAAGCCCAGTAGGGTATAGTGCTTGACAGTCCTGAGACAAAGGCAGGAAGAAACCTGAAAAAAGAAAGCACTTTAACATCAAACTGAGCTGCTTTCTCTGATGGATCAAGCTGGATGTGCTCCCTGCAGAGCAGTTCATGTTACTGATTCAGAGAGTCCTGGGTTAGTTCCCTTTTCTTGCTAGCAAGAGGTCATCACAGGGTGCAACTGAGAAAGCCCCTTGGTGATTTACCAAGGGAGAACAGGGAACATTAAGAGGCAGCAGCATTTTCTCACTTCTTAGGAGCCAAGGAGGGACTTTCTAACTCAACAGATACTAGTTTTACAATGACTATTTTCTGAGGAAAAGGATCTATATGTACAAAAATGTTTATCAGTAGCTCTTGTGGTAATAAAGAACTAGAAACTAAGGGGAATGTCTGAACAAATTATGGTATATGGATTTAATTGAATACTATTGTGCTGTAAGAAATGATGCAGGGGATGTTTCAGAGAAACATGGGAAGACATGAAATGATACAGAAAGAAGTGACCAGAATCAGGAGAACAATATATACAATAACTAGCATTGTAAAAACAAAAAACTTTGGAAAAGCATTGTGTGAAAAACGCAATGACCAGCCATGTTTTCAAAGGATCATGCTGCCCATCTCCTGGCTGAAAGAAGTGATAGACTCAAGGTATATAATGAGGCATATATTTTTAGACATGGCCAATTCAGGAATCCATTTTGCTTGATTGTGTGTGTGTAAACAAGGGTTTTATTTTTCTTTTTTTCCAATGGGGAGTAGAGATAAGAGTAAGAGAAAAAAGTATTAATTGAAAAATTAATTCCATTTAAAATAAATTTTAAAAAACTGTTTCCCCCAGTTCACAAGAAAGTAACCTGCATGAGAATAAAAGCATTGTTGTTCAGTCATGTCTGATTCTTTAGGACTCCCTTTGAGGTTTTCTTGGCAAAGATACTGGAGTGGTTTGCTCTTTCCTTCTCTGGCTCATTTTACAGATGAGGACACTGAGGCAAATAGGGTTAAGTGACTTTCCCGGGATTTCACAGCTAGTGGGTACATGATGCTTGATTTGAACTTAGGTCTTCCTGATTCCAAGCCCAGTGCTTTAGCCACTGAGCCACCTAGCTGCCCCTAAAATAAAATCATAGGATCATAGATTTAATCCTAAAAGCATCTTTAGTGCCATCTAGCCTATCTGCTTCGTTTTAGAAGTGAGGAGTGAGGCCCAGAGAGATGAAAGTGACTTCAAGGATACGTAGGTTATAAGTGGCAGAGGTGTATTCAACCTGGCTCATTTGACTCCAAATTCAGAGAATCTGAATTTAGTCCCAGCTTCGTGGAGAAAGTGGGAAGACTCCACTGTGTAATTTTGGGCACATTCCCTCTCTGGGTCTTAGATTTTTTTCCTTTGTAGCATGAGAGCGTTGGATCTTTAAGTCAGGGGTTCCCAACACATTTTTGTGTATCATGTACTCCTCTGGCAATCTGATGACGTCTATAGACCTTTTCTCAGAAGAATAGTTTTAAATGCCTAAAATAAAATGCATAGATACGTGTTTTGTGGTAAACAACTCCTTGAAAGTCTGTCTCACTTTTGTATTTAACAACTGTTTGTTGAACTGAATAAATTAAATTGAAGTAGAGAACGGAAGATTTCTTCCAGCTGGGGTGAAGATTTCATGAAGGATGCCATAAGATGATAGATAATAGATTTAGAAATGAAAGGGTCCTTAGAAGTCATTTAATGCAACACTCTCATTTTTGAAAGGAGGAAACTGAGGTCCAGTTTCTGTTATGCAGAAGTCCTTGAATCTGTTATTTATGTCTATTTATAAGTAGAGATAGGGTCTTGGGAGGAAAGAAGTATTCTCATCATCTCAGAAATAGTTGTTAGCCCTATCATTTAGCATTCCTGACTGAACCACATTGTTTCAGTTCATTTTTAATTGGTTTTTATTCACTGATGTTTCTTCAAATGCATTAATATAAAGCCCTCCTCCCTCTCTCCTTTCTTTCTTTCTTCCCTTCCTTCTTTTTCTTCCTTCCTTTTTTCCTTCCTTCCTTCCTTCCTCTCTTTCTTTCTTTCCTCGAATAATTGCTTATATAACACACACTCTGGGCTCACTATCCCAGCTTGCAGTTTAGGTGTTCAGAGGGCAACGACTATTGCTTCCCTCAAAGTTCTAGGGAGTTGACATTTCTATTGCTGATGCTCACAAGCCTCCATTCGGTGTATTTCCCCACCCCTCCCAGTATCAACTAACCAGGTGACATCAAATCTATTTTACAAGAAGGTATTTACTGAGAACTTACAACAATAACAGTAGTTATAAAGCAATCCTCCTAAACCTAGAAGGGAGAGGGATGACACTCTTTTCACACACACGCATACACACATAGTAAATGGGAAGTGTTGACTCAAACACAAAGGTAGTGGAGGCATACATGTAGGGAACATACGTGATCTGGGGGTACCTCATTACTTTTAGTCCTAGAAGTCCTTTTCTTCATTGGAAGAATTCTCACCAAGTTCACTTGGGGGCCAGGCATTAGTGATGGACAAATCACTCCATTGCTCAGTGAAGCTGGCTCCTTGCCTGCTGTGGTATTTCAGCTAAGAGGTCAATCCACTGCTGTGACCGGTCACTCAGATGACTTTGCTGCTTTGCTGGCTCCTGACAGTACTCAGCTGCTGGGCTATTGGGCCAGGTGATTCTGCTATGGGTGGTATTTTCTAATGGTTTTATGGATTTTCTGGTCTTATCAGTTGCCTGGGTACTCTACTCTTTTGATTCTTGTTCATCTAAGATCAGGAAAGACTTAATGGAGGCCCCATGTGTTTGTGTCCATATGGTGACCACCAGGGCAGCAGAATGGTTGATACCCTCACCTGGAAGCTCATAGCAGTTCTTACCTTTCCAGCCTCCAAGAAACAAACTTCAAAAGGTCAGAGAAGGGGCTTCAGTCCTTTATTAAAGAAGATTCAGCTCTGACACAACATCTCTGAGTCATCTTTGAATTTTCCACCAACCAGAAGATTCTCCATCAGTCCAAAGCCCTTAGCCCCTCCATCATTCATGAAGGGAAGTAGGTCCACCAAGCCTCCATGGAGTCAGGCAAGGAATAGTGTATGTACTATATATAACTTACAGGAAGGTTAAATGTTCCATGGATTGGTCTTTCATTGTCCAGTCCTCCCATGAAACTTAGAACTTCTATCTGTTATGCAAGTTTTCAGGAGAGGGATGAATAACTTACATTGTGATGGTTTTATTATTTTATGGGAGAGGACAGTCTGGAATTGAAGTATAAATGTTCCCTTCAGTTTTCTTTCTTTTTAAATTTTCTAATAATTTTTTTCCACATAAACATTTCTCCCTACTAGTGGATGCACCTTTGCTATTATAAAGTGTACCTCTACATGCTGCACTCTAGCTAACACCTTATCTTGTCTACCCTTAATCCCAGTTCAGCTAAGAAGAAGTAGCAAAAAAGGTACAAAACCTCCTGTAGAAATGGGTGAGCCTACAGAGTATATAATCTGTTGTGCTAAGCTAATTACTACAAATAAATAAATTTAACATTTATAAATATATTTCTGTATTTTATCTAAATAAATTTTATATTTTATTTAAACAAATGTATCTGAATGAATATCTAAATAAGTTTTATAAACAAATCATATATTCATGTATGTGTGTGTCTGTGTGTTGGAGAAAGATTGGATGCTCAGAAACTTTTTATTGATGCATGATCACATGATCACAAAAGTTTGGAAACCACTGAAAACAACATAAGCAAGTCTATGAACCTAAGTTGCACAATGATTGTGAACCTGTGTTGTTGGAAGCTTACTCCCTGAGAGTTCTATACACCAATGGAAGCACAGATCCAGATCAAAAAAGGGCAAAAAAAATCTTAATTAACTGTTCCTCCTCTTCATCCCCACCTACTACAGATACATTCTTAGTCTTGATTGCATCTATGAAAAATATTGATCAGCTTCCCAAGACCTGGGGTCCCAGTCACAGCACATACTCACTGTAGGGTTATGAACCAATCACATACCATTGTTTTCAACAAAGATTCTTAACCTTTTTGGGTATGATATGGATCCTGTTGGCTATCTGATGAAGCCTCTGGACTCCCTCTCAGAATACTGTTTTTAAATGCATAAAATAAAATGAGACAATTATGTTGAAATAGTTGTAAAAATATTTTTTAAAAGTTCAAAGACTTCAGATTAAGGAACCCCATTTAAAATATATAAGTAACTAACATAATTATATACACATGTTTTATTAATGCTTATTCTTAAAGAGCTTGCCAAGGACTAGATTCTGTTAACCCCAGGACACACTCATTCCTTCACTCAATGAGTTCAGTGTCTGGCTCACGGATTTTCTTTACATTCCCACTCCTAACTTCCTAGTAAGGGACTTTAACATACATATTGATGCTCCTTCAATTCTACAATTCATTCATTTCCCATGACCTCCTCAACCACACACAGAGATGGTCATATCCTTGATTTTGCCATTAGCCACATGTTTATGAACTCTGCCTTATCTGATCAATTTATTTATTTATTTTTTTCTAATACAACCCTTTTTTTATTTTTATTTTTTTATTATTTTTTTTTTATTTTGTAATGTTTAACAATCACTGCCATACAATTGCGATTTTATCCCTCCCCACCTACTCCCCACTACCCCCCTCCCTCCCCACGACTGCATACAATTCTGTATAGATTCTACATATACTTTCCTATTGAGTATATTTTCACTATAGTCATGCTATGTAGTCAGACTAAGATAAATGAAAGAAATCATATAACAAATCAGAACATGATACACAAACACATACACATACACAAACATGATCTGCTACAATATGTGAGTGACTTCCATATTTCTCTCTCTGAGTGTGGCAGGCATTTTGCCTTGAGATCCTCCATTGGGATTTTTTTTTTTTTTTTTGGTAAGAAGTTCTTGTGTTATTACAAAAATCTAAGTCTACCAGAAAAAACTCTCACACACTGTGGTTGTTGCTGTGCATAAAGTTCTCCTGGTTCTGCTCCTTTCACTCAGCATCAGGTCATATAAGTCCTTCCAGGCCTCTCTGAAGTCTTCTTGTTCATCATTTCTTATGGCACAATAGTACTCCATTACATTCATATACCATAATTTATTCAGCCATTCCCCAATTGATGGACTTCCCCTTGACTTCCAGTTTTTGGCAACTACATAGAGTGCTGCTATAAATATTTTTGTACATGTGGGACCCTTTCCCATTTTTATGATCTCTTGGGGATATAGTCCTAGTAGCGATATTGCTGGGTCAAAGGGTATGCACATTTTTGTAGCCCTTTGGGCATAGTTCCAAATTGCTCTCCAGAATGGTTGGATGCGCTCGCAGCTCCACCAACAAAGAATTAGTGTTCCAACTCTCCCACATCCTCTCCAGCATTTATCATTTTCTTGTTCTGTCATGTTTGCCAATCTTATAGGTGTGATGTGGTACCTCAGAGTTGTTTTGATTTGCATCTCTCTAATCAATAGTGATTTAGAGCATTTTTTTCATATGATTATAGATAGCTTTAATTTCTTCCTCTGAAAATTGCCTGTTCATATTCTTTGACCATTTATCAATTGGGGAATGACTTGTATGATTATACATTTGGATCAGTTCTCTATAAATTCTAGAAATGAGGCCTTTATCCCCGAGCTTAGCTGTAAAAATTCTTTCCCAATTTACTACATCCCTCCGGATTTTGGTTGCATTGGGTTTGGTTGTGCAAAAACTTCTCAGTTTAATGTAATCAAAGTTATCCATTTTGCATTTGATAATGCATTCTATCTCTCCTTTAGTAAAGAATTCTTCCCTTCTCCATAGATCTGATAAATACACTATTCCTTGCTTCTCCAGTTTATTCATGGTATCAATCTTTATACCTAAATCATGTACCCATTTGGACTTTATTCTTGTGTACGGTGTCAGGTATGGGTCTATGCCTAATTTCCGCCACACTGTTATCCAGTTTTCCCAGCAATTTTTGTCAAACAATGAGTTCTTATCCCAGAAGCTGGGGTCAATTTATTTTTTAATCATTGTATCTTTCCCTGTGCATTAGGGGCCCTAAACCTGATTTTTATCTCACCATAATCTGCAATCCTTGAGTTTTTTTCCCAGACCATCACCCTTGCACTGGCTACTTTCTCCTCTTCCTTTATTCTGGCCCCTTGATGAACCAGTTAAACTTTCAAATAGCCTCCACATTTGAGTAGCCCTGTATCTTATTGCTAATCATGCTTTGACAAGTCCCAAACTTCTATCTCTTCTATCATTAGCTGCCTTCTCTCTGATTCATTTGCTGGAGAATATCACTAAACAAGATTGTATGGGTCTACCACAAACTTATTTTACATATTTTGAATTGAGTCCTTATTGCATCAAGGCAATCCCTTTAAATCTCCCTAATTGATTCATGCCCCAATTCATCATAGCAAATATTTGAGACCTCTTTATTCCTTCCCAAGGCACCTTCCCTGCACCCCCTTTGCTGAGAACCTTTGTCTCATATTTAATTGGAACAAAAAAAAGGTCTTTGGCCAAGAGCTCCCTCATCTCCTCTCTTCCTCATCTCACTCCACTTACAGGTTTTCCCCCACTATCTCCTCTTTCATTTCAGTCTCACATGAAGAATTGGTGCTTCTTCTTATAAGGCAAACCCCTCTAAATGAATTCTTGATATTTATTCTCCAGCTAATTGACCCCCCAGTCATCCCTACTCTCTGATTAACCATCAGTCTCTCCCCATCTTTTGGGCTGTTCTTCTGCCATCTACAAACATTTGCTTTTCTTCCTCATCTTTAAAAGAAAACAAAACCCTTCACATAATTCTACCATTCCAGATAACTATCATCCTATATGTCTTCACTGGCTCATGACTGTTGCATTTGTCCTTCATTTTCAAAGAGGACCATTACATCAGGGAAATGATGACATGACTTGCAGTTGACTTTGATTTGAGTAAGGGAGGGCTGTGCAAGGTCACCAGCCTCACTTTCTCCTCCAGAATCATCTGAGTCCAGTGGCAAGATATCCATCAGGATGACTGGAGATGGTCCAGTATGCAATGGAAGACCCTGGCCCTTTCAGGCTAAGGCCTGTTCAGGTTCTCACTTTGAGTGAGGCAACACCCATTCAGTGCATAGTCCTGTTAAAGTGAGTCAGGGGAATGGCCTTGAGAAAGTGTCCTCGATTGGTACTTCCACCTACTTTCATTCTCCTCCACGCCCTCTGCAATCTGGCTTTCAGTCTCATGAGGAAACAGCTGAAACTACTCTCTCCAAAGTTACCATTTCTGTCTTAATTGTCAAAATAGACATGGCTTTTTCTCAGTCCTCAGCCTTCTTGACCTCTCTGCAAACTTTGACATTGTTGGTCATTCTCTTCTCTTGGATACCCTCTCTCTTCTGGGTTTTCATGATTCCCCTCTCTCTCTCCTGGTTCTGCTGTGACCTACCTGTCAGATTTTTCGACTTCATTTACCTTGCTCACTAACTACTAACTGTGAGTGTCCTATAAGGGTCTATTCTTAGCCCTCTTCTCCTCTCCCTCTATACTCTTTCACTTGGTGATCTTATTAGTTCCCATGGATTCAATATAGATGATTCTCAGATCTGCCTATCCAGCCTTAACAACTCTCCTGAGCTCCAGTCCTCATCATCAACATGAATTAGAAGTTCCATAGACACCTTGAACTAAACATGTCCAAAACTGAACTCATTCTCTACTTTCCTTACACTCATTATCTACTCTTTCTTCTTCCTACCTTCTCCATTACTGTTGAGAATCACCACCATCCTACCAGTCAGTCTCCCAGTCTAGGTGTCACCCTTGACTCCTCACTCCCATTTACCCCACATATCCAGTTTGCTGCCAATTCTGCTTCCTTACTGCTTATATACATTCCCTGCCCTTCTCTGACATTGCTACCATTTTGGTGCAGGCTCTCATTACTTCAAATCTAGACTATTGCAATGACCTTCTGGTCCATCTCTTGACCTCAAGTCTCTCTTCACTCCAATCCATGTTTTGTTGTTGTTGTTTAGTCATTTCATTCATGTCTGACTCTTTGTGACCCTAAAAGTACTAGAGTGGTTTGCCATTTCTTTCTCTAACTCATTTTGTAAGTGTAGAAACTGAGGCAAACAGAGTTAAGTGACTTGACCCAGGGTCACGCAGCTAGTAATTATTTGAAGCTGGACTTGGTCTGAGGTCTTACTACTCCAGACCTGGTGCTCTACTCTGCTACTAAAGTGACTTCTTAAAGCACTAATCTATTTCCTGCTCACTAAACTTCAAAAGCCTCCCATTACCTTTAGAATCAAATATAAATTCCTCTAGACTCCTGGAACCACTGGATCTCTTTAAGATTCAATGTAAATCCTGTCTTCTGCAAGAGGCTGTTCCAGGTCTATACCACATCTAGAGCTTTCCCTCAGGAACTGCCTTCAATTTGCCCTGCATATATACATATGTACCCATATGTGTATATATACCTATGTATTCACAGGTATATATACATACGTACCCATGTATATATATCCATGTCAATATATGCTGTATAATATACACACACGTATGTATATAAAAATTATGTTGTATGCACATAGGCACTTGTATCTTGTCTCTCCATTAGAATTTAAATTTCTTGAGGGCAAAGACTTTTGCTTTCCTTTGTATCTTCATTGATTAGCACAGTAACTGTCAAGTAGTAAGTCCTTGATAAATACTTATTGACTTGTTGACCCCTTTAGAACTCTCCCTTGTTAAAAAAAAAATCCCTTAACTTTTCTGAGTTTTAGTTTCCTGTGTAAAATGGAAATAAGATTTGCACTACCTACCTCACAGGGTGTGGAGAAAAAACTTTCTCTGCATGAGATATTATTTTTATTACTTCACTGGCTCACAGGTTGCTTCATTTCTCTTCCCCCTCACCCCAATTCTATTCAAGCTAGTTGGCATAACTCAAATACTTGGAGTTACCTATTTGAGCCAACTGTAATTTAGAAAGGACAGGAGGGGAGTAGTCTACTTTAATTGGACACCTTTTGCCATATAGCATAATGAATGAACCAGTACACACAGGCAGGGAAGGAAAGTATGATAGGAAATGATTAATGGTGTTTTTACATGGATATGATTAACTAGTGCTAAAAAGGGTTCTGTTTTTGTTTGGTTTTTTTTTTTTTGAACCACACCTGTGATTTCAGTAGGTGTAGGGGGACCTTTTAATGGCACCTTTCCCCTGAAACTTATAGTCTTATAGAGTTACCAGGGGACTGAGATATTAATTGACTTGTCAAAGGTCAATCAGTCTGTGTCACAACCCAAGTGTTCCTGTCTAGAGGTCAGCTTTCTGTCCACTAAGTGATGATGAGTAGTTGGTACAAAGGAAATAGAAAATCTCATGCAGTTCTTGGCTATCACACTGGCTGTTTACCACAGTATCAGTCTTTCTTCAGTCAACACCTTCAGTACAGTAAGCTGTCAGGTTGTGTGCCTTTTGTCATTGTAAATGTCTGTTCTTTTTAGACTGCCCCCATACATTTCCCCTTCCTTTTCCTGGCTTCTAATCCTATTCTCTCTTGCTCTCTCTTTCTCAATAAGTATTTTTCTTCTAAGAGAGAATATGAGGATGTCTCTCTTCTTCCCCCCCTCCCCCTTTGCATTCAGTACAACCCATTTGGTTCTGACCTAGGGAGAAAGGAATGAAGACACCAAGCTTGTACAGCTGGAGGAAATGCCTGTTTTTTTGAAGATTTTAAATAGGCAACTAATGAGTTTTCCATTCATTCTGAGTTTAGGGGACTGCTGTCACTTCCAGGGGTGCATTTTACAATTTAAAAAAATGTCTATGTATACACAGGCAGACACTCATAAATTACACCTTGGGTGATAGACTTTGTGTCTATCAAGTATCTTTGTGTAAAGATACTTGAAATGTAATTATGGTCTGAAATTGAATAAAATGTGAAAGGATCTTACAACAGTGGCTGACTTTAAAAACAAAAACATTTATTTTTAATACATGGAGAGAAAGAGAGCTGGTAGGAATGATAGGGAAAGAAAATGATCCTGTAATTTAATTGGTGTTGGAACTTTCCAAGAGAAAACTCCCTCTACAATTACATGTTAGATACCTTTGGTGAAATTTAGGCCTACTTACCCATAGCATTGAGAGATGAAGAGGTTTGCCCAGGTTCTTAAAGCCACTGTGTGTCATAGGCAGGACTTAACGTTCTCCATCAATCTAAGAGAATAAAAATTGACTTATTCTGTCTCAGGTCTGGTCACACAGTCTGGGAAAAAGCTACACAAATTGGCAGGAAGGAGAGAAGGCTCCACCCGTTCATTTCCACCATTTGAAATACCTTTTATTCTTAACCATTGGAAATCCTCCTCGAAGTGACCAAGATCACAAAAGTCAACCTTCAGTCTTCTGTAGGTGACAAATGCAGTCAGCTCAACAAATCAGTTTGATCTGAACCAAAATAAAGAAAAGGATTTATTCCCAAGCACTATAAATAATTTCACCTAAAAAAAATCCAACCTAGGCAAGATCAATCTGTGAGTCTTAGGACTTAAAAAAGAATACTGTTTAGATTCTTTTCACAAAGGTGGATGGGATTCAAATCTTGACTTACACCCAAAAAAACCCAGTGTTTCAGAGCCACCGAATGCGGACAGACAACTAATTCCTAGCAAATGAGCTCAAGAAAAGTGGTGACCTAAATCTGGGAAGCTGGGTATTTCCAAGGAAACTACCCATTTCCCCCATTCTCTTCCAACAAAGCACTGTAATGAAATGCATAGCAGATCCAATTCACTGCCACACCTTCTTGAGCTAATTAGATTGACTATAGTTTTCCTTTAGTTCTTGATTTTGCTCCCACTGGAGCAAACTACCCCTCCCTACCCCAAACCTAATACACATATCTCCCACACCCTCATCCCAACTTTATTTACATATCAAGCTAGAAAGGAAACACTATGGATCCAATTAAGAATGTAGGACTTCCCTAAGGCAAACAGCAGAACAAACCAGTAGTTATTTTTTACCTTGTGCATTATCCATTCTCTGGTTATTTTTTGTGGAGTGGGGCACGATTAAGAGGAGAATAAAGAACAAAAATCTAGCTTGAAAGGAGTGAAACCAGGCATGTCAGCTGGTACTGCCCTGACCTTCTGGGACTAGCTAAAGAAATTAGTAGGAATTCCCCAGAATCTTTTTGTAAATCCAAACAGATGTTTTAGAATGACCAAGATAGAGTTTACTTATAACTATGGTAAAGAAAAAAATAAGCTTTATCTCACCCCTTCCCCTCAATATAAATCAAAATCTCTTTCCTTTCTTTGTGGAGTGGTGGGAGACTACAAGCGAGTGTAGAATGCTGCACATGCTGTTTTTGGATGTAGTTAGTACGTCCCTTGATTTTACAGAACTGTTTTATATTTTTAAAATCTTTAGTACAAGGAATGGTATAGGAATATATTCAGAAACAAATAGGATGTTTAAAAACAAAAGCTATCTTTAAAACTCAAAAAAAATAATATTAAAAATTTTACAGATGTGGAATTGAGGCAAACAGGGTTAAGTGACTTGCCCAGGGTCACACAGTTAATAAGTGTCTGAGGCTGTATTTGAGGAAAAGTCTTCCTTATTCCATCTCATCTGTAAAATGAGCTGGCAAAAAAATCCCAAATGGGATTAAGAAGAGGCAGATATGACTCAACAATCATTGTAGTTTGACTCAGTTCAATGTCCACTGAGCCTTAAGAGAAGACCCATGTATGAAGGACAATCCTTATGATTTTTCACTGACAGAGGTTATAACTCAGGACTGCTAAAAGTTCCTCCTGGCCATATACTGTTTAATATTTCCATCAACTGACCAACAGGATGGAATGAAATTCATTACTCTTAAACCTAGACTTAAGATCTTAAGGTCATCATAGAAGTCACAAGCTGACAATTTCTAAATTTCTATGATTTTAGGTAAATGGGAGGATATCCATTTGACACTTCGGATCTGGTATCTTACTTTTCTGGTTATCATGTGTGCATGCCTCAGCTCCCTGGCTAGATTGTAAATTCTTTAAATCCTTCAAAGACAGGTATTGGTTCCTGTGACTGAGGATTGGTCCAGAGATTGTATCAGGATAGGGATCTCTCTGATGAAGAAACTAATTTTGCCAGTGCAAGTGGGCTCTTCTCTGCAACTCATGGTCTTAGACAGTTTGTTAGAATCATCTAGAGGTTAAAAGGCTTGCCCAAGCTCATCCAGCTAGTAAACTTCTGAGGCAGAATTTGATCTCAGGTTTTTCTGAATCCAGGGTTAGGGCTCTTACCACCTTAGCACCATAGCCTAGGTGTTTGTTCAAACACTAAGGTGTGGCATTTGTAAAGGGTGATATCATCTTTCCATTTTACTCAGCTTTCCTTTCTTTAGATTATGTAACAACTGGTTTAAAAACTCGTGTTCTCTGACCTATAGGAATTAATTCTTTATAGGGAATATTTCTACAAAGCACAAAGCATTTTAGAATTGGATGAGACCTCAGAGGACATCTAGTCTGGTGCATACCTAGAAAAGAATCTCATCTACAAGCTTGAGATCTCTAGTCTTGGTGCATCCCCTAGGTAGTCCAGTCAAGTCAATGAGCATTTATCAAACATTTACTATGGGCTAGGCTATGAGCTAAATTCTGCAGATTTAAAAAAAAAAAAAGGCCCAAAATAGTCCCTGCCCTATGGAGCTCAAAATCAAATTAAGAAGATAATGTGCAAATAACTATGTACAAAAAAGATATTATTGTTCAGTTGCTTTTCATTCATTACCAACTCTTCATGACTCCTATGGTCAGTGAGGTCACCAAGAGTCAGATAGGACTGAAGAACAACTAGCAGTCTGATAAAGAAGAAAAATGGAATTTTTCTGTCTCAAGTCTGGTTCAAATACTTAGAGTCTAGAATTGGAGTGTCCTGTGACAGGAACAACTTAGGAGGCCAGGGTCACTAGAATGCAGAGTACATTGAGGGGAGTGTGGTGTGAGAAGACTGGAAAAGGACAAGGTTATGAAAAACCTTGAATGTCAGAGGATTTTATGTATAGTGGATAGCATGCCAGTCCTGAAGTCAGGAAGACTTGAGTTCCAATCCAACTTAGACATTTACTAGCTGTGTGACCCTGGGCAAGTCACTTCACCCTGAGGTTTCTTCATCTGTAAAAATAAACCGGAGGAGGAAATGGCAAGCCACTCCAATATCTTTGACAAGAAAACTCCAAATAGGGTCATGAAGAATCAAAAACACTAATTGACTAAATAAAAAGGAGGGGAATAGGGAGTCACTGGAGTTTATTGAATAGAGAAATAAGATGGTTCTGCCAGCCCTTTTGGAAAATCCGTTTAATTATTCCACTTTTGCTTCTTAACAACTCTAATTATTAGCAAGTATCCCCTTATAACATGAAGTCATGAAGCCCTACCTCGATTATAGCTGTAAACCTGTGCTGAGGAATGTGTGTCTTTGCTAACTCTAACCATTCATTTGTTTGCTTTGGAGGAGAACAAAAGACAGGTGCCCACAAAGAACTCAACTGAGCCAAAAGAAACCACTTTCTCAGAAGGCTGAAAAACAGGGCAAAAAAGAAAAATGTGGCAGCCTCGGAGAGGAAAACAGGGGCATTGTTCTATGCGTTGCAAGAGTGTGCTTTCATCGAAGCCTTATGTTATGCTGAAATGAGAATTTCAGTAACTAGAGGATGTCTCACATTTGAAACAGAAACCTTCCTGCCCGGCCTTCCATGAGTCCTTTTCTTTCAGTCTCTGCTTTGGCCGCCTTCCAAATATGAGCTTGAGAGTTAAAATTCATTTCCTGCTCCCAAAGCTTCAGCAGCATGAAGGACTGAGGGGGGAGGGGGCGTAAGGGAAGAGGGAGGGGCCCTGGAGTTCAAAGGTTAGTTTAGGAGGAGGGAACTGTTTATTTTGCCATGCCTAGGATTTGTCTTGATAGTGAGTGGCTGTAAAAATCAAGAGATTTAAAACAAAAGTCGCTGGGGTTCTCTAGCTCAGTCAAGTCATCTAGGCTCTTAAAATCTAGTGCCTAATTTGTTTTTTTAACTACTTAAAAGATATGGACTCATACGGAGCTGAAAGAAACTAAGGAATTCAATTTATCTTCAATCTACAAGTTAAGGGACTTAGCCCAGGTTATAGTCAGTGACTGACAAACTGGTTATGTACTGGCTCTCTCCATCCTGTAACTTTTCTCCAGCATCATACACATAAAGTCTGCCTTGTTGTATCCAAACAGTGAAGCTGGGGTAGTACTTCATGACTAATTAATTTAACGGTATTGACCTTCTTGTGAACCTTCTAATGTTTTCTTTTCTATAAAGAGATCAATTTGAGCAGCTTATGTAACATAAAAGTATATAAAATATGAGTGGTATACAACCATCCTTATGAGCTCTTCAATACAACAGAAATGGTGGTAGTTTGGGAGTCAGAAGAGCTAGTTTTGAATTCTAGATCTGCCTCATAATAACTATGTGATTTTGGATAAGTCATTTGATTTCACTGAGCCTCAGTTTCTTCCACTATAAAATCAGGAGTTTGGACTACATGACCTCTAAGTTCCCTTATATCTCTGTCTTTGATCCTTTTATTTACTGGACACTAAAACCTAATAGTGGGCAGTTACATGGCAAAGTGGAAAGAATGCTGAACTTGGAATCAGAAAACTCATTTTCCTGAGTTCAAATCTGGCTTCAGACACTTAGTAGCTGTATGACCCTGGGCAAGTCATTTAACCCTGTTTGCCTCAGTTTCCTCATCTGTAAAATGAGCTGGAGAAGCAAATGGCAAACCTTGCCAAAAAAACTCCAGATGGGGTCACAGAGAGTCAGACACGACTGAAATGACTTAACAGCCACAAAGACGAATGAACAAGGAAGCCAGATGCTATGGATTTAGAAAATCAAGGTTTGAATCATGATTCCCCTAGATATCTGAAATTCTATGATTCAAGGAGTAGAAGGTAGGCCATGTCATTTTCCTTCTTTCTAATTGAATAAACAGAAATTAAGTTTGCTTTCCTGGAAAGAGTGTCATAGTTGTAACCATCACCAGCCAAAGCTAGAGGAATAATCCCAAAAGAAAAAAAATGAAACCTATCAGGAAAAGGTAGATAAATGCTATACTAAATTTCCTAATTAAAGTGTGTTAATGGCTCTAAAGGAAATGCTTCTAATTTGCAACTATTAACAAAAGAGAGAAAGTGAGGCCTGGAGATCACCCTAGAGTTAAAAGTTTATACAAGCCAAGAACTGTGGGGAAAATTCTTAATTGTTCTGGAAAAATAAACAACAGTAATTCTAGAGAATAGGTCCGATTGCTTCTTGGGAGGAGGTTAGGTTTTTCAAGAAGCTAATAACTCTTAAATCAATCTGATAGTTTTAAGCCTGAGGGGGGTAATTTGCATAAATCTAGGGGTGATTTGCATAAACTTCTCGAGCACTGAATTGAAACAATTAGACCTTTTCATCACCATGGGTAGTAAATAAATCCTAAAACATAGTGCCTGAAAATGACATTATTTTACAAATAGAGTATTTACATAAATTGTAGAGGTTTGTGGGTGGGGCAAGCAAAGCATTTTAGTCTTGAGTGGCAAAGTCAGAACTTCTTTTTAGAAACCTTCTCTGGTTCATTTCCCTAAATTCATTCTTATAAGGATCAAACTCAGGAATCTCTTTTTGCTTTCTTTTCTCATAACATCTTTCATTGGGGGTATCTTTCCTTGGGTAAGTAGGAATAGATCATCATGATAGTAGTAACAGTGAGCACTTACGTAGTGCCTACTCTGTGCCAGACACTTTAAAAAATATTATCCACTTGATCCTCACAACAACTCTGGGAAGTAGGTGCTGTTATGATACCCATTTTGCATGAGGAAACTGAGGCAGATAGAGGATTTGTCATCAAAGTGACTTGTGCAGCATCACACAGCCAGCTATTGTCTGAGATCACATTTAAACTTAGGTCTTCTTGATCTGTTGTGTCACCTAGCTGTCCTAGTGAAATGACTCACTTCTGGGATGGTAGAATCATAGATCCAGAGTTCAAAGGGCCCCAACCTAAACCAGAGCTCAGCTACAAAAGTTATTACTACTAGAATCATAGAGAAATTCATAATCTCTCCTTTTTTTAAATTAAGAAATTTGAAATCTGTGAGACAAGGTAGCATTGAGTCAGTCAAGAAGCATTTATTAAACACCTTCTATGTGCCAGACATTGGACCAAGTGCTGGATTTATGGTCAGACGGTCTCTCAAGGTCCTTGGAAGGCCTGTGATTGTCTTATTTTGACAGGACTGTTGCTTGTCCTTCCTTCTCAAAGAGCACCATGACATCAGGAAGGTGATGCCAATGACATGCAAGTGAGTTGAAGTGAGGGAGTCACCAACCTCACTTTCTCCTCTGGATCCATCTGGGTCCAGTGGCCAGATATACATCAGGACCACTGGAGATGGCCCCAGATGCAGTGAAAAACCTTGGCCTTTTAAAATTAAAGTCTTCAGCAGGTTTGTGTTTGGCTGAGGCAACAACCATTAAGCAAATTGGAAGTCTCTTGATTTTATATTGTTTAGTTAAACTATCTTTCACTCTTGCCAGATTTTCAGTTTGCCTACCCTCTTTCTTTCCTGTTGTGTTTCTTCCTTCCATCTCCAGTGTGACAAATATTATTTCTGCATTTCCTATTGAATAGCACCTGTTATTCAGAGATGAACTGTTACCTTCAAAGGTAGACAGAACCTCAGGGGACTGGTACTGGACAGGAAAAAAGTGAGGTTGTCCACAGTGGATACAAGAGGGTGAGGTCCAGTGGGGCACTAGTGGGGGTGGGGGTGGTTGTACTTTGGGTAGGAGATCTGTAGGTCTGAGCTCTCTTCAGCTACGAATCTCACCTTCCTAATATGTGAGCGCCACGATTGTTTCATTTTTTGTATTTCTATCTCTAGCGGCTAGTACTATGCCTCCTACATGTTGTTGTTCAGTCATTTCAGTTGTGAAACCATTTAGGGTTTTCTTGTCAAAGATACTGGAATGTTTGCCATTTCCTTCTTTAGCTCATTTTATAGATGAGGAAACTGAAGCAAACAGGTTTAAGTGACTTGCCTAGGGTCACCCAGCTAGTGCCTGAGATCAGATTTGAATTCTTCCTGACTTCAGACTCAGAGCTCTATGTACTGTACCACGTATGTGCTTAATAAATGTTTGATCATTAATGAATTTACAAATGAATGAGCTAAATTAAAACACACAGGTCTTGAATAAATTTTGTGTAAAGAATTTTATTTATGGGGAAGGGAGAGGGGAAGAATATAGGGAGAAAAATTGTAATTAAAAATTACATGTAATTAGAAAAAAATGCTTTTAAGTGGGAAAAAAATTTTTAAAAAGAATTTTATTTATTTAGTTTAGCTTTATAAGCAGGAAAGGGTGTGGTTAGTGTTCCACCCACCTAGGGGTGGGGTCCTAGGTGTTGGTACTTTCAAATGTTTGGAAGGATTTTTCAAGGGCTCACTTTTAGAATGCTTCCATACTTTAGATTTTTTGGGGGGGGAGGGAAAGGAGTCAGGGGAAGGAGGAGGAAAAGAGTAGGAACCAGGACCAGGGCCACAACTAAAAACCCAACATAATATCACAGTCTCAGGACACTAAGAACTTATATCAATATTCAATTTTCTCCCATCTGCCCATTTTTCACTCATAAGATTCCATTGTTACCAAAGCCACTATTAGCCTTAGTCTTGAGTCGTTGGGGTGGGATCTGGATAGGAAACAGGGAGAAAAGCTCTGAACCAGCTGGTAGGGATTAAGCCTCTCTCTAGCATAGGCAGTGTTTCCTGAATCTAGTCTGGTGTTGTCACGCAGGCTTCCCCCTCTTCCTTTATTTAGAGCTGTAGGAAAACCAGTGTTCACAATAGATACTAAAAAGACACCCTTGGGTTCTCTCCTTATCATTTACATTCCTCTTTTTTCCTCTACCCTTTCTTGATCTGGTCTTTCTGTACCTTATGCTCCTGCTGGATCTCCATTTCCCCACTCCTTTGCCCAGGCTTAGCCCCTCTCTACAAGTATGGACCCAGAGAAGTTATTGGAGCCAAGTTTCGGCAGCACAAATTTCACAGGCTTGTTCCCAGAAACTCAATACTAGAAGGCACCTCACAGGCCATTTAGTCCAACCTATACAACATGAAAGCTAGTATGGTGTAGGGGAAAAGGGAAAGAGAATTTTAAAAAATATATTTATTTATTTTTAGTTTTTAACATTCTCTTTTATAAGATTTTGAGTTCTAAATTTCCCCCCTCCCTCCACTTCCCTCTCCCCAAGGCAGCAAATAATCAGATATAGGCTCTACATATACATTCATATTAAATCTATTTCCACATTAATCATGTTGTGAAAGAAGAATCAGAACAAAAGGGACAAACCATGAGAAAGAAGAACCCCACCCCCACCCCCCAAAAAAAGAGAAAGCAAGAGAGTGAATAATATGCTTCAATCTACATTCAGATTCCATAGGTTTTTTTTCTGGATGTGGACAGCATTTTCCATCATGAGTCTTTTGGAGTTTTCTTAGATCCTTGCAGTGCTGAGAAGAAATAAGTCTCTCAGAGTTAGTCATCGTACAATGTGGCTGTTACTGTGTAAAATGTTCTGGTTCTGCTCCCCTCACTCAGCATCAGTACATGTAAGTCTTTCCAGGTTTTTCTGAAGTCTGCCTGCTCATCATTTCTCATAGCACAGTAGTATTCCATTACATCCATATACCACAACTTGTGCAGCCATTTACCAATTCATGGGCATTCCCTCAATTTGCAATTCTTGACCACCACAAAAAGAGCTGCTGTAAATATTTTTGTAAAAATAAGTCCTTTTCCCTTTTTTATGATCTCTTTGGGATACAAATCTAGAAGTGGTAGTGCTGGATCAAAGAGTTTGCACAGTTTTATAGCCCTTTGGCTATAGTTCCAAATTGTTCTCCAGAATGGTTGGATCAGTTCACAACTTGGATGGAACATTTATTTAGTACTTACTATGTGCTTAATAGTGTGTTAAGCACTTATTAAGTGCTTAATAAGAGCAGTGCTCTGAATGCTTTATCAATATTGTTATTTCATTTGATCCCTACAACAACCCTGGGAAGTAGATGTAAAATGGTAAAATGGTAGATCCCCATTTTATAGTTGAAGAAACTGAAGCACAACAGAAATTAAATGACTTGCTAAGGTCCTCATAGCTAGTGCAGTGGGTGTTCAAGGCTGGATTTGGGCTCCAGTCTTCCTGACTCCAGACCCAACCTAGCTGCTTCTGGGTAGGGTTCTGGACTTGGAATATTGAAGACCTGGGTTTGAATTCTACCCAGACATGTTCGAGCTGTGTGACTCTGGATAAGTCACTTTAACCTCTCAGTGCCTCACTTTCCATATCTGTAAAATGAAGAGATTGACTCAGACCTCTGAAGTCTCTTGTAGTTCTAATATCTGTTGTCCTATGTGTCCTCAATGAGGGGCTATCTAATGTAAGCTTGAGTATTTTCAGTGAAGGGGACTCAATTCCTGTTGAAGTCAGGAAAAAACAATTAAGTACTTTACCAAACCATTGAATTAAGAAGTGTTAACAGTGGAAAAGGAGGTAGACATTTCACATGTATTATGAGTAAAGTGGAGGGATGACCAATTTATATAGCATTGCAAGGTTTGCAAGTTAGTCAATCAGTAAACATTTATTGGCTTCTCACTAGATAGAGTACTGGGCCTGGAGTCAGGAAGACTCATCTTCCTGAGTTCAAATCTGGCCTCAGACACTAGCTGTGTGACCCTGGGCAAGTCACTTAACCCTGTTTACCTCAGCTCTATAACATGAGCTGGAGAAGAAGATAGCAAATCAATCCCAAAATGGGGTCATGAAGAGTTAGACACAACTGAAACAATTGAACAACAAATTAGGGGTCAGCTATTGTATTAGGGGCTAGGAATTCAAAGACAAAAATGAAACGGTTCCTATCCTCAAGTAAGGAAGACAACATGTAAGTTTTAACAAATATGCCATCTATTTAAGAATAGGGACTAGACATGATTATGGAAATCATGGATGAGGAAACTCCTGTTTACCAATGTAAGATGCCATTTTCTCTATGCTTTTTTTTTTCTTTTTTTGGAGGAAAGAGGCAAGGCAATTGGAGTTAAGTGACTTGTTCAAGGTCACACAACTAGTAAGTGTCAAATGTCTGAGACCGGATTTGAACTCCAGGGCCTGTGTTCTAGCTGCCTCATCTCCCCCCCCCCCCTCCTTTTTTTTCCTTTTCTTTTTTTCTCTATACTTTTTAAGTCAGAGAATTGCTTCGAGCACTGAAAAGTTAGGTGACTCCTCTAGGGTTATTTTGGGAGGAAACATGATTATGGAGGAATTAGATTTGAAGCCCCTGGGTGTCTGAGTGCTGGCCCTTCCACTTCTGATGTGATCTTGGCCACTTCACCTCTTCATATCTAGAGGGGTGTTTCTAGGTAGAAACTGAGTGCCTTTCCAACTCTAAATTATTTGTTTTCCGGAAAAGAGGTACAGGCCAGACCAGTGGTTCTCAAACATTTTGGTCTTGGGACTCCCTTTACATCTTAAAAATTATTGATCCCAAGGAGTGTTTGTTATGTGTTATGAGTATGTTATTTCCATTTGATATTTATTGTATTATTAGAAATTAAAACATTTTTCAGAGGTGTGCTGGAGCCTGCTCATACCATGAGAGTTGATTGTTAAATTTTCAGTGTGATTATCAGAAATTGTCAAATGCTACAAGTGAACATTTGATTTATTGTTTTGTTGGTTGTCTAGACTTGAGAAAAATGGCAGAGAAAATATTAATAATGCAGATTAAACTTCAAAGTGTATCCTGTGTACATTATTTTCCTGGAGAGCTAGTTTTTAAGCATTTACCAACATATTTTAGCTATTAGGATTATTATGAAAATAGTTTTCATATCATGAATCCCTTGAAAGTATCTCAGGGACCCCACAGGTCCCTGGATCACACTGAGAACTGGGCAGGACTGAGGATAAGATTGTGTTAGGAAACTGGGAACTTTGTCGATAGCTTTGTTTAAGTAATTTAAGCAATCACAGCCAGTTACATTCCTGCTCTGTAAAATGGGGCAAATAGCATAGAAGCAAATTAATAAGCAACATGAGGGTAGGAACTAGTCATCTACAATTTATGTATTTCCCAGTGTTCTCTTTATAGCAGAGGCTTAATAAATGTTTATTGAATAAGTGGCTTGTTTTTATTTTGGTTGTGTTTTGTGCTTACTTTTATACGTACATGTGTTTCCTCCAACCAGATGTAAATTCCTTAAAACCTGGAAATGTTTCAAGTTTGTATTTGTGTTCCTAGGGCCTAATTTTGTGCCAGGTAGTCACTTAAGAAAGGCTTGGTGTTTAATTGATTGCTTGATTAACCACTGTAGTCTATTTTGTCTTCTGTAAAATTGGTATAGAAAGAAGGAAACAAGCATTTTGGTGCCCACTTATGTTAAGAACTTTACAAATATTACCTCATTTGGTCTTTACAACAACCTGGGAGGTAGGTGCTATTATTACCTTAATTTGAAGTAAACTGAGGCACACAGAGATTAAGTGACTTCCCTACAGATCACATAGTTGGTAAATGCCTTAGGCTGGATTTGAACTCAGGTCTTCCTGACTCCAGGTGCTCTATCCCCAGCAAGTTAGATGTCTAATAATACTTGTCCTACTAAAATTCACAGGGTTGTTGTGGACATGAAAATGTGTTGTCAAGTGCCATTTCATTGTGAATATTATTATTAATTTTTGTTGTTGTTCAGTCATTTCAGTCATGTCTAATTCTTTGGGACCCCATCTTGGGTTTTCTTGGCAAAAATATGAGAGTGGTTTGCCTTTTCCTTCTCCAGCTCATTTTCAGATGAGGAAACTGAGACAAACAAGGTTATAAATGACTTTCTTAGGGTCACACAGTTAGTAAGTGTCTGAGGGTGAATTTGAACTCAGGAAGATGAGTCCTCCTGACTGCAAGCCTCGTACTCTGTCCACTGTGTCACCTAGCTGCTGCCTATTAAAAGCTTAATAGAACAGTTTTACTCTAAGGAAATGGCATTTTAAGGGTGTCCCATCTGACACCCCATATTATCCTGAAGAGTCTTATGACAAATGCAAAGATGGGAGGCAGTGTGAATGCAAAGCTATTCCTCAGCTCCCATGCCATAGGGCATATTTTATTTATGTCTCAGATAAGAAAGGGGCCAACTAAGGGAATAATTATTCAAAAAACAAAACAGACCCCCAAATGCAGCATATAGTGAACTCCTGATGATGTGATTTCAAAGCTGCTCCATTTGAAATCCTAAGTAAAGCTTTTCTCCCATCTGAGTTCATGGCATTCCCCTCCTTTCTTTCCTCAATGGACTCAAGGTCAGGAAATGAAAACAATTTGTTGGATGATGGAGTAGGCCTACATGATCTCTAAGATACTTTCCTGCTCCAACATTTTGTGTTCCTCTAATTCTGCAAGACATTTTCCCACATATTTATATGATGCACATCTAGGCAAAATATAAATAACTTTGGGATTTTTTTATATTGCTGTTTTTCTTCAGTGGGGCAGATAATTGTGTTGCCTTATGTGTGTGTGTTTGTCCTTCATTGCAGAAGAACATGCCATCAGAGAGGAATGATGACATGACTTGCACTTGACTTTGTTTTGAGTGAGGGAAGGCTTATACAGCCTCACTTCTCCTCCAGAGCCATTTGAATTCAGTGACCAGATATTCATCAGGATGACTGGAGATGACCCTGGATGAGGCAATTGGGGTTAAGTGACTTGCCCAAGGTCACGTTGCTAGTGAGTGTCAAGTGTCTGAGGTGAGATTTGAACTCAGGTCCTCCCGACTCCTGCACTGGTGCTCTATCCACTACACCACCTAGCTGCCCCTGCTCTATGTGAAGAACTCTGCTGAAGACTGAAATGATAGCTCTGGTGACATCTCATCTCATCTATCTATATATTTCAAGACAAGTACTGCCACATCTACCAAATATCCAAATTGACAATTTTTCCATCTCTCAGGACAAATATCCCTGTGGCTCCATCCCACCAAACATTTGGCATCTTGTTCTGTTCTCTGTGGTCCCAATGAAATCAGTCTGTTAATTGGGATAGCTCTTCTGTCCTTTGCTGTCTTTGCTAGATGATGGATATGGCATTTCTTCATACTAAAAATTATTTCTTACACCTTTCATCTTGGCCTCTATTTGTCATGCAACCATGATGATAGGAGAATCAGTATGTTATTTTTTTTTTTTAAATATGTGTGTGCTCTTCCTTCTTCAATGTGAAGGGAATATATCATCTTGATGTATTACAGAGCTGAATATTTTTGCCCTTATCTTCATGGATAACTTATCATTAGCTGGTACTATACACATGTGACTGAAATTGATTTAGGCTGTTTTGTTACTTGGAACCCATTCCATTCAAGTGCTCCATAGAAAAATGTTGAGACCTTCTGATTGAGAATTTAGCTCAATCCAACAAACATTTATTAATCATCTATTTTGGATCAGATATTACATTTTTCTCTGGGCAAGTGAGAAATCTGTTTGCCCTTAAGAAGCTTATATTCTAATAGGGGAAAGAAGAGAGAGTGCATGTATACAGACCCATAAGTATAAAATGCCTCCAAAATAAAATATCAGGTAATTTGGAAGAAAAGGGGAGAACACTGACAAGGAAAGGAGAGTAAAATGAAAGAAAAACATGTTAACAGGCAATTTAATAGACTGGAAGAGACCTTAGAGCTCATTGAGTTCAACCTTCAAATTTTTATAGCACCTGGGTGGCACAGTGGATAAAGCACTAGCCTTGAAATCAGGTAGATTCATCTTCATGAGTTCAAAGTTGACCTCAGACATTTACTAGCTGTATGACTCTGGGCAAGTCACTTAACCCTGTTTCCTTGTTTATAAAAGGAGCCAAAGAAGGAAATGGCAAATCACTCCAGTATCTGGTTATGAAGAGTCAGACATGATTGATTAACACCTCATCTGGCAAGAAGCAGGTAGGTGGCTCAGTGGATAGCTCTGAACTTGGAGTAAGGACGACATGAGTTCAAATGCAGCCTCAGACTGTGTGACCTTGGAAAAGTCACTTAACCTCTGTTTGCCTAGGAAGCAGTTAGATGACTCAATGCTTAGCCTAGAGTCAGGAAGACCTGAGTTCAGTTATGACCTCAGAAACTTACTAGCTATGTGACCCTGGGCAAGTCTTCCCTTAGTTTCTTTGTCTGTAAAATGACCTGGAGAAGGAAATGACAAAGCACTCCAGTATTTTTGCCAAGAAAACCTCAAATGGGGTGTCAAAGAATCAGGTAACAAGTGAAACAACTGAACAAGAAAACAACTCTCAAAGCTTGAGCTAGCATTCCTTTTTTTTTTTTTGTCTATCTCTAACTTCTATTGTACTTTTATCTTTTCAAATTTTTTATTCTGTTGATGTATTTTGTTTCAATTTAGCAGAAACCTTCCAAAAACCACATAAACTAGCCTCCCCACAAAGAAGATGGCTTGTAAACAATGTAAGGAAAATCACCGAAAAGGGCATTTATGACTGATGGTGCTTTCTACTTTCATTATTTATGGTTTATTAGCAGAAAGACTGTGGGTTCAATTTTTAATTATTTGGTACCAGTGATCTCCATTCTATTTGATTTATTGATGTCTTCATACCTTGTTGACTCCGCTTCCTTTATTTCATGCCATTTCACACAGCTCTTCTCTTGTTCCTCTGAATTCTTCATACTTATTGTTCTTTTTGTCACAATGACGTTATATTATGTTCACATACCACAATTTGTTCCATTATTCTTCACTGCTGTACTTTCCTTGAGGTGCTTTATAATTACCACTTTATTACATACTGTCACTCTCTGATTCTCTGCAGCACATCATTTAGCACTTTATTTTATCTTGCCTCATTCTTTACAAGTCTCATATGTGTATATTTTATTTCCCCATTGGGAATATAATATCCTTTTCTCAGAGGCTACATCTTATGCTTTTTTGGATCCCTGACAGCACTAGCCATATAATAGGCCCTTTTTAAATGTCTTTGGATTATTTGATTGGCTGACTCTGACATTCTCCTCCATCAAAAAGGCCAGGGATAGTTCTCCACGATCCAAGGACATTTGTGTTTCTGTTTAGTATGCCTAAGTCTGCTATGAAGAGTGAAGTGTAGGAAAATTTGTAGATAGGAAAGTAGGAAGATTTGTATGAACTGATACAGAATGAAACAAGCTTAAAGCAGAATAGTAATATGCACAATGACTACAACAATGCAAATGAGCAGATCATTGAAAGGAAGCCAAGCTCTGAATAATAAAGCAATAATATTCCTGAAGAATAGATAATAGACTTGAGGGTAGACTCCTGTTAGATGAGACCAATGTATTAGTTGTGTTTGCTTAATTGTCTTTCTTGGTCATAAGGGTTCAATTCTGTCTGGGAAGGGTAATCTGTTCAGAAAAGACCATGAAATTGTAAAACAAGAACATTGGGCCTCACCTCCAGCAAGACTTGGGTTCAGGCTCTGTCCTCTAACACTGACTGGCTGTGTGACTCTGGCCCAGATGCTTATCCTCTCAGAGGTCTCTAAGACTATATGGTTGCAGAGAAGGTGCTGACATGTATTGGTAGAGGAAATTGAAGTTACCTATAATGATCAAAGGACAGTTGTCATCCTTATTCCAGTTTTGTCTATCATGTGAAGGATAGTCAAAATGAAATGAGGGTAAGTATTGGTAAAAAAAAAAAAAAAAAAAAAAGGAGGGACTGAAAGCAAGATGGACCCTCAGAAGGCTATAAAATGGTCCAGGTAGGAGCTAATGAAGGCCTGAATAAGGATGGAGACATTAGAGGAAAGGCAGAGTCAGATTTATAAGAACATCACTTGCAAACTTAACCAACAAGAGTGAATTAATCAAGCTAAGAGCTGCTTCTAAGCATTTAGACCTTAAACGGAAAGAGGAAACGCCTTAATGTCTACCACCATAATGGTTCAGCTTGAATCAAAGTCAGGAGCTTAGAGTAAGGTTGTTAGTGTACAAGAAAGGGCGAGGTTACTTGAAATTCACAATTAAGCAGCTTCCTGTTTTGAAGATGTAGTTCAACAATGATGGCAAACTGCTTCAAAGATAAAAATGGATGCTTGCCAGCTTTTGGAAAGCACCAATCTCCTTCACTTGCTTCATTGTTTGATGACCAAGGGGTCACAGTTCTCTCTGCATTGTTTTCTCCTTTCTTTTCTTTGTTAGACTGTTAAAATTCCTGCTGAAAAATAAATTATGCTTTCCAATTTCCTCTTCTTGATTCAAGAAGTTAATTATAGAGAAATTAGTAAAGATATTATAAATGAGGATACTTTTGTTTTTCTATATTCTGCAATTTCTACACACAAAGAAGTAAAAATAATAGCTTTGCCCCCACCCTTAACCCCCAACCTTTGGAAAAGATACTTCAAAATATTTCTCCCAAGGCTCAAATATCTTGGCAACAATTTTTTTTCTCCCTTTCCCCTTGCTCTGAAAGAACACTGTGTCTGGAACATTACTTCTCATTATATCTTTATCCCTGTGCCATAGATTCTACATTATCCTCCCTACACTGTAGGTTTCTGCCAAACTGAACCACTAGCTGTTCCCTGAACTCAGCATTCATTCATCCGTTTTTTCTTCCTTCTTTCCTTCCTTCCTTCCTTCCCCTTTTCTTTATTCCTTTCTTTCCTTCTCTCTCTTCCTTCCTTCTTTTCAGTCAAATTTATTTATACCATAGGAATATAGTTTTATTGGATGTTTGAAACTGAATATCCAAGAAACACTTCAACATGTCCAAAACAGATTTCATTATCTTTTCCACAGATCTGATCTTTTCCCCAAGTTCCCTGTTTCTGTCAAAGACACTACCATTCATAAAAATCTCTCAGGTTCACAACAATTCTTCACTAGCTCTCACCCGATATTTCCAACTGGTTGCCCAATCTTACTGTTTCTACTCCCACAACATCTCTGGCATCCAACCCTTTCTTTCTACCCACACAGCCTCATCATTTCTGTTGCAATAACCTCCTAATTGGTCTCTGCTTCATCTCTTCCCAATCAATCCTCCATTCTTTTGGCAAATTAATTTTCTTTAGGCATATATCTGACCATGTCATTCCCCTACTCAATAACCTTCAGTGGCTTTCTATTGCCTTTAGCATAAAATATAAATTCTTTTGGTTAGTTTTTAACGCTCTTCACTACCTGACCTGAAATGCTCTTTCTAGCCTTGTTGTCCATTATTCCCTCTTTCTTGCTTTCAGATCTAACCAAATCGGTCCTCCTTCTGTTCGCCACATGAGACACTCCACCTTTTGTCTCTGAGATTTTCCACTGTCCCCATTCCTGTAATGCATTTCTTTCCCATTGTTGCCTTACAGAGTCCTCTCTTCCATTGTGATGACACTCAAGCGTCACTTGCAGATTTTTCTAATTTCTCCAAATATTGGTATTCCCCTTCTATCAGCTCCTTGAGAGGCAGACACTGTATTTTGTCCTTCTCAGCACTTAGCACAATGCCTGGCACCATAGGTACTTAATACATGCACATTGATTTTAATGTATTTACATTTATTTTTTTTATAAATATGCAGCTTATTCTGTGTAAGTACATATATTTTGTTGTCCCTCCCCCCAGTGGAATCTAGAGATTGCCTCCTTCTTTATATTTATATCCCTAGGACTTAGCTTAGGACCTGGCACATAGGAACTTAATGAATACTTATTGATTAATTGATTGAGAGTTAGTGCCAATGGCAAGCCTCTTATAACTTAGTGGATAAGACTTGGAGAGGTGCCTGACATTGGAAGTGGTTAAGTACCTTGCCCCAGATTGGTTCAGTTTTCAATCTTATCCAACACTTCATGACTCCATTTGGGGTTTTCTTGGTGAGAGAAATTATTATCAAATAGCCAGTTGTTAATATCCTGGGAGATTCAGGATTTTTTCCCTTTCTATTTCCTTATTCTCTACTAGCTCAAATCAGCCTGAGAAGAACAGGGCTGATAATGAGATTGGACTTTAACCTTCTCTTCTATCTTGTTCAGACCCCACCCAAATGGGCAAACAGGATTAAGTGACTTGCCCAGGGTCACCCAGCTAGTAAGTGTCTGAGGCCAGATTTGAACCCAGGAAGATAGGTCTTCCTGACTCTGCACCCAGCACACTATCCACTGTGCCACCTACCTGCCCTATTATTTTTACCCCTGGTTACATAGTCAATATTAGAGGCGGATTTGAACCCATCTTCTAGACTCCAAATTTAACATTTTATCAATTGACAATCAGTCACTTTCAAGTAGGCATTTATTGTCAGGTACTAGGGTAGGGAATACAAAATCACAAGGAAGAAATCTCTGCCCTCAAGGAGTCTAAAATCTATGGGAGGGAAGGGTGGGGAATAGCATTTATATTTACAAATAGTTACAAAATAGATATCAAGTAAATATCAAGCAATTGTGGGAAGTTACTAGCATCTCAGAGATCCGGAAAGGTTTCATGCATGTGGTGATACTTGAGCTGAGCTTTGAAGAAAACTAAGGTTTCTAATGTAAACTGTGGTACACTATATGCTGGTTTGCTCATGTAGTCTGTGTGTTCACATGGGTTTGTCTAGATGTGGCTCACCGCAAGGGAAGAATAAATATCTCTAGAGTTTTCTCCCCCAATCCTGTTCCAAGGGAGACTTTGATTCCTGCCAAGAGTTGATGAAGAAGGTTGGGGCCATTCTGCTCTCCTCAGATAAAGGAGGTATGAATTTAGAATTATATCTCTCTGCACTCTTAGATATTGTTAGTCTAGGGGAAATATTTTTAGGTTCAAAATGTATTCCTAGATTAGAGAAATGCAAATCAAAACAACTCTTGGAGTACCACATCACACCTATCAGATTGGCTAACATGACAAAACAGGAAAATGATAAATGAGGGAATGAAGATGTGGGAAAATTGGAACATTAATTCATTGTTGAAGTTATATACTGATCCATCCATTCTGGAGAGTAATTTGGAACTATGCTCAAAGGGCTATAAAAATGTGTATCCTCTTTGATTCAGCAATAGAACTTCTAGGGTTGTATGCCAAAGAGATCATACAAATGGGAAAAGCACTCACATGTACAAAAATATTTATTGCAACTGTCTTTATGGTGGCCAAGAACTGGAGGTTGAGGGGATGCCCATCAATTGGGGAACGGCTGAGCAAGTTGTGGTATATGAATATAATGGAGTGCTATCATGCTATAAGAAATGATGAACAGGTGGACTTCTGAAAGACCTGGAAAGACTTATATGAACTGATGCTGAGTGAAATGAGCAGAACTAGGAGAACATTGTACACTATAACAGCCACAGTATTCCATGACTGACTTTTATTGACTTAGCCCTTCTCAGCAATGCAAGGACCTAAAATATTTCCAAAGAACTCATGATGGAAAATGCCATCCACATCTAGAAAAAGAACTATGAAGTCTGAATGCAGAGCAAAGCAGACTATTTTCTTGTTTTGTTTTGTTTTTTCTTTCTCATGGTTCTTCCCACTCAAATTCTTCTATACAACATAACTAATATGAAAATATGTTTAATAGGAATGTATATGTAGAGCCTATATCAGATTGCATGTCATCTTTGGGGGGAGGGAAGGAAGGAGGAAAAAATTTAAAACTTAAGAAAGTGAATGTTGAAAACTAAAAATAAATTAATAATTAAATAGAAGATGTATTCCTAGATCTCTATCACTTAATGGGGGAAAGAGTGCTCCAAATGAATTCATTTAAGGCTTAACATTCTTCCCACCCAATTCTAGTTTGGCAATGAACATATGTAGTGAATATTGAATAAGCCCATTTAATGAGTCAATAGTAAAACAGAAATTGGAGAAGTTAGACATAGAAGAATGTGTTAGACAGTAAAGAGTAAATGAACTCTCCCACTGGGAGCAAGATAACTCAGCTCAACCAAGACAGAGTTTCAGATCTTACCCTAGGGGAAATTCCCTGAAGTCTCCGATGTAATACACGGGATAAGGACATGCCAACTCCTCCTCATGTTAGCTTCTTCTCACAATCTTTCTCTCCCTTTCAGGACCTGAAGAGAGTCTGGAATCTTATGTCTTTTCTCTTGAAGTTGGAAGCTAGATGACCAGAATCTCTCTTTTCTCAAGCTCTCAACCACTTTGGCTCTTACTCAGGCATGGAACATGCCTCCACCAATGAGGAGAATCATTACCTAAATGGGTTTTGAGGAGAGAGATTCAATAATATAAGAGGCAGAGTCAATCAGTCGATAAACATTAGATCATGAGCACCTCAAGGAGAGGCACTGTCTTGTATCTTTCTTTATATCCCCATCACTTAGCACTGAGTCTA
The DNA here is from genome assembly GCF_028372415.1 of Notamacropus eugenii. Classification (NCBI taxonomy): domain Eukaryota; kingdom Metazoa; phylum Chordata; class Mammalia; order Diprotodontia; family Macropodidae; genus Notamacropus; species Notamacropus eugenii. Next base: position 378,164,439 of record NC_092876.1, on the reverse strand, counting down.
GCATATGAAAGGCATTTAGCAAATGATCATTGACTGACTCCATCTAGCTGTAAAATGAGGAGAATAGCACTTACTTCCCAGAGTTGGGAGTATTAAATGAGATAATATTTGAAAAAGTACAGGTTCTATATAAATGTTTATTCCCGTCTCCTTTCTTCTCTCATAAGATCTATCATGATATTTGCTAAGTGGGTTAGCCTTGTAGGTCAGGCATGACTGAAATTAGTGTTTCTCAGGATTGAAATGTAATCTAAAAATCTGTGTACCATCTAACAGTTAATTTAAAAAAAAAAGGTTTGCTTATCTATAACATGAAAAGAACAATAAGCAAGAATACAACACTGGTTTGGGTAGACCTGGCCTCTCTCTTTTCCAGAAATGCACCTGATCAACAGGGTACATTGGATGGGTAGCTTGTGGGGCATTGGAACATCTGCCAAGTGTGAGGGGCACCAAGTTTTTATGAGCTTCTTAGGGTACTAGGAAGCCACATTAGTGGCTTGAACCACTGGATCCAGATGGCTCTGGAGGAGAAAGTGAAACTGGTGACCTTGCCCAGTCCTCCTTCACTCAAATCAAAGTCAACTGCAAGTCATGTCATCATCTTGATGTCATGGTCCTCTTTGAGAATGAAGGACAAACACAACAACAACCTCTCTGCCCCAGACCAATGAAGTCTGAGGGAGTTTCTCTACCTTTTAGGGACAACCTAGCTGAGCCAACATGGCAGAATTGTAGGTGAATAGGAAGCCACATCAGTGATTTTAGCCTTAGTCCTGTGGACCAATCAAGCCTCTGTTTTTTAGGAGGAAAAAATCCCCAACAACCTAACCTAGCCTTTATGGCAGTAACTGCCAGATACTGCTCCTACCAGAAGTGAGAATATTTGCATAGTCTGGTAAGGGTACCTCATCTCTTTCACAGTTAGATATTTACCAGTAAATTCATACTCCCCACTTCTTTTCCAAATTCCATAATGATGACAGTAATGATGACAATAACTGACATTTATAAAGTGGTTTAAGGATTGTTAGGTACTTTACATTCATCAGATCATTTGAACTTCATCACAGCTCTGTGGAGTACTATTCCTCTTTTTAAATAGCCTTTGGCTTCAGTCATTTTTTTTGAACTGGATGTTGGCAGCTCATCTTACAGAAGAGTCTGTGTTCACTGACTGTATATCCAAGATATAGAGACCACTGATTAAGAGCCTGCTGAGATTTGCCAGTGTTTTTATTGGAACTGCTAGGTTTAGGGCCCTAGTAATAAATGAAGGAATGGAGACTGGCCACAACCTAACTTCCTTTTGATTCGATGCAGAGACTTTTAACTGTGAATCTATAAATACATTATTAGCTTAGCACAGACGACAATGAGAATTAGAGCCAAACTCTACTCCATCTTGTCTTATTGGTAGTCACCATGCCAATTGCCAGAATGATCTCACAGTGTTGTAAATCAACAAAGTATGGTATAGTCTTACAGAATCATGATTACAATGCATTTAAAATCAACATAAGTCACCTAGCACATAAATTATGCATAGTAATTACTCATCCCCAAAAGTTTCATAGTCTTTTATTTCAGACCCTTTCCAGAGTTTTGTGTTTATTCTACTCTGGAGGGTTTAAAACAATTATGACTTCAGTAGTAATATAGAGGTAGCTTTAAAAGACTAATATTGCCTTGGCTCTCTATTTCCTGTAGTTTTCACTGTGAACAGATTAGCACAGAGTTAAATTTATTTGTGACTCCTGACTAGAGAAGTGGAAACTTTCTTGGTGTTTTTCTAGTTTCTGCCTAGATGTTTTCTTATGTCCCTTTGAGCTTTCGGTCTATGATTTTATGGACCAGATAGGTGATAGAAAGGGCACAGATTTAGAACAGGATTGGATGTTGTGATTTGTTATTTCTGTAAATGTTGTCCCGTATTAGACCATAAGCTTCCTGTGGGTGGGGAATGTTTCACTTTTGACTTTGGACCTTAGTACCTAGCACAATGCTTCACACAGAGTAAGTACTTAATAAATGCTTGTTCAAAGCTGTGGAACATGATTGTGATAGAATGCTATTGTGCTATAAGAAATGACAAGAAGGATGATTTTGGAAAATCCTGGAAAGACTTACACGAACTGATGTGGAGTGAAGTGAACAGAACCAGGAGAATATGGAACACAGTAACAGCAATATTGTATGATGAAGAACTGTGAATGACTTAGCTGTCCTCAGCATACAATGATCCAAGACAATCCCAAAGAAATAATAGTAAAACATACTATCTTCCTCCAGATAAAGAGCCCATGTTGTTTGAATACAGAGTAGAGCATGCTATTTTTCACTGTTTCATTTGTTTTCTTTTGAATCTTTTTGTACACAATGACTAACATGGAAATATTTTACATGATTTCACATGTATAACCTATCTGATTCCTTACCATCTCAGGGAAGAAGGAGGAGAGGCAAAGAAGGAGGGACAGAATTTGAAACTCAAAACTTTTAAAAAATATAAAAAATGGTTTTAACATGTAATTGGGAGAAATTATATATACATGCATATATACACATGCACATATATTTATATGTATTACATAAATATTTGTTGATTAAAACATATCACTTAAAAAAAAGGTAGAGTTGTCTTCTTGCCAGGGTAGCTACACGTGGTACAGATAGAGCCATGCGGGACCACCACCACACAGTCATGCCTAACTGTCACTGATCAGATGAGGTGGGCAAAGGACCTACAGGTGAAAGTTTGGGGGATACTGGTGTGGAAGCTCATCATGGTTTCTTCTTTCTCCCTAAGAAGTTGACTGTGTTTCTCAAATAAAACTGGGCTCATCTGATTGCAGCGGATGAAGACATAGGGAGCCAGAAGGAGTCCAGAATGAAAAACCTCTGTGCTTCATTTGGGAAACATAAATGTGTGGGCCCTAAACTATTAGCTAGAAGCAATACAGGAACTGGGGAAGAGATGGCTGAACCTTTTAAACTGAACAATGAGCAGCCATTTAGGGAGTCTCCATACTGTGTTATTATCGTCTATTTCTCTCTGCAAATGTACTTAAACTATAATATGAGTGTAATTTCCTAGTTGGCCATACAAGGCTGAGATGGATATAAGAAACTTAATAGGAAATGAAACATGAGCTAAACCTAAGCTATAATTTTAAGATTTTTCCTGAAATAAAATTTAAATTTTTTTAATTTAGCAAAGCAAAAAAATGACCTGAAGTTGTGATAGATTTGTGAAATATTATGAGTCATTCTTTTACATTTTAAAATCCTAGACTGAACCTAGAGCAAGGGTTCTTAACTTTTTTCAACGTCATGGACCCTTTTGATATGGATCCCTTCTCAGAATACTGTTTTTAAAATGCAGAAAATAAAATACATGGGATTATAAAATAAACCAGTTACAATGAAATGCAATTTCCAAAATATCAAAAAAGCAATCATGTTAATGGATTCCATGGCCTAAAGGATCCTGGGCCAAGGTAAAGGAGTAGGCTTATTTGCAGTTAGGAGGCCTTCCCAGCTAGTCCTTACTGATCAATAAGTATTTATTAAGCATCTACTGTGTTCCATGCCTGTGCTAGACACTGGTTTACAAAGGCAAAATGGAAGAGTTCCTGATTCAAGGAGATGGTGTTCTGTAGAAGGAGACAACTTTATCTATCTATCTATCTATCTATCTATCTATCTATCTATCTATCTATATAAATTGTATATATATATATATACAATTATGTGCAAAATAATTATGAGATAATTTGGGAGAGAGGGAGGCATAACAGCTGGTAGGGAGGGGGGATGAGAAAAGACTATATATAATGGTCTTGCTGAGTTTTGAAGGACACTGGGGATTCCCAGGGGTGGAGTTGAGGAGGAAGTACATTCAAGGCATGAGGGACAATTTACCCAAAGATTCAGAGATAGCAAATAGATCTCTATGCATATAAAACAACAAGAGAACTAGTTTGGCTAAACCCTAAGTGACACTGTGTCAGGACTGAAGTCATCTTCCTGAATTCAAATCTGACTTCAGATCCTTACTAGCTGTATGATCTTGGACAAGTCACTTAACCCTGTTTGTCTCAGTTTCCTCATCTGTAAAATGAGCTGGAGAAGGAAATGGCAAAGCACTTCAATATTTTTTGCCAAGAAAACTCCAAATGATTTAATAGAGTGTTGAACACAGCTGAAAATGACTCAACAACAAAACTGGTTGGATGAAGCAAATTGTTTACTTCCTTAACCTACCAGTGGTGGTGACAGTAATAAAATTCCTCAGCTCATGAAATTCTCATCCCTCGTAAGATATCTGTCCCTCATCATCATCATCCTCACATATAGAGCTTAGTTGCAGTAGTCAGACTATATCCCCTCCTTTATCCTTGATGATGTCAATCAAATAGGCTTCTACCATATGTTTGCTCTCTTAAATTAAAGGGTCTAGTGATCCAAGCAGGAAAGACAAAATAAATCCACTTAAGCACTATTTAGAATTTTACTGTGGGGAGAAGGTCATTTTGGGTATAGATGGGAATTGCCTTATCTATGGGCATTGATAAAAATCTTCACCCTTAATCTCAAAATGTGAGTTTTGGTCTAAAATCATTCTCAATGTCTCATGGAATCTTAGATCTAGAGGGGTCCTCAGAAATGATGTAACATAAACCCCTCACTTTACAGGTGAGGAGACCAAGGTCCAAGGACTTGTGCAAGTTCATAGAGGTAGTAAGCATCATAGGTGGTATTTGAAGTCAGGTCTTTTGAAACAAAGTTCTTTCTATTGCACCAAGGCTGCCTCTGTGTCTCTTAAAGAATTGATAGGAGACCACAGATTTAGGACTGGGAGGGACCTTAGAGGTTATCTCGTCCAGTTTTGTGGTTAAGGAAGCCTAAAGAAAGTTTATATCCCAGGCTCATGTAAATGAACTAATAAGTGTCTAAGACAGGTTTCAGACCTAGTTGCATGAAATTTTGCTATTGTCTGTAGAATAAATTAACAACGTATCCCTGTGCAGCTAGATGGCATCAGGCCTAGAGTAAGGAAGACCTGAGTTCAAATTCAGCCTCAGATACTTACCAGCTATGTGACCCTGGCCAAGTCACTTAACCTGGTTGACCTCAGTTTCCTCCATCTGTAAGATGAGTTGGAGAAGGATATGGCAAACCACTCCAGTATCTCTGCCAAGAGAACCCAAAATGGGATCATGAAGAGTCATACACAGCTGAAAAGACTGAACAACAGCAAAATTTCGTATATTCCTCAGGAATCTAGGTGGTTCAGATGATAGAATGCTGGACTTGGAAGACCAGGTTCACACACTCCCTAGCTGTTTGACCCTAAACAAATCGCTTAACCTCTGCCTGCTACAATTTCCTCATTTGTAAAATGGAGATCATAGCGGTACCTACTTTACTGGTAGGATAAAATGAGATAATATTTGTATCACACTTTGCAAACCTTAAACTCTACAGAAATGCTATCATTTATATTATATTATTGTTATATTATCATTATCATCTAGCTTAATAAATATTTGTTGAATTGAACTAAATTGAATCAAAAGCAGTAGTTGTATCTCATCATCATCTTGCAAATATATTACGCTCACTCCCATCTTGATGACCTTGTTCTCCTAGAGTTGAACGCCGTTCCCTTCTTTCCACCACTCCCTTTATTACAATCATTGCTTTCAACATTTTATTATGTCCCTCAACTCTTAAAAAAAACCTTTCAGTGACTCCTTATTCTTTAACAATTTATCTGGGGTTAGGATATGTACCTGGGATTTCATTGGGATGGAGAACTCCCAGTAAGCAAATTCCTTCTGCCAATGCAGATTGATGACTTATTGTTTTGGAGAATTGTCTGGGACATGGAGACATTAAGTGAAAGTAACTTGACTTTTTGCTCAAAAAGTCATTACTGGTGATGTCATAAAGCCTATTTTTGTCTAACCTGTCTCTCCTTTTGGGAAATCCATTGTGGGGGGGAAAGAGATACATATGTGTGTATGTATAAATATATGTATGTAGGCATATAGGGTAGGTATGTGTGTATACATACACACATATGAGAACATAGCAAAAGTGAGTATGTGTGTATATATATCCATATATATATACAGTTGTTCAGTAATTTTTCAGGTGTGTTGACTCTTTTTTGGCTGTCTTGGTAAAGACAGCTTGGCAAAGATACTGGAGTGGTTTACCATTTCTTTCTCCACCTCATTTTACAGATGAGAAAACTGAGGCAGGGTTAAGTGACTTGCCCAGGGTCACACAGCTAGTGTCGGAGGACAGATCTGAACACATTTTAACCTGTTTCTGTAGTTATAGACATTAGACTAGCTGTGGGACTTTTAATGAGTCACAGCCTTTATAGGCCTCAGTTTTCTCCCCTGGAGCGGGCTGAACTACATCATCTTTGAGATTCCTTCTAAGCATGTTATTCCATGATTCTACAACTGTGTGAATAAAGAAGTACCACGTAGAAAAGAGGACTTGACTTAAAACTACAACTATGGGGTTCCTTGCTGCCTCTACCTGCAAATCTCTGCTGTCACCACGTTCAGGTCTGGTTTGAGGACAGATGAATTAATTGACTCTCAAAGGAGTTAGTATTGTAAGCTGCTTTGAGACCTTAGTATGAATGTGCTTCTGTACATACTTCCCTGGAGGTCCGTTTAGTTTGTAGTCAACATCTGAAAATATAAGAGACACAATCCCTGTCCTCCAAAGCTAGTGCTTTATATAAAACAAGGCACATAAACAAAAGTGGCTCGAGTTTAAATGATGCTCAGTACCTTAGTCAGAATAATGCCCTTTTCTCTTCAGACTCCATTTTGCACTTTGCTTGGGTTGCTGCTGTGGATTCGTGCATGATAATTCAAGCTCCTTAATCAAAGAAAGGAGAAAAGGAAGGGATCCATATATACTAAAATGCTTATAGCAGTTCTTTTTGTGGTGACAAAGAACTGGAAATCCTAAGGGGGAGGGGAGTGCTCACAAATTGGGGAATTAATAAATTATGGTGTGTGAATGTAATGGAATACTTGTGCCCTAAGAAATGTTTGTAAAAGGACTTAGCGTGGTGCCTGGAACATAGTAGGTACTATATAAATGTTAGCTATTATTATTGTTGTTATCATAAGAAATAACAAAAGAGATTGTTTTCAGAGGTTTCTGGGAAGACTTGTATGAACTGATGCAAAGTGAAGCAAGCAGAACCAGGAGAACAATTTTTATAGTAACAACAGCATAGTAAAGGCCAACAACTTGGATAGAACTCTGTCCAATGCAGCAACCAGCTATGATTTCAGCAGACTAATAATGAACTCTGAAATCAGGAACTAGACAGCTAGGTGGTGCAGTGGATAAAACTCTGGGCCTTGAGTCAAGAAGACCCAGATTCCAATGTGACCTCAGAAACTTACAAGCTGTGTGATTTTGAGCAAGTCACTTAACCTCTGTTTGCCTAGGAAACAGCTAGATATCTCACTGGATAGAGTGCTGGGCCTGGATTCAGGAAAACCTGAGTTCAAATTCAGCCTTAATAGCTGGGTGACCCTCAGTAGGTCCTTTTACCCTGTTTGCCACACTTTCCTCATCTGTAAAATGAGCTGGAGAAGGAAATGGCAAACCACTTCAGTATCTTTGCCAAGAAAACCCCAAATGGGGTCACAAAGAATCAGAACAACAACAGTGATGAACTATGATTCCTACCTTCTGCTAGACAGATGATAGACTCAGGGTGCAGAATGAGAGATATAATTTTTGGACTATGTGGAAATTTGTTTTCTTGACCATGAGTGTTATGAGGGTCTTTTCTTTTTTCTTTTAAATTGGTGGGTGAGAAGGTGAGAAAATATGTGTGTGTTAATTGAAAAATAAAATGAAAGATAAAATTAAAATAGAACGCTCACTGTGATAGGACTTTTTGTTTTGTTTTTGGTAATACTTTTTATACAGCACATGTTTAACAATTGCTCACTTTATTAGTTGAAGATAGAGCTTTTGTCTTGTGGCTTCAGTGAAACGTTCAGCTTTAGCACTAGTTTGGACTTAAGACAATTTCATTCCTGTTAAGTTTAATGAAATGCCACTGGCTGTGCTTACTTGAGTTTTTGTCCACATCTGGAGATAGTACTAACTCTGAACAGCTGAACTGGTCATTTCATCAAACCTAGCACATGGGCCATTCCACATGCCTCACCAAGGTCATTCTTCCATGGACTGAGATTCAGATTACTCTTTTTCATAGCTGGAGTTCTAAGTCCTGCAAAACGTCATGAAGTTCCTAGTCTCCTCTTGAGTCAAGGCATCTGATACAGTGCAGCTGTGTTCCTGCAGCTGCCTTGATGGCGAATACTTTCGGTCAAATGTTGCCTTATTACAGAAGAATTGTTCTCCAGCCTTGTGGGCATGAATCTGTGTGGTGAGTAAAAGATAGGGAGGCTGAGCCTGGGTTTGGCTGGAAATAGAGTAACACCAGTGGGGGAGCCAATTAATAATGCATAATTACAAGTCTGTCTGAGCTTTTTTTAGCCCAAGAAACCTGACTGAAACTTAGCTGGAGGCTGTTTTCGTCTCAGAACTTTTATTTGGAGGCCAAGATTTGTGGTGATAGGGACAGCAGTTCTAAAGAGATTCCTTCAGTGGGAGGGAGTGTGATAAATTGGCAATTGGATGGTGAAATGGCATTTTTATTTTTACATATTGGAATCTTTCCCTTTCTTCAAGGCCCAGCTCAGTTGTTACCTCATCTATGAAGCCTTCCCTGATTTTTCCAGCTCAAAATGATCTCTCCTTATTCCAAAAGTCACTAAATTGTCCCAAACCTTTGGCCCAGGGATACTACAACTATCAATTTACTCTCTCCTCCCCCCAGTCCCCCCCCTCCCCCAGCCCGAAGCTCAAAGACAAAGGGAAAGTTCCTATATATACAAAAACAATTATAGCAGCACTTTATACGTAGAAAAGAATGGGAAACAAAATGGGTAGCCACCAACTGGGAAATGACTGAACCAATTGTGGTATATGAATGTAATGTAATATTCTTGTTTCATAAGAAATTATGAAAATGAAGAATTCAGAGAAACTTGAAAAAAGCATAGGAACTGATGTAGAGCAAAGTTAGGAGAACAATTTACACAATGACCAAACAATGGAAAAGAAAACAACATCAAAAGACATTAGAATTCTGGTCAGTGCAGTAACTAATCCTGATGTCAAAGGACTAATGCCTTTTAGTAGGAAGGTGATGGATTAAGGATGCAGAATGATGCATATATTTTCAGATATAGCCAATTTGATTTGATTTGCTTAGCTTTTGTTTTTGTGTTTGTCCTTCATTGCCGAAGAAGACCATGCCATCAGAGAAATAATGACATGATTTGCACTTGACTTTGTTTTGAGTGAGGGAGGGCTATGCAGGTCACCAGTCTCACTGCTCCTCCAGAGCAGGTCTGTGGCATGCGGAGTCAGTGGGTACACATATATATACACATACACACACACACACACACACACATATATATATATGTAATTACAATATGATATAAATATATGTTTAGATAGATAAAAGAAATGTGATATATAATATATAAAAATAAAAGTACATCAATTAAATATTTTTTAATTAAAAATATATAAATAAATATTATTTTTTAAAAAAGTGATTCCTCTTCTGATTGATGCTTTTGTGAATGAATTTCTTTCTTAGAGGAAAAGTGACTCAACCGCTTTTTGCTAAAGAAACTACTTTTAAAGAACACCCTAGGTATTGATAACATATTAAGTTACATCACTCATTGATACCTTAGTAAAGATGACTTCCATTGTTTGTTCAGAAGCATTCCTTAACTACTTTCTGTGTTCAGATTTGAAATCAGGTCCTCCTGATTCCAGGCCCAGTGCTCTATCCACAGGACAACCAAAAAAATTTGAGGAGCAAGAGAATTTTTTTGTACAGGGGCACTGAGTGTTTGAATGGAGCTTGGATAGCCTCTGGGTGGAACGAATAAAAAGTAATTTTAGAGAGGTGAAAGATCCTGTGAAAGATCCCTTGAGTTGGTACCAAGAGAGTGGAGCAAGGGAGAGTGGACATTTACAGGTGGGTAAGGTGCATAAGCAACGAAGGCGGAAGGTTGCTTTATTAACTCTGAGCATAAACAGAAATCCACTAAATCTTAAGGGGGCGATTGTAGAGGACCAAAGTAAATGTGTAGAATTAATATGCACAACATCAAAAGGAGTGATTTTGTAAGTCTATCTCCAGTGTTGTGACCTTTACTAATGTGTGGTTAGAGACAAGCATAGAGTCATCCTTTGAGTGGGCTTAGTTTTTAGACCCCCTCCCTGGAATGGCATGGAGACACTTTCAGATGTTATTAGAAAGCAAAAAAGTGAAAAGGGGAAAAGAACAGAGATGAAGGAGTTTCACGACAAAATAACTTTGACAGCGCATGAGAGGAGACACCTGTTAGCTACCAGTCTCTATAACTGCTTGTTAAGGAATCTGTAGTGTAAAAAATGTAAATAAATAAAACCTGGGAATCACATTTATATGCTGTTATTTCATATCTTTGAGATTTAGGGTTTTTTTTTTTGTGCTAATTTAATGGGCACATAGTTTGTGAATTTTTTGATATAGACACTTATGTACTAGCATAGGACGTGTAGATAATTTCCTCAATGTCCTTAACTCTAGGGTTTGTGAAAACAATCTGTCTTTATCATGATAAATAATAAATACTGTGCCTGAGGCAAAGTTGTGAGAAAAGCAAGATGTTTGGCATTCCCTATACTTTGGCATTTCCCATACTTTGGCATTTCCTCCAAGAGGGTATACTCCCTCTCTAATTGTTTTTTTGTATGCCCTTTTATAACTCCATTCCCCTTGTAGGTGAAAAGAAGACAGAATTGTTGGAATGTTGTTGGAGTGGCTACAAGGACTAGGAAATACCAACTAGAAATTCTGGAATTATACCCAGAACATTACAAATAAACATTGAATGTCCTCTGGGACTGGAGTGAGATGAAAAACTGTAACCTTCATCTATTCCCCTGGGTTTAATTATCATCCTCCACTCAGCTGTCAAGAGGCAATTAGACGGCTCAGTGCGTGGAGGGCTGAATTTGGAGTCAGGAAGACATGAGTTCATACCTGGCCTCAGACACTTACAAGCCCTGTGACCCTGGGCAAGTCACTTAACCTTGTTTGCTTCAGTTCCCCGTCTGCAAAAATGAGGTAGAAAGGGGAAATGGCAAACCACTCCAGTATCTTTGCCAAGAAAAACTTATGAACAGTATGGTCCATGGGGTCACGAAGAGTCAGACACAACTGAATGATGCTCAGCTGTCAAATTGAAATCTAAATCTGACCATATGATTCCCCTATTTAATAAACTTTAATAACTCCATATTTTTGTAATTCACATAATTAATTATAATATATAGTTTATGTTATATTCATTATATAATATATAATCTTTATATTACATAATTTATATTATTAAAATCCTCTTTTTGGCTCACAACACCCTTCATAACCTGACACCTTCCTACTTTTCCAGTCTTCTTATACTTTACGTCCCTCTCTACTCTTTGATCCAATGACAATGGCCTCCTTGCTATTTTTCACACAAGACATATCTCCCAACTCAGAGTATTTTCATTCATGGAACTCTCTCCCTCCTCATCTCCTTTTCCCAGCTTCCCTGTCTTCCTTCAAATTTTAGCTCAAGTCCCACCTTCTTCTATAAGAGGGCTTTCTCCCTTTATGCTAATGCCTTCCCTTCTGGGATTATCGCTTACTTAATTGTTATCTTATTTGTACATAATTCACATGTTGTCTTCCCCATGAGATTGTAAGCTCCTTGAGTGCAGAAACTGTTATTTGCCTTTCTTTGTATCCATAATGTTTAGTACAGTGCCTAGTACCTAGTAGGTGCTTAATAAATGCTAGTTGACTTATTCACAGATCCATCTATTGAGTCCTAAGTTTTAGAATGGCATCACCATCTGCTTATAGGACTTTTTAAACTGAATGTCCATGGCATGTCTCAAACTCAACCCAAATTCAATTTCCAAAACAGCTTAAACGTGATAATTATCTTATCTTCAAGCTCATCCCTCTTCCTGACTTCCCTCTTTCTGCAAAAGGAACCGCCATTCTTTAAGTGCCTTGGGTTTATCATTTTGGCCATGTCACATGCCATTCTTCACTTGAACTCACCCAATAAATTGCTAAATTTTGCCATTTCCCTCTCTGTAACCTCTTTGCACCTGATCCCTTCTTTTGCCAAACACAGCCAAAATTCTTCTTTTAGTCTCTCATCATCTCTCCACTACAATATTGCAATAGCCTCTTAACTGGTCTTCTTGCCCCAAGTCTCTCCTCACTAAATTCTCTACATCTATGGCAAAGTAATTTTCCTTTAGTATAGAGCTGATCATTCCATTTCCCTGCTCAATAAACCTTCGTAGCTTCCTATTGGCCTTAGGATAAGCTATAAACTCCTCTGTTTAGTTTTTAAAGTCTTTTATGGCCTGACCCTAACCTATCTTTTCATCATTGTTGTGTGTTATTCTTCCTCTTGAATTATGAAATGTAGCCTGAATGGCCTTCTCTCAGTTTCTTGCAAGCAACGCTCCACCTCTCTTTTCTGTGAGTTTGAACTGACCAGTCCTCATGCTCACCTCTGAGAGAATCCCATATTCCATCAAAATTCAGCATCTTCTACATGAGGACTTTTCCTTATTTTTCTCTCAAGTCTCTTCCAGACTTTTAATTGTTCCAAATTTAATTGTTCCAAAGATTTGATTGTTCTTTAGTCACAGTTGTATCTGATTCTTCATCATCCTATAGACCATATTATCCAGGGGTTTTCTTGACCAGGATACCACAATGGGTTGCCATTTCCTTCTTCAGTGGATTATGCACACAGAGGTTAAGTGACTTGCCCAGAATCACATAGCTAGTAAGCATCTGAGGCTTGATTTGAATTCAGATCTTACTGGCTTCAGGCAGGTAGGTGGTGAAGTAGATAGAGTTGGGGGGGATGGGCTGGAGTCAGAGTTCAAATCCAGTCTCAGATACTTCCTAGCTGTGTGACCCTGGGCCGATCATTTCACCCTGTTTGTCTGTTTCCTCATCTGTAAAATGAGCTGGAGAAGAAAATGGCAAACTATTCCAATTATCTTTGCCAAGAAAACCCCCCAAAAAGGTCATGAAGGGTGGGATATGACTGAAAACTACCAAACAACAACCTTACTGACTTTAGGCCTGGCACTCTATCCACTGAGTCACCTAGTTGCCTCCTAGGCAAACAGAGGTTAAGTGACTTGCTCAAGGTCACACAGATATTAAATGTCTGAGACCAGATTTGAACTCAGGTGGCACAGTGGATAGAGTGCTGGGTCTGGAGTCAGGAAGACTCATCTTTTTGATTTCAAGTCTGGCCTCAGATACTGGTTGTATGACCCTGGGCAGGTCACTTAACCCTGTTTGCCTCAGTTTTCTTATCTGTAAAATGAGCTGGAAAAGGAAATTGTAAACCACTCTAGCATCTTTGTCAAGAGAACCCCAAATGGGGTCACAAAGAGTTGGATACAACTGAAAACACCTGACCAACAACAAACTTCCCCACTCCAGGCCCACAGTGTTCAATAAATCCACTGATTGAGCTGACTGCCCAGCCTTTAATTACTTTATACTTATTCTTTTTACATTTGGTCTGTATAAATTTTTACCTGTACTTTTCTTCCCCATTAGAATGTAAACTCTTTGAGAAAGAGAATCTTTCATTCTTTTCATTTGTATCTCTAATACTTAGCACAGTGTGTTCCTAGGCTGATTGACTGATCCCATATGGTTAAAATAAAGAAAGTTTTATCACTTTTAAGATTAGGCTTTGGTTATAAGGAAAACTCATTTATATGAACTTCTTCTTTCCCAAACGCTGACAGATGAATTATACTCATCACAGTACCTGGTGTTACTAAATGCTTATTGATAGGTTTTCTAAAGACTTTTCTTATTTTATAGCACAGTAACAGAGTGGTTGGCAAAGCAGACACTTCTGTCTATTTCATGGATAGAGAAGTAGCAGTGTAAGAAGAAAAATGACCGATACGAGGTCAGACATTGAGACTATCCTGAAGCCATGAATAGAATCCAGATCATTTACTGCTTGCTCTTATTATTTCCTGAGAGGAATGGATGGTTTTAAAAGCCATAGAGAGGACTCTTCCCATTTGTTTGACCTAAATCTCTTCATATTTTGGCTGATTATCAAAGCATTACTTTAGCAAAATGCTTTTCCCTACAGTCCCAGATTTTCAGGTGTAAGTGCTGTACTCAAGTAATTGAAATCCATGTTCAGAGTACAAGTATAAACAATAGCTCCCATATTGCTCCTTGTTTACGTTGGAAATTTAAGTATGAGGAGACAAAACACAAGGTCTGGCATAATTCCTCAAATATTTACAGTAACCACGCGAAATACAACAGCTTAGTGAGTATAAACTGCCTAATTCAGAATGTCTAAGTATGAAGGAACTCCCAAGGCCATTGTTCAACCAAATCTGTACAGGCATGACCTACACAGTGTCCCTATAAGTTGACGGCCAGTCTTTGATTGAATATTTTCAATAAATTATCCCGCTAGTGAGTCCATTTCACTTTTGGATAGCCCTGATTGTTAGGAAACTTTTTCCTTAGATCAATCCAAATAGAGATATCATAGAGATGGTACAATTGCTAGAACAAAGGCCTGGAGTCAGGAGGACCTGAGTTCAAATGTGGCCTTAGATTTTTACTAGCTCTGTAACCCTGGGCAAGTCACTTAACCCAGTTTACCTCAGTTTCCTCATCTGTAACATAAGCTGGAGAAGAAAATGGCAAACTACTCAAGAAAGCCCCAAATGGGATACAAAGAGTCACATAAGACTAAACGATGATAGAAATTGAAAGGGTGATACATTTGTAAGCAGAGGACCCAACTTCAAATCTATATTCTGACCCTTAGAACTTACGTGAACTTGGTCAAATCATTTTACCCCTCCAGGACTCAGTTACCATATCATTAAAATAATATACATATATATTATGATCTTGAAGTTTCCCTCCTGCCCTAAGTGCTATAAAATAAAGAACTTATAAATACTAAAAAACTATAGCCTAATTCCAATACAGATAGTTCTTTTTCTCCCCACCCCCCCTTGGGGTAAGCCAAGAAAGAAAAAAATATTTTCTCAGCTAAGAAAATTCAATAATTTAGGTATAATGATGGTTCTATAGTACTAGAAAAATGGGGAGTCGACATGCCATGGTGGAAAGTGTGTTGGATTTGAAGTCAGAAGACATGACTTTGGTTTCCAGTTTTTTTAATATGAATATGACCTTGGGTGACTCTCTTAAAGTCTGGGAGTTTCAATTTCCTCATCTACAAAACTATGTAGTCTCTTACTGACAGAGATGTGCTGGTGAATATTAAATAATCAACACTCAGGAAAGAGAACAAGCCAGTGCAGCCTCCATTATCAATATTTTCTTCATCTCTTTCTGAAGTCTAGACAAGCAACAAAGTGATAAATCAAGCTTTGCTTTGCCAAATTCTGAGGTGTGAATGCTCAGGCTAAAAATTTAATAATACATTAGGCAAACATGTTTAATCTGGCTTAAGCACACCCCTACTTATAGTTCTAAACACATAATCATTTTACTTGGTTTTTGTGCAAAACCAGGATTCAAACTCAGATCTCTTTGAGTTGAGGTGTCATCTTCCTAGTGGGGCAGCTCATAGCATGCCAGGACTGAATTCAGGAAGACTGTTCTCTTTGAGTTCAATTCTGGCCTCAGATACTTACCAGCTGTGTGAACTTAGGCAAGTCACTTTACCTTGTTTGCCTCAGTTTCTTCATTTGTAAAATGAGCTGGAGAGGAAATGGCAAACCACTCCAGGGTCATTGCCAAGAAAACTCCAGAGGGAGTCACAAAGAGTTGGACACAACTGAAATCACTCTGAACTCTTTCACCTACATTGTAAGGATCAACAGCACAGTGGATATCTTTCAGATAAAAAACATTTTTTTCTGCTTTTATAAAGATACAATTATAAATATCAAACATTTCTATTAAAGGAGTCCTGAACATTCAGAACTCATCAGGTAAGAGCAGAAATCCACTGAGACTTTTGTCTCCACACTTTCCCAGGTGACTTCTTGGTTGAGGGAATTACTCAGACAGCAATGTGAGACAAGAGCCTCACTTTGTATAAAAAATCACGGTGATTAAAAGAACATAATCTGGATTCATCTGATGTGATTGCCCCCCTTTTAGGGAAATTAGATGATAAATTATACTGATCTTTGAGTAAAGAGATGGCTTTTGGGGACATGAACTGTCCCCTCCCCTCCCTCACCCTTTTTCTTTTAAGGGAATTAATGCTCAAGACCTTTTAGGTGAGATGAAAGTGTTTTTCCTCACCAGCAGGCAATAGGAATTCATATTCAGTGTCCTGCTGAAAACATGTATACAATAATCTCCTTTGGTTGTTGTTGTTTTTTAAAGGAATAGGAGCTCATGTAAACTGAAGCCTGGAACAGTTTAAGTTATATTTATTTTCTTTTTTTTCTTTAAAAATGTTTTTTATTGAACTCCTTCTTTAAACCTCACTTCATTTTTCAATATAGCCCTCCTCTCTTATTCCAACCAGAGAGCTATTCCTTGCGACAAAAAGTTTTAAAAAAGAAAGAAAAAAAATAACGAGTTCATCCAAACTAGGTACAACATTATGTGTAATGTTCTATACCCATAATCCCCCATCTCTGCAAAGGAGGGAGGGAGGGGTCTTCCTATGAGTGTACTTTAGACCTATTGCCAAATTAATACAGTCATTATTACACTATTGTAGTTGGTCATTACCATAGCTCCAAATCTATGATTGCTATTACTACATAGTTGTTATGTGTATATTATTACAGATCATTATTATAGCTCCAAATCATGATCATATCTTGGTCAGTAGACTTTTATTTAGTGGTATATAATATTTTTTCCTAGTCAATACCTTCTTTTCTTATTCTTGCTGTATTAATTTTGTTCACAGAAAAGCTTTTCAATTCCATGTAATAAAACTGATCTATTTTACCTTTTGTGAACTGCCTCTTATTTGGTTAAGAAACCTCTCTTGGCTATAGCTGTGAAAAGTAACTGATCTCATTCTCTTCTCACTTTATTATGGTATGTAAATGACTTATTTTAAAAACAGTCACGTGAGGCTCAATCATGGTTGTTAGCAAAGAGTAAATGCTGAAAAATATGCTGTACATGTGTTTTTTCTGGGGTGCCAGAGATGCTAATGGTAGAAATAAAAAGCAACATTTTCCGTGTTTTGTGTGATTGCTAAATGAGGTACTGTATTTCCTCTCTCCAAATTTATAGATTGCCTTAGTTATATGTGCTGCTGCATGATCATCGTTTAATGGTAAATGCTAGTTTTGATTAAAATTACCCAACTTCCTTAAGATTCCATGTGGTCTAATCATCGTCAGCGTATTCCTGAGCTACAACTCCTGGGTTCTGCTAAAGTGATGATTGATGGGTTTGCTTGGAGAAGGTGAGTTAGTATTTTTAAATAAGGTTATTTGCAGGGGAGACTTTAGGGTTTGGTTTTTGTTGGAGGTAATGGTTGCTTGCTTTGCCCCAGCCCCTTTTCTTCAAATACAAAGACCGTTAGAGAGCCTTTGGTAAATGAAAAAAAACCCCGCTACTTTCCTTTAACAATACAATGAGAAAGCAAAAAGGATCCCAAATCCTGTCTTTTAAGTATTCATTACTGCTAGGTGAGAGGCTTATGAGAGAAGTTCTGGCCAATGCATCTTTCTTTCCCTGCCTCCCTTTCTCTCCCTGCCTCTTTCTTTCTCTCTTTCTTTCTTTCTTTCTTTCTTTCTTTCTTTCTTTCTTTCTTTCTTTCTTTCTTTCTTTCTTTCTTTCTCTCTTTCTTTCTTTCTTTCTTTCCTTCTTTCTTTCTTTCTTTTTCTTTCTTTCTTTCTTTCTTTCCTTCTTTCTTTCCTTCTTTCTTTCTTTCTTTCTTTCTTTCTTTCTTTCTTTCTTTCTTTCTTTCTTTCTTTCTTTCTTCCTTCCTTCCTTCCTTTCTTTCTTTTTCTTTCCTTCCTTCCTTCCTTCCTTCCTTCCTTCCTTCCTTCCTTCCTTTCTTCCTTCCATCCTTCCTTCCTTCCTTCCTTCCTCCTTCCTTCCTTCCTTCCTTCCTTTCTTCCTTCCTTCCTTTCTTTCTTTCTTCCTTTCATTCGTTCAACTGTAATGATTATTCCAAGAGGTCAGAGAGAATCAAGATCCGCCACTGACTTTGGGAAGGTTGGCAGAAATGCTTCTTGAAAAGCAAAAGGATAGGAGAGGTTGGCCTTGAGGATAGAGGAGAATGACAGAGGCTGAATCTAGGATGCTGAACTTTTCCAATGTGGGTTAAGCTATGAGCTGAGTGCTTTATAGTACCTCATAAAGAAGAGAATAAGAGGAAGGAATATTGCCATATGGAGAAGATGGGCAGGAGTCTACCAGTGCCCATCTAACATTCATGGATTGGGTGTTTGTTGGTGAGACTGACTCAGTTATTCCCTTTGTACTCTCCTGAGAATGGGGACCCAGGACCCACCCTGATCTTTCTATGCATTCTTCTGTCTCTCTCACTGAGAGAAGAAATTCATTGTTTGTTTGTTCCTCCTCTCTCGGTCCCTAGTTGTTGGGAAGCTATCCCCTTTAGAAGTATTATTTCTTTCAGCAGTATTTTTTCTTTTTCATTAAGGATGTGGCACAAAATTAACAACTAGATAGCTATCTGTGCGAATTCTACTTGAATTCATGCAGTAGTTTGAGAAGAAAGGGAGGAAACTACAAGGGGGTTGGTTTTAATGAGTGAGGTTTTTTTTATGTTTTTTAATTTAGTTTGGAGCTGGCAGAGCAACCTGGCTGGAGATACGAGAACTACAGATTTAACTGAGATGGAATTTCACTAGAGAGAGACAGAGAAACATAGTGACAAAGAGTGGAAGAAACATTCCCAGAGACAGAAAGACAGAGACAGAAAGGAGGGGAGTAAAGGGGAGGGGGAGAGAGAGACAAATGAGAGAGAAACAGAGAGAGGGGAGGAGGGGGAGGGGAAGGGGGAGGGAGGGAGGGAGGGGGAGAGAGAGAGAGAGAGAGAGAGAGAGAGAGAGAGAGAGAGAGAGAGAGAGAGAGAGAGAGAGAGAGAGAGAGAGAGAGAGAGAGAGAGACAGAGAGAGACAGAGAGAGAGAGACAGAGACAGAGACAAAGACAGAGAGACAGAGAGAGAGACAGAGAGAGAGACAGAGAGACAGAGACAGAGACAGAGAGAGAGAGAGACAGAGAGAAGAGAGAGAGAGAGAGAATATCTTTGGGACAAGATTCCCCTGAGACAGGAGCCAGTAAAAAACCCTTCAGAGAGTTAAGCTAGCAAGTGGGAGGCTGTTCTTTTTCCCTGAGGGCTCAGTCGTGCTGAGTGTACCGGGCTTGAAAAGAAAACCATGCTTCTATAAAGGGAGGGGGAGTGAAATGATTGGAAAGGGAAAATCATGCCCTGGCTTTCTACAGAAGATCTACCCACACTAAAGGAAGTGGTGAGTTTTCTGTGCATTTGCAGTCAGCTCCAAAAGGAAAATTGACAATTCAGATTTCTCTGCTCACCAATATCATCTGGTGGTTAACCAAGAAATATTTTTAAAGCACCTACTCTGTGGAGAATACTATGCTAAGTGCTGGGGGAGAAGTTTAGATAGGATATGTTTCCTGTCCTCATGGACCTTACAGTCTACTATTAAATATTACATTAAATAGAATATTAAATAACATAAAACCACAATTCCTGTCAACTTTTAGAAAATATAGCACATTAAAAACATGATTCATTCAAAGTCATAGGATATTGGTACTGAAAGAGATCTAAAAATCAGATTAGGTAGCTAAGAAAAAGAATGTATATACTTTTTTTGGTAAATTTTTATTCATTTTAAACTTAAATACAAAATGAGAAAAGAAAATAAAGAACATTTTCATGTACATAGCAGAACATGAGAGGATTCAATATAAAAAATAAAATTTCCTGGAATGGGGCAAATTATCTCTCATAAAAGAGGCAAGCAAAAGACTTATTAGTGGAGGGATAAAGAGGGGAGGTGAGAGAAAAACATGAAGTTTACTCTCATCACATCCCACTAAAGGAAGGAGTAAAATGCACGCTCATTTTGGTATGAAAACCTATCTTACAATACAGGAAAGTGGGGGATAAGGGGATAAGCAGGGTGGGGGGGATGATGGAAGGGAGGGCATGGGGAGGAGGGAGTAATTTAAGGTCGACACTCATGGGGAGGGACAGGATCAAAAGAGAACAGAAGTAAGGGGGACAGGATAGGATGGAGGGAAATATAGTTAGTCTTATACAACACAACTATTATGGAAGTCATTTGCAAAACTACACAGATTTGGCCTATATTGAATTGCTTGCCTTCCAAAGGGAAGGGGTGGAGAGGGAGGGAGGTAAAGAAGTTGGAACTCAAAGTGTTAGGAATAACTGTCGAGTAATGTTCTTGCCACTAGGAAATAAGAAATACAGGTAAAGGGGTATAGAAAATTATCTGGCCCTACAGGACAAAAGAGAAGATGGAGACAAGGGCAGAGAGGGATGATAGAAGAGAGGGCAGATTGGTGATAGGGGCAATTAGAATGTTCTGTGTTTGGGGGAGGAGGGGACAAAAGGGGAGAAAATTTGGAACCCAAAATTTTGTTAAAATGAATGTCAAATAAATAAATTTAAAAAAATAAAATAAAATAAAATTTCCATTTCGAGAAAACCTATATAATAAATATGATACTTATTTTCAAAGCTTTTCTTTGCTTTCTTCTAGATTTTCTTTTGTTCTCTGCTGTGCACTTTTTGCTTTACTTCCCCCCCTCCCCCCAAAAGCTTCAATTAAATGGAGATATATAGATATATATGTATATATGTGTGAATATACATATATGCATATATATATATATACTTTCTATATTCCACAGATACAGAGGATGGAAAATACCAGTCATTAGGGAGCAACTAGTTGGCACAGTAGATAGAATGCTGGGCCTAGAGGCAGGAAAACCTGAATTCAAATCCAGCCTCAGATACTTACTAGCTATGTGACCCTGGGCAAGTCACTTAACCCTGTTTGTCTCAGTTTCCTATCTGTAAAATGAACTGGAGAAGGAAATGGCAAACCACTCCAGTATCTTTCCCAAGAAAACCCCAAATGGGTCATGAAGAAATTGACATGACTGAAAATGATGGAACAACAACAATTCAATCTCCCTTCTCCCTTTGTTGTTTGGAGAGTTTCCTGGTTGCCAAGACCCAAGATTATAGAGATTCTTGAGAACTTTAAGAGAGGAAAGAGAATGCTTGTCTGTAGAATTAGCTGCCATTCTAAGGAGACCAAAACTATTAATTGACATTTTTAAGGGACCTAGACTTTTGGCAGGCTCTGAGTCTTATTTGAAAGTATTCAGCCCTGTGATGAACTTGTATGAAGACATGTTTAATGGTTGCACAGGTAATATATGAATTGGTCTAGCTGTGCCAGATCTCAAACTGTATTATAAAGCACTAGTTATCAAAACAATGTGGTGCTAGCTAAGAAACAGAGCAGTGGATCAGTGGAATAGATAAGTCCACATTACATTATAGTAAATTACTATATATGTACTGTATATACATAGATCATATAATCTAATATATGATAAACCCAAAGAGCCAAGCTTTTGGAACAAAAACTCATTATTTGGCAAAAACTGCTAGGAAAACTAGAATATGGTATGTTAGAAACTAGTTATAGACTAACATCTCACACTGTATGCCAAGATAAGGTCAAAATGGGTGCATTATCAAGATGTAGAAGGTGATACTATAAGCGAATTAAGAGAGCACGGCATAATTTATATGTCAGATCTATGGATAAGAGGAAAATTTAGGACCAAAGAAAATATAGAAAGCATGACAAAATGTAAAATAGATAATTCTGATTACATAAAATGAAATACTTTTTTGTACAAACAAAATCAATGCAACAAAAATGAAAAGGAAAGCAGAAAACTGGGGAAAAGTTTTTGCAACAAATATCTCTGATAGATTGCTTTTTGCATGTTGCAGGGAATATCCTCACTTAGGATATGACATATCCATTTGATCTCTGGTATGGTATCTTTGAATATGGTACTTAGTAGTGTTAGCTCAGTGACATTTAAGTACCATTTATGACATTGTTTCAATGGGAAAACATATTTATAGGGTTCTTGTCATAATTAGGGAGCAATATATGCCATTAGGAAGATAAAAACTGGGCACCATTAGCATAACACTGGATGTATATAAGAGAGATCTCCTTTCTAAGCCAAACAGTTCCTACGTTTTTGGAACTAGATAACAAAAGACTGATGCACTCATAGGGAACTAGCCATATATTTGTAAATTGAGTCCAGGAGACAGTAGGTAGAAGCATCCTTAAAGTCTTCCCCAATTGAACTCCACTCAGTGGATGAAGGATGCTTATTGGCCGGACTATGTCAGAGTTAGATGAGTAGTTTATTGAGTTAGTCCATCAGAAAACATATCTTGAAGAGACACTGTAGAGAGACAATGAAAACTAGAATAGGAGGAAAAGAATCCTTTGAATAGTCTAGGGGTGCTTTCCTCCTTTTAACCACCCATATAAGTAGTGCAAATATTCTTAGCCCCATTTAACAAGAAAGCTCAGAGAGGTTAAATAATGAGAGCTAAATGACCAAAGTTAGGTGTTACAGTGGAAAGAATGACAGAATTAGAGTCAGGAAGTCCCTGAGTTCAAATCTAGCTTCAGATACTAACTGGCCAGGTGACCCTGGACAAATTATCTAAGCTCTTTATGTGCCTCAGTTTCTTCTTCTTTAAAATGGAGATAACAGTAGCAGCTACCTCCCAGGACTGTTGTGAGGATAAAATGAGATAATATTTGTAAAGTGTTTTGCAAATCTTAAAGCAATTAAAGGAGGGCTGCCTATGTGGATTTATCAGGGCAGAAAACCAGACTCATGAAAGACAGGGCAAGGAATATTTTAATTCCATTTTCTCATACCTCATATTTCCTACCTTTAAACTACTGCTTGATCATTTTATTTTTATATATTATGCATAAAATTATCCCTTCCACATCACCAGGGTTAGGGATACAGTGCCCCTGCAATCTGGAAAATCCATGTAAAATTTTTTGATGCTCCCTTCATACAGAGAAGTCTGAATTATTCTTTTTCTTTTATGGAGTGCTTACAATTCCTTATAAAATCTGGATTAAGTATTGGTCATAGGCTCTGTGTTATCTGCAATTTCTAGAAAACTCCTCTCAAATTCCCATTTAATTTCTTATGCCAATCCCCAATATATTGAAACTATAATGGGGAAAGTGGCAAAGTGGAAGTGATAACTCTATACTTAGAAGTGTGTAAATTGTTTTCTTTGTTAGAATGAGATCAGGAATTGTTCCATTTTTCTATTTTTTATCCCCAGTACCTAGCATGGTTTCTGCTACCTACCAGGTGCTAAAAAAGGACTTGTTGATCACCATCATCATAAACAAGCACTTATTAATCTCTTACTGTGTTCCAGGCACTGTGCTAAATCCTGGATTATTATGAGAAACAAATATTTACAGTACAACTACTTCATGAGTCAGAAAGTACACCAGTGAAGTTCAATGCCTCTCCTCCCCCCCTTTTTAAACTGAAATGTTCTGAATAGATAAAATCATTTTGATAAAAAGTAAATGTTTAGTGTTCATTATGGCATGTTTCTGAACTGGCTAATCTCTGCATCTGTTTGGAACAGCAGCAGATTGCCCTGCTGGACCCTTAATTAAAAGCAATGATCAGGAGCTAAAAGCACTTTCCTCTATCTGCAGGGTGCCTGCCTCAGATTTCCTCCTGGTGAATGTCCAAGTTGAACTGGTAATGGGAAAGGAATATTACAGCACTTTTAGGGAAGGACTGCCCCTTATGATTCTTCAAGTATGGTACTGTTAAGCCTAGAATGGTTCAGAGCCTGGAATAAATCCCACTTGGCTCCTTCCATTTCCCCAAGCACAAATACACATAGACCTTTCATACCACATCCATACCCATACCTCAAAACAAGACAGAATCATAGAATCTCAGAGTGGAGAGAAAACCCAAATGCTACCTAGTTTAGTCTATATATGAATGAGCTGGGTGGGGAAGGAAGGAAGTATATGATGTCTACAGTGTGCTTGGCACTGTGCTAAGTGCTTTACAAATATAATCTTATTAAAGCTTTACAACAACCCTGGGAGGTAGGTGGTATTCTTATTTTGATTTCGCAGTTGAGGAAACTGAGCCTAGGACAGGTCAAGTGACTTGACCAGGGTCACACAGCTAGCAAGTATCTAAAGTCTCATTTGAGCTCATGGCTTCCTGACTCCAGGCTTAGTTTTCTATCCACTGCATTACTTCTCTGCCCTTAGAATGTTTTTTAAACCATTTTGAAGCAGCTTGGGGTATGGATAGGGCTAACCTTAGGGTCAGGAAGAAGTGAGTTAAAACCTTACCATTGACATATTATGGCTGTATGACTCTGATTCACTGGACATCTCAGTGTCCAGGTAACTCTCCAAAATTACAGGATAACTTGCAGAACACTTAGCTGTCTACATGGAGAAAGGGCATTCTTTGAAATAATAAAATCATTGGTCCTGACCAAATAAAAAGGTTATATTAAAATGAACATCAAAGGGAAACCTTAGGTGCAATTGTAGTAGAGTTAAAAGAACGGATTGAGAAGAACTGGATTCTGACTTAATAATAGTTAGCTAAAAATATTATTTTTGGTTTTGTTCAGTCAATTTCGGTCATGTCTGACTCTTCATGACTCCTTTGGGGAGGGTTTTCTTGGCAAAGATACCAGAGTGCTTTGTCATTTCCTTCTTCAGCTCATTTTATGATGACAAAACCGAGGCAAACAGGATTAAGTGACTTGCCCAGGATCACACATCTAGTAAGTGTCTGAGGCTGGATTTGAACTCAGATCTTCCTGAATCCAGGTCTGGCACTCAAACCACTTACCACCTAGCTGCCAATAATAATAATTAATGATGATGCTGATGCTGATGATGATAATAGCATTAAAAAGCATTTTACAAATATTATCTCATTTAATCTTTGCAACAACTCTGGGAGTCATTATCCTCATTTTACTGATAAAGAAACTGAGTCACACAACCATTAAATGACTTGCTCAGGGTCACACAGCTAGTAAATGTCTTAGGCTAGATTTGAATTCAGGACTTCCTGACTCAGTGTTTGAATCTAACATAAGTGTTTTTAAAATAAGCTATTTACATGCCATAATGACACCTAATTCCCAGAGTTGTTGTGAGGATCAAATAAGAAAATATTTATAAAACACTTTGCAAATCTTAAACTGCTACATAAAGACTATTATTATTACCTGTAGCTCACCATCTCCCTAATGAGAAGAAGGAGGTATGCTTCATCATAGTGCTCTAGGGTCGAAGGGATTGATCATGGACTTGATTTGAGATCTGATTTCGTCCTTTACATTTTGTGATCATTCATCCTCATCATCATTCTACCATGTAACTTGGAGGCTACTGTTATTGCAGCAGCCTCCACTGCCTTCCAGTGTCTCCATTGCCCTGCAGGACCCACACAACTTGGTTTTGGAACTTCCACCTAGTGCTGTCCTGACCCTGGCCATCTTCCTGCCATGCCACTGACTGTGTTTCTTTCTTCTTCCATCCTCCCCCAACCCCTTTTCACCAGGTAACAGCAATGGAATCACTGTTACCATTGCTTTTGGAAGGGATGTATCCACTCATCATCCCTATGGCTTCCCTGACCTTTAAAACTCCCTTCTCTATCTACCACTTCCTCATATGTACTGTATTCCATTCTGTGGGAGTGTGAATTCCTTGAGGTTAAGGTCTGTCCATCTCATATTTGTATCCCCTGTATTTAGCATAACACCTGATATATAGTAAACACTTAAATGCTTTCTTCTCCGCTCACTTCTTCCTTCGTGCGTGCTCACATTCATCTGTTTTCACATTCACTGTCTGTGTTGTTCTTTTCTTTCTTCTGACTTCACATTGTTTCACAGAGTCTCGTCATGCTTATCTTCATCTCCATTGTCCCTTGTGTTACAATATTTCACTATGTTCCTATGTCAAAATTTGGTTCACTTCTCCCAGTAGATTGGCATTTACTTTGTTTCCATGGTTTTTGTATTTTATTTTTTACTGCCTTTTGAAATGCTGCTATGAATATTGTGTGTCTCTGTGTGTGCATCTATGTGTATGTATGTGTATATATACGCATATACATACTTAAATACACGAATACATACACACACACAAACACATATCAATGACTGGCCAACAATAGGTCCCAAGCCAAGCCCTACTTACCTATCGTTTGGGCCCTCATTGTCTCAGAGTAAATGTAAATAGCAGTAGTTTCTGTTTTGGTCAGAAACGCTGAAGGTCTTCTCCCAGATTGATTTTTTTTTAATTGGGTAAAGAGGCCATTCTTTGCCTCATTTTTATCTCACCTTAATCACTGAATGGCAGTTGCTTCAGTCAAACTGAGACCTGTTAAAGATCTTAGCTTAAAAAACTGAAGGTCACTCACTGCATCCAGGGCCATCTCCAATTGTCCTGATCTATATCAGGCCACTGGACCCAGATGGCTCCAGAGGAGAAAGTGGGGCTGGTGACTTGCACAGTCCTCCCTCACTTAAATCCAATTCATTTGCATGTCATGGCATCACGTTCCTGATGTCTTTGTTCTCTTTAAGAACGAAGGACAAACCACACACACACACACACACAAAACACCTTTGCCCTTGTTATTGACTTCCTTGGGTTATATGATTTTGGCTCTTCCTTCATGAGGCTCCCTCAAAATCCTCCCTGCCTCATTTATCCGCAAGCAAGGCTATCCCTGGTAGGGTTCCTAAAGCTAGGGGTGTTTGGGACTCCCCACAAATCTTATTTTTAGACATCCCTTTTCTTCTTCCCTCCCAAGTGAACATTTTTATAGATGACATCTGGTTAAAATAAAACCTCAAGAGCAACCTTGAATGGGAAATGAAATGAATGAGATACAACAAAGACGGCATGAAGACTGGGTCTAGGTTGTAATTCTTCAGTTTGTCTTATTCCAACTGATTCGGGCCTGGATTCCATTGCATGAACTCACATACTTGTTAGTCAGGTAACAGTAGAATGATTTCCCCAGGTAGGTAGGTGGTTAGTTCTATCATTGTTTACTCCAGAATCAGAGAAGGAAGAACCAGTTCCAATATCAATGTTCTGTTGTCATTTCCTGGCTGCTGGTCAGGAGAAGGTAGAGGAAGATTTTTATTTACTGGTAAGGGAAGAGAAACACAAGGGCAAATAATAATCTCTTGCCTTTAGGTAGTGTGAATATACATTATTTAATTCTTTCCTCACAATGACCCTGTAATATAGATAGTACAAATATTTTTATCCCTTTTTATAGTTTAGGAAACTGAAGTTAAATGACCTGGCCTAAACTCACACAGCTACATAGTAATAACAGCTAAATAATAGCTGTTACTCCTATTATGTAATAATAGCTGTTATAAATAATGGCCAAAGTAATTTTAATTACTTTTAAGATTTGCAAAGTACTTTACAAACATTATCTCATTGATGTTCATCTCACAACGTCCTTGGGAGGTAGATGCTATTATTATTCCCATTTTAAATTTCTTCCTTAGAGAGGTGAAATAATCTGGCCAAGGTCACATAGGAAATATTTGTCAGATTGGAACCAGACTGAAATATTTTGGAAGCCAGCCCTCTCCATCCACTTTGCTATGTTGCCCCCTTGAAAACTAATGATATACTAAATCTGCTCTAGAATCAAAGGTTATTGTTGGTCAGTTGTGCCTGACTCTTCATGACCCCATTTTGGGTTTTCTTGACAAAAATACTAGAGTGGTTTGCCATTTCCTTCTTGAGCTCATTTTACAGATGAAGAAACTGAGGCAGACAGGGTTAAGTGACTTGCACAAGGTCACACAGCTAGTAATCCTTGGAGGCCAGATGTGAACTTGAATCTTCCTGACCCTCTGTTTGGGATGCTTTCTACTGTGCCACCTAACTGCCTATTAAATGGGCACTGTTGGCACCCAATCTTCTGATTCTAAACGTAGCACTCTTTCTGTTATACAATGATGCTTTGTGTTTAGTCTTCAAGGACTGTAGTGTGAAGAATGTGCCTCTAATCAAAGGATATAAAAGTAAAGTCAAAGAGGATGTAATACTGGGGAAACTGCTAAAAGTAGCCATGATAAAAAAGAAATACAAAATACAATACTGCTATTTTAATTATTCCTGTTTAATCCTGTCACAGCCTTAAAATAACACCCAACTCATTGTTTCCAAGTTACAAAAATACAACCTTCTTTTTGGAATGTCAAGAAGTACACAGAATAATTTACCCCCAAATTAGCTGAAATTCTTTTCCCCTCTTGCCTAGAAAAGTTTCAAGCTTTCAACCTCAAGTTGCTTTTTGATGATGTGTGGCAACAGATCCAAACAGATGATTCATGAGTACATAAAGAAATCACTTAGAATGACAGTGGAAAGAGCTAAGAGCCTGAAATCAAAAGACCTGGGTTCAAGTCCCTCTTACTAATATGACCTTGGGCTAGCCTCATTGCCTCCTTGGGTCAGGCCTCTATTCTCTCAACCATTAAAAGTGAGGATTGTTTGGGTGGTATGAGGGAGTCTTTGGGAAAACAGGCATGTTGGTGCACTGTTGTTGGAGCAATGAATTGGCATAGTCATTCTGGAAAGGAATTTGGAATTATGCCTACTAAACTCTGAATACCCTTTGACCCAGCTATACCACTACTTGGCTTATGTCTCCAAAGAGTTCAAAGAAACAGGAAAGGATTCTACATGTATAAAACTATTTTTTGACAGCTCTCTTTTGTAGAGGTGAAGAACTGGAAACTGAGTGGGTGTCCATCCGTGGGGAAATGGCTGAAACAGTTATAGTATGTCAATGTAATTGTGGAAACAACAAAAGGGATAACTTCAGAGAAACCTGGAAAGACTTGTATGAATTGAAGTAGAGTAAAGTGTACTGAACCAGGAGAATAATTTATGCTATAATAACAATGAAAAGATAGACAATTTTGAAAAAATTTATGAACTTTAATCAATGCAATGATCCACCATGATTCCAGAGAACTGTTGTTAAAAAAATGCTACCCATTTCTTGACAGAGAAGTAATGGCTTCCAATATGCAGAATGAGAAATATATATAAATATATATATATTTTTTATATATATTACTATATTTTATATATATATATATATATATATATATAAAATATATATTTTGGACCTGACTTGTATGGGAATTTTTTTTTCTTGACTATGAATAATTGTTACAAGGATTTTTCTTTTTTTTTCTTTTATAGGAGGTAAAGAAAGGGGGAGGAGCTAGGTGGTATAGTGAATAGATAGAAAACTCAGCCTTCTGAGTTCAAATCCAGCCTCAGACACTTACTAGTTGTGTGACACTTAGCCCTACTTGCCAAGTATCTTTGCCAAGAAAATCCCAAATGGGGGTCATGAAGAGTCAGACACAACTGAAATGACTCAACAACGAGATAAAGGAGCAAAAAAATTAATACTTCATAAATGAAAAAAATTAAAAATTAAAACCTTATTTGAAAAAGAGAAAGTTGCCCCAGATCATTTCTAAAGTTTACCCCAGTTCTAACATTCTATAATTCTGTGAGTGACATATTTAGCAGAGAAATTAAAGTCGTTGGCTTGAGGGAGGGTCTTTGTAGCTGCATTTTGTCACAAAGTACAGGTCTTCTTTGTAACTCAATTCAGTTGTTTTTCATTCCTGGCCAGAATTACCCATTAACATATATAATTTTAGAGCTTGAAGGGGCCACAGGCTCATAGGATCATAGATTTTGAGCTGGAAGAGGTCTTTGGGGTCATTTAGTCTGCCTTAGTCTTATTTAAATGTATGAGACAACTGAGGTTCAGAGAAGATAAATAACTTGCTCAAAGTATCGCTAAGTGGAAGAACCTTGATAAGAACCTAGGTCTTCTCACTCCTTCCAATTGACCAATAGTCCAGGGGTGCCTAACATTTTTTGTGTCAGGGACCTTTCTGGCCATCTGGTAAAGTCCAAGGACCAACTCACATACCTATCTAACTAGTTGTTGTTGACTCAGTTCAGTCATGTCCAACTCTTTGTGACCCCGTTGGGGTTTTCTTGGCAAAGCTGCTGGAGAGGTTTGCCATTTCTTTCTCCAGCTCACTTTGCAGATGAGGAAACTGAGGCAAACAGAGTGATATGACTTGCCCAGGGTCACAAGATGATGAGTCTTCCTGATTTCAAGCCCAGTGCTCTATCCACCTGAGTATCATCTGATTTCCAATCTAGTATCTTTCCATTACATCATTCAGTATTATGCCATTTTGGATTGCTACTATTTGAATCCAAGTAATATATGACATGGTTAGAGATAAACAAAAATGATTTGGGCATCAAAGTCATAAATGCAGTGGTGTTCCAACATTGTGTTTGGTAGAAGTAGGTCTAGTCCACTAGGTCTACACAATCCATGTATTTATTAAACACTTGAAACTATTCCAGCTGACTTTTCTTCCCATCTTTCCCTTCTGTTCATACTAAAAAGCTGCTTTTAGTTTTATTTTATTTTTGCAGCTCAACAGAGAATGTGACGTGTGGAGAGATGATTGCCGCTGATGGAAAATTGTTCTTGGAACAAAATCCCTTCGTTCTTTCCAAGCTTCCAGCCTGGGTGGTCTTTTCATTGTCACCAAAGAGTTTTAATAAGCTCCACTCCACTGACAGATGAGGGAGTCACTGTGTGTTCTTTCACTTTCTTTTCTAAAACCAAAAGTGGTTTTTCCTTGGACACAGTACCTTCTTTTTGTTCCTTTCATTTTGCTCAAAGCTTCCTTGAAAATCCTATTGTGTCCCCATGTCTGATGGCTCTCTCACCTGTCATCTCTGCTCCTGAGGGATGACTGACACTCCTTGAGTAGGGAGTTCTGAACTGCAGTAGGACTAAATTCAATTAAGTATCTGTATTAAATCTGGTAAATTCTGTATTAAGTTCATTGGGTAGCTAGGTGGTACAGTGGATAGAATGCTGGGCCCAGAGTTAGGAAGACCTGAGTTCAAATCTGACCTCAGACACTTATTAGCTATGTGACCCTGGACCAGTCACTTAACCCTATTTGCCTCAGTTTTCTTATCTGTAAAATGAGCTGGAGAAGGAAATGGCAAACCACTCCATTATCCTTGTCAAGAAATCAGACACAACTGAACAACAATCTTTGATTCTAGATCAGATTTAATATATATTGGGTTTCAGTGGGATAACATAGCATAGTGACTTCAAAAAGATTCCAATCTGGTTCCAATTTGACAAATACTTCCTGTGTGACCTTGGTCACCTCTCTAAGGAAGAAATTCTTCAGATCATTTTGAGTCATGAACCTCTTTGGCAGTCTGGTGGAGTCTATGAACCTCTTCTCAGAATGATATTTTAAATGCTAAAATTTAATAAGTAATTATTTTATTTATTATTTAGATTAAAAAATAAAAAATAAAGTTTAAATGATAAATTTAAATTTTAAAGGAAAATAATTGCAGCTCTCATGATATTTTTAAAATGACCCTCATGTACTGCAGGTTAGGAACCCCTGATCTAAGGCCATAGGTTGCAGTGATGGTGTCTGACTGAATTGTTAGTAGGAATTTCCTTATCTAGAGAGTTCCCTATGCAAACTAAATCATAAGTCCTATTCCTTTTCCTTGTTACTTGAAAGAGAATTAAAGTTGCAAAATTTAAAAAAAAAATGAGGTTGGGCTAGGTCTCTTCCACTTATAAGAGCCTTCACGTTTATGAATTGGGTAACAACTATAAAGATGGAAATCTAGTGTCTGAGTTTATAATTTGTAGTTGATCTGATAAAGAAGAAAGGCAGTGTAGCATGAGGGGAGAGGGTTGAGTTGGGAGTCAGGAATTGCTAGAGTTTGTGTTACCTCTCACATATTTGTTGTTTAGTTTTTTCAATCGTGTCTGACTCTTTCTGACCCCATTTGGAGTTTTCTTGGCACAGATACTAGAGTGATTCACCATTTCCTTCTCCAGCTCATTTTACAGATAAGGAAACTGAGGCAAACAAAATTGAATTGATTTGCATGGAGTCACACAATTAGTAAGTATCTGAGGCTGTATTTGAACTGAGGAAGATGAGTCTTCCTGATTCCAAGACTGTCCACGTGCCACCTATGTGCCTTAACACAGTACTCTCTTTCAAGTAACAAGGAAAAGGGATTGGACTTATGATTTGTATAGAGTAGCTACCTGTATGTCACTTAAATTCTCAGTATTCCAGGCAACTCTCTAAGAGTATAAGTTTCTGATCTGTATCAATGGAAGAAATTTCCACAATAGTAGTCTGTATTCTAGACTGATGAAATCACAAGGTTGGTCCTTCCCTTTAGGCTCCCCACCCCCCCAAAAAAAAATCTGATGTAAGAATTAAAGGAAGACCCTGGTTTGAATGGATTACCCTCCCATCACGGTTCTTGGGAATGAAACTTAAAGTGATTTCCAGTTTATACTTTCATTCTAAGGGTTTCTCCAGTGACTAAATATTAAAGCACGGCTAGGGAACCATCCATTTCATGGAAACATCAGAGGACCATCTGGCAAATCACCCTCTTAGAAGGCACTAAAATTAACTAGTTGTTGTGATCTTCCTGTGCTGCTTAAGTTACTACCAGTGTACAAAGACACTTTATTGTACGATCTCTCTAGCTGGGCTAGAAATGGGCAATATCACTTCATCTTTTTAAAGCATTTAAAAAACCAAAGCAAACAGCAAAAGGGAAAACAGGTTGTTTTTTATTTTTGTTTGCTTTTGGCTATTTGCAAATGAATTTATTAATCTGACTTAAAGAGACAGCTAATAAAATAACCCTGGTCTGTCTTTCTCATTCTTTCCCCTCCCCCATGCACTAAGTATACCATTTGCTTTCCCCATCTGGCTTAAAGAAAGTGGCCAGACATGGTGGAGATTGTTAATGCTACTCCAATGACAATCCCTGGGGGTCACTGAAAAGCAACAGAAGGCATTATCTTTATCCTTCATCCTTTCTTCCCTGGAGCAGAAAAAGCCATCTCTGAAATATCTCTCTCTCCCCCTAGTCTAAGCCATTACTCTTAGACCATCTTGAGACTAACCTGGGGTCATAGTCAAACTAAGTACAGTCCTAAGTTGGTGTTAAGGTTTAACTATCCTCTGAACTCAAAATATAATTAAATTAGTATCAGGCATTACATCTTAATAGGCCAAATGTAATATAATGCAGTAATTCAGTTATCAGGACCTGACTTGGCAGAGAACAGGCAACTGCTAATTCAAAAAGGGGTCGTTGGTATATTGACCAATATGATCTGGGGGACTGAATTAATGTCCATATTAAATTTCTCACTCAAATGTCCTTGAAAGCTTTTCCTCGTTAACCTAAAGCTAATTATTTTCTTCTTTCAGTATATTTTGCTTTTTTTAAAGTGTCATTTTATATTAGCTTAAGGGAAGCAAACAGGCTTATTATTGATTAGGCTGTCTACATCTCTACATAGACTAAACTGGCTGATCCACTAAACCCTGGATTAGAAAACAAGGTTGATGAGCCTCAGAAAGGGAAGTGGCATTTACACTCTGAGATCTGCTGTTTCTTTGATATGTTTATGTCTCTACATGCCTATTCATTCATCTTCCACTATGATCTCTATGAATGGGACTCTAAAGTCTACTTCTTTAATGCAAAGTGATCAGCTTTCCCAATCTGCATTTAACTGCTTATGGGATCTACACTTGGATTTCCTATTATTACTTTTTTATTTTCTATTTTATACTATTATCATGAATTTAATCATCCATAGACATTTCAACAAAAAGGAAAATGAATTTGTTACATACAACTTGGTTTTAAATAGTGTATATTAACTTTAATAGCCACAAAATTGCCCCTTTTCAGTCCCTTTCTGATTTTTTTCTCTGCATGCTTAGCAGGTTATCGATATTTTTGTTTTCTTTTTTGTATCTGTCACTACCCATTAACCCACTCCCTAACTGAGGAGAAATCCTTTCTCATAATACATAAGTTTAATCATGTAAAACAAGTAAATATATTCCTCTATTACTTTAAACTCAAATTGAATTCATCATCTTCCCTAAAGCATAAAATCTTTGTTCCTCTTTCTATTTATCCCACTTCTATCCAATGTTACTGTCTAGTCTCCCAGGCTTGTTCTCATTAGACCTCTCTTTCTCCCTTGGACCTCACAGTCAACCAATCAACAAATCTCATGGAATCTCTCCTTCACAAACTCTTCACAACAAATTTTTCTTTAGGTTCCCCCTCCTCTGTCACCCTAATGCAGATGTATTATCTCCCTCCAGAATTATTGAGATAGCCTCCCAGCTTTCTCCCCCTAAACAATACCACATGTCACTGTTAGATAGATTGTCCTAATTTGATATTTCATAGAATTCAGAACTGTAAGTAAACCTAAGGCCATTTAGTTTAACGCTTCATTTTACTTTTGAAGATATAGGGCCCTTAGGAGGTTGGGTGATTTACCCTTGATCTCATTAGAATTAAGTAGCAGAATGAGAATTAGAACCCTAACCTTTTGTTGTTTTGCGGTTGGTCGTCAGTGGTGTCTGACTCTTTGTGACCCCATTTGGGGTTTTCTTGGCAAAGACAGTGGAATGGTTTGCCATTTCCTTCTCCAGCTCATTTTACCAATGAGAAAACTGAGGCAGACAGGGTTAAGTGACTTGGCCAGAGTCGCACAAAGCTAGTAAGTTTCTGAGGTCAGATTTGAATTCAAGATGAGTCTGCTTGACTCATAACTCAGGCACTTGATTCACTGTGCCACCTCGCTGCCCTAGTCATCTCTTTCCAAATTAATTTCTCTTTCCACTACATTACTCTGCCTATGTCTGGAGTTATCAATTCCTTGGTTATTATGCTTGGAATAGTTACTCATATGATTACGAGTGCTTATTGCTGTACTGGTTAAGTCCTAATTTCTGGAATGATTTTTATAGCCCTTCATTCCGTTTAATTCATTTAACAAGCATTTACTATTTATAATGTCCAAGACGTGGTGGTCCCACTCAAGCTATCTAATGTTATTTCTCACTTTTTTTCCTGTATACTTTCTTTTCATTTAAGGCAGTCATCTCTTTTCCTCCACTCACAATACTCTATTCCTCATAACTCACCCCCGACTTGTATTCAAATATATTCATCGTCCAAAGCCCACCTGAAGTGCTACCATCTTTATGAAGCTTCCTGTGCCCACTCACAGTAGAGTGCTCTTGTCTACTGTAATGAATGCTGAATCTAGGAGATTAGTGGATTGAAGTCCTGGCTCTGACACTAACATGACATGACAAGTCACCTAAGCTATTGGAGCCTCACGTTGCTCACTGATAAAATGAGAACCAATAATATTTGTGCTACCAACATCAGAGGGGCAGCTAGATGGCATAGTGGATTGTGTACCAGGCTGAAGTCAGGAAGACTCATCTCCTTAAGTTCAAATCCAGTCTTAGACACTTACTATGTGATCCTATTTTCTTCAGTTTCTTCATCTGTAAAATGAGCAAGAGAAGGAAATGGCAAACCACTCCAGTATCTTTGCTGAGAAAACCCCAAATGGGGTCACAAAGAGTCAGATATAACTGAAAAGACTTAACAACAATCCCCTATTCACACAGTTATTGTAGGGGAAAGCATTAAGTACATATAAGTTCTCAAATTTGTTTCAATCAGTGCTCTGAACTTTCTTTTTTGCATAATTGTATTAAGCATATTAGGTATTTCTTACATACTAGACTGTCAGTTTCTTAAAGGCAGGCTAATTAAGTCTTATACTTTCATATCCTTTACAGCATCTAGGCCAGGGTTATGAATATAGCAAATGTTCAGTAAACATGTATTGATTGATTGAAAATAAACTCTAAAAGAGACTGTTTAATCTTGGCACAATTTAGAATGCAGATAGCAATTTCTTTCTACTTGCTTATAAATCACAAACATGTCTAAGGACTTAGCATATGGGCAGAGTTCTAGGGTACAGACAAGACTTAAACATGATCTTTGTGCTAGAAGAACCAACATTTTAGGTAGAGGAGACAGTGAATGCACTTGTAATGTTCTAATCTGAGATAATGGCAGGCTCTTCCACTAAAGTCCTACTCTGATGCCTCCTCTAACTGTGGAGGTGACCTTGGTTTCTTTTTTTCTTTGTTTGTTAGAAGTTTTATCTATATCTTTTGTTTTAACACTAAAGTCATTTCAAGATATAGTCTCCTCCCAGTCTCTCCACCCTCAATTGAAACTATCCTTGTTACAAAGAACAGTTAAAAATGAAAGCAACCAATATTGTTATCACCTCAGATAACACTTGCCTCCTTTGTTCCTCCTAGTAACTTTGCATGTGTATTGAAAGGAAGGCAAGTTTCATTATCTGTTCTCCAAGACTGCTTGTCTATTGTAGTAGTCTTCAAGTTCGTTGTTCTTTCAGATTGACTTGTTTCACTTAGGCTTCTGAATTATTGCATGCCTTGGTTGTAGTCTCATCCTGGAACATCCATCAGTCCCTGCCTCCATTTTACCTTGAAATCTTTCTCTGTTGTATTAGCCTCCTTCTCTCATTGGTGAATTCCATTCTGGGGCCTCCATTTTGTAGAGGGTTTGGGGCCAGCCAACCTCACTTTCTAGACTTCAACACCACTCGTTGAACTAGGTACATTCACCTCTTTTCAATTCTATTTTGGGTGTTGTCTTCCGTTGTCACATCTTAAGCTCTTGGAGGGCAGGGATTATCTTTCTTTTTGCTTATATTTGTATCCCTAGCATTTAGCACACTGCCTAGCACATAGTAAGCACTCAAATATTTGTTATTTACTTGACTGCCTTTATCAATTCATATAATCTCCCCATGTTCCCTGAATTCCTCATATTCCTTATCATTTTGACTATACATTAATATTTTATATTATTAGATGCAGATATAGACTTAGATATTTTATTATAAGACTCAGTTTAACCATTCTCCAGCAGATGTGATGACATTGGGCTCTTGACGCCGAATAGGAGTACAAGCTAGAAAGGCTTCCAACACAGGTCTGTTGAAGTCTTGGCTACAACAACTCATACAAACGGCCTCCGTGGGGCTGCTAGGTGGTGCAGTGGATGGAGAGCTGGGCTTGCTGTCAATTCAATGCAATGAACATTTATTAAGTGTCTCTATATAGCTTACTTTGTATGTATTTATTTGCATGTTGTCTCCTCCATTAGATTACGAGCTTCTTTAGGGCAGGGACTATATCTATAGCCTCATACCTGACACATAGTAGGTGCTTTTGGTTGTTGTTGCTGTTGTTTCAGTTGTATGTGATGTTTAATAAATGTTTAATGAATGAATGAAGTGCTTATTATGTGCTAATCACTGGAGAAACAAATAAGAAAAAAGTTGTCTTCAAGGAGCTTATAATCTAATGGGGTAGAGGGTAGATAGCACAACAGGAAGCTGAAAAATTGGGGACTAGAAAGTTCTAAAAGTTCAGAGCCCTCTATGAAGAAAGGCTTTTGGATAACTTTAGTGTTTTACCCTCCAGCCCTCCAATCAGAGGGGAGAGGCCACTGGATTTGAGAAGGTGTTGAGTATCAGAAACTCAGTCAATATCTGAGATTTCAGATGATCAGCTTATCCTGGATGGGCCATGATGTTCTAAGGAGATCAAATGTAGTGCCAATGTGATATTCATAGTGGCTACGGAGGCCACGAATATGGCAGCACAATTCTGAATCATGAAATACAACAGACTCTTCACATGGAAGACAGAACCAAAACATTTATTCAGACACCAGAAAGCCAAATCCATCATAGTAACAAAGAAGGCTATACACAATAACAATGCTGGGAACATTACCATTCCCAAGCCTTCCCTCTGATAGGCTCTCCACAAACCAGCTCCCTTAAACAAAACCACAAATAAACTCTCCCACTCATGCTAGCCAGTTGCCTTTCCTAGTTCTGTTTGCTCTCTGACTCACTTCCTCTTAGCTCTGCTCTAGCTCCACAGCAAACTCTTCCCACCATAGGCTCCATGTGACTCAGATTTCCATGTGACCCAGGCAGGTCACATGGGCCTATTAATGAATGGGAAAGATATTCCCATTTAAATGACCATTGCATTCTTTAAATTACCATTACACTAAAGCAAGCAGAGCTGCTGATACAAAATGGAGAGCTGCCAATCAAGAAGACCTGTTCATATCTAGCCTCAGACATACACTTGTTCTAAGATCCTAAGCAATTCACTTAACCTCTCTTTGCCTCAGTTTTTTCATCTGTAAAATGAGGATAATAATAAAAGTACCTACCTCCCAGGGATATTGTGGGGATCAAATGAAAATAATATTTATAAAGTACTTAGCACAGTGCCTGGCATATAGTAGGTGCTGTATAAATATTAGCTATTATTATTATAACCAAAGTGTGGAGGGTTCACAAGAATTTACATGGTTAGAGGAAATAACTACAGAGATTAAATCATGGCTCCCTAGAGGGTTAAAGTATAACAGAAGGAAGTAGCTACAAGTAGTAGGGACTATTAAAAACATCAACCCCTACAACAACAAAAATTAAGGAAAAGAAAAGCAAAATCCAAGTTCAAAATATTGGGAAGTAAAGCTCTTTCAAATTATCTTATAGTTGTTTGACCTTGAGCTGTTTGGGGGTGTAAATTAAGTGGACATGTATTCTTGCCCACTTGTGTTAGTACCGATTTCCTTACAAGGACCTCTAAAATAGATTCAGTTGATTGCAGAGCAGCTGATTAATTTTATAAGAAGCACTGACTAGAAACTTTGAACAGTGCTAGGCAATCCTGTTCCATTTGAAACCCTAGTTTTCCATTGTAGTGTGGAAGGAGCATTTGTATTAAGGAATCAAGTTTCCTGAAAATTCAATTTGGACTTCCTGAATTATTTATGATACATCTCCAGTGCTTTCAGAAACTACCCTCCAGGTACCATGAGAAGGGAAATATGATGTATGCTATCTCTCTGTAGTCATCTTTGAGAGTTGCATAGGGCAATGAGATAGATCTAAAACTGTTTTATGACCTTCTTAGAATAAACTTTGGGCATGTGTGATGGCAAGCAAAGTGGAATCTTTTGCTGTTCTCATTTTAATATAATCAAGTGCCCCTGATTGAAACAACCAAGTCTTTAGTAGGAATGAAGTACAGAAACAAAAGTTTCTTTACCTAGAAACAGTACATATGTATTTGTATTGTTAATGTGATTAAAGATCTTCCCCACCCATTAATGGACCTGAGAAGATTTGTAGGAAGGCCCATACCTTTTGTTAATGAGGCACTGGTTCTCAAGGGTTGTGATGCTCTCTGGCTCTAAAAAATGTATAAATACTCTGAGGGTGAGGTTTTACTTTGGGGCTTACTGACTGGAAGTGTTTTGTTTGGTCAGATGGGACTCTGGGAAGCCACAAAGGAGCCCCGCCCTGGCTTTGAAAACCCAGGTGTTGGTGCTTCTCTCTCTGGTAACTATGGTCAGACAGTTGGATGTTTCTGTTGATTTGTGATATATATATTGATTATGAACTGATATTTGGAAGCCATGTCTGTTGATCTTTGATTTCTCTGAAGTTCAGGGTGCTGACTTTTTCCCCTGAACTAGGTGAATGATGTATGTGTTTGATTAAAGGAGATTCCAACCCCTCAAAAGTTGCCTTTCCTTTTAGAAAAGCAGTTCAAAGAACCTGTGATACAGGACACCCCATGTATGTTGGAGTTCTTACTTATACAGTATGTTATTTAACAGGCTGTTGATAAGCTATTTTCCATTTTTGATCTTCAGTTTAATAGGATTCTGTTTAGCTGGGATCAAAGGTATATTCAGGAATTTTTGCACCCAGTTCAAATACCACAAACCAGGCCATGAATGAGTGATGCAAAGTTCACCTTCAGTTTATAGGGAGAGGAAAAGAGATCATTGCCCTGTATGGGGTAGATAGAGACCTTAGGGTACCATTATGAAGCCATGCCGCTGCTGAGGAGATGGCTACATTGTGGTGGGCTGCCCAAACACCTCAAGACAGGGTTACTCCAGCTTGGCATCTGGTAGCTTACTCATTTACCTAATTAGATGCTATATTACATTGTTTTTGTACTACTAAAGGATTGAAAGTGTTGTCTGCACCCCCTAAATTTGGACCTCAATAAAATTCAGTCCCTTAGGCAAAGCTCCAATTTATCTTGTCCAAGTCATAATTCTGTCACGGAACTGTCAACTGATCTTCTAGTACAACCAGAAGAAAACAAAAGCAAAAAGTATGATCACACCTCAGGGTGTGAACATTTAAGAAGAAAGTACTATAGAAAAATTTGCTATGGTTCCTTCATTCTTCTGGGATATTGGGTTCCCTCTCCCACCCTCTACACTATACGTTTGACTGATGGTTAGACAGGCTTTAGGCATAGGCAAAATAGGATGTTGAGTATGCTTGCAGGAACACAGAATACCTTTTTTTACTTCAAGTTATTTCCCTGCTAGTCTTCTCCAAGACCCAAAACACACACCATTTTGGATGGAAAGAGTACTTGGGCTTAGAATGAAAACATATGAGTTTGTGACCCAGTTCTACAATGTGACTATTGGTAAATTGCTTAATCTCTTTGAACCTAATAATAAAAGTCACAACTCACATGTATAGCATTTTAAAGGTGCTTACCTCATAACAGATCTATAAGGTAGGCATGTGAATATTTTTATATCCATTTTATATATGAGGAAATTTTTTTTTCCTTCCTACTTTATAGTTTCGGAGAAGCGAAATAACTTGCTTATGACAAGATAGCTAGCAAGCATCAGAAACAGGATATGAGGATATGATAAAGGTGTTTCAATTCCAAGTCCACTACCCAAGTATTATCATTTCCTTTTGACAAGTAAGGAAATTTAGACAGTGGAATATACGACATATATATTATATATATCATATTGCCCAAGTTTCCTTACCTGTCAAATGAGGATAATAATACTTATGGATGTAGGATTGATTTGAAGAAAACTTCATCAATCTTAAAAAAAGCTATGGGAGCATGAGCTAGGTGGGCACAATGAATAGAAGAATGGACTTGGAGTCAGAAAGACCTGAGTTCAAAATCTGCATCAAATACTTAGTAGCTATGTGACTGTGGGAAAATCACTTAACCTCTTAACCTCAATTCCTTTATCTGTAACATAGGAATGACTGGGCCTGGAGAAAGGAAGACCCAAGTTCAAATTCAGCCTCAGACATGTCCTAGCAGTGTGACCCTGGGCAAGTCACTTAACCTCTGATTCCCTGACAAAATGGATCCACTGGAGAAGGAAATGGCAAATCACTCCAATATCTTTTCCAAGAAAAACCCAAATGGAGTCCAGACATGAACAATAAAATGGGGATATTTGTAGCACCTTACCTCATAAAGCTATTGTGAGGAGCAACTGAGATAACATGTAAAGTGCTTTGCAAATCTTAAAACACTATATAAATGCTAGCTATTATTGTTATTATTTTAATTATTTGGTTTTAGGCACTGAAGACCTCTTCTTCAAAAGGACAAATAGTCCTGATTTAACTGCTCTACTTACCCCACACTCTTTAATTAATATCTATGCACCATGTGTGTACACATTAATTTACAGATTTCTACATTGGGTCAGTAGTGAGTCAGGAGTCAGAAAAAGGGAGAAGAAATACTTCTGCCAGGTACTGTTGAAAAACAAACAGACAAACAACCTTTATATTCATAACTGTTCAAGTTCCAACATTTAAAATCTTAAAACACAAACTCTCTAAATAAAGATTACTCTGACTGGAATGATCAGAAGAGCTGGGGTTTTTTTGTTTTTGTTTTTTTGAAAGAGGTACCCTTTGAGTTGGGCCTTGATGGATGTGTAGGATTTTGAGAGCAAAAGTGGGAGGGAAGGATTTCAGGCATATCCAGGATTATAAGAAAACACAAGATACATTTGGGAAATCACAAAAAGATTTAGTTGGTGCATAAAGGAAACTAGTGTGAGATAAGGCTGAAAGATAATTTGGTGGAAAGTTCATTTAGAGCTTTGAATGATAAATTGAGTATTTTATTTGATTGGCAATGAGTAACAACTGACTTTTTGAAAAGGATAATAGTATGATTGGATCTGTTATGTAGCAAACTTATTCTGGCAATGATGTATAGAATGGATTAAAAGACTGATGGGGAGGCTGGTTAGGAGATTACTTTTGAAAGTTCAGGTCAAAGGTATAATTATTGTTGTTGATTTGTTCAGTCATGTCAGACTTTTTGTGATCCCACGGACCATAGCACACCAGACTCTTCCTCCGCTGTCTCCCAAAGAAAGTCTGTATAGGCTCATGTTCATCGCTTTCATGACACTATCTATCCATCTCATCCTATACCATCCCTTTTCCCTTTTGCCTTCAATTTTCCTAACAAGGAGACCCTAAAGTAACAGGTTAGCAGTGGGGATGAAAAACAAGGGACAGCCAGATTTGAAAGGAAGAATCAATAAGTCTTGGCAACTGCTTGGATGTAGGATTTCTTGAAGGAAAGAAAGCAGTCAAAGATGATGGATACAAGGTCTAGAGGAAAGAGCACTGAATCTGGAGTGAGAAGGCTGGTGTTAGTCCTGAACCTTTTTACTTAGAATTGTTGTGACCTTGGGAAAGTTGTTAAACATTTCTGGGCCTCAATTTTCTTATATGTAAAATGAAGAGGCTGGACTAGATTACCTCTAATATCCTTTGCCACTCAAAATCTGTGATCTTCTTTTTAAGCCTGGAGTGTTAGAGAATGATGATGATAACAGATATAGGAAAATCAGAATGGGAAGATTTTTTAAAGAAAAAATGTTTTCATAGCACATTGAGATCTTAAAAAGGATTTTCCTTACCATAGACCTGTGAGATAAGTGATGCAAATATCATTATTCTAATTCTTTGTTGTTGTCCAGTTGTGTCCAACTCTTCATGACCCCATTTGAGTTTTTCTTTTCCTTCCTTCCTTCCTTCCTTCCTTCCTTCCTTCCTTCCTTCCTTCCTTCCTTCCTTCCTTCCTTCCTTCCTTCCTTCCTTCCTCTCTCTCTCTCTTTCTTTCTTTTTTTCTTAGTGTTTAGCTATGTTCTCCAGCTCATTTTACAGATAAGAAAACTGATGCAAGTAGGGTTAACTGATTTGGTCAGGGTCACACAACTAGTAAGTATCTGAGGCAGGATTTGAAATCATGAAGAATTCAGGAAGAACTCAGAAGATGAAACTTCCTGACTCCAGGGCAAGAGCTCTATCCATTGAGCCACCTAGTATTTTTTAAAGGGGAAAACCCATGCTCAGAGAATTTAAGTGACTTGCTCAGAACTGCAGGATTAGATTACTAGAGAAACTAGGACTTGATCCCATGTGTCCTGGCTCTTTACATTACATCATTTATCCAGATGTTATAGCACTGCTTGATGAAGCAGTAATTTGCTGAAATTCATACATGTGTTACTTGACAACTGGTGATCAGAATTGGAATTTGGGGTGAAGGTAACGACCACATTTGGGAATTTGAGTGCAAAAATAAGTGATTTAACAATATCATCTTTCATGATTGTTATTCACTCATTTCATTTGTGTCTGACTCTTTGTGATGCCCTTTGGGGTTTTCTTGGCCAAGATACTGGAGTGATTTGCCATTTCCTTCTCCAGCTCATTTTACAGGTGAGGAAACTGAGGCAAACAGGGTTAAATGACTTGCCAAGGCTTACATGGCTAGGAACTGTCTGAAGCCAGATTTGAACTCCGGAAGGTGAGTCTTCCTGGCTCCAGGCCTGCATTCTTTTGCACCGTACCACCTAGCTTAGTAAAGAAGTTAATTTGCTCAAATGCATACACATATTACTTGATGACGTGATCAGAGTAGGAATTGGGTGTGAGCTATAGTTATTTCACGGGGTAGTAGCTTCAACAAATTGGGGAATCTGAGTGCAAAAAACCAAAAAGATTTAACGATATCATCT
This sequence comes from Notamacropus eugenii, assembly GCF_028372415.1. NCBI lineage: Eukaryota > Metazoa > Chordata > Mammalia > Diprotodontia > Macropodidae > Notamacropus > Notamacropus eugenii. Next base: position 378,120,077 of record NC_092876.1, on the reverse strand, counting down.
TGGGTATAGTACGGGATTCTTCATTTGAGCTATTAAAAACACATCTTGTTCTCTTGCCAGTGAATACATATTTAAAAATACAATTTAAATCGATTTTGCAACTGACCTTCCCTATGATAAAAATCTTAAGGGTAATAATACTAGTTTAAACCATACTTTTTGATATTATTTTGAAGCTCCACTAACATAGACTTCAATGAATGGCAGGGGAGAGAAAGGAAGCTAATTTTGGAAGCAGAGACTCCTTATGGAAAAATGTCTTCTATCAGCCTCTTTGGGAGTCCCACGGGCTCCTGAGAAGGCTCTTCTGGCAGACGGTAATTGTCTTGACAGATTGTGAAGACAGATCCATTTCTGTTCCAAACACTTCATCTCCCAAGCCTAGTTCTCTTGATTTGACAGTGAAAGGATGGCCCTGTCTTCACTCTTTTCTCTTGCTACACTCCTTGTCTCTGGGTTATCTCATCAGCTTCCACATTTTTATGCAAATGACTCCCAAACTTTTGTGATCCCAACCATTGACAAAGACACTGGGGATTGTACATTTGATTAATTGGTGTGACATATCTCCTGGCTCTATTGCTTTTGAACATTCATTTTGTAAACTATTTAATTCAAACTTCAGCCTCACTTTTCTCATCTACAAACCAAGGGACTGGATTAATGGATTTCTCTGGCCTCTTTCAGCTACAGCATTCTATGATTTTATGGAAATTTATAGACAACTAGATACACCAAGTAGGGAGAGAGATTAGACCAGTCTGACCAATAGGGCAGAATTAACAATGAAGCTAAAGTTTGCATGTTTTTTAGTGGGGAAATCTCAGTGGGAAAGTAAAATGCATTAGGCAGGTGAGAAATAGTGATTTTCTCCTGTGAGTACAACTTGAACTTTTAAGTAATTTCTACAGCTTTCAAGTCATAATGTGATTAAAATGTCACTTTCAGCAACTGATTTTTCTGACTTGTTCTAGAGCTCAAATCTTACATTAAAGATGCTAGTGAGAAAGAATCAATTGAATTATGCAGCTATGGACCTAGCACTGTGCTATGTTGAGGATAAAGAGAAGAAAACATTTAAAACACAGTTCCTGCCTTCAAGGCGTTTACAGTTTCATTGTGGAGCTGCCATGTTCCAAGGTACATATAGAAGACAATATAAACTATTATATGAAAAAATAATTAAATGCCAAAATATTTGTTGTGGATATTGTTATGAACACATGTTATGGGAAAGCAAAAGGGAGGGCAAAAGAGAAGGAGAGACATGGACAGAGACCAACAGAGAGAAAAACAGAAAGAGGGCAAAACCTCAAGAAGACTTCATGAAGAGACTTCACTCACTTCATGAGATTTGACCAGAGTTTGGGATGACGTAAAGGATTTAAATGTGTAGATATGGAAGAAAGGGAAAGTCAAAAATGGTCTTGATACTAAAATACCAATCCTGCCATGAATTGGTGATTTCAGTGATGTGGGTACTTCCTCTCATGATGTCAACGTCAACTCATTCATACCTGGCCATCCAGTGTGACTCTTGTTCATGATCTGTCATAAAATCACAACAAAGTGTCTATCCAAAATGCTGGGGGCCTTCCTTGGGTTCTTTTACCATGGAATGGATAACATAGAGACTAACTATTGGTTATTCCTTGGGGTAATTACATAACCACTTTACCTCCTTCTCCCCCCAACCCCTTTTTTAAATTAAATAAGCAAAATAAGAGGTTGGGAATGAGCATAGCATATGCAGGTTGCAAGTCTAACTTTATTCTGTCATATTGGAAAGTAAGGTTGTCTTAGTAGGATCGAGTCAGATTTGGAAGATCACTGAATTGCAGGATGAGGAGTTGAAACGTAAGCTTTTTTGTAATGGTGAAGCAAGTGTTGGAAGTTTGTGAACACAAATCAATCAGTCACCCAATTAGCAAGTATCTGTTAAGTACTGTGCTAGGCCCTGTCACAAACGTGAAATTCCCTGCCCTCAAGATAGACTGTGATGAAAATGATGATGAGAGAGATACCTTAGAAAGTTAATTCTAGTATGTTTCTGTAGCACATGATACTATCACCCTCCTCCATTTTGAAAGTCCCTCCTCCTTTGGCTTCTGAGACACTGTTCCTTTTGACAACTTTTTCTCTTTGCTTTGAATGTTGCTCATCTTTCTCCCTAGACAAGGGAGTATTTCCTAAAGCTCTGTCCTCTAACATATTCTCCCACACCCCCAACGTTGCTGCTATAGTACCTTTGTAATATTTGTCACACCCATCTCTCCTTCTTCCCTGCTCCATTCTCCAACCTCAACTACCATAATAGATTCCCAACTATTCTTCTGGCCTCCAGTGTCTTCTCATTCCAATCAATCAATGATATATATCCATGACTTTATCAACTCAATACAATATCATTTTCCTGTTCAAAAACTTCCAGTGGCTTCCATCTGGACAAAGAGGTACAATGAGGCCTTAGTTAGTGTAACTAAGGGCCCCAAGCTATCTCCCCTTTTCACAAATGGGAGAGAAATGACTCTACAGTTTTCCTGTGATGTCCTTTAATTGCTGATACTTTTGAAATATTGTTCATTTCTATCATTACTGCCCAGGAAGTTAAAGTATCTGAGGGACTCCTGAGATGCAGGAAGTGTAGCATCAGGTGTAATTATCAACATGGAGCTCATAGTCTAAGGGCCTTTTCTATAATATATCCTCTCTGTTCTTCTCTCCCCTTCTACCTCCAGTAGTCAACAAAGTCTTCTATATTTCTAGACAGAGAAGGTGTCAGCTTGATACTCACATGTTCAGTTACACAAACTAAAGATGGATGTGGCAATAAGAACATCAGATGATGGGAAAAACAAGCTAGTTTTCCAGAGATTATACAGATGTTTCCAAGGGGAATTAAACACCTACCACATGCGTTTGATACTAGGACTGGAAAATGTTATTCATTTTATTATTTTCCCCTGTTTTATCATAGAAACTTTTTTGAAAACATATCTGTCAGTTACATTCCTTTCCTTTGTTTTTATTCTCCGAAGAGATGACATTCTCCTGCAATATTAAAAATCCAGCTAAGAGTGAAGCTTGAGGTACAATAGCTGTGCATGTTTGACTGTTTTGTGCTTGGGCTGCTAATAGAACCTGCATTTAGAAGCCTCCCAGAATGCCTTTGACAACTTATTCTTATACTTCCCTAGAAGGAAAAACAGATAGATTGCAGAAATGTAGTTATAGAATCATAGGATGATTGATTTCGGGCTAGAAGGAAACGTAGAGGTCATCTATTCTAACTTCCTCATTTTTTAGATGAGGAAACAGAATCTGGAGAGAGGTCTGCATCAGAGGTCACCAGGGTGGTAAGTAAGCCAAGCTATTATTATTACCCAGGTCCTTTAATGTCAAATCTTTCTATTAAGCCATAATTTTTCCAAGTTTTGCAAATTAGGATATGCAAACATTTAAAACAATAATTCACCCTGAGCTTCAAAGAAATTAAAAAAGGCAAAATACTGGGTGAAACATTCAGATTCAATGGCAGAAACATCATTTCATATTTAAATTTATATTTAAAAAGCAGGGGCTACCAAATTTTAATTATTCATTCACATTTTTCACTGAGAGCTTGAATAGGATAGCTTGCCTTTTAAAAAAAAATAATATTTATTTTTCCTCAATTACATGTAAAAACATTTTAAACATTTTTTTTAAGGTTTTAGTTCCAAATTCTGTCGCTAGGTTTCTTCCTCTCACCCTCCCCAAGATGGTAAATAATCTGATAGATTATACATGTGTGATTATGTAAAACATTAGAATAGCTTACCTTGATGGATTGATACTTTGACATAGTAAATGTATATTCCCACCATGGAGGCAGGGAGAAAGAAACCTCTCTGTAGTTTGTCATCTTTCATTTGTTTCCATCATTTCCCCAAACAGGAGACACTCAGTGAACTGTAGACTGTGCTCTATACTATTTTAATGCCTTGGGGGTACCAAACTAGCACCCAGTCATCCATCTATTTCCTAATGCAATCAATTAACAACACTTATTAAGCACCTATGTTGAGCTAGGTGGTAGGAATATAAACACAAAAAATAAAACAACCTCTACTTTCTGTACTTGCATTCTAATGGTGAAGACAACAATTGCATGTCTAAGTATATACAGAATAAGAATCAATCCAAAGTATGGGGCAGCTAGATGATGCAGTGGATAGAGCACCAGTGCAGGAGTCAGGAGGACCTGAGTTCAAATCTCACCTCAGACATTTGACACTCACTAGCTGTGTGACCTTGGGCAAGTCATTTAACCCCAATTGCTTCATCCTGGGTCACCTCCAGTCATCCTGATGAATATCTGGTGACTGGATTCAGATGGTTCTGGAGAAGTGAGGCTGGTGACGTGCACAGCCCTTCCTCACTCAAACAAAGTCAAGTGCAAGTCATGTCATCATTTCTCTGATGGCATAGTCTTCTTTGGCAACAAAAAATGAACACACACAATCCAAAGTAGTTAAGTGTTAAGGCTATTTGGGAGATAGGACACTAGCAAATAGAGGGATCAGAAAAAGCCTCAGGTAGAAGGTGGTGCTTGTACGATGTCTTGAAGAAAGAGAGGAATTCTGTGAGGCAGAGGTGAGGATGGAATGCAAGGGAGAGGGAATTAAGACAGGGATTCCAATTCAGAGACCATTGCAATAATCTAGGGGAGAACTGTTAAAAGCCTGAACTATGCTGGTGACTACATCAGCAAAGAAAAAGAGTTTATTTAGTGTGATAAATACTGTGGAGCTAGAAACAGCAAATTTTGGCAATTAATTGTATTTGTGGGGTGAGTGAGGAGTCAAGGATAACACCAAAGTTACAAAATGGAAGACTAGAAGAATGTTGACTCTAAAGCCAGAAACGTTTGAGATCTTTGGAAGAGAGGTGGCTTTTTTGGGGGGAATATAATGAGCTTTGCTTTGGACATGAGTTTCAGTTGCTTATGGGACATCCATTGTAAAATGTAATAGTCAACTGGTAATGAGGCACTTAAGTTCAGGAACAGGGCATCTAGATCTGTGATTTATCTGCAAACTGATAATAACGAAATCCACGGAATCTTATTTGTTTATCAAGACAGAAAGAATATAAAAAATAGATGAGAGAAAACCTATTGTTTGGAGGAATGATAAAATGATACAGATGCTGAGCCAGGAAAGGAGAGTGAGAAGAAACCATGAAATAAGTAGGAAGAGAAACTAAGGGAAAGGAGAGATTTTGAGATGAATACAAGGGGAGAATCAGAAGCTCATGCCAAAAGGTCTCAGTTTTTTTTCTCAGTAAAAAAAGACTAATAACTTATATAGCTATTTAAGGTTTGCAAAGCACTTAACAAGTATTATTTTGTGCTGTTCTTACAAAAACATTGTGAGGTGGGTGCAATTATTTATCCCCATTTTACAGATGATGAAAGTGAGGTTGACAGAGGTGAAGTCACTTGCTCAAGGTCCTATAGGTAGTAAGTATCTGAAGCTGAATTGCAACTTGGTCTTCCTGACGAGCTCCAGTGTTCTATCCCCTGTACCACCTAGCTAGCTACCTCAAGGTCTCTTGAGTCAAGGTTCTCATTAGGAAAGAGATATATGAAAGCTTGGGGAGGAAAGATAGGTTTGGAATAATTTCCACGGGGAATAAGATAGGGAATCAGTTAGAGAGAAATAAAAGAATTGCTTTGAGAAGCAAGTTTTGGTTCAGGTTGGATAAAGTGAATTGATAATATAACTAGTCCTAATGATTAAGTGACATCCTTCCATTTGTCATTCATTACGTGAGTGGGAGTGGTAGAAGCAGATAGTGGGAGTTATCCAGGGCTAAGGTTTGGCTAGGATGAATGATGTGTGAGGAACTTGAGAGTAGAAGACAGTATAGAGTTAAATTGACTAACTATAGAGTTGAGATTGGAAATCTTGGAAATTAAAGTCAGAACAAGAGTAATGAACTAAGAAAATACTAGAGGGATTGGAGGTCATGATAAAGGCGGCAAATAGTCTAGGAGGGAAGGTAAGATAGAATAGAGATGGAAAGATAACAGGTAATGGTCAGAAAAGGCAACTTTAGAATTCTAAATTAAGGAAATGGAATAAATGAAGGAAATAAGATCTAGGGTATAGCAAACCAACCCTATGTGTGACTAAGGTAGAGTGAAGAAGTAGGTCATGGGATTTATGGAAATTGGGGGATAAATTGGGAGACTAGAGAGGTTATAGGAGCACTAGTATGGGTGTTGAAGTCCCCTAGTGTAAGAGTAGCAGTTGTGTATGGGAGGAAAATTGTCAGCTAGTTGCTGAATTCATGGAAAAAGGAGAGAGGATGATCTGGGACTGGTACACTACAGTCAACATGATATGGCTTGATTAGAAAATTTTAAATGAAGGAATTTCAAAGGCAGAGAGAATGCTGAACCATGGTGGAAAAGGAAAGTGACATTAGGAAGCAGAATATTCTGACCCTTCCTCTTCCAGGAATAGTGTATTGGTGGGTTTGAAAGTGTAGCCAACATTATAGAGTATGTCCAGGGAAGCAATGCCATCTGGGGGAGCCAGGTCTTTCTCAGGGCAAATAGATGAAAAGAGTGTGAGAGAAAGAAGTCCAGAATGAAGGGAAGTTTGTTCTCTACAGAATAGGGATTTCAAAGGGCACAGTGGAAGGGGTGTGACATTAAAGTCATGGAAGGGATAGCAGTGAGAAGGACGGAGATGTCCAACTAGAGGTGAGAGGTGGGGACGTTTTGGTCCTATGTTGATAGTAACTGATTAATACAAGGATAAAAGGAGAAAAAGGTGGCAGGAGATTGTTAGCCATAGGAGAAGTGACAGATGAATAATTAAGCTCAGTCTCTAAGGAGTACAAGTAGAGTAGGGCTTTAATCCTTCCTGTCTGCTTCTTGTATTCTGGTCACCTACCATGCAGAGGGGGACAGGAAGGGCCTGGATCTGGGACCATAAGATCAGTTATTACATACTTGTAAACAAAATAACTCTGTGATATTTTCAAAATTTTTCCCATCCATTACCTTATTTAATCCTCGCAACAGTTCCTGATCAGTGTTGTTCCAATAAAATGACTTGACATGCTAAAAATAAGTAAATAATAAATAAATAAATGATAAATTGAAATTTTTAAGAAACTAAAGTATCTTACAAAGCAAGATGAAGAGGAACTGGATAGAACCAGAATTATCACTCCAGTTCTGCCATTAACCAGCTATGTGATCATGATCTGGACCTTACCTAGAAAACTGATTAATAATAATACTAGCTAGCATACATATAGGACCTACTGTGCGCCACACATATTAAGTGCTTTATAATTACTAGCTCATCTGATCTTCACAATAACCCTGGGAAGTAAATGCTATTATTATCCTCATATTACAGTTGAGGAAAGTGAGGCAAACAAGTAACTTGCCCAGGATCATAAGAGTCTGAGGCTAGATTTGAACTCGTCTTCCTTATCTACTGCATCACCTACTTGCCTCATAATAATTTTAAATACAAAATTTGTTATCTGTAAAATTAGGTAGGTTGGACAAGATGATTTTTTTTGTCATTTTGACATCTTTTATTCTTATATTACATCTTTTCCAGATACACACCACCCTCCTCTCCCAATGAATGAAAACTGCATCATAACAAAGAAAACAATAAAGCAAAATAAATCAACCCAACGACTGGCATGTGATATTCTCACCTACAGAATGGTCTCCATGGCCTCTCCTTTCTAGCTCTAAAAATTCTATAATACTAGTACAGCAAATATTATTGACCCTTTTTTAGAGATGTGAAGAAACTGAGACAGAAAAAAAAATCATTTGCCTGTAATCACAAAGCAAGTCTTCCCTTATACATGAGCCTCAAATGTTTAAAGATGGCTTTTTTTCTAAATTCAAATCACAAGTGGATTTGCTTGAGAGTTAATTTGATTTTTTCCACTTCTCTCAAATTGCATTAGTGAAAAGTAATTGCAAGAGGCAGCTTCATATATCTCGCCTTTTATGCTCGATTTCTGTGTGTACCCAGTGCAAAGGACAATTTTTTAAAAGTCCTTATAAATTCAAGTAACAAAAAAAACCCCTCAAACTAAAAAAGGATGCTAATTTGAGTCTATTTGGAAAGGGCCGCCTGTGGAAAATGAAGACTCGAATCCAATAATGATATTCTGCCAATATGTTTATACTTCATGGATGCATAAAATATCATTTCGTTTTAAATGAGATACTTCTTGGTTCTGAAATGGATCCCTCTGTGATGCTCTTTATCATGTCCCCTAATTTTTTATTTTATTTTTATCCAGGCCCTAGAGGTAGAGAATGAAGTATGCATTTACTGATTACAGAAGATGTTGCCAAAGAATTGCCCAATAGCTTCTACTTGGAAAGGGTTCTTATTTTATAGGAAATTTTGTGATAATACACTGTCAGCTGTGCTTTAGGCTGTGATGGGGCATTTAAGGTAGGGGAGGGGTCTGTGCCAGGATGTGTTTCAGTATAGTCTCATTCACTAGTTTTGTGAGCGCCTAGGCTATTTAGTGGTCTGGGAAAGCACAAAGACAAACTGATGCTTCCAGATGAAGATATTCAAAGGATGATAAATGGATTCATCAGAAAGAGGTTAAAGCTGAGGGTGGGGGTACAAAAAAGGAACAGAAAAAGCAAAAGACCAGAATTTAGAAATAGCTCTCAGCCCAAAGTATTTTTGTACGTGAGCAGGAAGTCTCTTTCAGGAGGCCAAGCCACAAATTCTTACACATGGTCCTTGCATAAGTAACTCTGTGATTAGAAAATAGAACCATTCCTTCAGAAAGCATTAGCATTAAACTTTTAAGATGGTGCAGCTTGATTAATTTATTGAAGTTGTAGGCCCTTGAGAGAGCAAGCTTTTGGATGGGAAGGCCTCTATGCAAATGTCTTTAACCTCTCCTTCCCCCAACCCCTTTCTTGTTTTGATGAGAATGATACCTGACATTTTAGAAAGGTTTTTTTTCACCATCATTATCAAAATCAAGTGTACTAGCCCTGTACTTGGTCAGAAATCTGATATTTAGGACCATATTCTGGGAAGATTGCTGTACAAAATAAAATGCCTAAGATCTCAGAAAGGACAAGTTTTAAGGTGTCTTACATTTACCAGAGCTTCATTTTGCTCAAGGAAATGCTGTATTAATACACCTTCCATTTTCCTATAATTGCTTTTATAGATAAGTATATGTGTTTAACGTATTTCGTATGAGGTAGAGTAAGGTCTAGGAAAGTTTGATTGGAGGAGAGGGGAAGGGAGCTATCGTGTGTGTGTTTAAATTTTACAAACTAGCACTATATGGTGACCATATAGACTGAATGCAGATGTATAAAGCAAATTCCTATGTTCCTAACAATTCACAATTATACAGAACTACTTGAAGGTTTATAAAGTTCTTCTTTCACAGCAGTTATGAGAGAAGTAGGTACTATAAGTACTATGATCTCCATTTAAAATCATAGACAGTGCTTAAATTATCATCTATAGTCATATCTTCATTTTACAGATGAGGAAACTGAGGCCCAGAGCTCAGAACCCAGGTCATCTAATAAACAAATCCAGCTCTTTTTATAGATGAGGAAACAAAATTAATAAATGACTTGTCCATCTTTAATTAGGTGACATCTAATTAACCAATTAAAGAGTATTTATTATGACAACTCTGTACCAGACACTGTGCTAGGCACTAAAGATACCAAGACAAAAAAGAAACAATACTTGACCTTATGAATCATACATTTTATGTCCAGGGTCATATTACTATAGATGTGTGTGTACATATCTAAACATAATATGCATGTGTATGTATGTACTTGTGTGTGTGTGTGTGTGTATACACACACACAATATGCATATGTATGTATGTACTTGTGTGTGTGTGTGTGTGTGTGTGTGTATACACACATACTCTGCTTAACTAAATGTTGCCACAGGGAGATTATTCCGTGAGTACAAATATGGGAGAGATCTCATGGTCAAGTTTCACTTCTTTCAAGCCCTTGAAAAAAGACACGAGAGAGCATTTGGTAAATTTCTTGTCTAGTGTCTGATATGTTTATGTTCCCAAAGGAGAGTTAGTTAAGGGAGACAAATTGAACTTAAGTCACATAAATACAGACTGTATATACTGCATATGTGTATATATACATACACACATAACACATACATGCACATACTTTGCTTGACTAAACGTTGTCACAAGGAGATTATTCCATGAATGTGGATATAGAAATGATTTCTTGGTCAAGTTTCACTTCTTTCAATCTCTTGAAAAAAGACAGGAGAGAGATTTAGAAAATTTCTTGTCTAGTATGTGATGTATTTATGTTCCCAAAGGAAAGCTAGAGAAGGGAGACAAATCGAACTTGCCACATAAATACAGGCCACAAATTTTCACATGCTCATGCATGTCTATGTATATAGTGTATGTGTATATATACACATGCATGTATACACACACACACACACAAAGGCTGAACAAGTAGACAACTTGATAACTTTTCTTTCAATTTATCTATTAGGTTATGTGACTGAACTATTGCTTCTCCATGTTATGAAGCTACATGACTGTTAGTATAGCTCAGTGGCTGGGTTTGCTTTGAGAATGCACATCAAAAAAAATCATATTTCAATACGCTGGTCTTGAGCGAGGAACAGAGAAAAATATACTTGAATTACCAGTTGGGAGACTGAGATTCTGGCCAGTATCTGCCACTAATTCACAGTAAGTCATGTGACTTTGAGATAATGTGGAGAGAAAATTGGAATTGGAGTCAGAGGATTTGGGTCACCTTAAGCAAGTCATAAACTCTGTGGACCTCAGTACTTCCCTGGTAAAATGAAGGTTTTCCAGCTCTAAATCTATGAATAAACCAGCGCTGTTTCTACTACTATCCAGCTGTGCTGGGTAAGTCAGTTAATTTGTTGAAATCTTAGTTTTTTCATCTATAATAATACCTTATATGGATATAGTTCTTTCAGTTTACAAAATACTTTTGTATCCATTGTCTCATTTGAACTTTTATTTACAACAAACTCTGGTAAGGTAGAGAGGGTAAATGTTATTATCCTCATTTCCCACATGAGGAAATTGAGGTTCAAAGGGGTTAAGTGACTTCCCTAAGGACACATGACTAGTAAATATAAGAGCTGGAACTAAAACCCAGAAGTCTCAATTCAAAATCCTTTGCTTGCTCCAGTTAGCTACATCATGCTTCTTCTCCCCCCGTCCAGTTGTCTTAGAGCACTCTGTATCTCTCCTTTGCTTGCATCACTCATGTTTTATCATATTTATTGGTGCATATCATATTTCCCCTATGAGATTTTCAGGTCCTTGAGGAAAGGGGTTGTTCCTTTTTATTTTGTCTTTGTATTTTTGCACATAATAGGTATATGTTGAATTGATTTATATCCTCTATGAAACAAAAAGTTGGATTAGGCAAACTCCAAGTTTCCTTCCAGTTCCAACAGTCTATGAAAACAACAGAGCTTCCCTAATTTTGAGTTCAGCAATCTATGACGTTGGTCATGCTTACCAAATCACCGGTGGTCTTGGTTCATGGTTTGTTTTTTTTTAAATAGACTTAAAAGCAGATAAGTGTAGTCTCACATGACTTTTTTATGAAATACAGGAAAGCATATCAGCTGTACCTCTACCCAAGGATGATGAATAATTAAGATTCTGAACGTAATATCCTCATCAGAATAACTGAACACAGTATGTTCTATGATAGAGGATTGATTTTTTTCAGCACTGGTCTCACTCTATTTTTCCATAATGTTCAGTTATTTATAATGGATTGTCCCATTTCCAAATCTAACTTTACAAATCCCCATTAAACATTATGAGTAGTTCTATGAATTTCAGACTGTCTCCAGCCAAAATTCATGGAACATACATCAACCAATGAAATGGTCATATGTGTCAAGCAGTTTCCCTGAAAATATCTGGGTGGGAAAGAACAAATGATCAGAATTAAAAAACAACCACCAAAAAAAAGTCCTCTTCACTGACTAGTGTCTTTTTTTTTTCCTCTACAGGAAATCTTTTGCAGAAAGGGCTGCCACAGTCAACCACATATAGTTTTGAGAAGACAGCTTAGACCACCTTGTGCCCTATAGCTCAAGGGGGAAGGGAGAGTTTGGCTTTTTTCATTGTTGCCTGATCTTTTTGGTCTATTCATACCCTCCTAACCCCCAGACACTCTCTCCTCCATACCTCCCTCTAAGTACAACTACTCTCATTTTCTGGAGAGCTAATTATCCAGTATAGGACTCATCCAGGATCTCCAGCCTTCCTTGTTTTTCCTCACACCCTAGGCTTCACTCAAGGTTATTTTTACTCTGGGAGGTGCTGGAGTTGAGAATAGACAGAGGAAGTGTAGGGGCAGCTAGGTTGTGCAGTGGAAAGAATGCTGGACTTGGGGCCTGAAAGACTCATCTTCCTGAGTTCAAATTCAGCTTCAGTCACTTACTAGCTGTGTGACCCTGGATAAGTCATTTAACCTTGTTTGCCTCAGTTTCCTCATCTGTAAAATGAGTGGGAGAAGGAAATAGTGAACTACTCCAGTATCTTTGCCAAGAAAACCCCAAATGGGGTTATAAAGAGTTAGACATGACTTGAACAACAATAGGAAGTGAAAGCGGAAGAAACCCAAGGTTGCTTCTGTTCTTTGTGTCAGCAACTCTGATAAAAAAAGATTCAGTGAGGAAGGGAGTTGAAGCTAATGATTAAAATGAATTTTTAAAAACTATTGTGAATTTTACTTATATTCTGTCCCTTGTTACAGAGGGTAGGACACAGTGAATTCTCCCTCATTGGCAGTCTTCAATTGGAGACTGAGGTGTGGGTTGGGCGAGTTATGTTCAAGGTCCCTTCCAACTCTAAGGTGCAGTGATTCTATGGAGTGATTGCATAAGCTGTTTATAAGGCAAGATCCTAGAAGGCAGGTACAATTTCATTTTTGTCTAGTGTCTGACACAGCATCTTGTACATAATAAGCATAAGTAGTCACTTAGTAAATGTTTGTCGAATTGATTTGAAGGTATCTCAAAATCTGGGTTTAAGAGCAGTGAGGAAGAACCATGTGTTTCAGACTCCATGACAAATCGCTGTTATTGCAAGGTATTTTGATCTTTAGTGACCAGGTGGAATAGTCTGGTTTGCAAACTGCGAGGCTGAGTTTCCCTTACTCAATTCCTTGACCAATATGACAAACTATGGTACTATCTTGCTGGATATTTCCTCACCCATCTATAGTCCCCTTGCTCAAGAGGCATAATCTTAAAAGCCGTTAGCCACTGAAACAATGCAAGAGATGAAAATGTTTTTAGTCATATAATAAAGATTCCTTCCTCTTTTTTCTTTCTCTTTCTCCTTTCTTCCTTCTCTCCCCCTCTTCCTGTTTTATCCTTCCTTTCTCTTTCTTCCTTCCTTCCTTTCTCTCTCTCTCTCTCCCTCCCTCCTCCTTCCTTTCCTCCTTCCCTTCTCTCTCACACTTTCTCTCTCTCTCTCTTTCTTTCTTTCCTCTCCATGATATAATACAAGCTCCTTGAGCTCAGGGACTGTTTTGTTTTGTGTCTTTCTATTCCCAAGGCCTTAATAAATAATTGAGAAAAAGCAGCTGAGGGCAAGCTGTACAACCATACTTACTTAAGAAAGATCTTTTCCAAAGCTTTCCTTAGCCTAAACTAAGTCAAAGATTTTCCCCTTAAGCATCATATGTATTGCAGCCGTCAGATGATGCTTTCATTCTGGAAAAGACAGAGGCTTCAAAGTCTCCAAGAAACTGTCAACTAGACCCTGATGGGAACCACTCAGAAAACTGCCTTAAACTGATATCTTGCACGGAAGTTTTCTGCTGCATAATCTACCTGACTGTTGCACTGAAACTATGAATGCCATATCCTTGCAAGAAAACCCACATAGGCTTCCTGTTTCATGTAGCTCACAAGAAAGATTGCACATTGTGTATTTTGTTCATATACATGCTATTTTTCTGCTGCTAGGAAAGAGAGCCTCCCCTCCCCTCTTTGAATGATACACAATTAGCTTTAGACTGGGCCATTAATAATGGCTTCAGATATCTGGTACAAGTAATGGACCATTTCCTACCATGCCCAATGCCTCCTCATGATGAAGAGGTGGTCTTGAGTTCTCTAAGACTGAACCAGAGAAGCATATAAGCTTTCTGCTTAGGCTGTGGTGGAGCAGTAGATGAGATCAGTTGATTTCCAGCTTCTGGAAAAGGCCAATTGAAAACCATGATCTTGGATCTAATTTCAGTCTAAAAGACAAATGGAAATTATTCAGAGGATCAGAAAATAACATTTTACCCAGTCCAAGTGAAAGGACATTCACGCGAAGTTTCACAAATAAGGAACTGACTCCAAGTTCTGTCTAGATTAGAAGCTTGGTGACCTCAGGCAAATCATTTAACTCCTCTGGGGCTGTTTCCTCTTCTGGTAAATGAGGGGGTTGAACAACGTGGCCTTTGAGGCCTCTTCATATTCTAGAGAATTAATTCTCTGAACCTAGGTGCAACTTACAAGATTTCTCTGCTTAGCTGTTGTAAGAGGCATCCCACCTGGGACCATGCATCTGGATACCCCAAGCAAGACTTGAAAATGGCACCATTTTACAACTTGGAAGTTGTATGTGCATGTGCATGTAACACATGCACTTGACTTATCAAACAATGAATACTTTTGTCCTAAGGAGAGGGGAATTATATGACATTAAAATATGTACTTTTATGTAAAGTAATATAAAAAAAAGTCCCTTATTATGCATGCCCTTCCTCCCCTAGAAATGCCTTTCCACCCTTTAAAGCATTAGCCCTAACTCTGTGTTGACACATAGTGCAGTTAAAGGAGAGAGTACTGCCATTTTGTGGATAGCATTCAACCCAATTAAATTTGAGGAACTACCTCAATTATTAATCTGAGGGATTACCATTTTACAGCCCTGTACTAGGAGCTAGGGAGATAGAGATAAAAATGAAAATACACTTGCCCTCAGAATAGTTTATATTCTAGGGGTGGAGAGGGAAATATATATCCCTAGACAAAGGGGACAGAAACCAGAATGTTATTTCTTTGGTAGAAAGAACTACTTATACAAACACCTTCTCTTCAACTTATATTTTTAGACAACCTCCTAGATCCATAAGAAGTTAAGTAAATTCCTCAGGGTCACAATATTCTTTTAAATGACAAATCTAATAAACTTTTCTCAGTCCCCATCCTTCTCTCTGCAGTATTTGACCCTACTCCTCCTGAATGGTCTCTACTTTTGGTTTTTTTAGCACTGATCTTTTCTGGCTCTCAGTTCCCTGGCTGAATCTTTATACAGGCTATGCCCACTAACCTTGTCACCCAGGATGGGGTCCTAGGCCCATCTTTCTTTTCTGTCAGTATTCTTTCACTTGGTTGTCTCATTAGCACCAAGGATTCAATTTATCATCTCTCTACAGAAGAATTTTTGGACCTTTTTATTCAGCATTAGCCTCCTAAGCAACAGGTCCACGTTAATGACTTTTAGACATCTCATACTGGATGTCCTCTAAGCAACTTAAATTCAAAATGTCTTTCATTATCTTCTTCCCCTCCCCCAATCCTTCCCCTTTCCCCAACCTCTCTATTTCCCCTGAGGGCACCATCATCTTTCCAGTAACCTAGGCTCACAACTTTGGTGTGTTTCTCAATACTTCATTATCACTCATGCCATAAATCTAATCTATTTTCAAATCTTGTTGCTTTTTTACTTTAACAACATCTTTTGTATATAGACTCCTCTTTACTGAAACAGCTCCCACCTTAATTTTGTTGTTGTTTGGTTGTGTCCAATTCTTTCTGACTCCATTTGGGGTTTTCTTGGCAAATATACTGGAGTGGTTTGCCATTTCCTTCTCCAGTTCATTTCTACAGATGAAGAAACCTCTGAGGCAAACAGGGTTAAGTGACTTGCCCAGAGTCACACAGCTCATAAGTTTCTGAGGCCAGATTTGAACTCAGGAAGATGAGTCTTCCTGATTCCAAGTCCAGGAATCCATTGTGTTACCTAGCTACCCCTTATAATACACCCTAGACTATTGCACTAACCTCTGAATTAGTCCCCCTGGCTCAAGGCTTTCTCCACTTCAATCCATCCTCCATTCAGCTGCCAAAGTGATTATCTTATCCCAAAGCAACATCTGACCACTGCCACCCCAACAAATTTTGGAGGTTTCCTATTACTTCCAGGGTCAAAGATAAAGTATCACCCTTTCAAGCCCTGCATAACCTGACCCCTTCCTCTCTTTGCAGTTCTCTGTCCCCTTCAGTCCCCTTCCTGAGCTCCATGATGCTGCTGTGACTGCCCACTTACTGTTGCCCATATGACAATCTGTTTCCCAAGTCTATGCCTTTTTATTGACTGTCTCCTCTTCCTGGAATACTACTGCTTTTCATCTACATGTCTTTGTTCCTTCCAGACTGAGTTAAAACCCCACCTTCTGCAAGAAGCCTTTCCCAGTACCCATAAATGTTAGTACCTTCCTACTTGAAGTTATCTTCAATTTATCATGCCTCTTTTTTCTATAAAAAGTTGGCCCCCACAATTAAATTGTAAACTCCTTGAGAAAAGAGACTATTTTTGTCTTTCTTGATTTGCCAGGGTTTAGCACAGTACCTACAACACAATGAAACTTAACAAATATTAGAAGGGGACTTAAACTTGTCTCTTTGGCCCTAAGGCCAAAATGTACTCTGCCCACTACTCTGCACAGATGAACAGATAGAAGACATACAAATTAAATGCAGAGTAATTTTTCCCTCCTTGGGGATGGGGAGTGGGGAGGGAGAAAGTGGATCAGGAAAGATGAGGTGAAGGAATGTCTGTCACATGAGGAATGATACCCTAAATTCTTGTTCTTCTATCTTTAAATGGCAGCTCTCATCTATAGAGTTATTACATTTGCAAGTTCTAAAAGTTACTTCCCTAGGGGTTCTCAACCTGGTGCCTATATGAAATCAATATTTTGATAACTGTGCTTTGATATAATTGATTTCCTTAGCAATCCTATGTATTTTGTGTATTTAAACACATTCTGAGAAGGGGTCCGTAGACTTCGCTAGATTGCTAGGGATTCATGACAAAACAAAGGCTATGAACTTTTCCTTTAGACCAACATAATTTTTAAAAAAATATTTCTTCTACCTGTGCAGATAGCCATCTCACTTATGACAATGAGAAAGTTAAAAGACTAGCCTGGGATCATACGGTCAGTTTGTATCAAAGCTGTAACTCCAACACAGGTCTTCTTAGCTTCTGAGGCTAGCAGGCTTACCAGGTTGGTGATATGGTGGATAGAGTGTATACACTCTTTCCTGGCCTAGGGCCAGGAAAACCAGAGTTCAAATCCAACCACCAACACTTAGAAACTGGGTAACCTTGGACCACTTACTTACCCACTGCCTACTTCAGTTTCCTAATTTGTAAAATGGGGATAGTAAATAGCACTTATCTCCCAGGGTTGTTGTGAGGATCAGAAGAGATAATATTTGCCAACCTTAAAGTGCTATCTAAATGCTAGCTATTATTCGCATTTCCTGTTGTCACATAATTCAGGAACATTTCCTCTGCTAGATGCCACATAACCTTGTAGATTGTTAAAATTTGCCAGGCTTTCTCTCACAAAGTTTTCATCAACCTACTAAATTTTCATTCAAATGGACACCAGTGAATGACTTACTGCTCCTCTCATATTTGGCAGTTGAGGGTTTCCTGTGAGCTTTCAATCAACGAGGAGAAAGATCCCCGAAGAGTTTGTTAACTAGCACCCAGGAGCAGAGGAGGTATTTGCCTCTCATGTCTTTGTTTAATCGAACTTTGTTGTCATTTTACCAGAATGTGAACCTGGCTTTTTATCTGACTTTGTAGAAATACATAATTTCATATGATTTTGATGACCCATTTTCAGGTAGAGAAATGCATGTGACTATTTGTTATGGGATGGATTTAATTTGGGAAGGATCTCATTAGTCATTTTTTAAAAAGGAGTTACTGCGTTTCAGTGGGTACTGGAAAATAACTGTTAAGGAGAATTCGAATCTATAAGCCAAGACATGGTGGTGAGGGTGTTGGTGGTGGTGATGGATAATGCTGCAGAGAACCTTAGAGATCATTTAATCTGATTTCTTTATTTTGCAGTTCACAAAAAGGAGGCTGAGAGAAGTAAAACAATTTACACATCACCCTGCGTGAGCTGGCTCACTCTGTTCATGGCATAGCTTTCTTAAATATCCACAAAGTAGACTTGACTCTGAACCTTGGCCAGTAAACAGCCATATGGCTTTTTACCTGAAACAGTGGCAGATTGACTTCTCAGCCTGGTATTTCAGGAACCAAGGAGAGAAGTGTGGTTTAATGGGAACAAAGGGGGACTTTCCAGGGCTGCTCAAGAAGGAAATGACCACTCAAGTGCCTTTTTAACAGAGGAACTTCACTTTTCTAGAACAGAACAAATTATTTGATTTTTTTGGAATCGATTTTTTTCCATGTTGTGAACTCCCACTGAGAAAGCCCCCTCCACCTATGCAGATTAGCAACTGATCTTCAATTTATAGTCTGAGAACTTTCTCCTAGGGTGGAAAGAGGGGTGAGGGATGGAATGGATCAACCAGCTCAGTATGAACCCAGTAGGCTTGAATTCAAGTATTCTGGACTCTGAGGCCAGTTTTCTAGAAGATAAACTTATTTCATCCTTTTGATTACAAACCCAAATTAATCTATAATTCTCCAATAAAGATGGAGCTCTTGATACAGAAACTCAAGAGAGAAAGATTTGAGACTGAGTAAAGCATGTGTGAGTGCACTGAGAATCTCACAAATTGTGTTATGCCTACTTTTAAGCAGGTTTTTGAGACAAGCAAGCAGTAAGCAATTCCAGCTTTTCTTTCTGACTCCCGGGCAGGGACCTTGTCACTGTCTCCTTTTTCCCTTGAGGGACTGATAAAAAGGCAGCCCTACTTCCCAGAAGCTGGGTGGGGAGGAATTAATGTTTATAAAGCAGCCAGGGAGTCTTTGTCAATGTGGCCTTGAAGTGCAAATTGTCTAGATGTCTGATAAGACAAGAGGCCAGAGTAACCAAAACTTAGCCTACTAAATGAGGCCTCAGGTTGCTGGCTAAGTGGGGTGTCGATTTATTTTCTTTCTTTACAGATCTCCTTTCTTGGATGTGCAAGAGACTTATGACCCGATCACCAGAAAGAAAAAGAGCTTGCCTGTCTGCTTGCCTTGCAGATAAGAAATCCTTCCATAAGGCAGGGGATAAATACCAAACGTTTTCGAATACTTTGAAGAAATCCAAACCAGCCTAGTGTCTTATCATCAGAGGTCATCATTGACCCGAGGCTCTGCTCACATCCTTTCACATAAACTGTGGTTTCACTTACCTTTTTAAACCAACTAATATGTAGCTTATTTTTTAGACTGTATGGTAGTAAACTTACAACAGTATAAGGAACCAGAGTGGAAAACCGACTGAAACATTGCCCTCCGGTCTCCAACATTTCCCACATCCAGCTTCTGAGTCAAATCCTAGAGTCGACCCCCACCTGAAAAAATAGACAGGGCCCACCTCTCTGCTCCCTGACAACCAATGGGAGCCCACCCAGGCATGATAGGAATAGTCAGGAGAAAGTTCTAATAAGCATTCTTGTGGTTTCACGATTTCCTGGGCGGAGGCTGAAACCTCACAGCTCTTCTTCTGGGGAAATGCTAATAGCCAATCAAAATACAGGCATTTTGAACATGTTCTGTCCATATTTGGCATCAATCTTGCTTCATTCCACCAGTCCTTTAACATACTTGTTTGTAGAGATCATGAATTTTAGCACCGTTCTCACTTTCTGTTTTAAAGGAAGTCTTATCTTTATATGTTCAGGGAGGCTTTTGTAGTCCTGAGACAGAAGCAAAGAAATAATGAGCTAGATGTAAGATTCTATTTTTTAGTTTTTTTTTTCTTCTTCTAAAGGTCTAATTAATTGTAGAAATCTTTAGTTTGGCCTTCAGTGTGGCTCATGGCTGTAAGGACAAATCACATTAAAATGAGTAGAAGCAACTGGCCTTTGCCTTCAGTCTAAATAATGTGGAGATGCTAATGAGATGACTTTTTGAAGTTGGTGTGAAATACCCTACAAATTCTTATAGTTTGCCTTTTAACTGTTTTTTCAAGGGCTGAGAAAACATCTTTTGATTTCAGTCTAACCAAGGATTGAATTCTTCTTCTTTTTTTTTTTAATGTTTAACAATCACTGCCATACAATTGCTATTTTATCCCCCCCACCTACCCCCCACTACCCCCCTCCCTCCCCACGACTGCATACAATTCTGTATAGATTCTACATATACTTTCCTATTGAGTATATTTTCACTATAGTCATGCTATGTAGTCAGACTAAGATAAATGAAAGAAATCGTATAACAAATCAGAACATGATACACAAACACATACACATACACAAACATGATCTGCTACATTTTGTGAGTGACTTCCATATTTCTCTCTCTGAGTGTGGAAGGCATTTTGCCTTGAGAACCACCTTTGGGATTTTTTTTTTTTTAATAAGAAGTTTTTGTGTTATTACAAAAATCCAAGTCTACCAGAAAAAACTCTCACACACTGTGGTCGTTGCTGTGCATAAAGTTCTCCTGGTTCTGCTCCTTTCACTCAGCATCAGGTCATATAAGTCCTTCCAGGCCTCTCTGAAGTCTTCTTGTTCATCATTTCTTATGGTACAATAGTACTGCATTACATTCATATACCATAATTTATTCAGCCATTCCCCAATTGATGGACATCCCCTTGACTTCCAGTTTTTGGCAACTACATAGAGTGCTGCTATAAATATTTTTGTACATGTGGGACCCTTTCCCATTTTTATGATCTCTTGGGGATATAGTCCTAGTAGCGATATTGCTGGGTCAAAGGGTATGCACATTTTTGTAGCCCTTTGGGCATAGTTCCAAATTGCTCTCCAGAATGGTTGGATGCGCTCGCAGCTCCACCAACAATGAATTAGTGTTCCAACTCTCCCACATCCTCTCCAGCATTTATCATTTTCTTGTTCTGTCATGTTTGCCAATCTTATAGGTGTGATGTGGTACCTCAGAGTTGTTTTGATTTGCATCTCTCTAATCAATAGTGATTTAGAGCATTTTTTCATATGATTATAGATAGCTTTAATTTCTTCCTCTGAAAATTGCCTGTTCATATCCTTTGACCATTTATCAATTGGGGAATGACTTGTATGATTATACATTTGGGTCAGTTCTCTATATATTCTAGAAATGAGGCCTTTATCCCCGAGCTTAGCTGTAAAAATTCTTTCCCAATTTACTACATCCCTCCGGATTTTGGTTGCATTGGGTTTGGTTGTGCAAAAACTTCTCAGTTTAATGTAATCAAAGTTATCCATTTTGCATTTCATAATGCTTTCTATCTCTCCTTTAGTAAAGAATTCTTCCCTTCTCCATAGATCTGATAAATACACTATTCCTTGCTTCTCCAGTTTATTCATGGTATCAATCTTTATACCTAAATCATGTACCCATTTGGACTTTATTCTTGTGTACGGTGTCAGGTATGGGTCTATGCCTAATTTCCGCCACACTGTTATCCAGTTTTCCCAGCAATTTTTGTCAAACAATGAGTTCTTATCCCAGAAGCTGGGGTCCTTGGGTTTATCAAACAGAAGGTTGCTATATTCCTTGCCTACTGCATCTTGAGTGCCAAGTCTATTCCACTTGTCTACCTCTCTGTTTCTTAGCCAATACCAAGTGGTTTTGATAATTGCTGCTTTATAGTAGAGTTTGAGGTCTGGTAGCGCTAGGCCACCTTCCCAAGCATTTCTTTTCATTAGTCCCTTTGATATTCTGGACCTTTTGTTTTTTCAAATGAATTTTGATATTATTTTATCCAGCTCTAGAAAGTAATTGTCTGATAGTTTAATTGGTATGGCACTAAATAAGTATATTAATTTGGGTAGAATTGTCATTTTTATTATATTAGCACGGCCTACCCATGAGCAACTAATGTTTTTCCACTTACTTAAATCTGACTTTATTTGTGCAAAAAGTGTCTTGTAATTGTGTTCATATAATCCCTGGGTTTGTTTTGGCAGGTAGACTCCTAAGTATTTTATACTGTCTACCCTAGCTTTAAATGGGATTTCTCTTTCTATCTCTTGCTGTTGGACTTTGTTGCTAATATATAGGAACGCAGAAGATTTGTGTGGGTTTATTTTGTAACCTGCAACTTTGCCAAAGTTGTTTATTAATTCAAGTAATTTTTTACTTGAATCTCTGGGATTCTCTAGGTAAATCATCATATCATCTGCAAAGAGTGATAACTTAGTTTCTTCTTTGGCTATTCTTATTCCTTGAATATCTTTATCTTGTCTAATTGCTACAGCTAACATTTCTAGTACCATATTAAATAATAGTGGTGATAATGGACAACCTTGTTTCACCCCTGATCTTATTGGGAATGCATCTAGCTTATCCCCATTGCATATAATGCTTGCTGAAGGTTTTAGATAGATACTGCTTATTATTTTATGGAAAGTTCCCTTTATTCCTATGTTCTCCAATGTTTTTAGTAGGAATGGATGTTGTATTTTGTCAAAAGCTTTTTCTGTATCTATTGAGATAATCATGTGGTTTTTGTTAGCTTTGTTGTTGATGTGATCGATAATGCTAATAGTTTTCCTAATACTGAACCAGCCCTGTAGTCCTGGTATGAATCCTACCTGATCATAATGTATTAATCTCGTGATAAGATGCTGTATTCGTTTTGCTAAAATCTTATTTAAAATTTTTGCATCTATATTCATTAGGGAAATTGGTCTATAATTTTCTTTCTCTGTTTTGTCTCTTCCTGGTTTGGGTATCAAAACCATATTTGTATCATTTGAATTCTTCTAAGACTGCTACAAAACAAGGGCTTTAATGAATTCTTTTTTTTTTTTTTTGGTAAAATTTTTAAAAATTTTAAACTTAAGTACAAAATGAGACAAGAAAAAAAGAATATTGCCATGGACACAGTAGACCATAAGAGAGGATTCAATATAAAAAAAAATGTCCATTTTCAGAAAATGTATATAGTAAATACGACATTGTTTTCAAAGCTGCGCAGATTTTCTTTGCTTCCTTTTTAGTTTTCTTTTGTTCTCTGCTGTGCACTTTTTACTTTATTTTTTTCCTCTCCCTTCCCTCCTCCTGCCAGAAGGCTATAATTAAGGGTGGATATATATGTGTGTGTGTGTATATATATGTATATATATGTATATACACATATATATATACATATATATACACACACACACACACACACACACACATATATAGGTAAGGCCACACTGTGCTTATTTCTGTCATCTCTCTCTTTGGAGGTGAATACCATCTTTCTTCATATGTCCTAGTCTTTCTATGTTTTTTTAAAATCAACCAACTCATCATTTCCTATACCACAGCAGTATTCCAATTCAATCATATCCTATTTGAGATATTGTCTGTGGCAGTTTTCCCCCCAATTTTCTGCATTCCTTCTACTCTGGGCTACATAGGTTTTATAGATACAAGAAAATTTTAATTTAAAATAATTGGAATTATCCTTTTTGTACTTCAACAATGCTCTAATATAGTTTAAAGTCTGATATTGCTGAATCTACTTCCTTTACATCTTTTTTCCTGGTTTCTTTGGAGTTCCTGACCTTTTGTACTTCCAAAGGAACTTTTTAAATTATTTTTTTCTAACGCAGTAAAACATTTTTTTTAGTCATTGAATCATTACTTGTCCTTTGTTCTTGAAAGAGAACCATGACTTCAGGAAAGTGATGCTATGGTTTGCAAGTGCATTAGATTTAAGTGAGGGAGGGTTGTGCAAAGTCACCAGCCTTACTTTCTCCTCTTTGGGATGACATTGAATAATAAATAGATTAGCTAGATAAAATTGTCATTAAAAAAATTATATTGGCCTTACCTACCCATGAACAATAAATATTACTTCAATTACTTAGATCTGAGTTTATTTGTATAAAAAGTGTTTTATGTTTATGTTCATGTAGTTCCTGCACTTGTTCTGGCAGGTTTATGCTCAAGTATTTTATATTGTATAGGCTGAATGAATTATTGCTGATAGATTGATTCTTAGTTTCATCTTGAGAATTTGGGTTTGCACAGAAGTCCTCCTTTTGGACCCAGTAAATTTAGTAGTGGAAAGTGGGTGAAATTTGCTCCCCACTTCCCTTTTTCTGTCCCCTTCCTGAGAGCAGTCGATCTAATTACAAAATGAGGAGGTGTTAACACTATAGGAAGTAGGAAACCCTTGATTGGATTAGAGAGGCTTGTAGAAGATGGACATACCCAGTGACCAGTAAAAGAGAGAGTGCTGTTAGTTTGAGGCAGTTTGGCAGGAGCCAGCAATTGGAGAAGAACCTACCCATTCACTTCTTTAGGGTAGATGAAGGTTTTTCTCTTCTACACTTCATTCTCCATCATCCTCCATTATCCATGGCAGCTAGCAGTGTAGCTTCTAGTACAGAATGAGACACTCCATCCAGCAGTCAGAGAGTCAGTTTGAGAGAGCTCAAGGCACAGTTGAGGGAGACACAGTGGAGACAGAAGAGATATAAACAGTCAGTTGAAGCAGCGTCATGGAATGTGACCTCTGTCAACAAAGGGTGTAAAGAAGAGTTACATGGTGGGTGTGAGTAGGCTGCAAGATATAATCTATGTGTGTTTGTCTTTTGTTGCCAAAAAAGACCATACCATCAGAGAAATAATGACACGACTTGCACTTGGCTTTGTTTTGAGTGAGGGAGGGCTGTGCAGGTCACCAGCCTCACTTCTCCTCCAGAACCCTCTGAATCTAGTGACCAGATATTCATCAGGCTGACTGGAGATGACCCAGGATGAGGCAATTGGGGTTAAGTGACTTGCCCAAGGTCACACAGCTAGTGAGTGTCAAGTGTTTGAGGTGAGATTTGAGCTCACCTCCTGAGTCCTTCTCTATCCACTGCACCACCTTGTGGTGCCCATGTGTGTCTTGGAGGAACAGCAGTGAGAGATATTATAAAAGAAATGCCTAACAGGATGAAAACATGGGTTGGTCATGTCGAAACGGGTGGACAGCCAGTGTTCCGCTTGTACCCTCCTGATGTCAGGAGAAAGCAAAGAACCTCCCCCACTCCCCCCACCCCCTGCCCCCTCAGCAAGTTGGATAGACTCCCAGTGGAGAACTTTAAGGAAGACATAGATAAGAGTTTCATAGGATGAGCAGGCACAGATGGGTTACAATCTGTAATCACTTAGATCATAGATTGATTGGAATATTTGAGTACTGAATAAACTGGTTGATAGCATACAGCTCTTGTTGACTGAGAAGTTTAATGGGTCATTTGGCAGAAGAGAGGGCTGGAAATAAATGTGGTTCTTTCTTCAGGCTTTGTAAGCTTCATGTTATACAGAGCATAGATAGGGATATAAAGACAAGCAGCATGTAGTCTGTTAGGCAGTGTCCAGGTAAGGTTGCATGAGATGTACATCATCAGGTAAATATAAGTAGTCAATAAAATTTGGGCAAAGCTAAAACATAAGCTATTTGGGAACCCAATGTTTTTGCAATTTCTAGTCATGGAAAGCTAGGCTCAAACAATATTAATAAATAATATTTTCTTCTATTTAGTATGTGGTAAAGGCTTCCCTAAAATAGTGGTCCAGCACTTAAAATCCTGACACACCCTGCTCCAGGTAGAAGAGGGAAAGGAGAGAAGATGGGAAAGTACCATCTCTAATGCTTCTCCTGAGTTTTTTTCCCCCATAGCAGTACCATGAGGTAGGTTTGAGGGGAGGATATTGAGGAATCTCATGCTTAAAACTATTGCTTCGAGTGACCTCTCATTGATGCTTTATTATTTTACCAGTAGAAAGTCATTCCTTTGGGTTATACCAAACTCCCAAAAAGTACAAATGCTAATTTTTCTTTAAGAGAAGATAAGAAGGAATGATCATTTATTAAGAGCCACTATGTGCTGGGGGCACTGTGCTAAGTAATTTACAAATAACATCTCATTTGAACACATACCCACAAGAACATTGATGAAAACCTTTAAAAGTCCTGGTACCTGTCTCCAGCGGTAGAAGTAGGGTTGGATTTAACTAGTATTTTCCAAATTACTACGATTTTTTTTCTTGTCCCTGTTCTTGTCTTTGAACTTGAATAGGTTTTGAGAAGATGCCACGCTGAGCAGCTGCAGTAGAAGCAACCAATCTAATAGAGTCATTCAAATGTGGCCTGGCTGCAACGACCAGAATTATTCAGTGTGATCTTTCTATTTATTAGTCAGGACCCAAATTTCTGGCCAAAGATGAGATAGGAGGGCAAGATGATGTCCTTCCACCTCTCCTTATCCCCACCCTGTCCCCTTTTCTCTAGAAAGAAGCCAATTCCTTGTTTGCTAGTCAAACCTTCTGTTTTTCCTATTGTCTCTTTCTGGCTGCTTCAGTTGGATTGGGAAATTTTGATTTCCCCATTTAATTTGATGTTTATGCTACTTAACCAGTTATTATTTAGCAAAGAATAACTTGTTGGTTAACAAACCCAAGCTGCTGCAGTTATCTAATTGGAAGATTGAGGAAATGGAGTAATTTCCCTTGCAAAGATGGAATACCATATATACATATACATATATAAATATATGTATATGTGGGTACACATACATACATATACATATATAAATATATGTATATGTGGGTACACATACATACACATATATCTATATACACAAGTGCACATATATACACATACATAGCCAGAGAAGTTGGATTGAGGGTGAAGAGAGGAAGGGAGACAGACAGACCTATTGATAAAAACAAAGAAAAAGAGATGGATGGAGGGAAGAAAGGAAGGAGAAAAGGGTACAACAGCAGTGTCTCATGAGACTTCTTGGTAGTGTTTTTATTTCAGAGAGTCCCTAAAGGGGAATTCTTACTTTGTTGATCTTAATGGAAAAAACTAATCATTTTAAATGAGGAATTTAAATGAAGAATTTTTTTTGACCATTACTGCAATCTTTACACAAGAGAATACTGAATATAGAATGCAGAATACTGAAATTCTATTGCCTTTCACCAAGTGGAAAAATAGTCTTTTAGATAAATAGATGTAAGAAGACGTCAAGAACAGAAATTAAAAATCAAGGAATCATAAAAGGAAGTCAATGGCATTTATTTTCATAGCATTAAAAAAATCATTCAAGGCAAAGTGATTTTGATTTAGTAGGAAAGATGGGGGTGAAGAAGCATGACAAGTGGAAAGATCACTGAATTTACAGCCAGGAGACCTGGGTTCAAATCTTGGCTCTTCTACTTACTGCCTGTGTGATCTTGGCAAATTCCAAATTCTCTGGGCCTCAGTTTATTTATAAAAGGAGGATGGACTGATCTCTAAAGACCCTTTCCAGTTCTAAGTACTACAAATCTATGTTAAGGTGCCTTTATTCTCTTCTTTCTAGTATTACTGGTTCTTTCTATGGCCAAGGATCAATTATGTTGAGTTTCCATAGAAGTAAAAAGGTATTATGGAAAGAGGGCTGGACTAAGAGTCAAGAATCCAAGGTTCTAATCATGTCTTGGCCACGTGCACTTGGGCAGATCACAACCTCTTTAAATCTTGATGTCCTGAAAGGTCTCTTCCATCTCTTAATATGTCAGTTTACAGGCATTTATTAAATGCTTACTATGTGCAAGGAATTGTGCTAAAGCATTGGAAATACAAAGACAAAAAAAAGATGAAGCGGTCTCTGCCCTTAGTGAGCTTACTTAATGCTAGAATTCTATGAAATCGACAGAAAGATGGAGAAGCTAAACTATGTTAAAGGATCAGAGATTTAGCTCTGCAGGTAACTTGACATAAGTTGTTATTGTGTAGGAGATGAGACCATTTCATCTCCTTGTATAAAAGAAGGAAAGATGCAAGGAGAATGTGGTACACTTCCATCACTGAAAACATATTTTTAAATTCAATTTAGCAAACATTTATTAATCATCTACTATATGCAGACCATTGGCCTAAGTATTGGGGGAGATAAAAGGTATAGGTTAACACCCTTTGTTCTTACAGAGATTACAGTTTAGTAAGAGAATGACCCATACATAGATAACTATAGTATACAATCCTGTATGATAAAGCTCATCAGAGAATTACCAAAGAAATATGGAAGATCTAAAGGAAGAATGTCATCCTTGACAAAGGATGTATCAGTGGATGCTTCATGGTGGAGGTGTCATTGGAGTTAGATTGTAGAGGGTGTGTAGGAAGAGAAAAAAGCAGATATTGAGAGAGGTAGGGGCACCAGGATAGTATGATGAAAGCATGAAGCCTTCAGTAGGAGATACTAGTTAATAGTAGTAAATGTGACAAAGAGATAAGGAAGATGAGGACATTTTTAAAATTTAAATTTTAAGTTTCAAATTTTGTTATATTGTAGATCTTTGAGAGAACAATTTCAAGGCTAATGTGCATAGAAACCAATTTGTGAGAGGTTGAGCAGAAAGTGGTTGGTGAACAAGTAATGCAACAGCCTTAGCACATTCTTTCAAGAAATTTGAATGTAGAATGTAGGAAGGAAAGAGGGGATGGCAGCTGCATACAGTATGAGTCAAGGGAAGGTTTTGTTTTTGTTTTTGCTTTGGGTTTTTGGAATGGGGATCTCGCTATATTTATAGGCTGATTGTATAGGAAGAGATTAAAGATGAATGAGATAGAGGGGATTTTACTAAAGTCTTTGAAGAAGCAGCTAGGAATGGAATTAAGGGTACAAGGAGCAGAATTAGCCTTAGTGAGGAGTAATGTTACACTCTCTTTTATAGAGGAAATTACATTCTTAATAAAGTAGAAGTTTAATGCATCTTCTATACATTTTTTTTTTTTGATGGATGATAGGGTTCAGTTGTGAAGAAAAGGTAGTTACTGTGGGGAATAATACAGGAAAGTGGAAGAATGGAGTACTTAACAAAGAAGTGATTTTTTGTAGGCAAAAAGAAGAAATCAACTCATAAAAGAAAGACTAAATATTATAGTATTTTTCCAGAAAGCAAGAGGGTACTTTACTCTTGGAAGCAAATTTAACTCTATTTATCCTCCATTGGGTAAATGAACATTAAATTCTTCTACTGTATTATGATCTAAGACTCAGTCTGATCTAGTTAGCTTAATTATTTACCAAATGGTGCTAATGAGGTCCTGGGCTCAGCCCTTAAAGAGATCAGTTAGATTTGTTCATAGACTAGCCCTCTTTAATAGTTACTGTCTGACATCCACCTCTTGGTCTCCATCTTACAAATGCACCTTCTGGGTCACAAAGTTGGCAGGGTTGATAGCTCACTGCCAACTTAAGACAACTATAAGAAAAAAAGGCAGTGTCTGCGGACTCAGAAGATTAAGGTTCAAATCCTACCTCTGATGGCTTGTTACCTGTGTCACACTTGGCAGAGGAGGATGGGAAACATGAATTTATAGAACATTTTGCTAGCCACTTTTTACAAACATTACCTTATTTGATTCTCACAACAGTCCTGTGAGGAAGATGCCGTTATTATCCCCATTTTAGAGTTGAGTCCCATAGCTACTAATTTTTTGAGGCTGAATTTGACTCCTGGCTCCATCCATTGCTCCACCAGCTGCCCCTTTTTGGGTCTCAGGTTCTTTTGTAAAATGAAAGAGTTGGACCACCTGGTCTAGATTCTGCAGTCCACAAGAACTATAAATTTTTTTTTATGGGCATCTACTGTCTTCCATCTTATCCTTGTATAACTGTATCTTTTTTAAGCCCATAGTATTCCATCACCATCATATACCTTAATTTGTAAGAAATGATGAGCAGGTTGATTTTAGAAAAAAAAAAAACACCATGGAAAGACTTTCATGAAATAACCAAGAGTGAAGTGTGCAGAACCAAAAGGATGCTGTATATAACAGCAGCAATATTGTTCAAAGAATTACTGTTAATGACTAAGCTATTTTGAGTATTATAAATATTCAGATCAACTGCAAAGGACCAATGAAGAAGTGCTATCCACCTCCAGAGAAAGGACTGATAAGGTATACATGGTATGGTTTTACATATACATATGTAAGTGTGTATACATATATATATGTGTGTTTATATGTATATCTATATCTAATCAGATATAGATATATCTATATATCTGTATCAAATGGTGGCCTTCTCTGGTGTGGGATGGGAAGGGAGGGAGAGAGACAGGAACTTAAAATGTAACAAAAAAATAAATTAAAAAGAAAATTCCACAGTAGTCACTTACATTTACCTCTATTCAATTTCATCATATTAGATTCAGCCTATCCTTAAGATCTTTTTGGATCTCAGTTCTATTGGTATCCTTAGCTAACTGTCCTAGCTTCAGGTCAGCTATATTGTGATAGGTATGTTATCAAAGCCTTCATCTAAGTCATGTAGAGTAGAACAGGGCCATAGAAAAGTCATGTGACCTGCAACTAGTGGATCAGCTCCTCCCTCCCTGCATCACTTCCCAAGTTAATATTATTGTATTAAATATCTCTATTTGACTTCCTTTAAGTCTCAACAAAGGTGGTACAGTGAATAGGGCACTGAACTTGGAATGAAGAAGACTCATCTTCCTGACTTCAAATCTGGACTCAGACATTTACTAGCTGTGTGACCCTGGGCTAGTCACTTGTTAACCTTGTTTGCCTCACTTTCCTCATCTGTAAAATGAGCTGGAGAAGGAAATGGCAAACCATTCCAGTATCTTTGCCAAGAAAATCCCAAAATGGGGTCAGAAAGAGTACGACACGACTGAAATGACTCAACAACAACAAAATCTCAACAAATATTCCATCTTCTACAGGAAATCTTCCTCAACCCTTCTTAATGTCAGTACCTTTCTTCTGTTACATATTCATTTTTTAATATATTCATTTGCATGTTGTTTGTCCCATTAGATTGTGAGATCCTTAAGGCAGGGATTATTTTTTGCTTCTTTTTGTATCTCCAGGGCTTAGCACATTGTCTGGCACACAATAGGCTTTTAATGATATTTATTAATTGATTGATTTGTTTAACTGGTTTTAAATCTACATGCAAATACTCCCATCCAACCTACAAATCTTTATTTTGTTCTAGAAGATGACTTGAGAGTCTTAGTCAAATGAATCCAGGTATACAATGTGCATGGCACAGTGTGGTAAACCAGACCAAAAAAAAAGAAAAAGAAAAAGAAAAAGAAAAAAGGAAATGAGTTTATCCTGGCATGAATTATGCTCGATGAAGCTATGCTGGCTCTCCACGTCTGGGTGTGGGCCCCAGTGTTCATTGGCTCACAGTGTTCACATTTCCTTTTAAGCACTCACAAACCATCCTTTTAATAATCCATTTTAGAGTTCTATCAGGAATTGTACCAAACTTACTAAATGATCATTTGTGCTTCTGCTTGTTGAAAATTAAGGAAATTTCTTCCTTTATGATCTCTCCTTTTTACCATAGTTTCTCAAGGATCATCAGAAGCAGGTCAGAAATAGCATTTGTAAATTGTTTCAGGATCCAGGAATATGGTTTGTCCAATTCAGGTGACATGAACTCATTGACAATAAAATTGGGTATCTGCGTATCATCCTTTTTTTTAACCTGTCTTAGATTTAAATTAATAGGAATTTTAGAATTAACAGGTATTTTGTTGTTCAGTCATCTTCATGATCCCATTTGGGGTTTTCTTGGCAAAGATACTGGACTGGTTTGCCATTTCCCTCTGCAGCTCATTTTTTTTTCAGATGAGGAAACTGAGGCAAACAGGGTTAAATGACTTACCCAGGGTCACACAGCTAGTAAATGTCTGAGGCTGGATTTGAACTCATGTAGATGAGTCTTCTTGACTGCAAGCCCTCTGCTCTTTCTGCTGTGTTCCCTAGCTGCCCTATAAGGCATTTTAGAGACCATTTAGTCCAACTCCCTCATCTTACAGATATAGAAACTGAGGTCAAGAGAAGTAAGGCAATATGCCCACAGTCACACAAACAGCAGAGTCAAGAATTGGACCCAGGCTTTGTGACTCCAAATCCAGTGTTACAACACAGCTCTTGAAGGCCAAAGTTTCACTAAGCCTGTGAAAATCCTTCTAGCTTTTGCTTAAATTGCTATCCTCTCTTGGAACATTTGGAACCGGTTGGATGATTAGACTTGAAAGGTAGGGATTAAGGAATCAACATCAGTTTGGAGGGACCTCACCAGTGGAGAGCTTCAGGGATTTGTCATTGGCCCTGTAAGCATAAATGACATGCTTAGGGAATATTCAGATGACACAAAATTGGAAGGAGAAGTTAACACTATGGAAGATAGAGTCAGAATTCCAAAAAAAATCTCAGTAGGTCAAAATGAAGGACTAAATCTTTTAAGATGAATTTAATAGGATTAAATATAAAATCCTTCATTTGAGTCCAAAAAAAATCAACTGTGCAAGCAAAGGACAGGGGAGGCAAAGCCAGACAAAATTCTGTATAAAAAGCACATTGAAGTTTTAGTGAATGCAGATTAGAGGAGTCAACAGTGAGACATAGCTACTAAAAATTCGAATGCAATCTTATCCTTCATAAGTAGAAACGTTAGGGTTCAGAAGTAGAGAATCAGTAAGACTTGCTGTATTCTTCCTTGCTCAGATCGTATCTAGAACATAGTTTTTAGTTGTGGGGGCTATGTTTTAAGAAAGATATGAAAAAAAATGGGAGGACCTCCATTGAAGTAGATCTCCTTTTCTATTCTGTCATTTCAGGAGAATGAAACCTCCCTAAAAGAAGGGGCTGTTTTTCATTTGGTCTTTTATGCCCCTAATGCATAGTAAAGTTCCTTGATCATAGGGTGGGGAATTGAGTGGAGAGAATGGGGAGAGGAACTGGATCTGTGACTTCATAGTATAGAGAATTCCTCTGTGAAATAATTCCCTCCTCCAGTATAGATGGATACCTTGTCTGCAATTTAAATTCTTAGAGAATTGTCTGGGTGTGCTGAGAAGTTGTGGTACATAATTCTTTTAAATGGAAAGACCAAGAGTGGTGCTTACTCCAAGTGCCAAGGGAGGGCTAAAGTGGAAACTAAGGAAAAAAAAAAATAGAAAAAAAAAGAGGTGGAAAGGTTAGAGAGAGATAGAGAAAGGAAATAGAGAAAATCTGTGATTTCATTGACATAGGGATCTCCAGGATGAAGAAACTCCCTCTGTCCATGCAGACTTTCTCTGCAACTTTTAATTCTAGAGAGATAACAAGGATAAATTTTGTTGTGTTCGACTCTGTTTTTTCTTACTTCTCACATCCCTTTGGCTTATGTGATAAGATTATTATCTACCAGTGTTTCCCAACAACATGGATTAAGTCCACATCTCCCTGTCCTTCCTGAAAAATTAGTTTTCCTAAAAGAAGAGAAAATGTCCCAGTACCTGACTGACCATTGTTTTCCTCATGCAGCTTCTTGGTCACATCAGGCCATATGAAGTCTCACCCTTCCAAACTGGTAGATTTCTGAACACCATGAGAGTCACCATGTCCATGATGTCCTGCCCTGATGACCCATATGGAGTGACCATATGGGAGTCACTTCCAGAGAAGTTATGCCACTGTATCCTTGCTGTGTAAGGACAAAGCAAACTTCCTTTTGTTAACTTATCAGTATCTTGTAAATGGCTCATTTTGACCCAGTGTGGAACCTGAACTGAGGGAATAATGGTCTGTCTTATAAGGGAGAGAAAAAAATGATTTTTTCCTCCTACATTCACCTACTTCTATTTAAAATTATAAGGACCATTACCTTCCTTTTAGGACACATCACTTTTTATTCCTCTTGCTTGGTTTCAGAGGTATCTGGTGATTGATCAAATTTGTAGAGGAAATATAAGAAAAGAAAAAGAAACATTATAAACTTAAATATAAAAGAAAAGAAGAAAACCATGCCATGTGCATAGTACAACACAGGAGAGGATTCAAAATGCATAGTAATAACTTATCATTTCAAGAAAGCTTATATGTTAAATATTGTGTGCTGTTG
Source organism: Notamacropus eugenii (assembly GCF_028372415.1). Lineage (NCBI taxonomy): Eukaryota > Metazoa > Chordata > Mammalia > Diprotodontia > Macropodidae > Notamacropus > Notamacropus eugenii. The sequence continues at coordinate 378,085,905 of NC_092876.1, read as the reverse complement.
AAAGTTGTCTATCTTGTCTTTGCTCTCTTGTAGGTTTTCTGTCATTCTCTGCTACACACCTTTTACTTTGTTGTTTTAAACAAAGTAAAAAAAACAAAACACCTCAAACTTGTTCTGGAGAAGCCTACAATGGACCACCAATGTTGGCAGTCAACATATTATCACCTTCATCCACAAGCAATGTGCTAGCCATAGCAAGGACTTTTACCTGGATGAGACTAGAGGGATGCAGCAATCAATACATTTATCTTTCTTAAGACATCTTTTTATTTAGATCAAAAGGAAAATGATCTTCTTTCTAAGTAAAATGCTGTCCTACCTAAGTTAGTCAGAATTAGAGAATCTTAGATACTGGGACTCCACTTTTATCATTTAAATTTAAGTTAATAAATTAAAAAAAAACTTACTTCTGTCAACAAACTATCCATTCTGTTCAGTGTTCTGTGCTAAGTGTTCGGGGGAAGAGATACAAACACAAATAAGACATAGAACCTTCCCTCAAGGTGATTCCAAACTGTTGGAGATTTTAGGATATATATACAGAATCATATAATTCAATCTATGTTGATATGGCCTCCACTGGTTGAATTGTGGCTTACTCATATACCTTTTCAGCAATCCTTATCCATGTTCTCCCACTGACCCCCCTCTATTCTTCATTCTATTTACCTGTGCTTTGTCATAGCTCACATACTGGAGAAAGAAGATGGAATAATAGAATGTGGCAAATGCAGAAGAAGGGGGTGGAAAGTACTAAATTTTGATAAGAAAAATTCTCCTTTATAAGACTGTTTCCTTCATAATTGTAGTCTAAGTCATTCTTGCAATAGTTTAAAAACAGCACCAAAGATTTGACAAAGACTGGATCATCTCACTTCTAAGTCTTTGCTTTTAGACTAACTACAGACATTACACAGGCAAGATCTCTCTGAAAGAGAGGAAATGGAGAATTTCCTTTGTAACCAAGGCCCAGCTTAGATGACAACTGTAAGAAAATAGAAGCCTGTGGAATGTGTGGAATGAATGTAATATGATCCTTCCCCAGTGTCTGTTTGGGGTGTTTTGTGAAGAGCTGTTCTCTTTGCCAAATCCACAGAAATAATAGCTCTCCCTGAAGGCCTGTGTACAAACAGAATCCATTGTCCTGGCTTCCCATCCTTCATACACCCTTCAGAAGGGCATTTGATGCTTGCTCCTTACCTCTGGGTAAAGTGGCTAAGAAACACATCATTTTTGCCAGAGTTATTACAGCAGTGGCTATGATTTTTAAACCCTGAACTGCAGTCAGAATACTATTCCACTAAGGCCATGATGCCAAAAGAAAGAACAGAAATTTCTCCTCTTACCTTACTCTGTGTGTGTGTGTGTGTGTGTGTGTGTGTGTGTGTGTGTGTGTGTGTGTATGTATTTTCTAGGGATCTCATTATGCCACATTCACATTCCCTTCATTGACAATAAGCATTTCCATATACATGTCCTCACTGTGTGAAGTATTTACTTTTTCAGATTAATTACTTCCTCCTCTCATTGTTAATAATCCACCCTCTCCAACCCTTCTTCCATATACTTTTGCTCAAAAAATTCTAGTGACTCCCAACCAGTCCTGGAATAAGATATAAATTTCATTGTCTGGTATGTAAAACTTCACAATCTGAATGTGATCCATTTTTCTGGGTTTATTATACATTATCCACCTTCATACACTCTATTTTCCAGTTAGAATTGCACTATTTGTGACTCCTCTTAGAATATTCTAGCTGCCATCTCTGTGCCTCTGCAGAAGCTGGTGCTCATGCCTAGAAAGTACTGCCGCTTCCACTCTTAGAATTCCTACCTCCCTTCAAAGCTCAGCTCAAATGTTGTGTTTTACATGGTCTTCCATGATTTCCCCAGTCATTTGTGACTTCCCCCCTCCAGAAACGACTTCATATTTATTCTGTATATATTTTGTATCTGCTCATCTGGGTACTTGTGTTCCTTATTCTCCACCCCAAACCCTGCTCCCAAACTTTTCTCTATTCCTGTACTTCCTAGGCCATCACCAGTCATCTTAACGTCTTGTCATTGGACTTCAATGACTCTAGAGGAGGAAGTGAGGCTGATGACTTTGCCCAATCTTTCTCACTTAAATCCAATTCATGTGCAAGTCGACATCACTCTCATGATGTCATTGGTCCTTTTTAAGAATGTAGGACAAAAGGACCACCATCACCACTGCCTCTGAATATAAGCTCCTTGCAGACAGGGACTGATTTAGTTTTTTATTTTATTTTACTTTTTTGTATCTCCAGAACTTAGAAATGTATATACCCAGTAGTGACTTTAATGAATAAGTGTTGAATTGAAATGAACAATTGATATTTACATAAAAATGCAAATTTGCTGAGTGCTTTATTTATGTTTTCTGATTGGAACCTGACAAGAACTTGGTAAGGTAGCTGCAACAGAGATTGTTATTGTCTCATTTTTATAGATAAGCAAACTAAGGCTCAGGAAGACTCAGTGACTTGCCCATGATCACATAGCTAGTAAATGCCAGAGGATGAATGGTACAAAGACAACACAGTCATGAATAAAACACACTCATGTTTTGTCTGCCTTTCTGTCACCCAAACATTGTAGCCTTGACACTTTCAGTCATCTGAGCAATGAGGTAGTCTGGTTCATATTATGTATTTCCTTGTCCAGTTTATTATGCTTTGAATGCTTGTATCCTTCCTCTAATGATCTCATCATTTATTTCTTCCTTTCTTTTTGGATGTGGAGATATTGGCTGTACTTGTGTGGTACCAAATTAGTAAAGTAAAAAAAAAAATTAGTGGAAAAGAATTAGTCAGACTATTTGGGGCAACGTGTAGTCAAAACAAAAATGACTGAATTAAAAAAAAAATCATTCAGTTGCTTTGTTGTTGTATAGATATAGCCATTTCAGGGTGTGAAAAAATCATTTGCCATTAGGCCTTCTTTAGCTAGGTGGTAGTTTGTGGTTTTTTAAGCTCTCTCTGAATCTCTCTTTCTCTTTTCCTCTCCTCTCTCCTTCACTTTCCCTCTTTTCCTCTTTCCCTTCCTCTTTCCCTCTCTCCCCCCTCTTTTGAACCCTTCCTCATTCCCTTTCTCTCTCATTTATTGGAATAACTGTATTTCTACTTTCCCAGAATGTTTTATACTAAACTCTTTTTCTTAGTAAGATTTGCTTATATTAATTAGTATCTATCCAGGACCAACCTCACGTTTCCAGTGGAACTTTCTAACACTTCTGCTCCCTTGTGTAGCTTTTGAATGTGTAGCTTTTCTGATCGGTCATCAGATTCAGGTCACTTCTGTATACTGGAGCAGGGGTGCATAGGACTGAAATGTTGGAAATGGGAGTCAGGCTCATCTTACTTTCTCTTATTTACCTTTGGACACATGACTCCTTGACCTTGTATGCCTTTAGAATAACCAGGGAATTAGGAGTCATGTTCTACTTTTCTCTCTTTGCTTTATCTTACTTGAATCTCTTCATTTTTTCTTTATTTTTTTAAAATTCAATTTTACTTTATTTTCAGTTCCATATTCTTTCCCTTCCTTTCTCATTCCCTCCCCCACCCATTAAGAAGGCAAGAATTCCTTCATTAACTATGACAAGAAAGAGAGAGGAAGGAAGCAAGGAAGAAATAAAGAATGAAAGAAAAGAAAGAAGGAAGAGAGAGAAGGAGTGGTGAGGAAGGAAGGAGGAAAGAAAGAAAAGAAGGAAAATAAAAATATGCTTCAATCTGAGTCCCTCTCCTCTCTCATGCATTATTCTCTTCATTCTTTCTTGAAGCAGTTAATTCAATTTAATATCTTGGCTTATAAAATGACCATCTTCTTTTCACAGTTTTGGCAGGGATTTGGGGAAAAGGGCATCCTACAACATATTTCATACATTTCTCTTAGTAGCAATAACCAGTGGGATTGTTGCTAAGTTTTGAGGAGTCTTCTAACAGTCAACCATCAGTTATTAAAGCATTTAAATGCCTACTATGTGCCAAGCATTGGAACTATAAAGAAAGGTTAGACAGTACCTGTTTGTAAGTCTAATTGAGGAGGCAACTTGAAACAACTATGTACAAACAAGATGGTTACAAGATAAATTGGAGATAATGGAAAGGGGAAAGGCACTAATATTAATGGGGATCAGGAAAGGCTTCTAGTAAAAGACAAGATTTTAGTGGAGACTTGAAAAAAGGCAGGAAAGTAAGGAGGCAGAGATGAGAAGGCATGGGAAACAGCTGGTGAAAATACCTGGAGTCTGGTGATGGAGTGTTGTGGGAGGAAGAACAAAGAGGTCAGTGTCACCGTATCTTAGAGTACATGGGAAGGAAGCCACAGCCACAAATGTAGGTTAATTTCTTTTTTTTTTCCAATTCTTAAAATTAAAAAAAAATCAGTTTATTTATTTTAGTTTTCAACATTCACTTTAATAAGATTTTGAGTTTCAAATTTTCCTCCCTTCCTCTCCTCCTCCCTCCCCAAGACAGTATGCCATCTGATATAAGCTCTACTTATATATTCATATTAGATATATTTTCACATTAGTCATGATGTAAAGAAGAATTATAACTAATGGCAGGAACCACAGGAAAGAAGCTACAAAACAAAACAACAAAAGAAAAGGAGAGTAAATAGCATGCTTCCATCCGCCTTCAGACTCCAAAGTTCTTCCTCTGGATGTGGAAAGCATTTTCCATTATGAGTCTTTTGGGGTTGTCTTAGATCCTTGCATTGCTGAATCTAGGTAAAAGTTCATATGTTTCTTATATGCATGACTGGATTAACCTTTTCTCAAAAAAAAATATTGATTTATGACCCTGAATATTCTTCAATTCCATTACCAAATAATGCTGACTTTGTATTCTGCTTACAGGCTCTACTAACAACTAAAAAGAAATGAGAGACAAGACAAAGAAGCACACAAAGCAGCAAAGTTAGGTAAAAGTAAGAAATTCTAGAACCATTGGAGCTACAAATGAAGTCTCCAATATTTTCAATCCCCGATCTATCTATTGATCTATTTTTCTATCTATCTGTCTGTCTGTCTGTCTGTCTAGCATTTTCTCTGTACTTACATGCAGGTCTTCATCTGGGCAGGATTTTATTGAGGGTAACTTTTAAAATGTGATATGTTAGTTGACTAAGCTTGTGGGGGTCGCAGGGTGAGGAAAGAGGTTAGTAAAGGAATTCTCAGCTGGTACCTGAGGAATGGTTTTAAAAAAGTCATCAAATTCCTCACTCCTGCTCCTGAAACTATATCACTTTCACCAGTACATGTAGACTAGCAACTGTGGTATTCTGGGGTATTCTAGGCTAGAACAACTTCTGGAATGTTTCCAGAGTATACTATTATTACAGGAAACAGCAACGTACTTCATTAAAATGGACATATGAAAGAAAGGCTCAGTTTTATGATGGTAATTCCACACAGAGAAACAGACCTTATCTTTAAAGCTTACAGACTGCCTCCCACATCCATATAACATCTCTGTTAGGGATGTGGGACCATGACTCATTATCCTCATTTTATCAAAAGGGGAACACAGATGGTGGCAGCATGGTATAAAAATATTCATGCCAGTGAGTTGGTTATCTAAATGCTTTATTTGTTTGATGGCAAACAACCCCAAATTTTGCCCAATTTGGCTACATTTCGACATCCCTTAGATAAAATCAGCATTTAAGTTGTGTCCAAGGTTGATGGATCACTTGACTTGACCCTTTGTGTTACGAAGCCAGACATTTTCACTCAAATGTTTTTTGCCGTTCCTTGGAACAAAAATGTCTTTTAAATCCTTTCTTCCATTTTTTTTTCTCCATTGGCAAATAAACACTTTTGAGGATTGTTCCTTCTATAAGCTGATAATGATTAATTCAATGACTCAGGCTAGCTAGGATATGAATATGTAATATGTGACATTGTTCCTAATCCTTTAATTTCTAAATGCTGTACAATATTGCTTTTTATCAGTTTTTTTCTCTCTCCTTGATTTACTTGTGTACCAGTAGAGTGTAAACCTCTAAGGTAGGGACTGTTTTGTTATTGTCTTGTAAGAAGCAGGCACTTAGCAAATTGAATTGAATCTGCTGCCTTAGAAATGTTGACTACCCCTTTCTCGTTCTGATGCTTTCTTCTTTTTTTTGACTACCACAACATTGTCCCTTTCTGGTTCTTTTCCAAGAGATTGATTGCTCTTCTCTGGTCTCCATAACTATTTCTTTCTCACATTCTTTCTCCCTCAATCAGGGTATTCTCCGAGATTCTTCTCTCAACCATCTTCATTTCTTTCTACTTTCTCCCTTGGTGCTCTCATCCATTCTAATATCTTTACTTGTCATTTCTTTTCCAAAGACTTCCACATCTCTATAACAAATACCAGGCTTCAGTCTGGGTACAGCTCCATCTTGGTGGAGATCAAACTTGACATGACCATACCTGAATTCATCAGTCTACCTTGCCAAAAACCTTTCCTTCCTCCTAACTCCCCTATTTCTATCGATGCTGCTGCCATGAAATCTTTACTTTCCTTCAATGACAATATACAACCAGTCATCAAATGCTATCCATTCCACTACTGCAACATGATCCAGCTACCTTTCATTGCCAAAATTCTACTATAACTGCACAGTCAAGTTCCTTAAGAAGAGATGAATGACTCAGAGTTTCTTCAGGGAGGAAGAGGGAAGTGTTATGATCAGGGCTATGCATTAGGGGGCATCAAGGAGGCACAGTGGATAGAATGCATGGCCTAGAGTCAGGAAGACTCATTTTCCTGAGTTCAAATCTGGTCTCAGACACTTACTAGCTGTGTGACCCTAGCCAAGTCACTTAACCTTGTTTGCATCTGTTTCCTCACCTGTAAAATGAGCTGGAGAAGGAAATGGCAAACCACTCCATTATCTTTGTGAAGAAACCTCCCAAATGGGGTCATGAAAAGACAGACATGACTGAAACAACTGAACAATAAAAAATGTATTAAGAGATTACTGTGGCAGTTGTATGGAGGATGGATTAGAGAATGGAAAGAAAAGTCAAGGAGAACAGTTAGAAATCTATTTATAGAAGGCCAGTTGACCACTGGCATCTCTGCATGCTTCTAGGTATAGACAACAGATAGCATATACACAGACACACATAGTAACTTGGGGACACAGATATCACCACTCCCCTGACAATGTTTCCAAAGGGAGAAAAATCAGCTGAGAAAATGAATGTGCATTCAAGTAATGTGCCTGCAAGCCCTGACTCACATCTATGCTATTCAATCCCACCTGCAAATCTCACCTGGCTCCTCTTTTGTTCTATCCTCACCTACAATCTTTCTTTAAAATTATTTTCTTTGATTAATTTGCCTATCCTAATATGTTTCCTCCTCACCATTGAGCAAATTAAAAAAAAACAAAACAACCCAACAAAATCAACTCAACAAATGAAAATAAAACCCTTAGTACATTTATGCATTATCAGCAAAACAAATTATCCCATTGACCATGTCTAAAAATGTTTCTCTTTCTGCATTTTAAATCCATCGCCTCTCTCACAGGAGGTGAATGATGACACAGAATCTTTTTGTAGACTTGCAAAATATAATGGCATCTTTTTCCAAGAGACACCAGCAATGTTCACTCTGCCTGCTTTGCTTATATAACCCAATTACATCTATCACAGGCAAGAATGTATGACTGAATGAATGAAAAAGCATATGTGAAAAAGCTTTCTATGTATCAGTGTTCTGCTATTAAGTAATCAAAATACAAATATGAAAGTGAGATGTCCCTGATCTCAGTGGCTTACATTCCAATAGGAGGATGAAATACATATAGATTGGTCTGACGAGTCACAGAGATAGCGAATTGATTTATAGGGAAGCCTATCAATATGCACTTTTCAGAAGCAGTGGGAGGATTGATTTGATTTATTGTTCACTCCATGCCCCAAAGCTGCCTTTTTTCCTCTGGGTTTACTGGCTACATTTCTTGCTCAAAGATCAAGCCTCAAACTCAATTCACTCTGGAGCTCATAGACTGGACAAGTCCCCACCCACCCAGCATAGAGTGGATTTAAATACTAAATAGAAATTGTTTCTCTTTTATCCAGGAACCCTGAGGGGCCTTCTCCCATCCCAGAGCAAGAGATGGAAAATTAGGAGAAGGGAGACTCATAAGGCAGGAGGGATGCTAAAAGGATCTGGGGGAAGATAAGATGGTCAGGTGGATGGCTGAATGGGATATGATCCATTGTCTAGGCTCCGGCTGCCTAGGTATAATGGGCTAGGAGACTTTACACTTACACAATCATAAGTTGGGGGCAGCTAGGTAGTGCAGTGTAAGACCCATCTTCTGAGTTCAATCCAGTCTCAGACATTTACTAGCTATGTGACCCTGGGCAAGTCACTTAATTCCATTTTCCTCAGCTTCTTCATCTGTAAAATGAACTGGAGAAGGAAATGTCAAATCACTCCAGTATCTTTGCCAAGAAAAACCTGAACAGAATCATGAAGAGTCAAACATGATTGAAAAAACCACTAAACTGACTGACTCATAGGTGCGGACCAGCTTTTATAGCAGTGGCTCTGACACTCTCTGTCCAGGGAGCTTTTCGGGGCAGAAGTATTTTTCCTGTGCTTCTCTTATCTCTTTAGGACACCGTACTATTTTCATCACACCATCTTGACAAACTTCCTTCTACTCTGACTTTTCCACTCACATAAGTCCTACTGTAGCTCAGTGCCTGATAACTGGTGAAAGCTTGGACCATTATGGCAGACTTTTATCTGTTCTTCTTGAATTTTCTCTCCATTCTCCAAACCAACCTTCATACAACTGCCAAAGGAATCTCCTAATGCATAGCACTTCCCTTTTCAAAAGTCTCCCATGCTTTGCTACTGCTTATGGAATAAAATGCAAACCACTTAGTTTCTTCTGTATTCAAGGTCCTCCATAGTTTGGTTCCAATTTATTTTTCACCCTGTTCCTCTTATTATATTCTTAATTCCTTTCTCTCATCCTGTTATTTCCCACTTCCTGAACTGCTCCATGTTGTCCTCTTTGCTAATGTTGGGTTTCTTCAACGTTGAACTTGGACTTCTTCCACCTGTTGAAATCCTCCTCTTCTTTCAATGTCCAGCTTACTCCATGAAGCATTCTTTTGTTTTCCCCAGCTAGAAGTGATCCATAACTCCTCCATTCTCTCATGTATCTCTTGTTGACTGCTCCTGATCAATAAATCAGTCAATTAATTAATATTTATTAAGTGTCATCTATGTGCCAGGCACTGTGCTGAGTGATGAGGGTACAAAAAGAAGCAAAAGACAGCCCCTGCCTTCAAGGAGCTTACAAACATATACATATATACACACATATATATGTATACATATACATATATATGTGTGTATATATGCATGCATATATACATACACACATATGTATATATGTGTGTGTGCATATATATGTGTATATACAGAGCAAGCTATATACAGGATAAATTGGAAATAATTAACAGAGAAGAGGCACTCAGGAGGGATTGGAGAAGACTTCCAATAAAAGACTCTAATTTGTATTACAGATAGTTATCCAAGTCTCATCACCTCTCCTAGTTTGTTAGCTTCTTGAGTGAAGGAACTATTTTTGGTATCTTTGGATCACACCATGATGCCTTGCATAAATTTGGTGCTTAATAATGTTTATTTAATTGAATGGAATTGTATTTTCCAATTAATTAAATCTTTTATAAAGCACTGATCCAAAAAGGATTTGTAAAATAATAATAATAACTCATCTTCAAAACACTTTCCTTTTAACAAACCTGTGAGATAAGCAGCGAAAATTTTATCATTCTCATAGGATATGATCATAGAAACATAGGATTGTGAGATTCAGAGCTGAAAGAGAACTTAGTACAACCCTCATTTTACAGATGAGGGAATTTGGGCACAAAGGGATATAATCAATCAATGATTCAAATGATGAAACATTTATTAAGTCCTTAATAATGTTTAAAAAGTGAAAAATAAACCAGTCCCCAGATATCAAAAAGCTTGCATTTCACAGAAATGACTTGCCTCAGGCCACACAAGGAGTAAGTGTCAAAGATTTAAGACATGAAGCAAGGTCTTCTGACTCTTGGTCCACTGCTCTGTGGTCCACCACACTTAAGATGTGCATTGCTGTGTATATATATATATCAGTCATTGTTACAGCCAATTCTTAGTCAGCAAGTTTATTATTAAATGGGAAAAAAAATAAGATCACCTTGTTTTACTGAACTTGACTGAATATGACACTTTTAAGGATGAAGGACCCAAAGGCAGTGAATTTGGTCAAGGCTGGAATTTTGAAGTGTTTGGCAATCTAAAAAATATATTTATTATTTTGAGACTGGTGCTCCCTATCTCACTCAGGCTGTCTCAGAAATCTCAACTTTGAGTAAATCAGTAGCCTTAACCTCCCAATTAGAAAGGACTACAAGTATGTACCACCATGCCTGAGAGGTAATTTTTGGTGATTTTTAATGATTACCAAATCACCAAGTCTATCTTTTATTCCCCCTTCCAAAGTATTTGTACTTTGTAGAAATCGTTCCTTCAAGGCCATGTAATGGGTTAAAAAAGAAAATATTTTTAAGATTCACACCTTGATTTCTAATCATTTAAGCCATGTTATTTTAAAGTATGTCAACACTTTCTTGATGTGGTCAGATTGGATCCTAACTACTCCTATTACTCATAGTCAATCAGCTAAGAATTTATTAAGTGCTTACTGTCAAACACTCTTTTAAGCTTTGAGAATGCTAATACAAGTAGAAAGACAGTCCTTGGAAACTGAGGAGGTTATATTAGATTGTAAACTCCTTTATTAGATTGTGAGCTCCTTGAGGGTAGGAATTGTCTTTTGCCCTTTTTTTTTTTTTTTTTGTATGCTGGGTGCTTAGCACAGTGCCTAACACACAACAGACAGTAAATGTTGATTGATTGAGTGAGTGAGTGATTACATCCTTATGGGGAAGACCACAAGAAAGCTAAAAGAGGTAAGAGTGTGTGTGTATGTGTGTGTGTGTATGTGTGTGTGTGGCAGTGGGGATATGGTGGTGAGAGATAGTTATCTAGTTCAGAAGCATAATAAAGAAAGTCCAGAGTGCATCCTAGAGATAGAACAATGTTTGACCAGGATCCTTTATGGAAGCTTTGATTGATATCATCCAGTCTTAAGGTAGGAGGGCAGACCTTGGAGACTGTCTACTCCAATCTTTATTTTATCGGTAAGAAAACAGAGACCCTGAGCTCTGGATCTCTTTTCTTAAGGTCAGACAGATAGTAAGTGGCCAAATCAGAATTTGAAACAGGACCCCTGATTCCAAATGCAGTATATTGGTTATCACCAATGTTAACCACAGAGATGAGTGACAAGGCTTTCCTTCCATTCTCAGAACAAACATGAGCCAATATATACACCCTGAGATATATTTCCATCCAACTTTAACCTTTGACCCCAAATCTCTTTGATTAATCCCTGCTGGATAGAGTTCTGGACCTAAAGTCAGACCTGAGTTCAAATCCAGTCTCAGATACTTATTAGCTGCCTGACTTTGGGAAAGTCATTTAATTTCTCTCTTCCTCATTTTCTTCATCTATAAAATGGGGATAATAATAATCTCTACCTCCCAGGCTTGTTGTAAGGATTAAATGAGATAATATTTGTAAAGGACTTTATGAACCTTAAAGTGTTGTATAAATGCTAGCTATTTTAGACAGGGCAAAATTAAGACTTTAAGAGGTTAAGTAATTTGCCTAAATTACCAATAGAATCTCAGAAATGAAAGAGGCAGAATCTAATTTAATCCATATTTAATCTTTGCAAATGTTCTTGATAAGTGGTCATCCAGTTTGGGCTTGAAAACCTTCAATTGTTGGGAAACTACCCACCTCATATAGTAGCATTCCACTTGTGGATAGTTCTAATCATTGAATGAATGAATTTTAAAAATACACATTTGTCAGATGTTTACTATGTGCAAAGTACTGTGGAAAAATTAAGAAAGTCCCTCATCTCAAAGAGAAATCCAGTCTAATGGATGAGACAACCCATATGGAAGATTTCCAGTAGGAAGGTCTTATGGTTCTTTTTTTTTTCTCTTTGCAAGGCAATCAGCATTGAATGACTTGCCCAGGGTTATGCAGATAGTAAGTGTCAAGTGTCTGAGGTTAGATTTGAACTCAGGTCATCTTGACTCCAAGGCCAGTGGTCTATTCATTGTGCCAGCTTGCTACCCCAGTGTTTCTAAAAGTCCATTGCTAAAGCAGATGGTCACGCTTCTTTTTTTTTTAACTTAGTATTTAATTTTTTTCCAATTATATGTACAGGCAATTTTTAACTTTCTTTTTTTAATTAAAAATTTGAGTTCCGAATTTTTCTTCCTCCCGCCTTTCCCTTTTTCCTAAGATAGTAAGCATTTTGATATAATGCCATTTACACTGATCAAATCCTATCTGTTTCTGAGACTGAACCATTTGACAGTGCCAGGGACTTTTGTGGCAAGAACTCTCTTTTTTCTGGGTGTTTGGTAGCCATGGCCAGAGCACCTGCAGGAGCAGTGGCCACGGATTGCTTCCCAAGAACATTAGGAAAGTTTTTCCTTATGTTGGACCTGCACCTTTTTTTTCTTACAATTTTTACCCATTTCTTTTAGTTCCATAGCTTGAGACCAAGTAGTCCTTTAAATGTTTGAAGACTTGTATGCTTCCTAAGTCTTCTCCATGCTAAACATCCCAAGTTCCTTCAAATGACCATCACATGGAAAGATATCCAGTCTCTTCCCCACCTAGTTTCCTTCCTCTACATACTCTCTCAGTCATGTTCTTCCTAAAATGTGGAATAAGGACTGAGCACAATACTGCTGATGTAGTGTTTCTTTTTAGATTAATTTATTTGTTTTCAGTTTTCAACAATCACATCCATAAGTCTTAAATTTTCTCCCTCTCCCTCTCTCTTCCCTCCGAGATGGCGTGTAGTCTTATATGGGTTCTATACTTACATTCTTATTAAACACATTTTCACATTAGTCATGTTACTCCTGATATATTCTGAAGCAAAGCAAATACATACCCTGCCTTTCTCTCCAGCCCCCCAAAAAAACAAAACCAAAATGCAAAAAAACCAAATTTTGAATTGAAGATGGTTTATCTTTGAAGCACTACGAAAAATATTATTTTCTAAGAGATCAGAAGCTTTATTATCCTCACGGTTCACCTGGGCTGGCTGACCCTGGGAGAGGGAAGGAAGCCTCAGTGAGAAGTGCTAGAGAGAATCAATCCACATAGGACCCCCGATACTAACCTCCCCCCAACCTTTCACCCTTATTTCTCCTTAGGAGGAAGCTTCTGTCTTCTATCTCCCACTACTCTGAGCATGAGAGTTAATACCCATGAACTATTTGTCCTTTAGCCATAAACATTGTGCAACCAAAGATTTTTCAATGCAAATGACACAATTAGGAAGTACTATTTGGAGGCAACAAACTCTCCTTTAAAATATTTATACATATCTGAACTTGTAACCATAAAGTTAACTATGTATTGGGGAAGGTCTTTCTTTGCACAGAAATATCTGCAAATATATATTTTAAATATATTATGCTTATATTTATATTATGTACATATTTTAAATATATGATATAATAAAATTTATTTATTATACTTATACGATTATTTCGTAATTATATTATTTTATATATTATATTTATTTTATAATAAGATCTCTATTTTAGAAAAAAGAAAAGAAAAAAATGAAGTTAGAGGACCTGGGTTTGAATCTTCCCTTTGATACTTATTACCTGCATGATGGTCAAGTTATTATTTCTCCCAGGGATTCAATGAGGATTGACCCAGATGATTTCTCAGTCCCTTCTAGCTCTAAATCTCTTATCTTTTCACTTTAAAAAAGTGGTCTTGCTGCTCTTCTCTCCAATATTGCCATCCAAATTAAAAATAACACATTAATCTTAAGGTTTTTTTTTTTCCTTCTTTCACTTTCTCTGCAACCCCAAGACTCCAAGGAGTCCAGACATACCACACTTTTAAAGTCACAAAGGAAGCAATATTTGGTATGGCAAGAATTAGCTATTTATGGATTAAGAATATAAACGATTCTTGGGAAAATCAGCCCTTTTAACTCAATCTCTTGTTGTTAAGATTTTTTAAAAAAAGATGCTGTTAAAATGATATTTTATTTTTCCCCAGTTACATGTAAAGACAATTTTAAACATTCATTTAAAAAATTTTTTTGAGAGCCAATTTTTTTCTCTCCCTTCCTCATCTCTCTCCTCCCTGAGACAGTTAGCTATTTGATGTAGGTTATACATGTTTAATCACATAAAACAAAAGACATTTTTTAACATAGCCCTTAGCTCATGGTGAATACAAAGTCAGATCCAAGCATAATTCCTAAGCCAGTTGTATCTCCACTCAATAGATTCATAGAATGTTAGAGATGGAAGGGACCTAAGTGATTTTTTATATTCCACCTGTTTCATTTGACAGGTGAGAAAACTTTGGACCAGGCTGGTTAGGTCACTTACCTAGGTTCATGGATCTAGTTAGTAGGGAAGCAAATATAAGAATATTGGTCTTCAGAATCCCAGTCAATTTAATGCTTTTTTCATTATACCTCTCTGCTTAAGAAAGATTTCCCTGTGTGAAAGGTCCCATATAGACAACATTATTTATAGCAGTGTTTTTTGTAGCAGTAAAGAACTGGGAGGAACGTGGGTTCCCACTGTTTGTGGAATGACTAAACAAATTGTGGAAAATGAATTATTCTTGTATCATGTTGTTGGTCAGTCATTCAGTAAGGTTTGACTCCTCATGACCTCATGGGCACACCAATACTGTCAGTGGAGTTTTCTTGGCAAAGATACTGGAGTGGCTTGTCATTTCCTTCTCTAGTGGATTAAGCCAGCTCCAAGAAGCTGTAGCATGTATGCTGACTATACCCAAATGATCTCAGTAAACTGGCTAAACTAGGTTGAGAGTAACAGACAGGTCTCAGATCCATTGATGAGTTAGGAGGTATCTACCCCAAGTATGTGAAGACTTCTCCTGGCAGAATAGGCAGATGAAAACAACATGCTCCAATTGCCATGAAGGCAGCTGAAGTGGGAGCTGTGGGGCACTTAACGCTTGGTTATGCATCTAAGATGCCAAGATCATCCACTGTATTGGGAGCCAGCCATCCTGACTTGTCTTTCTAGTGGACTCTCTTAAAGAGAGTGAGGTTGAAGATTTTGTACAATTTTGCCTCACTTAAATCCAGTTCACATACAAATCAAGATATCACCCTGCAACATAGTTGGTCCTCAGTGACTTGCCCAGCACCACCCAGTTAGCAAATGTCTGAGGTCAGATTTGAACTTAGATTTTCTTGACTCTAGGCTCAGTGCTCTATTTACTGAGCCGTCTAACTGCCTCCTATTGTGCTATACGAAATGATAAATGTGAAGATTTCAGAAAAACTTGAGAAGGCTGGTGTGAAGTGATGTGGAATGAAGTAAGCATATCCAAAAGAAAAATTTCATGATGATTGCTATAACATAAATGGAAACAACACTAAAAAATTTCAGATTGCTGATCAATGCAGTATACAATCAGACTGACAGTGAAATGTCTTGTGTATCTCAACAGAAGTGGCAGACCATAGGTGAGGAATAAAGCATATGTTTTCAGAAAGGAACAAGGATTGGATCTGTTGTACTTGATTATGTTAGTCAGTCAATAAACCTTTTTTATCAGGCACCTACTATGTGCCAAGTATTGTGCTTAAGCTCTATGTTGTAACAGAGGGTTCTATGATAGATAGAGTTATTGGGAATTGACAGTAATGCAAAAAAAAAAAGACTTCCAATTAAAAACAAAACAAATAAAATCCATAAAAACAAATGCTTTAAAACTATTTAAAATTTTAAATTACTATTTATTAATCCTCTCCCTTTTTTATAGAACTGCCACAGGAAAAAAGAAAAGAATTGTTCTGTGCTTATATTTTACCTAAGATTCTTCTCTAACACATCATCCCTCCAGATTATCTTTCCTAGAAAATTGGGTTGTACAGACAACTTCACAAAATAAGTTTTACTTTAGACATGGATAAAGATTCAAACAGATATCTGTCAATACCGGTAATGACAGGATTAAAGATTTCTGAAGGCAGTAGCAGAATTATAATTAAACAATAGCAGGGAAGGTGGTTCCCTCCTTCTCAATTCTGTCCTGGGTGATTCTTTTTTATTACATTATTTTGTACTGGTGACTAGTTGTGAATGGAACAGTAGGTAGGCCACTGTTTTCGTAACTATGAAAAAAATGGAAACATAAAGATAATGTAGGGGTACAATCAGTACTTACTTCAATACATCAAGGATCTGTGACTTCATTGGTGTGGGTCCACCTCTCCTGATATAGAACACAGCCCTTCTATTTCTTAGTAGATAATTTAATGAAATAATGGCAATAATAATGATAACAATGCAACACTGTTCAGGCCCCTAGATGGCCTAGAGGATCGGGTGCTGGGCCTAGAGCCAGGAAGACTTGAGCTCAAATCTGGCCTCAGACACTTACTAGCTGTGTGGCCCTGGGTAAGTCACTTAATCTCTGTTTGCCTTAATCAACTGGAGAAGGAAATGAAAAACCACTTCAGTATCTCTGTCAAGAAAACCCTGTATGGTTCACAGGATCATGAAGAATCTGACACCACTAAATAATAAGAACAAAAACACTGTGGAACTTTTACAAAGAAATATTTACTTCAAAAAGCTATCTATCTATCTATATATGTATATACATATACATATGTGTGTGTGTGTGTGTGTATGTGTACAATTATCCCTTCCACGTTGTGATGTTTTACTGCCAGCTGGCATAAGAAATTAAATGGGAATTTTTTTGGAATTTTGCAGAAGTTATAGACAACATGTGAAGACCAGCAGATGACACAGAAGAAGTATTTTTACTTAACATTGATCTACATATAACTTATGACCAAATAATTTTACAACAAAGTACTATAAACACCCCATAAAAGAAAAAGAAAAAATTCGGACTTCTTCTCTGGTATGAAGGGAGGGCCAAAATTTTTTTTGCAGATTTTCCAGATCATGGGGGTATCATCTACCCCTTACCCCCATGATGTGGAAGAGATAATTGTATATACAGTCTCCCCCACTCCTTGCATGTTGGGAGCATAATCTGCCTTCCACCTTGTATCACTCTCAGTCTCTGAGGAGGGGAAGGGATTTATGTTCCTAGTTTAGCTCAATTTCCTTAAAGTGCAGTCCTAGATCCAAATCCGCATTCCCCCTTGGGCTTGTGTCCCAGGTACCTGGGTTTCTTAGGGCTTTCTTGGTAGCCTGGCTGCTGGCTGGGCCACTCTCCCTGCAATCTGGGCTCCATCATCACCTCAGCTCAAACTCCCACTCCCATAAGGATCATTTCTGAAACCTGAAACAGAAGACAAACCAGAAGAAACCAGAAACAAATACCATTTCTCAGAGCTTGGGTCAAAGATGGAGAATAGGACTAGGCAAGTACCTTCCCTCTCTCACCTGTTCAATTCATAGAGTCCATACTGAGCACAGCTAAGAGCAGAGCAGGATGATGGTGGAAAGAGACTAAAAAGCTGGATCAAATGACTTTTAAAGATGTAGGGCAGCCAATCAAGGAAATGACCTCCACCCATATGATACAGAGGGCTCCATATTAATCAACAGAGGATGCTCAAAAGCTTGAGTACAATGATGACAATGGGGATGATGATGACGATGGGCATTTTGGTAATGCTTTAAGATTTGCTAAGTGTTTTATAAACAGTATCTCATTTGAGTCTCACAATAAATCCATAAGGTTGATATGTCAGGAAAGATTGCCCATCATATTGTAGGACCTTAATAAAATATACTTGAATCGCATCAAATTGGCAGGATAGGACAATCTATATCTAAGTAATGGTACAACATCTCTCAAACATGTATTAAGTACTTCACAATTTCCTAGCTTGTAGTTGTTGTTTAGTTGTGTCTAATTCTTTGTGACCCCATTTGGAGTTTTCTTGGTAAAGGTACTGGAGTGGTTTGTCATTTCCTTCTCCAGCTCATTTTACAGATAAGGAAACTGAGGCAAACTGGGTTAAGTGACTTACCCAGGGTCACACAACTAGTAAATGCCTGAGGCCAGATTTGAACTCAGGTCTTTTTGAGTTCAGGTCAGTAGCCCTATCCATTGACACCTAGCTGCCCTGCTTATTAGAAGTGACCTTAAAGACCATCTTGGTTAACCTGAACTTGCATAGGAATGGTGACCTTGCACAGCCCTCCCTCACTCAAAACAAAGTCAAATATAAGTCATGTCATCATTTCTCTGATGGCATGGTCTTCTTCAGCAATGAAGGACCAACACAACACAAGCTTTGAAGGAAGAAGGAGAAGGCATGAACCATTCTTGAGAAATTCTATTCTATTATGATGTCATTTTCCACAAAAGAATGCTGTTCTTGGGAGTCATAAGACCTAGGTTCAAATCTAGTCAATGTTCCCAGTTGAGAGGGTGGAAAGCATGGGTGCTGTGGTAGGTGAGGAGAGCAGACAAAGTCTGAAACAGCCACTGGGATGAGTAGAGTAGAGAGTTAGGGAGGTGTAAAAGTATTGCCTTGTTGCAGTGAGTTCCTAGTTAAGATATGATATAAATTATATTTATGCATATATATGAAGATATATAAATATGTAATAAATAAATATATAAAAATATATATGTATATACATATACAATAATATATAATATAAATGTTTAGTGGATCCAGGCAGTGTGGTTGCTTGTCTTCTTTCAATTTGGTTCCGTTCTAAGAACTATTTCAAGTTACAAAACTAAAATTAAACCAATTTGTAAATAGGTAATTCCACTAAATTTATAGGATCACAGGATCAAAATCTGAAGCTGAAAGGCACACTCGGATATCTCCTGCTTCAGCAACTTCATTTTATGATTGAGGTAACTAAGATCCAGGGGAACATTAAGTGACCTGCTCAAGGTCACACAGAGAGTGTCTGAGATAGGTCCTGAACTCAGTCATTTTTCAGTTGTATCTGACTCTTTGTGACCCCATTTGGGGTTTTCTTGGTAAAGATACTAGAGTGGTTTGCCATTTCCTTCTCTAGCTCATTTTACAGATGAGGAAATTGAGGCATATAGGGTTAAGTGATTTGCCCAGGGTTACACAGTTGGCAAGTGACTGAGGCTAAATTTGAGCTAAAGAAGATGAGTCTTCCTGATTCCAGGTCTGGCACTCTATCTACTGTGCCACCTTGCTGCCACTTGGCTCTAGCAGTTTATAGGGTAATAGATTTAGATCCTTATCACTAGAGACCATCTAGTCTAGTCGAACACTCCCATTATACAGATAAGAAAGCTGATGGCTTGCTTATACCTATATATCTAGTGTTAGAGATAGGATTTGAACCTAAATCTTCTCTTACGCCACACTGCCTCTTATAAAGCTGGAAAAGCTTCATATGTGTACCCATGTAAAGACTCTGTCATCTAAAGACCATTGTAGCTAAGTTCATTGAGGTTGAGTGCCAAATCAGCTACAGGGTGAAAATTTTTTAGTTGCAACAGTGCTCAAAGACCATTTACCAAGTAAGAGAGGGGTTGTTCTCTGCTTTGTTGGAGGGAGCATGGACACCATATAATCACAGATTCTCTAAGTATTAAACTCTGTATGGATAGACAATAGTTGCTTGCCTCACGTTGTAATATAAAGATATTTTGTGCCAATTAATAGGCTTCAGGTGGAGCCCATTAAGGGAAGCTTGATTAGGGAAGACTTGTTTTGTAGGAAGGCCCACACCTTTTGTTAATTTCTAATGAGGCACTTGGTCATGAAGGTCATGATGCCCTCTGACTCTGAAAAGTGTATTTTTTTGCTTTGGTTTTGCTTTGGGGGCTTGGAAGAAGGTTCAAGTGCCAGACAAGACTCTGGGTAGCTGTTAAGGAGCAACACCTCCTCCCCCTCAACCTGTGTTGAAAACCCAGATGTTGGTGCTTCTCTCTCTGGTAACTATGTATGCATGTAATGGTCAGACAGTTGGATCTGTCTGTTGATCTGTGATGTATGTATTGCTTACGGTCAAACAGTCAGAAGCCCTGTCTGTTGATCTTTATTTCTCTGCTTGTATTTTCTCTGTTGTTATATGTGATTAAAGAAGATTGTTGACCCCTCAAAAATTGCTTTCATTTGAGAAAAGCAGATCTAAGAACCTGTGCCAGCAGGTCATCCTGGATGTGTGTCAGGGTGCTTGCTGTTACACATATACAAGTTAAGGGTTAACTGCATTTTAAGGATCAAGGATAAGTGTTAAATGCATCAATTGACAAGAGTAGTCAGGTAGATCTGTGCTCATTAGAGAAGAGCCAATCCCTCCTTTTTCAACAATTCTTTGATTCAACTTGATGGAGGTGGGAGTCATAATCTGTTTGAATGATGGGAAAAAGACAGTGTCTATTTAAAGTGTTATAGATGGAGGTGGGACTCATGACCTGTTTCAATAATGGGAGAAAGACAGTGTCTATTTAAAGTGCTACAGAGAATGCTAGCTTAGAAAAACTCTAAATTAGAAGAAATTTTACCTCTTAGTATTCCAGGGACAAATTAAGTGTACTCTGACTTAGTTTAAACTTATGGAAGAGTCATTCAACAAACATTATTAGCACCTATTGTATGCAGAATACTAGGGTTATTAATAAGTTCATAAAGTAAGTAGCAGGGTCTATGGAATTAGAGGTTAAATGATTTAAGGGAAAAAAAACATAGCATCACCTACCCTTTTTTTTCTTCCCTTTGGCAGGGATGA
Source organism: Notamacropus eugenii (assembly GCF_028372415.1). Taxonomy (NCBI): domain Eukaryota; kingdom Metazoa; phylum Chordata; class Mammalia; order Diprotodontia; family Macropodidae; genus Notamacropus; species Notamacropus eugenii. The sequence goes on along the minus strand of NC_092876.1, from coordinate 378,064,997 downwards.
AATACTCCCAAGGCAGGTAGATTTGGGCACCTGTACAGCCAGTGAGCCAACTTGTGGTAGTTGTTTTTTTTTTTAAAACATGTGCCTTTTAACAAATGATGCAACATCTGGGATTGCCTTTGGTTACTGCAACTTATAATGCAATATACTCTTTGAGAATGACAACACATTTGTATTATTACAAATAATACAACATTTTATTGTGGTTTGTTGCAATAGCCCTCTTGCTTGTTTACATAGATAGACCCCAGTAGAGTCTGTGAAATGGAATTATTTAAAAATGTGGGGTTTTATACCATGTTTTACTTAAGTTGTATTCTTTTAGTGCAACTGTGGTAGACAATAAGCCATGTGAGGGTAGGTACTATTTTTCATAGGATTACACACATAGAGTCAGAGGAGACCTTAGAGGTTATTTGGTAAAATCCCCTCACTTTAAAAATGAGGAAACTGAATCACAGAAAGGTTAAGAGATGTTCTCAAGGTCACAGAGAAAGAGCCTGGATTCAAAATCTTGTCTCCTGATTTAAAATCTTGTACATTTTTCATTGCTTCACACTGAATTTTGTGTATATGTCCCCAGTGCCTAGCATAAAGCAGGCATTTTAATGAAGAATGGTAGATATACACCTATCTTTTAAGTTTACAAAAAAGTTTACTTACTGTATCTTTTCTTTTTCTTCCCCTCACAACAATCCTGTGGATGAGTACTCATTTTTTTTTCAATTATTGTTCAGTTGTTTCATTTGTGTCTTACTCTTCATGACAACATTTGAGGTTTTCTTGGCAAAGATATTGGAGCAGTTAATGCTAATGGAGTAGTTGGTGGAGTTGTGAAGTGATCCAACCATTCAGGAGAGCAATTTGGAACTATGCCCAAAGGGCTATAAAACTATTCATATTCTTTGATCCAGTAATACCACTTTTAGGTCTATTTCCCAAAGACATCCAAACAAAAAAAAGAAAAAAAAGAAAAGAAAAGCACCTACTTTTACAAAAATATTTACAGCATCTCTTTTTGTGGTTGCTAATACTTGGAAATCAAAGGGATGCCCATCAACTGCTCAATGACAAAACAAGCTATGGTATGTAATTGTAATGGGAAAATTATTGTGCTATAAGAAATGACAAGCAGGATGATTTCAGAAAAATCTGGAAAGCCATATGTGAACTGATGCACAGTGAAGTGAGCAGACCCAGGAAAATGTTGTACAGAGTAACATGCATATTGTATGATGAAGACCTATGAATGACTTAACTGTTCTCAGGAATACAATGATCCAAGACAATTCCAAAGGACTAATGATGAAGCATACTATCCACCTCTAGAGAAAGAACTGATATTATCTGAATACAGACTGAAGCATGCTTTTTTCACTTTTATTTTTTTTTAAATTAGAATCTTCTTGTACAAAATGACTAATATAGAAATATTTTACATACTTGCACATGTTTAACCTATATCTGCTTACTGTCTCAGGAACGGGGGAGGAGATGGAAGGAGGAATAGAATTTAGAACTTAAAATTTTAAATAAAAATGTCAAAATAAAAAAAATTTAAAAAGATATTGGAATGGTTTTCCATTTCCTTCTCCAGCTCATTTTACAGATGAGGAATATGAAGTAAACAGTGGTAAGTGACTTGCCCAGGCTCACACAGCTAGTAAGTGTCCGAGGCCAGATTGGAATTCAGGTCTTCCTGAGTATCCAGTTTAGACATGAAGAAATTTTTGGTGACAAAGGCTCAAATGACTTTGCTAGGTGGAATTTGAACTCAGATCTTTCTAACTCAAAGTTCAGCAGTTTATTGAGTATACCATAATGCCTTTCATGCTTGTTGGGTGACTATAGTCAGAATCATGCATAGCCTGGGCATTGTGGTGTTCATATCAAGAACCAAGTGAAGTCAAGTCAAACAGCATTTTTTAAAGCATTTACCACAGGCCAGGAGCTAGAAAAAGCACTGGGCTACAAATACAAACACAAAAAAAGAAAAACACCAAGTCTCTTAAATTCTAATGGGGAAGATAGCCCATAAAAGGGAGCTAAGAAATGGGGTAGGAGAGAACGTATTGACTTTGGTGCATGATGCCAAGGTTGGCAGAATGGAGGACGGCTGGTCTGGGTCTTTTCTCCAAAAGGAAGTTCTGGGAGAAAATAAAGGATGCGGGGGTGTCAGAAAAGTGGATCAAAACAAAGAACAACAAATGTCATATTTACTATTTTCTTTCCTTCCCCTTTCTAGGAGTTTTGAGAAGAAATTATGTGATTTTCCACCTTCACAATCATTTATCTCTTGGCTGCCTGCCTGCTGCATGTAAGCAGGGGTAGATCCTGAAGACTTGGGAAGAGCCATTGAAGAGGTAGAAAAGACCCTGTTTGCCCACAGGAAATATGAATGACTTCTGTTTGTATCTATTCAACTGCTCTCACCAGGCCCGCAAGTGGTTCTGCCAGAGATGATATAATTATAGCACATCACATTTAAGTCTTACAAAGTGCTTTTTATACATTATCTCATGGGAACCTCACAACAATCCCACAAGGCAGGTAGTATAGGTATTGTTGTCACTATTTATAGCTGAGGAAACGGACACTTAGAAAGGGGAGGTGACCTACCTGGGGTTCCAGAGCAGGTAAGTACTTGAGACAGGATTAGAACCTGAGTCTCCCTGACTATACTACATTCTCCAGCCCTGCACTTCTTCTGGTTGAAGAAGCAGTAATTTATTTATAGGGTGGCATAGTGGATAGTGAGCTGGCCTTGGAGCCAGGAAGACATAGACTAAATTCTGATCCTGATACATTGGCTGTGTCAGACTTAAGATTCTTAAGCTCTTAGAGAAGAGAAAGAAATGACCTTCTTTGGGAGAGGGAGTTTCCTCACACAGGGAGTTCCCTTTATCAGTGAAATCACAGGTTGAATCCCCTGTCTCTAGTCTTCTTTCAGTCCCTTTTAATGACAAGATATTTGCTAAAAGTTTGGGGATCGGGAAAAGGAGAAGGGATAGTGTGCTAAAATAAGCTATTGCAAATGAATTTCCTTAGAAACACTTGTTTCCCATAGAAGTGTCTTTAGAAATATCATGGAATTCCATGTAGAGATAATCCATCCTATTAATTATTATTCTTGCTTGAACCACGTTTAGGCATTGTTACTGACCTGGATAGTAACTTGTAATTTCATTTTTGGATGCTTTCCCAAAAGGAAATAAGGTGAAAATTTCCTAGTATAGTGTTAGAGCTGCATCTAGGATCATCTCCAGTCATTCTGACCTATGTCTCACCACTGGACTCAGATGACCCTGAGGGAAAAAGCGAGGTTGATGACTGCACAGCTTGGTCTCCCTTAAATCCAATTCACTTGCAAGTCAAGACATCACCTCCTGATGTCATTAATCAGGGGACTAATGACTAACACCAACAACCTTGCCGTTATAACCTTTTACCTATTTTATGAGATTTAGATAGGAAGGGAGAGTCTTGGCAAAATTATGAAACAGACTGTCTGTACTTGAGACCCTGTCACCCTTCCCTCATCCCCTAGCCTGCTGCAGCTCCCTAGTGAGTTCTGCCCTTCCTGGGTGGGACACTAGCTTCTGGAGTTTTACTAGACCTCCTCCTATCATCAAAATCCCCTTAAATCATAGGATGTTAAAACTGAAAAGAACTTAGGTATCATTTAGTCCAAGTCATTTATGTTATTAACCAATTTTAATGATGCCTTTTGTTGTTGTTTTTTTTACAATGCAGTAATTTCCCAGTATAACCCTTCTTCCTCAACCATCCCTTTCTAACAAAATGAATTCTCTTTTGTAATAAAAAGAAATTGACCAAAATCAGACAATGCGTCAACCCTCTTCGACTGTATGCAGTGTTACATGCACAGACTTCCTCATCATTCCAACAAAAGAAGAGAGGTGTATACCGTCATCTTTTCTCCTGGGGCCAAGTTGGAATATTATAATGATGATCAACTTTATTTTATTTTTATTTTCCCAGCTCTCTCATTTTACAGATAAGGAAACAGAGACTTTGAGAAAAGAAACTTACTCAAAGACATAAGGTCACAAAGGCAATCTACTGACCATCATTTATTAAACATTGACTATGTATTAGACACTGTTGGCAATTCAAATATAAATACGAAAAATTAGGAGTTAGAATTCTAATGCAGGACTTTTGGCTCTAAATGCAGGGTTTTTTCCATTACAACTTTGTACTTAATCTTTATTCTTTTGTAGGTCAGGATGGAGATGCTGTGATCTATATATAAACGACTCCTTCGGCAGTTTAGCAAACTATCAATTATGGCAGAGAGAAATGGAATAAAAGCCTCTTACTACTTATTAAGAACTGCCTTCTTCCTTCTCATTTAAACTTATGACGTGATGGACCAGCTGCTAAGAAGATATAAAATGGTAGAAAGTATTGCTTGATGGGCATAGATTTTTAAAGCCAAAAGGGACCATATCTGTCCAATTCCCACCCCCCACCCCCATTTAACAGATAAGTAAACTGAAGCCCAGAGAGGTAAGATTACTTGCCTCAGATTACATAGGAGGGAATGACAGAGGCAGGATTTGAAACCAGGTCCTCTGACTCTTGAGACAGCGCTCTCTTTACAATACACCACAATGCTTTTCTGAAAAGTGGAAGAGGAGAAGTATGCAACTCAAGAAATCCTATTTTGCCCTGGGCAATTAATAAGTTTTTTTTTTTCTCTTAGGCCAGTTTTTGTAGCTCTGAATTCAAAGCAAGGTCTAATAAGAAACAAGGGATGAAAGACTGTCTCCTGAGGCAGAGACACTCTAGCTGTGGGTGTATAGTAAGTAAAATAATAATAGAACAGCACAAATGTATTTCAAAACTTAACCAGCAGATCAAAAGCAGACTCAGATTGTGAATTTCCATTTCATATTCCTTGTTTCTTTTTTTAAAAGTACATGATGAAATTTACATGTTGCTTTCAAAACAGTCCTGCTTGTCTGTGTTTCCTTCTGAACATCTATCACTTCTTTTTTGGTGAATTTTTAAAGAATGTTTCAATGGCTGTCTTATCCTTGGTCTCCCTATTCCTCCTTCCTCTCTTCTCCACTCCCCCCAATTAGAAACTGAGGGAAAGGGAAGGGGAAATCCCTTGGAATAAATAAGTATAGTAAAGAAAAACAAGTCCACCCAGTGGCCATCTCCCCAAATGCAAGTCTCTTTCTATACTTTGTATCTTCCAACTTTTACAAGACTATGGTATTTGTCATTCGGGGAGAATGGAGCCCCAAGAGACAAATTTGAAGGAAAAAAGTGGTTTGCTTTAGAAATAAATCAACAGATATTCCCATGATGCCCTTACTTAGGGTAGGTAAGTTGTCAGGTAATCGGGGAAAACAGATGTTCTACTGATGTAATCTTAAATCTCATTTTGACTATTCTATTCTAATCTACTGAGTCCATAACTACCTCTGCCTAGGGTGACCCATTTGGGCTGCTTACATTAAAGAAGTAATACCAGCAGGTATAAGAGGTTAGTCTAGTCATCCAATCTGTTCAATCTATTGTCTCTAAATAACCTCTTTGCTATTGCTTAATCAGGATCTTCTAAAACAAAGCAATAAAGGATTTAAGAAATCTTTCACAGCAAATTCTTCCTTCCCCAAACAATCTTCAAAAGAAGCATACATATCACACATATCTGGGACCAAAGCACTGGCAGTCTGCGTATTTGTACAGCACATTACTAGGAGTTGGGTAGAAAATGTATCCAGGGAAACAAATCCTCAAGAGAAACTATTAGCAAATCTGTGCTGTGGAAAGGATATCCAATAAACAAGATTATTTGTAATGTGATTAGGTAATTTTATGGCATTTTTCAAAGAGATAGCCATAAATGACCATCAACAGGCTTAGCTCATTGTACTAATTTGGAGTGTTATGAACTTTATGTTTGGAGTTCCAGGAGGTGTCAGGCTGGGTACCACAGGCAAGAGGAATGATGGGTCACAGGAGGTAAAGAGACAGTGTTGAGAGGCATGGTTCAATTTATTATAACTGAAGTCTCTTCTTTTCCTATTACATTCTAGTTCAGTTTTTCGTAACTCAAACCTTTTCTTTGCTTCTTGAATTCTTGTTTATACTTTAATGCCTAGTTCAAATGTCCTTTCCTTCATGAAACCTTTCCTGGTCCTCCTGCATAGTAACATAATTTTATATACAATGTAATGGTAACAAGTAATTTACCCTATTAGACTTCCTCCCCTTCCACCTTTGTAAAGCACTCAGCAGGTAACGTTGCTTATAAGTTATCTCATTACTAGAGTCTTCGAGGGTGGCAGCTAGATGGTGTAGTGGATGAAGTGTCAGGCCAGAAGTCAGTAAGACTCCTCTTTCTGATTTCAGATATGGCCTCAGACAACTTACTAGCTGTATGACCCTAAGTAAGTCACTTAACTCTGTCTATGTTTTCTCCTCTGTAAAATGAACTGGAGAAGAAAATGGCAAACTACTCCAATATCTTTGCCAAGAAAACCCCAAATGGGGTCTTGATGAGTTGGACACAATTGAAAACAACAACAAGACTCTCTGAGGGCAGGGATTATCTTGGCTTATCTAAACTTTGCACATTTGCCAGAATCTAGCAAAGTGTTCCACACAATAAATGCCTTATAAATACTGAATTTGAATAAGGCTGCCAGTGAGAGTACAGTTGGATGTTTCCATAATGAGTCTTTGAGAACATCTATCCATATCACTGAATTCATATAACTAGAAACCTGTGTAAAAAAGTCTTAGGATTTAAAACAGCCTCCATGACTTCACCTTCATTCTCTCCTCTTACATACACTACCCTCTTCTATTGCTTTGAACTATGAATCCAGGTTTCCGTGTTCCAGAAATGGAACTCTTATGGAAGTTAGTTATTTGAAATCAAGAGTATATTTTCTCCAAGAAACGTTATAAATTGTGAGCCTAGCTTGCTCACAAAACCTCATTTTCACCTATGTTTTAAATATTTCAACACTTGGAAAGATCTATGATTTTAACAATATGGTTATTCCCTCTACCACCAAATTGTGGCACCTCCCTGTAAGACATTTTTATGAATTGCTTTGGCTGAAAAAGCAGTTTACAAACTGGTGTCCAACTTCCTGGAGATCAGGCTTTTTAGACTTTGCTACATGAGTCCTGAGCTCATTAGTACATCGCTAGGCTGAAACCTGAAATTTTCCTCACTTTGTTGGACCTTTGGCCTATTCTCTGAGAACATAGGTTCACCTCTCTACTGTGATGAGGGAACCGAACAAAAAAAAAAATCTTTAATTTCTTCTTTTTTGTTTAGACTCTGACTTGAATATAGAAGTACAAGAAATGATCAAAGAGAGTTTAAGTGGAGAATTTTAGCTTTCCTGGAGTAAGGAAGACCTGAGTTCAAATCCAACTTCAGATTGTTGTTGCTGTCCATCCTTTAATTCTCAAAGAGGACAAATGACATCAGGAGAGTGATGGCTTCACTTGCAAATTAACTGGATTCAAGAGAGACAGAGCTGTGCAAAATCATCAGTCTCACTCTCTCCACCAGTCATTGGAGTCCAGTGGCAAGATGTAAGTCAAGATGACTGGCAATGGCCTATATATGTTCAGATACTTACTAGCTGTGTGACCCTGGGCAAGTCACTTACCCCTGTTTGCCTCAGTTTCCTCATCTGTAAAACAAGTTGGAGGTATGGGAGAATTTGGACAAGGTGCCCTTGGGAGTCCTGCGGATATGACAGGCACCTCAAAAAGGAATGAGGAGCTGCTACTTCAACAACCAGAGCTTGTTGAAGTCCATGGCTTGACTGCCTGCCCCATCACAGGCATGACAGAAGTGCTTCTGAGTTTCCAGAGGGATATAACTCTTGATCCTGAATCAGCCAATCCTCATCTCACCCTGTCTGAAGACTTGAAGAAGGTCAAGTTAGAAAGTGTCCCTCAGGACCTGCCTGACAACAAAGAAAGATTTGACTATGTTCTTACTGTTTTGGGTGTCCAGACCTTCACCTCAGGCAAGCACTATTGGGAAAGTGGAGGTGGGAGAAAAGACAGAGTGGGAATTGGGCATCTGTAAAGATTCAGTCAGCAGAAGGGGAAACTCTCCTGCTCATCTGAGGGTGTAAGGACCCTAGTAGGCTGTACCTCTGCAAATCATTTCTTCCTTTTGAATTCACAGTATGGCTTTCAATTGATTCAGCCTATCTACAAAGTAGGCATTTTTCTTGATTATACAAAGGGACATATAGTATTTAGTAATGTCATAGACAGATCCCTTATCTGTAGTCCCTCAAATATAGTCTTTGAAGGGCCTCTCCACCCTTACTTCTCTTTTGGCATGCCTAAGGAAGAAAGTTCCCCTGGATCGCTCATTATCTGCCCCACTAATTATGAGTAGAGGGCTGTCAATGATGTTAATCACTACAGGTGACTCTCAATGCAAGTGACTGAAAGTGATAAAGAAAATGCTGTTTTATTTATCTGAAATCATGTTGAAATGGTCAATAAAGTGATGTGTGATTATCAATACCAATGCGAAGTTAGTCTATCTTATTTATGTTGGTATAAAAGAAGGAGGCTTTTTAGAAAAATGGTAGCTGCTCTGTAAGCACCTAAATTGGAAATCAGTTGGAAGTGGAGGCAGAAAAGGAACAAGAGAAAAGGACTGAAGGGAGAAAATTAGGAGACAATAATTTTCAAGTAGAGAAGGATGAAAAGGATAATTTAGAATGCTAAATGAATAAATAAATGAACAAACAAACAAATAAATAAACAAGCCAAGAAACAAAATATATAAATAAGTAAAAGAATGGTTCTCCTGGATGATGTCCCAGGGTGATGGATATGTCCTCTGGCTGATTCCCTGAGTGAGAGGCAAGACAAATTGAGTTCCATAGTATATTCAAGGAATTTCCACTGAATCAGAAAATATTAGACATCTACATAAATAAAGAAACAAATTATAAATGATTATAATAAATAAGACCTCAACAGATGAGTAAGAGGAAAGAAACTGAGGAATGACATTTTACCAAAAATACTTTGATTGCTACCTTCTCTTTTTATACTCTTGTCTTCATGCTGTAGACCTTCCTCAGCCTCTTCCCAGAGCTGTGATTGTGGTTTGTTGTTCCTTTCTGAAGAGGATCATGACATTAGGGAGATGATGATATGACTTGCAATTGAATTTTATTGGCAGGAGGGAAGGCTGTGCAAAGTCACCAGCCTCACTTTCTCCTCCAGAGCCATGTGGGTCCAGTGGCCAGGTATCCATTAGGATGACTGAGATGGACCAGGATGCAGTGGGAGATCTTGGCTTTTTAAAGCTAAGGTATCTTCAAGTACTCACTTTAAATGAGGCAAAGCCCATTCAATGAATAGGCCTCTTTAAGAAGTGAGTCAAATGATGGCTCCTTTAGCTAAAAAAAAAAAATCAAACTAGGAGGGCAAGACCCTCAGGTTTGCTGGCCATTGCTATTTACATTAACTCTGAGACCAGAATGCCCCCAAAATAAACATTAAGTGGTGTTTGGTCAGGACAATGAGATCCAGAGCGAATTGGGTTTAAGGTTTGGTCTTTGAGAAAGAAATATGGCTAGTAAACCTCAAGTTAATTAGGTAGGTTTAGGCCACCCCAATTTATCTTCCTTTGGGCAGAAGGGGAGAAGAGAGCAGGGGACGGGAATGGAGTTGCCCAGGTGGAATTGGCGAGCTTCTCAGAGCTATCACACCAAAGAAGACCTTGGAAAAGATATTGTCATTATGTCTTCAATTAAAAATCTGACCTTTTCTACCTAATCCCCACCAGTTTGAAGGACTGAAGGGTAAGACAACTGTGGTCTAAAGTGCTTGGGTGTGAACACCATTGTGAACCTTGAAGGTCATAATTCTGAAAAGGAAAAATGGAGAGAACTCTGTTCCATTGAAGAGACTAGAAGTACTTGGGATGTAGGAATTCTCACCTTTTGAGGGAGGAGTAAAAATAGGCACTTAAAGGGGAAAGGTGTAAAACAGACACCAAGTCACTTCTCAAATCTTTTGTGGTAAGTTTCCTTAGCTATAAAATCGGGATAGGAACAACATCTACATCTCAGGGTTGTTGTAAGGATCAAAGGAGTTAAAAATGATAACATGCTTAGCACAGTGCCTGGCACATAGAAGGCACTTAACAAATATTGGTTTCCTTCCTTTCTTCTAGTGGGAGAAAAAATTGGGTTCAGATTCTGTTTTTTCTGCTTAGTACCTCTATGACCTTGAGCAAGTTGGGACTCAGTTTCCTCACTTGTAAGAAAAGGTGGTAGATAATCCCTCTAGCTCCAAGCCCATGATCCTATCGACATTGTTTATACTATGGTTTCTAGGAGGAAATGTGTACCAGAGTGCAAAAAGGGAAAGGGATGTGAAAGCACATCTCTTCCTTCTCCCTCCTTTACTTCTCTCACTGTAATCAAGTTACCCAGCTTGTTGCACAAAAAAAGACATCGTGTTTGGGATGACATATCTACGCTCCCCCTCCCCCCAGGGCTCTCTGAAAGGCAACCCTCCCACTGTACTGGGAGCCAGTTATTTTCATAGGTGGTATGTTTGTAAGTCAAATGTTCAAAAGACAGGGTGTGTATACCTCTCAGTCAGTGAAGGAAAAAGCCAGGATTCAGGGCCAGAAGACCTGGTCTGTGTAACCAAGAGCATGTTTTAACTTATAAAGTGGCAGAGATATTCCTTACACTATTATCATTGATTTATTATAGGAAAAGGGCTTTGTAAACCATAAAATGGTACATGGATGTGAGTTGGTATGCTTATATCTTTCTTTCAGAGTCTTCTTAAGGTATGGATAGTGGAATTCTTTAATTGTATCTAAAGGCAAAAGGAGAGATTAGAGGTCTTCTCAAGAGATCTTCTGGCCTTCAGATTTTATAACTGGCTTAAAAAAATTAAATTTACAAAATAGAACTATAGTGCTGGCCTGCCTGTATTTTTTTTTTTTTTACCACTTCTCTATGGTGATTATTCTCCAGCAATGATGCCCTGGGTATAAAGCGCAACAATTACTAATAGAATATAATCTGTTGTACATCAATCGACTAATCAATAAGCATTTATTAAGCACCAACTATATATCAGGGGATTAGGTGGTGCAGTGGATAGAGTGCTGGGCTTTGTGTCAAGAAGATTTACCTTCCTGAGTTCAAATTTGGCCTCAGATACTTACTAACTCTGTGACCCTGGGCAAGTCATTTGATCCTGTTTGTCTCAGTTTCCTCATCTGTAAAATGAGCTAGAGAAAGAAATGGCAAACTACTTCAGTATCTTTACCAAGAAAATTCCAAACTGATCATTAAAAGTATAATTCAACTGAAAAGTTACTGAACAACAACTTATGTCAGGCATTGGGTTCGGTGCTGGGGATACAAAAAGAAACAAAAGATAGTTCTTTCCCTTAAGGACCTTAAAGTCTCATGGGGGAGACAAAAAGCAAGCAAATCTATGCAAAGAAGTTAGCTATGTACAGGATAAATAGGAAATAATGAATAGAGGGAAGGCACTAGAATAAAAACAGAGTTGAGGAGGTAGAGTTTTCCAGGCATCAGGAACGGTCAGAGAAAATGTCTAGAGTTGAGAGATATCTGTATCACAGGCCAGGAGGACAGTGTCACTGAATTATAGAGATGCCTACCATGAAAAAGGGAGCACTTAGGAAAGACACAAAGATTATATTCAAGTATTTAAAAGGTTTGATGTGAAGAGAAAAAGAAAAAAAATTTAAAAAACAGAATGCTTTCCTATTTCTTCACTGAGAGTTATCCGAAAGTGTAATGGGCTAATTCAGGAGGTTGTCAAGTCCTCCATCACTGCAGATCTTAAAAAAGAAGTTTACTTCATGAGGAGGTTGTAGAGGGTAGTCCTGATCAGGGACTTGTTGGACTGGATGGTCTCTTCTCATTTGGAGATCCTGTGGTTCTCTGTGATACTGTAACCTTTCTAACTGATCCCATATATAGGAAATGTCTTCAAATCCATGCTCAGTAAGCCAATGCCTATCAAATATTCATGTAACTGGCTAAAATGGACTTTTAGTGACAAATCTATAATTTTAGATGAATCTCTTCCAACTACTATAGAAAGTAGTTGCATTTTGTTGGAACTTCATATTTTCCATTAAGCTGAAAGCCCTAATGACAAGAATAGACAAGGGCAAAAATGGTGACATCAGCCTATTCAAAAACAAACCTTCTGATATTTCCACTCCTTCCACTTAAGAAATATTTGCACATGTCCTTGTTAAAAGTTTGAAAAGCATTTCTAAATATGCTAAGTATTCCTTGCTCTGCTCTTGTAGACATTCCTGTTATTAGTGTTGGCAGAATGGGTGGGGAAAGCAGTGTTGAGCTTTAAGCAATATTATAAATTTTGAGAAAAATCATATCTTTCACTTATGCAATGTTGCTGTCAGATTTCTAGGATACAAATGAACTTATTATCTATCCCACTAATTATCTTCTATCTTTGCCCCACTTCTCTTTTCTCACTGCACTCTTTTTTCTTAGTGATTTCATTGGTTATTGTAGGTTCAATTATTATACAAATGATATATTAATTTCAAATATATATATATACATACCCAATCTGTCTTCTGGGGCAGCTAAGTGACACAGTGGATAAAGTGCTGGGCCTTGAGTCAGGCAGAACTGAGTTCAAATCTGGCCTCAGACACTAGCTATATGACCTTGGGCAAATCTTTTTACCCTGTTCGTCTCAGTTTTTTTCACAGGTAAAATGAGCTAGAGAATGGCAAACTGTATCTTCACCAAGAAAATCCCAAATGGGGGTCATGTAGAATCAGGCATGACTGAAACAACTGAACAACAACTGTCTCCTAAATTCCAATATTGTCACCAGTGGCTTGCTGGATATCTTTACTTGGATGACAAATCAAACTCAATATGTTCCAAACAGAACTCACTATTTTCCACCCTAATTACACCCTTTCCCCAGACTTCTTTTTCATTCCATTAAGGATATCATAGTCCTATCACAGTTGGGTAGGTTTGCAACATCAGAGTAATACTTAGGTCTTACCTCTCTGTTATCCCATTGATTAAACTAGCTGCCAAATTGATTCTGCCTCTATAACTATCTCTCACAGCTCTCTCCTCTTACATAATGCTATCTCAATTCAAGACCTCAACAGTGATCACCTAGATGATTGAAATCTCCTTCTAATCAGTCTCTGTACTTCCATTCTCCCCACTCTCAACTCCATCCTTCCAAATTAATATTACTAAGTCACAAGTCTGACCATGCCATTCCTTAAATCCTCAGTTGCTTCCTGTTACTTCTAGAATAAATACAAATACCTAGGTTTGGCATTTAAATCTTTCTACAATCTGGTTGCCATTTACATTTCAGGACTTGTTACTTTACACCCCTTCACATACTCTGCATTTCTGTCAAAGTGATCTATTCACTGTACCCCAGAACTGATATTCTCCCATCTCCATGTCTTTGCATAGGCAGTTCCCTGTGCCTTTAATGCATTCCTTTCTCTCCTTATCCTCTTAGAATTCCTGGCATCTTTCAAGGTTCAACTCTGGTGCTCCCCACTATGGAAAGGCTTTCCCAATCCACTCATTGTTGGTGCTCTTTCTCCCCTGTTAAACTGTTTACTTTTCTGGGTATATTATTCCCTACTACTCCAGAAGAGTCAATCAGTCAACAAGTATTAACTAAATTATTGATATGTAAGTACTGGGATTAGAAAGACAAGAGTGAAAACAAGCTATGGCCTCAAACTGCTTACAGTGAGCTGCAAGAGACAACATGTAAGTACAGAGGTATATAATAATGTACAAAATAGGTACAAGGCAGTTTTTTAGGGAATGGCACTAGCATCTGGTAGGAATCAGGAAAGAAATGAATGAAAGAAAAAGAAAGAAAGGAAGGAAGGAAGGAGCAAGGAACGTAGTAAGAAAAGAAGACAAGAAGAAAGGAAGGAAGGAAAAACATCATTGATTAAGTACTTACTATGCTCTAGGTACTGTGATAAGCACTAGGGATACAAATACAAAGAAAAAAATAGTCCCTACCTTCAGTGAGCTTACCTTTTAATTGGGGAAGACAACATGAAAGGAAGCTGAAAAGTGGGGTAAGAGGAAAGGAATGTATTGGGGCATAGCTTTGAAGTCCAAAAAATCAGGAATGGGACCCTGAAGACAGGGTGGCCTTGTCCCTTCCACAAAATGGAGGCTGCTGGAAGACCTCATCGATGGGAAGAAGGGTTGTATTCCAGGGAACAATGTTCAAGGAGGAAGAGGCCACAAAGGTGGTAGGCTGTTCAGGTCCCTGGAGCAGAGAGAAGCTTTAGGATGAGCCAGAAGTAGAAGAGGCAGGAATAGGGCCAGGAGGTAAGCTGAGGCTTGTGAGAAGAGGCGAGGAGAAAGCATCTTCCACATATGGGACATAGCCAGTGAAAAGTCTCAGAGGTGGGAGATAGCATTCCAGATGTGAGGAACACTAAGAAAGAAAGGAGTAAGGTAGTATCAGACTGGAAAGGTGGTTTGAGACTAGGTGATGAAGGGCATTAAATGCCAGGCAGAGATGATATTTGATCCTGGAAGCTGTCTAGAGACACTGGAGTTTAGTGAGTTGGGTATGTGTGCATTATGATCAGTTTTGGGTATTAGGAAAATCAATTTGGCATCTGTGTGGAAGAAGAATTGGAGACAGGAGAGATGTGAGGCAGGAAGATTATTGGACTATTGTAATAGCCCAGGTGGGAGGTCATGAGGGCCTGAGTAATGGCTATGTGAATGGAGAGAAGGGAATAAATGCAAGAGATGTTGTGAAAGTAGAAACAAGATTTGTCAACTGCATGAGTGTGTGGGGTGAATGAAAATTAAGAATTGAGGACCTATGCCCGAGGGGTTTTAAAACTGTGCATACCCTTTGATCCAGCAATATCACTACTAGGTCTATATCCCAACAGCACTGAAAAAAAGATTTGAGGATGGCACTGATGTTGCAAACTTAGGTGACTTGAAAGATGGTGATGTCTTCACCAGTGAGTGAAAAATTCAGAAGTGGAATTGATTTGGGGAAAAGGTAATGAGCTCTATTTTGGATATGTTGATTTGAGAGGTCTGCATTCAGTAGGTGCTTAAATAAATGTTTGTTGAATTGAATTAAATTCTACTACTTCAAAGGGATTTCTTCAACTTTACCACCACACTCTAAAATCAGGAGCCCCTTTCCAGAGACCCTTGTTCCCTCAGTGGGTAAAAACCTGGCATAGCCACTCTCTCTGGGGAAATGCGATGACAGAGAAAGTATGTCTAATGGAAAGACAATTAAACAAGAACAAAGGGAGAAATTATCAAACCTTTCAGCTTCCATTCAACTTCTGGTAGACCTGTGGGACTAAACCAAATTTGCAAACACTGTTAGTCACCAACCATTCATATCTACCTGTAATGATTTATTGGACTGGGCTACAGGATATTCATTGAACCATCTAATAAAGGAAGGCTTCCCATTTTCCCACCTGGCAAATGCTAGCAAATGCTTTTTTTCAAGAAAAGGGGAAATCTTGTGTTTTTACAAATCTCAAGTTTTCAGGTTAGCTTGAGGATAAAATGCTTGCTCTTTTCTTGGGATTATGAAAATAAAGCCTCCTTTTAAAGAAAGATATTTGTTTTTCATTCCAGTATCCAAAGAGGATGTTTGGCCAACTAAAATATGTACTTTTTGCTGATGGCCCAAAGGTAGAGAAAATCAGCTGATATGCTAAAATCCATCCTAATGGCTGTCATGGTATAAAAGCAAAACAAAACAAAACACAATAATAAAAATAAATTTAACTGATCATTCTTGGGGAAATGACTAGCCAAAATGTGGGATATAAATGTAATGGAATATTGTTGTACCATAAGAAACTGTGGATATTAAGAACTCAGAAAAGCAAAGAAACACATAGGAAGTGATGTAATGCAAAGAACTAGGAAAATGATATACACAATGACTGTAACAGTGTAAATGAAAACAATAATAAAAAAATGAAACTGAGAGCTAGGTAACTACAATGACCAAGTGTGACCCTAGAAAAAAGTTGAGAAATATTCATCTTTGTTACAAAAGATGGACATTTTTTGTAGGGGAAGAAGGAAGAATATGTTTGGAAATGAATGTGATATAAAAATAAAACATTAATAAAAATAAGATTAAAAAATGGAAAGCCTGGCTAATTTTGCTTGCTTATATGGTAATGGCAGGAAAACATACACCTTATCTTGTTTTACCCCAAAGGAGATGATTACACAGGAGAAACAAAGTTGTTCTTTCTAGACTTTCACATATGATGATATAAGATAGTTAGATTTCTCATTAGAATATTTACATTTGTCTTTGATTCCTTGAAATTGTGATTTCCACTCTGTCCCTCCACTCCATCACCCTCCCAGCCAAGTCTTGGTGGAGAAATTCTTTTGAAAGTATATTCAGTTTTGGGTATGAGTCTCTGCTCTTTTCTTGTCTCTCTACTGCCCGTCAATTGATGTTCAAGTGAATCTAGGAAGGATTTCATTTGATTTGAAGGGTCTTACAAAAAACTCTATTTCCTGGTTGGAAATAAACCTTCCTTGAATTAAAAGTCAACATGAAATAAATCTCAACTTCAATTCAACAAACATTTATTAAGTGTCTTCTGTGTGCCAGACACTATGCTAGGTGCTGGGAATACAACAAAACAGACCAAAATTAAAAAAACAACAACAACAAATCTCCAGATTCCCTGCCCTCAAGAGACACTGATGACATCATGCAGGATCTCAATGGATCTCCATTATTTCATTAGGTTTCAAGCCTTAGCTCACAGGCTTATAAATGTAGAGCAGGAAAAAACCATAGAGGTCATCTACTTCAACCCCATCATTTTGCTGATGAGGGAAATTAAGTATGTAAATGTTATGTGACTTTCCCAAGGTCATATAGACTATAAGTGGCAAAACCAGATTTCAATCCAGATCTACTTGGCTACAAACCTCAAACTACTTCCACCATACCATACTGCTTCCCCTGAGATCTTCTAGCAATATCATTTGTGTCAACCCTATAGGTTTGGTTCTCCCATACGTCTCTGAGAGATACCACAATTGCAGTAAATATCAGCGAAGGCATTTAATACAACCTACCAGATCTCACATATTTCTCCTAAAATGGATCCTTCTCATGTACTGAGGCTTTTTGTGTCATTTGTCAGCAGATAGGTTTGTACTTCATTGTGTATGTAAACCATTATGCCAAAGCAAACACAAGGCAAAGGATGTTAACCAAAAATTTCAGTGACCAGCACAATGGGAATAATGCTATGTAAACCTTTTGCCAGGACATCTTTTTTCTTTCCTGAACAAAGCAGCTGAGGTTTGGGAGAGCTAATATTTCATTACATATTATGAATTTGACTTGATGAGGAGTCCTCAGAAAAATCACAATTCCTAATCAATTTCATTGTCTTGAAGTACTTGGGGATTTTAATATCTCTTTCTTTTTTATAATGTAACAGCAGAGTACAAAGCCTTTGAGATCTTCTTCTCAGGTAGGTCCAGCCTTCAGTTGCTTCTGCATTTCTGTCAACAGATTCCATTCCTGGAGTGTGAATACTCAGAAGGAAAGAAAACCTCAACAATAAACATTGAAGCCACACGATCTCCCTCTTTTGACTGACAACTCTGTTAAAAAGTACACTGTGGTTCTTTTGAGAATACTTGTCAGTAATACTGGTTTCTATTCCCATTCAGGCATTTGGATAAATAAACTGCTTGAATGTCCATTTTCTACTCAGAGCCAAGCCTCTAAAACATTTTGGCAGGCCTCTCACCTCTTGAAGTTCAAAAACAAATCAAAAGAGGAAGTTAAAATGTTAAAATGTAGTGGGTTTAATATTCCTGCAAAACCGCGCATCTCAGTTTGATGGGGACCATTTAGAAACATTTCCTGTTTCCATATAGTTCTCACCTGTGCATGTAGCTGGCAAACTTAAAGCTTTCAATGCACAAAGAAAGTCAAATCTTTTAGTTCCTGACCATATGCTACAATTAGAAGCCTTTGTATCCTGATTGCTGACAATATGCTTACACAAATTTATTGGCTTTCAATAACATTGTTCCAATATCTTGGCATCTGCACATAGACATTTCAGCTTTAAGAAGCTCATGAGTTCCATTCAATTTTAAATTGTTTTTCCAAAGGGTTTCAGAGTTCTTTGTAAGAGATCAGGCCTTTGGCTTTTGTAGGTCAAAAGAGGCCAGCTTAGAAAAGGCAGAGACCACCATGAAAATAAAGACATTTCATAGCTACCTAGTATGGGTTGGGGTTAGTTGGAAAAAATGCCCCTAATAACAACAAAAAAGACAAAGGACCCATCAAAAATATTCCAAATGAAAAATGGTTTCATTATATTTAGGATAGTGGTGATTTTTTGCTGCTAAAGATGCCAATGGTGGTAATGGAGACAAATGAAATCCAAGGGAAAGCATTTACTCTGGCCATCAATACAGAAAATATTGGTTAATTGCTAAGACCCAGGTTTAAGTTATTCCAAAAATTTTCTAAAGTAAAGGCACATATTTTTAATGCTTGTATTTTACCAACAATTAATACCAAGAGGTAGTATGGATATGGACAGAGATGCAGCCATAGAGCTAGAAGACAGCTTCAAATTCTGCCTCTGACTCATCCTGGCAATGTAATTTTGAACAAATCGCTCTTGTTTGGTTGTGTCAGTCATGTCTGACTCTTTGTAATCCCATTTGGGGTTTTCTTGGCAAACATTCTAGAGAGATTTGTCATTTCTTCATTTAGTTCATTTTACAGATGTGGAAACTGAGACAGCCAGGGTTAAATGACTTGTCCAGGGTCACATACCTAGGTAGTATCCGAGGCTAGATTTGGACTAATGAAGTTGAGTCTTCCTGATTCTAAATCCAGTGTTCTACTCACTGTGCCACCTCTCATTGAGCTTAGCTATTTTCTCAATTGTAGAGAAGGTACCAACCTGGATTAGCAGAAGGAATTCCCTTCCAAGATGTTCTCTACTGTGAAATCACAGATCTAGTTCCTATATAGTCTTTTGATGGAAGAATTATTCTGTATGATTCTAAATTAAGGAGCACCTCTGTCTCTGGGGAAACCACGTTATAGCCATCAGAAGGCAATGGAGTATTCTGTAACAGTTTAATAAGGGACTATGAAGAACAGGAATGAATGATGCCCACAAAAAAGACATGAATGCCAAAGACTCAGTCACAGGGCAAGCATGAGGCCCTAAATGCACTTTGCCTTCCATTGGTATATTTCTGGTATCAAGAGAAAGCAATGAAGTGTGTGAAGTGTATTCTTGTGATAAACCTAAGGCAAGACATTGATGAGAGCTTTATTGGGGATGAGGAGAGGTAGGTTGGGCAGCCATGAATACACTGTTAGCTGCATTGTTGGAGAGAACCAAGGTCACCACCTATACATTTGGATATTTGAAATATATTAAACAAAAATAATAAAATAATATTTTTTAAAGAGTTTAACAGGGGAGCTAGGTGGACCAGGGGATAAGAGCACTAGCAGGAGGACCTGAATTCAAATCTGGCCTCAGACATTTATGAACTGTGCAACCTTGGGCAAGTCACTTAACTATGATTGCCTAAAAAAAGGGGGGAGAGGCTTACTATGTGTAAGATGTTGAAGAAGGGAGTCAAAAATGAAAAAAAAAAAGAGTTTTCAGTATACCTGTGGAGGTACAACATGTATACAGAAAAGTATTATTCAAGTTGGCAAAACTGAGATCAAGAGAAAGTATTTTAGGAAAATCTAAGAAGGGACAGATCATGAGAGGAATAATGGAAAGTTTTATGGAGGAGGTAGCTTCTACTGAAGGAAGAGAAAAAATGTCACTAAATGCACTTGAGGGTACATGGAGGATAAATGAGTTGGTTGAATACAGAAGGATGTTGGAGGGCAGATTGAGATTGGAGAAGGGCTTACAGTCCAGTCTGGCTGGAGTATAGACATGTATGAAAGGAAGTCAAATGAAAAATTAGAAAATTAGGTTGAGGTAAAGCTATGGAGAGCTTCAAAGGCAAGGCTAAAGAATATCTTTATCTTAACCTAGGCAAGGGAGAGCCACTGAATTATTTTGGATAGGACTCACAGGGTCAGACCAGTGAATGAGAAGGATTATTTTGATAGGGATATGATGGATGGATCAAAAGCAGAAAAACCAGTTAGGACAGGATTATAGTTGTTGTTGTTGTGTTTGTCCTTCATTCTCGAAGAGGACTATGACATTAAGATGATGACATAACTTGCAGTTGACTTTGATTTGAGTGAGAAAGGGCTGTGTAAGGTCACCATGCTCACTTTCTCCTCTAGAGCCATCTGGGTCCAGTGGCTCAATATTCATCAGGATGACTAGAGATCACCCAAGATGCAATGTAGGACCCTGGCCCTTTTAAGCTAAGTTCTTATCAGATTCTCACATTGAGTGAGATACACCCATTCAATGAATAGGCCTCTTTAAGTAGTTACTCTAGAGATGGACCCTTTTAATAAAACAAAACAAAACATCAAACTGTGAGAGGAAGACCCTCAGGGTTCCTGGGTAAAAGAGAAACAGTTTCTATCTAGTATTTTAGTATCATAGTAGGTTTAATAAGAGTGCTGAGGGCCTGAACTAGGGTGATGGCCACTTGAGAAAAAAGGTCATCTACAAGATCTTTTTTTCTCAAAGGTGTGTCAGAGTCCCAAGATCTTATGGTTAAATTTTCTTTTTTTCAAATAATTATTTTATTTGTTTCCAACATTCCATAATCACTTCATATATCTTAGATTTTTTTCCCCTCCTTTCCCCTCCTTCTGCCCTCCCTCCCTGAGACGGTTTGCAATCTTATATAGGTTCTACACATACATTCCTATTAAACACAATTTCACCACAGTCATGTTGAATAGAAGAATTAAAACGAATGGGAGAAATCATAAAACAAAACAAAGCAAAATATAACACAAAAGAAAATGGCCTGCTTCATTCTGTGATCCAATTCCATAGTTCTTTCACTGGAGGTGGAAGGCATTTTGCCTCAAAAGTCCATTGGGAATTTTTCAAGTCCTTGCATTGCTATGAAGGACTAAGTCTACCAGAAAAATTTCTTGCACACTGTGGTTGTCCCTGTGTACAAAGTTCTCCTGGTTCTGCTCCTTGCACTCAGCATCAGTTCATATAAGTCTTTCCAGGTCTCTCTGAAGTCTTTCTGTTCATCATTTCTTATGGCACAATAATATTCCATTACATTCATGTACCACAACTTGTTCAGCCATTCCCCAGTTGATGGGCATCCCCTTGATTTCCAGTTTTTGGCCACCACAAAGAGAGCTGCTATAAATACTTTTGTACATGTGGGACCCTTTCTTATTTTCATGATCTCTTTGGGATACAGTCCTAGAAGCAATATTGCTGGGTCAAAGGGTACAAACATTGTTGTAGCCCTTTGGGCATAGTTCCAAATTGCTCTCCAAAATGGTTGGACCAGCTCACAGCTCAACCAGTAATGAATTAGTGTTCTAGCTCTCCCATATCTTCTCCAACATTTATCATCTTCCTGTTTTGTCATATTAGTCAATCTGAGAGGTGTGATGTGGTATCTCAGAGTTGTTTTGATTTGCAATCTATATTATATAGATAATATAATATATATCATTGTTGTGTATATATTATATTATATGATATAAATATGATTTAGATATAGATATAATCTATGTCTAAATCAATAGAGATTTAGAGCATTTTTTCACATGATTGTAGATAATTATAGATATTATAGATATATATTATATATAGATAATGTAGATATTAATTTCTTCCCCTGAAAACTGCCTGTTCACATCTTTTAACCATTTGTGAATTGGTGAATGATTTGTATTCTTGTACCTTTGACTCAGTTCTCTATATATTTTAGAAATGAGGCCTTTATCACAGACACTAGTTGCAAAAATTCTTTCCCAGTTTTCTGCTTCCCTCCTAATCTTGGTTGCATTAGGTTTGTTTGTGCAAAAACTTTTTAATTTAATATAATCAAAATTATCCATGTTGCACTTCATAATCTTTTCTATCTCTTGTTTAGTCAAAATTTTCTCCATTCTTCATAAGTCTGACAAATACACTATTCCTTGCTTCACTCCTTTGTTTATAGCATCAATCTTTATACCTAAATCATGTACCCATTTGGACTTTATTCTTGAATATGGTGTCAGACATTGGTCTATGCCCAGTTTCTGCCACACTGTTATCCAGTTTTCCAAGTAATTTTTTTCAAAGAGGGAGTTCTTATCCCAGAAGCTGGAGTCCTTGGGTTTAACAAACAGTAGATTACTATATTCATTGACTACTGTATCATGAGTACCTAACCTATTCCACTGGTCTACCCCTCTGTTTCTTAACCAGTACCAAGTGGTTTTAATAATTGTTGCTTTATAATACAATTTGAGATCTGGTAGGGCTAGGCCACCTTCCTTAGCATTTCTTTTCATTAGTTCCCTTGATATTCTGGACCTTTTGTTCTTCCAGATGAATTTTGATATTATTTTTTTCTAGCTCTAGAAAATAATTATTTGGTAGTTTGATTGTTATGACACTGAATAAATAAATTAATTTAGGTAGAATTGTCATTTTTATTATATTGGTTTGGCCTACCCATGAGCAACTGATGTTTTTCCACTTACTTAGGTCTGTCTTTATTTGTGCAAGAAGTGTTTTGTAATTGTGTTCATATAGTCCCTGGATTTGTTTTGGTAGGTAGACTCCTAGATATTTATATTGTCTACTGTAGTTTTAAATGGGATTTCTCTTTCTATCTCTTGCTGTTGGACTTGGTTAGTAATATATAGAAATGCAAATGATTTATGTGGGTTTATTTTGTAAGCTGCAACTTTGACAAAGTTGTTTACTATTTCATGTAGTTTTTTACTTGATTCTCTGGGATTCTCTAAGTATATCATCATATCATCTGCTAAGAGTGATAACTTAGTTTCTTCTTTGCCTATTCTAATTCCTTCAATTTCTTTTTCTTCTCTTATTGCTACGGCTAACATTTCTAGTACCATAATGAATAACAGTGGTGATAATGGACATCCTTGTTTCCCCTTTGATCTTATTGGAAATGCATCTAGATTATCCTCATTGCATGTAATGCTTGCTGAGGTTTTAGGTAGATGCTGCTTATTATCTTATGGAAAGTTCCACTTATTCCTATGCTCTTCAGTGTTTTCAATAGGAATGGGTGTTGTATTTTTTCAGAGGCTTTTTTCTGCATCTATTGAGATGATCATGTGGTTTTAGTTGTTGATATGACCAATAATGCTAACAGCTTTCCTAACATTCAACCAGCCCTGCATTCTTGGTATAAATCCTACCTGATCATAATGTATTATTCTCATGATAAGTTGCTGTATTCTTTCTGCTAATATTTTATTTAAAATTTTTGCATCTATATTCATTAGAGAAATTGGTCTATAGTTTTCTTTCTCTGTTTGGCTGTTCCTGGTTTAGGCATCAGAACCATATTTGTTCCATAAAAAGAATTTGGTAAGACTCCTTCTTCCCCAATTTTCCCAAATAGGATTGGAATTAACTGTTCTTTAAATGTTTGATAGAATTCACTTGTAAATTCATCTGGCCCTGGAGATTTTTTCCTAGGGAGTTCATTGATGACTTGTTCAATTTCTTTTTCTGAGGTGGGATTATTTAAGTATTCACCTTCCTCTTCTGTTGATCTAGGCAATTTATATTTTTTAAAATAATCATCCATCTCATTTAGATTGTTGGATATATGGGCATCCAGTTGGGCAAAGTAGTCTCTAATTATTGTTTTAATTTCCTCCTCATTGGTGGTTAGTTCACCCTTTTCATTTTTGATATTGGTAACTGGGTTTTCTTCTTTTTTTAGATCAAATTGACCAAAGGTTTATCAATTGTATTGTTTTCTTTTATAAAACCAACTCTTAGTTTTATTAGTTCAATAGTTTTCTTAATTTCAGTTTTATTAATCTCTCCTTTGGTTGTCAGTATTTCTAATTTGGTATTTACTTGGGGATTTTTAATTTGTTCTTTTTCTAGCTTTTTCAGCTGTATGCTCAATTCATTGATCTCCTCTTTTATTCATGTAGGCTTCAAGCATATAAAACTTCCTTTAGGAACTACTTTTGCAGTATCTCATGAGATTTGGTAAGTTGTCTCATTATTGTCATTCTCTTGAATGAAGCTGATTGTTTCTATGATTTGTTGCTTAACCAATTCATTCTTTAGGATTAGATTATTTGGTTTTCAATTAATTTTTGGTCTATCTTTCCATGGCCTTTTATTATGTATAATTTTTATTCCATTATGATCTGAGAAGGGTGCATTAACTATCTCTGTCTTTCTGTACTGGATTGTGAAGTTTTTATGCCCTAGTACCTGGTCAATTTTTGTATATGTGCCATGTACCGCTGAGGAGAAGGAATATTCCTTTCTATCCCCATTTAGTTTTCTGCAGAGATCTATTATCTCTACCTTTTCCAGAGTTTTATTCACCTCCTTAACTTCTTTCATGTTTATTTTGAAGTTAGATTTATCAAGTTCAGAAAGGGGGAAATTGAGGTCCCCCACTAGTATAGTTTTGCTGTCTATTTCTTCCTGTAACTCCCTTGACTTCTCCTCTAAGAATCTGGATACTATATCATTAGGAACACATATATTTAGTAATGATATTGTTTCATAGTCTATGGTGCCATTTAGCAGGACATAGTTTCCTTCTTTATCTCTTTTAATTAGATCTATTTCTGTTTTTGCTTTGTCTGAGATTAAGATTGTTACCCCTACTTATTTTACATCAGATGAAGCACAGTATATTCTGCTACAACCTTTTACCTTTACCTTATGTGTATCCCCCTGTTTCAAATGTGTTTCTTGTAAACAACATATTGTTGGATTATAGTTTTTAATCCATTCCGATATCCATCTCTGTTTTATCAGAGAGTTCATCTCATTCACAGTCACAGTTATGATTACTATCTGTGTCTTTTCCTCTATCCTCTTTCCCCTTGCTTGTGCTTTTAGTTCTCCCTTCTCCCTTCCCCTCCATGATAGAGTTTTGATTTTTGACCACTACCTCTCTCAGTCATCCCTCCCTTCTTTCAACCCCCTTCCCTTTTACTCCCCTTTTCCCTTACTACTTCTTCCCTCCCTTTTAGCCTCCCTTCCTTTTTCTTTCCCTTTTCCCTTCCTACTGTTTATAGAGCTAGTTAGATTTCTATACTTAACTGAGTTTGTTGTTCCCTCCTTGAAACAAATCAGATGAGAGTAAATCTCAAACAATGCTTATCTCTCTTCCCTTTTTCCCTCTATTGTAGCACATTTTTGTGCCTCTTCCTGTGATGTAATTTGCCATTTTCTGCCTCCTTTTCACATCTCCCATTACAATCTCTTCACAGCCTTAAATCACATTTTTATCATCACATCAGTTACTTTGTACCTGCTCCCTCTATCTACGTCATGATGTGTCCCTTTTATGTGTCATGATAAATATACAATCCTCAAGATTAACAAGTATCATCTTCCCTTACAGAGATGTAAACAGTTTGCGCATATTGAATAACAAGGTTTTCCTCCCTTGTTTACCTTTTTTATGCTTCTAAGACTTGCATGTGAACTTTGAATTTTCTATTGAGCTTTGGTCTTTTCATCTGTAAGGTCTGGAAATCCCTTATTTCACTGAATGAATTTCTCCTTGCCTGAAATATTATGTTCAACTTTGCTGGGTAATTGATCCTTGGTTTTAGTCCCAACTCCTTTGCCTTACAGAATATCATATTTCAATTCCTTCAATCTTTTAATGTAGAAGCTGCAAGGTCCTGTGAAATCCTGACTATAGCTCCTCGATATTTGAATGGTTTCTTTCTGGCTGCCTGCTGTATTTTCTCCTTCACTTGATAGTTCCGGAATTTGGCAACCATATTCCTTGGTGTTTTTAGTTTGGAATCCCCTTCAGGAGGTGAACAGTGAATTCTTTCAATGACTATTTTGCCCTCTGGATCTAGGACTTCTGGGAAGTTTTCCTTGATAATTTCTTGGAAGATATTGTCCATGGCTTTTTTTCATCATGGCTTTCTGGTAGACCAATAATTCTTAGATTTTCTCTCCTGGATCTTTTTTCCAGGTCAGTTTTTTTCCAATTAGATATTTCACATTTTCTTCCATCTTTTCATTCTTCAGATTCTGTTTGACTGATTCTTGATGTCTCACAGAGTTATTAGTTTCTACTTGCCCGATTCTAATTTTTATCAAATTGTTTTCTTCAGTTAACTTTTGTATCTCCTTTTCCATCTGTTCAATTGTTCCTTTTAAGGAGTTATTTCCTCCAGTTAGGTTTTGTACTTCCTTTTCCATTTGTCCAATTTTCCTTTTAAATTCTTCTGTGATTTTTTTTTTCATATTTTTAAAATTATTGACCAGTTTTTCTTCTATTTCTCTAATTTGTTTTTAAAATCCTTCTTCAGCTCTTCCAAGAATGCTCTTTGGGCTTGAGACCAGTTCATATTCCTTTCTGAAGTTTCAGATGGGAGTATAGTCTCAATGTTGGCCTCTTTGGTATTCATGTTTTGGTCCTTGTTCACATAGAAAGATTCTATGGTCTTTTCTTTTCTGCTTTTCTTCTTCCTCATGATGATCACCCTTTTCCTGGCTTTTAAAGTAGGTCTCTGCTTCTGGGGCACAAAGGGCTCTGTCCCAAAGTTCTTGTGCCTTGAACTTGAGGCTTTGGGTGTTGTGGCCTCTGGCTAGAAGCCAAAATGTTGCAGCTTGCCTGGTGCTGAGCTGGCTGGTATTGGAAAGCAGAGGCCAGGAGAAGTCTTTCTGTGTTTCCCAGGAGTTATCCTGGAGTTAGCTGCTTTAAGTGAGGGAGAGGGATGGTCTGGTCACAGGAGGTCTCCTGTGCTGAGCTACAGCATAGGTAAGCTCAGCAGTTGGTGATCCCGGCTGCCCTAGTGTCTTCCTGATTCCCCTGAGGTGCTGAGGCATTCCTGGGGTCCTGGTGCTGGTGGTTGTGAGCTCCATCTTCCTGGGGCTCAAGATCTTCTTCTGGTTTGCTGAAGTGGGGCTCTTTGGGACAGCTCTGGTCCTGCACTGGTCCCCTTCAACCGCAGCAAAAAAGACCTCCCCTTTGTGATTTTCCTAGCCTCATGGGCTAAGACATTGTTTGCCCCTTCGACTGATCCCATCATTCCAGGATTTTTCATGGGGAAATATTTTATGGATCTTTCAAGGTCAACAAGGGGACGAGGAGAGCATTTACCAGTCACTCTGCCATCTTGGCTCCTGGAAGTTCAAGTAGGTGACTTACAAACATTTAATCTGCAGGTTGATAGTCTCAGGAGCAGCTGCTGCAAATAGCTGGGGCTGTGGGCTCTCACTTGCTCGGTTCCACTGGACTGGGCTGATACGCCCAAGATTCCTCAGTGCAGCTGCTGCCTCAGGCTGCCTCGGGCTTCCTGGTTGGCCCTGTCATGACAGGGATACACTGGTACAGTCTGTGTGCTATGTGCTTCTCCAGTACCTCACAAAAAATCCTTTCTTTCTACCTTCCAATCTGTCCTGGGCTGTGAATCTACCACAGTCTGTCTCCTATTGGATTCTGCCCCTCCAAAATCAGTTCAGATTCTCTTCTTAGAGGTATCTGAAGGAGTTTGTCTTCGAGGTTAGGTGAGTAGTTGTTCTCACTCTACCATCTTGACTCTGCCCTTAAATTTTCAATATGGGCATTTATACCTCAGAAATCAGCAAGTGCTATAAACCAGGGTTTCAAAAAAATTTTTTTATATTGTCCAGACTCAAGAAAGCAATGGAGAAAATGTTAATAAAATGCAGATTAAATTTAAAAGTGTGCCTAAATCCTTTTGGAGAGCTAGTTATCAAATATTTACCAAGGCACTCCTTTATGTTATAGATGCAGAAACAAAAGGAATTGGTAATTGATTAGATGGAGTAAGAGTAGATGGAGAGAAGTCAAAGTTAATCCTTAGACTCTGAGCCTGTGTGACTGAGAAGAAGGTAGCTCCATCAATAGAATCTGGGAGGACAGGCAGATTTGGCAAGGAAGATAATGAGTTCCATTTTGAAAAAGAAATTCATGGTTTCAGCCATATGGAATCTCTAAAGAACTAAAAATTTCCCTCTTGTTTTGGATAAAAATAGAACAATATCACCAGTCCTAACATTGGACTAGTCTGTTAAAAAAGAAAAAACCCAATAAAACACTAGTAGAGGTTCCAATACTTTAGAAGCTGAGACAGCCCTAATAGCTATGGAAACTATTAGGCCATGAACACAAAACCTATACATAAACAGAGCAGGATTCTAAGAGCTACCAAGTCACCAGGAGTGTTGATAGTATATTCTTTTTTATTTATTTTTTAAAAATTATTATTTATATATTTTTGTCATTTTAAAAACATTGAGTTCCAAATTCTCTCCCTTCCTACAGCCCTTCCCCCACTCACAGAGAAAGCAAGCAATATTATATCAATCATACATGTGAAATCATGCAAAACATATTTCCATATTAGCCTTGTTGCAAAAAAAGCAAGAAAAATAAAATGAAAAAAATTATACTTCAGATTTGTACTCTGAGTTCATCAGTTCTCTCTGTAGAGGTGGACAGCATTTTTCATCATGAGTGTTTTGGAATTGTCTTGCATTATTATCTTGATCAGAGTAGTTAAGTCTTTCACAGTTGATAACTGCTATAATATGAGAGAAAGAGAGCTACTTCTGCTCTCTTCATTGTTTCAGAATGTATTCTAAAATTTTACCTTTTTGTTATCTCAAAGGTTTTCTGGTGCTTTGGACATCTTTCTTGCAGGAGTAAATTTTGCAAAGTTTACAAAAATTGCTGTTCAGCTTCCAGCATTTACCTGAGAGACAGCTGAGCAGCTTCAAAAAAGCATTCAATCTGGGGAGTGTTCCCACTGTAAGACTTGACCTTCATTTTGTTGAGCATCAGGTTACTTTTAAAATAGAGGCCACACAAGAGTTTAACCAGAAAGAACCTTTAAAACAATACTGTTCCTTGTAGGCATGAATTCATGATTAAATAAAGGAAACCAAACCATGATGAGGACATTTGGTAGCCATGGTAACCATACCTGCAATTTTCATTATATTTTTCTGTCTATATATTTTAGCTGAGTCTGTGTAGAATGGCTCTAGGCTTATAATCCTTGGATTGTACTTGGATGTACTTTCTCTTGATGAGTTGTTCTGTTCATTAACACTTAGGTGACTGTCAAAGTTGTCCTGTCATTATCATCACTGCTCACAGCTTCTCCACTGGCATCACTGATGACAATAACAACACACTGCTTTTTGGTTTTCAGAACCTTTCCCTGGCTGTTATTTCATTTGATCCTCCTACCAATCTTGGGAGGTGGGCAGTGGAAGATATTATCATTCTAGCTTCACAGATGGGAAAACTGATGTTCAGAGAAGATAAGGATAGAAGAGTAATTGGAATCAAGGTCTCTCCCTAGTCCTCTTCCCATTGGACCTTGCTGACTTTGTAGTGAAGGGTATTCTTCTCAAGCATTTTTAAGGCTTTCTGACCTCTCGGTTCCAGATGAAGAAGTCTAATGTACAAAATACAGGACCCAACATAATACTTTAGTGATTAATCCCTTACTAATGTCATTTATTTAGGAATTCATCCAAAAAACACTAACTATATCTTAAATTGAAATTCAACAAATATTTTAAAGTACCTATTACGTGCAAGATACTTTAAGAAACAAAGACAAAAAAGATGAATAAGCCATAATCCTTATTAGATATAGTATTATATATATTAATATATGCCAGAGCATAGACATGTATGAAAGGCAGTCAAATGAAATAAATTTGAAAAGTAGGTTGGGGTAAAACTATGGAGGGCCTCGAAGGTTATATGGTTTTATATGTAAACACATACTCATACATACACATATGTGTGTATATGTGAATAAGCCATGGTTCTAAATATATATTAAATATTAATATATTTATATAATATAATTCTATAGTATATATAAAAGACTATGGCTTATTCACATGTATAAAATATAGTTATAGATGTTAACATATATTTCTATATAATTATACATTGTGTATTAAGGTTTATTCACACACATATATACACATACATAAATACATATATACACATATGCATACAACACATATGTATATGTGTATGTACACATATGTGTATATTTATATTTATATATACATAAATGTGTATATACACACATACAACTATGCACACACGCAATCACCTTTGAAGCCCTCTATAGTTTTACTCTAACCTAATTTTCTAAATTTATTTCATTTGACCACCTTTCATATATGTTCATGCTCCAGCCAGATTGGACTATAAACTATTCTCCAATCTCATTCTGCCCTCCAACATCCCTGCATATATAACAGATTATCTATTCTCCACATTCCCTTTTCAAGTTCATATATATATATGTAGATCGATAGCTATCTATACACACATATTCACATATATGCACATACATGTCTGTATATATAATTTAAATAACTATAATACATATGAGAATAGATTTTAATATGACAAGTACACAGTGGTCATACAAGGTTCTGTATTTTGAGTATAGAAAGGGTCAAGATTACTTTCTGTTGGGGGATGAAGTGACCACAAAACAGATTTTTAGAAATATAATCATGAGACTTGGGTTCAAATTTCACTCTGCTATTACTCTCTCTGATTTTAGCTAAGTCACTGCTCTCCTCTCGAAATCAGCTCCCTTTATCTATAAAATGAGGAGCCTGAACTTGATGAATTCTAAGGTCTCTTCCAGATCTCAATTCTATGAGTCTGCACTTCATAAAGGGGATGGAAGTGGAACTAAGCATTTATTAAGCAACTTATAAAATGCTTAGGCACTTAGAAAACAAAACAAAAAAATGAAATGATTCTGCCCTCACAAAGTTCATAGAGTCAAAGATCTAGATAAAGATGAAAGGGACCTCGGAGGCCACCTGGTCTACCCTCCCCCCATTTTATAGATGAGGAAACTGAGGAGGAGAGAGGTTGAGTGACTGGCTCAGGGCCACACAGTTAGTAAGCATAAGAGGCAGAACTGGAATCCAGGTCCTTTGACTCCTGAGTGAACACTCTTTCCGTCATGTTGTTTGCCAGGCATTTTGCTGGGCAGGAAATATGAAAAGTACATAAACAAACATAAAAAAGGGAAGGATAAAACAAAGGAGAGAACCTGCTGAAAGCATTCTATGGACTTCTGAAGAGAAGGGATGTTTTCAGCTGACGGAAATCAGGGAAGGCATCACAGGAAGAATAATAACTGATGTAAGCCTTGAGGGGAGATAAAGATTTGGAAAGAAGTAAGAAGAAGGAAGTGTATTCAAGGGATGGTGGATAGTCTACATGAATGTTAATTTCAGGGTTTGATTGGATTATTGAATTCAGGGGAATGAGGTGAAATAAAGCCAACAGATTAATGGAAGGTCTTGAATGTGGAGGGTCTTGAATGCCAGACAATTGCATCTGGATCTGATGTGGTAGGTAATACAAGGGCAGCTAGGTGGTACAGTGGATAGAGCACCAGTGCAGGAGTTAGGAGGACCTGAGTTCAACTCTCACCTCAGTCACTTGACACTCACTAGCTGTGTGACCTTGGGCAAGTCACTTAATCCCAATTGCCTCATCCTGGGTCATCTCCAATCATCCTGATGAATTCTATCACTGGATTCAGAAGACTCTGGAGGAGAAGTGAGGCTGGTGATCTGCACAGCCCTCCCTCACTCAAAACAAAGTCAAGTGCAAGTCATATCATTATTCTCTGATGGCATGGTCTTCTTCAATGAAGGATGAACACATACACATATGATAGGTAATAGGAAGACACTTTTGGTTTTTAAACATATAAATGATATGGTAAGACCTGTGCCTTAGGATGTTTACTTTGATGGTCAGGTGAGCACAGGTTTTGAAGGCTAAAGAAATGAATAGATTAATTAAAAAGCAGTTATTAAAGGCTTACTATTTGCAAAGCATTATGCTAAATGTTAAGGATATAAATAAATAGTAGAATGGTCCAGGTATAGTTGTTACCCTTTTATAGTAAAGCTATAGAGTTCCAAAATGATACCACTATTTTGGGGTCAGGGTACACTGTGATCAACTATGACTGATCAGACTAATAGGAGCTTGGAATGCTCATCTACAGGTGGGGCACATACAGTCCATATGAACATTTGGAGTGGTGATGTCTCTAAATTTGCACATCTCATGCTTCTTTTGAGCTAATCTCATGCTTCTTTTGAGCCACTGCAATTCTTTATTCATAGAGCATAATGCCTTTATTTGATGCAGGAATGCCATACTGGAAAATCCTGTGCCAGTGTCTCCCCTGTCTCTCAATTGATTCCAAAGTTTTTCAGAGAAACTTTAAGAGTGTCCTTGTATTTCTTTCTCTGACCTGTGTATATGCACTTGGCTTGTGGGAGTTAATGGCCCAGGTAATAAGGACCTATACAAGGTGAGAATGGCAAGGAGGTGAATATGTGTAAATCTTCTCAAACCTGCCCCTGTCTTGTTTCTGTTAATAGCACTATCTTCCAGACATTCAACCTGGCTTGACATCTTGGAACCTTCTTTCAGCCATCAGTATTATGTGATGAAGAAAGAATATTATTTAGAGTCAATGGATTCGGTTTTAAATCTTGGGTATTTAAAGACATTGGGCCTCAGTTTTTTCATTTGTAAAATGAGATGATTGGGCTAGATGAACACTTAGGTCCCTTCCAATTATAGATCTGATTCTATCATCTTTGACTCTTCCCTCTCCTTCAGGTCCCACATCGAATTAGGGACCAAATTCTGATAATTCTACCTCTGAAGTAATCCAGGCATCACGTTAATCCATCTTTCATATCTTTTGTAAATATTCACAATAATTTTTCTATTTTTTGTGTGCATATTGAAAGTTTTGCTGAGGCCAAAAATAACCTCCATCTCTAACTTAATTCAGCACCCCTTTGCTATGCCCAGTTATGTGCCTCTGTTTGATGAGACCATGTTCCCTCATTTTCCTTCATCCTTTCCCAGAAAGATACCTCTTCTATCTCTTTGATCATTTTAAGCTTTGTTTTTTGAGTGCATCTACTTTTCATTTATAAAGGGAATTAACTTATTTTTCAATCCTCTTGAATTCTGAGGAAACTAGTTTAGATAAAATAAAAACTGATTCCCTCCTTTGGTTCAAATTTAAAATTGCATTAGAGTTCCCCAAATAAAATGAAACTAAAAGAAAAGGATTTGGAATCAGATCTGCCACTTCTGGTTCAAGTGAATTTAGATTATAATGAATCCTAGAATACCATGGAATCCTAGAATCCCAGGGTCCCCTGGGGTCATCTGGTTTAGTCTAACCTGAACAAAGATTTCTTCTATAACATACCTCACAAGTTTTAATAAAAATTCTTTATATAACATACCTCACAATTGTTAATCTAGCCTTTGCTTAAATGTCAAGTGAAGGTGAATACATGACTCCTAGAAGAAACCTGAGCTCATATTGGTCTGATCAGCCACAGTTGGACACTGAAACTTCACTTTATCATGGTGATGTCATTTTGATCCTCTTTGAAAACAAAGGACAACAACCAACCAATTATTGGTGCATTATCCCCAGTGACAATACTGTTTCCTTTTTTTTTTTTTTTTAACTTCTACACAGTGCCCATACATGGTTCAGCTCTCGGGGACCAATAACCCTCTTAACCCTCTTTGACTTTAGGAAGTATTCTGTAAGATGAACTACTTAGGGAGGAAGAATTCAATTCAATTTATTGTAATACACATTTATTAAGTGCCTACCTACTCTGTGCCAGGCACTATGCTAAATGCTGGGGATACAATTAAGACAAAACAAAATGATAGTACCTTCCCTCAAGGAGTTTACTCTCTAGTGGGGGAAGACAACATCCAAAAGTTAGTTGGAAAGGGAGGGGCAGGACCATTATGCTCCTTGGAGTTTAAACCAAACAGAGCTGGAGATGAAAAACTGAGTTCAGATCCATCCCTCTACAAAGGAGAGCATTTGAAGGAGTTTAGCGGTCCGTACTGCAGTCTTCTAATCAGAGGGGAGAGAAGGCTGAGGGATTTGGGAAGGTATTGTTGAACTTAGCAGAAAGAGAATTTGATTCGGAATCAGAAAACTTGTCAGAAGACAAATCTTGACTATAATTACCTATGTAATTTCTCCTTACTCAATTCTATTTTCAGTTCCTCAGTTTTCTCATCTTGTGCTTGGGATTGTGCTAGACGACCTCTACAGTTTCTTTCCTCTCTATAGAGGATATAGCCCCTATGTTCTTATGATACTAGATGGTCTTTAAGGGCTCCTCCAGCTCTAGCTATATGATTCAGGAATGTCCTCAGTTTATTGAATTTTAGCTTAGGAGAAACAGAGCAAAGGATGTCAGCAAAGAAATGAGACAAAAAGGTTAATTCCATAAAAAGATTAGAGATAACTGGTGATTATGCTGATATGCTTTGTTACTATTCTTACAACATCAAGAGAAAATGCCCAACAGCCCCACACATTGAGGGCTAACACTTTGGGTAGACCCCCTGCGTTAAATTTATGAGAGGACATCAACAAGAGTTAGGTAGCTAAATGAGATAGTGGATAGGGTGATGAATTTGGAGTTGGAAAGACATGAATTCAAATCCTGCTTCAGACTATGTGTGATACTATCTGTGAGATTCTAGGAACTACCTCTACCTCTCCATGCCTCAATTTCTCTATTTGTAAATTGGAAATAACAATAGCACCTATATCACAACATTATT